>NC_138769.1:710909164-712184164 GCF_965119305.1 Pelophylax lessonae | reverse complement strand
CACACACACACACATTTTCATAAATATATGTACGGTATATATATATATATATACACGGTGTATGTATATTATATATATATATATATATATATATATATATATATTATATATACACACACATTTTCATAAATATATGTACGGTATATATATATATATCCAGTGGCTCAAGGGCTCTTTCATGGGTAATACATAATCCATATCCTGATACATCTTCATATTTCATATTTAATGGCTCTACGCGTTTCGTGGGATTATCATCCACTCTTCAGGAGCTTGGTGTACATTTTCTGTAAATAAGGACTAGTTTGAATTCAACAAATCACATAAGGATAAGGAAACACACCAATAAAGTCCCTCAAACGTTTTCAAAAATCTGAGATTCTGATACTTACATATTAAAAACACAAAAAGTCGCAGAAAAAAAATCGCATCATCTCCCGTCGCTGGGTGCACTGTGTGGGTATATGCCTGATCCGGGGCTGAGGCGGGTAAACGCCAGATGGTCCAAAAAAGTGGAGGGGGAGGAGAGAGGAAGACAAAAATACCACAGAAGAAATGGAGGAACCAGTGATTTCATCACATCAGTGACCAAGTAATCTAGTCAGGGGAATAAAATTTAAATATGTATGTGTTCATATTTCTTCAAGTCTCGTTCAGATATTGGTGTTATATGTGATAAAAGCAGGTGAGAGGACAAAAGAAAGTGGAAAATACCTGTGCCAAGTGCAGCATAAATGAGAACCAGCAAGTAACCCAGCAGAAGCAAAGGGGAAAAAAAAACCCAACAGGTGCAGAGCATAATTAAAGTAGAGGTACAAAAACTAGTAGGATGGTAATCTTACCAATAACAAAGATGTGAAACAAGAAGCATATATGATATATATATATAATCCGTTGTATGATATTTTTATCTGCTATTATATATCTATTCATTATGGTTATATGCCTAGCAAAACAATTCCTTTATTATCTTTTATATGTCCATACCTGGATTGTCTGTATTTGTACTATGAATATGTAGATTTTATTTATTTTATTTACTATTGCTGCAGGATTCCTTTTTACCGTGCAGAAAAAAATAAATGAATATATTGAAACTACTTTATTTCCACTTGGAGATTTGTAACAGCAACCTACCTCATTTAAAGTCCCGCTATCCCCATGCCCCCTTTTTGTACACAATATTAGGGATGCATATGGTTGCTGTGATGCTTCAGATCATTTCCTATTTATTCTTTACATAGGTATATATATATATACGGTATATAAAGAAAATAATGTTAATAGCATTGATGAGAGGATAATATTAATAATAGGAATTCTTATATATATATATATATATATATATATATATATATACCGTATATATATATTTATGAAAATGTGTGATATATATATATATATATATATATATATATATATATATATATTAGAATTCCTATTATTAATATTATCCTCTCATCAATGCTATTAACATTATTTACTTTTTTGCCCAGACATACACTTTAAAGCCTGTTTTAGCACATTACGCACCTTTAGGTATTTGGAGTGGATGCCTCATTGCCAATCATGATCTTCCTAGACATTTGAAACTTCTAGGACATTCTATAATGGACTCTGAGCCTTTTTTATCCATTAAAACATTCTTCCACATTATTTTTTTGAAGGCTCTAATTGTCCTTGAGTCACAGATATTTTACTGTCCACAACCGTGAAACTCTCCTCTCAGCAAGGTAATTGCACCATTGTGAGGCAAGGTTAGATGGAAAATGGAAGTAAAAACATATGCTGATGTGGTGCACAAAAGAAAAAAGCTAAGGAAGATATTTACAACCTTCTAAAGGTTATAATGAAAAAAATCAACAGCCAGATTCGTCCTCATCAACTCATCTACTGAAATCCACAGCTTTCGTCAGCAAGGACTACTATATAGAATGGATTCACAGTCTAGCAAATGTAACCAGTCAACAGCTAGCTTTTATTTTTCTGATTATCAGACCAATAAAAGGGTAAATCTGATTGGCTAATGAACTTTTCAGTACCCATAAACATGAAATAGCCATCAATCACACCCATCAGTTTGGGCTAAACTGGGCCATTTGTTATTGTGGGAATTCATTTTTTACTGTTTCCCCTGTGATTGGCTACAGGAGATGTCAAACATACCTAAACATTAGCTCCTAAGTCTGGAATGCACCACCCTATGGATCCTTCGATTCTGCCTTTATGTTTGTCACTTATGTGCTCTCCTGTATGTTCACCCCTGGCTTTTTCGGATCCGTGATCCGTTCGTCTCAGCATGCATAAGGTAATACTGTATCTCCCCACTCCCTCCTCCCCCCCCCTTTTTTTTCTTTCCCCTCTTGCTTTGTTATACTCTACCCCACCGTTTCTACTCTTTGCGCTCCACTGCCTCCCCCCTCCCTCTCTTTCTCTCCTTTCCCCTGGCCTGCTCAGGTGCTATCTGGTGGTTTGGCCGGTACAAATGGCTCGCGCCTTTCCTTCCCCCCGGGGCCCACCATTGGGTCTCCTCCCTACGCTGACAACTATCCCTCCCCGCTCCTGGGCTTCCTTTGCCCAGGGGACAGGCCTTCACCCCCCCCCCCCCCCTGCCGCTGGGATTACACCTCATCTTCACTCTTCGGAACAAGGGTTTTTCCCTTCGCGTAGGATCCTTTTTGTCTCCATTGTACCCACTCGAGCACTGGCCTTTCTACAGAGTTGCTTACTATGCTCTCCCACTATTCGGAGACTGGTTGCTTTTGATCCGGTGTAGGCTGGGATAGTTGTCCAATGTTATGTTGATGTAATTGCATTGTTTATGTCTGTATTTCCATCTGCATTTCATGTTTTCTGTTATTGCTCCTTTTATTACCAATAAAATGTTTTTTAAAAAAAAATAAAAAAAACATACCTAAACATACATGTTGAGCAACTTCATCATTTTAAAGTTTATAAAATGATAGGATAAGAAAAAAAAGTTGCCATCTCCCTTCATCTTAGCCCAATTGCAAGACATTTGATTGATTAATTGCGAAATAATAATAATAGCATTTGTATGGTCCAGTTCTCCTGGGAATAGAGAACAGTACATGGTAAAATTAAGTATCCTTAATCAATATGATTAAATTCAGTGTCTTTGGAGACTCCCATAGGATTAAATAAAGGAGTGATTAAAGTTTAACTCCACTTTTGTTGAACAAAAAACAATCCTTCCCTGGGTAATGACAGTGTAAGGGTTTTAGCAAATTCCACTGTGGTGTCCTGACTTCTGTGATGGGTGCTTAGACTGATTGCTGTAATTTTTGGCTTTGTGCTATCACTAAATACTTCCTAAGCACTCCTCTTATTTTTCTGAGAGGAGAAAGGGGAGCACCTTTTTGCTCAAAGTATGTAGTCAAAGGACACACCCAGAACTGTGCCCCCCCCCCTCCTGAAACTGAGAAGGTCTCCTCAGACTACACTCATGGAGACACAGTGGTGGGTGGCACTGAGGCTGAAGTGTCCATACTAGACACATTGTCCTCTGTGTTTAGCCCCCGGACTGAAAAATAATATTGTGTGGTCCGGCCACCAGTGTCCAGTGTCACCAGGGTCCTAACAATCAATAATGCTATGTGGTCTAGGCCAACAATGTCCTGGCAAGCAATGATGCTGTACAACCTGTGCCACCAGCATCCTAGCAACCTTGGCCACCAGAAATGTAGGAACCATCAATGCTGTGTGGCCCAGCTACCAGCATCATAGCATCCAATGATGCTGTTCAGCCTGGACCACCAGTGTTCTATCAACCAATGATGCTGTGGGGCCCAGCCTTCATGTCCTAGCAACCAATGATGGTGTGTGTCCCAACCACCTAGTAACCAATAACACTGCAAAAAAAATGAGTATTAAGCAAATGGGATTTTTTAGGCACCATCAAGCCAAAAAAAATAATAAAATAATGGTAAAATATTAAATTGTATTTGTACAAATGTTCATTAGACACAATCAACAAGAAAATACAGTCAGTACTTCATCATATCCGACCATAAACAGTCAAATAAATTCATCAAGTCCACACAGAGGGAATCAAAGCTCCACTTGGCGAACAATCCCAACACATTTCAATTTCTAAATATCAAACGTCTTCTTCAGGGGGTTAGTGGATTAATGAAGTAAGATCCCAAAAATAAAATATGAATTTGGGTAGACGCTTTCACCCGATATAAGTCCCATGATATGATCTAGACAGGCCACAAAGGATGCCACTAATGCCGCATATAGACAAAATGAAATGACCATAAGATAAATATGAAGAACCACATCCCACTAAAGTCTGGTTATTTTCAAAGTTCAATCCCAGGGAAGTCACCAATATCCAAATAACACTTTGCTGCCCATTCACCAGCATCCTGGCAAACAATGACTCTGTGCAGCCCAGATCACCAGCAACCAACGAGAGGGGGCTTCATCAAAAATGACTGCTCCAGGTTGAATTCCGGCCTGGATGTCATCAAACACACCCCCTGCCATGAACCATGAAAAATAATTACTTCATAAATGATTGGTTAAACCTACAAGTTCTTTTTTCACCTCTTCTTTTCCTCTATACTGGCTTTTCGAAACAATAAATGTGTTGGGCAGTAGAACCTTCTTAGAACAGAAGGTATGCTTATGTTCCCCTAAGCTCAAGGTCATTTGCATTGGCATCGGGCTGAAAACAAATAATTAGCATAGCTCTGCCCATTATTAAAAAAAAAATAAAAAATAAATAAACATCTTCTTTATTTGTGGGATCTGTGATTGGATGAGATATGTAAATACCATTACTATGTACTAGTCGAGCGGAGAGATTTTAGGTTCCTGTTATCTATTTTACCTTAACATTTAGGCTGCATTCACACTTGAGCGTAGCGTTTTACCGCGTTTTTTACCGCGATTTTTAACACGATTTTCAGGCATTTTTTTCAGGTGTTTTTGGAGGCAGGCATTGACATCTATCAAAAATGCTGGTAATCAGCCCAAAAAGAAGCTCATGTACTTTTTTCAGCTACAGGCGTTTTGCAAAACGCTCAAATGTGAACAGGGGCCATTTAAATGAATGGGGTTTTACTTGTTGGGCGTTTTGGAACGTTTTTTTTTTAGCGTTTTTGGAGCTGAAAAACACTCAAAAACGCCCAGGTGTGAATGGAGCCTTATGGTTAGGTTATACTTTTTCAAAATAATAAATATAATACTTTATGAGTTGGATGAAAGGTTTAAAGTAGTATAAAAACGTAACCATTATTTTTTAAATTTTTTTATTGAGAACTGTACAAGTTTATTGAGAACTGTACATTAGACACAAGAGAGGGAAACTTGAGGAGGAAGTCAAGAGTGATTTGGTCTCATAAGAGGGGCAGTTCCTCCAAACAAGAGGCAGTTGGGAGCTCAAGTGGACCTTCACACCAAAAAAATGAATATGCATCACTGTGCTCCTCCCCCATATTACAAGCTAAAAAAATCCAACTTTTTTACTTTCCTGTCTAGCTAACCCTGCCTCCATTTTCCCCTAGGCAAGAATATTGTGAATTTGAAGCCTCCTGGGATATGTATGTCACAAATCCATAGAGGCTTCCACACTGAGGCTGGAGGAGGACGGACACGGCAGCCCATCAGCAATGGACTGGCTGCAAGAACACAGCCAGTTTCCAATGGTTTAAGAACAAAACATGGCGACACTACAACAATGGATTTGATGGGCTTGTGAGTATGGTAATTGTCGATAATAAAGCAAAAAGGCAAAAGGGGACTAAAAAATAGAACCTGGTAAGCTCTTTATTCCAACATTGTACGGAATGCTCGCATTAATGCTATGGTCCCCAGTTACAAGGACATAATGAGGTTGATTTACTAAAACTGGACTGAGCGAAATCTGGTGCAGCTCTGCATAAAAACCAATCACGTTTTAGGTTTTATTGTCAAAGCTTAATTGAACAAGCTGAAGTTTGAAGCTGATTGGCTACCATGCGCAGATGCACCAGATTCTGAGTGCTCCAGTTTTAGTAAACCTACCCCAATGCTTTAAATTTTGAAGTTGAAGAAAGCTGTATTCAGCTGCAGATTGAAATGGAAAGGTACATTTTTATAACCATAAGGATAACAGAACTTTGAAACCAGTCGAACCTAACTGTTCCCCCTTGCCCTCCACATTCTTTACGTCCTATACCTATACAGTATCATCTAACATAAATCAAGAAATAATTGCGCTAGGACATAAACATAATAAACAATGATATGGATTAAAAAGTCCAAGGAAGGGCAAAAAATGAGCAGCTGACACAATGTCCTCTTGGTGAAGGATAATCATACAAAATCAAATAAAATGGCCGCGCTCAGAAGAAATAAAAAAGTTCCAAATGATCCACCAGTGAAATAAAATCAAATTGGTGTGAAGATTATGCTGTCGGTATATCCACCACCAGGAAGGTAAAAAACATGCAGCCTCTTACCAGACGGTCTAGAGAAAACAGCATTCAAGACAAGATGAACCAAGTGAAGCGGGCATCTATCACAGACCAGAAAGCGAATGAAATCCAACCGGGGAGCATAAATATCAATTGCTTTGGTGTATAAGCCCAATGGAATTGACCCAACAAATAGATTGTTCCTCGTTGTAAATATAAGAAATAATAAAAAATATCATTGTGCAGACATCCTTTAAAGACTTTATTAAAACATTTGCAGACGTCTGCACACAGGGTACTCACATTAAATCCAAGAATAAAAGGCATAAACGTATATAATGGTGTAAGTTTGATTTCAACCTAAAACATGTCCGACCTCCAGTAGCATGCCAGTATCATGTGGTTAGGCTCCTCCCAACATGTTACGCCACACTTGAGTATCATCTGTTGGCCACACTGTCTCTCATAGTTCTACAGACCTCTTTGAGCTGGTTGGTTGTGGAGTAGTGTCTATGCATGGCTTTTATCTATAGGTCCCCATGGAATAACAGGTAGTTAATATGGTAAAGGGGGCACAAGAGGGGTAGGTGCTTGGATATAACTTGTTTCAAAGTCTTGCTATCATAAAATGGTCTATTAATTACAGTAGGTTTTATTTTATTTTTTTGAAGATAACAAATACTCATAGATTGCTATATACTCTTGTTTGCAGGGCTTTTTTTTCTCAGAAAATAGGTACAGGAACTCAACCATGAACCCCAAAAACCCCCTTTCTCATCAAATAGTGGGTGTGGTCAAATGTCACTAACAGTGGGAGGGTCTTAAAGGGGCATTGAATACAAGGAGTGTATTATGTACAGAGTGCAGAGTTTGGGGGGGGGTTGCACACAGAGTGCAGAGTTCGAGAGTGCGCTACGTACATAGAACAGAGTTTAGAGGTGTACTCCATTTAGAGTGCAGAGTTTGGGGGTGCACTACACACAGAATACGGAGTTCAGCCTTCTTCCACAGCTGCTTACCTGCATTTCCATCTACATCTCATTTCACCCCTCTTCAGCTCTGACCTCTGCATGCAACCCCCTCTCCACTGCCCCATCTTCTCCCCACCTCTTTAAAAGCTCCACTATCTTCCATGTGTCTTACTTTTGTTACTGTATTAAGCTGAAGCACCCAGTTGGCTCTAGAACCTCCCTGCACACGGTATTTGTCTCCGCCTCTCTCACACTCTGAGAGATCATCCAGTGAGGGTGTAGGCATCTACACTGCACCCCGGACATCTGCATCTTACCTGTCCTCATCCTGCACTAATGCCCCGTACACATGCGTCGATAGTTGGCCGTGAATTTTCGGCCAACGTCCGATCGGCCGTTTTTCGGCTTGTTAGTATGATGCTTCCGACAACCCACTCCGACTTTTCGGCCGAAAAAAATCTGGTGTGCAGGCTATAAAATTTTTGTTGGCCATCACCACAACGGCCGATTTTCCGTCAGTCAGTACAGATTTCGGCAGAAAAAAATCTGATGAGCAAGACTGGGCATGCTCAGAGATGAAAAAACACACGGAAAGTAAACCATCACATGACATCACTTCTGAAGTAGATTTTTGTTGGCCGAGAAAATTTGTGTGCAGTCTAGAGCACATTTCAACCAACACAACAACACTGGACAAAAGTCGGCTGATCGGTCGGCCGATAATCGTTGCGTGTGTACGAGGCATTAGTGGGAGCCACTCAGGAGACCAGCCGTTGGGAGACAAGCTGTCACTTGTAAACACTGAAGTTGGACTTCTGTGTTTACAATTGATAGTGGTGAGCAGGGAGCAGAGGACCTGAACTAGAGGTGGTGGAACTCAGTTCCACCAAGTTCCAGCTGAAAAAAAAGCTCTGCTTGTTTGGAAAATCTTGCAAAGTGTTATTGCTGGTTGTACAACTTTTCCAGAATGACTGATATTCATTGTGAGAGAACAGAATTACATGCACCATCAACCTTTAATGTTCTAAGCCTGTAAGGGGCAGGCTTGTGAAGGCTAAACAATAATACTGCATAATGATGTTGAAGGTATTAATCTTATAGCCTGTTGTTGTATGTAATCTAACTATAAATGGGAAACAGTTTACGCATCCCTGCTCTTGAAGGTGGCAGTTCAGAACCTTTTAGTCAATGTACAGACTACCTACATGGCTATTTCCCTCTCTGATGACAAACCTGTCTAACATAGGCAGAGGGAGAGTATATCTCTTGGGATTACGGGTAGGAGATGGATTTCATTTCGCAAAAAACCCTTTTTGAAGCTGCTTTTCAGCCACTAGGATGTTTAATACAAAACAACATAGAAACACTCAAGGAACAGATAATAGTCTAAATATATTTAATATCCCTGTTCATTCATTTTACCAAATGTTTGGATGTCCATGCATGTCCGAGAATGGTGCTCATCTCACTGAAATGGGAACTAGTGTCACAGTGTTGGAAACAAGTCTAGGAAGGTGCATGAGCCATATGATTTGCATGGAATTTAAAGTAGAACTTCACTCTCCCAATCAACATGGACTATTTCCAGGGCTTTTTTTTCCTCAGAAAATAGGTGCAGAACCCAACCACGACCCCCCCCCCCCCCTCGAAAACCCCCTCCCTCCGACACATACACCTTCCAAACTGCATCAAATAGTGGGTATGGCCAACTTTCAATAACAGTGGGAGGGTCTTAAAGTGCCATTAAATACCAGGAGTGCATTATGTACAGAGTTTGGTGGGGTTCTACACAGAGTGCAGAGTTTAGGGGTGCTCCATGTGCAGAGTTCAGGAGTGCGCTACACACAGAATGCAGAGTTTAGGGGTGCTCCATGTGCAGAGTTTGGGAGTGCGCTACACACAGGGTGCAGAGTTTAGGGGTGCTCCATGTGCAGAGTTAGGGAGTGCGCTACACACAGAATGCAGAGTTTAGGGGTGCTCCATGTGCAGAGTTCAGGAGTACTCTACACACAGAGTGCAGAGTTTAGGGGTGCTCCATGTGCAGAGTTTGGGAGTGCGCTACACACAGAATGCAGAGTTCAGGGGTGCTCCATGTGCAGAGTTCAGGAGTGCTGCTCTACACACAGAGTGCAGAGTTCAGAGGTGCTCCATGTGCAGAGTTTGGGAGTGCTCTACACACAGAGTGCAGACTTCAGAGGTGCTCCATGCGCAGAGTTCGGGAGTGCTCTACACACAGAGTGCAGAGTTCAGGGGGGCTCCATGTGCAGAGTTCAGGAGTGCTCTACACACAGAGTGCAGAGTTCAGAGGTGCGCTACACATACAGTGCGGTGCTCAGCCTTCTTCCACAGCTGCTTACCTCTGCATCCCCCATTCACATCTCAATTTCACCCCTCTTCTTCTCTAGTACCTCTCTGCACACTGTGGGTGGCTCTGCCTCCCTCGCTTGCAGGGAGATCATCTAATAGGAGTGTCCGCATCCCCACTGCACCCCGGGCACCTGCATCTCCCTGGTCTTCATCCTACACTCAGTGGGAGCCACTCTGGAGATCAGATATATGGAGGCTATTGCAAGACAAGCTGTCACTTGTAAATACAGAGGCCAGACCCCTGTGTTTTCAAGTGATAGTGGTGAGCAGGGAGCGAGGGCCTGAGCCAAAGGTGGTGGAGCTGAGTTCCACCAAGTTCCAGCTGAAAAAAAATCCCTGACTATTTCTAATCCTAATGCTGCTGGCATTAGTAAATAGATAGGAAAGTATATCATATTTACTTGTTTTACCCTTTTTTTTTTTTTGCATTTCTTCAGCTACTTCCGGGGTTTCATGCCTTGGCAAATAATGTCATACATCCCAGGAGTCTTCAGGAGGGGAGGGAGGGTTCTCAGCTCAGCCCATGCCTGAGATGGATTCCAGGAAGTAAATGCTACATAAATCATCTGCCCTTACTCAAGATGGCCTCGGCCAGAAATGCCAGGGGGCGTTTTTTTTTTTTTTATTTCTTAGCAAATCAAAGCATGGAGATATGAATGGATGGGGGAGTTTGCTTTAAAGACTAAAAACGAATGAAATCCCGTTTTTGGTTTGTGGTGCCCAGATGCAGTGCAGTTCCACTTTAACCACTTGCCGACCAGCCGTCGTAGTTTTACTGTGGCAGATCGGCTCTATTACGCGAAACAACGTACCTGTATGTCACATTGTGTAACAGACAGTGGGGGGAATGCGTGTGCCGTCGGAGGCGCGCACACACGCCAATTGACCAGAGGGGGAGCCAATCAGCGGGTCCAGCAGATGGGATGTCCGCCGGCCACCCACGATCGCCCCCAATGGAGACAGAACGACGGTCTGGTGATGTAAACAAGTCAGATCGTTGTTCCGTCAGTGATGAACACAGGGAATCCTGTGTTCCTCCAATTTAGGAACACAGGTCTCTGTGTTCATCCAGTGAGTACAACCCCCACACAGTTAGAAAGCACTCCCTAGGAGCACACTTAACCTTTTGATCACCCCAGGTGTTAACCCCTTCCCTACCAGTGTCATTAGTACAGTAACAGTGCATTTTTTTAGAAGTGATTACTGTATTAACCACTTTAGCTCCGGCCACTGTGCTGCTACTGCGGCACAGTGGCTCGTTATCGTCCAGCGACGTAGACCTACGTCGCTGGACTCCTCCCCCTGTAGGCGGCGCTCGCGATCTTGACGGACATCGGGTCCGTCGGGCACACGCGCGGGGGGGGTCCGTGACCACACGGAAGCAGGAGCGCGCCTCCGGCGGCGCGCGCTCGCTCCCTAGACCCTCACAGGCTTGCGACGTAGCCCTACGTCGCTTTGCCTGTGAGGGGCTGACCGCCGACGTAAATAGTCGTGCGGCGGTCGGCAAGTGGTTAACAATTATATTATGTAAATCTCAATAAAGTTGATGTTATTTTTTTATGCAACTCTTTTGTCTATATTATCTATTTCTTGCTACCTTATGTGAATGCCTACAAAGTCCCAATTTTTGTGGGTCTATGTCTACATACAAACCCCTCTTCACTGTTGTGAATCTATGGGTGGACATACACATTCCCACAACCCATTTCCTCTAGTATTTGTCCAGGGATGTGGCAGCGACAAGTGGCTGAAGGTGAACCAGTGCTGGCTTTCTTTATTTACTGTATATGACTGTTTTCCAGAAAATGATTTTATTGTGAATGGCCAGCTTTAGGCTTTCCCCTCCTCTGCTAGTTTGAAATGCTGCTCTGAATTGAATGCTTATATCGTGAATGCCATTTAACGCATACACAGGTATATGTGTGAATGATAGAAAGAAATTGGCGTTAAGCACCAACAATCCCGCGCAGTGGATAAAGAGGGAACGTATATGTGTGATGAATTGTTTCAAGTCATAGACAAATATGTGAATAATATAAATAAAGGGAGCCCCAGCATAAACGTAAAAACGTGAAATGTGACAAAATTATATAGTGAAATATAATAGCTACTGTATATACAGTGCCTTGCGAAAATATTCGGCCCCCTTGAACTTTGCGACGTTTTGCCACATTTCAGGCTTCAAACATAAAGATATAAAACTGTAATTTTTTGTGAAGAATCAACAACAAGTGGGACAAAATCATGAAGTGGAACAAAATTTATTGGATATTTCAAACTTTTTTAACAAATAAAAAACTGAAAAATTGGGCGTGCAAAACTATTCAGCCCCCTTAAAGCGGAGTTCCACCCATTTTTAATAGGTTGGAATACATAGATCTTTGTAATCCCCTTTAAAACGGCTTTTACCAATGGAAACTTTTTTTTTTTTTTTTTGCTAGTAAATACCTTAATTTCGGCTTTATTCCTCCTCTCCTCACTTCCTGGTCCGATCGGCGATGACGTCATTCGGCGATCCGCAGTGTCTGCTGGGATGTATTCTATTCCAGAAATCTCAGTAGCTGTATCTGTACTGAGCCGTGCCTGCCCCGCCTCCGCCCCGCCTCCTCTCATTCAGTTGCATTGTATGAATGTATTAAGGCCGTTCTCTGCCCCGCCTCCACCCCGCCTCCTCTCATTGAGTTGTATTGAGAGGAGGCGGGGCGGAGGCTGGGCAGAGAACAGCCTTAATACATTCATACAATGCAATTCATTGAGAGGAGGCGGGGCGGAGGCGGGGCAGGCACGGCTCAGTACAGATACAGCTACTGAGATTTCTGGAATAGAATACATCCCAGCAGACACTGCGGATCGCCGAATGACGTCATCGCCGATCGGACCAGGAAGTGAGGAGAGGAGGAATAAATCCGAAATTAAGGTATTTACTAGCAAAAAAAAAAAAAAAAGTTTCCATTGGTAAAAGCCATTTTAAAGGGGATTACAAAGATCTAAAGTTCAAAAAATGGGTGGAACTCCACTTTAAGTTAATACTTTGTAGTGCCACCTTTTGCTGCGATTGCAGCTGTAAGTCGCTTGGCTTGGGGTATGTCTCTATCAGTTTTGCACATCGAGAGACTGAATTTTTTTCCCATTCCTCCTTGAAAAACAGCTCAAGCTCAGTGAGGTTGGATGGAGAGCGTTCGTGAACAGCAGTTTTCAGTTCTTTTCACAGATTCTCGATTGGATTCAGGTCTAGACTTTGACTTGGCCATTCTAACACCTGGATATGTTTATTTGTGAACCATTCCATTGTAGATTTTGCTTTATGTTTTGGATCGTTGTCTTGTTGGAAGACAAATTTCCGTCCCAGTCTCAGGTCTTTTGCAGACTCCATCAGGTTTTCTTCCAGAATGGTCCTGTATTTGGCTCCATCCATCTTCCCATCAATTTTAACCATCTTCCCTGTCCCTGCTGAAGAAAAGCAGGCCCAAACCATGATGCTGCCACCACCATGTTTGACAGTGGGTATGGTGTGTTCAGGGTGATGAGCTGTGTTGCTTTTACGCCAAACATAACGTTTTGCATTGTTGCCAAAAAGTTTGATTTTGGTTTCATCTGACCAGAGCACCTTCTTCCACATGTTTGGTGACTCCCAGGTGGCTTGTGGCAAACTTTAAACGACACTTTTTATGGATATCTTTAAGAAATGGCTTTCTTCTTGCCACTCTTCCATAAAGGCCAGATTTGTGCAGTATACGACTGATTGTTGTCCTATGGACAGAGTCTCCCACCTCAGCTGTAGATCTCTGCAGTTCATCCAGAGTGATCATGGGCCTCTTGGCTGCATCTCTGATCAGTCTTCTCCTTGTATGAGCTGAAAGTTTAGAGGGACGGCCAGGTCTTCGTAGATTTGCAGTGGTCTGATACTCCTTCCATTTCAATATTATCGCTTGCACAGTGCTCCTAGGGATGTTTAAAGCTTGGGAAATCTTTTTGTATCCAAATCCGGCTTTAAACTTCTGCACAACAGTATCTCGGACCTGCCTGGTGTGTTCCTTGTTCTTCATGATGCTCTCTGCGCTTTAAACGGACCTCTGAGACTATCACAGTGCAGGTGCATTTATACGGAGACTTGATTACACACAGGTGGATTCTATTTATCATCATAAGTCATTTAGGTCAACATTGGATCATTCAGAGATCCTCCCTGAACTTCTGGAGAGAGTTTGCTGCACTGAAAGTAAAGGGGCTGAATAATTTTGCACGCCCAATTTTTCAGTTTTTCGTTTGTTAACAAAGTTTGAAATATCCAATAAATTTCGTTCCACTTCATGATTGTGTCCCACTTGTTGTTGATTCTTCACAAAAAATTACAGTTTTATATCTTTATTTTTGAAGCCTGAAATGTGGCAAAAGTTTGCAAAGAGTTCAAGGGGGCCGAACACTTTCGCAAGGCACTATATATATATATATATATATATATATATAGATAGATAGACAGATATATATATATATATATATATAGATATAGATATAGATATACAATATATAGATAAAGAAGTATAGTATACAGTATATGTGTATATATATATATTTTTTTTATGATGTATATAACATATGTATATATATATCTATATATATATATATATATATATATATATATATATATATATATATATATATATATATATATATATATATATATATGTGTGTATATATATATTTTTATTTTTTACTGTATACATATATAATATTGAATATGATATGGTAGGTACATTTTAGATTTAGGCCCCTTTCAAGCTTGTACGACCTGAAAGTCGCATGACTTTGACACGCGACTTTGCCGTGACCTTGATGCGACTTGACGCAATGCCTGTGTAATCTTCTTGAGGTCTATGGACCTCTAGTCCCATCAAAGTCGAATCAAAGTAGTCCAATGGCTCCTGCTGCTATCAATCTATCCAATGAGGACAGAGACAGAGGCTGGAGCTGCTGGGCTGGTGCTCGTCGCTGGAACGATCGGGTTCAAGTAAGAAAAAGGGGGGCTGAGGGGGGCAGCTGAAGCAGAATACATTAAGGTGAAAGACCCTGAGACTTTACAACTCCTTTAAGAGCGACAGTTGGTAGTATATAACAGAATTACAAAAAAAAGCGAAAAACTCGACCCCAAAACACCAACGTAATCATAAATAAATTCAGTTTGGACAACCTCTTAAAACTGCAACCTATGTACCATGAATATAACAGCAGGACCTAAAGTCTTAAAACATGTTCAGTGTCCCTTTAAATACATCTTGCAATGCTCTGCGTTGTTTCATCGAATGAACGGATTACCAGGGACCGGGCTGTTTATATAAACAGAACAGAAAAGCAAAAATAAAAAAAAAAAAATGCAGAATTACGTAAAGTCCATCAGCTGGTCTCCAACCCTTCACCAACGTTGTACTCGGCTGACGACGAGTGATGTGCTCTGCACTTTCCCTTCGTATTACAAATCAATTCTATGCACTGCTATCTATGCTGCTAGGTTGTAAAAAGACGCCGGCGGATAATTTGCTGCCATTTATTTATTTATTTGTTTTGCATGGCTTAGTCTCAGCTTTACAGTATGAAAATCAGACACACAAAAAAAAAATTAAATTGGACAACTTGGACGTAAATTGCAACAGTTTTGCTTTGTTTTTTTGGTTTTTGTTTATAAGTGGATGCTGGGTTTACAAAGAAAATGGACACTTTGAGGGATGCGCTCAGTCTGCATGCGCAAAAATCCTTATATAACCGGTATCATGACTACCGAGGTCACTCTATTTCGACAGATAAATACACTGTGTGTTATTGTCCCTGACTTCAGTACTTGTCAGCTGCAAAGACTAGAATACTGCTCGGCTGAAGCAACTGTAGACAATCTGCAACCCTTTGGCTGATGGAGAACTGTGAATAGTAGCATGTCTGGCTTAGGGGGGGGGGGGGGGCATGATGGGACTTGTGGTTCCTCAAGAGGTGGAGGGGTGATAAACATAGACCTGTTATATACAGTGAGTATGAAAAGAGGTGACTAACTACCAGGTTATATAAGTGCTAGATAGATAGAGATAGATACTGTAGATATACGGATAGATAGATAGATGATAGATCTGATTGATAGATAGATAGATAGATAGATAGATAGATAGATAGATAGATAGATAGATAGATAGATAGATAGATAGATAGATAGATAGATAGATAGATAGATAGATAGATAGATAGATAGATACTGTATATAGATGGATAGATAGATCCTATAGATTGATAGATGATACATGCTGTAGATTGGTAGGTACTGTAGATAGATGGAGAGATAAATGGATCAGGTAGATTAATAGATGATACATCCTGTAGATTGACAGTCGATAGATCCTATAGATTGATAGATGATAGACACTGTAGATTGATACATACTGTAGATAGATGGATAGATAGGTGATAGATCCTATAGATTGACAGATGATAGATCATGTAGATTGATAGATAATAGATCCTATAGTTAGATAGATAGATAGATAGATAGATAGATAGATAGATAGATAGATAGATAGATAGATAGATAGATAGATAGATAGATAGATAGATAGATAGATAGATAGATAGATAGATAGATAGATAGATAATTAAATTACTGAAAAATACAATCTACTGAATTGTTTCTCACCCAATGGTTCATGTCACTTATACTAATTTCATATCTACCTTTTATGAGCCAGAATGTCAAGTCCTCTCTCGTTGGCCAAAAGGGTTAACAAACCAAACCCACTCCCTTAGTCACAAGGCCTGAAACACCGGGGCCAATTAACGATCAGCTGCTGGTTCTCTTGGCACCCACCTCTACTCTACATCTGTAGGCACACCAACACCATGCCGAGCAAACAGCATTAAAAACCGGGTCTCCCAAAGCCCACCAAGACCACATGATCCATATGCCGATGACAGAAAGCCTCTTGAGATATCATTGAGAACCCTTAAAAATCACACCAGGGAATGGCCAAATGTTTCAATGGTGATAGGGGGTTAAAAATCAAGGAGAAGCAGAGATACAATAACCATTTAAGGAGCCTCCGGTATGCTGGAGATGGAGTAATAAGGCAAGGAACCGGCACACTACCATACATTGTGTCTAAGACGTACATGGGACATTGAAAAATTAGGCTACTTGTCAACGTTAGGCTTAAGACAATCTGGTAGAGCCACAGCACACAGAGATCAACACGGCAAACACAGACAAGTCCAAGGAAACAGAAATATAATGATATCCCAGCAGGCAATTTCCTCCCAAAATGCAAGCACTGTCCTGTTTTCATGCAGTGGGTCTCTACCGAATCTTAGTACACCCAAGCAGCCAGATAGAAACCCACAGGCTGGCCACGGATCTAAGCGATCTTCTGAAAACGATTGCCGGTTGCCACCGCAACACGAGCAGAGCCACACACGTGCTGCAAAAACGATTGCTCCTTTCCCACAAGGAACAATCTGTAGCTCGGTCATAGAGGTTGTCTTTAGCGTTGGTTAAACCCAACCTCACCAAATGGTTGAGATAGCTGGCGCCTCAACCCGAAGCTGCCCACAGACACAAGATGGCAACTGGACGTTCCACCCCATAGATCAGCCACCACATGAACACATGTGCCTGTTTCCGCCAACCGAGTTAAACATGTTGGCCTTATTTGGGGGGGACATTTACCGCCGCCCAGGGAAATTCACTTAGGAGGTCAATATGGAAGATCCACCCCAATCCCAAAAAAACAAATACCATTGCGAATGCCCAGACATGGAAATTTAAAATCGTTTTGGGACCATCGATTCTTTTCCCCAAGGTCGGCCGGCCAGGGGTTGGTGGAAACGAAGGAAGGAGTTGGGTGGGTGGGTGGGTGGTGGGGGGGTTGTCGTCTGGCGAGGTCGCACGCTGCCGACTAGACGTGTCGCCCCTCTCTCGTTACGACCGCAGTCGTCAGGATCAGATGACCGCCTTCTCGTGTCTGTGGGCACCTTCAGCTTTTTTTTTTTTTTCGCAAGCTTGCCCTTCCACATCTTGCAGCTTTGCTGGAATTCACAGACGGAGACTGGCTGCTACACCGTCAGAGGAAGAAAAGCGACGGAAGCGACACTCTTTTGCAGCAAGCACTTACCGTATTCGGGGCTCTTCACGCCGTGCTCTCCCGTTGCATCCAAAACTGGTTAAGTGAAGCCTCTCTCTCTCTCTCTCTCTTTCTCGTTCTCTCTGCAAAGACACACAGCGGCAATGTCCTGGTTTCCTTAAGATACAGCGTATCCCCTCTTTGTAGACCAACCCAGAAGGATGGAGGAGGCTTGTTATCCACAGAGCTCCGTATCCTGCTTGATTTTCCTCTTCTTCCCCATACAAATGTCCATATCAGCTGAAGCACACACAGGTGACATGAATGGGAAAAGGGAACCAATCCTGCAATGCCTGCGAATGACAGGCACACATGCATTCAAAGGCAGGCAGTACCAATGGAGGAGGGAAGGGAGGGGAGAGGCTGGCTGATTCTTTCCATCCCTCAGCTATGCTCGGCTCTCCTCTCCGGAGCTGAAACCCACCCCACAGGTTGAGCGTTCCCGTCTCTGGCGTTCTCCCTTTACTATATTTACTGTATGCTACATACATGCTTAGAGAGAGGCTGGAGGTGCTCCAAGCCTGCCTGCCTCAACAAGTTTGTGTCACCAAAAAAAAGCTGCTACAATGTCTGCTTACAGAAAACCTCACAATTCAAATAAACCCAATACAAGGGATTTGCTTACCGAGCAAAATCAACTTCACATGCATGACTGATTGACGATGAATGCTCAGCGTTGTTTTTTTTTTTTGTTTTTTTAGCTATTTGATTGTATTTGGATATGCAGATATCTTCTTCATTTAAAAAAAAAAAAAAAAAAAAAGAAAGAAAAAAAAAAAGAGCGTTAACCCTTTAAAAGGGATCCACTTACCACGCAGCATGAACTTCACATTCACAATTGATTGACGTTGAACGCCCACCGCAAGGATGGCCGTTGTTTTTTTTAACTTTATAATTGTATTTGGTTATGCAGATATCTACTTCATTTTTTAAAAAATAAGAAAAAAGAAAGGGAGTTAACCACTTAGCACGCAGCATGAACTTCACATTTACAACCGATTTACGCTGAACGCTTGCTGCAAACGTGGCCGTTGCTTTTTTTTTTTTTTTTTTTTTTTTTAGCTATTTGATTGTATTTGGATATGCAGATATCTTCTTCATTTTTTAAAAAATAAGAAAAAAGAAAGAGAGTTAACCCCTTAAAAGGAATCCACTTACCACGCAGCATGAACTTCGCATTTACAATCGATTTACGCTGAATGCCCGCCGCAAACATGGCTGTTGTTTTTTTTTTTTTTTTTAGCTATTTGATTGTATTTGGATATGCAGATATCTAATTAATTTAAAAAAAAAAAAAAATAAGAAAAAAGAAAGAGAGTTAACCCTATAAAGGAAGGCCACTTAAGATTTACGCTGAACGCCCGCCGCAGAGGCGCCCATTGTTTTTTTAACTTTATAATTGTATTTGGATATGCAGATATCTACTTCATTTAAAAAAAAAAAAAAAAAAAAAAAAAAAAAGAGCGTTAACCCTTTAAAAGAGATCCATTTATCACACAGCATGAACTTCGCATTCACAATTGATTGACGTTGAACGCCCGCCGCAAGGGTGCAAACATGGCCGTTGTTTTTTTTTTTAACTTTATAATTGTATATGGATATGCAGATATCTACTTCATTTTTTAAAAAATAGGAAAAAAGAAAGAGAGTTAACCCTATAAAAGGAGTCCACTTACCACGCAGCATGGAATTAGCATTTACAAACGATTTACGCTGAACGGTCGCCGCAAACATGGCCGTTGTTTTTTGTAACTTTATAATTGTATTTGGATATGCAGATATCTACTTCATTTTTTAAAAAATAAGAAAAAAGAAAGAGAGTTAACCCCTTAAAAGGAATCCACTTACCACGCAGCATGAACTTCGCATTTACAATCGATTTACGCTGAATGCCCGCCGCAAACATGGCTGTTGTTTTTTTTTTTTTTTTTAGCTATTTGATTGTATTTGGATATGCAGATATCTAATTAATTTAAAAAAAAAAAAAATAAGAAAAAAGAAAGAGAGTTAACCCTATAAAGGAAGGCCACTTAAGATTTACGCTGAACGCCCGCCGCAGAGGCGCCCATTGTTTTTTTAACTTTATAATTGTATTTGGATATGCAGATATCTACTTCATTTAAAAAAAAAAAAAAAAAAAAAAAAAAAAAGAGCGTTAACCCTTTAAAAGAGATCCATTTATCACACAGCATGAACTTCGCATTCACAATTGATTGACGTTGAACGCCCGCCGCAAGGGTGCAAACATGGCCGTTGTTTTTTTTTTTAACTTTATAATTGTATATGGATATGCAGATATCTACTTCATTTTTTAAAAAATAGGAAAAAAGAAAGAGAGTTAACCCTATAAAAGGAGTCCACTTACCACGCAGCATGGAATTAGCATTTACAAACGATTTACGCTGAACGGTCGCCGCAAACATGGCCGTTGTTTTTTGTAACTTTATAATTGTATTTGGATATGCAGATATCTACTTCATTTTTTAAAAAATAGGACAAATGAAAGAGAGTTAACCCTATAAAAGGAATCCACTTACCACGCAGCATTTTTTTTTTAGCTATCTGATTGTATTTGGATATGCAGATGTCTACTTCATTTTTTTTTTTTTTTTTTTAATAAGAAAAAAGAAAGAGAGTTAACCCTAAAAAAAAGGAGTTAACCTATGATCTACGCTGAACGTTCGGCGCAAACGTGGCTGTTGTTTTTTTTTTTACTTTATAATTGTATTTGGATATGCAGATATCTATTTCATTTTTTAAAAAATAAGAAAAAAGAAAGGGAGTTAACCCTATAAAAGGAGTCCACTTACCAGGCAGCATGAACTTCACATTTACAATCGATTTACG
Source organism: Pelophylax lessonae (assembly GCF_965119305.1). NCBI lineage: Eukaryota > Metazoa > Chordata > Amphibia > Anura > Ranidae > Pelophylax > Pelophylax lessonae. The sequence continues at coordinate 712,163,401 of NC_138769.1, read as the reverse complement.
CTGAACGCCCGCCGCAAACATGGCCATTGTTGTTTTTTTAGCTATTTGATTGTATTTGGATATGCAGATATCTACTTAATTTTTTTTTTTTTAGTGAGAAAAAAAAGGTTGTTAACCCTATAAAAGGGGACTGTTTACTGCGCAGAAATAAACTTTGCAAGCGCAACCGATTGATGCTGAACATTTACTGCAAACGTGGCCGTTGGTTTTTTTTTAGCTATTTGATTGTATTTGGATATACGAATGTCTACTTCATTTGTTTAAATATGAGAAAAAAAGGGAGGTAACCCCATAAAAGGGGTCCGTTTACTGCGCAGAAATAAACTTTGCATGCACAACCGATTGACGCTGAACGTTTACCGTAAACAGGGCCGTTGTTACTCTTTTAGCTAGTGAATTGTATTTGGATATGCAGATATCTACTTCATTTTTTAAAAACTGGGAAAAGATAAAGGGAGTTAACCCTATAAAAGGGATCCACTTACCACACAGTGAACTTTGCATTCACAACCGACTGACGCTGAACCCTCGCCACAAATGTGGCTATTGTTGTTTTTTTAACTATTTGATGGTGTTTGGATAAGTGCCATGTCCCCGCTGGTACGTGTGACGTAATCGCACCAAAGGACGCAGCGGCCATCTTTCTGGTTAGAATCCGATAGAATCTATCTATCTATCTATCTATCTATCTATCTATCTATCTATCTATCTATCTATCTATCTATCTATCTATCTATCTATCTATCTATCTATCTATCGATCTACCATACATCTATCTATCTATCTATCTATCTATCTATCTATCTATCTATCTATCTATCTATCTATCTATCTATCTATCTATCTATCTATCGATCTACCATACGTCTATCTATCTATCTATCTATCTATCTATCTATCTATCTATCTATCTATCTATCTATCTATCTATCTATCTATCTATCTATCTACTCTATTATATTAAATCGAGTGCAGGTTTAGACCAATTTGTCCTTCACCTTGCCACTAAGGCTACGTTCACATCTTGGCGTTGCTACTACAGGCGTTTTTATGGGCGTTTTTGCAGGCGTTTTACAGGCGTTTTTACAGGCGTTTTTTGTGCAGGCGTTTTTAGATTGAATAGAGACCAATGGAAAACGCCTGTAATCGGCCCAAAAAGAAGCTCATGTACTTTTTTGAGCATTGGGCGTTTTGCTCACAGCGTCAAAACGCTCAGATGTGAACAGGAGCCATTGAAATGAATAGAATTTGTCTTGTTGGGCATTTTGAGAGCTGATCCTAGAGCAGAAAAACTCCCCAAAAACGCCCCAAAACGCCTACATGTGAATGGAGCCTAAAGGTGCGAATGGTGTCACATGATGACCAGCAGTGGGCGCTAACAAGCACTTTGAAAGTGAGAAACGTCTATCTCTGTATCCTGTGTACCTTTGAGGTATGTTAATAAATAATTAATCTTCCTAGCAGCTGGTGGTGTGTAGCCAATTTCTCCTTCATTTCTACTGTTGCAGCAGTGGCGAGCCGGTGCCAGCACCCACGGCACTGGGATTTCTCCCCTGAGTGGTGGTTGTCTTCTCATTTTAAACAAATTATTAACTTTTTTTTTTTTTTTTTTTTTTTCTTGTTCAAGTAGTTTATTGAAAAAACAGAAGTAAATACAGCGCAACATGTACAATCAGAGCAGGAGAGGTTACATTTGCACAACAGGTAACAACAGTAAACCGGAGATAGTAACAAAGCAAACCAGGTTAACTGACATGTTCAGGAGCCAAGTGGGCGACGACCCCAGAAGGGAGATCCATCCAGCACAGCCAACACCCGGGCACCCCTAAAAGGGAGCTCGCTGTGCCCGCGCGCGACTGCGCCTTCAGTGGGTCATATAGTTTGCATGTAAGTATCGTTTTCAGGGGTCGCAACACATGGCTCAGAGGAAGGAAGGAAGCCTGGTTAGGTCAGGAGTCTTTGGCATTAGGTCAAACAAGATGTAGACTGTAGCAGAATGGTGGAACAATTTGTGTAAGGAATGTGGAGAGAAGTAACCACTGTGGGGGAGAGTAATAGACAGAGTATTGTACATATGGCGGGATATAGTCATAAGAGGGGTAAGAACAGGGAGGAGGGGGGGGGGGACGGGGGGACAAAACAAGGGGGGGGGAAGAAGAAAGGAATGGGGGGAAAGGAGGAGGGTGGAGGGGTGAAAGTGGGGGGGGAGGAAGGGGGTCGCCGGGGGGGAGCAGGGTAACCACAGATAGATATAGGCAGCGCAAATATGCCGTTTAGGGCAATAAGAGAGTGCTATCAAAGTTCGGAGGGAGAAAGTGGTCTACCCATGGTTGCCATAACTTGTCAAACTTGTCGACCCTGTCCAGCAGGACCGCTTCAATTTTCGCATGAATCATGGCATTAGTGATTCTGTTTTTCACTTCAGGAATAGGTAGATGAGGGGTTTTCCAAGCTTTAGCTATTGTTTGTTTAGCCGCAGTCGTGACTTGTAGGAACAATTTGTGCTGCCGTTTGGAAACGACATCCGATTTCATGTTCAAGAGGGCGAGACAGGGGTCAGGGTTGATGTGTGTGTCCATGAGGGTGGAGAGAATGCAAAAGATAGCCTTCCAAAATCGTTGGACCACAGGGCAGGACCACCAGATATGTACATGAGTGCCCGCATCCCGACAGCCTCGGAAACAGTCCTGAGAGTATGAGGGATGGAATTTAGCAATACGAGCTGGCACAAGGTACCAACGCATAAGCACCTTATAGTTAGTTTCGGAAGCCACGATATTTTGGGAGGCTGTCTTCGTCGTCTGCCAGATCTTGGACCAGTCTGCAGGCTCAAGTGTAATGCCCAAGTCCCGTTCCCATTTGGACGCATATGCTGGGAGAGCTCGGGTTAGGGGTTCAGAAAGTTTAGAGTAAAGGAGGGAAATTAGACCTCGGGTGTGCGGGTCGTGGAGACAAACGTGTTCAAATGAGGTCAAGGTGGGTAAAGACGTGTCTGTATGCATGCAGTGGGATAAGAAGTGTTTAATTTGTAGGTAGTGGAAGATCTCAGAATTGGGGAGCTGGTGTGAGTCTTGGAGAGTCGGGAAGGACTTAAATGCATTGAAAACGATCAAGGAGTGGGCCCGGAGGAGGCCAGCTGCCGACCAACGTTGAAAAGAGGATGGGGATTCCCAAGCTGGGGGGAAGGACGGGTTGTGGAGGTAGGAGAGAAGCGGGTTATGGGGCGACTGAAGCTTGTACTTGAACTTTAGGGTGTCCCAAAGGTGCAGGGAATGGCGTAGAATGGGGTTGGCAATCTATCTGCGTTCAGAGGATTTTAACCACAGTAGGTTGGCCACCGAGAAAGGATCACATTCGACCGCCTCAAGGGCCACCCATAGGGGAATTTCCTGAGTAGCATGCCATTTGGTCAGTTGGGCTAGTTGGGCTGCCTGGTAATATTTGGCGAAGTGGGGGAGGCCCAGCCCACCCTGCAGTTTGTGGAGGTGAAGAATCTGTTTGGATACCCTGGGTCTAATTTTACCCCAGACGTAGGAGAAGGTCCGGCTTTGGAGCTGACGCAGGTAGTAGGAGGGGACATGTAAGGGCAGAACCCGGAACAGGTACAATATTTTGGGCAGCAAGGCCATTTTAACAACCGTGTTGCGACCCATCCAAGCTAACGGAAGTGAGGACCAAGTTTGCATAAGCTTAGTTAGGTGTTGTAGCATTGGAGGATAGTTAGCTGCATAGAGGTCAAGAGGGTCAGCCGTGAGCTTTACTCCTAGATAGGGAATGTGGTGAGTGGCCCAGGAGAAGGGGAGCACCGATTTTAGTTGTGTGAGGAGGGGCGCAGGCAGGGAAATATTGAGTGCTTTGGATTTGTGGGTGTTGACAACCAAGCCAGAGACATGGGCAAATTGTTGCAAAACAGCCAGGAGATTGGGAGTAGAGGTGAGTGGGGAGGTGAGGAATAGAAGGATGTCGTCTGCGAATAAGCATAATTTATGATGGTGACCACCTAGTTCAATTCCTTTTATATTCTGATTGGAACGGATCTTATGGGCAAGCGGCTCAATTGCAAGTGCAAAAAGGAGAGGGGATAAGGGGCAGCCCTGTCTAGTGCCACAGCCTACGGAGAAGGTAGAGGACTGGAAGCCTGCATAGCGAATAAAGGCAGAGGGGGTAGAATATAAAGATGAGATCCAGGATAGGAAATGGGGGCCGAAACCCCAGATTTGTAGTACCGATTGTAGGTAGGTCCATGATAAAGTGTCAAAGGCTTTCCGAATATCAAGGGAGACAAAGCATGCAGGCATGTGGCGACGGCGGGCCTGGTAGGCAAGATGAATAGCCCTGCGTACGTTGTCTCCCGTTTGACGACAAGGGATGAAACCAGTCTGGTCTCTATGGATCAAGGAGCCTATGACGAGATTAAGACGGGCTGACAGTATTTTGGCCATAATCTTTATGTCTATGTTAAGGAGGGAGATCGGGCGGTAGTTAGTCCAAGAGGAGTCGTCAGTTTGTGGTTTGGGTATCATGGAGATAGCTGCTTTCAATGAGTCGGGACTGAGAGAGTGGCCTGTAAGCAAGGAGTTATAGGCTTTAGAAAGCATGGGGGTCAGGAGGTCAGAAAAGTGATTGTAGTAAGAGGCCGTGAAGCCGTCGGGCCCGGGTCTCTTGTTGAGTTTGAGAGACTTGATGGCAAAGCGGATTTCGAGGTCAGATATGGGTCTATCCAGATCTTCTCGTTGAGAGGCAGACAATGAAGGCAAGGTGAGGTCAGAAAAGAAGTCAGTGATCTGGGAGTCAGACGGAGGTGGTGGAGAGGAATAAAGTTTCGAGAGGTGTAAACGGAAGGTCTCCAGAATCGTAAGTGGGTTACTAGTGTAAGTTGCGGTGGATGTTTTTAGTCGAATCGGTTTCCGAACAACATTGGCGTTGCGGAGCGAGAGTGCTAAGAAGGTGTCGGGTTTATTAGCTTTAGTGTAGAACTGGTGTTGGGAACGCCGGAGCTGCTTTTCAGCGGATTCTGTGAGAAAAAGGTCCAGTTCCAGTGTTGCTTTGTCAAGGGCAATCCTATTAGCTGGGGTTGGGTCTGCTTGGAAGCGTTCGTGAGCTAAAGCGAAGGTGGAATTAAGGGTACGGTAAAGAAGCTGGCGCTCTTTCTTGCGACGAGAGGCCAGACTAATGAGGGTGCCACGAAGCACCGGTTTATGGGCTTCCCACAGTGTGAGAGGAGTGACGTCAGTTGTATCGTTGTGAGAAATATATTCTTTAATGGCTGCTGCCACTTCGACTCTATGAGAGGGATGGGCCAGGAGGGAGTTGTTTAAGCACCAAGAGAAGGTGTGTTGCTTGGGGACCAGGGAGTCAAAGGTGGAGATCACTGCGTTATGATCGGACCATGGAATTGGTAGAATAGAAGAGGACAGGAGAGCAGGTGAGGAGGCCACAGAGGTGAAGATATGGTCTATGCGTGAGGATACTTTGTGTGGATGAGAGTAATAGGTGTACTGACGCTTACTCGGGTTAAGTTCACGCCAGGTGTCTACTAGAGAATGTGTTTGGAGAAGGTGTTGGAAGGAAAGCCTCTGCGTAGGCTGAGAAAGAGAGACCGGGGACTTGTCTAGAAAAGGATATAAGACCTGATTAGAGTCACCACAAAGGACGACTGTTCCCTTTTTATGTTGTTCAACTATCTGCAGAAAGTGGGAGAAGAAGGAGAGGGGTTTCGAGTTAGGTGCGTAGTAGGATGCTAGTGTGACTTCCGTGTCTAACAATGAGCCAGTGAGGATCAAGTACCTGCCCTCAGGGTCTGCTACAGAGGAGTGGAGTATGAATGGAGCCTTACGGTGGAACGCTATGAGAACCCCCCTTTTCTTTACAGAAGCCGAGGCTGTGAAAAACTGAGGGTAAGAGGCCGTTAGATATTTAGGTGTATGCAAGGTGGAAAAATGGGTTTCCTGGAGGCACGCAACATGTACGTCAAGTGAGGCTAGGGAACGAAAGGCTTTGCGGCGTTTTAGCGGGGAGTTAAGGCCTTGAACATTCAGGGACAAGATATTTAAGGAGGCCATTGTAAGGCTAGGGGGGAGGAGCAAAAAATGGCAATCCTGTGTACATCAACTGTGCCCCCCCGGCGAGTAGGGGGGAGGGGGAAGGAAAGGAGGGAGGGCAGGGGGGAGGAGGACAGTGAAGGGAGAAAGAAGGGGGGTGGAGGGGACATTGAAATGCGTTGAGATAGCAATAAAATCGTGAGATCAAACAGTAGACCGTCTGAGGAGAGGGAGTCCATCCGCTCAGAGGGAATGGAGTCACCCCGGGAAGTCTCCAAAAGGAGGGTTCCGGAGGCGAAAAGGAGGCAGCAGTGACTGCCGACAGGAGACAAACCGCCTGTAGAAGTATAAGACTGATAAAGGACATTTGGTGACCAGAAGTAGTAAGCAATGTAAACGATAATACAGTACATTTGTAGAGCGAATAAACAGTTTGAGGAACAGCGAGGTACAGCCCGCGAGGGACCCAGGGAAGGGCCAATGGTAGCCGCCCCACAAAAAAAAAAAAAAAAAAGGGGGGGGGGTAAAAATGTCATACAAAAGTACTGAGACCTGCTGGAGGTCACTGATATCAGCGAGAGAAAGAGGGTATTCGCTTTGAAAAATTCAAAAATATAATGTCAGAGGAAAAAATGCAAAAATAAAAGAAAACTCGCCATAGTTACCGTCCCGGGAGGAGCGTGTGAGTTCAGTGTAGGCAAACGTGCCAGAGCAGGCCGGACGAATAGGTGGGTGTTCCAGCGACATCTCCAAAAGAGTAGTATGGGAGGTCCGCTGCGCAGAAACAGGAGGCAAAACAGGAAAAAGATAACCAGTTAATACAATCAAGATGATGAGGGGCAAAAAATTCAAAAGCATAAAAAGGAGGAATCCAGGGCCTGAGGCCATTCAGGGTTATCAGTCCATGGAATCCACAGGCGTTGGCAGAGGGGAGAGGAGACGACTCCGTTTAGGAGTTGCAGATGTGGAGGCAGCAGCTTTCTGCGGGGAACGTGATGCAGAGCGTCTGCGGTGCTGTTGTGACGCAGAGAACTCAGGAGGGGGTGACAAGTGCAGCTCGTGGAGAAGATGGTGGAGGTCCTCAGTAGTCTTGCAGGTGTGTTTGCGCCCCTGGTATGTAAAGCGAACAGAAAAAGGGAAACCCCAGGAGTAGATGATCTGGTGTTGCTGCAGGATCTGGAGGAGAGGCTTGAATTCCCTACGCCTTGTGATTGTGGCTTTGCAGAGATCAGTGAACAGCTGATAGGAATAACCTTGGAACAAGAGGGTGCCTTTCTGCCTGGCAGCTTGGAGGAGCTGTTCCTTTGTTCTGTAGTAGTGTAGTTTGGCTATGATATCTCTGGGGGGTCCCTCAGGCTTACGGGGGGCCAAGGCCCTGTGGACTCGGTCCATTTCTAAACGTTCAATAGGGATGGAAGGGGAGAGTTCCTGGAAGAGAGCAGTTACGGTGGATTGCAGGTCCACAACAGTCTCAGGGATCCCCCTGATTCTAATGTTAGATCTTCTAGCTGTATTCTCCTGGTCCTCAAGTTGAGCTTGCAGGGCTAAGTTTTCCTCCCTGAGGGTCTCAAGTTCCTCAGAGTGGTTGTGAATGCTCACCTCAAGGTCCTCTGCCTTGTATTCCAGGTCTGAGGTGCGCTGGCCTAGCTCCCTGATCTCTCTAGTGAGCCTGTCTGTTATTTGTTCAGAGGTATGCTGGAGGGCTTTATGCAGGATCCTTTCAAAGTGTTGGATCAGTGCTGCCTGTGAGGGGTCAAAGGCTGCGGCTCCCCGGGAGAGAGGGGCATCGGTATCCGACTCACCTTCATCAGGGTGAGGTAAATTGTTCCTGGGGGTCTTGGAAAAGCCGGGGCCGGAGCGTGAGGAGAGAGGCGGCGCCATCTTGGATGAGGCTCTAACCAGCGCATCCCGAATATTGCGGCTCTTCAGCTTTGATTTAACGCCGCCGGACACCATGGCGGGGTGTGGAGGGATGTCGGCTGACCGAGGGAGGCTCACGGGCGCAGTATCGCGTGGCTGGTCACCCGTATAGGCGGCGGGATGTCTCACTGCGGAGCGGAGCTCAGGCAGACATGTCCGTCACGCCGAGTCCCGCCACAAATTATTAACTTAACGAACGAATCCAAAACAAAACTAAACAAATGTATCTGTTGTGAACATGTCTAGTAATGAGGTCTTCATGCAATGTTCATTAATCAGCAGCTTCCTCTAAATTCACCTGGACATTCTTCCACATAGCAGACTCCTCTGAAGGTGCACTGGTAGCCACCATCTTGCCTAGCACAGGCCAGATCAGATTCCTTATGCCTGGGCCCCAAGCACTCCCTCACAGAGCAACTTGTTGGTGGCCAAAGATTCTTCAGTAGCAGCCTCCCAATGACAATGGATTATTTAACTACCCCTATTGGTAGGTCTAATTACTGCAATAGCAGCTTCCCAATGAAAGCTTGGTGAAGCTTGGTCTTCATGCCTCAAGCATGTGGCCAACAATACCTTACAGAGCTGGGTAATGAAGTTGTCATGCAATTTCCATCCATCAGCCGCCTCCCTTAAACTTACCTGGACATCCTTCTACATAACAGACTCCCCGGTATATGCACCGGTAGTCATCTTCTTGCCTAGCACAGGCCATCTCAGATTCCTAAGGCCCAGGCTCTAAGCAAAGAATTCATCACAGAGCAGCAAATTGCTGGTAGCAATCTCCCAAAGACAGTGGATCCTTTAAGTACCTCTACTAGTAGACCTACATGCTGCAATAGCAGTTTCCTAATAGGAACTGGTCTTCACACCCTGGGCAGGCAGTTGTCAATACTTTGTAGAGCTGAGTAATAAGGTCTTCATGCAATTTCCATCTATCAACAGCTGCCCCTAAACTCACCTGGACATTCATTAACATAGCATACTTCTATGAAGATGGACTGGTAGCCACCATCAAGCAAAGATTTCCTCACAGAACAACCCATTGCTTGCCATAAAGTCTTCAGTAGCAACCTCCCAAAGACAGTGGATCCTTTACGTAAATCTACTAGTAGACCTACATGCTGCAATAGCAGTTTCCTAATAGGAACTGGTCTTCACTAGAGATGGTCTTGCGGTTCGCCCGGCGGTCGGTTTGCGGCAAATTTTGCTTGTTCGCTACCCGCCAAATTTTCGGACACATGGCGTCGTTCGCGGCGGCCATATTTGTTTACATTGTGGAGAACTTTGACCCGTGACATAGCCGTCAGGTGGAACAGGACAGCCAATTGAAACATTCCAGCACATGGACAGTCCCCCTACCCTATAAATAGACCCGATCTGGTGGCCATTTCACATTCCGCTTTCTGCCAGTGTAGGGAGAGGTCTGCTGTGCTCATCAAGGAGAGTTTACTAGACACATATAGCGCTGTGAAGATCCACAAAAGTCCTTTTCAGGGCTGGTATTTTTCGGTATAGGTCTACTAGTATCTTTAGAGCTTAGGGAGAGGTATCCTGTGGTTGCTTTAGGGGAAGTTAGAGATCAGCTGCAGTCACACACAAATCGCTCTGTCAATGTCCACAAAAGTCCTTTTGAGGGCTGGTATTTCGGTATAGGTCTAGTATCTTTAGAGCTTAGGGAGAGGTATCTTGTGGTTGCTTTAGGGGCAGTTAGAGATCGGCTGCAATCACACACAAATTGCTTTGTCAATGTCCACCAAAGTCATTTAAAATGCTCCAATGTCGTTTTAGGGTCTATTAGAGTCTCTTTACTATAGGGCCAGGTATCCTGTGGTTGCTTTAGGGGCAGTTAGAGATCGGCTGCAGTCACACACAAATCGCTTTGTCAATGTCCACAAAAGTCATTTAAAATGCTCCAATATTGCTATAGGGTCTATTACAGTCTCTTTACTATAGGGAGAGGTACAGGGCTGCTGTTAGAAATCGCGGGGCCCCGTACAGACTACCTGGCAGGGCCCCCTCAAGAAAATATTAAAGATATATTTAGCTAAAATTACAACAAAATCACTATTAGCAGACACAAATATAACATAATTTGCATAATTCCTGCTAAATCTAAAAAAAAAAAAACTATGTTAAATAAAAAAGAAGATGAGATGAGAAAAATATACAGGCTGGGCAGTTGGAGTTCAGTGATCAGAGAGACAGAGAGAGAGAAACAAAGTTACAATTTACAAATAAACTCCTGAGCAGAGATAAGTGCTGGGAGGGGGGTCCACACAGGGAGGGGATTAGTGAGGGACAACTGTCTCTTTCTCAACAGATAAAAGCTGATAGCAGGGAGAGGGACAGATCAGATTCAGGTGCTGGAGGAAGATTTCTGTATTTGCTGTCCATCACGAATCCCCCTCTGTGTGTGGGCCCCCCTGTGTGCTCGGGCCCCCTACAAGAGGGCTGGCGGTCCCCCCCTATCAGCGGCCCTGGAGAGGTATCCAGTGGTTGCTTTAGGGGCAGTTAGAGATCGGCTGCAGTCACACACAAATCACTCTGTCAATGTGAATGGACCCTATATGTATAAGACAATGTATTTACCGGCTGCTGTCAGTTCTGGCTGATTTATGAAAAAAAAGTATATATTTTTTGCTGTAAAAAAATAAAAATACATTTAGGGCAACTTTTTCAATTGCAATACTTCTGTTATGACATTGTCCATGTGCTGGGAATATTTGTGCACAGCTAGTACGTCTTTTGTGGCTGCAAATATGACCTAAAGGTTTTTAAAGTTTGCCTCCCATTAAAGTCAATGGGGCCCGCCACAAACTCGCGGTTCACAGACTTTTGAGAAAATTTGCGGCTGTCGTTCGCGAACCGCCCCGGCCAATGTTCGTCCATCACTAGTCTTCACACCCTGGGCAGGCAGTCGCCAATACTTTGCAGAGCTGAGTAATGAGGTCTTCATGCAATTTCCATCTATCAACAGCTGCCCCAAAACTCACCTGGACATTCATTAACATAGCATCCTTTAAGTATCTCTACTGGTAGACCTAAATATTACAGTAGCAGTTTCCCAATAGGAGTTGGTATTCAGGCCTTTGTCAGGCAGTCATCAATACCTTTCAGAGCTGCAGGCCCGAAGCTAAGACTTCCTCCCAGTTTCATCCTATTGAACTTGGATAGGAGTAGGGTAACTGTGAGATACTCCAGGAACTTTAAGCAGCAATTTGAGGACACTAACCTTCCTTCTAAGAATCTTAGCACAGTCCCTGCTTGCAGGAAAAAATATTGGGCTGACCTGTACCAGGACACCATAGAAAATGTCCCCTTTGAGCAAAGATAACTCTAGCATGGGAGGGACAGCAGCAGCACCCACTCTCAGGGATCTCCCACTCCGGTCTGTACTGACGAATGTCCTTGGATAATTGTATAGTGCTACCCCCGTAGAAGCCACTTAAGTATTACACTGATAGTCCTCATTTCTTTACTGGCTGCCAGGTGCAAGGTATTTTCTGCAGCCAGGCACACACACACTTAGGCTTGATGTAGTCAAAGACCAGTCTAGCTGTGTTGTTTTTGTAGTTTTATTTTGTAGAAACTTGGATAAGGTAGGGTATTTTAGTAGGATACTCCGGAATAAAACTATGCACAACTTGAGGACCCTAGCTGATCTAGAATTGAGTAGTAGGTGAAGTCCCTTGCTGATGAGCAGATGGCAGTCTTCTCCTGTGTAGCAGTGTAGAAATCAATAGCATGAGCAAAGTCTCTTGTAAAGCAGGACAGGTAGGCAAAGCCTTACATGTGCAAGCCAATTACGACTGCTTGGCAATCCAAAAGTTTCAGAACTGAGGAAATGACTTACTAGTTTCTAGAAAGTGGGATGAGTCTAAGTAAATTCAACAGTACCAGAACACCGGACCAGCCCTAACTAATAAATTGCAACATTCTGTTAAGACCTGCTGAAGATGGATTTGCCTCTAGCCACACTGTAAGGCGGAAGAGCAAATTACACCAATTTAACTATTTACATCCTATCACCTAAACTAGGAGAGTGCCACAACTGGATGCCTCCTTCCAATATCTTCCAGACACCTCTCCAGTGGTATCACACCAGATCCTCAAAGACAGCCCCTCAGTCACCTTCAACGGATTTCAGCAAAATAGCCCCCCCAGATAGCCTAGCTTGGACCTCGATTAGCAGCTGATACATAGCAAGCCTGCCTGGAAGGGCAGAAGCCCTCCAAGCTGCGATTTCCTCCTCTAGGACAAGACCCTCTATGCTCCAAGCCTCAAAGTTTTTATGATCCCTCTAAGCCACCATCTGGGCACCTCATCCCCAGGGATGGCCAGGGCTGTATGAATATTCTTCTGCTGATTTGACACTCCCAGACAACTATCTTACAGAACCTTTCCAGACAGACAGGGGGAAGCAGTCAACCCTGCAGCCAATGAAACACAGAACAGACCAAAACAATCAACATATATGTGCAGTGCTCAATTATGAATAAGATTGTGTGAACCAAAAAGTAATACGATGTGCAGTGAACTAGAACAGTATTCATATGAAACAAAAGACCATAATCCAAAAATCAGTATGCACCATTCGTGGTATATTTGAGTGTCAAAACACTCACCAGATGGAAAAGAAAAACACAATGTATAAAGAAACAGCTCGTGAGGAATTCAATTGCTTGAAGAGTGCTCTCCCATCATAACAATGCACTCACCAAAAGCCATGCAATATTATGCCTTGCATCCGATCCTACCGATAGATGGAAAACTGGTTAATGGAGCCACTCCTGCATACTTGCTGCACTGGATATGCTGTGTAAAAAGCCCACCAGAAGGAGCCGTAGAATACTTATATAGTGTAGTTATATTAAAAATATATGTACATAATACAAAAAATGGCCATAAAAAACTCACTTAGGAAAGACCGCCGTTCCTAGTTTTGAGGAGCGGCGGACCAGACGCCAGAGTGTAGGCCCGATGCGTTTCGTGTGCAAACACTTGTTCTCGGGGATCTGCCTATCTGATTATAGTGAGTCAGTAACTAAATTTACCTGACCTAGACCCTATCTAGGGTGGTGCTACATATTCATAACCCAATACATTACACCTTCTCATTCTATCTGCTGGACAACACTCATCAGAAGCAGTCAGGTGCAAACAATAAAGTAATATTGCTGCGCTAAGTGAATAAAAATATCGCTTAAATATGTGACAAATAATGCTGTGATAATGGTAAATCAATAACACTTGAATAAGATAACAAATAATATTGTGATAATCATAAATCACTTGAATAAAGTGTCCCAATAAGTGAGCAGTGACTTTGAATAATATAACAAAAGTCCCAATAAACAGTGCAGTTTCAGTGATATAAAGATAAACAAATCTTCATCTGTGCAGAATGTGCTGCATGCTTCACTCTCAGTGCTCCAGTGACAGATAGTGAGATTAGCAGCTCACCTCAAATGGAGACTCAAATGAGTCAAGTCAGGCACATAAAGCAGTATTCACAATCGCCTGGTGATCACCTCTGCCTTCACCTCCAACCAATCTCTCAAACTCCAGGGATGTGGTGGATGAAAAACAAATAAAGGAGATCTAATGCTCTCTGTGTTGATTGGGGGGTTATTTATTATCAGTATATATAGCACTTACATAGACGGGCACTTCAGCCGTGCCAGCTAGCAATTGCCTCCAAACACTTCCTGGTACCTCCGGACCAGCGTAATGACGTGCAGGCTCCTCCCCCGTACGCGTTGCGTCATCGAAGTCGATGACGCAACGCGTACGGGGGAGGAGCCTGCACGTCATTACGCTGGTCCGGAGGTACCAGGAAGTGTTTGGAGGCAATTGCTAGCTGGCACGGCTGAAGTGCCCGTCTATGTAAGTGCTATATATACTGATAATAAATAACCCCCCAATCAACACAGAGAGCATTAGATCTCCTTTATTTGTTTTTCATCCACCACATCCCTGGAGTTTGAGAGATTGGTTGGAGGTGAAGGCAGAGGTGATCACCAGGCGATTGTGAATACTGCTTTATGTGCCTGACTTGACTCATTTGAGTCTCCATTTGAGGTGAGCTGCTAATCTCACTATCTGTCACTGGAGCACTGAGAGTGAAGCATGCAGCACATTCTGCACAGATGAAGATTTGTTTATCTTTATATCACTGAAACTGCACTGTTTATTGGGACTTTTGTTATATTATTCAAAGTCACTGCTCACTTATTGGGACACTTTATTCAAGTGATTTATGATTATCACAATATTATTTGTTATCTTATTCAAGTGTTATTGATTTACCATTATCACTAGGGTTGAGCGAACACCTAGATGTCCGTGTTCGACGGGTTCGGCCGAACTTTAAAAAAAAGTCCGGGTCCGTGTCCCGGACTTTTACCGAACTTTTCCCGGACACCGAACCCCATTGAAGTCAATGGGGACCCGAACTTTAAGGCACTAAAATGGCTCTAAAACACCAAAGGAAAGGGCTAGAGTGCTGCAAATGGCAGCAAAACGTAATTAAGAGCATGGCAAGTGCTCTGCAAACAAATGTGGATAGGGAAATAACTTAAAACAACAAAAAAAAACAGAAAAATAAAACAATGTTCTTCTTCATCTCTGAAGGACGAGGCCCATATGGAGTAGGAGGGAGGTTGAGGTGGTGGTGGATGTGGCGGTGACTAGACATATGCCGGTTTTCGGTAATTCGATATATCGCGGTATTGCATAGCCACGGTATTGTTATTGTGGCATTTTTAAAATACCGAGTTTCTCTGTCAAGTCTGCCTGACTTGTGAATTGATACATTTCAGTGAGCTGGATGACTCATTCACTCACTCAGCTAACACCTTTCAGCATTAAGTCTCCTAACTATAAACAAAAATGATTACATTTGTATCTTTTCCTTCCCTCTGCCAGGGAGAAAGGAAGTTTAACCTCTTAAAGACTGGATCTTTTTCTGACACTTGCTGTTTGCAAGTTAAAATCAGTTTTTTTTTTGCTAGAAAAGTACTTAGAACCCCCAAACATTTTATATATTTTTTTAGCAGAGACCCTACAGAATAAAATGGCGATTGTTGTAATATTTTATGTCACACTGTATTTGCGCAGCAGTCTTTCAAACGCAATGATTAGACTTTAATGAATAAAAAAAAAAAAAAAAACGTAACAGTAAAGTTATCCCAATTTTTTTTTTTTTTGTTACACAGAGAATCGTGAGAGAATCGTGATCTTTATTCCAAGCTAAAAAATCGTGATTCTCATTTTGGCCAGAATCGTGCAGCTCTAATAAATATATATATACACACACACACGCCTAGCAGCCCACATTACATTATTATATAGCCATCAAGCAGTGTCTGGCCTACCTGGTGATGACTGGTCCTGGCGCTCTGATCCGATGGCCTGGTCTTTAAAGGGGCAAATCCTTGCGATCCAGAAGTGGTTAAACCTGCAGGAGGACCGGTGTTTTTATCTATTAATGACTTTACTATTGCTTTAGGCCTGGTTCACATGTATGCGGGTTGGTGGTTCACATGTATGCGGGTTGGCGGTTCACATGTATGCGGGTTGGCGGCCCACATTTGCACAGGCATAGCAGCCCATTGATTTGAACGGGCTGCTATGCCCTCATTTTCCGCAGAAAAAAGGTGCATGCAGCATTTTTTTTAAATTCAGTGGCCTTGAAATCCATCCTGCTTTTGCACCATGCGACTAACCTGCAGTTCCTGCTCTGGCAAGCTTTCTGCATTTTTTGTATACGTGGGCACGGCATTTAAAAATAAACAGTTTGCGTGTGCAGCAACGGCAGGTAAGTCGCATGGTGCAAAAGAAGGATGGATTTCATGGCCACTGCATTTTTTTAAATTCTGCATGCACCTTTTTTCAGCTGAAAACGCAGGCATAGCAGCTCAAGCCCATTCACATCAATGGGCTGCTATGCCTGTGCAAATGTGGGCCCCCAACCCGCATACATGTGAACCAGGCCTAAAGCAATAGTAAAGTCATTAATAGATAAAAACACCGGTCCTCCTGCAGGTTTAACCAATTAATGACTTTACTATTGCTTTAGGCCTGGTTCACATGTATGCGGGTTGGGGGCCCACATTTGCACAGGCATAGCAGCCCATTGATGTGAATGGGCTTGAGCTGCTATGCCTGCGTTTTCAGCTGAAAAAAGGTGCATGCAGAATTTAAAAAAATGCAGTGGCCATGAAATCCATCCTTCTTTTGCACCATGCGACTTACCTGCCGTTGCTGCACACGCAAACTGTTTATTTTTAAATGCCGTGCCCACGTATACAAAAAATGCAGAAAGCTTGCCAGAGCAGGAACTGCAGGTTAGTCGCATGGTGCAAAAGCAGGATGGATTTCAAGGCCACTGAATTTTAAAAAAATGCTGCATGCACCTTTTTTCTGCGGAAAATGAGGGCATAGCAGCCCATTCAAATCAATGGGCTGCTATGCCTGTGCAAATGTGAACCACCAACCCGCATACATGTGAACCAGGCCTAAAGCAATAGTAAAGTAATTTATAAACAACACCTCCTTCAGGTTTAACCACTTCTTGACCACAAGGATTTGCCCTCTTAATGACCAGGCCATCGGATCGGAGCCGAGCGCCAGAACCAGTTATCACCAGTTAGGCCAGACACTGCTTGATGACCTATTTTAGGCCTGGTTCACAGAGTCTGTACTGACTGACTATATAATAATGTGCATAAGTGAACCAAAGCCCCTAAATTCAGCAATGAAATTGAAGTGAGGTGGAAATTTAATAATTTAAATTTAATAATAGAATACCGTGATAATACCGTATACCGTGGCAAAACCTTAATCAATTAATCGCAGCATGAAAATCTGATACCGTCACAAGCCTAGCGGTGACATAGGCGTGCGCACAGGGTGTGCTGGGTGTGCCTGGGCACACCCTAATCACCTAGGGCACATAGCATTGCCAGTGAGGAGATGGGAAAGATCTCCCTGGGACCTGCTCTGCTCTATTTCTCCTTGCCTACAGGTACATGGCCCCGATACATTACTCTCCCTGCTGGCAAACACATGCATGTGTATTTCAACTTTGGGGTGCACACCTTAATGCAATAGGCTGCGCACACCTATGGGCGGTGTAGGTGGAAGCGGTGGTGGAGGAGGACCAGGGCCGGATTAACAGCATCATGGGCTTGGTGCTGAGGATTTTGAAGGGCCTTAAGGGCCGTGCCTTGCCATGCACCCAGAGGAGGAAGGGTGCAGCCATGCATGCCTAATTCAACATGGGATGCTGTCTCTGAAGCCCATAAACACATCCATGCATCGCCAACTGTCCCTCCTTGTCCGGCCTTCACGCTGTGTGGGGAGGTTCTGAGGGTGCTGCCTGGGGAAGCGAGCATAGAAGCCAGACTTCTGTGTTTACAAGTGACAGAAGAGCGGTAACCGTGAATATGGCCAACCCGGGGCCTATATAAAAGGTAGGGGCCTGGAGCTGCAGCTCCAATAGCCCCTACATTAATCTGGCCCTGAGGAGGAGGACGAGGTAGCCAACACTGCTTCTTTTCAAAAATTTTAAATGAGGGTACACCCCAAAAGAGTGAGAAAGAGCAAAAATGGAACAATGGGTGGGTAAGGTCGGTATCCATTGCTATTCTGCATAAGGTACAGAAAAGTCCCGTGGGATCCATGCCTGGTTCATTTTAATGAACGTGAGCTTGTCCACATTGTCTCTGGACAGGCGGCTGCGCTTGTCTGTTATAACGCCCCCAGCCGTGCTAAATACCCGTTCAGATAATACACTGGCTGCAGGGCACGCCAGCACCTCCAAGGCGTAAAGGGCAAGCTCAAGCCATGTGCCCAATTTGGAGACCCAGAAGTTGAAGGGGGCAGACCCGTCATTCACTACATGTAGGCGTGTGCACACATACTGCTCCACCATGTTGGTAAAATGCTGCCTCCTGCTAAGACGTTCCATCTGAGCTGCTGGTGCTGCTGTTTGTTGTGGCGTGCTGACAAAGCTTTTCCACATTTCGGCCATGCTAACCCTGCCTTCTGAGGTGCTGGCGGTGCCCTGGTTGCGTTGGCGACCTCCTCCTCCTCCTCCTCTGCCTTGTGCTTCCACTGTGGCCCCGCTGTCAGATGGGAATGCCAGCAGCATGGCGTCTACCAGCGTGCGCTTGTACTCGCGCATCTTGCGATCGCGCTCCAGTGAGTGAATTAAGGACGGTACGTTGTCCTTGTAACGGGGATCCAGCAGCGTGGCCACCCAGTAATCAGCACAAGTTAGAATGTGGGCAACTCGGCGGTCGTTGTGGAGACACTGCAGCATGTAATCGCTCATGTGTGCCAGGCTGCCCAGAGGCAACGAAAGGCTGTCCTCTGTGGGAGGTGTATCGTCCGTGTCCTCTGTATCCCCCCAGCCACGCACCAGTGATGGCCATGAGCTGGCCTGGGTGCCACCCTGCTGTGAACATGGTTCCATCTCCTCCTCCAGCTCCTCCTCCTCCTCATCCTCCTCATCCTCCAGAACTGTGCCCCTGCTGGACAATTGCGTCCCTGGCGTTTGCGTGTGCAGGAACCCACCCTCGGAGCCCCTTGCGAATGACTGCCCTGAAAGCCTTGGAAATGTTACCTCTTCATCCTCCTCCTCCTCCTCATCCTGTGCCACATCCTCTTCCATCATCGCCCGAATTGTTTTTTCAAGGAGGCATGGAAGTGGGATAGTTAAGCTGAGAACGGCGTCATTGCCACTGGCCATGTTGGTGGAGTACTCAAAACAGCGCAACAAGGCACACAGGTCTCGCATGGAGGCCCAGTTAAATTAAATAGCGGAATAGAAAATATGATCCCAAAAAAGTGTATGTATATCACACGTACACAACCACACTAGGCCCCAATTACTATTGTTTGTACCCCTAAAAGGCTAGGAGTAGGGGGAGTATGGAACAGGCAGCACCCTCAAACCTTCAGAAGTATGAGATGAACCCCAACAACTTGGAAAGGTGGATCTCTCTCACACGTACCGACACAGACTATCCCGCAATTCAATTGATCCTCAAAGGTTTTTATTGAATAGCGGAATAGGAAATATGATCAAAAAAAGTGTATGTATCTCGCACGTACACAACCACACTAGGCCCCAATTACTATTGTTTGTACCCCTAAAAGGCTAGATGAGGAGTAGGGGGGGTATGGAACAGGCAGCACCCTCAAACCTTCAGAAGTATGAGATGAACCCCAACAACTTGGAAAGGTGGATCTCTCTCACACGTACCGACACAGACTATCCCCCAATTTAACTGATCCCCAAAGGTTTTTGATTAAATAGCGGAATAGAAAATATGATCCCAAAAAAGTGTATGTATATCACACGTACACAACCACACTGGGCCCCAATTACTATTGTTTGTACCCCTAAAAGGCTAGATGAGGAGTAGGGGGAGTATGGAACAGGCAGCACCCTCAAACCTTAAGAAGTATGAGATGAACCCCAACAACTTGGAAAGGTGGATCTCTCTCACACGTACCGACACAGACTATCCCGCAATTCAATTGATCCTCAAAGGTTTTTATTGAATAGCGGAGTAGGAAATATGATCAAAAAAAGTGTATGTATCTCGCACGTACACAACCACACTAGGCCCCAATTACTATTGTTTGTACCCCTAAAAGGCTAGATGAGGAGTAGGGGGGGTATGGAACAGGCAGCACCCTCAAACCTTCAGAAGTATGAGATGAACCCCAACAACTTGGAAAGGTGGATCTCTCTCACACGTACCGACACAGACTATCCCCCAATTTAACTGATCCCCAAAGGTTTTTGATTAAATAGCGGAATAGAAAATATGATCCCAAAAAAGTGTATGTATATCACACGTACACAACCACACTGGGCCCCAATTACTATTGTTTGTACCCCTAAAAGGCTAGATGAGGAGTAGGGGGAGTATGGAACAGGCAGCACCCTCAAACCTTCAGAAGTATGAGATGAACCCCAACAACTTGGAAAGGTGGATCTCTCTCACACGTACCAACACAGACTATCCCCCAATTTAACTGATCCCCAAAGGTTTTTGATTAAATAGCGGAATAGAAAATATGATCCCAAAAAAGTGTATGTATATCACACGTACACAACCACACTAGGCCCCAATTACTATTGTTTGTACCCCTAAAAGGCTAGGAGTAGGGGGAGTATGGAACAGGCAGCACCCTCAAACCTTCAGAAGTATGAGATGAACCCCAACAACTTGGAAAGGTGGATCTCTCTCACACGTACCAACACAGACTATCCCCCAATTTAACTGATCCCCAAAGGTTTTTGATTAAATAGCGGAATAGAAAATATGATCCAAAAAAAGTGTATGTATATCACACGTACACAACCACACTAGGCCCCAATTACTATTGTTTGTACCCCTAAAAGGCTAGGAGTAGGGGGAGTATGGAACAGGCAGCACCCTCAAACCTTCAGAAGTATGAGATGAACCCCAACAACTTGGAAAGGTGGATCTCTCTCACACGTACCAACACAGACTATCCCCCAATTTAACTGATCCCCAAAGGTTTTTGATTAAATAGCGGAATAGAAAATATGATCCCAAAAAAGTGTATGTATATCACACGTACACAACCACACTAGGCCCCAATTACTATTGTTTGTACCCCTAAAAGGCTAGGAGTAGGGGGAGTATGGAACAGGCAGCACCCTCAAACCTTCAGAAGTATGAGATGAACCCCAACAACTTGGAAAGGTGGATCTCTCTCACACGTACCAACACAGACTATCCCCCAATTTAACTGATCCCCAAAGGTTTTTGATTAAATAGCGGAATAGAAAATATGATCCAAAAAAAGTGTATGTATATCACACGTACACAACCACACTAGGCCCCAATTACTATTGTTTGTACCCCTAAAAGGCTAGGAGTAGGGGGAGTATGGAACAGGCAGCACCCTCAAACCTTCAGAAGTATGAGATGAACCCCAACAACTTGGAAAGGTGGATCTCTCTCACACGTACCAACACAGACTATCCCCCAATTTAACTGATCCCCAAAGGTTTTTGATTAAATAGCGGAATAGAAAATATGATCCAAAAAAAGTGTATGTATATCACACGTACACAACCACACTAGGCCCCAATTACTATTGTTTGTACCCCTAAAAGGCTAGGAGTAGGGGGAGTATGGAACAGGCAGCACCCTCAAACCTTCAGAAGTATGAGATGAACCCCAACAACTTGGAAAGGTGGATCTCTCTCACACGTACCAACACAGACTATCCCCCAATTTAACTGATCCCCAAAGGTTTTTGATTAAATAGCGGAATAGAAAATATGATCCCAAAAAAGTGTATGTATATCACACGTACACAACCACACTAGGCCCCAATTACTATTGTTTGTACCCCTAAAAGGCTAGGAGTAGGGGGAGTATGGAACAGGCAGCACCCTCAAACCTTCAGAAGTATGAGATGAACCCCAACAACTTGGAAAGGTGGATCTCTCTCACACGTACCAACACAGACTATCCCCCAATTTAACTGATCCCCAAAGGTTTTTGATTAAATAGCGGAATAGAAAATATGATCCCAAAAAAGTGTATGTATATCACACGTACACAACCACACTAGGCCCCAATTACTATTGTTTGTACCCCTAAAAGGCTAGGAGTAGGGGGAGTATGGAACAGGCAGCACCCTCAAACCTTCAGAAGTATGAGATGAACCCCAACAACTTGGAAAGGTGGATCTCTCTCACACGTACCAACACAGACTATCCCCCAATTTAACTGATCCCCAAAGGTTTTTGATTAAATAGCGGAATAGAAAATATGATCCCAAAAAAGTGTATGTATATCACACGTACACAACCACACTAGGCCCCAATTACTATTGTTTGTACCCCTAAAAGGCTAGGAGTAGGGGGAGTATGGAACAGGCAGCACCCTCAAACCTTCAGAAGTATGAGATGAACCCCAACAACTTGGAAAGGTGGATCTCTCTCACACGTACCAACACAGACTATCCCCCAATTTAACTGATCCCCAGAGGTTTTTGATTAAATAGCGGAATAGAAAATATGATCCCAAAAAAGTGTATGTATATCACACGTACACAACCACACTAGGCCCCAATTACTATTGTTTGTACCCCTAAAAGGCTAGGAGTAGGGGGAGTATGGAACAGGCAGCACCCTCAAACCTTCAGAAGTATGAGATGAACCTCAACAACTTGGAAAGGTGGATCTCTCTCACACGTACCAACACAGACTATCCCCCAATTTAACTGATCCCCAAAGGTTTTTGATTAAATAGCGGAATAGAAAATATGATCCCAAAAAAGTGTATGTATATCACACGTACACAACCACACTAGGCCCCAATTACTATTGTTTGTACCCCTAAAAGGCTAGGAGTAGGGGGAGTATGGAACAGGCAGCACCCTCAAACCTTCAGAAGTATGAGATGAACCCCAACAACTTGGAAAGGTGGATCTCTCTCACACGTACCAACACAGACTATCCCCCAATTTAACTGATCCCCAAAGGTTTTTGATTAAATAGCGGAATAGAAAATATGATCCCAAAAAAGTGTATGTATATCACACGTACACAACCACACTAGGCCCCAATTACTATTGTTTGTACCCCTAAAAGGCTAGATGAGGAGTAGGGGGAGTATGGAACAGGCAGCACCCTCAAACCTTCAGAAGTATGAGATGAACCCCAACAACTTGGAAAGGTGGATCTCTCTCACACGTACCAACACAGACTATCCCCCAATTTAACTGATCCCCAAAGGTTTTTGATTAAATAGCGGAATAGAAAATATGATCCAAAAAAAGTGTATGTATATCACACGTACACAACCACACTAGGCCCCAATTACTATTGTTTGTACCCCTAAAAGGCTAGGAGTAGGGGGAGTATGGAACAGGCAGCACCCTCAAACCTTCAGAAGTATGAGATGAACCCCAACAACTTGGAAAGGTGGATCTCTCTCACACGTACCAACACAGACTATCCCCCAATTTAACTGATCCCCAAAGGTTTTTGATTAAATAGCGGAATAGAAAATATGATCCCAAAAAAGTGTATGTATATCACACGTACACAACCACACTAGGCCCCAATTACTATTGTTTGTACCCCTAAAAGGCTAGATGAGGAGTAGGGGGAGTATGGAACAGGCAGCACCCTCAAACCTTCAGTATGAGATTGTGTTCACTGTACCCCACAAAGATTGAGTTCACTGCACCCCACAATGATTGTGTTCACTGCACCCCACAAAGATTGTGTTCACTGCACCTCACAAAGATTGTGTTCACTGTACCCCCCAAAGATTGTGTTCACTGCACCCCACAAAGATTCTGTTCACTGTACCCCACAAAGATTGTGTTCACTGCACCCCAAAAAGATTGTGTTCACTGCACCCCAAAAAGGATGTTGTTCACTGCACCCCAAAAAGGATGTTGTTCACTCCACCCCAAAAAGATTGTGTTCACTGCACCCCACAAAGATTGTGTTCACTGCACCCCAAAAAGATTGTGTTCACTGCACCCCAAAAATGATTTTGTTCACTGCACCCCAAAAAGGATTTTGTTCACTGCACCCCAAAAAGGATGTTGTTCACTCCACCCCAAAAAGATTGTGTTCACTGCACCCCAAAAAGATTGTGTTCACTGCACCCCACAAAGGATTTTGTTCACTGCACCCCAAAAAGATTGTGTTCACTGCACCCCAAAAAGGATGTTGTTCACTGCACCCCAAAAAGGATTTTGTTCACTGCACCCCAAAAAGATTGTGTTCACTGCACCCCACAAAGGATTTTGTTCACTGCACCCCACAAAGATTGTGTTCACTGCACACCAAAAAGGATTGTGTTCACTGCACCCCAAAAAGATTTTGTTCACTGCACCCCAAAAAGATTGTGTTCACTGCAGCCCAAAAAGGATGTTGTTCACTCCACCCCAAAAAGATTGTGTTCACTGCACCCCAAAAAGATTGTGTTCACTGCACCCCACAAAGGATTTTGTTCACTGCACCCCAAAAAGATTGTGTTCACTGCACACCAAAAAGGATTGTGTTCACTGCACCCCAAAAAGATTTTGTTCACTGCACCCCAAAAAGATTGTGTTCACTGCAGCCCAAAAAGATTGTGTTCACTGCAGCCCAAAAAGATTGTGTTCACTGCAGCCCAAAAAGATTGTGTTCACTGCAGCCCAAAAAGATTGTGTTCACTGCAGCTCACACACAGAAAAATGGATGTGGATCACTGACACCTGCCTATCTCCAATCCCACACCACACAGCAATATCGATTGTAGTTTGTAGAACACAGTTTCCCTAAAATTCAGCAGACTCTGTCCCTAACAGGATTGAGAAGAGATCGTAGATCAGGATTGAGTGCAGACCCCACCCCCCACACAGCAATATCGATTGTAGTTTGTAGAAGACACTGACCCTATATAATTCAGCAGACTCTATCCCTAAAATGCCTACAACTCGCCCTGCCTAAACACTCCGACCTGTCCCTCAATTCTATCCGGACACAAATGGTTTTTTCCTGCCTATCTTTCCCTAATCAGCAGCCAGCACGTTGATGTGTGCTCTGTCCCTGAATCTAAGCAGCATAATGACGCCGCTGCGGCTGCCTCGAACTTATAAAGACTTGGTCACATGCTTCAGACGGCCAATCACAGCTACTGAGACATTTGCAGGCATGGCTGGGATGGCTTAAGGCACACCAGTTAAACGATTGTTGATTGGCTGTTGAAAGCCCGCCATGAAAAGAGCGCCAAAGCATGCAAAACCCGGAAATAAAACGACCGAACACGGATTTTTACCCGAACATACAGTAAAGTGTCCGTGTCCGTGTTCGGGTACAAAAAATCCAATTATTCGGTACGAACACGAATAATACAGTCCGTGTTCGCTCAACACTAATTATCACAGCATTATTTGTCACATATTTAAGCGATATTTTTATTCACTTAGCGCAGCAATATTACTTTATTGATTACTGAGGGTGTTTTGTGTTTGGCACTGATTGTTTGCAGCTTTGTGTTTTTCACTTTATTTTGAGGATTGCGCTGATTATTTTCACTTTATTAGGTGCAAACAATGTCCTTGGGCATTGAACAAAAAAACCCCAACAAACTTAAATAACATGTAAAAAGCTAAGGTTGGCTACAACCTAGCTGCAAGCACTACATGTGGATTATGGACACTTTAGCTTAAGGTAGGGTCCTTATACACTTTGGAAAGCAGTTTCAATGGACATTGAGGCCATTGGTAGAAGTTTGAGCTGAGTTTGACAGAGTACCACAGGCTGCTTTTTTCAGTGGGTCCTGCATTTTTCTAGTCACTGTTTGGTCTGTAGTTTTATTGTTTTTCCCCTACTGCTGCCATTGCCAAGAGTTGGTAAGCACAAAATATGTGTTTGATGTTTTCCTTGGCAATGTCTCTGGCTAATAGGAGAGCTTAGCTCTACTTGAAATGCCAACTCTGGAATAATGTTTTCAAAATGTCCCTTGTCCTCCCTTATAAATAAAATAAAAAATCTCTGGATGCTCACGTTCAATCCCTTAGTACCTCTTTTTCACCACAAGATGTCCTCAGTACTCAGGGTTTCATTATACTCTGTGTCACTCATTCCAAAAGACTGAGGAACTGATGTGAGTGCAGAGTAATATGGTTCCGGAGAAATTTTCTCTGCATTTACATTTTATTGATGCTTGGAGTGGCACTAATGGCTTCATACAAGCACCAATCTCTATATCATCAGATTCACCTGCCACAAGACGAAGAGGTTAGAAACATTGGAAAATGGTTAAAGAAAAAGCAAAACATGGTAGTGGGGGGATTAGGCTCACAGGGAGAAGGGGATCCTTTGTGGGGGGAGCCTGAGGGTTGGGCTTTTAATCACCTCAGTACTGCACCATAGTCTATAGACAGCCTTCTTGTTCTGGACATTCATGGATCAAAACTCATCAATGCAGCTTATCAGTGCCCATCAGTGCTGCTTATCAGTGCCCATCAGTGCCGCCTATCAATGTCGCTTATCAGTGCCGCCTATCAGTGCTCATTAGTACCACCTATCAGTGCTGCCTCATCGGTGCAGCCTTGCCAGTGCTTCCTCATTAGTGCTCATCAGTGCAGCCCTATTAGCGCCCATCAGTGAAGAAGAGTAATTACTACTTTGCAAAATTTGATAACAGAAACTAAGAAAAACTTTTTTTTTTTTTTTTTAAATTTGGTCTTTTTTTGTTTGCTTAGCAAAATATAAAAAGCCCAGTAGTGAATAAATAATCAATAAATAATATTGCTGCGCTAAGTGAATAACTGTTAACCACTATCGCTTAAAATTGTGACAAGTAATATACAAATATGGTGATGATCATAAATTAATATGAATCAAACAAAACCAAGATAATAAATATCCCAATAAAAATAAAGTGACTTAATATTGTATGTGAAAAAGTTCCAATACACAGTGCAATCTCAGTGACAGATAAATAAAACAATCTTCATCTGTGCAAAAACGTGCTGCATGCTTCACTCCAGGTGCTCCAGTGACAAATAGTGAGATTAGCAGCTCACCTCAGACAGAGACTCAAATGAGTCAAAATGGGCACAAAGGCTAACATCCACGGTCGCCTGGTGATCCAGTAGTGAATAAATACCACCAAAAGAAAGCTCTATCTGTCTCAAAACAAATGATAAAAATGTCATATGGGTTCAATGTTGCATGACCGTGCAACTGGGCTGGGCAGGAAGGGTGTGAAAGTGCCCGGTATTGAAGTGGTTAATCAACAACAAACAACAAGCCCATTTGGGACACTCATCCTCCCTAAGGAGACCTCCCTCTCTTCCCCCGTCTATATATAGGAGCCCTAAATCTAATCTCTGTATGGGCTATATGTCAACCCATGGTGGTACTTACTCAGGGTTAAACACTTCCTCCCCTCCTTAATGTAACAGTGTCCATGACTAGTGACTTACCACTTGAGCCCAACACTGTCGGCCTTCGGGGCCACACACCCACCCCTGCATGCATGTCAAATTACGATTTACGGCCAGTACAGCCCTTCCTTCCTACATGCAGCTCTAGGTTCTTAAACCGACATACGCAAGGTGCTCATTCAAGCTGTATGGGCCTTAACGCTTGTGCGAATGAGCCATAATACAACCACCACATCTAAAGACTTGTAGGCTGCAATATATTACATTTTCCATTTTGAGTTTAGACATACTCACCAGCATTTACCAAAAACTCGCAGTCAATTTTTGGGGGTAGCATGCCTGCATAACATATCTAGAGATGGTAGTAACAGTTCAAAATCTAACCAGAAAACTATTGCACAGTACTGTCTATCTCCTAAACCCCTCACCACCGGCCTCTGGATAAAAAAAGGTGAGTTCCAGCCTGTTCATGGAATGTCAGGGCCACGAAAGAAAAAAAAAAATAGAGAAGTGGCCCCATGGGTATGTCAGTTAAACTCACCTATTCTCCTCAGCCTTCCTTATGGGTTTTTTGACCTGCTCACCGACCCTCCCTCCCCTTTGTTATTTCCTCTTGTTGCGGTCCACCTTTATGTGGGTAATGTCACCCACTTTGTAGGTGGACAGTGTTGGTAAGCTGTTATTTGGTTGGTATAAGATATTGCTGCTTGAGTCTTAGTGATTAAGCATGTTGGTCTGTTAATGGTTAACAGTGGTTCTATTTGGTATTAAAGGTTAAGTCCCCGTTCACACTGAGGCGACCTGTGAGGCGACCTGGTCGCCTCACAGGTCGCCGTAGGTCGCCTTCCATAGGGAAGCTGCGGACCCGTTCTAATAAGAGCGACACAAGTCGCTCCGACTTAGAAAAAGGGTCCGGAGCTTCTCTGGGGCGACCCGGAGGTCGCCCCTGGAAGTCGGATCGCCCCTATGTGAACGGGGCCTAAATCTAATTTCATAACTAAAATTGTTTTAAACCCAATAAAACAGTCTACACTTTTTTACAATCCTTGTTGTGTGTTAATTTTATTATTTAGGTATGTTCTTATGGTATGATAGGGGTGGGGGCGTACAGTTCCATGCTTAATCTATGCATGTAGAGGTAACCTTCAAAAATGTAAGAAGATTGAGGGTGGGGTGATTGAGGGACCCTACCCTTGCATCTCCTACATTAGTTCTTGAGAGAGCTTGGTCATAAGAAAGATGGTTGGTATTGCAATTATAATTACCTTTAAATTGATAAAGTTTACATGGACGATGGTTAACCTTCAGATGTTTTACAATCCATTATTGAAAGAATATCTTACATAACATGGCGGTGTTAATGCATTTTTATTCAAGTAGCTATATTGTACAATATAAAAACTATGTACAGCACTTCAAGGTTGAGTTGGAAGTATATGTTAATTACTTACTGTATGTAACAAGTGGATTGTAGGCCGTGATCTCTTACTTTTCCTGTTGTAGGTCGCACTGCCTTGTTTTGTACCTGTTGTTTTTATGTTTGTATTATTTATGGTATGTAACCTCAAAAATTCAAAAAAAAATTTTCTTCTTTTATAAAGTTTATATGTATATATATATATATATATATATATATATATATATATATATATATATGTTCAGTTGTATCTGACATTCAGCAAGCTCTCTAGGCACCATATCTGATAAGCATGGGAATAATCAGATAAGCAACATTTTCTTGCAAATTTTTTATGATGCAGGTCACTGGGAAAAATTGAGTTTAGTCCAGAACTCACGTTTGGCTGAGCCCCAAAAAATAGCTGTCAGTGATGGCCCAATCATCTGCCTCTCAGTTGCATGTACACAAAGTTGTGAGGATTCTCCTGACATTGTTGACCACATTAGGTCAACGGCATTGAGCTAATATGGCCATGTGACCAAATTAGGTCAATGATGTCACAAGCATCCCTGCAACTTTTTAAATATGAAGCGTGATGGTACTAACCGTCACTATGAGTGAAAACAGATAATTAATTGTTTGAATTGCTTCAGATGGGACAGTTATATTTGTCAGCAATATATCCATATAGAAAAATAAAGATTTATTCCCATTGCTACGAAATCTGTAATTCCTAAATAATGTGTGTATTACATATCCCTCAATGTCAGAAAGGTTATCCCTATTGTTTGTGGATTGGGATAATGTATATTCCAGCTTCAATGTGAGAGAGACACACAGACTGTCACTGGCAGCCTTGTCCTATTGTTTGTGTATTGGGAGGGAATGTGAATCGGGCCGTCCCATTGTCTAATGTTAATGACCTCACATTGTTCTGTCCAGATGGCTAGATAATTCGTTTAGGTTATGGGGGAGGGATTGTGTACACTGTATTGGAATGACTGAGTGTAAAACCTTGTTTCTATTGGATTGTGAATGTCACGGCCAGTCCTCAACAAGGTTCACCTGGGCGGTAACCTTTTGGGGGAAAACTGTATATAAATCTGTTTCTTGTTCAATAAAGTTGAGTTAGATCACCCTCAATCTAGAGTGCTGTCTCTTATTGGGGGAATATGCTACAAGGGATTGCTATGGTGTTCCATACTCCCTTGGATAATCACTAAGCTCTTGCAAGAGCTTGTGTAAGAGCTTGTTCTGCTGCACTCTCTGCGGAAAGAGAAGTTCACCCACCAGGAACCTGGAGCCTTGTCGTAAGTCCAGGGTGGGTAAGAGACGGCGAGACCCTAAACAGGCTGTGGCGGTTTGTGGGGTCTGAAGTGGTTACGGTGTCTCGTGGAGTGCTTGGAGCCCTCGGGAAGTACTAGGAGCATCTGTCAACGGAGGTACCCGGTCGGGTGCTGATTGATCCATTACATGGAGCTCCAGTGAAGGGAATTCTCTGATCACAGCTGCTTGGGCCAGCACTGATGGTTCAAACCCATGTTGGGCTGAACCTAGAAGGAAGCTTTCTGTGCCAGGCCAGTCATCTGCCCCTCTGTTGCACATGCACAAAGTTGCAGGGTTTCTCCTGACATTATTGATCTAATATGACTACATTAGGCCAATGACATTGACCTAACTTGGCCATGTAGTCAAATTAGGTCAATGATGTCGCACGTAACCCTGCAACTTTTCATATGTGCAGCTCCAGGGAAAGGAATGCCCTGGCCACAGCTGATTTGGCCAGCACTGGTGGTCCACCAATATTTGTCTGATCCCAGAAGGAAGCTGTCCATGGCGGCCAAATCATCAACTCCTTCGTTGCACGTGCACAAAGATACGGGGTTTCACATGACATTATTGACCAATTGGTCACATTAGTTTAACGACACTGACCTAATATGGCCATGTGGCCAAAATAGGTAATGAATGTCATAAGCATCCCTGCGTCTTTTTCTATGTGCAGGTCCAATGAAGGGAATGTCTTGGCCACAGCTGACTGGGTCAGCACTGACAAGCCAAACCCATGTTCAGCTGAAAGCAGAAGCTGTCAGTGCCAACCAATTACCTGTTCCTCTGTTGCATGTACACAAAGTTATGGGGATTCTCATGGCATTATTGACCTAATATGGCCATGTGGCCAAATGAGGTCAATGATTTTACAAGCATCCCTACAACTTTTTATATATGTAGCTTTAGGGAAAGGAATGCCTTGGCCACAGCTTACTGGGCCATCACTGATGGTCCAAATCCATGTTCGGTTTAACCCAGAAGTAAGCTGTCAGTGCT
Organism: Pelophylax lessonae; assembly: GCF_965119305.1. Taxonomy (NCBI): domain Eukaryota; kingdom Metazoa; phylum Chordata; class Amphibia; order Anura; family Ranidae; genus Pelophylax; species Pelophylax lessonae. Next base: position 712,132,750 of record NC_138769.1, on the reverse strand, counting down.
GGCTTAATTATCTTCCACCCATTACACGTACACAAAGTTACGGGGATCCTCAGGACATTAAGGACCTGATATGACCACATTAGGCCAATGACATTGACCTAAAATGGCCATGTGGCCAAATTAGGTCAATCATGTCACAAGCATCCCTGCAACTTTTATATATGTAGCTTCAGGGAGGGTAATGCCCTAGCCACAGCTGATTGGGCCAGCACCGACGGTCCAAATCCATATTCCGCTTAACCCAGAAGGAAGCTGTCAGTACTGGCCTAATCCTCTACCTCCCATTACATGTACGCAAATTTATGGGGATTCTCAGGACATTATTGACCTAATATGGCCACATTAGGGCTATGATGTCACAATCTTAAGATATGTGCAACTTCAGGGAGGGGAATTGATTAAGACAGCCCTAACAGTGTCCTTCTGGGTTCAACCCGAACCCAAGCCCATATCTAGTGACAAGGTCTTTCCTCAACCCTCCCCATTGCTCAGCTTAGGACTGTCATAAAGAATATGACAAGGCATGTGCATAGCCAATTTGTACACACACACACACACACATGCTAGGGCCAATTAACCTACCAGCATGTCTTTGGGGTGTGCAGACATGTAGATAGTGTCAAAACAAGGACCCCATTGCTGCAAGGCTTGAGTGTTAACCACTAAGCCACTGTGCTGCCTTAATAACGATTACCTTGATGAAGAAAGATATGTATGCCTTGTGCATACTCATAATATGCAGATGGGTAGAATGCAACCAGACAACACAGGTGCCTGTTAATAGGCCAAAAATATACAGGCCACACTCACCGCAATTTCCCTCAAGAACAGCCAACTAGGGTGACTAGTGATGACCGGTAGTGTCCGTAGACAGGGGGATCATCGCCCAATTAAGCCAAAATCATCCAGGCGACAATAATTTCACGTCTACGGGTACTTTACTTACTTGTATTTCCGATTCTCCACTATGCAGCAAGAGAATGCCAAGCCTGGGTTTTTACTGCACTGTTAGTAAACATTTCCTAAAGACCCCCTAGTGTGGCGTTCTGTGCCGGAATAACGTATTATATTTCCCAGTTATCCGACATTACATCCATTTAATATATCATTTCAAAAACACAAGCAGTTTAGGCTTCTGTGTGAATGCAAAATACTGATTATGGAGTGTGATGCTCCAGGGGCTTGTGTGATGCATTATGTTTCACATTGAGGAACCGTTAGATTCTGCTCTCTCCGTTCTGTCATTTAATCAGACGGCTGATAACATTTCTCAGAAGCCCTCTGCTGGACAATCAGGAGAACATGTCCTAGGATATTAGGAAATGCCAATGTTACTCTCTGGCCTCAAATGACCCTATCACCAACGTAAAAAATTGCAAGTAAAACACAGATGAAATCACGTATTTTAAATGCTTACTTGCAGAGTTTTCCCTTTCCATAAATTATTTTTTATTCACTCGCAATGTGCCTCTGAACCTGCTAGAAAATTTGACAACTACAGAAGAGTTGATTCCTTGGCATAGACTCAAATCAACTTGCATGTCATAGACCTCCCCTCTTCTGGGAACGTCTAATTGTCTATGCTGGCCCAGCTCTTCCATCCCTCCCTTTACAACATTTTATGTAGCAGCCTGGGGAGGAAGGAAGGAGAATACTATAGAACAGTGGTTTGCAACCTTATTGAGACCAGGGCCTGGTATGTTTTTCCAAAACTTTCTGTAGCACTACTCCCTTAGGGAGCTGCTTGAAGCGGATTACCCTGGGTTACCGATAGCAACGACTTATGAGTTCTTAGTATGTTAAAGCGGAGTTCCGGCCACAAAATCAACATAATCGATTTTGTGGCCATCTGCTTGCTTCTAGTCACCTGAAAAGGAAATGGATAGTTACGATTTTTTTTACTTACCTTGCTATTGCAGAAAAATATACTCAACTTTCTTCCACTTCCTCCCACGGCCCGCGCCATCACTTCCGGTTTGCAATGATTCCTGGGAGCTGAACGTCATCGCTCCCAGGAATCAATGCGACGGCACCGGCCCCGCTCGCCATTTCCGGTGCGGCGCCGCATTCCCTGCTAAACAGCTTCTGGGCATGTGGAGGAATTCGGCGCCGCACCGGAAGTGACGAGCGGGGCCGGTGCAGTGCTTCGTGGGACCGAAGAGGACAGAAGAGGACGTAGAAGAGGACGCGCTGGCTTCAGCTGCCCACACCTGAGATGGCAGCGCTGGAGAAGAAATTTTAAAGGTAAGTATTTCTTCTTGCAGGTAAGTGCGACCCGGGACAGTACAGAGGCTATCCATTGTGGAATGTACTAGCCCTGACTGTCCCGGTGGTATTTTTATTGAATTTTTTTTTTTTTTCATGGCCGGAACTCCGCTTTAAGTGTTTGGCTCAGTCAGAAAACAGTCCAGGGGATTTGGTATTTGTTGTTTTTATTTTAAAACTTGGGATGGGAAAAGGTATGAGTGGGATACTGGAACTTGAGAAACTATGCACAACTTGAGGACTTGAGTGCTGCAAGGCCGCTGCATCACCTTGCCACTGAAGTGAAGTATTAGAAAGGTGAACTACTTGGTAGATTAGTCTTCAGGGTTCCACTTGACACCCCCTTTACTCTACTCTTCAGGGTTCTATTTGGCACCCTCTTTTCTATCACTGCCAGTGTAAGCTGACCTTCTGTCCACTGACCTCACTGGAGTGGTCCCCTTTCCTGGGCAGACCCCTTGGCAAGCCCCCTGGTACTCACGGACACTGTTTTTCCCAGGTTGCTCTGTTCACAGCTAGACCGTCAGCTTTTTCAGGACCCTCAGGGCTCAGCTCCACACCTGGTTCACTAGGCCGACTGTCTGTGACCACTTTCCTCAGACTGCAGAAGGAGAGACAGCCGTCACCCTCCTCCTGGGACTCTGCTTCCCGCCAAAAGATGCCCTGTCACATGTGTCCTCAGTATTTATGGTCAATCCCAGGATGCACTGCGGTGGTGCCCTCCCACTGGAATTACCAAAAAGCCTGTGTGCCACTGGCTGAGTTTCCTCCACTGTCCAACAGGCTCTCCCATTGGATACAGTGGGGACACTCCCTCAGACCAAGTGACTCACACCTAGACACATGCAACAGGCATAACTAATAGATCAGGCTCCCCTGATAAGCAGATGGAGCATAACAATGCTTTTAATCTAGCACCTATCTAGGAGGGTGCTACATTTCTTATCCCCAACAAAAAAAAACAAGTTTATACGCACACAAACCATGGAAATACAGAATATGTACTGAAATGTTGGAAGGCTCTGGATGGCGCTGGGTGTCTCTATGTCTGAAGAGGATTAGGGAACTCTGTAGCAGATGTGGTGGCCTTGTAATGGACAAGGTTTCTGGAGGGATTTGAGGGCAACTGCAGGGTCTGGTATCATTGAAGAAGACTGGGGGTGTCTCCAGAAGGCTGGGGGCTTTGCAGCAGCACTGTGTTAGACTGAGGGACACTGTTAGAGGTTGGAGTCACTATGAGGAATGGAGGCTTTGCAGCAAGTTAGGGATACTGCAGTGGGCTGGATAGAAATGTTGATATACACTGTGGGGACTGAGGGCTCTCAGGGAGCCTGGAGGTACTGTGGAAGGTTGCGGGCACTGTAGGCCACTATGGGACCTTAGGGGGCTTTGTGGAGACTGAGGGCTTCCAGGGTCCTGGGGGCACTGTAGGAGGTTGAAAGCATTGCAGGCCACTATGGAATTTTAGGTGGCACTGTGGAAGGTTGGGAGGGGGGCACTTTGTGGCTCAGAACTATTAAGAGGCCTGGGGCACTGTCGGAGGTGGAGGGAAACTGCAAGCTACTATTGGGGGTTGGGGGCTAGGTGGGAAGTTGGGGGGCACTTTGGGAACTGAGAGCTCTCACGGAGCCTGGGGTCACTGTGGGAGGTTGATAGGGCCCTGCAAGCCACTACGGGAGTTTGGGAGGCACTGTGTTAGGTTAGAGGCACTGTGGGGGTTGAGGGCTCTAAGGAGTCCTGGGGGCATTGTGGAAGGTTAAGGGCACTGCAGGCCACTATGGGAAGTTGGGGGGGGCACTGTGGGAGGCTGGGGGGAACTTTGGGAGCTGAGGGCTTTCAGGGGTCCTGGGACACTGTGGAAGGATGAGGGGAACAGCAAGCCACTATTAGGGGTTGGTGGCACTGTGAGAGCTTGGGGGCACTGTGGGGGCTGAGGGGAACCGAAAGCCACTTTGGGAGGTTTGGGGGCACTGTGGGATGTGGGGGGGAGACTGTGTGGGTTGAGGGCTCTCACGGTTCCTGGTGGAACTGTGGGAGGTAAGGGCACCCCAGACCACTATGGGAAGTTAGGTAGGAGGTTGAGGGGCACTGTGGGGCTGAGGGCTCTCAGTTGGCTTGGGGGCACTGTGGGAGGTTGAGGGGCACAGCAAGCCACTATGGGAGGTTGGAGGGGCACGTGGGGGCTCAGGGTTCTCAGGGGACCTGGGGACACCGTGGGTGGTTGAGGGGCACTGCAAGCCTTTATGCCAGGTTCGGGGGCCCTGTGGGGGGAGGGGGTTGGGGAGCACTGTGGGGATTGAGGACTTTAAGGAGTCCTGGGAGCACTGTGGGAGGTTGTGGGGCACTTTGGGGGCTAAGGGCTCTCAGGGGTCCTTGGGGTACTAAATGAAAACAAACAAATTCTCCTGTGCTCGAAAGTCATGTGGCCATGGTGAATCACTATGGCTCCGGGTGTATGCACAGATTTTGCTGCCCTCCTAGGGTCAGGGGATACCCAATGGAAACACTGTAATAGAGAACAAAAACCTTGCACATTACCCAAGTTGTGTTTATTGACAAAAGCAAAGAAAAGAAATATACTCACAAACATTTCCAATTCACAAGGGACACAAAGCGATCTATCACCGGGACCGTGTCCAGCACACCGAAGGACCCTCCAGATGGCTGACGCGTTTTCAGGGGATCTGAGAAGGGGGGATCTCCCCTCGAAATACGTCAGACATCTGGAGCTGGCAGTGCCCCTCAACCTCCCACAGTGCCTGCGGTGTGCTGGACACAGTCCCGGTGACCTGATCGCTTTGTGTCCATTGTGGATTGGAAATTCTTTTATGCATGTTTGGTGCGCCCTCTTTTCGTTTTCTTCTAGAGTGGTCCTAGGGGCACTATGGGAGGTTTAGGGCACTGCCGGACACTATGGGAATTTGGGTGGCACTTTGAGAGGCTGGGGGGCACTTTGGAGGCTGAGGGCTCTCAGGGGTCCTGGGGGCACTGTGGGAGGTTGGGGCACTGCCAGCTCCAATGGAAGGTTAAGGGGCACTGTGGGATGTTGAGGACACTGCAAGCCCCTATGGGAAGTTTGGTGGCTCTGTGGGATGTTAGGTGATCTAAAATTGTCTGGAGGCTTAGGAGGGAGGAGGCCACCACATGCGCTTGGGAACCAATGCTATAGAGTGTCTCCTAAATGACAGCATTGAGCCTGTTGAGGTTATTGACATCACATTCAAGATGGCAGCAACCAGCAGAAGTTTTAGGGATTTTGGGTGTCTACACAAGTAAGACTTTTACAGGTAATTACTGTGTATAAAGTCCATCATATGCACATATAATCCTATGGGAATCATTTTGTTGAAATGAATTGCTTGGTGACAGGGTCTCTTTAAAGTAGACCTATCATCAGGTATAATTTTTAATGTTACTTGCATGCTAAATAATGTGTAAGTGCAACAGCAGGTATGTTTTACCTCTCACATGGATCACAGATTTCGCCATTACAATTAGGGATGATCGAACTTTTGAAAAGTTCGGTTCGACCAGAACACCCGAATTTCCCGAAAGTTCTGTTTGGATTCCCAGACCCCATTGAAATCAATGGGACCCGAACTTCGGGAATCAAAAAACACCATTTTTAAGCCCTAAAACCTAATAAATGCCCCTAAAAAGTGCCTAGGGTTCATGCCCCAGGGACTATGAATCAGGTAAAAAAAGTTCTTAAAAATTGTCGTTTTTGATAGAGAGACAATTATTGAAAAAAAAAATGGATTTAGTGTCTGGGGGGTCTAAAAAGTGTACCTGTATACGCAGCAGGTATACGTGCTTGCTAGTCAGCTATTGTGCAAAATAAATTTCAGCGAAACACACATCTGCTGTATTTAGCGACAACTTTGGGTCGCATAGCAGTGTGCGTTTTGCAGGTGAATTTCACCGCGCAGAGTTGCCAAAGCCTCAGTGACAACTTAACGGCTGTTCTTGTTGTAAGCGTTAAGTCCACTACAAAAGGCTTTGCTACTCTGCGTCACACACATCTGCTTTATTTAGCGTCAACTTTGGGTCGCATAGCAGTGTGCGTCTTGCAGGTGATTTTCACATCGCACAGTTGATAAAGCCTCAGTGACAACTATACATAAATTAAAATTCATCACAAAAAAAAAATGATTATTTTTCTTAGAATTTCAGTAGCCCAGGGATGGTGTTACCCTCCTTTCATAAAGTGCAAATAAATAAAGTGCATAAATTGCATAAATAATCCAAAACATCCAACTAAGCAAGAACAGGTCCGGACCTGGTTAGCTCTACTAAGTCTCTGGGCTCCAGGACTCAGAACAGGACTTCTAAAAAAAACAAAAATGTTGCTTGCGTGTCTCACCTACCACATGTAAGTAGGAAACCTGGGTGACACATACTGCATACACCATCCACAACTTGACAGTCAGTGCTGCTGATCTCTTGCTGCATGTTTGAAGCCACATCCTGTCTACAGGAACAGAGCATTGCCACCCCATAACATCTCCCACATACTGTGAATGAGAGGAGGAGGTGTGCAGCAGCAGAAGATACCAGGAGGAGGTTTTGAGGTGTTTATGCTGTATATGCCTATTCCATGAGAGTGGTTAGGCATAGTTTTCTGGTGAGTCTGCATTTTGGCTATCTCTCCCAGCACTGGTGGTGGTGACATTGTACGGTGGTTCCTATAACTGACACCAATGACCCTGCTTTAAAGACACTGTGTATTGCTCTGGCACTACATAAACAAAGACTTTTGAAGGACTCTGTTCTTGCTTAGTTGGATGTTTTGAATTTTTTATGCAATTTATGCACTTTATTTATTTGCACTTTATGAAAGGAGGGTAACACCATCCCTGCGCTACTGAAATTCTAAGAAAAATAATCATTTTTTTTTGTGATGAATTTTAATTTATGTATAGTTGTCACTGAGGCTTTATCAACTGTGCGATGTGAAAATCACCTGCAAGACGCACACTGCTATGCGACCCAAAGTTGTCGCTAAATAAAGCAGATGTGTGTGAAGCAGAGTAGCAAAGCCTTTTGCAGTGGACTTAAAGCTTACAACAAGAACAGGCATTAACTTGTCACTGAGGCTTTGGCAACTCTGCGCGGTGAAATTCACCTGCAAAACGCACACTGCTATGCGACCCAAAGTTGTCGCTAAATACAGCAGATGTGTGTGTCGCTGAAATGTATTTTGCACAATAACTGACTAGCAAGCACGTATACCTGCTGTAGATATATCAGCAGTGCAATGTGCTCACTAGACGGAACCCTGCCACTTAAAACTATCCCTACAAAAACTAGATTATTGAATCTAACTATAGTGGTATATAGTACCCTAACTACACTGCATATCCCTTTCCTCACACTAAAAGAACAGCTCCATACAGCAGAAGATAATTTCTAACTGACACTGTTCCTTTAATTTTTTTTTTCTAACTCAAACTGCACAATTGCTGTATTTCTAACTACACTGACAATCTTTCTGTAAGCTGACTGCTCTTCTGCTGATATGGAGCTTTACAAGCAATCGGCTATGCAGCAAACGTTGTTTAACACAGCAGGAGAAACACAAATGCTTCCACTCTCTTCCAAAACCTTTGTATTACAGTGCTAGAGGTTAGCGGGGCTATGTTATATACTGGGGGACGTATTCACTCTTGATTGGCCTCTGGCCCCCATAGTCACTCCAATCCTAGCAGACTCCTGCCCCCTTATTTGCTTTTACTGACGTTTCTGGGCCAATCACAGGCTTTTAAAGCCCACTTCCTGTCCCATTGCATTTTGGGTGGTTCGGGTGACCGAATTCCGAACTTTTACCGCAAAAAGTTCGGAATTCGGCCGCACTTCGAACACCCAATGTTCGGGTTGAACCGATGGTTGACCCGAACCGTTCGATCATCCCTAATTACAATCTCTTTATCTGCATTTCTCCCTCGGTCTTGGGTGGTGGCATTATGGTTTACACAGCATTCAGGCTCACTATCTACTTCCTGGCCTGAGATCGACGAAGTTCATGGTCATGTTCACAAATGTCTGACACAGATCAGCCCCTGATGTAGCCTGTCACTTTCTGATTTGCTACAAAGATACAATGTTACAGTTCGATCATTGTGGGAGAGGAATGAGAAAATGCTTCCCCCTGCCTGCAGAGCAGACTGATGGTTTAATCTCAGGCTAGGCAAAGTCTTCAGACAAAGAATGCAGAAGATTCAGAATTATTTAAGTCTAAATGTGTTCCAGGTCAAAGGGACCTAGCATTTTCAGTAGAAGAGGTCAGCAATGACAGCCTCCATATTTCTACCAATACAGATTTATGTTAAAGGACAATTGTACTGAAAGGGATATGTAGCTCTTCTTCTGAACATACCTGTTGCCTGGCTGTCATGCTGTCTCTGGAGCAGATCTGCAGATTGGGGTCTCTGACTTCATCATGAATTCCCTGATTTGCTTTCCTATTCTCAGTCAGAGACTTAGAAAATATTGAAGCCACTGGATCAGCGTGAGAGCCAGTCAACCAGCATTTTCAGAATGAGGTCAGTCACAGCAGCCTTTTTATTTCAGTACAGGTTTCCTTTAATCAAAGTTTCTACACAAGAAATGTTTAGTTTTGCAGTTGAGCGATCGATCTTCCGCAATCTCACAAAGCAGCGATGTAATAATAGTATAATAGAAAGTATTGAGGAATATTCCCCACTTCTCTATAAACATGACCAGGGAAGGCGATCTCCTGTGTAACTTTATAGAACTGTAGAAATAAATGTATGAACTCATTTTATATTTAGTTTGATTGTGCTCTATAGAATATACTCATGTTGTTTTTCAAGGATACCTACATCCTAAATTGTACTATTCTAGTGGTACCAATTCCTAGTAGTGGACTTTGGTAAAATATGGGCTTGGGGGGGACTTTACCGGTATCATACTCAAAGTTGTACAACTACTCATACATTTGTATAAAAATATTTTTTTATTGTTATCTAAAAAAACAATGAAATTTACACACTGACATTACATACAAGAAATCAATGCATGAAACAACAAAATTAGTGACAATTCATAGTTATATGACAAGTAAGATCCTCCTTATATTAGTGTGGGGCTGTAGGGCCACCACTCGAATCCTTGCCCGACATGTTTCGCTACACAAAGCTTCTTCAGGGGTGGATTAATTGATAAAGAAATCATTACTGTCTATAGGAAACATCAATACATATAGTTATTCACAAATATGTACAGATACAATTTCTGAGATTATCTGACATGACAGAAAAGCTCCCGCCAGCCCTCTATATCCCCATACAGTGCATCAATCGGTTGGATGGAATAACAATATAGTACATGGCATACAAAGAAACGTCTCCCCAGCGAGTGTGGGGGCTTATTTCTGAAATACTGCTTTATATAAATTATATTATCGTGCTGTTATGATAGAGAAAAAATAATCGCAAAAGAGATTATTTGATAAATAAAAGAATAGATTTATATGTTTCCATATTGGCCTATTAGGTATACGCCTACATATTGTATATATGGTTTAATAATGGTTTCCTCTAAATAAAAATATCCAAAACAACCTACAAATTAACTTGTCACTTGATGATTGAGTGCAAAAATGGAGGAGATGGGAGTAGGCCACTACACCAAACAGCGTCCTGCTTAAATTTTGCTGAAAAAAGAGGGGGAAAAAAGGAGGTATACAGGGGAACGGATTAGAGGGAATGGTCTCATTTTAGTAGATTTTCATAATCGATCCAGGGTATTTTTAAAAGGGGAAAATGATAGCCATAGATACCACTTCTAGATACCTTATGTTGTGTCTGAGACCGGCTAGACCCCAGTATTCTGATGTTCCAATTGACTGCAAACAATGTCTCCAATCACCTCAAAGACCGCTAAAAAAAAAAGTCCTATAAATGTTGGGGTATAGTGTTCCCCAGTCGTAAATCACTGGTCTGTAGATCAAAATTTAGATAAGGAAAAGAGTTTGAGAAAGGGTCCCCAAAAAAAGGTATCCTCCAGAGTGCCTCTATCTATTAGATTGAAAAATATTACCTTGTGCTGTTGCCGCCAAACTTCCATCTCCTCTGCCACCGTTACGGCGTGTGTTAGTTTATAAGCCCCAACCCAGGAAGTCGTCACCTCCAATGGACGGTGATGTATTTCCGGGTCCGGTCTCTAAATGCGCATGCGCGTCATAGCGCACGCCCACTGCCATGTTTGGGAGCCTCGCGATGACCGTGGGCTCCCGGAAGCCGCAAGTAAGGGCGGAAGTGCATGCCTGCACTCCTGCAACTTGCCCAGAGACCGCATCACTCGCCGGGAGACGAGCCATTGCACCATCTAAAGGCCAATATGATGCACCGCATAAGGAGGAAAGCCGCCAAGAGCAGATCATATCTGTCTTAGTCAGAGAACCTCGAACATTGCTCTCGTATTACAAAACATTTACATCAAATTAAATACAATTTTACATTTATTTTTCCAGTGCTTAATATGATTCAAATAATCTAAATACACAATCATTTATCTTGTATGTTGCTCTATATTAGGACATAACGTCCACAAATATGATAGAACACATCCTACTAGGTAGAAAGATTATCCTCATATCATGGAAACATCCAACCACTCATTGCCGAAGAAACCTCCACCATTCTTGCACAGCATGGATCTCTGGAGCTATGTCATTTTTGACCTCTGGAGTTAGATTAGTTTGAAGTGTTCTAAATTTGCTTATGCAGCACCTGAATGTGTTTTTGAGAGTCTCCTACCATAGATATATAGTTATCCCTAACATGAATGCCTTGTGGCAGACATGTCAAAGGAACGGTCTATATGTCAACACTTCATTAATGCCTGGTGGCTCTGTTGCATTTAGAAATTCTATCCAATAGGTCTCTCTTTGGAGTACTCGCTTATCCCAATTGCCACCTCTAGGGTCTGGGGGCACAACCTCCAGAACAAAAAAGCTGACAACTGAGTTATTGTATTTGTGATGCAGCGCTATATGTCGTGATACTGTGGTTTGTATCCTACCGCCCTCAGAATAATAAAGGTGATCGCCAATTCGCTGATTGAGTTGGCGCACTGTTTTTCCTACGTAATAAGCATGACATGTGCATTGCATCAAATATACTATGCCCTGTGTGTTACAATCCGCAAAATTGGTGGCTCTGTGCCAGCTGCCATTGGGGAGGGATACTCCTCTGCCTTCCCTCACCCATGGGCAGCGTGCACAGTTCCCACATCTGAACGTTCCTTTCTGATTATTGCGTGGCAAGTCTTGTTGACTATAACAGCTACTTACCAAACTATCCCGAATAGAAGGAGCTCGCCTATAGACTACTTCTGGGTAGGTTTTTACATATTTGGCTAATGTATAGTCATTTGTTAAGAGATGCCAATGTTTGGCCATAATGTTACGTAGTTTTTGTTCATGCATGGAATATCGAGTGATAAGTTTGACTGTTTTCATTTCTTTTTTTACTGATGTGTTGTATATTAGCTCTATCCGGGGGCGTGCTTTTGCTTTATTAAAAGCCTTTTTTAACAGGGTTTTACTATACCCTGTTTCACGAGACAGACTTCTGGAAAGAAGTCTGTCAATCACCTGGCTGAGCTCTTTAAGAACCCTCGGGTGCAAGCCATCCGGTCCCGGGGATTTATTTATGTTAAGTTTCTCTAATTTAGTTCTAAGTCTATCTTCTGTTAGCCATGGCGGCACTTCCTGAGGTGTGTTGTTTAGTTCGGCCTTACAAGCTAGGTTCGTGTAGCCCTCCGATTCTTTTGTGAAGACTGAAGAGAAGAAATTATTTAACACTTCCGCCTTTTCTCTGTCCTCAGTGGCCATATTTCCTTTGTCATCTTTTATGGGGCCAATGTGTTCTGGCCTCGCTTTCTTACTGTTTATATACTTAAAGAATTTCTTGGGGTTCTTTTTACTCTCCTCCGCTATATGTCTCTCGTGTTCTATTTTAGCCGCCCTAATTTCATCTTTACATTTCTTATTACACTCTTTGTAATGCTTAAATGCTGCCAATGACCCCTCAGTCTTGTATTTTTTGAAGGCCTTTTCTTTAGCACTAATATGCATTTTTATGTTGGAGTTTAGCCACCCAGGGTTTAGTTTTGCTCTTTTGAATTTATTTCCCTTTGGAATGCACTGGCCAATCCCCTTGTTAAGTATGCTCTTGAAGCGCTCCCATTTTTCCTCCGTGTTCTTTGTTCCCAGGGTTCTATCCCATTTGATATTTTCTAGCAGCGAGCGCAGTTTAGGGAAATTGGCTCTTTTGAAATTCAGTGTCCTTATATTACCCTTGTGTTTCCTATTACTGTTATTAATACTGAAACTTATTGACATATGGTCACTGTTTCCTAAGTTGTCCCGTATTTCTATATCCGTGAGCAGGTCTGTATTGTTGGTAATCAGTAGGTCAAGTACCGCATTGTTTCTTGTCGGTGCATTCACCATCTGACCCATGAAATTGTCCTGCAAAACATTTAGGAACTGCCTAGCCTTGGCTGAGTGCGCGGTTCCTTCTGCCCAGTCTATATCTGGATAATTAAAGTCCCCCATTATAATGGCATTTCCCATCTTTGCAGCCAATCCTATCTGTAACATGAGGTCCGCCTCCCCCTCCTCCCTCTGGTTGGGGGGCCTATAGCATACGCCCAATATATTTCCCACCGTGCCTTCCCTTTGAAGCTCTACCCATAGGGATTCTGCCTCATCCATAGCTCCATTATTAATATCATTCCTCATATTTACCTGTGTACTGTTCTTAATATACAGACATACCCCTCCTCCTTTTTTACCTTCTCTATCCCTGCGATAAAGGGAATACCCCTGAATGGTCGCCATCCAGTCATGAGAGCTGTCAAACCAAGTCTCAGTTATCCCCACAAAATCTAAGTCCTCCTCAAACATCAGTAGCTCCAGTTCTCCCATCTTGTTGGCCAGGCTTCTGGCATTGGTATACAAACCTCTTAATTTTGATTGGTTACATATATCCTCATTTGATGTTTTTAGGCTGCTCTCTTGATTTTTCCCCATACCCACCCTGGGTTTAGGAGCTCCGAACACCCTACCGCTAATGCCCCCATTTCTGCCCTCTGAATCTTGCTTTCCACTGGCTAATTCTACATCTGTACCCTCCCCCCCGTCACCTAGTTTAAAAGCCCCTCTAACTTTGTGGACATCCTCTCACCCAGTACGGCTGCACCCTCCCCATTTAGGTGCAATCCGTCCCTACCAAAGAGCCGGTGGCCGACTGAGAAGTCGGCCCAGTTCTCCAGGAACCTGAAACCCTCCTTACTACACCAGCTCCTCAGCCACTCGCTAACTTCCCTAATCTCCCGCTGCCTCTCTGGTGTGGTTCGAGGTACAGGTAGTATTTCGTAAAATACTACCTTGGAGGTCCTACTCCTCAACTTAGCTCCTAAGTCCCTGAAATCGTTTAGGACTCTCCATCTTCCTCTGCCTATGTCATTGGTACCCACGTGTACCATGACAGCTGGGTCTTCCCCAGTCCCACCCAATAATCTGTCCAAATTTCTTTATCAAGTTAATCCACCCCTGAAGAAGCTTTGTGTAGCGAAACATGACGGGCAAGGATTCGAGTGGTGGCCCTACAGCCCCACACTAATATAAGGAGGATCTTACTTGTCATATAACTATGAATTGTCACTAATTTTGTTGTTTCATGCGTTGATTTTTTTGTATGTAATGTCAGTGTGTAAATTTAATTGTTTTTTTAGATAACAATAAAAAAATATTGTATGAGTAGTTGAACAACTTTGAGTATGATACCGCTTAAGTACCCCCCCCCCCCCCCCAAGCCCATATTTTACCAATGTCCACTACTAGGAATTGGTACCACTAGAAATGTATGAACTCAGCGCTCCTCAAACTTTCTAATCAAAGGGCCAGTTCACTGTCCAGACCTTAGAGGGGCCAGACTGGAAGCAGTGACAGTGGAAAATGCCCCAGCATCAGTGATCAATAGGAGTAAACAATGTCCTAGGTTTGGTAAACAGTGGGAGGAATTGTGTCCCATCATTGGGGTCAGTGGGAGGAATAGTGTCCCATTGTTGGTGTCAGTAGGTTGTTTCATTCATGACAGCTTAGCTTGCTTACTATTGGAATGCTGTGATTGGCTACAGCTAATCACATGGTACAGGGTGCTGTGATTGGCCCAGGTACCATGTGATAACTGTGGGCCAATCACAGCATCACAATAGTAAGCAAGCTATCATGAACGGAAGCCATTCATGACAGTTTCGCTTACATTGAATCATGTGGTCGCTATGATTGATCACATGATACCCCAGCCACTCGCAGTGGCCGGGTACTGAGCACTGTGATGCGCTGTGTCCAAGCACCGTGTTCTGCTGTGTCCACCAAGCACCATGATCTGCTGTGTCCACCAAGCACCTTGATCCGCTGTGTCCACCAAGCACTGTGATCTGCTGTGTCTACCAAGCACTTTGATCTGCTGTGTCCACCAAGCACCGTGATCCGCTGTGTCCCCCAAGCACCATGATCTGCTGTGTCCACCAAGCATCATGATCCGCTGTGTCCACAAAGCACCATGATTTGCTGTGTCCACCAAGCACCATGATCTGCTGTGTCCACCAAGCACCATGATCCGCTGTGTCCACCAAGCACTGTGATCCACTGTGTCCACCAAGCACTGTGATCTGCTGTGTCCACCAAGCATCATGATCCGCTGTGTCCACAAAGCACCATGATCTGCTGTGTCCACCAAGCACCATGATCCGCTGTGTCCACCAAGCACTGTGATCCGCTGTGTCCACCAAGCACTGTGATCCACTGTGTCCACCAAGCACCATGATCTGCTGTGTCCACCAAGCACTGTGATCTGTTGTGTCCACCAAGCACCATGATCCGCTGTGTCCACCAAGCACTGTGATCTACTGTGTCCACCAAGCACCGTGATCCACAGTGTCCACCAAGTACCGTGATCCTCAGTGTCCACCAAGCACCGTGATCCACAGTGTCCACCAAGCACCGTGATCCGCAGTGTCCACCAAGCACCGTGATCCGCAGTGTCCACCAAGCACCATGTTCTGCTATGTCCACCAAGCACCGTGATCCGCAGTGTCCACCAAGCACCATGTTCTGCTATGTCCACCAAGCACCGTGTTCTGCTGTGTCCACCAAGCACCGTGTTCTGCTGTGTCCACCAAGCACCGTGTTCTGCTGTGTCCACCAAGCACCGTGATCTGCTGTGTCCACCAAGCACCGTAATCTGCTGTGTCCATCAAGCACCGTGATCCACAGTGTCCACCAAGCACCGTAACCTGCTGTGTCTACCAAGCACCGTGATCCGCAGTGTCCACCAAGCACTGTGATCCGCAGTGTCCACCAAGCACCGTGTTCTGCTGTGTCCACCAAGCACCGTGATCCGTAGTGTCCACCAAGCACCATGTTCTGCTGTGTCCACCAAGCACCGTGATCCACAGTATCCACCAAGCACCGTGTTCTGCTGTGTCCACCAAGCACCATGATCCACTGTGTCCACCAAGCACTGTGACCCGCTGTGTCCATCAAGCACCTTCATCTGCTGTTTCCACCAAGCACCCTCATCCGCTGTGTCCCGAGGGGCGCGCCAGTTTAAATGTCCTGAGTGATATACTGTACTGGTACGTCGCTTAGGCTGAAGCTGCCACCCACCCACCCGCAGTAAATGTACTGTGAGCAGGCGGTCAGTGGTTAATAGGTGGGAAGGGGGCCCATTGCATTAACAATACCCATTGTCATATATTCTTCAACAGAACAATGCTAAATATTAAAGGCTACAAGTGTTGCATGGCAGATCTAGTGAAAAAACAAAAACAAAAAGGACAACAACAACAACTTGCACTCCTTGAGGCTCCATGTACACGGGACGCTGGAAATGGCCGTTTAGGAGCAGTTGGGCGTTTTTTTCAGAAGCCCCTGAACCCATCTACATTTTATCTTATCTGTCCATGTAAACCAGGTCGTTTACAGTCATTTGCAGGCAGTTGCGTTCAGGGACTGTTTTTAGAACGCAATTATTTGCGTTCGAACGTGTGCTTCCCGGCGTTTCAAACGCACAAACGCGTCCGAACGCGTCTAAACGCGATGACCCGCGTTTAGCGTTCGCGTTTTTCCATTTTAAAGGGGAATAATTTTTTTGACCTCTAGGAACGCTTCTAAACGCGAACGCCCGCAAACGCTGCTAAACGCCCGCTAAACGCGGGTACAAACGCGACCGAACGGACGTTTCAAACGTCCTAAAAATTCCAGCATTCAAAGGGACTTTTAACAACGTCCCGTGTACATGGAGCCTTAGAAAGAATCTGGCTATAATAATATTTATAGCAGTGGACATTTAGGAAAATTCAGCATTTGTTTCTGTGATGTGCCAGAGAGATGAAAAAGAGCCTAAGCCATAAGCTTTCGGGTGGCTAGCTTTCCTGTATAATAAGACGTCTGACTTCCAAATGCTAACCTGGAGCATAGACATGCCTGCCGTGCCTGTAGGTCTTGTGGTGGCAAGAACGATGTCACAGTCATATGTCACTTTCCATTTGTGTAACATGTGCCCATGCTGCTACGAGTGCCCATAGGCAAGTGCCAGCATTGCCTGCTTTAAAATTCATTGGTGACGGTTAACTGCAGTTGCGTTTTTAAGTTTCACGGTTTCACTTGCTGATTTTTTTCCCTATTCTAAATGAATATCATTTAATACACTTACATGATTTTTTTTTTTTTTTAATGCAGCAGTGTTTTCTCACAAATGTTCTGCTGTAAGGCAGAGGAGGGAAGAAATTAAATATTTGAAAAAAAAAAAAATATAATGCCTACATTTATTTGGTGCCCTAGGGGAAACTCTTGATGTATCCATTGTGTCCTGGACGAATATATGCAAATTCTGTTTGCTTTCTTGAAGCTCTAACATGGGAGTTTAGATTCAATAGTGGATGACATTTAAGGGTGCAACAAAAACATATTTTTTTCTTTGGTTTTGGATAGTGAAGTGAAGGAATATAAGCCCTGTTGGACTTTTGGGGGTTCTGTTCTTGGTGACTGTGATGGACACAGCTTGGGTGCTTCCTCCAGTCTGGAACCAGGGACCAGGTATTATAGCAGAATATAGCATATGTCTTGGATCTTAACCACTTCTGGACTGGAAGATTTTCCCCCTTAACCACTTTAAGACCGGAAGATTTTGCTGCTTAATAACCAGGCCATATTTTGCTATTCAGCACTGCGTTATTTTAACGGACAATTGCGCGTTTATCCAAACAAATGTCCTTTTTTCCCCAACAAATAGAGCTTTCTTTTAGTGGTATTTGATCACCTGTGCGATTTTTATTATTTGCGCTATAAACAAAAAAAGAGCGACAATTCTGATTAAAAAAACAATCACATTTTCACATTCTGCCATATAACATTCCCAAAAAAATGAAATTTAAAAATCAAAATTTTTTAACATTTTAGGCCAATTTGTTTTCTGCTACATTTTTTTGTTAAAAAAAAAACGCAATAAGCATATTTTGATTGGTTTGCGCAAAAGTTATTGCGTCTACTAACCATGGGAAAGATTTATGTCATTTTTATTGTTTTTTTTTTTTTAACTAGTAATGGCGGCGATCTGCGATTTTTTGCGGGACTGCGACATTGCGGCGGACAGATCGGACCCCTAACTGACATTTTTCACACTTTACGGGGAACCAGTGACATTACTACAGTAATCGGTGCTAAAAATATGTGCTGTAACTGTAATAATGACACTGGCAGGGAAGGGGTTAACACTATGGTGATCAAGGGGTTAAAGTATGAATAAAGTGCTTACTGACTTTTGTGGAGGAAGGGTTCTGTGACAGGCACATAGAGATCTGGGTGTCAGCTTAGCTGACACTGCTGATCTATCTCTGCCTGTCTTCACAGAAGATCCGCCTGCTTTGTTTACATAAGCAGGCGGATCTTCTCACTGTTTCCCGGAGGATCGCTCGCCTCCGCTCCTCCCTCGGGCTGCTGTGTCTAAACACAGCGGGAGCGCGGCTCCGACAGCGCGCACGCGCCGCCGAAACCACATGCAGTCCAGTCACGTAGTACTACCTGACTGGACGCAGCCGAGCCACCCTACCGCACTAAAAAGCCGGCGGGCGGTCGGCAAGTGATTAAGGACCGGGCCTATTTTTGACACTTGTTTGTTTACAAGTTAAAATCTGTTTTTTTGCTAGAAAGCTACTTAGAACCCCCCAAACATTATATATATATATATTTTTTTTTTAGCAGAGACCCTAGAGAATAAAATGGAGATCGTTGCAATATTTTTTATCACACCGTATTTGCGCAGCGGTCTTCCAAACGCAAAAAAATCACTTTTTTGAATGAAAAAATAAGAAAACAGTAAAGTTAGCCCAATTTTTTTCTATAATGTGAAAGATAATGTTACGCCAATGGGGAATGTTTCCCTATTTATTTTATTTATTATTTTTTATTTTTACACAGTTTTTTTTTTTAAAATGTTTGATCATTTTTATTCCTATTACAAGGAATGTAAACATCCCTTGTCTTATAAATAAGCATGACAGGACCTCTTTATTGCGAGATCTGGGGTCAAAAAGACCTCCGACCTCACAACTACACTAAAAAAGAAAAAAAAATGCTGATAAAAAATTGGCTCTTTAAACCGGTTGCTAGGCGACACCGTTTGACGTCGCTCCGGTCCTCCAAGACCATAGAGTCGAGTGGGGGTCATCTTGCCCTCACTCGACTTTCTGTCTTTGAGGAGCCGGGACCAGATCATTTTTCCCGCTGCCGGCGGGTCCGGTAAGTGGGGAAAATGACCGGGATGCGGTGGGAGGGGGCACCTCTTCCACCGCACATTAAGGGTGATCCCACGTCGAATCCGCCACTAGGACCACCCTTATCTGAAAGAGGACCGCCCGCCGTTTTGAAAAATACAGATAGCTGCCATAATCCCGGTATTTAGTGCCAAAGTACTGACATAAATCAACAGCGGGCGGTCGGTAAGTGGTTATTGTACGCTTGATGTGCAAATAACTCAGTTTCGCTGATAAGTGCACTTTTGGATATTAATATACTCCAAGTGCAATCAATCCTGCTGTGCTAAAAAGCACAGTTCTCAGTAAGGATTGACTGATTATCGGCAACACCGATATATTGAGGGCGGATATGCACTCTCCCCGATATATCGGAATCGGCCTTTGGATTTACCGATATTGCCGATATTTCGGGAAAGTGCTTGTACCGGAGTGATGCCTGCAGCTAGAGGCATCACCCCGTTACTGGTGTCCATAGCCGATGGTCGGCTGACTTGTAATGACAACCGATGCGGCTGAGAAGCTGCTCGGCTGTCATTACAAGGAGCGGGAGGGGATGTCCCCCCCCTCCCGTCGCCGTCCGTGGCTCACCCGGTTCTCCCGTCCCACAGGGAGACCCGGGCATCCTACCTTCACCGCCGCCACTGCCAAAGAGAAGACCCGGTGTACTGCGTCTCCATGTAAAAAACCCGGAAGTTATGTCATGACATCACTACTGGGTACTCGGCGTCGAATTAAAAAACTGACAGCATTCAAAACAGCCAAATTTGGCGTTTTGAATACTTTTCGGTGCTGAGGAGGGGGTTGGGGTCTTTTAGATCCCCAGATCCCTCCACAAGAGTACCTTTAGAAAAAAAAAAAGATTTTTACATGTCCGAAAATATCGCCAGATATCGGATGACCAAAATATCGGTATCGGCATTAAAAAATGATATTGGTCGATCACTAGTTCTCAGCTCTTTTGTATAAGGTAATGGAGCGCACTCAGCAGTACCCAGTAATACAGACACACAGGCTGTGATCACTTTGGATGCTCGATAGAATGTCCTGCCTAAAGCATTAAGCTTTGTTTTATTTATGGGACAAAAAAGGGATAACAGCAGGAAGTGATGGCTATACAACAACAGCCAATCAGTTCCAAATGTACAGTCACAGGACATAAGTTACTCCCATAGAATCAGCCAATGACACACCTGTATACATTCAAATATACAATAGAAAGGGGGAGTACAGGATCATGAACGAGCAGAATAGTGTACACGGCTTCCCGCCGTTGGTGCATGAAAATCCGCGCACAGCAGTTAACAATGAAACCCACCTGAAACGGAATTCGCACCTTACACTACACAATGAAACCAGCGTGTAGAACTGTGAATGCTGCTCTGAGCAAACTCGTGCATGCATTCCCGCCACTATTACTACTGTGAATACCACTCGGCAAGGCTCAGAGAACAATGCCTAATAGGATTATACTACTGTTCTTATAGACGTGAGGCTATCTGCAGGGAAATAGCCATGCTATTTCCACTATGGTGATCAGGCACAGTAGAAAGACATAAGCGTGTATCCCTTCATAAAGGCAGATATACATCAAAATGATACTGACTTCACAAAGCAAAAATATCCCCGCCAAACAAACAAATCTGCACATTATACAGGGCCCCCCGCTGGTGGTCATATCATTGCTGCTTGATCCTTGAATTCCGCACCGCAATACACATAGATCTCTACCGGCAAACAGACCCACGCATAGCACATGGAGTGTTTGCTTGCGGGGATATTTACGTAGAGAGAACACGTCTACACATCTAAGGGAAGGTTTTCACTGCCAGTATTCTTACCTAAATGCCGGTTCGCAGTTCTAATGAGTGCATTGAAAGCAAACCAACAACAGGAGCCATAATGACAAGCTAAATAAAACACATCCTAAAAAATGTCCACACTAGTCCTAATAATATTTCCACAACACATAGCACCCAAGAACTAGACGACAATAGCTTAGGTGCAAACTGGAACTTTCTTTATTTTAAATTCACATATACTCACCGACCACTTTTTTAGGTACACCTGTTTAATTGCTTAGTAACACAAATTGCTAATCAGCCAATCACATGGCAGCAATTCAATGCATTTAGGCATCTAGACATAGTGAAGACAGCTTACTGAAATTTAAACCGAGCATCAGAATGGGGACAAATCAGGAATTAAGTGACTTTGAACGTGGCATGGTTTTTAGTGCCAGAGGGGCTTTTCTGAGTATTTTAAAGAATGCTGATCTAATGGGATTTTCCATGCACAACCAAATTTAAGGTTTACAGAGAATGGTCCGATAAAGAGAAAATATCCAGTGATCAGCAGTTGTGTGGATCGAAAATGCCTTGTTAATGTCAGAGGAGAATGGGCAGACTGGTTCCAGAAGATAGAAATGCAACAGTAATTCAAATAACCACTCGTTACAACCAAGGTATGCAGAATACCATCTCTAAATAACAACACATTCAACCTTGAAGCAGATGGGCTACAGCAGCAGAAAACCACACCGGGTGCCACTCCTGTCAGCTAAGAACAGAAAACTGAGGCTACAGTTTGCACAGGATCACCAAAATTGGACAATAGAAGATTGGAAAAACGTTGCCTGGTCTATAAGTCTCGATTTCAGCTGCGACATTCAGATAGTAGGGTCAGAATTTGGTGTAAACAACATGAAAGCATGGATCCATCCTGCCTTGTATCAATGGTTCAGGCTGGTGGTGGTGTAATGTGTGAGGGATATTTTCTTGCCACACTTTGGGCCACTTAGAACCAATTGAACATCATTTAAACACCACGGCCTACCTGAGAATTGTTGCTGACCATGTCCATCCCTTTATGACTACAGTGTCCCCATCTTCTGATGGCTCCTTCCAGAAGGATAATGCACCATGTCACAAAGATCAAATCATCTCACTGCTGGTTTCTTCACCATGACAATGAGGTCACTGTACTCCAATGGCCTCCACACCCCCCACATCTCATTCAATAGAGCACCTTTGGGATGTGATGGAAAGGGAGATTTGCATCATGGCTGTGCAGCCAGCAAATCTGCAGCAACTGCGTGATGCTATCATGTTAACATGCACCAAAATCTCTGAGGAATGTTTCCAATACCTTATTGAATCTATGCCATGAAGAATGAAGGAAGTTCTAAAGGCAAAGGGGGGTCCAACCCGGTACTAGGAAGGTGGAGCTAAAAAAGTTGCCAGTGAGTGTATGCCATGCAAGATCAGGTAAGAGCTTAATCACATTATCCTAGACATTTAACACATATAAGGAAAAGCCACAGTACGCCGATTAACAACAAGCCTTGATTAGTGAGGGGGTGCTCAGACAATCTGGTATTAAGCCCACAACCATGGATACATAAAGTACATTACACATTACATTATCATAAGCATAAACACATAAACATCCCACAATGGTTCAATAACGAGGTAAAGTAGATACAAGACTCATGCCTCACGCAGGAACCTAAAGGAGGATTAGCCAACAGACAGAAACAATAGGTGACTCAGTTAACTCAATTAACAAGGATAATGCGCACCTAGGAGGCACACAATGGGGCAAAGACGCTTAACACCTAACACCTTAAACAGATTATAGCAAGAGACCCCAGCATCAGGTTGTTTTGAGCTGATTACATTAACATTGATTCTGAGTCTAGGGGGGAGGGGGGGCAGTCATTGCTGGTTTGGGCACAGAGGCCCAAAATCTGTATCCAGTTCCTAGGGTACCAGTGTCTGTGTGTTTTTGGGGAGACATAAACTTGAATCTGAAGTAAAACTACTCTAGAGGTACCCCAGGAACACACCTCCCAAAGAGTAGAGCTTCCTAAAAAAAAAACAGGACCCATAATCAGTAGAGGCCACCCTGCAGTCCACTCCCAAAGCCCCTGTCCTGGCTGGGTCTGTCACGGTGACACAAGACAGGAAATGTGGGTAAATCTCCAATAGCAATACAGACATAAGTAACATAATAAAACATAATGGTATTTTTAGTAGAGCTGGGAAAAGTCTGGAATCCTTTTTCTGTTAAGGAAGTTTAGAACTTTCAGCCAGGTTTTACCACCTAAAACGGTAATAAACTGCAGCGAAACGGCGAAAAATCGTGGAGCAATATCAGAAAGGAGTTTCTCAGAGAAAAATTGCAAAGAGTTTGAAGTTATCATCATCTACAGTGCATAATATCATCTAAAGATTCAGAGAATCTGGAACAATCTCTGTGTGTAAGGGTCAATGCCAGAAAACCATACTGGATGGCGGTGATCTTCGGGCCCTTAGACGGCACTGCATCACATACAGGAATGCTACTGTAATGGAAATCCCAACATGGGCTCAGGAATACTTCCAGAAAACATTGTCGGTGAACACATCCACCGTGCCATTCGCTGTTGCTGGCTAAAACGCTATAGGCCAAAAAAGAAGCCATATCTAAACATGATCCAGAAGCGCAGGCGTTTTCTCTGGGCCAAGGATCATTTAAAATGGACTGTGGCAAAGTGGAAAACTGTTCTGTGGTCAGACGAATCAAAATTTGAAGTTCTTTGTGGAAAACTGGAACGCCATGTCACCCGGACTAAAGAGGACAAGGACAACCCAAGTTGTTATCAGCGCTCAGTTCAGAAGCCTGCATCTCTGATGGTATGGGGTGGCATGAGTGTGTGTGGCATGGGCAGCTTACACATCTGGAAAGGCTCCATCAATGCTGAAAGGTATATCCAAGTTCTAGAACAACATATGCTCCCATCCAGACGTCGTCTCTTTCAGGGAAGACCTTCCATTTTCCAACAATGACAATGCCAGGCCACATACTGCATCAATTACAACATCATGGCTGCGTAGAAGAAGGATCCAGGTACTGAAATGGCCAGCCTGCAGTCCAGATCTTTCACCCATAGAAAACATTTGGTGCATCATAAAAAGGAAGATGCGACAAAGAAGACCTAAGACAGTTGAGCAACTAGAAGCCTGTATTAGACAAGAATGGAGCAACATTCCTATTCCTAAACTTGAGCAGTATATATATACTGGGATTTTTATTTACTTATTTTATTATATTAGTAACAGTGAAAAAAGGTTATCCCACAGTTGGACTTTAAAGATACATATAAGGCTAATTAATAAAATATCAAATATCAAATAGGTTAAATCTTTAGCAAAGTCCAGTGTCCAGCTTAAATCCAGCTTAAATTCCTGTGACCACTGATCTCAGCACCACCTATTCAGGCACTGCCAACCCGCCTGGCTGTAGCTGCTCCTTTCACTATCCCTCCTGGCTACTTCTCCTCAGTCTTCCCAGACTGCACACTTACCAGCCTACCCAGCTGACTGCTCAGAAGATCTCCCAGATGTGCTGACCTGTTCCTTCTGTCCTCTTCTTGCTTCTATGCCTTCAGTAAGGATTCTTCCGTGTTTTGTATGGGTCCCTCCAGCACTCGAGCCCAAGGCCTGAGGTTAACCTCCCCCCCAGACTAGGGGGCACCCTCAAGGGCCACGACAACCTCCTCAGCACTCCTTCTCCATCTTCCACCCAACTGTCCCTGCTGGCATGACCCAGGAGTAGTTAATAGGTGCTTGCCCCCTGCCAGCCCACTTTGCTGGGGATTGGCTCAGGCCCTCTTCAATACTTCAAGCAACTCCTACTAGACTCCACCCTCTACTTCTAGAAGCTTCTCCAAGGTTCCAGAGAGCAGGGGGAGTTACCAGATGTGCTGCTTGATGAGTCATCCAGCCTCCCCAAGTCTCTCAGCCCTGACCCAGATTCAACCCAAGCCTGACTCTCAGCCAGGCCAATTTACACACTCTAACAACTATGTATATCTAACACACTAGAGGGTGCTACACTTGAAAACAGGCATTTTATTCTAAAAAGGAAAAAAAAAAAAAAAAACAATTGTGTATGAGATACATTTCTTTAGGAAATTAAATGTCTTTTAGCTGGGTTTACATCTATGCACGATTGACACCTGCAGCACCTGACAGTCTAAATGCATCATGCTACTTGCCACATTTTGGAGGCTGGTACCCTATGTAAGCATGTGTGTACTGCTCCTGTATTTATAGCCAAATGCCAATTTATTAAAATTATACAGGTGCAGGCCCCTTTACCTATTTTATCACAGCACCCTAGGTTCCTGAACACACACACAGAAGATCATTTTCTCTGCTCTCTTCCCTCAGCCACTTTGAGAGGTAGCACACAGAAGTAGTTGGGAAAGTGATCTGCAGCCAGGTGAATATGTTCAGGCAGTTGGTCTCCCCCCAGCTGTTCACCTGTGTTATTAGAGCTACCCTGGACGGCACTGTGAGAGATGCTATTTATGAGGATAATCGTAAGTAACTATGTTCTGTACTTTTATACTGATGCTGTGATTTTCAGATAGAATCTATTGTTATAGAGTCCTATAGAGGCTATGCAGCCACACATTACCCAATTATGTCAGAGAGACATTGCTGTGAAGAGTCCATCGTTGTGCAGTTTTCATATTCTGATGTATACCAGGTGTGTCAGTCTACAAAATCCCAAGAAGAAGAACTCAAGACAAACTGAAACACCTACACCATAAACGCATCAAACCCACTGAGACCATCAGAGTGGCCCATAAGGGTTTTTTTTGAAGAACATGTTCAAGTTGGTGAGCCAAAAGTACGTCTGCCACCAGAGGTTCAATGGTAGCTTCTTTCTGCTCTTCCACCAAAGACTCCAAGATCCCCAAGAGAATCCACAGATCCTGACAATATTACACAGCCAAATGGTCACACAGTTCAGGTCCATGCATCCATTCCAATTTACTCACCATGCTCAGATGTAGGTTCAGGCCCCTTTAATTTTTTTCTACAACTCCCTGGTTTCTGGACATGCCCAAAAAAGGTAAGTTTCCCTAATTCCCTCCCTCAGCAGCTCAGAGAAGCAAAAGTAACTAGGCAAGTGGTCTGTAGCCAGGTGAGAAGCTCTCCACTGTCAGAACAGGCAGCAGCCTAATAGTGTGCAGCTTCTGCAACTTCACTACTGTGTGGAGCATTTCTGCAATTGCTACCAGAGTAATACAATTCAGTGTGGGGGGCGCTATGTCCTTCCAGGAATTGAGATTCTTCCAGCTGTTCGATTGAAATAACAGAGCTATCCTGGATTTCACTGAGAGGAACTCTGTTTATGAGGAGAATTGCAAGTATCTGTGTCCTGTATTGCTTTACAGAAGTATTGACGCTCATACAGAATATGTTGTTCTAGAGTCCTCCAGAGGCTTTGCTATGCAGCCAAATGTTACTTAATTAAGTCACAAACATTGCTGTTTAGAGCCGGTCCACACTAGCGTGACTTGTCAGGCGACTTGTCAACCTGACAAGTCGCGCTCCCTCACCTTCCATTAACCGCTACAGGACCCGTTCTAATAGGAGCGACACAAGTCGCTCCGACTTGGAAAAAGGGTCCTGTACTACTTCGGGGCGACCTCGGAGCGACTTGCATAGACTTCCATTATGTGAAGTCGTGGTGCATGGTAATGCACAAGTCGCCCCTGAAGTAGTACAGAGTCGTGTCGCCCCAGTGTGAACCGACTAAGAGTCCATGTTTGTGCATCTTTCATAGTCTGGTCTATTCCAGGTGTGCCAGTCTACAAAATTCCAAGAGGAAGAAATTAAGAGAAAGCAAGACATCTACACCATAAACTCCTCAAACCCACTGAGACCCACAGAGAGGGGCATAAGGGGAGGAGGGGGGGGAGCTCAGGTTTGAGGGACCAATCCAAGTTTTTGAGCCACAAGAGCTATAGCCTCCAGAAGTTCAATGGTGGCTTCCTTCTGCTCTTCCACCAATAACTCCAAGATCCCTGAGAGAAGCCATGAATCCTGTTAACCACTTAAGCCCTGGAAGATTTTACCCCCTTCCTGACCAGGGCCTATTTTGCGATTCGGCACTGCATGATTTTAACGGACAATTGCGCGGTTGTGCGACGCTGTACCTAAACGAATTTGACGTCCTTTTTTTCCCACAAACAGAGCTTTCTTTTGGTGGTATTTGATCACCTGTGCGATTTTTTGATCATGCGCTATAAACAAAAAAAGAGCGTCAATTTTGCAAAAATAACAATATTTTTTCAAATTTGTTTATATGAAATTCCCCCCCCCCCCCAAAAAAAATGTAAAAATCTAAATTTTTTAACATTTTAGGCCAATTTGTTTT
The DNA here is from genome assembly GCF_965119305.1 of Pelophylax lessonae. Classification (NCBI taxonomy): domain Eukaryota; kingdom Metazoa; phylum Chordata; class Amphibia; order Anura; family Ranidae; genus Pelophylax; species Pelophylax lessonae. The sequence goes on along the minus strand of NC_138769.1, from coordinate 712,105,417 downwards.
ATGCTACATATGTTTGGTAAAAAAAATCGCAAAAAGCGTATTTTGATTGGTTTGCGCAAAAGTTATTGCGTTTACTAACTAAGGGAAAGATTTTTTGTCATGTTTGCTGTTTTTTTTTTAACGAGCAATGGCGGCAATCTGCGATTTTTTCTTTGCGGTACTGCGACATTGGGGCGGACAGATCGGACCCTTGACTGACATTTTTGACACTTTTTGGGTTACCAGTGACATTACTACAGTAATCAGTGCTATACATATGCACTGTTACTGTAAAAATGACACTGGCAGTGAAGGGATTAACTTTTTTTTGAGAGGGAGGGGTTAAGTGTGTCCCTAGGGGCGTGCTTCTAACTGTGATTGGATGTGGCTTGAGGTGTAAGAACAGAGATCAACAGTCCTACATAGCAGAATCGTATGATCTCCATTCTTACACAGGGGAGAACTGACAGGCAGCTTTGTTTACATTAGCCGCCTGCCTTTCTCCCGCTGTAAGGGACAATCGCGAGTGCCCGGCGGACATCGGGTCCACCGGGCACACGCGCGCGGGGGGGGGGGGGTGGCGATGGGCGCGCGCTCGTTCCCTAGAACCTCACTGGCTAGCGACGTAGTCCTACGTCGCTTTGCCTGTGAGAGGCTGACCGCCGCAGTAAATAGTCGTGCGGCGGTCGGCAAATGGTTAAGATCCATGCAGAGTGTCCATTGACTCACCATGCTCAGATGCAGGTTCAGGCACCTTTCTTTTTTTTCCACAACTCCCTGGGTTCCTGCACATGTCCATAAGTGTTAAAGTGGAGTTCCGGCCTCAAAAATGACTTTGGGCCATCCGCTTGCGGACATTAACCTGAAAAAGAAATGGATACTCCCGATTTTTTTTTTTTGTTTACTTACCTTGTTGTTATAGAAGAAAATATACTCACCTTCCTTCCACTTCCTCACTCTGCAGCCGCGGCCTGCGCCGTCTCTTCCGGCTTGCGATGACTCCTGGGAGCTTAACGTCATCGCTCCCAGGAGTCAATGCACCTGCACCGGCCCCCCTTGTCATTTCCAGTGCAGGCGCGTCATTCCCTGCTAAACAGCTTCTGGGCATGCCCAGAAGCTGTGCAGGGATGACGCACCTGCACCAGAAGTGACGAGGGGGGCCGGTGCAGGGCATTCTGGGACTCCGACGTCACCGAAGAGGACGCAGAAGAGGACGCGCTGGCTTCAGCTGACCACACCTGAGATAGCAGCGCTGGACAAGACATTTTCAAGGTAAGTATTTCTTCTAAAAGGCAAGTGCGACCCGGGACAGTTCAGAGGCTATCCATTGTTGAATGTGCTAGCCCTGACTGTCCCGGGGGTATTTTTATCTAAAAATCTTTTCCAAAGCCGGAACTCCGCTTTAAGTTTCCGTGATCCCTCATTAGCTCAGAGAGGCAGAAGTAACTGGTCAAGTGGTCTGCAACCAGGTAGGAGGGTCTCCACTGTCAGAACCGGCATGCATGCAGCTAGAACCCTAATAGTGCACAGTTTCTACAGAAGATCCCAGCCACTGTGGGGAGCACTTCCTCAATTTCTACCAAAGTACTACAGTTCTGGGGGAAGGGGGAGGGTTTATGTCCCTGCAGGGTCAGCAATCCCCCCAGCTGTTCACCTTGGATGCCAGAGCTACCCTGGACTTAACTGAGAGGCATGCTCCCCATGAGGATACTCACAAGTAGCTGTGTTCTGTACACTTTTACTGAAGTAATGATTCTCAGAGAGTCGTTATATGTTTATAGGGTCTTATAGAGACAATGCTACGTAGCCACATATCACATAGACATTGTTGTGAAGGGTTCATGCCTGTGCAGCTTTCATAATTCTGTATTATTCTGCTGTGTATGCATGCTCCTGCCATTTTGCATTATTGATTCTACTTTGTACCTTTTCAGTAAACTTAAAGTTACAGATACCCTCTGACCGTCCATCTGATTATGCTTCCCAATACACAATTATAAAAGAAATGAGGATACTCTCAGCAAGAACACCCACACCCAGATGTAAGCGTAATGCCGATAAAATGTAAACGCAATATAAACTTGATTTAATTGCCAGCATACATGCATCATTGCTATGCAACTATATAGCAAGATTTTCACATAGCTACAGTGTTTTTTTTTCCAAGACATAATGCGGCATTTCAGTATGGTACAGCCTCGCAATGCCACCGTTACCCGGCAGGACACCGCTGATAAGATTGTCTCACAATAACATCTAGAAGTCCCCTGGGACTTTTCACCAACTGAACATACAAGTGAAAAATAAAATCCCTGTCAAAGTGGCAGAAAGCTCTTTCCTTATATTATGAGAAAACCAAATTTAACATGAAAAAGCTGAAACTCTTCAGTCTGTGCCTGCAGACATGCTGTGGTGGCCAAATCATTTTTAAAGAGACTTTGCCGCTCTTTTTCTTTTTGGCCTTCATTTTTTTTTTTTGCTTATTATTATTAAAATAAATTCAAATATCTCAGTCCAAATATTTACAGCGGCGTGCCTTAACCACTTCCCGCCCGCGCTATAGACGAAAGACAGCTAGAGCACGGGCTTACTTTGCCAAGAGGCTGTCATACGATGTCCTCCCGTGACCGTGGTGCCCGCGTGTCCGCTGTGTTGCGTAGGCAGTATGCTCTGTGATCTCTGATAATGGGTTAGGGAAAAAGGACCAATCACAGTGGCCCTTTACCATGTGATCAGTTATGTCCAATGACAGCTGATCACGATGTAAACACCAGCTGGTTATTGACTTTCCTTTCCTTATGCTGACAGCGTGAAGAGAGGAGAGCCGATAACCTGCTTGTGTTACTGGGACATCTACACTGATTATCAGTGTCCTGATTATCAGTGCAGAGTCAACAGTGCCCACTAGTGCTGCCAATCAGTGCCCACTAGTGCTGCCAATCAGTGCCAACCAGTGCTGCCAATCCGTATCCACTAGTGCTGCCAATCAGTGCTCATCAGTGCTTCCTCATCAGTGTCACCTATTAGTGCTGCCTATTAGTGCCCACCAGTGGCACTTGTCAGTGCCCATCAGTGCTGCCTATCAGTGCCCATCAGTGCCACCTATCAGTGCTGCCTCATCGGTGCCTTCTCATCAATGCCGCCTCATCAGTGCCCATCAGAGCTATCTATAAGTTCTGCCTCATCACTGCCTCCTCATCAGTGCCACCCCATCAGTACCTCCTCATTAGTGCCGTCCCATCAGTGCCACCTCATCAGTGCCCATCAGTGCCACCTATCAGTGCCCATTAGTGCTGCCTCATCAGTGCCCATTAGTGCCCCCTTATCAGTGTCCATCAATGCAGCCTCATTAGCGCACATCAGTGAAGGAGAAAAATTACCTGTACCAAAATCTTATAACAAACTATGAAAACATTTTTTCTCTTACGTCCTCCGACAGTCGCCGGCTCTTCATATTCGTCACAATGGGGTTATGACCTTTGCTCCGTAGGAGTAGCTAGGCAACATAATATGTCAATATTAAGGCTTTTAACATATCCCACCCCCAGGGGGTGGTCCCCTCAGTCAATACCCTCCTACTTCCTGTATCCATACCTCAGTTTCAATGTCTAGCTTGTCAGGAGTAGCTGGATGTCTCTATGCTGGGGCATTTTGTCTCAGCCTTTTCTCTTTTTTTTTATTTTATTTGAGGTTTTTTTCTCTCTCTTTACTTAGCTGTTACTTTTGTCAGCATTAGTTAGTTCTTCTGATGAAGAGGATCGTGCGGGCTGGGTCTCGGGCTGACCCCCCTGGTCGCAGGTTGTGGGTCAGTGGCTTCCCAGCCTGTCATCGAGCGTTCAGTCAGGTATTTTTCCTGGCACAATGAACGACCCATCCCTGTTCACTGCGGGGGTGCTATGGTGAGTTCTCCTGCGTCCTGGCTGCGACTCTTCCTGTCCCATGTGCAGTGGCTTGATCGCTTGTGCGGGTTCCCCACGCCATTTAGGAGGTAAGTGTATCTGTGTGGGGACCTGTCTGTTTGGGGGGTGTCAGTCTGGGACTGTGTTGGACTCCCTATCTGTCTTAGCTGCACTCTGTGGAATGCAAGGAGGGGGGCTATGCTGCACTGTCTCTGTGTCAGAATGTGTGCTGTCTTTTACTGTGTGACAGGCTGTGTGCTGCGGGGCATGATGTGGATCATGTTGTGCATACTTGCGGCGACCGCTGCTGCGGTCCGCCATTGTTTTTACTGTACTGCATGTGTACTGGTGTTTCACTGTGGGCGGGAGCGGCATTTTCGGCGCCAAGCGCCGCCATTTTGGTGGCGATCGCTCCGGCCTCATGCTGGCACTGCAGGCGGCCATTTTCTTGTAGCCCTCCATAGGCTTTAATAGAGCGCCCTGTATTGCATCACTTCCTCTTCTCCTGGGCGCACCGATCGAGGCAGCAGCAGCAGCGGTGGTCTCTGCAGGTTTTATCCTCTCTGTCCTGAATCCTTGCCTGAGTTTGTGCTTTTCCCTGTGGGGGCCGGCTTGTGCTGGTGTGTGAGTGCAGTGGGCTGCGCTGACCGCGTTTTTAAAGGGGCAGTTACCCTTTATTCTCCTGAAAATTTTTTGGGGGCATGGATTCTCAGGAAAGCAAATTTCCTCTCACTTTGGTGGGAGGCCAAGGGGCTGCTGCTTCCCCCCCAGGGGGTGATTTGGCTGCTGTTGTGGCTAACTTTGCTGCTCAGGTGCAAATGCTGGTGGCTGCTCAATCCACTAAACGGCCCAGAGTTTCAATTTCCTCTGATTCCGAGGGTGAGGGTGATGGGGCTGCTATGGCTGGGGTCTCCTTATCGGGGTCCCGTTCCTCCCTGGATCTTGTGGGATCAGAAGTGGAGGCTGAGGTGGAAGGGGTTGATAATTCTTCCCCTGGCTCATCTGAAGAGCTTGCACTTCACAGGTTTTTCCTTGCACTGATGATTTTCAGCGCGCTGTTAGTGAACAGTGGCGCAATCTGCGGAAGCCTTTTGCTGTGCCAAGTAGGTTCAAGCTGCGTTATCCTTTCACGCCCGCTACTGAAGAACGTTGGTGTGTGCCACCTCCGGTGGATCACGCGGTAGCGGTTTTGAATAAGTCCACTGCGATTCCTGCTGAGGATACGCCGGTGTTCCGGGATGCCACGGACAGGAGGCTGGAGTCTCTTACCCGTCATACTTATTCGGTTACCGGTTCTATGCTCAAAGCTATTTTTGCTTCACTTATGGCAGCTCAGGCTGTCGCAAATTGGACGCAGGTGCTTAGGCGCGTCCTGGTGGCTGACTCTGCCCCTCCAGAGACATTGGCTATGGTGGATCAAATCCATCAGGGTGTCATGTATTTGTGTGATGCGGACTTGGATATAGTACCGTTGGCTGCACGTGTGCACAGTGTGGCGGTGTTGTCACGCCGCCTGATTTGGCTGAAGTGTTGGTCTGTGGACCAGTGGCTAATCTACCCTATAACGGATCTCGCCTTTTTGGCGATTCCTTGGATACACTGATTAAAGGGATCACGGGTGGTAAGAGCACGCTCTTGCCCCAATTCCACAAGGCTAAGGCGGCTCCTGGTAAGAAGACCGCTTCTCTCAGGGTTCCTTTCGTGCCTTTCGGTCGCACTATAAGGGCAAGCCGTTCAAAGGCCAAGGCTCCCAGAAGAAGCCGTGGACAGGTAAGCAGAAGTCCGGCCAGTTCGGATCTGCTGCCCACAACAGTGCGGCCTGAAGGGGCGCCCTCACCCGGTTCTGGGGTGGGGGGACGCTTGCTCGGTTTTCTTCAACCCTGGCTGGCCCGTGTTCGGGACAGGTGGGTTCAGGAAATCGTTCGATCTGGCTACAAGATCGAGTTTCTCTCTCGGCCGGAGAGCATATTTTTTCCCTCAAATCTTCAACTGTCTCCGGAGCGTTTGCGGAATCTGCACCTGGCGGTGCGGGACCTGCGGGCTCAGGGAGTAGTGGTTCCGGTGCCTCATCGGGACAGATTTCGGGGGTTCTATTCCAATCTGTTCACCGTGCCCAGGAAGGAGGGCAAGGTGCGTCCGATTCTGGACTTGAAGGCTCTGAACCGCTTTGTGCGGGTTCGCAAGTTCCGCATGGAATCCCTGCGGTCGGTGGTGGCTGCCCTGGTTCCGGGGGATTTCATGGCCTCCATCGACTTGAAGGATGCGTATCTTCACATCCCCATTTTCGAGGGTCACCAGAGGTACCTTCGATTCGCCATTGCGGAGGATCATTACCAATTCGTGGCGCTGCCTTTTGGGCTCGCTTCGGCTCCACGGGTGTTCACCAAGGTGCTTGCACCAGTTCTGGCTTTGTTGAGAGCCCAGGGCATCTCTGTCCTGGGGTATCTGGACGACTTTCTGGTTCGGTCGGCGACCAACCAGGGTCTGGTGTCAGACCTGTCCGTCACAATGCAGACTCTGCAGGAGTTTGGTTGGACGATAAACTTTCCAGAATCGACGCTGTGCCCGTCGGTTCGTCTTCCCTACCTGGGGATGATTCTGGACTCAGTCCAGGCGAAGGTCTTCCTGCCGGAAGACAAACTCAGGTCTCTTCAGGAGGAGGGCAGGTCCCTCAGGGACTTTCCGTGCTTGTCCATCCGGACGTGCATGCGCTGTTTGGGATTGATGGTCTCAGCTTTCGAGGCGATTCCCTTCGCCCAGTTTCACACGCGGGGTCTCCAAGCGGAGATCCTGTCCAGGTGGGACGGGCGACCGCAATCTCTGGAACTCCAGATTTCATTGAGTCATCGCACCAGAAGGGATCTTCTATGGTGGCTCCAGTCCCCGACGGTGTCGGGGGGCAAGTCTTTTCGTCCTCTCTCATGGACGGTGGTCACCACGGATGCCAGCCTGTCGGGCTGGGGTGGTGTTCTGGGCGTTCTGTCCGCCCAGGGAACTTGGTCGGTGGAGGAATCCTTTCTTCCGATCAACATTCTGGAACTACGAGCGATAAATCTCTGCCTTCGACGTTGGACGGACAGGCTGCAGGGCCGTCCGGTTCGGGTGCAGACGGACAATTCCACAGCGGTGGCCTACATCAACCACCAAGGGGGCACCAGGAGTGCCCGGGCGGCTCGGGAGGTGGCCGACATTCTGTCTTGGGCCGAGACACATGTCCCGGCGATAACGGCAGTTCACATTCCGGGGGTGGAGAACTGGCAGGCGGATTATCTGAGTCGCCAGACCCTGGACCAGGGGGAATGGTCACTTCACCCGGATGTCTTCCAGATGTTGTGCGCGAAGTGGGATCTTCCAGATGTGGACCTGTTCGCGTCTCGTCTGAACAACAAGGTGAAAAGGTTCGTGGCATGGACACGCGATCCTCGGGCAGACGCGTCAGACACGTTGGTAGCTCCGTGGCATCAATACCGACTGCTGTACGCATTCCCACCGATTCAACTGCTGTCCAGGTTCCTTCGCAGGTTGAATTCGGAACCGCACACGGTGATTCTTGTGGCACCGGACTGGCCTCGCCTGTCCTGGTACGCAGACCTCGTGAATCTGGCGGTCGATGCCCCGTGGCGTCTACCTCTTCGAGAAGATCTCCTGTCTCAAGGACCAATATTCCATCCTGCTTTACAGTCGCTGGCTTTGACGGCCTGGCTGTTGAAACTGAGGTCCTGAAGGATAGGGGTCTCTCCCCTGAGGTCATTCGCACTTTGATCAACGCGAGGAAGTCTTCCTCGGGGAAGGTCTATTACCGTACTTGGAAGGCCTATTTTGCCTGGTGTGAGTCCAGGGGGCATTCCCCTTGCACGTACTCGGTGTCTAGGGTGTTGTCCTTCCTTCAAACGGGTGTTGACCAGCGTTTGGCGCTGGCTACGATCAAGGGTCAGGTGTCTGCGTTGGCCGTTCTTTTTCAACGTCCTGTGGCATCTAACTCCTTGGTTAGCACTTTTGTCCAAGGGGTGCGACATCTGGTCCCTCCTAGGAGGGAACCCCTGCCTCCTTGGGACTTGAATCTTGTTCTGTCCGTGTTACAACATGCTCCCTTTGAACAGATCAGAAAGATCTCGTTGTCCATGTTGTCCAAGAAGGTTGCCTTTTTGGTGGCGATCACTTCGGCTCGCCGGGTGTCGGAGCTGGCAGCTTTGTCCTGCAGGTCTCCGTATCTGGTCGTTCACTTGGATAAGGTGGTCTTGCGACCTAACCCTTCTTTTCTTCCGAAGAGGATTTCGGATTTTCACCTCAATGAGGATATTGTCCTACCTTCGCTCTGCGTAAAGCCCAAGCATCCGAAGGAGGTGGATTTGCACTCCCTGGATGTTGTTCGGACAACCAGGGTTTACCTGAAATCGACTGAATCTTTTCGCAAGTCGGATTCCTTATTTGTCCTTCCAGAGGGTCCTCGGAAGGGCATGGCGGCGTCGGCTTCTACCATCGCCAAATGTATCAGACAGACCATTGAACAGGCATATGCTTTGAAGGGAAAAGTTCCTCCTATGCCTGTGAAGGCGCACTCTACCAGATCTCTGAGTACGTCTTGGGCCTGTCATCATCGGGCTTCTGTGGCCCAGGTGTGTAAGGCGGCGACTTGGTCGTCCGTTCACACCTTCACGAAGTTCTACAAGGTGGATGTTCAGGCATCGGCTGATGCTTCCTTTGGCCGCAAGGTTCTTAGTGCGGCAGTTCCTTAGGGTCCCTTGTTTTGGGCCCTTGGCTGTTTGGGATATGATTTTATCCCTAGGTTATTTGTTTTTTCCTGGGTTGTTGCTCCTGTTGAGCACCTTTTTTTCATGCTGCCCAGCTGGTTTCCTTCCCTTAGTAAGGTTCCTTTCTCTGACGTGGAGACGACGTTGCCTTAGGCACGACTGCGTTTCCCACCCCTCATGTTTGCACTGCTTTGGGACGTCCCCATTGTGACGAATATGAAGAGGCAGCGACTGTCGGAGGACGTAAGAGAAAACGGAATTTTTGTAAAATCTTACCTGTAAAATTCCTTTCTCTGAGTCCTCCGACAGTCGCCGCCCCGCCCCTCTTTTGGGGTTTGGTTGTATACTCTACTGCTATTCCACTGAAACTGAGGTATGGATACAGGAAGTAGGAGGGTATTGACTGAGGGGACCACCCCCTGGGGGTGGGATATGTTAAAAGCCTTAATATTGACATATTCTGTTGCCTAGCTACTCCTACGGAGCAAAGGTCATAACCCCATTGTGACGAATATGAAGAGGCGGCGACTGTCGGAGGACTCAGAGAAAGGAATTTTACAGGTAAGATTTTACAAAAATTCAGTTTTTCTTTAAAATATTTGGTCTTTTTTTGTTTGTTTTGCAAAAAATAAAAAACCCCAGTGGTGATTAAATACCACTAAAAGAAAGCTCTATTTGTGTAAAAAAAATTATGAAAATGTCATATGAATACAGTGTAGCATGACCGCGCAATTGTCATTCAAAGTGAGAGTGCACTGAAAGATGAAAATTGGCCTGGGCAGGAAGGGGGGAGGAGTGCTAGTAGGCATGAGTTTAATGGAAATGGAAACACCATTGCCATTGCTGACCTCCTTCTAAAAAATGCTAGTTGCCTGGGAATTTTGCTGACCCCTGATTTAAGGCCCCTTTCACACTGCTCTGTAGCAAGATTGCATATTCATTTTTACCATGATTTTGCTGTGTTTTAGATCTTAGATGCATTTCCTTTTTTAGGTTACTTGCACCTGTGAAAAATGGACACTTGACTCAAAAACGCACCAAAATTGCAAAACATAGTGCGCTTTTACCGCGATTTTGCTGTGAGCCTATCCCTGCTTTTTCATTCATTTCCATGATGGGGAGCTGTGTTTCGAAACGCACCGCACCCATAACATAGTGGTGTAAAGAGTCCCATAGGATTTTTTTTGCAGGAAAAATGTATCAGTGTAAAAGGGCCCTAAAGGGTATATAAATTCTAAAGATGAACTTCTCCTATTTGGTCCCTGTTAAGCCTCTTAAATATACTTGTTCCATAAGTGTAAAAATGTTGATCCTGCCACAAAGCTTGTCAGCTGCCTACACTCTTAATTATTACATTGTATGATGGGGCTACAGGACACCTCGCTCCTATGTTATGGTGATAATAAGGAGGGGGGGGGGGTGTTCTGTAGTCTTATACCTGTGTCCTAGGGTCACAATGCTGTTCCTACATGAAGTTCATACAGTACAGTGAGTGAGTATTCTGTTTCAGTTGCTGATATATGCAATGACGTACACCTGTAGACCCAGTTGGTTTGGATACTTGAGCATGAGCTAAAATGTGTGTCGGGGAGGGAGATAAACACTCAGCTTGTCTATTAAGAATACAGCTCTGCATGTTCCTTCGTTCCTCTGCCTATGTGGAGGGGGGGGGGGGGGGGGGTGTCCCGTTCCTCCAATCAACTCACACAGTGTATAAGAGCTGCAACTGCAGTTCCCCACCTCTGTATTCCTCACAGATGCTTAGGGATTTTATCACTTTGAAGGGTTGTAGACAAGAGGAGACTGCAGATAAACAAGTAAAACCTATGTAGGAGGATACTGTATGCCTCCTCTCTGTGTATCACCTGAGGCTATTCATTTCACTAGGTATATGTGAGGGTTTACAACCACTTTAACCACTTCCTGACCACCCGCCGCCTTTTTACTGCGGCAGGGTGGCTCTCCTGCGCAAACAGGCATAGACCTACGTCGATCGTGCGGGGAAAGGTAGGGGTGAGCAACGCACCACCGCCGGCGCGCTTCCGCCCCCCACTCGGCAGCGGGGACTCCGATGCACGGGTCAGGTGGCTCTGATTGCCACCTGACACCCGCGATCGCTCCCCGCTGAGAGAGAAGAACGGTCGGCTGTTGTAAACACAGCTGACCGTTCTTCTCTGTGGAATGATCACAGAGTGCCTGTGATCCTTCTATATAGGATCACAGGTCTCTATGTTCATTTCACAAGCCACGCTCCCCCCCACAGTTAGAATCACTCCCTAGGTACACATTTAACCCATTGATCACACACAGTGTTAACCCCTTCCCTGCCAATGGCATTATTACAGTAACAGTGCATATTTTTAGCACTGATTACTGTAGTAATGTCACTGGTCCCCCCAAAAGTGCCAAAAACGTCAGTTAGGGGTCCGATCTGTCCACGGCAATGTCACATTCCGTTAAAAAATCACAGATCGCCGCCAATACTAGTAAAAAAAAAAAAACAAAAATGACATAAATCTTTCCCGTAGTTAGTAGACACGAGTACTTTTATGCAAACCAATCAAAATACGCTTGTTGTGATATTTTTTTACCAAAAATATGTAGCAGAATACAAATTGGCCTAAAATGTTAAAAAATTTTGATTTTTTAATTTTTTTTAAGAATGTCATAGAGCAGAATGTGAAAAATATTGTTTTTTTTTTTTTTTTTTTTCAAAATTGTCGCTATTTTTTTGTTTATAGCGCAAAAAATAAAAATCGCACAGGTGATCAAATACCACCAAAAGAGAGCTCTATTTGTGGGAAAAAAGGACATCAATTTAATTTGGGTACAGCGTCGCACGACCGTGCAATTGTCCGTTAAAGTAACGCAGTGCCGAATCGCAAAATAGGGCCTGGTCATTAAGGGGGGAAATCCTTCCGGTCTTAAAGTGGTTAATGCTTTCTACAACCAACCACACTAATGTACCAGGCAGTGCAGGTACAATAGTTTTACGCCGGGATTCCCTGAGACCTGAAAACTATTTCAAAGGTTCCTCCATGGTAAAAAAAAAAAAAAAGGTTAAACTGATTGTAAAGTCTCTTTTTTCTATTAAAATAACAAACATGTTATAGTTACCTGCTCTGTGCAGTTGGTTGTGCACAGAGCAGCGCGGATCCTTCTCTTCTCGGGTCCCTGGCTGGAGCTCCTGAACTCTGCATTCTGCACGTAGCGCACTCCAGATACAACCGGCCCTTTGTGGGCAACCATACCCCTCATGTAACCCGCTATTGAATTAAATTAGGCATCCCTGTTCTAGATGATTCTTATAACATAGCATTTTTTTTTTTTTTTTTTTTTTTAGTTCAGAACTGTTTTAAATAGCACCAATCATATCTCTCTTTTTTTCTATAATTTTTATTGTTTTTCAGTCTCTTTTTTAATATTTACAGTAATAATGAAACATATATAACAATAAGTGCAGCGCTAATAAAAAAAAAAGTGATACAAACATGTATATAATATAACTGTAAATCTTTTTTTTCAATCAATAATTTTTATTAATTTTCAAATACAGATGAGAAACAGAAAATCACATTACCAGAATGTGAAATAAGAAAATAACCACAACAAGGTAGAACATTATTCAAAAGTGGATGATATAACTGTGATTCCTAATAGGATAAAGCATAAGTGACAATAAATAAGATCATAAATAAAACAATTGTGTCCAAGTCCAAACAAAAGGGAAAAATAAAAAATCCACTCCTGTGATAAACAAGAGGAATCTTTGGAAGAGGAACCATAAATCCCAGCATGCATAGAGATCCAAACTTACTGGCTTTCAGACAGCAGAGAAGCACCAATATGCGAAACAAGACAAATTGGCCGCTTACCAGATGGTTATGGCTTCCAAATTAATGGATAAGTCTCTAAGAGCCTTTGGAAGGTAAACCTCATAAGATGAAAATCATCCAGACGTAGTATTCAATAGGGAGATCCATGATGTGTATATTCCATATGCCATGAAGATAAATAAAGTAAGTGCATAGCGTAATACAGTACAAAAAGGTGGTATTTTATTAAAAGAGGTGCACTTACATGTACACAAGAAAAACAAGCATGGGTAAAAGATCCTGGTGGTAGAAAATGGCTGCAGTGTTCCACTACAATTCAGCTAAGGGGCGTGGTGACGTCAGATCTGATCCAACCCAATGCGTTTCGTCATAGGCTTGACGTCATTGTTTTATTTATGATCATATTTATTGTCACTTATGCTTTTTCCTATTAAGAATCACAGTTATATTATATACATAGAAAGAAAGTTCCAACACCATATGTGTACAGCGCCAGAAACTTCATGAATTAATTATATGCAACAGAAGTATAGATAGACTAAAAAAGTCCAAAAAAAGTCCAAAAAAGTCAGTGAGGCCAGGTGCTTAGGGTCAGAAATGAGTAGAAAGAAAGTTCCAACACCATATAGCTGAAATCCCAAATCTTGGAGAAACCACGTGCTCAAGTAAAGTAATCCCCTTACCGGAACATGAGACCCCCGGTTAAGGAAGGTCAAACAGGCATGGATCATAGAGACCACAGGTTAAGCGGTATCCCCACAGATAACTGGCACCAGGTCCATCACAAAGGCAAAAGATAACGTCCTTTGATAACGTCCTATGTTCTGACGAAACGCGTCAGGTACGCCGTCCCACACGCAGTCACGCCTCCAGCCCCGACCATTTTGAACCTGTGCTTTGTATCATGCAACAAAATGTGAGTTATTTACCTTGTTTTTTCTGTGAATGTAAATAAACGTACGTACTTCACTATTGAGTTCCATCTGTCTTTGGAGGGGCATATTTTACCAATTGTGGCAAGGAACTTAGGAAGTGTGAATTTATGATGATCCAACATTATTGATGAAGCAAGTGTGATGGACCTGGTGCCAGTTATCTGTGGGGATACCGCTTAACCTGTGGTCTCTGTGATCCATGCCTGTTTGACCTTCCTTAACCGGGGGTCTCATGTTCCGGTAAGGGGATTACTTTACTTGAGCACGTGGTTTCTCCAAGATTTGGGATTTCAGCTATATGGTGTTGGAACTTTCTTTCTACTCATTTCTGACCCTAAGCACCTGGCCTCACTGACTTTTTTTTGGACTTTTTTTTGGACTTTTTTAGTCTATCTATACTTCTGTTGCATATAATTATTTCATGAAGTTTCTGGCACTGTACACATTTCTTTGTATCGTTTTTGGTCTGATATTACCTATGTATTGGTTATTTAAGCGCGGCTATGTCCCCCCCTTTTTTTGTTTCAATATTATATACAAGTTTGTATCACTTTTTTTTTATTAGCACGGCACTTATTTTTATATTGTAATTTTTCTTTTTTTTCTATTGACCTGTGCTAGCTGCTGACCCACTTACTACGGTTCATTCATTCATTTATTTTTTAATGCTTATCACTTTATTAGCGCAGATTTTTTGTGGTTTTTAATAATTAAACATAAGGGAGGAAATGCTACCCAAACCAGCCAATAATTGTCTACATTTTCTTTTCTTTTTCTGCTACAGCTTAGACAATAAAAAGCTAATATGATTGGTTGCTATGAACTACAATCTTCTTTTTTCCCCCCTCTGCAAATTTTTTCACGTGAAATCAAATATGTACGTGACAATTTTACTTTCTTTATTCTGCTGCAAGATCATAGAAAGCTGAGGCTGAACCTTTTCCTTTTTTTTTTTCTTTTTTTTTTAATTAATCAGTTTTAGAACAGTATACATAAAAGTCACTGAAGTAAAAAATAAGACATTTAATCACGCTGTTCCTGTCATTACTCAAACACTTTACAGTAATAATTGTCACAGGATTTCTAGGCCTGCGGAAATTATTTAAGACTGCAGAGCCTTTTTTAAGCATAACATATCGGTACCTTAATGTCAGTGTAGGAGAAGATAACCAGGTATTTTAGGGAAATGTCCAAAGCCGTTTTTCAGTTATACATGGAATCTGGTGGATTGCTTTATCTATTCTCTATTGGCTTTTTATTGCTGAATTCCAGCCGTGAGATCCCTCTGATTTAGGTAACTTTTCCTGTTCCCTCCAACCTTGGAATTTGGGTTTTTTCAATAAGTTTTGGGTGGTCCAGCTCCTTCTGTTGCGTTCTCCCTACTCTAAATATACTTTATATGTATATATATATATATATATATATATATATATATATATATATATATAGCACTGCCCCCTAGAGGACTGCTGAGAACTACACTTTCTGGATTCCCCTGGGTTACCCTTAGCAACTGATAGCAGACAAACAGCATTGAAAGTCCTTGGCTCAGTTAATTATCAATCCAGGGGATGTTGGTTTTTGTGTTTTTATTTAGAACTGGGATAGGAGAAGGGATGAATGGGATACTCCAACTATGAACTATGCACAATCTTGAGGACAACTAGCTGTAGTGTGCGGCAAGGCCGCTGCTTCACCTTGCCACTGAAATTAAAATAGTTTAACCACTTTAGCCCCGCTCACTGTGCCTCTACTGCGGCACAGTGGCTCGTTCCCGTCCAGCGACGTAGACCTACGTCACTGGACTCCTCCCCTTGTGGGCGGCGCTCGCTGTATTCAGTCACAGCGGGAGTCGGGCCAGGGGAGGAGCAGCGGCGATCGCCGCTGCTCTTCCCCGATCGTCGGGGGATCGATTGTGTAAACAAAGCGGGCGGATCTCCTAAGTGACAGACAGGGTCAGATTGCAGGGTTCAGCATAGCTGAACATGCGATCTGTCCCTGTGTCACTCAGTCCCCTCCCCCCACACACGTCAGTAAGCACCAGGCATACATTAACCCCTCCCTCTCCAATAAAATTAACCCCTTCCCTGCCAGTGTCATTTTTACAGTAACAGTGCATATTTATAGCATTGATTACTGTAGTAATGTCACTGGTAACCCCAAAAGTGTCAAAAATGTCAGTCAGGGGTCCGATCTGTCCGCCGCAATGTCGCAGTCGCGCAAAACAAATCGCAGATCGCCGCCATTACTCGTTAAAAAAAAAAACAGCAAAAATGACAGAAATCTTTCCCTTTGTTAGTAAACGCAATAACTTTTGCGCAAACCAATCAAGATATGCTTATTGTGATTTTTTTTACCAAACACAGGTAGCAGAAAACAAATTAGCCAAAAATTTAAAAAAAAAAATTATTTTTACATTTTTTTGGGGGGGAATTTCATATAAAAAAAATTTGAAAAATATTGTTATTTTTTCAAAATTTACGCTCTTTTTTTGTTGATAGCGCAAAAAGTAAAAATTGCACAGGTGATCAAATACCACCAAAAGAAAGCTCTGTTTGTGGGAAAAAAATTGCGTAAATTTCGTTTGGGTACGGCGTCGCACGACCGCGCAATTGTCAGTTAAAGTCGCACAGTGCCGAATCGCAAAAAGTGGCCTGGACGTAAGACAGCAAAATCCTCCGGTGGTAAAGTGGTTAAAAGGTTCCTGCTTTAGCTATTCTCTTCAGGGTTATGAAACTGGCACCCCCTTTACTCTCAATACCGGTGTGCTGACCTCTGTCCCCTGACCCTAGCTTCTGGAGTGGCCCCCTTGCTGGCAGACCCCTGGGCAAGTTCCTCTGTACTCATGGGCACTGTTTTTCCACAGTCACCGTTGACTCCAAACTCCACTTGTCAGCATCCACTTCACCTCTGCATTCAGTACCACCTTCCGGTTCACCAGGATGACTGCCTGTGACCACTTTTCTCAGTTGCAGAAGGAGAAACAGCCGTACTCTCCTTCTGGGACTTGGCTTCCCGCCCAAAGACACCCTGCCACATCTGCCCTTGGCTTTTATAACATATCCCAGGATGCAACACTGTCTGTGCCAACCCACTGGGACAGCTACAAAGCCTGTGTGTCACTGGCTGGGTTTCCTCCGCTGTCCAACATGCCCCCCTATGGACACAATGGATACACTCCCTCAGACCAGGTGAATCACACATGGACACATGCCTGACTAGAAATCCTGCTCCCCTGATAAACTGATGGAGACACTAGGCTTTGCCTACCTAGCACCTACCTAGGAGGGTGCTACATAAATATATGTATATAAATAAGGCTGCAAGGGCAGTCGCTATAATTTTTCCTGAGTACAAGTTTCCTTTAAAAATTCCCAGGAAAAGCAGACTATGGCAAACCCAGGAATCCCACCACTGAAGCCTTCATGAAATTAGGATGTCAGGTGATTCAACTCCTGGTCCACCATGGTAGGTTTTCAAACGTCCTGGTATTCAAGGGGTTAATGCAAGCTCACGGCTTCAGCTGTGAACTTGGTATTAATGTTTACACTAGGTTCACACATCATCGGCCCAGCATGCCCTTGTCCGATGATGTCACAAGGGGCGGGGCCACCCGGTGATGTCAGTGGGTGATCCCACCCCTTAGTTTGTGATTCGGCCCCTTAGTGGCAGATGGCAGGAGTGGATCTTTTTTTTCTTCCTTTTTTCAGGTCTGGGGTGGTGGCAGATGGCGTGATTGAGGATGGATCTACATCGGGGAACATTATTTTTTATTTTTTGTTGGCTCTCCAGGGACTCTCCCTCCTCATTGGCTTGCAGGGGCCATTGGCTGCTGCTGCTGCTGTCAATCACAGCCAGTGAGCCAACGAAGAGAGAGAGGGGGGCGGGCCTGAGCTGTGGCTCTGTGTGTGAATAGACACGCAGAGCCGCAGCTCAGGAATGAGTCTTCTTGGGTGCCCCCATTGCAAGCTGCTTTCTCTGAGGGCAGTCGGCAGGATGGAGGGGCCAGAAGTGGCAGACGAGGGATTGGGGCTGCTCTGTGCAAAAGCATTGCACAGAGCAGGTAAGTATGACATGTTTGTAATTTATCAAAAAAAAGTAAGCCATTAATATCACTTTAAGTCATTTCCAGGTTCAGAATTGTCATTCCCTGGCTACTTTAGCTGAAGATGCATCTAATCAAGCACAATCTGTGCTTGATTAGCTAGCTACATTGGAGGGCAGGTGAGACTTTGAGGGTTTAATAGACCCCTGATTCCTCCTTAAGGAGGTAATCTGCCCTATGGTATTACATAGGGGGCTTGTTAGCCCCATAGCAATACAATTAAATGGAAAATAAAAAATAAAAAGTGTAATAAAAAAAAAAAAATAGATTCCCTTATTTTTCCCTTATTTTCCCTTATTTTTCAGGCATTTCTTCTTGATTTCTGTTTGGCTATGGCAATGGGTCGCAGATGGCAAAAAAAAAATAAAAAACTATTAACAGGAGTTACTTATAACCCTCCCTTACACTATCCAAAATTAAAAAAATATATGTTTTGCCTCTAATTCTACTTTAACCGCTTCCGGACCGCCTGCCGCAGTTAATAGAGGCAATAACTTTTGCGCAAACCAATCAAAATACGCTTATTGCATATTAATATGTAGCAGAAAACAAATTGGCCTAAAATGTTAAAAAATTTTGATTTTTACATTTTTTTTTTTGGGAATGTTATATACCAGAATGTGAAAAATATATATATTTTTTTCAGAATTGTCGCTGTTTTTTTGTTTATAGCGCAAAAAATAAAAACCGCAGAGGTGATCAAATACCAACAAAAGAAAGCTCTATTAGTGGGACATCAATTTTCCATAAAAGGACATCAGTTTTATTTAGGTACAGCGTCACACGACCGTGCAATTGTCCGTTAAAATAAAGCAGTGCCGAATGGCAAAATATTGCCTGGTCATTAAGGGGGCAAATCCTTCCAGTCCAGAAGAGGGTAAGGCTTGATATGTTTGGTATCTACAGTAGTTACTTAACACAAGCCCGTCTTTTACATTTTTTACCATCGGGGATAATATTATGTTCTTTTGCACTGAAAAATTTTTTTTATGTATTTTTTCCTAAAAATAGCTGTGCAAATATCATGCAACATAAAAAATTGCAACTGCCCCTGTTTTATTCTCCAAGGTCTCTACTTTCATAAAATAAATAATTGTTTGAGGGTAATTTCTAGCAGAACATGCAGATTTTAAAGCGGAGTTCCAGCCTCAAAATCGAAAAAATATATTTTGCGCCATCCGCTTGCGAGTGCAACTTGAAAAAGAAATGGATACTGACGATTTTTTTTTTGGTCACTTACCTTATTATAGAAGAAAATATACTCACCTTCCTTCCACTTCCTCCCTCTGCGGCCGGGCCCCGCACCGTCTCTTCTGGTTTGTGATGAACTGTCGCGGGTCGCACTTACCTGTAAGAAGAAATACTTACCTTGAAAAGTTCTTCTCCAGCGCTGTCATCTCAGGTGTGGTGCAGCTGAAGCCGCAGCATCCCTCTTCATGTCCTCTTCCGTGACGTTGGATTCCCAGAATGCCCTGCAACGGCCCCGCTCGTCACTTCCGGTGCAAGCGTGGCATTCCCTGCTAAACAGCTTCTAGGCATGGCCAGAAGCTGTGCAGGGATGCCGCGCTTGCACCGAAAGTGACGAGCGGGGCCTTGACATGGGGCCCCATACAGCCAATAGTTCAGTTATGAATTAACACAGTGAGTGATCGGTGCTGATCACTCATTGTGTTCATTTAGGAGAGGAAGGGGCTGGTAAATATAACATATTTACTGGACCCTTTCCCCACTCTCAATCTTGAAGTTTCCTGTTATGTGCTTGCAGCTACCGATGGGAAGGAGAAGAGTGAAGCTGAAAGCACTGCGAGGGCAAGGGGGGCACACAAGGGGGCCTGGGCAGCAGGGAGAAACGTATGGTTTACAGGGAGGGTGAGCAGTGTGGCGGGGGGTCTACTAAAACCCATCCTTTGTATGACTTTATATCTGCAGCAGCTAACAGCCAATGGGAAGGAGAGAAGAAGAAGCCAGCTTTCAGATGCTGCAGAGAGATCCATTCAGGGTATTGGTTCCAGCAATTGCCCCTCTGTCCCCCCCCCCCCCCTGCTACACTGATCCTCCTCCCTGCCCACATTGATTCACCCTGCTGCCTGAGCCCCCCTGCTGGCCCGTGCCCCCTATAGAAGGACTGGTGGTACCCCCTTATCTACAGCCCTGCCTATAGGGCACCATAGTCTGACCACACTGCTCAGAGCCCCCTGCAGTCTAACTGACCTGGTCAGACACTCACCTTCTTTTTCTCCACAACAGTGTGCAGACATTTTGGATTAGGGACATGGCCATTATTCATTTATTCCAGAGCAGAAGAGTGGAAGGCAGATAGATCAAAAAATAAAAAAAAGGATTTTAAGGTCTTTCCAAGCTAAAATTAGTTATATACCATAGCATGTTTCTATAGTGTGATATTATAATTAAAAGGAAAACAGAAAGAAAGGAGGGCGCAAACGTCTAGTGTATTACCTCAGACACCTTAAAATGTTTATTTACAAAAGCCAAAAGCATACTCACATACATAAAAGGTTAAAACGCATATCAAATGCAACTCCCTTCCTCAGAGCTCCGAGGAAGGCAGCGTGCCTCCTGAAACGTGTCAGCTGTCTCATATATTTTATATGGGTGTGTTACACACAGAGTGATATACTGTATGTCAACCATTTCTTTTAATTTTGATGATTCCCAAATCATCACTGACTGTGGAAACTTCACACTGGATGTCATGCAACTTGGATTCTGTGTCTTTCCACTCTTCCTCCAGACTCTGGGACCTTGATTTCCAAATTAAATGCAAAATGTTCCTACAGTCAGTGATGATTTGGGGAGCCATTTCATCTGCTGGTGTTGGTCCACTGCGTTTTATCAAGTCCAAAGTCAGGGCAGCCCTCTACCAGGGAATTCTAGAGCACTTCATGCTTCCCTCTGCTGACCAGCTTTATGGAGATGCTGATTTCATTTTCCAGCAGGACTTGGCACCGCCCACACTGCCAAAAGTACCAATACCTGGTTAATGATCATGATATCACTGTGCTTGATTGGCAAGAAAACTCGCCTGACCTAAACCCCATAGAGAATCTGTGGGGTATTGTCAAGAGGAAGATGAGAGACACCAGACCCAACAATGCAGATGAGCTGAAGGCCGCTATCAAAGCAACCTGGGCTTCCATAACACCTCAGCAGTGCCACAGGCTGATCGCCTCCATGCCATGCCGCACTGATGCAGTAATTCATGCAAAAGGAACCCCGACCAAGTATTGAGTGCATACTATACTGTACATGGACATACTTTTCAGTAAGGCAACATTTCTGTATTAAAAATCCTTTTTTGTTTTACTGGTCTTATGTAATATTCTAATTTTCTTATATACTGAATTTTGGGTTTTCACTATCTGTAAGCCATAATTATCAACATTTAAAGAAAGAAAAGCTTGAAATATATCACTCTGTGTATAACACATCTATTTAAAATATATAGAGTTTCACTTTTTGAATTGAATTACTGAAATATATTAACTTTTTGATGATATTCAAATTTTTTGAGATGCACCTGTATATATACTGTGTATAGACAAGGCAATAAGGCTACATGAGCTCCTAGTCGGCACTGAGTTCTGTGGAGTTTGCATTTTGTCGTAGACAACATCATCAGGGGAGTGTCCCCAGCCTAAATTCAGTGCTGCTGTGCTGCAGTCAGCCTGCGCTCTCACTAATGCCCCATACACACGTGCAGATTATCTGCAGACTTTTGTCTGCAGACTTACCAAAACCATATAATATGAGGTCAAACCTAAACACTTTCAATTTGTATGCAATCCGGCAGGCCCTTGCACTACATAGAAAAGGTAAGTCTGCAGACAAAAGTCTGCAGATAATCTGCACGTGTGTATGGGGCATTAGAGTATGGCTTTCCTTAGGTTCTCCTTAACCACTTAAGCCCCGGAAGATTTTACCCCCTTACCGACCAGGGGGTTTTTTGCGATTTTTTACTGCGTGACTTTAACGGACAATTGCGCGGTTGTGCGACGCTGTACCTAAACGAATTTCACATCCTTTTTTTCCTACAAACAGAGCTTTCTTTTGGTGGTATTTGATCACCTGTGCAATTTTTTGATCATGCGCTATAAACAAAAAAAGAGCGTAAATTTTGCAAAAATAACAATATTTTTCACATTTTTTTATATGAAATTCCCCCCCAAAAAAATGTAAAAATCAAAATTTTTTAACATTTTCAGCCAATTTGTTTTATGCTACATATGTTTGGTAAAAAAAATCGCAAAAAGCGTATTTTGATTGGTTTGCGCAAAAGTTATCGCATTTACTAACAAAGGGAAAGATATTTGTCATTTTTGGTGTTTTTTTTTTTTAACGAGTAATGGCGGCGATCTGCGTTTTTTTTTGCGGTACTGTGGTGGACAGATCGGACCCTTGACTAACATTTTTGACACTTTTGGGGTTACCAGTGACATTACTGCAGTAATCAGTGCTATACATATGCACTGTTACTGTAAAAATGACACTGGCAGGGAAGGGGTTAACTGTATTGGAGAGGGAGGGGTTAAGTGTGTCCTAGGGGCGTGTTTCTAACTGTAGGGGGACAGGTCTAATATTGTAAAAACAGAGATCAACGGTTCTACATAGTAGAACCGTCTGATCTCCATTTTTACACAGGGGAGAATGACAGGCGGCTTGTTTACATAAGCCGCCCGCCTTTCTCCCGCTCTACCGACGATCGTAGTTTGACCGGCGGACATCGGGTCCGCCGGTCACATGCGCGGACTCTTCAGTGAACGAGCCGGGGCGGGGGCGT
The DNA here is from genome assembly GCF_965119305.1 of Pelophylax lessonae. NCBI lineage: Eukaryota > Metazoa > Chordata > Amphibia > Anura > Ranidae > Pelophylax > Pelophylax lessonae. The sequence continues at coordinate 712,083,114 of NC_138769.1, read as the reverse complement.
GCGCCTCAGCGGGTGCGCGCTCGCCCGCTACTGGCTCACAAACCGGTCACAGGCTAGTGACGTATATATACGTCACTTTGCCTGGCCGGGGCTGACGCCGCAGTATATCTACTTGCGGCGGTCGGCAAGCGGTTAAGGATAGTGCTTTTTTTTTGCTATTACCTGCTGTTGGGGAGTGTCCTTGGCAATAGTGTAGAAAGATCCAATATCCTTGGTTATAGCTATGTATGTCTCTATGGCCCACGACTAGGAAGTTTTTGCCAGTGGTGCATGCTAGGGAGGAGTACAAATATTTGAGAGAGACCTTGGAAAGCTCTCTTCAGACTCTGCCTGATAAAACAGCGTGTGCTGCTGTTGTCTCTTTTTCCCCCAGGCCTTCTACCTGGGGAGGTTATGTTGTGCTACACAGAGGCTCAAGCCTGAGAGCCTGAAGCTTCCTGCTTTACCCCTGGAGGGTAAATCCAGGGGATGTGTAACAGGAAGGTAATTACTGGGATTGGAACACCAGGAGTGAAAGTTCATCTGCTGATGAGCTGGTGAAAGTTTGTTTGATAGTCTCCTGGAGTATTAGTAGAAGCTACTGCCGGTGGACATCGTAGGAAGTTCTGGTAGTTCATTCATTGGGTACATGTGCTGCATAGAAGCTGCCTTTACAGTCTGAATAGTACAGAATTCCAATCTTGGCTAAAGGTTCTCTTTATGTATTGGCTGTAAGTAGTGATACAGAATCTGCATGGTTGGCTTTTTTGGAATCCTGTGTCTTAACCCTTCTTTTCCTGAGTTTATTGGGTCTACCATAAACTCTATTAAACTTCTAAAAGTGACTGGCACTTTCTTCCACCCCACAAAGCGTCAAGGGTTCTACCCTGAGTTGAAATGCTAGCCCACCGAGTCACATGGGGTCCCCAACTGCCTTCACTAGGGGGTAAGTGGGCAATACATAACATATGGAGGCACAGGATCTTAAAGAGAAAGAGACAAGTTTGAGAATTCAGTTGGGTATTCACTCAACTCAATATCAATAGCAGGTTTCTGCATACCTGTTTACTTGCCCCTCCATCATCCATGATCATGGTCTATCAAGAATGTGCTCCTCATTGGATTGCGTCCCTTATTTTATAAAAAAAGATGTATGTTTGTCAAAGGTAAATTAAACTTGCTAGCATGTAACAATTGCCAAAACTGGACTGCACAAATGGAAAAGGGCTATAAATACACAAAGCATTTTGACCATTACCTGGGGCTCTGGTATTAGTTAAATAAATAACTGACTTGACCGTAGTCCTGTATTTTCTTCATATCTCTTCTCTTATGTATGACTAAAATATAAAATAAAGAATAAAAAAAAAAAACATATAAAGCATGACACATTTCATTGGCTTCCCTTGTAGACTGTCTAGTAGTAACACTGAGTCAACTGTTGACATAATTGCTCTGTTGTTAATATCATTTTGCCTCTTCTGGCAAGATTTAGCAGCGTTTCTTCAGTGCATGATGGTGTAGACAGGTGCAGTCTTCTTTCTCAGTACAAACATAAGACCACTGCCCTCAATGGCATCACTGGGGGGGGGAAGGGGACCATGCCCCCTCCAGCATTATGCTGTGCCCCCCCATGTGCCCCCCCAACAGGATCCTGCCTCCTGCTCTGGGATGGTGGGTTGGTAAGCCCAGATTGCGGGATCCTGACCCACTATTCCCAAGCATTATTGTGGCAAACAGAGCCAGCACTAGAGGAAGTAGAGCCTATGCTTCCTGTATAGTTCTGGCTCCTGTCACTGGTGGATTGATATCAAATGTACTCCGCCTGTGATAGGAGCGATACAGGAAGCATCGGCTCTTCTTTTTACTGCAGCTGCTTGCGTCCTCCTGCACCGCTCCTGTAACACTCTGTTTGTGTCTCAGCCAGCAGTACCAGCCAACAGTACTCACCAGCAGTACCAGCCAGCAGTACCCGCCAACAGTACAAGCCAGCAGTACCTGCAAACATTACCCACCAGCAGTACCAGCCAACAGTACCCACCAGCAGTACTAGCCAGCAGTAACCGCCAACAGTACCCACCAGCAGTACCAGCCAGCAGTACTAGCCAGCAGTACCAGCCAGCAGTACCCACCAGCAGTACCAGCCAGCAGTAATCACCAGCAGTACCAGCCAACAGTACCCACCAGCAGTACCTGCCAGCAGTACCAGTCAGCAGTACCCACAAACAGTACCAGCCAACAGTACCCACCAGCAGTACTAGCCAGCAGTACTCACCAGCAGTACCAGCCAACAGTACCCACCAGCAGTACCCACCAGCAGCACCAGCCAGCAGTACCAACCAGCAGTACCCACCAGCAGTACCAGCCAGTGGTACTCACCAACAGTACCAGCCAGCAGTACCCACCAACAGTACCAGCCAGCAGTACCAGCCAACAATAACCACCAGCAATAACCAGAGCAGTATCCACCACCAGTACCCACCAGCAGTACCAGCCAGCAGTACCCATTAGCAGTACCAGCCAGTGGTACCCACCAACAGTACCCACCAGCAGTACCCACCATCAGTATCATCCAGCAGTACCAGCCAACAGTACCCATCAGCAGTACCCACCAGCAGTATCCACCAGCAGCACCCACCAGCAGTACCAGCCAGCAGTACCCACAAGCAGTACCAGCCAGCAGCACCCACCAGCAGTACTAGCCAGCAGTACTAGCCAGCAGTACCCACCAGCAGTACTAGCCAGCAGTACTAGCCAGCAGTACCCACCAGCAGTACCAGCCAGCAGTACCCACCAGCAGTACCAGCCAGCAGTACTCACCAGCAGTACCAGCCAACAGTACCCACCAGCAGTACCAGCCAGCAGTACCCGCCAGCAGTACCCATTAGCAGTACCCACCAGCAGTACCAGCCAGTGGTACTCACCAGCAGTACCAGCCAGCAATACCCACCAGCAGTACCCGCCAGCAGTACCCGCCAGTAGTACCCACAAGCAATGTGTAAATAGAAATAATGATAGCGCAGATTCTTGTATCTCCCAAATCAAAATAAATCAATAATGCCCCTTAAATAAAAGTGCAAGTTGATTTGCAGTTAAGCCGCAGTGTATCAGTATGAAAGCAGCCTTAGGCTCCTTTTACAAAATTGGTCTGATTGTGTCTGTCTATCTGTTTTTCAGGTGGATCCAATCAGACCCTCCATACACCTCTATAGAGAGGCAGATGTAAATGGACTTGTGTCCATTTACACCCGCCTATCTCATCCAATCCATTAAAAAAACAAAAGGGGATCCATCCCCTTCTGTCTGGGTGGATCAGAGGGCCCATAGAGTAGAGACGGCTGTGTCTGTGCCTGCTCTGCGTATGCTGAGTGCACACAGACCTGTAATCTGCCCGCTCCACTCATTGTGGCCCGCGACCGGTTACCAAGTGGCTAAAGTGACGTCTCATCAGCTTTCCATTTAGAGGGGCCCCTTACGGTCAGGATCAGCAAAGATTAGAGCGATGGCACCACATGTCAAAGAGGGAAATTGGCACACAAGGGACCCTCGGGAATGGAGGCATGGTCCTGATGCCACTTTGACATTGAAAGGTTGAGCCTATCCATTTGTGGCTACTTTTTCAAGTTTTAGTGGTCCCAGTGCAAGACTTCTCTGTTCTGGCTGTACGGTGTCCGGTGTATGCTATTCATGGAGCTGCTTTACATGCGACTTCCTCATGTGCCAAGTTGTTTGCTTGGGTGCTTTATGTTCCCCTTTTTGGGTTCGGTACCAATAGCAACCCCTGAAGAAGCTTTAAGCGAAATGCGTAGTGATCCATTGGCACATGGTACATGAAATTCCTGTTTGACCCGGACAATTGAGATCTGATTCTGTGTTTTCATGAACTAGTTCTCTGCATATAATGGGCATGTAACGGGTTCTTTTGCACAACCATACTTACCCCTTTTTGGGGAGATGCTGCAAATTTATCACTACGTTATTTCTTATGAAATTGTTTTAACAATTTTTATCATGTTGTCCTAATACATTTTCTACTTTTTATTACATTCCTTTATGGAATTATTGGTGGCAACCTTTAAAGTCCTACATATTCTCTTTTCTTCTTTTTCAAGTTGCTAAAGCGGCCCTTGCTCCTCAAAAGGTTGGGCACACCTGATGTAGGGGCATGAGTCTCGGATGGAAAGGTGCACCGTAGCAGCCTTCCCCCTTAGATTCGCAACAGTGTGTGGTGGAGGGAAGGAGTCCCCGATGGAGGGGTGTGCTAGTGTGCTATACTGTAGCTCATCAGGAGACCCACAGGGAAATCATAGAGATCTCCTATGAAGCTGATAAAAGTGTTAAGACTGCCACCACTGTTGCAGCTGGCCTTAATACTATAATTACTGTGGTTGGCAGGTCTCACTATTCTTCCCTACCTAGTCTGTGCTGGGTGCATGGCATCAATACTAAGCTTTATTACTGCGTAAACTGGCACCAATACTAGGCTTTTTTACTGCGTAAGCTGGTACCAATACTAGGCTTTATTACTGTGTAAGCTGGTACCAATACTAGGCTTTATTACTGTGTAAACTGGCACCAATACTAGGGGTTATTACTGTGTAAACTGGCACCAATATTAGGCTTTATTACTGCGTAAGATGGCACCAATTCTAGGGGTTATTACTGTGTAAACTGGCACCAATACTAGACTTTATTACTGGGTAAACTGGCACCAATACTAGGGGTTATTACTGCCTAAACTGGCACCAATACTAAGGGCTATTACTGCATAAACTGCCACTATTTTTAGAGGTTATTGCTGCTTAAACTGGTACCATTACTAGGGGTTATTACTGCATTAACTGGCACCAATATTAGGAGCTATTACTGCGTAAACTGGCACCAATACTAGAAGCTATTACTGCATAAACTGGCACCAATACTAGGGGTTATTACTGCATTAACTGGCACCAATACTATTAGCTATTACTGCGTAAACTGGCACCAATACTAGGAGCTCTTACTACGTAAACTGGCACCAATACTAGAGGCTATTACTGCATAAACTGGCACCAATACTATTAGCTATTACTGCGTAAACTGGCACCAATACTAGGAGCTCTTACTACGTAAACTGGCACCAATACTAGAGGCTATTACTGCATAAACTGGCACCAATACTATTAGCTATTACTGCGTAAACTGGCACCAATACTAGGAGCTCTTAGTACGTAAACTGGCACCAATACTAGAGGCTATTACTGCATAAACTGGCACCAATACTATTAGCTATTACTGCATAAACTGGCACCAATACTAGGAGCTCTTACTACGTAAATTGGCACCAATACTAGGAGCTCTTACTATGTAAACTGGCACCAATACTAGAGGCTATTACTGCATAAACTGGCACCAATACTAGGGGCTATTACTGCATAAACTGACACCATTATTAGGTGTTATTACTGTGTAGCAAATTTATAAAACAGCGCTTGCTAAATAAATTCAAATAAATAAGTAAATAAAGAGTATGATATATAGGTCAATAAATAGATGTGCAAGTTACGTAATATAAATAAATAATTCTAATTCATAAATAAATGCATACAATAATAAAGTTCAATTCATAAATAAGTGCATGCAATAATAAAGTTCATAGGATGTTCAAAAAACTGTGCAAAGGTGCTCAAACAGGTGCTCAGGTCCCAAATTGTCTTAATGCTGGAAGCCCAAATAAAATAGCAGGATCGTAGTGTGATATTGTATAAAAAGAAAAAAGGTTATTACTGCATCAACTGGCACTAATACTAGGAGCTATTACTGTGTAAACTGGCACCAATATTAGGGGCTATTACAGCATTAACTGGCCTCAATACTTGGGGCTATTACTGCTTAAACTGGCACCAATACTAGGAGCTATTACTGCGTAAACTGTTTGCTGAAATTGCTTTTGAGACTTTTCCTCTTTCTCAGGTCTGAAGCAATACCCGAGGAAGAAAGGAAAACTCTTGAAAGTTTGTCTTTTAAGTGTTAGGTTAGTACAATAAAAAGGTATCATTGCATACTGCATTACTCTCGTATTTTGTAACCTTATTTATATATACAGTATATATATATATATATATATATATATATATACACACACACCTATTTAGTATTTTTCAGTGGTGTGATATAGTTGTGAAAATTATGAGTTCCCCACCCAGTTTTGACTGTGGTATCTTATGTGTCCCCCTATATATTGTTCCTAGAGTCGCCACTGACTGCCTTCAACTATAGCTGGACTTTACAGCAAGGCCACATCGAAAGCAATGCCACATGGAAAGGATAACGCATGCAAGTCAAAATCAAAGAAATGATCCTGCCTTACAGTATGTCTTAAAACAGGGGTTTTGTTTGCACACATTTGCAAATACATGCGTAAACTACAGAGCCCCATCAAGGCACCTTTGCATCTGTAGTCCTAACTCTAATCTTTGAGAGCCTCCACAGTGAAACGATTAAACCCCTGTTTTTAATGCATACTGTTAAACAGGATAATTTGGTTGATTAGCAGGCTGGCCGGTAAGTTGAACCAGGAATTTCTTTGGTTTTGCTTTGCATGTGTTGCCCTTTCCATGTGCTCCTTGCTGCAAAGGCCAGTTACAGGTGAGAGCAGTGGCCATGTGTTTGTATTGTTGAACTATTGGTGAAGAGGACACACTGAACAGCTTTGCTGCCATTGTGCCCCAGTGCCTTTAGGCCCCTTTCACACTGGTGCGACTTTCCTGTGACTTGGGACTGCAAAGTCACATGACAAGTCGTACCTCTTGATTTCCAATAGGTACCAATCATATCTTTGCGACTTCAAGTCGCAGCGACTTCAAATTAGTCCCTGCACTACTTTGTTCCTACTTTGATGCGACTTGAGGTCCATAGACCTCAAGATTACACAGGCATTGCTTCAAGTCACGTAAAAGTTGCGTCAAAGTTGCGTAAAGTCACGTGACTTTTAGGTCGTACACGTGTGAAAGGGGCCTTAAGGAGGGGTTAGCTCCCTCTAGGCTCACCTGCCCTTGCCTATCTATTATAATGCCTGTGCTTCCACTGTGAAGGCTCTCAAAGTTTAGAGTTAGGACTACAGATAAAAGAGTGCCTTGATGGGGCTCTGTAGCTTACGCATGTATTAGCAAATGTGTGCAAACTAAACCCCTGTTTTAACGCAAACTGTTAGACAGGATCACTTGGTTGGTAAGTAGACTGGTCGGTAAATTGAGCCTGGAATTTCTTTAGTTTTGTTTTCTGTCTACTTTCTCCACTGCAGGTGGCGCTATCACAGTGGCACTGCAGTTGGGAAGGAAGTCAGGAGGAACATGGTTCCTCTATGGTTTCCTACATCACAGAGGAAGTAATTTGATTGGATGCTACTGCCCCAAGTGACTCTGGCGACCATCTTGGGTCAGGCAATGCCTTTTAAGACCCTGGCTCCCAGGTTTTGTGAACTTTTGGCGATTTGGTAGAGTAGGGACAGGTACCCTGCCTGTGAGGGGCATGACTAGTGCTAGAGAAAGGGTTGCTTTGCTGCAATTGTGCTATTTTCTGGGTGTCCAGTGCTCCCCTGTGCCTTTAGGCCCCTTTTACACTTGTGTGATTTGTCCTGCAACATACTTTTAGTAACTGATTTAAGTTCATCTTGCAGGTAGATGTTGCTGTGAGCAACTGCTGCTGCATTTGGTGAATAGAGTTATTGCTTGAGAGGGTGGCAGAGCAAGAGGTGGAGCAGCGATCCAACATTAGCAGTCAAAAGTAAACACAATGGTCACATGATTGCTGCTTACCTCTAGCACTATGGGAAACTTGCAGAGGACTAACTTGTCTTCTGAATTGGGCTTCTTGTGGCGATTTTGGGAGCCTGTATCTGATTGGCTACAGAGCTCTCCAAAAATTTGGCCAGCCATATTGAACCCAGAGAGGCTAAACATAGATTCTGCTGGGTCCTTTTGGTATGCTCTGCAGTGCAGGGGTGCGGTAAGTGCCTCTTACACTGGTAGTCAGTGGGAAAAATGCCCTTTATATTGGTGATCAGTGGGAAGAATGCTCCTTACATTGGTGATCAGTGGGAAGAATGCTGCTTACATTGGTGATCAGTGGGAAGAATGCTCCTTACATTGGTGATCAGTGAGAAGATAGCTCCTTACATTGGTGATCAGTGGGAAGAATGTTCCTTACATTGGTGATCAGTGGGAAGAATGCTCCTTACATTGGTGGTCAGTGGGAAGAATGTCCCTTACATTGGTGATCAGTGGGAAGAACGCTCCTTACATTGGTGATCAGTGGGAAGAATGCTCCTTACATTGGTGGTCAGTGGGAAGAATATTCCTTACATTGGTGATCAGTAGGAAGAATGCTCCTTACATTGGTGATCAGTGGGAAGAATGTTCCTTACATTGGTGATCCGAGGGAAGCATGCTCCTTACATTGGTGGTCAATGGGAGGAATGCCCCCTTACATTGGTGATCATTGGGAAGAATGCCTCTTACATTGGTGATTAGTGGGAAGAATGCCACTCTTACATTGGTGGTCAATGGGAAGAATGCCCCTTACATTGGTGATCAGTACGAAGAATGCTCCTTACATTGGTAGTCAGTGGGAAGAATGTCCCTTAGACTGGTGGTCAATAGGAAGAATGCCCCTTACATTGGTGATCAGTGGGAAGAATGCCCCTTACATTGGGTGGTCAGTAGGAAAAACGCCCCTTAGATTGGTGATTAGTGGGAAGAATGCCCCTTAACATTGGCAGTCAGTAGGAATAATGCTCCTTACATTGGCGGTCAGTGGGAAGAATGTCCCTTACATTGGTCAACAGTGGTAAGAATGTATCTTACATTGGTGGTCAGTAGGAAGAATGTCCCTTACATTGTTGATTAGTGGGAAGAATGTCCCTTACATACATACATAACCAACCCCTGTCTTTGGAGGTGCCACCATGCCTCTTGGGGTCTGGGGGGGTACTACACTTAAAGTTTGTGAGGCAGAAAATGCTTATTACTAAAGGAACCTTTTGCAGCCTCTGGAGGAGGCCTAAGATAAACTGTCTTGCCATTTTATTTTTGAAGCATGAAAGGATAAAAGCAGGATAACATATCCAAAATATAACTATTGGTTTTGATTCTTATAGTAAATACATGCTTATGAATAGGAGCTTTCTAACATATTTCTTAACATGGGTATAAATGGAAATGTGTGTAGTACTCTATTACTTAGTTGAATTATGTGTTCATGTGACTGATGAATGTGTCCACAGAAAACGTTATTTTAATTAAACACAATGCACAGAACAGTAAGAGCCTGCTAGCACAATCTTCTGACTTATAAGTACAGGTATCAATGGTTTATTTATTATTTATTACAGGTATTTGTATAGTGCCGACAATATATGCAGTATATATTACATATTGTACAGTGCATTCACATGAGTTCTTGCCCTCAAGCAGCTTACAGTCTAAGGTCCCTATCTCACGTGCGTACATACATGCACACATAAACCAGTTTGGAAAGGAGACCAGCATGTCTTGGGGTGTTGGAGGAAACCAGAGGCAGTGGCAAGGGAGAAGCAAACATCCTTCCTCTCAAAGCTCCAATGTCCAATATGGGTGATTACTGGGATACTCTGCACCTCTGGTGCCCAGGAGATGGTGGCAGCAAGGTTTAGGTGTCCGAAAGGACACATAGGAAGTAGACCCTTACCTGGTCAATTGGTTTCTGCCCACACTCCAAGACATGCTGGTAGGCATTCTAGCAACTCTAGAATACAGTACAGGCTGTCCCCAGGTTACAAACAAGATAGGGTCTGTAGGTTTGTTCTTAAGTTGAATTTGTTTGTAAGTCGGAACAGGTACAATTTTTAAGGGTAGGTCCAGCCAAAAAAAAACACATTTTACGATTTTTGGATAGCATAGGGAAGGATTAACACCCATGTAACATTTGTTTTTCTGTCTATGTCCCGGTTCAGAAGATATCCCTTCACTTTCTGTCCCTATGACAATTCAATTTTGAAAATTTTAGGTTGTTGTGTGTAGCAAGGTTTCCAGGCCTATGGCCTGATGTGGGTCTGCCATTAGTACTGGAATCCTCTCCAGCCCATGTGAGCGGAGTCCCCAGGTGGGACAACTGAAGCAACGACAACTCTCCCATCTTTGTTTGTGGTTTTTATTATAAATTAAGGGGATGGGCGAAGGGAATGAGTGGGATACTCCTTTCTGCTCAAACTAATTACAATTGGGACTTCGATCCTTAAATGCCCGTTGGCGCTTCCTCGACACCAGCCGGCGCCAGCCAACGCTCACTGACTCTGAGAACACTCTGTATAACAGAAGACGTGTTGAATCCCCGACCTATAGTCCAGTAGATCAAAGACTGAGAACTGTAGAACTCCTGTCACTGTTTCACTGCGTAAGTCTCTGAATACTTTCCCCCCGCCTGGCACAGCTTGAGGTAATATTTTGTAGAACTCCGGATAACTATCACTGTAACTGGCACACGCAATACAATTCAGGGCCCAGACTGCAGGTTCCCCCTTTACTCCTTGAACTTTTCAGGGTCCACTGACTATGTACCCCCTTTACAACTTCAGGGTCCTCAACCTAGATACCCCCTTTTACAGCTAGCTGACACTGGATCCTAGAACCTCTTCCGGAGTGGTCCCCTCTGACTCTAGGCAGACCCCCAGGGGCAATCCTCAGTACTCACAACCTATGCAGGCTTTCCTGGGACTGGACCCCTCTCTCTCCGCAGGCTCTCGACACACCGGATCCCCTCAGCTCAACTCAGCACTCTCTGGATTCTCAGGCGACACCCCGAGACATCCACCTTCCTCTGACAGGAGGAGAGACAGCCGCACTCTCCTTCCTGGGACTCTGCTCCCGCCAAAGGCACCATGCCACGCACTTCCCCCCAAACTTATACCCACTCCCAGAATCCCTTGCAGCGTAATCTGCCTTCTGGGGTAGTTACAAGCTGGGATGTGTCCCCTGATTGGGCTTCCCACACTGCCCTATGAGAAGCCTCCCACAGGAGCCAGTGGGGATACTTTTCCCCTCAGCAGGCACATCTGGAAGCCCTGACACCCTAACTAGATAAATCACAGCACTACTGTTAGGCAGACAAGGCCCACTATACCTTTACCTAGCACCTACCTGTAGGGTGCTACATGTGGAAACAAGGATTGGTGATACAGCCCCAGTGGAGACACCTTTTTACTATGATAACTTTTACAGGAGTGATTTTCCCTTCCTAGAGGTAGATTTCCTCTCACTTCCTGTTGTCTCCCTGCTTTTGCAAGTAGGAGTCATTTGTAAGTCAGATGTTTGTAACCCGGGGACCGCCTGTATGTATAATAGAACTGTTAGGACACACTTGGGTATATATTTATGAAGGACTAGCCAGGAGTCAATTTGTCAAAATTTCGTCTAACACTTACTCAAAATTCACTGGTTGAATTTCCATATACATTTCACCAACATTCTCATTTCCATGAGAAATGAGAAAAGGTACTTACTGTAACATTCATCCAATTTCTCAAAAGGTGAATGCTACCTTTCTTTCACAATAACTTGAGAGTCACACATTTATATAGAAAAATTCAACAGAATGAGAGATCAAATTGTTACATTTTGTAAGTGAAATGCAAGAATTGCTATGAAATGTTAGGGTAGACAATTTCTATTTCGTTTTTCATTTTTGATATTTGATTAAAAAAAATAATAAAAAAAAACAGGATCTGTGATCTATTTGATCATATAACACCAATTCCACCAATGCCGCCACAGAAAATCAAGTGAAAAATATTAATAAACCGTGATAATTAATAATCTGCTGCCACTTTAAAATATACAATACATACAGTAAATCCAACTTCACCTGAAAACTACAAAGTAAGTAGCGGTGCTGGATAATGAATCAATATAATAAATGTATACAATCACTAAATCACTAATGTATATAATCACTAAAAAAGGAAAATTCAACCAACACGATAAAAAACATTTTATAATATTGTTAATATTACGAAGAAGAAGAAAGGGTGCACAGGCCAGACACTGAAAGGTAAAGGGCAACCTACCACTTCCCACCACTTATTACTAGGTATTACTATGGACTGCAGTTTTATGAACATTTGTACTATTGTGTTTAAGCCTCTTTCACATTTGTGCGACTTGTACTGCGACTTGGGACTGCAAAGTCGTAAGACACGTCGTACTCCATGATTTCCAATGAGCACCATCTATCTGTGTGACTTCAATTCGCAAAGACTTCAAAGTAGTCCCTGCACTACTTTTGCCTGACTTTGATGCATTTTGTGGTCTATAGGCATTGCTTCAAGTCCAGTCAAAATCGCGTCAAAATCGCGGGGGGGGGGGGGGGGGCAATTGCGCCTAAATCGCGTGACTTTTAGGTTGCACAAGTGTGAAAGGGGCCTTATTTGGACTTTCATATGAACTTTTTTTTTACTGTTACTGCTATTTCACTGGGTGATACCTCAGTTTTATGAGTTTAAGCACATATATGATTATTAGTGATTATATACATTTATTTTATTGGTTCATCATCTAGCGCCGCTACTTATCTTGTAGCTTTCAGGTGAAGTTGGATTTATGTTTACAATTTTGATTACTACCAAATACAGGCACCTAGTTAAATAGATATCTTAGACACTTTCCTAGAGTGAGAAGTGGTGGGTTACCCTTTACTTCTCAATGTCTGTCCTGTATACCCTTTATTCTTCTTCATAAAATGAACAATATTATAAAATATTTATTATTGTGTTGGTTGATTTTTTTTTTCTTGTTTTACTTTAACTGAGCTGAAGGCACAGTGATTTAGTTAGAAATGTAAAGGACCCCCAAAACCAGGTCCACAGGTAAGTAAATGACACCTAGTTCTGTGGCGGGGGGGGGGGGGGGGTACTAGTGCTTTTGGGCTACCTCTCGCAAAGCACCTATTAACGCTTGCTTCCCCCTTGCCATGGGCACAACGGCTAGCATGCCTGGTGGTGAGCCATTTTTTGTTGAAATTTATTTATATATGACACTGTGGAGGTAAAAATGCTAATTGGGCTCAATTTGGACATTATTACTTAGGGGTGTACTCAATTTTGTTGCTAGCGATTTAGACATTAATGGCTGTTATACAAGCTGTACACACACACTACTTTACATTGTAGCAAAGTGTCATTTCTTCAGTGTTATCACATGAAAATATATTTTTCAGATACTGTATAAATATATATATATATATATATATATATATATATATATATATATATATATATATATATATATATATATATATATACAGTGCCTTGCGAAAGTATTCGGCCCCCTTGAACTTTGCAACCTTTTGCCACATTTCAGGCTTCAAACATAAAGATATAAAACTGTAATTTTTTGTGAAGAATCAACAACAAGTGGGGCACAATCATGAAGTGAAACGGAATTTATTGGATATTTCAAACTTTGTTAACAAATAAAAAACTGAAAAATTGGGGGTGCAAAATTATTCAGCCCCTTTACTTTCAGTGCAGCAAACTCTCTCCAGAAGTTCAGTGAGGATCTCTGAATGATCCAATGTTGACCTAAATGACTAATGATGATAAATAGAATCCCCCTGTGTGTAATCAAGTCTCCGTATAAATGCACCTGCACTGTGATAGTCTCAGAGGTCCGTTTAAAGCGCAGAGAGCATCATGAAGAGCAAGGAACACACCAGGCAGCTCCGAGATACTGTTGTGGAGAAGTTTAAAGCCGGATTTGGATACAAAAAGATTTCCCAAGCTTTAAACATCCCAAGGAGCACTGTGCAAGCGATAATATTGAAATGGAAGGAGTATCAGATCATTGCAAATCTGCGAAGACCTGGCCGTCCCTCTAAACTTTCAGCTCATACAAGGAGAAGACTGATCAGAGATGCAGCCAAGAGGCCCATGATCACTCTGGATGAACTGCAGAGATCTACAGCTGAGGTGGGAGACTCTGTCCATAGGACAACAATCAGTCGTATACTGCACAAATCTGGCCTTTATGGAAGAGTGGCAAGAAGAAAGCCATTTCTTACAGATATCCATAAAAAGTGTTGTTTAAAGTTTGCCACAAGCCACCTGGGAGACACACCAAACATGTGGAAGAAGGTGCTCTCGTCAGATGAAACCAAAATCAAATTTCTTGGCAACAATGCAAAACGTTATATTTGGCGTAAAAGGAACACAGCTCATCACCCTGAACACACCATCCCCACTGTCAAACATGGTGGTGGCATTATCATAGTTTGCGCCTGCTTTTCTTCAGCAGGGACAGGGAAGATGGTTAAAATTGATGGGAAGATGGATGGAGCCAAATACAGGACCATTCTAGAAGAAAACCTGATGGAGTCTGCAAAAGACCTGAGACTGGGACGGAGATTTGTCTTCTAACAAGACAATGATCCAAAACCTAAAGCAAAATCTACAATGGAATAGTTCACAAATAAACATATCCAGGTGTTAGAATGGCCAAGTCAAAGTCCAGACCTGAATCCAATCGAGAATCTGTGGAAAGAACTGAAAACTGCTGTTCACAAATGCTCTCCATCCAACCTCACTGAGCTTGAGCTGTTTGCAAGGAGAAATGGGCAATTTCAGTCTCTCGATGTGCAAAACTGATAGAGACATACCCCGAGCGACTTACAGCTGTAATCGCAGCGAAAGGTGGCGATAAAAGGTATTAACTTAAGGGGGCTGAATAATTTTGCACGCCCAATTTTTCAGTTTTTTATTTGTTAAAAAAGTTTGAAATATCCAATAAATGTCGTTCCACTTCATGATCGTGTCCCACTTGTTGTTGATTCTTCACAAAAAATTACAGTTTTATATCTTTATGTTTGAGGCCTGAAATGTGGCAAAAGGTCGCAAAGTTCAAGGGGGCCGAATACTTTCGCAAGGCACTGTATATATATATATATATATATATATATATATATATAATATTTAACAAAAAATAGCTATGGCTCCCAAATTTACCCACCAAGTAAAATGCTGTTTTTTAGCGCTTACTAGGTGGCATTCACCTGTTGTCAACATTTTTATGACAGATGAATGTAGATAGATGTCAGAAAGGCAATTTTCTATAGAAGATTTACATGTGAATATGCCAGCTATTCCTTTATAGTTATACCCTTGGCTTTGTTATTTCGGTTGATTTGGGGATGTAGGCTCTACACTGGTGGTCCCGCATCGATACCTGGGTTTACCTAGTCAAGGTGATCACTGGCTACACATGCACACTCATACTCACACCCAACTTCTGCAATACCTTATTTGCATGACGTACGAAACATAACCTTTATGTAAGTTGTAGGTCTATCATTGACAAATCCCATGACATATAAAATGTGTTTCAGAGAAAGCAACAGTGCCACCTCCAGGTTCAGGAATGGCAGACTAAAGCCATGTCTTTTTTAATTATTATTATTTTTTTTATTTTTCTTATACTTGTGTGCTTGGCTGCATCTCCGAGTGATGAACTACACAGTAGAGGGGCATGCAATATTAATGATGATCAGTAGGTGGTGCTTCAGCATCATTATTTTCTGTTCTGCACTATGTACCTAAAACAGCCAAACCCTTTGGGGTTATTATGATGTCAAATACCACATTATGACCTCACATTTTGCGACAGAAGCAAAGATGACAAATCATGCCTTTAAATGCAGAAATATAAGAATGTATACAGGTTCTGGGGTTGATTAAAAAAAAAGGTAAAGAAAGTGACAGAACATTTGTAAGTGCCGGTTCACATTATTCCGAGCGCACTGCTCCTTCATTACATGCGATCTCCTGTGCGGATGCGAGTTCAGCCATACACTTTGTATGGCTGAATTCGCAGCGCATCCGCAGCAAACTCGCACATGAGGCATTTTTTCAGCCGCCTCAGAATCGGATCGCACAGTGGTTCACACTTGTGCAATCCGATTCTGTGCGAACTTGCAGATCGCACTGCGATATGCGATCAAACTGGGGTTGTCGTTAACATTTAATTGACACCCCCTGCGTATCGCATATGGCAGTGTGAACTGCCAGATGTGCGGATGCGATGCGGGATCACGTTGCATATTCGCAGCGTTCCGGCATCGCACAAATGTGAACCGAGCCTAATGGTCAGTAAAATATTTAATTTATAATGTTTACAATTATCATTTGTAAACAACTATTATTAATTAAAGAGATGAATTGGCAGCCTTGGACAGTATAGAGATTACCAATGATCAAAAAGATTGTACCTAGCTGGTAGGCTTCTGGTAAAATAATGAATGATTTATTGTTTTGTGTGTGTTTTAATTATGATGTAATATATATATATATATATATATATATATATATATACATATATACATATATATATATATATATATATATATATATATATATATATATATATATATATATATATATATATTATAGCTATTTATACATATAGATATATTATATATTCTATGTGTATGTACTATATGACCATATGTTTGGACCTTGGATCATTAATTATTATGTGTGTTTGCAATGTGGCCACCACTTAATTCAAATGAAAAAAAAAAAACACACACACATATATATATATATATATATATATATATATATATATATATATATATATATATATATATATATATATATATATATATATATATATATATATATTCCCCCTCTCTTTTGCTCTTAAACTCTCTTTCTCTCAAAAAAGCAAAAAAAACAAAAACATATATATATATATATATATATATATATATATATATATATATATATATGAGAGAGAGAGCGCAAATAAATATAAACATTTTTTTTAGAGAAAGAGAGCTTAAGAGCAACAGATATATATATATAATATATATATATATATATATATATATATATATATATTTGTGCTCTCTCTCCTCTATATATATATATATATATATATATATATATATATATATGTATATATATATATATATATATATATATATATATATAAATAAGGAAATATATGAGTGTGTGAGCTGATTTGGGTATTGTGTTACTTGTGTGTGCACAACTTAATAGACATATAAATTACATACCTCAAAAGGTTGCCAGCATTCATTTGTGCCCTATAAACAATCCATATAACAAAAAACACAAACAATATAAATTTCTCTCCAAAAAAATCCACTTCCACTTTCACTTATTTAATTATAGTTCTCCTGGGCTTTCAATATAATTCCTATTTGCCGTGTTGGAAAACACCTCCGGGCCACCTCTAATAGAAAGGTTTGCTCACCAGACCTCGTTTGACCCCCTTATTTGATAAGTAAGATCATAAAGCTCTTTTTAAATTCTCCACCAGGGATCCAACTTGCCTTCTGCTTTATTCCACCTCTGGCCAATTTGTTTTCCGCCAATTATAGAACCACGTTTGTTTTCTTTTAACTGCTCCTCCAATTGGTTATTCACAATCTGCTAAGCATAAACACTTTTATGCTTATTTTAATACAACATTGAAACCACTCATATCACCCAGCAAAAGCGTAAGTGCAATGTTCAGAAACTCCCCACCACCGGTTGCAAACTTCGAGGTGACATGTTGACTCCACTAGACCCTCCTCTATGCATTTCATCAGACTGACTTCTTCAGGAGAAAATATATGAGGGCCCCGTTCATATTTTTTGGCAATTCCATTAAAGAGTACTGTTAAGGCTACAGCATACAAAGACATTTTAGACAATTGTGCACTTCCAACTTTGTAACAACAGTTTGCTGAAGGTCCTTTTCTGTTTCAGCATTAATGTACCCCTGTGTACAAAGCCATTACCATAAAAACATGGTTTGTTGAGTTTGGTGTGGAGTAACTCGAGTATCCAGCACACATCCCTGACATCAACCCTACTGCAAACCTTTGGAATGAATTGGAACACTGATTGTGAGCCAGGTCCTCTCATCCAGCATAATTAACCAACCTCACAAATGCTTTTTTGGCTAAATGATCACAAATTTTCCTAAACACACTTCAACATCTCGTGGAAAGCCTTCCTAGAAGAGTGTAGGCTGTTAAACCCACAAAGGGTAGCCTACTCTATAATAATTAAACAAGGCTCAGCGCTGATGATAATAAAATACAACATTAATTAAACAAGATTATCAAAATGATCATAAATAAAATAAATAATCAAATTCATAAATGGTCCATAAAAGGTAATCAGGTCCAGAAGCAAAAAAGGGGGCTAGATGACACCACTGATCCCAAAGGAACCACAATCAGATAGCAAGAGAGGGTGACTAGAAAACCAGGAAGGAAACTTCACACCCTATGTGATAAGGGAATCTCCTTACCAGATCAAATGGACCACTAAATTATAGGTGCTCAAACCAGGCACAATCTCTATCCAAAAGAAATGGTCATCTGTCTTCCAATATATCAGGTGGATCATAAGGTAGTGAATAATCAAATCAAGCAAGCAAATGGACCTCCATACATAAACACTAAGGATGGTCATCAATCCTCACACTTGTAGATCACGAAAGAGAGAAAATGCTCCCATAGTGTAATAAAATATATAGCAGTTATTTAAAAAGATCAATTGCACTTACAGCAAACTCGACATAAGCAGGCATACAGAAGGTAGTGTAAGTGCAGCGCTCCTGTGGGCTTCACTTCACTAACCCGACTTCTGGGAGGAATATCGGCAAACCTCCAACCAAAGTCAAGCAGCGTGATGTCGTCACCGCCGTAGACCATGCTATACATGTTTCGTCGTCTGGGGGGAGCCTACTCTATAATGATGCCCATGGTTTTAGAAAGAAATTACCAAAAAGCTTATATAGATGTGAAAGTCAGGTGTCTGCAAACATTATATATATTCCAATAACTTTGTGAACAGTGCCTGCCAAGATGAAGTTAGTGCCAGCAACCGGAGTATTGCCGAAAAGTTTAACATATGGCAACTAGTGATAAGCCGAACGTCTATAAGTTCAGTTCAGAGTAGGTTCAGTGAACTTTACTGAATTTCAGGTGCCAGACCTGAACCTCATTGAAATGAATAGGAGCCAAATCTTAGAAATCAGTATAGGACCATTTTCTAGGCTAATAGGGAAGGGATCATCAAACAATAGACATGGGGAGCTGGGGCATATGAACAAAAAACAAAAATTCAGTTTGGAAGGAAGCAATGATTTTATTAATTAAATACTTTTTGGCATAGTTACATTGGTCCAGCTTGGACTAATGTAAATATTCATATTCTAAACCTGGCCCTGTGGAAGCTGGAAATCCATCTCCCACTACTACAGTGATCTTCACTGTCTTCTGGGTCCTGTGCCAAACAGCTGCCCCGCTGCATAGTAACCACAGGGGGTTGCTCGCTGGGCATCGGCGCAATTAAGAGAACACCTGGAATTTCCTCAATTAATTCAAGGAGTTCTCTCATTGAATGAAGTGGGAATCCTTATCATGGGCGTCCACCGGACTTTTTTCAGGGGGGGCATCATTTTAAGGTCACCCATGCCCCGCCCCTTTTCAACAATGTCATGAAGGGGAGGGGCTTAGTCATACTTATTTTGAGTATTTATTTTTAAAGAGCAAACCACAGCATTTATTTTTAAAGCATTTGTTAACCTTAAAGAAAAAAAAATGGATCCCATTCCCTTAAAGCATGTTTTACAGCACAGTGCTTTGCTGTGTAATTTGGCCCCTTCTATCACCTAAAATACCTGGCTGATCCTGCCTGGCTTTGTCCTCCCCTCTGTTAACTGACCACGGTATACCATGGCTGGTGGGCCCTGACACTGTGGTCCGTTTACGTGCCTCCGTCATCCGCAGCCCTCCTGTCCTCCTCTGTCCTCTCTCCCCCCTCTCTCCCTGCCTGTCTGCTCCTGTGTCAGTGCCCGCCCCTCCTGCTGCTGTAATTTTATTTAAAGTTTAATATCCTGCCCACAGTCTGTAATAATAATCCTGTGTGCCCCCTATGTCTGTGTTTTATAAACATAAGCCATTCTTTACAAGTTTTGAGAGCGCCACTTGCTGCTCACGTGACCCACTGTCACTCTCCTCCTCTCCCCCTCTCCTCCCCTCACCTCCCGACTGACATCAATGAGGAATCCTCGGCCCTGCCTGTTGCAGGCAGCTGTCAGACGGAGAGAGGAGAGAGCCGACGGGTCACGTGAGCAGCGCTCAGCCCTCTGAAAACTGGTAAAGAACGGCTTATTTTTTTAAAACACATACACAGACACACAGGCACATAGGATTATTAAACAGACCAGACAGGATGGTATAAAGTGGCTTAAAAACAACTTGAAAGGGGAAGTTGAGATTCCAGGGGGGGCATTTGCCCCTGCCTGGGGACGCCCATGATCCTGATGCCATCAACCCACCTCTCCATTCGGCAATATTTCTAGAATGAAGATGAGTATTGCAACAAAATCTGGTTTTGATATTTTAACTGTAAATGTTCTATTCATTTTTATCTTATTGTTTCTGTCTGGACTTTTGCTTTGATGCACACAAGTACCTTGATACAGTGAGCTTCTTCTGCAATAATAAGTAATATAAAACTACAGCTCAATTTTTTTTTTGTTTTAATATAATAATAATTAAGAAGTGAAGAGGATATTTCGATTGTCTTTAGTCGCAGCTACCGAAACCAGCAAGAACAGAGACCTTGGCTGTAGCTGGTGGAATATTGTCTCAGTTCCGTTTTCAAGGATTCATTTTGTGTTTTATCAAGTGAGGCAATGCGGAAGGAGCCTGCGAAGCTTGTG
Source organism: Pelophylax lessonae (assembly GCF_965119305.1). Lineage (NCBI taxonomy): Eukaryota > Metazoa > Chordata > Amphibia > Anura > Ranidae > Pelophylax > Pelophylax lessonae. The sequence goes on along the minus strand of NC_138769.1, from coordinate 712,062,379 downwards.
CAGAGAGAGTGTCGCCTGGCTCCGTGTGATAAGAGGTTTAACAAATAGTAATAATCTGCACTTACACAGGTAGATATACAACAAAGTATTATTCTCTGCTGGATCAAAACAAAATGTGAGAGTGAGAGCTTAAATCACGGGAAATACACTTATCAGCAGAAGAAAAGAATGTATGTGTATTTTGATTTTATTTTGTAATATATTCCGATCAAAGAGAGGTGTATTGTTTCGTAACGCAAAACCAATTTGATACAGGAGTAAATGGAATCCTAAATACGTATAACTAGCGATAAGTATTCAGAATATGCAGAGACATTAGCATTCCATTGTATGCCAAAGTTCCCAATAGCCTTAAAGTAGACGTAAATCCTAACTGAATGACATTTAGTTTGCTAAAGAGCAAGGTATCATGAATAGTTTAATAAAAATAAAAATGTGTTTCCCATTTTTTTTTATTATCCTTAGTTGCGTATTAGTGATCTCCTTCAGGCTCTTTGAAGCAACGACCTGTCTCATGTACTCCAACGATGGTTCCATATATAGTTACATAGTTACATAGTAGGTGAGGTTGAATAAAGACAATAGTTCATCCAGTTCAACCTGTGTAGGTGTGTGTGGCTGTAATCATCTCACATACCCCTGAATGTTCTGATCCTTGAGATGCACGTCTAATAGTCTTTTGAAAGCCACCATACTACCCGCAGAAACCACCTCTTGTGGTAGAGAATTCCACAATCTTGTAGCTCTAACAGTAAAGAACCCCCCACGTTGTCTGAGGTTAAAACGCTTCTCCTCTAATCGCATTGTATGCCCTCGAGTCCTCATGCAATCTCTTCGACTGAACAGCTTTTTTTCTAAGCTGAGATCCCCATTGAGATATTTAAAAATTGCTATCATGTCCCCCCTCAGGCGTCTCTTCTCCAGGGAGAATAAATCAATCGATTGCAGATGCTCTTCATAATCAAGGTCCTCCAATCCCCTAATTAGTTTAGTTGCCCTTCTCTGGACTTTCTCCAGCTCCAACACATCCCTCCTGAGGACTGGAGACCAGAACTGGACAGAATACTCCAGATGCGGTCGGACCAGAGTTTTATAAAACATTCTTTCAGGGAGGGTTTCCAGATGGGGACAGCAGTGGACCATGCCTACAAAATTTGTGTAGCACCCTCCTAGTTAGGTAAGTGCTAGGTAAATGCATATATGCTCCTTCTGCTTATCAGGGGAGCCTGATCTATTGGGTTGTCTGTCACATGTCTCCAGGTTGGATCCACTGGGTCTGAGGGAGTGTCCCCACTGTATCCAATGAGGGAGCTTGTTGGACAGTGGAGGAAACCAAGCCAGTGACACATTAGCTTTTATGGGAGCCCCAGTGGGAGGGCATTCTTGCAATGCATCCTGGGATTGCTCATAAAAGCGGAGGGAGCATGTGACAGGGCATCTTTGGTGGGAAGCAGAGTCCCAGGAGGAGGTGGACGGCTGTCCCTCCTCCTGCTGTGTGTGAGGAAGGTGGTCTTAGGAGGTCGGCCTAGTAAACCAGGAGTGAAGCCGAGTTGCAGAGGATCCGGTGTATCTCACGGTGGAGTTGTCTTTTGGGAAAATCAGTGTCTGTGAGTACTGAGGGACCTGCCAAAGGGTCTGGCCCAGGAAGGGGGACCACTCCAGTGAAGTCAGGGGATCAAGGAGCTAGCTCACACAGAGAGTATTACAGTAAAGGGGTCGCCGTGTAGAACCCTGAATAGTAGGAACAAAGGGGGTGCCAGGAAGGGACCTGAAGAGAGTTCTACAGTACAGTACAGCTTATCTAAAGCGGTTCATTTATTACTACTTCATCGCTATTGACAAGGTGAAGCAGCAGCCTTGCCGCACTAAAGTACAGGTAAACGTCCCAGCAAATTGTGCATAGATTATTCAAGTTGGAGTATCCCACTCATTCCCTTCTCCTATCCAAGTTCTCAATAAAACCACAAAAACCAAAACGCCTAGACTGTTTCTTGACTGAGCCAGGCACTTTGAAGTCGCTGAACTATTGTACTGTTGCTATGGGTAACCCAGGGGAACCCGTCACCAGCAGCTCCCCAGGGAGTAGTGCTACATGTGCATAAAAGCCACTTGAAATAGAAATATGGGAATTGTTTTTTTTTAGAATTTTACTTACCTAGGGCAATCTCAACGAATGGGCATGCTGGGCAGTTGGAGGGGGAGCCCACAACTGCAGAAATGCCTGTCCGCCTCAAGGGGAACAGGCACACACAGGACAGTCGAGTCTGACTCCCGTCCGAGTGTGTGTTCACCGGACCCAGCCGCAGGAACTTGGAAGCTGTCATTAGCCTGGCACTGCTGTACCAATAAATATCGCCTAATCGATAATTTGCATTTTTATTCTCGTGGATGATTGTGTAGGCAGGGGGCCCCAGTGCACTGCATTGCCTGGGGCCCTTTAATGCTCTTAAGATGACACTGTCCCTGCTGGCTCTAACACTGAAAAATGAGCGATCAAACACTGCCAATCGCTCAGTTCTCAGAGCTCCCTGAGCAGAGAGCTGTTGACTGTCAGTCACCGGCTCTCTGCTCTGCTCCTCCCCCCATGCTCAACGGAGCGTGGGGCAGTGGAGGGGGCGGGAGCAGCCCCATAAGTATCTGGACACCTGCACAGGACAGCTGCCATCCCAAGGACTCATTTACAGGATGTGACATACCTGATATCCTCACCTCCTTCTGGTGCATTTACCAAGCTTTCTTCTTAGATTTGAGAGGGATAGTCTACTAGGCATATTGAACTTGACACACGTTTTTAAAGGGATGGGAATCAGAGACACTCATTATGATGTCCAGATACTTATACATACAGGTGATGTCCCAGTAGAATCCTATAATCTCTGCCAACTATAGATCCATTTCTGTGTTAACCAGCATATATTTCTAAAATGGATTTTTGGGAAACCTACCATATATATTGGGAATTGGTCCTAAATACTCCCCTGTGTCTGCCCCAAACAGGATTCATTTTAGGAACTCTGGGAACGCCGCCGCCAACAAAACTGTTTGTATATCTTCACGGTCTTGAGGAAGCTGTATGCGAAACGTGTCGACCAGTGAACAAACTCATATACCTGCACATCTTTGTGATATGTACCAATCTTACGGCATTACGGTGTGGGGTTGTTATTCAGGGGTTGGGCTTGGCCCCTTAGTTTCAGTGAAGGGAACTCTTAAGGCTTCAGCATGCCAAGACATTTTGGACAATTTCATGCCCCCAACTTTGTGGGAACAGTTTGGGGATGGCCCCTTCCAGTTCCAACATGACTGCACACCAGTGCACAAAGCAAGGTCCATAAAAACATGGATGAGCAAGTTTAGGGTGGAGGAACTTGACTGGCCTGCACAGAGTCCTGACCTCAACCCCATAGAAAACCTTTGAGACGAATTAGAGCAGAGACTGCGAGCCGTCTCAATACTTTTGGTAATATAGTGTAGCTTTTCACTATATATATTTTTTTTTTACAAGCACACATGTGCTGTATTCTAAAGACATATATTTTAATTTACTTTAAGTTACAGGAGCTATATTGCTTTCACTGTTTTTTTTTTTCTGCAAGAACACATGCTATATTCTGTCAATGAACATTTTAATAAATGTTACTTTATCCTTTTATATTTTATTATCTTGGTATGTGTTACAATAATATGCTCGCTATAGAAGAACCTCTAAATAAGCAGTGTTAGGCATAGTAACAAAATCACAGCAGGAAAATAGAAAACTCTGATATCCAATAAAACTATTTTAGTTTGGAAATTGATATTTTATTAGCTTTTCTCTCTACTGCCCCAGGTCATTTCATTTTATTTCCCAGAACCCGATGCAATCACCAGGTGCCGGGCTCTGCAGGCGCGGGTCCGTGGCCTTCCGAGTGAAAACGGCTCTCGCGGATTTCCTGAGACAAAAATAAATACAAAATAACACCAGTAAATGCTCTAATACGGCATTGATTTTCCATGTAATGTCACGAGTACGCTGCTTTCTTTTATTTCCTGATGAACTAACCAGCCTGCAGAGCTGTGTAATAACAACCTGCTCAGCGATTTGCAAGTTTAGCTGATTTTTTTTTTTTTTTCTGAGCAGAATTTGAAGTCCCCTCACTGGTCATTTGTTTAACCAGTTCTGGACTGGAAGGATTTACCCCCTTAATGACCAGGCCATTTTTTGCAATTCGGCACTGCGTTAATTTAACTGCCATTTGCGTAGTCGTGTGGCGCTGTGCCAAAATAAATTGATGTCCTTTTTTTCCCACAAATAGAGCTTTTTTTTGGTGGTATTTTATCACCTGTGCGATTTTTATTTTTTGCGCTATAAACAAAAAAAAGAGCGACAATTCTAAAAAAAATATACTGTATATATTTTTTACTTCCTGCTATTTAACATTCCCAATAAAGAAAATTAAAAATCCCATTTTTTTTATCATTTTAGGCCAATTTGTATTCTGCTACATATTTTTGGTAAAAAAATCCCAATCAGTGTATATTGTTTGGTTTGCCCAAAAGTTATCGCATCTACAAACTAGGGGAAAGATTTATGTAATTTTTATTTATTTATTTTTACTAGTAATGGCGTGACATTGCGGCAGGCTCTCCAGCCCCCCAGTGCTCTCCAGGCTCCCCCGTGCTCTTAGGCCTCCCTGTGCTCTTAGGCCCCTCTGTGCTCTTAGCTCCTCCTCTGCTCTCCAGCCCCCCCTGCTCTCCACCCCTCCTGTGCTCTTCTCCCCCCGTGTTCACCACCCCCCTCAGTTCTCTGCCCCCCTCGGCTCTCCACCCTCAACCCCCCAGTGCTCTTTGACCCCCCAGTGCTTTCCAGCCCCCCGTGCCCCCGAGCCCCCCAGTGCTCTCTGACCCCCCTGTGCTCTCAACCCCCCCAGTGCTCTCCAGCCCCCCATGCGCTCTAGCCCCCCTAGTGCTCTTGGCCCCCCTGTGCTCTCAACCCCCCCCATGCTCTCTGACCCCCCCCTTCTGCTCCCTGCTACCTGTGCTCTTCAATCCCCCTCTAAGTGCTCTCCAGCCCCCCATGTGCTCTCTGCCACCCCCAAATGCTCTCTATTCCCACCAGTGCTCTCCGACCCCCCCCATGCTCTCTGACCCCCCCAGTGCTCTCCAGCCCCCATGCTCTCTATCCCCCCTAATGATCTAGCCCCCCCGTGCTGTCAACCCCCTATGCACTCTGACCCCCCCTTGTGCTCCCTGCCCCCCATGATCTCCGACCCCCCCCAAGTGCTCTCCAGCCCCCCGTGCTCTCTGCCACTCCCAGTGCTCTCCAGCCCCCTGTGCTCTCTGGCCCCTGTGCTCTCCTGGCCCTTCATATGCTTTCTGGCCCCCTTGTGCTCTCAGCCCCCCCAGTGCTCTCCAGCCCTCTGTGCTCTCTGCCCCCCCCCCCCAGTGCTCTAGTCCAACCCTGTGCTCTTGATCCCCACATGTTCTCTGCCACCCCCTTTTGCTCTATGCCCCCCTAAGTACTATCCAGCCCCCCGAGTGTTCTTTCCTACCCCACCCATAGTGCTTACCAGCCCCTCTGTGCTCTCTGACCCTCCCTGTGCTCTCTGCCCCCTGTACTCTCCTGGCCCCCCTTATGCTTTTCAACCCCCCTGTTCTCTCTACCCCCCTAGTGATCTCTGCCCCCTGTGCTCTTCAGCCCCCCCCATGTTCTCCACCCCCCCATGCCCTCCGTGCCTCCTGGTAAATGTCATGGGCTGCTCAGTCTAAAATGCCCAGGCCTATTTTCTATCCCAGTCCAGGCCTGCTGGCACGGAAGGGCTTAACACCAGGGGCAATCAAAGGGTTAACTGTGTCCCTAGGGGGTGTTTCTAACTGTGTGGGGGATGGACTTTCTGAATGAACACAGAGACCTCTGCAGCTGCGCAGCTAATTGATAAATATGAAACTACTCCCATTGGACTCACTCGGCACAAATGTACAAACAGGGATTTCTTCACAAAAGCAAAAGATAGGAATCTGCAACAAAGTTTGTTACAATCCCTGCAATGTACAGAGATCGCCCAAAGGGGAATGTTTTTTTTCCCAACAAAAGTGAAGTTACGCTTTAGCTATTTTGTATGTATGGGAATGGTTCTAACTAGATAGCAGTGCCAGTGCAATTGCTAAACTTGATCAACAATATACAAACACAAAAAAGGATTTGAAATACCCCTCCACTAGTATTAAACAACAATATATACACATCTTTATATCATCCAGTAAAAAGACTTAATAAAAACATACATCATATATGCATGGCCATTAGTACTACCAATCATCATCCACTGGAGGGATGAAAGATGCATAGCATGGTAGTCTTCTGAGATTAGGAAATGTAGGTTGATGTGTTTCGCTAAGACATCCGCTTTCTCAGGACCTCCTATCTCATATATACAGGTACAGGTGAGTAATAGAATGACTTCTGAGGGCAAAAATACATATAAGTCACATATCTTCTACATATCTAATTACAGTAATTATCAACAATCTATATTGAAATAATAAACTATTATCCACCAAGGGGGAAAGGGAGAGGGACAAAAAAAAAATATGATATTAAATACTGTATAATGAATGAATAAAAAACAGCATGTGTAATAGATATATACTTTTTGTTTGCAGACTGTACACCTTTGGAGGGATGAAAGATGGATAGCATGGTATTCTTCTGAGATTAGGAAATGTAGGTTGACGTGTTTCACTGAGACATCTGCTTTCTCGGGACCTCCTATCTCATATATACAGGTACAGGTGAATAATAGAATGACTTCTAAGGGCAAAAAATACATATAAGTCACATGTCATCTACATATGTAATTACAGTAACTATCAACAATCTATACCAAAATAATAAAGGACTATCCAATAAGGGGGAAGGGAAGGGGAGAGAGGAAAAAAATAAATATGACATTATATACTGTATGATGAATGACTAAAAAAAAGCGTGTTTAATAGATATATACTTTTTGTTTGCAGAATGTATACCTTTGGAGGGATGCAAGATGCATAGCATGGTAGTCTTCTGAGATTTGGAAATGTAGGTCGACGTGTTTCACTGAGACATCCGCTTTCTCAGGACATCCTATCTTATATATACAGGTACAGGTGAATAATAGAATGACTTCTAAGGGCAAAAAATACATATAAGTCACATGTCATCTACATATGTAATTACAGCAACTATCAAAAATCTATATACAAATAATAAAGAATTATCCAAAAAGGGGGAAGGGGAGAGGGACAAAAAAATATATATTATGTACTGTATAATGAATGAATAAAAAACAGCGTGTTTAATAGATATATATTTTTTGTTTGCAGACTGTATACCCTTCAGAAAATATGCCATGCAGATGTCATATGGCTAAACTATCCATTATAGATACAATGGGGTGATAGCAGGGATTGGTATGAATAATCCGGGGGAGGATTACCAGAACAAGAGACATAGTACTACAAAAAACACAGTAAGAAAATAAACTACGGGTCAAAACCATTAGTAGCAAATCTTGAGTTTTCACCTAAATATTTTGCATCACCACCCTTCCACCTTCCACGCCTTACTGTTGGTCAGTGTGAGCACCCATCACATTGAAGACCAATAGGGAGGCTTGAATAGTAGGAGGAGAAAAGACAGGCTTGACCATTACAAAAAACAGTTAAAGGATAAGCCCACATTTCTGTCCCTGTTTCATTTTATTCCCATACTTATGGTGCAACATGGTCGCTGCCCCCTACCCCCCAAACCATCCCCTGCCCCCACTTGCTGGGGTTCTTCTCTACGAAGGCTCCTGTCATTTTTTTAAATTTTAAAATCTGTAACTTGATAGAATATGAGGTTCATTTGCTAAAGGCAAATAGACTGTGCGCTTAGATCTAGGAAAACCGTGATTCATCCGTGAAAAGAACACCTCTCCAAAGTGAGCATTTGCCCACTCAAGTCGGTTACGACAACGAACTGCAGTCAGGGGGAGACCCTGATGAGGACGATGAGCATGCAGATGAGCTTCCCTGAGACGGTTTCTGACAGTTTGTGCAGAAATTCTTTGGTTATGCAAACGGATTGTTGCAGCAGCTGTCCGGGTGGCTGATCTCAGATGATCTTGGAGGTGAAGATGCTGGATGTGGAGGTCCTGGGCTGGTGTGGTTACACATGGTCTGCGGTTCTGAGGCCGGTTGGATGTACTGCCAAATTCTCCGAAACGCCTTTGGAGATGGCTTATGGTAGAGAAATAGACATTCAATTCATGGCAACAGCTCTGGTGGACATTCCTGCAGTCAACATGCCAATTGCACGCTCCCTCAAAACCTGCGACATCTGTGGCATTGTGCTGTGTGATAAAACTGCACATTTTAGAGTGGCCTTTTATTGTGGCCAGCCTAAGGCACACTTGTGCAATAATCATGCTGTCTAATCAGCATCTTGATATGCCACACCTGTGAGTTGGATGGATTATCTCGGCAAAGGAGAAGTGCTAACTAACACAGATTTAGACAGATTTGTGAAAAATGTTTGAAATAGGCCTTTTGTGTACATAGAAAAGTCTTCGATCTTTGAGCTCAGCTCATGAAAAATGGGGGCAAAAACAGATGTTGCATTTATAATTTTGTTCAGTATATATATATATATATATATATATATATATATTGTATATGAGATCCGGTGCACAGCTGCCACCCTGTATCAGTAAAACTGCTAAAGGGCGGTCCTCAAGGGGTAAAGGACAACTGTACCTGTGGCCTCTAGAGGTCCAGTGGAGTATTGCTCACCCACAGAAATGAATGGAGCCATTACTGCATGAGCAGTAAGAAGGGAATTTGGCAAGGTCTGTGTGACGATGGGCATGGCAACACAGTGAATGGGGAGGGAGGGAGGTAAGATATTTTCCTTGACAGGATGGACTCAGGGGGAGTGGGGATAATTAAAGGATAGCTGGTTCAATTGTCTTTTAATCTTTCTTTTTACCCAAGCGTTTTATATCTGTTGATTCTTCTCATTACCCCAACGTGGCACCGAATACCCCATGAAAAAAAAAATGCTGGGATTGGGGCAAATGTCTTACACATTCAATCCTTATTCCCCAATGCTTCCTTGGTCCAAACAATGTCACAAGAGGGTGGAGAGAAGGTGTGCCTGACTTTCAGAAAAGTCAGTATTTGGGTAGGCTTGATGGAGGCCATAAAAGAGGATTGCTGCCATGGGCAGGTGTGTTAAAGGTACCATGTGGCAAGGAAGCTTCCTATGCAGCTGTAGATTCACCTTGCTTTATTTGACTTTGCTGTTGGCAAGGTAACTTAAAGGAGTTGTAAATTCAGGAAGGTTTTAAATCCTAATGCATTCTATGCATTAACATAAAACGCCTTCTGTGTGTAGCAGCCCCCCCCCCCCCCCCCAGCACCCCTAATACTTACCTGTGCCCCCTCTCTGTTCGGCGATGTCCACGAGTGCCTTGGCCATCCTGGGACTCTCCCTCCTGATTGGCTGAGATACAGCCGCGGTGCCATTGGCTCCTGCAGCTGTCAATCAAGGTCAGTGAGCCAATCAGGAGAGAGAGGAGGTGGGGTCGAATGGCAGTTCCATGTTTGAATGGACACATGGAGCTGCAGCTTGGCTCAGGTGCCCCCATAGCAAGCTGCTTGCTGTGGGGGCACTCAATAGGAGGGACGGGCCAGGAGCAGGAACAAGGGACCCGAGAAGAGGAGGATCCAGGCTTCTCTGTGCAAAACCAACTGCACAGAGAAGGGAAGTATAACGTATTTGTTATTTTTAAAAAAAACAAGACTTTACAATCACTTTAAGTCAACTAGCATAGTCAATTGGTGACCTTCTAATGATTATAGAAGATATACCAAGGGTACTAAAGTCAGAAAACCTGCAGTGGGAGTTTTGAAACTCCACAGCCCCTTGTCACATGATGCTGTGACACACAGCCGCTCTCATTCTTCAAAGGTTATTGCGGGCTGTGCTGAATTCAGAAAGTGGGAAGGGCTTGGAACCCAGGAACACTCTAGCTTGAGTTGTTGAAGGCACAGATTAGGGTCAGTCATTAGAATAGGTCACTGCCATTTATAGAGATCTAACTAGCTGGAATCAGGCTAAATGTGCAATTGAAAATCAGGTTCAGTCTACTTTCTCCACTGCAGTTGGCGCTCTTCCACAGCGGTACTGCAGTTGGTGTGGAAGTCAAGAGAAACGTAGTTTCTCTATGGTTTCCTGGGTCACTGGAGAAGTTACCCAATAAGATGCTGCTGTCTCATGTGACCCTGGTGGCCATCTTTGCTCAGGCAGAGCCTATTTAAGGCCCTGTCTTCCAGGTTTGGCATGCATTTGTGTGAGTGGCTAAAGTAGGACATATAATAAACCATCTGGTAGGGACAGAACTAGCAACAAGGAAAGATTCCTGAGAAGGAGACAAAGCATAGGGCTTGCATCTTCTCTGGACATCTTCCTGTTTAGGCACATAACAACCTAACAGGAGCAGTCAGTTCAGCTCAAACCTGCTCTCTACATGCTGTTGGACCCTTGTGTTCCTAGGTGGGTTTTCTTCCCAGCGGGTTTATTGTGAAGGTCTTTGCATTATTTCAATACAAGTTCCTTCGTCGCACCTGGACTGTGTTTGTTATGGTTGCACCCCACCTACATGTTCCCTAATTGAGAGTAATATTGGGACTGCCAATGCTTTTCTCCTTTTGAAAATTCTAGTTGTCTGGCTGCCACATTGATTCTTTAACATTAATACTTTTAATGTCAGTGACCTGAAACAAGTATGCACACCAGAAAAGTCATATTTCCTGATTTCGATACTTGTTGCAGTATTATCATATGCAGTGTGATATTATATTATATTATATTATATTATATTATACATTGGGGCTCAGCATGACATCCAGACATCTAGGATTGTTAGAAGGAAAGTATTGTATTGGCAGCCTCTATGTTTACATATCTGCCTTCAAAGGAAACCTGTGCTCAGAGATATATAGAAGTTACCATTAATGGCTTATCCTGAAATTATAGGGTCCCACTGTCATTCTGATCCAACAGCTTCAATGCTTGCATATTCACAGAACCAGAGAAAGTATAACGATTTTGGACTTCACTGCCTGCACACCTATGTAGCACCTACATAGGCTGCTATAAGGGTTCAGACAATGTCGTTTTTGGCTCCTCTGTAGCCAGTGGAGCAGAATTTGACTGTTACTGGCTGTTCTGGGCTCTGCTGGCTTCACCTGCTTCCCCCTGCATTCCAGTAAGTTCTGGAATATAGTGAGTTGGAAGAGGAAGACCCCGGGCTTAATATTCATGCAGCCTCAGCCAATCCCTGGTCTTTGCCCTGGTGGAGAGAGACCCAGCTTAGAGGGTCTGTCTGCCCTCCTGGGCTATCTGCTGAGGCCGGCAGGAGGTTGTTGGAAGTCAAAGCTCAGGGAGAGCTGGAGACCTACTGCTTAAGAATGGAGAACAGTCAAGAGAAAGTCTGTTAAGGATCTGGCCTGGAGACTCATGGAGCAGGGTCTGACTGAGACTAGAAGGAGGTGCCCATGTATACAGGAACGCAGTAGGTAGAGGACAGAGAATGAGAGATCCTAAAGAGACAGACACTGATTTTTCTCTTCCCTGGGGGACTGTTCCAGATGGCTGGCTCAGGGATGTCTCCAGTGTGGGGCCCCTCTGAAACTGTATGTCCACATTTTCTGTTCTAGAGGCTTATCTGGAGCAGGTTAACTGCTACTGCAAACGGTCCTCTGTTAAAGTTGCACTAGTCCTCCTAAGACCTACCCTATACCCTATCCCCTATCCAAGTTTTCCTGAGCAATAAATCTCAAAAAGACACTTTCTGCCCGGCTACTTGGTGAAGAGATTTAGAAACTGCTGTGTGCCTGACTGCTGTGCATCCAATAGAGAATAAAACCCGGGATAATATTGCCAGCTCTGCCAGGGGTATGTGCTACACTTAGGTTGAATTCATATCTTTGCATTTTCGCTCAATGCTTTTTCCGTTGAAAGCAATGCAAATGCATTAAAACGCATCCTAACACATGTTTAAAGATGCACATTAACACCTATAATGAAGCATTTTGATGCATTGTAAGGCATGTAGAGGCACCATGGTGCACTTCAACATTCATGTGTAATCTGACACACGTTGATATATAAAACAATGCAGAGCAACGCACATTAAAAACACATGCCAATGCACGTCAACGAGCATTGACAAGTTTAAATGCGCTTTCATTTATATCAATGGAAAAGGCATCGGGGAAAAAAATAATTGGTGTAAATCCAGCCTTAGAAAGTCAAAGGATCAGGCATGATGGCATTTTAGCAGGAAGGTCAATTATGTCAGCCCCCTCCGCTGTTTTTATTTTCTCACTATGAGTTTCCTTTTAACTCAAAAAAATATTAGTTGAACTTCAGCTTTAAAAATGCATTTTGAGCATTCAGTATAATGAAATAAGGCTGCCGGCAAACTCTAGATATAAAACACCTAAAGAATGGTTGCTGGAAGTGTTTTGTACTGCAACTGAACATCACTAATGTTCCTGAACCAGCCACAATGCCGATAAATCACCGAAAGTGACTGTAAGTGAGTATCACACGCCAATGTGCATAGCTAATATTTAGATATATAATATTTATATAGATCATAATTCCAGCCTGTCATCCAGTGCACTTGCACTTTCCATCAAGGGCCACCGAGCTGACATTAAACAGAGCCTAGCAAAATGATGTTCTCTGTTTTCTGCAAATTGAAGAAAAACAACATCATATTACAGAAATAAAACACGGAGATTGTGACGGCATGTGCAAGCTTGAGGTACGGCTTGTGGATGCAGGAAAAAAAAACATGTTTGCTTCAGTGGGAGTGTAGATGGGGCAATGTACCCCTGCTGCAAACAATGTACCCCCTGCTGCAAACTGGATGCGGAGATTCATCAAGATGCTCAATGACCGTATAACGGGACAAGGCCTTGGAATGGGCATCTTTATGAAGGTCACTGAACTTCAAAATGAATTTTAATATATATATTATCATTGTTATTATCCATGAAGGGCAAAGCAAACAGGTACACCTAACTGCTGTGCCCCCCCCTCCATCCTTTTTTGTTTATACTCAAGTATACTTCTAGTCACTCCACTGTGTAGGTGCCAAGACATACCTGGCACTTCAGGATACGGGGGGAGCATTTGGCTTGCTACCCTTTATCTCATGATGTTGCCCAGGGTGCCTCAGCCTCCAATTGTCAGGCCTGACTGTTGTCACATGGGTCAAAGGGGTAGAGTCCTTTGCCCTATCTAAGCTCTGATTAGATCAAGTTGAGCTTTCTGCAGACCACTGTCACGGTAGTAGTGGTGCCACTTGGCCCAGTCAATAAAAGGAATGCTTAACCTGGGGCAAATAAAAAGGAATACTAGCCCCTAAGGTTCCAGTAATGTGCTGTGGTGCATGTCACTTCCTCGGACTGTCAAGTCAGCCAGCCAAGTAATTGGTGCGTAGATACAACTTCCTGAGGGACTTGTGTACTGGACCTCCATCAGTCTTCTCCACACTCCACCAAACTTCTTAGGAAGTAGGCAACAAGCCATGTATGATACTAAGTAAATGACACCCAAGCAGTGAGCCAATGAAATTGTCTCCACCTCACCCACTTTGCCAGGCTGTAGGCAGGTGCAGTCTGCTTCCTCCACTGTAGGTGGTGCTCAACCAGAGTGGCTCTACATCCTGGAGAGGAAATCAGGGGAAACTCAGCTTCTCTGCGGTTGTCTGGTCCCTGGAGGCAGCATTCCAGTTGGCTACTATGCATCCAGGTGACCCATGGTGGCCATCTTGGGTCAGCAGAGTCTTTTTAAGTCCCTGCTCCCTAGGTTTTTACCAGTTGGTAGTGTAGGGACAGGTTCCCTGTCTGTCAGGGACAGTACTAGCCGCAAGGAAAGGTTCCAGACCAGAGGAAAAGCGTAAGGTTCGCTACCCCTCTGTACTTATTCTTGCTTGGGCATGAGACGATCAGGTCGCATTCTGCCTCTCCTATCAGGCGCTATCAATTTGGCTAAAACCTGCTTTACCACACACTGTTGGAGTTTGTTGTTAACTGTCTTTTTACTCCAGTATAAGTTCTTTACATTGCACCCGAACTGTGTGTTATTGCCGCCGCACCACGCTGCACCCACTTACAAGGTTACCATCAAGCTATGGGAGTTACACCACCAGCACAGCCAGAGATCAGAAAACGTGTCAGTTGAGAATAAAGATGGGCAAGGGAATGAAGCCACTGATCTACTGTCTTTTCCATCTGCGATCACTGTCCCTGTTTCCTTTCCTCCCAATGTCCTATCCCTGCTTTCTTTCACTTTACAATCTGTAGGCCATGTCCCCAGGAAGTGATTGCAGACTTGGGAGTGAGGGAAAGCAATGATTTCAGATGGGACAAAGAGAAGGACAGTGATTGCAGATGGGTCAAAGAAAAAGGACAGTGCGTACAATGAGGTTTTACATTGTAATCACCCCTGTCAGTGATAAATGCTTTATCTCAGCCATTCAACTGCCTCTTTTGCTGGACAGCTTGGCCTGTTGAATCAAGATTTTTGTCTTACCATAAAATCCTTTTCCCTGATGTTCATTGATGGACACAGCTTCCTATCTTCATATCATTGACCGATGGGCTACGCTGCTCTTCTTAGGAGTAGGACAGTAGGTGGGAAAGGGTTAAAAAGCTTGACTGCACCTATAGAGCAGTCCCAGGGGTTATACTCCCACTTCCTGCTATAGGATCTCAGTTTTTTTCTGCCTAGTCAGGCGTAAGGACCTAGCTCCTTGCTGGGATTTATGGTCCTGGCTTTTTTTTCCTTTTTTAAACTGAACTTTTTCCTTTTGTTGTTTTTTCTTCTACAATCGGACAACGCCATGGCTGCGGCATATGTCAATCATCAAGGGGCACCAAAAATGCCCAGCAGCCAAAGAACTGGCCGGCATCCTGAGGTGGGCAGAATGATATGTTCCAACCCTCTCTGCTGTGCATATTCCAGGGATGGAAAATTGGCAGGCGGGTTACCTCAGTCGGCAGGCCCTGAATCCTGGCTAATGGTCCCTCCACCCAAAGGTGTTTCAACAACTATGTCTCCGGTGGGGGACCCCCGATGCGCATTACCAGAAGGTTCCAAGGTTTGTGGCAAGGTCCTGAGACCCTCTGGCAGATGCCGCAGATGCTCTGGTGGCCCCTTGGGGCCAGTATCGCCTAATATATGCTTTTCCTCCACTAAAGCTTCTGCCGAGACATCTGCCCAGAATTGAAGCAGAAGGGATCCCAGTTGGCCTCGCCAGTCTTGTTACGCAGGCCTGGTAACACTGATAGCCGATGCTCCGTCGCGACTTTCTTTCAGAGAAGATCTCTTGTCTCAAGGACCGATCTTCCACCCTGCTTTACAGTTGCTGGCTTTAACGGCCTGGCTATTGAAAGCCAGGTAATGAAGGACAGAGGGTTGTCAGATTCAGTGATTCCTACTCTGTTGAAAGCTAGGAAATCTACTTCTTGAAGATTTACCATCGAGTTTGGAAGGGGGTACATTGCTTAGTGTGAGTCTTCCCCCCGTTCCTTTTCGGTATCACGTCTGCTGGAGTTTCTACAAAGAGTTGTAGATCAACGCTTGGCCCTGGGCACCATCAAGGGCCAGATTTCAGCCTAGACAATTTTCTTCTAAAGGCCGTTGGCCACAATTTCCTTGGTCCATACCTTTGTGCAGGGGGTTCAACACTTGGATGCTCCAGTACGGTCCCTGGTGCCCCCGTGGGACCTTAATCTGGTACTGTCGGTTCTTCAAAAACCTCCCTTTGAAAATATTTGTGAGATTCCTCTGCCTACCTTGTCACAGAAAGTGTCTTTCTTGGTAGCTATTACCTCTGCAGGGTCTCTGAGTTGGCTGCGTTGTCCTGTTGGTCACTTTACCTAGTGGTTCACAGGGACAAAGTGGTGCTACTTCCCTGTCAAAAGTTCCTTCCTAAAGTCGTTTCGGGTTCCACTTAAATGAAGACATTGTGTTGCCTTCATTGTGTCCTAAGCCAAAGCCTCAAAAAGAAATTGCCTTGCATTCCCTGGATGTTATTCGGGCCATTAGGGTTTCCCTGGCGTCGACTGAGCCGATTCGCAAGTCGGATTCCTTATTTGTCCTTATGGTTGGTTCTCGAAAGGGGCAAGCCGCATTCGCTGCAACCATTTCCAGATGGATCAGACAGATGATAATTCAGGCCTAATCCATTAAGCGTCCGGCTCCTCCTTTTCTTGTTAAGGTGCATTCTACAAGAGCGCTCAGTGCCTCCTGGGCCTTCCGTCATCAGGCGTCAGTGGTCCCAAGTTTGCAAACTGGCCACCTGGTCGTCTATACATACATTCACCAAGTTTTACAAGGTGGATGTTTTCTAATTTGCATATGCTGCCTTTGGCCACAAAGTTTTGCAGGCCGCTGTTGGAGAGGCATCTGCATCTTGAGGGTGTAATCTTCTTGGTAGGTGAGTTCCAGTTGTTCCTAGTTGAGCTCTTTGGTTACCTGTTTGGCTTCGTTAAGCCCTGTGTGGAATTCAGGTTTTTAATTTTTTGCTGTGTTTTTTCCCACCCCTCATGCTGACACTGCTTTGGAACGTTCCATCGGTCAATGAAAATGTGAAGCTGTGTCCTTCAATGAACTAAAGAGAAAACTGGATTTCTCTTACGTCCTCTGACAGTCACCGCCCACTCATTCAGTCTTCACCAATGGGTATTGACCTCTTATCCATAGGAGCAAGCTAGGCATAAGACTTGTTAAAAACAAAGTAATTTACACAGACACACCTATGGGGGCTGTCCCACTGGTCCAATACCCCCCTGCTATCAGCCATCCCAACTCAGTTTGTCTTCTGCCTAGTTAAGGAGTAAGATAGGCTTCCCTGTGCTGGGGCTACAGTCTCAGCCTTTTCTTCTGTTTTATGATTTTATTTTCTCAAGTGTTTTTTTTCTTACACTACTAGCTGTTTATTTCTCAGCATTTAGTTAGTCGATTCTTCGGATGACGATGGCGTTGCGGAGCTCGGAGTCACACTGGTCGTCCTGGCGTTCCAGGACAGAGGGCCTTATGGAGTCCCAGCCCGCCATCTAACGTTTAGCAGGCTATGCGTACGCCCTGGCCTCACAAATGACCTATCCCTGTCCTCAGGGATGAAAGCCTGCGAGGTGGCCACCTCGCTTGGACGTCTCACCCACGGTTCCGTGCGTTGCTAGCGTCCTGCATTTTTGGCTGAAGGCAGCCCCACCACCTGGGGTGGGAGGCTTCCCGTGGATGTGAGGCACCCACGCCATCGGGTACGGTAAGTACTTTCTGTGTGGGGCCTCTGCCTGGGGCTGACAGTCTGCTGTGTCTGTGGTATCCCCTCATGTCTGTGCGTTTTGGGGCTCCCTTGATCCTGGTCCCTGCGGGGGTTCTATCACAGCTGGAACGCTATGCGGGGGTTTGTGGGGGTCCCTCTCCTGAGTGCCAATATTTGTGTGTGTTTGGGGGTTAAAAAACCGCGGGTCCGCCATTTTAGGTGTGGGCATGCTGCTGGCTTCACTGTGGGCGCTTATACAGCAATGAATGTAGTATGTTTTGGTGCCTTACGGCGCCATCTTGTGTGTGGCAATGTGTTCTCTCTGTGCACATGTCGGCGGCCATTTTCCCAGAGCCTCCCATTACTTTCTATGGGCAACCATTTTTCCTTAGACTGTTTTGCCTAGTTCAGCCTCCTGCAGTGACATCGCTTCCTTTTTCTGTGCAGTGGAGATCGGCAGGCGTGGGTAACACTTGTGGGGTCTGTCTTGCTGTCTTTTTTGTGGGGAATATCTCTGGCTGTCAGTTCATTCCTACTTGCGGGGTCTGCTGGCATTGTCCTCATAGCGGTGTACTGCAGTGGGATCGTTAAAGGGCCAGTACCTTGAAAAAAAAAAAAAAACAGTTTTTTTCCTGATGGAGTGCCAGGACAGCAAATTTCCCCCAGCCTTAGTGGAGGATTCAGGTTCCTCTGGATCTTCTGCACTGCTGCACTTGTGACTTTAGCGTCCAAAGTGGATCTATTGATGGATGACAGGAATACTAAGAAGAGGCCTAGGCTTTCTCTTTCTTCTGAATCAGATTCTGATATGGTTGCCGTAGACAGTGTGCCCCTTGAAGGGTCTCGTTCTTCCCAGTCTGATGGGGAGGGGGAGGATGAGGAGGGGGATGATTCCCCCCCTGGGATGGCCGAGGATCGCGCAGCTATGGCTGCGCTGATTACTGCTATTAAAGATACACTACATTTGGAGGATGAGCCCAATCCTGCGGGCAAGCGGTCCTCTTTTGGTACCCGCAGATCCCGTAAGGCGGCGCAGGTGTTTCCTTGCCCCGCTGAGTTCCGCGAAACTGTGAACGAACAATGGCACAATGTGAAGCGCAATTTTGTGGTGCCTAGACGGTTTCAAGTCTGTTATCGCTTTGCGTCTCCTACGGATTCGCGCTGGACTGTGGCTCCTAAGGTGGATCACACTGTGTCCAGATTGAACAAGGCCACTCTGGTTCCCACCGAGGATTCCCCGGTTTTCCGGGACCCTATGGATAGGAGGCTGGAATCTCTTGTCCGCCATTCCTATATGGTGGCGGGCTCCATGCTAAAACCTATTTTCGCCTCCGTCATGGTGGCTCAGGCTGTGGCTGATTGGGCTAAGATGCTCAAACGCACCCTGGTGACTGATTCTGCTCCCCCTACTACCTTGAAGATGATGGACCAGATTTACCAAGGGGGCATGTATCTGTGTGATGCGGCCTTGGATGAGGCCCCGTTGGCGGTTCGCGTATCGGGGGTCGCGATACTCAACCGCCGTTTGATCTGGTTGAAAAGCTGGTCGGCTGACCAGACTTCCAGGAAGACGGTATCTGACATCCCTTATGCGGGAAATCGTCTTTTTGGGGAATCCCTGGAATGAATTGGCAAGAGCACTATACTGCCCCAGAATCCTAAGGGTAAGTTCTTCCGTGGTAAGCGGGGCCCTTCCTTTAAACCAAATCAGGGGTCCTTTCGTGCCTTCAGGGCACAGGACAAGGGGAAACCCTTCAAGGGCCAGGGTGGCCAGAGAAAGCCCTGGGTGGGCAAGCCAAAGGCTGCCCAGGCCGGTACGGCGGCTCAGTCCGCCACTGCCTGAAGGGGCGCCCTCACCCGTTTTAGGGGTGGGGGGACGTCTGCGCGGTTTCCTCTATTTTTGGCTGCTCCGGATTCCGGACAGGTGGGTTCAGGAAATCATTTGATTAGGCTACAAGATCGAATTCCTTTCACGACCGGTGGACAGATTCTTTCCCTCAAATCTTCATTTGACCCAGGATCGGTTGCAAGATCTTCATCGGGCGGTGCAGGATCTCCTCGCCCAGGGGGTTGTCATCCCGGTGCTTCATCGGGACAGATTTCGGGGGTTCTATTCCAATCTGTTCACTGTGCCCAGAAAGGAGGGCAAGGTGCTGAATCCGATTCTTGACTTAAAAGCTCTGAACCGCTTCGTGCGCGTTCAAAAGTTCCGCATGGAATCGCTCCGCTCCTGGCTTCCATCAACCTAAAGGATGCATATCTCCACATCCCCATATTCGAGGGTCATCAGAGGTACCTCCGATTCGCTATCGCGGAGGAACACTATCAGTTTGTGGCGTTACCTTTCAGTCTCGCTTCGGCTCCAAGGGTGTTTACCAAAGTATTGGCTCCTGTTTTGGGCCTGTTACGGGCTCAGGGCATTGCAGTCTTGGGATATCTGGACAATCTCCTGTTAAGATCGAGTGCCAGTCAGAGCCTCCTGCGCGATCTGTCCACTATGGTTCAGACGCTCAAGGAGTTCGGATGGACCATTAACGTTCAGAAGTCGACTCTGTCTCCTTCTGTTTGTCTCCCATATCTGGGGATGGTTCTGGACTCCGCCCAAGCAAAGGTGTTTCTCCTGGAGGACAAGCTCCGGACCCTGCAGGACGAGGTTAGGTCCCTCAGGGACAACGAGTCCTCGTCACTCAGGACCTGTATGTGGTCCCTGGGGTTGATGGTGTCGGCCTTCGAGGCCATACCGTTTGCTCAGTTTCACATGCGGTCTCTCCGGGCGGAGATACTGGCCAGTTGGGACAGGCTCCCTCAGTCCTTCGACCTGAGGGTGTCTCTGAGTCGCCAAACCAGAATGGATCTTCTGTGGTGGATCCAGTCCCCAGCCGTAGCGGGGGGTAAATCCTTCCGGCCGTTGCTGTGGATGGTGATTACCACGGATGCCAGTCTGTCAGGCTGGGGTGGCGTGCTGGGCAACCTGTCTGCCCAGGGCACTTGGTCGGTGGAGGAATCCTACCTACCGATAAATATCTTGGAATTGAGAGCGATCAGGCTGTGCCTGCTCCATTGGTCGGATCGTCTTCAGGGCCGCCCTGTACGGGTGCAGACAGACAATGCCACTGCAGTGGCTTACATCAATCACCAAGGGAGCACCAGGAGTGCCCGGGGTGCCCAGGAAGTGACCATTATTCTGTCTTGGGCCGAGACTCACGTCCCGGTTATTTCGGCAGTTCACATTCCGGGTGTGGAGAACTGGCAGGCCGATTATCTGAGCCGCCAGACCATGGATCAGGGGAAATGGTCCCTGCACCCAGAGGTGTTTTGAATGCTGTGTGGGAAATGGGTATCCCCGGATGTGGATCTGTTCGCGTCCCGGCTAAACAACAAGGTGGGAAGGCTCGTGGCAAGAAAGCGCGATCCTCTGGCAGACGCCTTGGTGCCTTGACATCGGTATCGTCTGATATATGCCTTACCCCCGATTCAGTTGTTGTCCAGGTTCCTGCACAGGTTGGTCTCGGAACCGAAGTTGGTGATTCTGGTGGCCCCGGACTGGCCACGCCGGTCCTAGTACGTGGACATTATTCAACTGACAGGGGTCTCTCTTCCGAGGTCATTCCTACTTTGCTCAATCAAGGCTAGGAAAGACTCGTCCGGTAAGATCTATCCCCCCCCCCCCCCCACGAACGTGGAGTTACCCTTTAAGCCGGCAGAATTTTTAGGAAGCTCAACGGGTGAGACTGAGAATTTCTCCTTCAACAGAATTTTGCCTCCAGAAAATCTGTAAATTTGTGCCAAAATCAGTTTGGCCAAAATCACTCCACAAATCTGTACTCTGCACATAGTAGCTGCATGCTTCTACAATATAATATCTCTCTAATGTGCAATTCTATGGTCTCTTTTATTTAGCTAAGCAATGATGTTGTTGACAATATATGCTATTTAATCCAATTCTAGTGAGACATATTACCAGGGGGAACAAACAAACCTAATTCCATTTTCCTTTTTTATCAAAATGCTCCGATCAGAAAAATATAGGTTTTTCTTTTTCATAACGAAAGAATGTAGGAAAGCTGTGAGATGGTAGGTGAGTTGTTTTTAAGAGAATGATTTAAAAAATATTTTTTTGTTCTCATATTTTTTCTAATGCCATTTAAATATTAAACGTATGTAGCTCCCTCCTAGTAAGGTACTACGTAAAAGCATTTGTTTTGTTCTATCTGCTTATCAGGGGAGTTTGATCGGTAGCTAGGCTTGCTCATTGTACTCATTGTAGTGTGTATTCATCTGGTCAGAGGGAGTGTTCCCACTGTATCCAATAGGGAGGCCTGTTGGACAGTGGAGGAAACCTGGCCAATGATACACAGGCTTTTGTAACCGTCCCAGTGGGTTGGCACCCAGAGAGGTGCATCATGGGAATGGAAATAAAAGCAGAGAGCACGTGAGGCAGGGTGTCTTTGTGTGGGAAGCCAGGTCCCAGGAGGAGGGTGACGGCTGTCTCTCCTCCTGTCAGTGTGGAAAGTGGCCACAGGCAGTCGGCCTAATGGACCAAAAGTGGGGTGCTGAGCCTGGAAGTCAAGGATACTTACTGTGGACCAAGTGGAAGAGCGACCTGAGGAATGCAGTGTCCGTGAGTACCAGGGAGCTTGCCAGGGGTCTGCCCAGGAAGGGGACCACTCCAGGGAGAGTTGGCGGACAGGGGCCAACACACGCAGTGAGTAAGAAAGAGGGTGCCAAGTTAGATCCTGAAGAGAAACCTAAAGTAAAGTCCATCATTAAATCTTCACCTCAGTGGCAAAGTGAAGCAGCGTCCTTGCTGCACACACCGCAGCTAGACGTCTTCAAGTTTGTGCATAGTTACTAAGTTGGAGTATCCCACTCATCCCTTCTTCCATCCCACTTCCAAATAAAATAATAAAAAACTAACTCCCCTGGACTGTTCATTGACTAAGCCAAGTGTTAAAGTACTAAGATTTCACAGACTGTTGCTATGGGTAACCCAGGGGAATCCATTCTCAGCAGCACCCAAGTGAGCAGTGCTACAGGTAAATGGTCAAATAGGAAAAGCAGGCAATTAAGAAGAGGTTGTGTGTAGGATTTACATGGAAAAACACTATGCTAACTGAAAAATAAAAAGCTGCGAGCATTACAATTGACATACAAAATTGTCTATAAATCACATACAAAAAGTGCAGCGCTCAGTGAATATGCAATGAATGAATTGTGCAAATAACTGTGGAAATTAATGGGAAAAAACAGTGCATACATATCACAAAAATTAAGTCCATAGTTGATATTACAAAGAGTGTAATAAGAAATGTAAAAACGAAATCAGGGCGGCTAAAATAGAACACGAGAGACATATAGCGGAGGAGAGTAAAAAAAACCCCAAGAAGTTCTTTAAGTATATAAACAGTAAGAAAGCGAGGCCAGAACACATTGGCCCCATAAAAGATGACAAAGGAAATATGGCCACTGAGGACAGAGAAAAGGCGGAAGTGTTAAATCATTTCTTCTCTTCAGTCTTCACAAAAGAATCGGGGGGCTACACGAACCTAGCTTGTAAGGCCGAACTAAACAACACCGCCATGGCTAACAGAAGATAGACTTAAAACTAAACTAGAGAAACTTAACATAAATAAATCACCGGGACCGGATGGCTTGCACCCGAGGGTTCTTAAAGAGCTCAGCCAGGTGATTGCCCGACCATTATTCTTGATCTTTAAGGATAGTTTACAGACGGGTATGGTGCCAGCTGATTGGAAAAAAGCCAACGTGGTACCAATATTTAAAAAGGGGCCGAGATGTATCCCTGGTAACTATAGGCCGGTCAGCCTAACATCTGTAGTCTGCAAGATTTTGGAGGGGATGTTAAGGGACCACTTACAAGACTTTAGTAATGAAAACGGTATTATTAGTAGTAATCAGCATGGATTCATGAAAAATCGTTCTTGCCAAACCAATCTATTAACCTTCTACGATGAAGTGAGCTGCCACCTAGATAAAGGAAAGCCTGTGGATGTGGTGTATCTGGACTTTGCAAAGGCCTTTGACACCGTTCCCCACAAACGCTTACTGTACAAACTAAGGAAGGTAGGTATGGACCATAAGGTGAGTACCTGGATAGAGAACTGGCTCCAGGGGAGAGTCCAGAGGGTGATGATTAATGGGGAGTACTCGGATTGGGCGGGTGTGGAAAGAGGGGTCCCCCAAGGTTCTGTCCTGGGACCAATCCTGTTTAATTTATTCATAAATGATCTAGAGGAGGGGATATCTAGTACAATCTCAGTATTTGCGGATGATACTAAACTAAGCTTGCCAATATCTTCTATGCAGGATGTGGAAACCTTACAAGCGGACCTGAACAAAATAACGGGGTGGGCAACTACATGGCAGATGAGGTTTAATGTTGAAAAATGTAAAGTAATGCACTTGGGGGCCAGAAACCAGAAAGCAAGCTACTCACTAGGGGGGGGAACCTCTGGGTGAGTCTAGGATGGAAAAGGACTTGGAGGTACTGGTAGACAACAGGCTTGGCAGTGGCATGCAATGCCAAGCCGCTGCAAGCAAAGCCAACAGAATACTGGGATGTATAAAAAAGGGGATTCACTCCAGAAATAAAGAGATTATTCTCCCGCTCTACAAGACTCTGGTCCGGCCACATCTGGAGTATGCTGTCCAGTTCTGGGCACCGGTCCTCAGGAAGGATGTGCTGGAATTGGAAAGAGTCCAGAGAAGGGCAACAAAAATAATTAGGGGAATGGAGGACATCAGCTATGAGGAAAGACTACAAGCACTGAACCTATTCTCTATGGAGAAGAGACGATTGAGGGGGGATATGATATCAATGTACAAATACTGTACTGGCAACCCTAGCATAAGGAACAAACTATTCAGAGAAAGGAGATACAATAAGACACGTGGCCACTCACTAAAACTAGAGGAAAGGCGGTTTAACCTTAAAATGCGTAAGGGGTTCTTCACTGTAAGAGCGGTAAGGATGTGGAATTCTCTTCCACAAGCAGTCGTATCAGCAGGGAGCATTGATAGTTTCAAAATACTATTAGATGGACACCTTAAAGACCACAACATACAGGGGTATACAATGTACGGTTAAAAGAAAACACACACACACATCATAGGTTGAACTGGATGGACTGAACTCTTTTTTCATCCTCACTAACTATGTAACTATGTAACTATATAATACTGTGACAAATACTGGAAAATCAAAAAGGCGAAGCTGAAGTGTTCAAATATCCGAAATCGTCAGTGAAAAAGAACGTAGCACCAACATAGAAGGCATATGCGCTCACCAGAGAGTATGGACCTAGGAACCTGACAGTAAATGGGTCAAACAGGCCAAGTAATCCTCATAGGAGAAAGTGTCTCGATCGTGAGGGACGGTCAATCAAAATAGGTCCATCTACACCTGGGTTATGATGGCTTGGTCTCCCGGCAGCACACCGCTATATGGAAAAAATAAATAGAAAGAATATAACCATCTTCCAAAATTCTAATTTTTGAATAGAATAAATTTGATTTTGAATTAAATTAGATTCAAATTTCAAATGCAATCCAAATGGAAACAAATTCTCAAAACAAATTAAACAAATTTAACTAAACAAATTTATGTAAATACAGAATTAAAACGAAAACTAAACACATTTTTTTCGTTCCGCACATGTCCACAAACAGTCATCAAATTTAACTGAACTTGAGCAGTTCTGCAAAGAAGAGCGAGCAAATATTGCTAAGTCTAGATGTGCAAAGTTAGTAGAAACATCTCCCAATAGACTAAAGGCTGCAATTAAAGCAAAAAGGTGGTTCAACAAAATACCGATATAGGGGGGGGGGGGTCATCCTTTTTCCAACTCAGTTATTCTGTTTTGGAATTTTTTTTTATTTTTTCTGACATGTTGGTGTTATATCTTTTACTTGGATTTGCACTAGTAAAGAAAGCAGGATAAAACAAAAAGTGTGTCTGTCTTCATTTCAGGCTTCAAAGCAACAAAATGTGATTTTTTTTTTTGGGGGGGGGGTGATACTTATATATATAGTAAAAAAAGTGTGTTATACTTCCTCAGTATCAAGTAGCCAACACATTAGCAGCGCTAATTTGATCTTAAAATCTCCTGTGAGCGTTCACAATGGTTCAATAAAATTGCACAGTCTGTAGTGAGGAAAGTCTCTTTTCTTTTCCACCAGTATATCAAGTATGCAAAAAGGCACGGACCTTCACCATACCTTCTGTGCCGCTCCCTAGGTAATGCTCACTCACCAAATAGACTTGTATAAAACACCCTTAGGATAGTTCTCAATCACTGGTTCTGCAACTCCTTACGTCTCCAGAGCACAAAGTATCACCAATCCCAGCTTAATACTGTGGTGGTGATACTCTGTGCTCTGGAGACGTAAAGAGTTGCGGAACCAGTGATTGAGAACTATCCTAAGGGTGTTTTATACAAGTCTATTTGGTGAGTGAGCATTACTTAGGGAGCGGCACAGGAGGTGTGGTGAAGGTCCGTGCCTTTTTGAATACTTGATATACTGATGGAAAAGAAAAGAGACTTTCCTCACTACAGAATGTGCAATTTTATTGAACCATTATGAACTCTCACAGGAGATTTTAAGATCATATTAGCGCTGCTAATGTGTTGGCTTCTTTATACTGAGGAAGTATAACACACTTTTTTTTACAATTTTGGTTTTATTAATAGCAGCAGCTGTACCTTCATTAAGGTTTGTTTATTGGTGATAACCAGCATTTATTTATACAATATATGTTAATTCTAAGCGCTTGGTGAGTGAGTAGCAGTAGCAACTACTTTCTATTGTATCTTACTCCTTTTTTTTATATATATATATATATATATATATATATTGTGAGACTTCACACCAAGCGTAGAGCTTTAAGGACACCGCCACCACACTGTTTCTTCTTTAAGAGCCTGTTCACATTAGCGCGACTTGTCAGGCAACTTGTCAGCCTGACAAGTCGCGCTCCCTCGCGGTCCATTGACCACTACAAAACCCGTTCTAATAGGAGCGACACAAGTCGCTCCGACTTAGAAAAAGGGTCCTGTACTATTTCGGGGCGACCTCAGAACGACTTGCATAGACTTCCATTATGTGAAGTCCCTGCAAGTCGCTCCGAAGTCGTGGTGCACGGGACTGCACGAGTCGCCCCCGAAGTAGTAAGGAGTTGTGTCGCCTCAGTGTGAACCGGCTCTTAAGGACACCGCCACCACACTGTTTCTTCTTTAAGGGCTTTCTTTGCCCATGTTTATTAAAAGAAAGCTTGGTACACAAAACAAATGTTTCCCTCGCAGGGGTTTTCAGCATTCTATGGTCATCAACACAAACGCCGTTGAGCCCTTTTGGCTCTCACTTGCAGCACTGCTGCTCTGGCCTTAACACTTCAGGCCCTTGAGCCCTCCTGTCTGTCAGGGTGAAGCCCAGAACCATGGTCAGGTTACTACTAAAAGCCCAGCACACACCTGACCAATTATTATGCTGGCTGTTCGGAATATCTGGACCCAGGATTGGAGATTTCATCCCACCCCAGACCAATTAGAAATCTCCAGGCTCCAGGTCCCAAACTGAACTTTTTAAAACTCAGAGGAAACTGAAAAGCCAGTTTCCTCTTCATGTTACCAGCTCCCTGGAGCCCCTCAACCTGCCTGGTTGAGAATTCTGGGTCATGTTCACTTTTTAGACCCTAGCAGGGCAACGCTCTGCCACATATCCTCCCCCCCTGTTTCGTCCCCGGAGGGGGGGCGTAACACACCAGCCTACCTTCAGCTTGGCACCTCTGTGCCAGCTATCACCAACAGGGGCCAAACCCAGTCTTATCGGGTGACTTTCCCTATGTCCACCTGCTACACTGAGTTGGGTACTACAAAGACACCCCTGTGACTTTTTACGAATGCGCTTCCAAAAGCGCCATCTGCTTATTTTTCTTGTGGCCACACTAGTCCTTTTACCAACAGGGAGTTTACAAATCTTGGTACTTTTTTTACCCCTAGGCTGACTACTACCCTTTAGGTGTCGGGTACTTTTAAAGTTACAAGGCGCTCCTTTGATTTCCTCTGGACCAATCCTTCTCGCTGGATTTAATTTTGAAGAGGTCACACTTTTAAACACTCCAGCAATATGCGTGGGCTCCTTTATTTTGGAATTAAACTCTTTTAATGACATCTTGTTAACCGGTTGCCCACCGCCGCACGACTATATACTGCGGCGGTCAGCCCCGGCCAGGCAGAGTGACGTATGGATACGTCACTCGCCTGTCACTGACTTGCGAGCCAATTGCGGGCGGGCACAGACAAGTCAGTGCGTGTGACCGGCGGACTCGATGTCCGCCGGTCACACTACGATCGCTCCTGTGAAGGGAGAAAGGCGGAGCGGCTTATGTAAACAAGCCGCCCGTCATTCTCCCTGGTGTAAAAATGAAGATCAGACGGTTCTACTATGTAGGACCGTTGATCTTTGCTTTTACACCAATAGCAATGTCCCTGCACAGTTAGAATCACGCCCCTAGGACACACTTAACCCCTCCCTGTCCAATACAGTTAACCCCTTCCCCGCCAGTGTCATTTTTGCAGTAACAGTGCATATGTATAGCACTGATTACTGCAGTAATGTCACTGGTACCCCCAAAAGTGTCAAAAATGTCAGTCAAGGGTCCGATCTGTCCGCCGCAATGTCGCAGTACCGAAAAAAAAATCGCAGATCGCCGCCATTACGCGTTAAAAAAAAAACACCAAAAATGACAAAAATCTTTCCCTTTGTTAGTAAACGCAATAACTTTTGCGCAAACCAATCAAAATACGCTTTTTGCGGTTTTTTTTACCAAACATAGGTAGCATAAAACAAATTGGCCGAAAATGTTAAAAAATTTAGATTTTTACATTTTTTTTTGGGGAATTTCATATAAAAAAATGTGAAAAATATTGTTATTTTTGCAAAATTGACGCTCTTTTTTTGTTTATAGCGCATGATCAAAAAATCGCACAGGTGATCAAATACCACCAAAAGAAAGCTCTGTTTGTTGGAAAAAAAGGACGTCAAATTCGTTTAGGTACAGCGTCGCACGACCGCGCAATTGTCCGTTAAAGTCACGCAGTAAAAAAAATCGCAAAAAACCCCCTGGTCTTTTAGCAGCCAAATCCTCCGGGGCTTAAGTGGTTAAGCTTTGGGCCAGTGTCCTCTGACTTTTTACTCTTATAACTTGAGAGGTCCCTGGACCTCTGAAAATCTTTCCCAGAATTACCCTCCTGAACCTGTAGGGGGCCCAATTCGACTGCATCCACCCCCTCTGTGGCTGTCATTATTCGTCTCCCTGCATTTTTTAATAATATCAGCAACTACGCCACCTTGACCATCAGGTCTACCATTGTTTTTGTTGTCACCCATGGTAACCAAAACATTTACCAGTAAATTGCACTTTTCCTTATTGTCAAAACCATCAACACATTTATCATAACTAATTTCAGTGTTTGGCAGGGCAGTGTCTGGAGAGCAATCGCACAGAGCAGAGTGATCGCATTCCACAGCGACTTCACTATCCACCAACTCCACTGGCACATGACCCTCTTCCAGCAACTGTCCTGACAACCGACCATCACTACATAATTTCACCTTTGGGTTGACAACCCCTACCATATTAGGAGGCAATCTGGCAATGCACTGTGAGACAATTTTCAACATGACCAACCAGAAAGGCTTTACTTCACTCCCATATTGGCAACCTTTGCCCAGTACAGCCTGTACTACCCGGCTCCAATTAGCGGTACTCCGCAGTACCAGCTCTCCCGAATGTGGAAGAGACAGTGAAGTATACACAGGCTGTACCTTCCAGTACTCTAATATTTCTCTCAGCATGTCTGTCAAAACAAAGCACCGCGATTCTACACATCTACACATAAGACCTTCCTAGGGTCCTTCATGTTCCTGGGGACGTGTAGAGACTCATTTACTGGTGCCTTAGAGGTGGTGCTTCTTAAAAGGTGTTCCTCCCCGCTGGAGGGATCCAATACAACAATCTGGGGCTCTCCCAGAGCACAGCCAGGTGCGGGTTTCACCACAAAACTCTCAGGCCCAGAGTCAATGATCTGTTCCAGGTCTTCTCTATGAATATCAGCTTGGTATATGCCTCTATTAACTTCTTTATGGGTTATGGGCAAAATTCCTGGTGCGCAATCATGCTCATTGGTACCTTCTATACAGAGAGGGCCATCATCTGCAAAGGCAGCAAGCGAGCCCTTGTCCAAAAGCTGCTCTGCAGTCCCTCCATTAAACACAGCAGAAATTGTGTCCATCTCACTATTACTTTTAGAAATGTATTCCACCATGCTAATATACTTATGGCCATACTATCCCAGTCTGCCCAGTTTGTGCTCCAATCCACAGCACTCAGCAGCAATGCTCCATCTACCGAAGCAGACACAGGACAGAGTGGCTCAGCAGCAGACACATTGCACATGGCACGTTTGTTCAAACTAAACTCTAGCAATACATTTTTAAACATAACAGTCTGCAATACCGTCATTTTACCATCTTGCTCTGGTGGCGCTTCATTAAACTCATGAAGACCTTTATTTTCAGCTGTGACAGACCGCATTAACCCATTATCATCACAAGTAAATTCAGACATTTAGGTTTTACCATTCCCCATATTCTCATCACCAAGGTCAAGTACCCTCTTATCCATCAGAGCAGCACCACAGTTGTCCCAGGCAACCTCTGGCTCCAACACAGAGAGCTCCCTGGAGGTTTCTAGGGACACCTCTGCAGCCTTATATACTGTTGCTAGGGGGAATAGCATATCCTGCCTAGCAATCACCCCTACCACTCTGAACCTTTTGCAGCTGACATAGTAGCAATGTTTTTATCTCTAGTGAGCTGCAATAGCCCATTAGCAAAAGGATCATCAACTTTAGCTAACACATTAGCAGTTTTACACATAACATTGTAACATTTATTTTTAACACTTGCTTCCCCACTGAACAGGGCACTGCAGCAAGGCAAGTCCTTTTCTGCACCAACAATGGATCTCCCAGTTGGGATCACGTCCACTCCAATGTGAGCACTCACACAGTCAGTCTTTCCCATGACTTCAACAGGAACAGCCTTACCCATCAGTGTAACAGGTCCTGCCATGTTCACTTGAGTACGTTGACTTCCTTCTGCTGCACTTCCTCTGGTGGCCATGGGATGAAACTACAGCAGGCATCTCCGGCTGTTTAGCAGCCCCTGCAGGCACAACAGGAATTTCCCCTCTGTTGCCAGGGGTGACTGCAAACATTTTTAAACAGGAGTCTGGACTTACAGACAACAACTTTTGCCCAGCAACATCATCTTCAGCAGTATTCCAAAATATAGGACAAGAAAAAATGCCATGCCCAAGTTGACCGCATTCCAGGCATGGTATTTGGCGACTTTCTCCTGTTGCTAAGGGAGACGACACTCTCCCAGCTGCATTTTGCTGGCTCTCCCAAACACAATGACTTCTCTCTCCACGAAGCATCAGTGTTTTCAGCTTGGCATAACCCTCTGCAGGCAATCTATTTCTCATGCGGTCCACAGCCTTGACATCACAGGCATTGCTACGGGCAACCGCACTCCTCTCAAGCTTCTGGCAAGCCCATTGCTCACTCCTGGCACTCAGAGCAGGCTTCCCAAACACAGACGCATACCTTTGCTTTGCTTGGTAAATTTGCACTGGAGTCTGGGACAAAGGGCACTTGGAAATAGTGATGTCGCGAACTTAAAATTCGCCGTTCGCGAACGGCGAACGCGAACATCGGCAAATGTTCGCGAACCGGCGAACCGGGCGAACCGCCATAGACTTCAATAGGCAGGCGAATTTTAAAACACACAGGGACTCTTTCTGGCCACAATAGTGATGGAAAAGTTGTTTCAAGGGGACTAACACCTGGACTGTGGCATGCCGGAGAGGGATCACGCAAAAAAAAGTTCTTAAAAATTATAATTTTTTGATAGAGAGCCAATTATTGGAAAAATTAAAAAAAAATAAAAATAAAAAATTTCTTTGGATTTAGCATCTGGGGGGTCTAAAAAGTGTACCTGTGAAGTTTCAGCTCTGTAGCATGTCCAGAACCCCTAAAAAACAGCATTTGTCTTATATTTTCAGGAATATGGCTTCTCTGCGGCTGGCTTTTTCTCTTGCAGGCATTTATCGGGCATTTTTTTAGGCAGGCATGTCATTTTTTGTATTTAGTGTCTGGGGGGTCTAAAAAGTGTACCTGTCAAGTTTCAGCTCTGTAGCATGTCCAGAACCCCTAAAAAACAGCATTTTTCTTATATTTTCAGGAATATGGCTTCTCTGCGGCTGGCTTTTTCTCTTGCAGGCATTTAGCGGGCATTTTTTTAGGCAGGCATGTCATTTTTTGTATTTAGTGTCTGGGGGGTCTAAAAAGTGTACCTGTCAAGTTTCAGCTCTGTAGCATGTCCAGAACCCCTAAAAAACAGCATTTTTCTTATATTTTCAGGAATACGGCTTCTCTGCGGCTGGCTTTTTTTCTTGCAGGCATTTAGCGGGCATTTTTTTAGGCAGGCATGTCATTTTTTGTATTTAGTGTCTGGGGGGTCTAAAAAGTGTACCTGTCAAGTTTCAGCTCTGTAGCATGTCCAGAACCCCTAAAAAACAGCATTTTTCTTATATTTTCAGGAATACGGCTTCTCTGCGGCTGGCTTTTTTTCTTGCAGGTATTTAGCGGGCATTTTTTTAGGCAGGCATGTCATTTTTTGTATTCAGTGTCTGGGGGGTCTAAAAAGTGTACCTGTCAAGTTTCAGCTCTGTAGCATGTCCAGAACCCCTAAAAAACAGCATTTTTCTTATATTTTCAGGAATACGGCTTCTCTGCGGCTGGCTTTTTCTCTTGCAGGCATTTAGCGGGCATTTTTTTAGGCAGGCATGTCATTTTTTGTATTCAGTGTCTGGGGGGTCTAAAAAGTGTACCTGTCAAGTTTCAGCTCTGTAGCATGTCCAGAACCCCTAAAAAACAGCATTTTTCTTATATTTTCAGGAATACGGCTTCTCTGCGGCTGGCTTTTTTTCTTGCAGGCATTTAGCGGGCATTTTTTTAGGCAGGCAAGTCATTTTTTGTATTTAGTGTCTGGGGGGTCTAAAAAGTGTACCTGTCAAGTTTCAGCTCTGTAGCATGTCCAGAACCCCTAAAAAACAGCATTTTTCTTATATTTTCAGGAATACGGCTTCTCTGCGGCTGGCTTTTTTTCTTGCAGGTATTTAGCGGGCATTTTTTTAGGTAGGCATGTCATTTTTTGTATTCAGTGTCTGGGGGGTCTAAAAAGTGTACCTGTCAAGTTTCAGCTCTGTAGCATGTCCAGAACCCCTAAAAAACAGCATTTTTCTTATATTTTCAGGAATACGGCTTCTCTGCGGCTGGCTTTTTCTCTTGCAGGCATTTAGCGGGCATTTTTTTAGGCAGGCATGTCATTTTTTGTATTCAGTGTCTGGGGGGTCTAAAAAGTGTACCTGTCAAGTTTCAGCTCTGTAGCATGTCCAGAACTCCTAAAAAACAGCATTTTTCTTATATTTTCAGGAATACGGCTTCTCTGCGGCTGGCTTTTTTTCTTGCAGGCATTTAGCGGGCATTTTTTTAGGCAGGCATGTCATTTTTTGTATTTAGTGTCTGGGGGGTCTAAAAAGTGTACCTGTCAAGTTTCAGCTCTGTAGCATGTCCAGAACCCCTAAAAAACAGCATTTTTCTTATATTTTCAGGAAAACGGCTTCTCTGCGGCTGGCTTTTTTTCTTGCAGGCATTTAGCGGGCATTTTTTTAGGCAGGCATGTCATTTTTTGTATTTAGTGTCTGGGGGGTCTAAAAAGTGTACCTGTCAAGTTTCAGCTCTGTAGCATGTCCAGAACCCCTAAAAAACAGCATTTTTCTTATATTTTCAGGAATACGGCTTCTCTGCGGCTGGCTTTTTCTCTTGCAGGCATATATATCAGTGGTGGGTGGGCAGTGGCACAGTACACTCTCTGTGGACCTGACAGCAGTCACTGGCACCCAGGCAACTGCAATTTAAAAAATATATATATATTTTTTTTACTTTGCAAGCTGCTGTGCCACTTTATATATCAGTGGTGGGTGGGCAGTGGCACAGTACACTCTCTGTGGACCTGACAGCAGTCACTGGCACCCAGGCAACTGCAATTTAAAAAAATATATATTTTTTTTTTACTTTGCAAGCTGCTGTGCCACCTTATATATCAGTGGTGGGTGGGCAGTGGCACAGTACACTCTCTGTGGACCTGACAGCAGTCACTGGCACCCAGGCAACTGCAATTTTAAAAAATATATATTTTATTTTACTTTGCAAGCTGCTGTGCCACCTTATATATCAGTGGTGGGTGGGCAGTGGCACAATACACTCTCTGTGGACCTGACAGCAGTCACTGGCACCCAGGCAACTGCAATTTTAAAAAAATATATTTTATTTTACTTTGCAAGCTGCTGTGCCACCTTATATATCAGTGGTGGGTGGGCAGTGGCACAGTACACTCTCTGTGGACCTGACAGCAGTCACTGGCACCCAGGCAACTGCAATTAAAAAATATATATATTTTTTTTTACTTTGCAAGCTGCTGTGCCACCTTATATATCAGTGGTGGGTGGGCACACAGTGGCACTGCAGTGGGCACAGTACACTCTGTGGACCTGACAGTAACTGGCAGCCCAGGCAACTGCAATAATAAAAAATATTTTTTTTTTTCAATTTATTGCAACAAGATGCTGTGCCACCGTATATATATATCAGTGGTGGGCAGTGCACTGCAGTGGGTACAGTGCACTCTGTGGACCTGACACAGCACTCACTGCAATTATGACAGAGGAAAAAAAAAATATTTTTTAAAATGCAAGGTACTGTGCCTGTGCCACCCGAAATGAGTGTGGTGTGCACACAGTACAGTCTGTGGTAGGTCTGTGGCCTCTCACACACAGCGGGCAGGCAACTGCAGTGTACAATAGATATATATAGATATATATATAAAGAAAAAACTCTATTACCTTACCAGCCCTTAAAAGGGCTTTTGGGGACACTATATATATATATATATATATGTATATATATATAAATAAAAAAAAATCCTCAATTACCAGCCCTTAAAAGGGCTTTTGGGGACACTAGATAGATATAGATATATATATATATATAAGAAGAAACAACTCAATTACCAGCCCTTAAAAGGGCTTTTGGGGACGCTAGGTATATATATATATATATATATATATATATATATATATATATATATATATATATAAAAAAAAAAACACAAATACCAGCCCTTAGAAGGGCTTTTTGGGGTGCTGATATTACAGCAGTAGTGGACCAAGAACACTGCAAGACCAGGAACACTGACTAACTGTCCCTAGCTTAACAGCAGCAGCAGCAGCAGCAGCAGCAGCAGCAGCAGCAGCAGCAGCAGCAGCTCTCTCCCTACTCTCACTACACACACTGCTTCAGAATGATCTAAGATGGATGCTGCCCTTGCTTATTTATAGGAGGTGGGAGGGTGTGGGAGGGAGGTATGCTGATTGGCTGGAAATGTGTCTGCTGACTGTAAAGTTCAGGGTCAAAGTTTGCCTCAATGATGTCTTATGGGGGGCGGACCGAACATCGCATATGTTCGCCGGCAGCGGCGAACGCGAACATGCTAAGTTCGCCGGGAACTGTTCGCCGGCGAACAGTTCTATACATCTCTACTTGGAAACAGCATGACCCCACTCACTGCACCGCAAACAGTGCTCTTCCCTCCGTGTCTTATCCAGACTTCCCACACTGCATCCTCTTTCCAGCTGAGAACACTGCATCTCCATAACTGGTCTATTTGCACCAGTGTTGCTAGGGACAACAGCCTTTCTCCTCAGCAAACTCTGTTCAGGCATGTATGGGGCTCGTTCTGGCGGTAACAACCCCTCCAGCCACAGAGCTCTGTCTATCATCTCAGCCATCCTTGCTTCTTTCAGGAGCTTTGACCGCCCCATCTTCAGTCACTCCACAAAAGTTTTTTTTTTTTTTCACAGTCCAGTAAAAAAGAATTAGAGCACTGTCTCTTTAAAGCAAGTAGCTTTTCTCTTGCAGGTTCTGCTCACCTGCACACACAGATTGTGCAGTCTCATGCACCAAAACACAGTTCATATAACAGATGAATTTACTTATTTTCAGGGATCTCCACTTCTGCCCATGTCCTCCACCAAATGTGAGACTTCACACCAAGCGTAGAGCTTTAAGGACATAGCCACTCGCTGTTTCTTCTTTAAGGGCTTTCTTTGCCAATGTTTATTAAAAGAAAGCTTGGTACACAAAACAAATGTTTCCCTCGCAGGGGTTTTCAGCATTCTATGGTCATCAACACAAACGCCGTTGAGCCCTTTTGGCTCTCACTTGCAGCACTGCTGCTCTGGCCTTAACACTTCAGGCCCTTGAGCCCTCCTGTCTGTCAGGGTGGAGCCCAGAACCATGGTCAGGTTACTACTAAAATCCCAGCACATACCTGGCCAATTACTATACTGGCTGTTCGGAATATCTGGACCCAGGATTGGAGATTTCATCCCACCCGGATCACTTAGAAATCTCCAGGAATCCAGGTCCCAAACTGGACTTTTTAAAACTCAGAGGAAACTGAAAAGCCAGTTTCCTCTTCATGTTAAAAGCTCCCTGGAGCCCCTCAACCTGCCTGGTTGAGAATTCTGGGTCATGTTCACTTTTTAGACCCTGGCAGGGCAACGCTCTGCCACAATATATACTCTGCTCAAAAAAATTAAAGGAACACTTTTTAATCAGAGTATAACATCAAGTCAATAAACTCCTGGGATATCGATCTGGTCTGTTAAGTAGCAGAGGGGGTTGGTAATCAGTTTCAACTGCTTTGGTGTTAGTTAATCTAACAACAGGGGTACACTCGATGGGCAACAATGAGATGACCCCCCCCCCCAAAGCAGAATGGTTTTACAGATGAAGGCCAATAAAAAAAAAAAACATTCCCTACTCATCTTTTTGACTGTTTTTCACTAGTTTTGCATTTGGCCAGGGTCAGTTTCACTACTGGTAGCATGAGACGATACCTGGACCCTATAGAGGTTGCACAGGCAGTTCAACTCCCCCAGGATGACATATCAATACGTGCCATTGCCAGAAGGTTTGCTGTGTCTCCCAGCACAGTCTCAAGAGCATGGAGGAGATTACAGGAGACACGCAGTTACTCTAGCAGAGCTGGGCAGGGCCATAGAAGGTCCTTAACCCATCAGCAGGACTGGTATCTGCTCCTTTGTGCAAGGAGGAACCGGATGAGCACTGCCAGAGCCCTAAAAATGACCTCCAGCAGGCCACTGGTGTGAATGTCTCTGACCCTCAGACTTCATGAGGGTGGCCTGAGGGCCCGACGTCCTCTAGTGGGCCCTGTGCTCACTGCCTGCCACTGTGGAGCTCGATTGGCATTTGCTATTGAATGTCAGACTTGGCAGGCTGCCACTGGTGCCCTGTGCTTTTCACAGATGAAAGCAGGTTCACCCTGAGAATATGTGACAGACATGAAAGGGTCTGGAGAAGCCGTGTAGAACGTTATGCTGCCTGTAACATTGTATAGCATGACCGGTTGGTGGTGGGTCAGTGATGGTCTGGGGAGGCATATCCATAGAGGGACGCACAGACCTCTACAGGCTAGACAATGGCACCCTGACTGCCATTAGGTATCAGGATGAAATCTGTCAGAATTTAATAATATCTCGCTGGGCCGCCTCCATTATATCAGAATTTAATAATATCTCGCTGGGCCGCCTCCATTATGTCAGAATATTTATACTGCTCTGAATATAACAGTGTCTATTTGTGTCAATAAGCAAAGATCTGTGAGGTAGGAGAATCTCCACTTATTTCCACAAATCAATATGTAGCGAATTTGTTTTAATTGATTAATTTCTTTTTAAAAGCATATACCAATCTTAGTGAGTACAGTCTACAGTATGGAATATATAAAAAAATTTATTCACAAGACATGTATTCACAATAAATGATCAAATTGGAAATGACACAAAAAGATAACTCTACATAAAATACAAGCTTCAAACAATCAATGCAATGTGATATTTAGCTCAATAATGAAAGTGAAAGTGAAAGCAAGATTACCATTTCCCCAGGTATAGCATAAACCATAGGTAAGTATTCTATATAAACAGACCACAATTGTCTGCGAATCGCACAGCCGAAAGTCATTCCACTGCAGATGGAGCGAGAATAAGCCATGCAAAACGGAAGACTAAATTCGCAATAATACGCTAAATCTGATATTAATTAAAAATGTATAAAAACAAAAATCAGCTTTTTAGAGAAAAATCTACTATGGTTTATACGGCTGGGATTGTAATCTTATTACCCTTAACTAGTGTTGAGCGAACACGGACTGTATTATTCGTGTTCGTACCGAATAATTGGATTTTTTGTACCCGAACACGGACACGGACACTTTACTGTATGTTCGGGTAAAAATCCGTGTTCGGTCGTTTTATTTCCGGGTTTTGCATGCTTTGGCGCTCTTTTCATGGCGGGCTTTCAACAGCCAATCAACAATCGTTTAACTGGTGTGCCTTAAGCCATCCCAGCCATGCCTGCAAATGTCTCAGTAGCTGTGATTGGCCGTCTGAAGCATGTGACCAAGTCTTTATAAGTTCGAGGCAGCCGCAGCGGCGTCATTATGCTGCTTAGATTCAGGGACAGAGCACACATCAACGTGCTGGCTGCTGATTAGGGAAAGATAGGCAGGAAAAAACCATTTGTGTCCGGATAGAATTGAGGGACAGGTCGGAGTGTTTAGGCAGGGCGAGTTGTAGGCATTTTAGGGATAGAGTCTGCTGAATTATATAGGGTCAGTGTCTTCTACAAACTACAATCGATATTGCTGTGTGGGGGGTGGGGTCTGCACTCAATCCTGATCTACGATCTCTTCTCAATCCTGTTAGGGACAGAGTCTGCTGAATTTTAGGGAAACTGTGTTCTACAAACTACAATCGATATTGCTGTGTGGTGTGGGATTGGAGATAGGCAGGTGTCAGTGATCCACATCCATTTTTCTGTGTGTGAGCTGCAGTGAACACAATCTTTTTGGGCTGCAGTGAACACAATCTTTTTGGGCTGCAGTGAACACAATCTTTTTGGGCTGCAGTGAACACAATCTTTTTGGGCTGCAGTGAACACAATCTTTTTGGGGTGCAGTGAACAAAATCTTTTTGGGGTGCAGTGAACACAATCCTTTTTGGTGTGCAGTGAACACAATCTTTGTGGGGTGCAGTGAACAAAATCCTTTGTGGGGTGCAGTGAACACAATCTTTTTGGGGTGCAGTGAACAAAATCCTTTTTGGGGTGCAGTGAACAACATCCTTTTTGGGGTGCAGTGAACACAATCTTTTTGGGGTGCAGTGAACAAAATCCTTTGTGGGGTGCAGTGAACACAATCTTTTTAGGGTGCAGTGAACACAATCTTTTTGGGGTGGAGTGAACAACATCCTTTTTGGGGTGCAGTGAACAAAATCCTTTTTGGGGTGCAGTGAACAAAATCATTTTTGGGGTGCAGTGAACACAATCTTTTTGGGGTGCAGTGAACACAATCTTTGTGGGGTGCAGTGAACACAATCTTTTTGGGGTGGAGTGAACAACATCCTTTTTGGGGTGCAGTGAACAACATCCTTTTTGGGGTGCAGTGAACACAATCTTTTTGGGGTGCAGTGAACACAATCTTTGTGGGGTACAGTGAACAGAATCTTTGTGGGGTGCAGTGAACACAATCTTTGGGGGGTACAGTGAACACAATCTTTGTGAGGTGCAGTGAACACAATCTTTGTGGGGTGCAGTGAACACAATCATTGTGGGGTGCAGTGAACTCAATCTTTGTGGGGTACAGTGAACACAATCTCATACTGAAGGTTTGAGGGTGCTGCCTGTTCCATACTCCCCCTACTCCTCATCTAGCCTTTTAGGGGTACAAACAATAGTAATTGGGGCCTAGTGTGGTTGTGTACGTGTGATATACATACACTTTTTTGGGATCATATTTTCTATTCCGCTATTTAATCAAAAACCTTTGGGGATCAGTTAAATTGGGGGATAGTCTGTGTTGGTACGTGTGAGAGAGATCCACCTTTCCAAGTTGTTGGGGTTCATCTCATACTTCTGAAGGTTTGAGGGTGCTGCCTGTTCCATACTCCCCCTACTCCTAGCCTTTTAGGGGTACAAACAATAGTAATTGGGGCCTAGTGTGGTTGTGTACGTGTGATATACATACACTTTTTTGGGATCATATTTTCTATTCCGCTATTTAATCAAAAACCTTTGGGGATCAGTTAAATTGGGGGATAGTCTGTGTTGGTACGTGTGAGAGAGATCCACCTTTCCAAGTTGTTGAGGTTCATCTCATACTTCTGAAGGTTTGAGGGTGCTGCCTGTTCCATACTCCCCCTACTCCTAGCCTTTTAGGGGTACAAACAATAGTAATTGGGGCCTAGTGTGGTTGTGTACGTGTGATATACATACACTTTTTTGGGATCATATTTTCTATTCCGCTATTTAATCAAAAACCTTTGGGGATCAGTTAAATTGGGGGATAGTCTGTGTCGGTACGTGTGAGAGAGATCCATCTTTCCAAGTTGTTGGGGTTCATCTCATACTTCTGAAGGTTTGAGGGTGCTGCCTGTTCCATACCCCCCCTACTCCTCATCTAGCCTTTTAGGGGTACAAACAATAGTAATTGGGGCCTAGTGTGGTTGTGTACGTGCGAGATACATACACTTTTTTTGATCATATTTCCTACTCCGCTATTCAATAAAAACCTTTGAGGATCAATTGAATTGCGGGATAGTCTGTGTCGGTACGTGTGAGAGAGATCCACCTTTCCAAGTTGTTGGGGTTCATCTCATACTTCTGAAGGTTTGAGGGTGCTGCCTGTTCCATACTCCCCCTACTCCTCATCTAGCCTTTTAGGGGTACAAACAATAGTAATTGGGGCCCAGTGTGGTTGTGTACGTGTGATATACATACACTTTTTTGGGATCATATTTTCTATTCCGCTATTTAATCAAAAACCTTTGGGGATCAGTTAAATTGGGGGATAGTCTGTGTCGGTACGTGTGAGAGAGATCCACCTTTCCAAGTTGTTGGGGTTCATCTCATACTTCTGAAGGTTTGAGGGTGCTGCCTGTTCCATACCCCCCCTACTCCTCATCTAGCCTTTTAGGGGTACAAACAATAGTAATTGGGGCCTAGTGTGGTTGTGTACGTGCGAGATACATACACTTTTTTTGATCATATTTCCTATTCCGCTATTCAATAAAAACCTTTGAGGATCAATTGAATTGCGGGATAGTCTGTGTCGGTACGTGTGAGAGAGATCCACCTTTCCAAGTTGTTGGGGTTCATCTCATACTTCTGAAGGTTTGAGGGTGCTGCCTGTTCCATACTCCCCCTACTCCTCATCTAGCCTTTTAGGGGTACAAACAATAGTAATTGGGGCCCAGTGTGGTTGTGTACGTGTGATATACATACACTTTTTTGGGATCATATTTTCTATTCCGCTATTTAATCAAAAACCTTTGGGGATCAGTTAAATTGGGGGATAGTCTGTGTCGGTACGTGTGAGAGAGATCCACCTTTCCAAGTTGTTGGGGTTCATCTCATACTTCTGAAGGTTTGAGGGTGCTGCCTGTTCCATACCCCCCCTACTCCTCATCTAGCCTTTTAGGGGTACAAACAATAGTAATTGGGGCCTAGTGTGGTTGTGTACGTGCGAGATACATACACTTTTTTTGATCATATTTCCTATTCCGCTATTCAATAAAAACCTTTGAGGATCAATTGAATTGCGGGATAGTCTGTGTCGGTACGTGTGAGAGAGATCCACCTTTCCAAGTTGTTGGGGTTCATCTCATACTTCTGAAGGTTTGAGGGTGCTGCCTGTTCCATACTCCCCCTACTCCTCATCTAGCCTTTTAGGGGTACAAACAATAGTAATTGGGGCCTAGTGTGGTTGTGTACGTGTGATATACATACACTTTTTTTGGATCATATTTTCTATTCCGCTATTTAATCAAAAACCTTTGGGGATCAGTTAAATTGGGGGATAGTCTGTGTTGGTACGTGTGAGAGAGATCCACCTTTCCAAGTTGTTGGGGTTCATCTCATACTTCTGTTTCAAGTATTTTATTAAATAATGCAAGTGAGTAACAACGTTTGACATACAGAATAATGCAAGGTAATGTAATCAAAGCTCGGTAACAGAGCATGACCAATAACCGTAACTACAGCAAATCGTGAGGGTTAGTAGACAAGGGGTGGTAAATGGGTTGTCACGAGAGAGTAGTGATTGGCATTACCAACCCACCGGCACCCCATATAGGGATCACACTGTGCCTAGGTGGGGAGGCAAAACCAACCAATTGTTAAACTAAAAGGGAACAGTACCCAAGTCTACCGTATCGTGTGGGAAAAGGCAGGGGGATGAGAGGATCCTCACGGGTATCTACCAAACAGGGAAAACATAGGCTACAGTAAGCCAGAATGAGGGAACAAGTCGAACGGGTAACCTGTAAACTGTAGTTAAAATGACAAGGTAGAACAAACTCAGACGTTGTAGGAGCTACAACATATGTATGCAGAAGGAAGGAAGCAGGGCGTGGGGGGGACAGGGAGAAGGGGGTAACAAGAGGGGACAAGGAGAAAAGGGGAAGGGGTAGAATGAGGGGGAAGAAAAAAGGATCGCCGGGGGGGCCAGTATATAAGGAGTGGGGGTTTTGGGTCCCCAGGTTTGGTTCAGGGCAGCAGTAGGGAGCTATCAAAATTGGGGGGAAGAAAATTGTCAACCCAAGGTTGCCAGATTCTATCATATTTCTCGACTGTATCCGTCAAAACAGCATCGATTTTGGCGTGGATCATAGCGTTGGTGATTCGGTGTTTCACTTCAGTCAACGGCAGGTGTGGGGATTTCCACGCTTTGGCAATGGTTTGTTTAGCCGCTGTTGTGACCTGTAGGAACAGCTTGTGGCGAAATTTGGACACATTATCCGGTTTTACATTCAAGAGAGCCAGTAGAGGGTCAGACGAGATCGGAACGTCCATCAGGGTGGAGAGAATATGGAAGATGGCCTGCCAAAACTTTTGCACCAATGGGCAAGTCCACCAAATGTGCAAGTGTGTGCCTGGCTCCAGGCAACCTCGAAAGCATGTTGCGGAGTAGGAGGGTGAAAATTTTGCAATGCGTGCGGGTACTAAATACCACCGCATCAGCACTTTGTAGTTTGTTTCCGAGGCTACAATATTTTGTGAGGCCATCTTCGTTGATTGCCAGATTTTGGACCAATCTTCAACATCTATGGCGGACCCAAGATCCTGTTCCCACTTAGTAGTATACCCGGGAGGAGTACGGTCGGGGGAGTCAGTGAGTCTGGTGTATAACGAGGATATGAGGCCCCGGGCATGTGGGTCATGGAGGCAAGTGTGTTCAAAAGAAGTCTTGTTGGGTAAGGAAGAGTCAGTGTGGATACATTTGGCCAGGAAGTGCTTAATTTGTAGGTAGCGAAAGATTTCCGAGTTCGGTATATTGTGAGATTCACAAAGCATTGGAAAAGGCTTAAAGGAGTTGAACGTGATCATGGAATGTGCTCTGAGAAGGCCAGCGGTCACCCAATTACGGAATGCCGATGGGGCTTCCCAGGCTGGGGGGAAGGATGGGTTGTGTAGAAATGAAAGCAGGGGGTTATGGGGGGATTGGAGCTGATACTTAAATTTAAGGGTATCCCAAAGACGCAGGGAATGACATAGGATAGGATTCG
This sequence comes from Pelophylax lessonae, assembly GCF_965119305.1. Taxonomy (NCBI): domain Eukaryota; kingdom Metazoa; phylum Chordata; class Amphibia; order Anura; family Ranidae; genus Pelophylax; species Pelophylax lessonae. The sequence continues at coordinate 712,019,173 of NC_138769.1, read as the reverse complement.
AAACAGACCGACGGTCCGACGGTGTCAGCCATAATAAATTAGCAACAGAGAGGGGATCGCATTCGACCGCTTCGAGGGACACCCATAGGGGGATTTCATGAGCAGCATGCCATTTAGTCAGCTGAGCTAATTGGGCCGCCTGATAGTACTTGGCGTATTGTGGGAGACCCAAACCGCCTTGTAGTTTGTGAAGATGGAGGATTCGGCGTGAAACTCTAGGTCTGGTCTTACCCCAGACATAGGAGAAAGTTCGTCGTTGGATTTGACGGAGGTAGTAAGAGGGGACACCAATAGGTAGCACTCGAAAGAGATACAAGATTTTAGGCAGGATAGCCATTTTGGTAACGGTGATGCGTCCCAGCCAGGCAAGAGGCAGGGAAGACCAGGAGTTCATCAATTTCGTAAGGTGAAGTAGCATGGGTGGATAGTTGGCTGTAAAAAGCTCCCGGGGGTCTGCTGTCAACTTAATTCCTAGATAGGGCAGGTAGCCGGTCGCCCAGGAAAAGGGGAATACCGTTTGTAGGTGGGAGAGGAGAGGGGGGGGTAAGGAGACATTGAGCGCTTTTGATTTAGTGGGGTTAACAACTAGGCCCGAGATTTTCGCGAACTGTGTCAGGGTGCGAAGAAGATTAGGGGCAGAGGTGAGAGGGGACGTGAGGAACAAGAGGATATCGTCTGCGAACAGACATAGTTTGTGGTGATGACCACCCAGTTCAAGGCCTTTGATATCAGGATTGGCGCGGATTTTGAGGGCTAGTGGTTCAATTGCAAGTGCAAAGAGGAGAGGGGATAGGGGGCAGCCTTGTCTGGTACCGGATTTGATAGGGAAAGTAGAAGATTGAAAACCAGCATAACGGACAAACGCTGACGGGGAAGAATATAGCGAGGAGATCCAGGAAAGAAAGTGAGGACCAAAACCCCATCTGTGCAGTACAGTTTGTAAGTAAGACCAAGACAGAGTGTCAAATGCCTTTCTGATATCTAGGGAGACAAAGCATGCAGGGATGTTACGACGACGGGCAAGATAGGTAAGATGTATGGCCCTGCGCACATTGTCTCCAGCTTGCCGGCAAGGGATGAAGCCTGTTTGGTCTTTATGGATCAGCGATCCTATGATCGGGTTAAGGCGTGTAGACAGTATCTTGGTCATCACTTTTATGTCAATGTTAAGAAGAGAGATTGGGCGGTAATTGGACCAGGAGGAGTCATCAGCTTGTGGTTTAGGTATCATGGAGATGGCTGCTTTGAGGGAATCCAGGCCAAAGGAGTGGCCTTTAAGTATAGAGTTGTAAGCCTTAGAGAGCATGGGGGTTAGGAGGTCAGAAAAATGTTTGTAGTAGGATGCGGTGAAACCATCAGGGCCAGGCCGTTTGTTAAGCCTAAGGCCTTTGATCGCATTACTAATTTCCAGATCTGTGATAGGCTGTTCCAGGGCTTCGCGTTGAGAATCAGATAGAGTGGGCAGGGTAATGTCAGAGAAAAACTCGGAGACTTGGGAGTCAGTTGGGGGCTGAGACTGGGAGTATAGTTTGGTGAGTTGTTGGCGAAAGGTTTCAAGAATTTTGACGGGGTTGCTAGTGTGGGTTGTGGGGGAAGTTTTCAATCGGATCGGTTTTCGGATGACAGTGGCATTGCGAAGAGAAAGGGCAAGGAAGGTGTCAGGTTTATTCGCTTTAGTATAAAACTTATGTTGGGAGCGTCGGATCTGTTTTTCGGCTGAATCAGTCAGGAAGAGGTCTAGTTCCAGAGTGGCCTTGTCAAGAATTTTCTTATTTTCAGGGGTGGGGTGAGCTTGGAAGCAGTCATGGGCCTGGGTAAAAGCGGAGTCTAGGACTTGATAGGTTCGGCGGCGTTCCTTCTTACGTCGGGAAGCTAAGCTGATGAGGGTGCCTCTGAGTACAGATTTGTGGGCTTCCCAAATCGTGAGTGGAGTAACGTCAGTGGTGTCATTGTGAGTGATATAGTCTTTTAGTGCAGCTGCTACTTCAAGTCGATGGGCAGGGTGAGTAAGAAGGGTATTGTTCAAAGACCAGGAGAAAGTATGTTGTTTAGGGATGAGGGAATCGAAAGAAGAAACGACTGCCTGGTGGTCAGACCAGGGAATTGGTAAAATAGAAGATGCCAAGAGAGAGGGAGAAGTCGCCACGGAAGTGAGGATATGGTCTATACGCGAGGAGGTTTTGTGAGGATTAGAATAAAAAGTGTATTGTCTCCTGGATGGGTTGTGTTCACGCCAAGTATCGACTAAGGAATGAGTTTGGAGTAGATGCTGAAAGGTGAGTCGATGCGGGGAGTGAGAGGGTGCCAGAGGAGATCGGTCCAAAAAAGGATAGAGGACCTGGTTAGAGTCCCCACAAAGAATAGTCGTACCTTTCTTATGATGGTCAACAATTTGAAGAAAATGAGAAAGAAAGGAGTTTGGTTTGGAGTTGGGTGCATAGTACGATGCCAGGGTCACGTCTGTGTCCAGTAAAGTGCCAACAAGTATAAGGTACCTACCCTCAGGGTCCGCAATAGATGTATGAAGCGTGAATGGAGCAGTCCGATGAAACGCTATCAATACCCCCCTCTTCTTGACAGTGGCAGAGGCTGTAAAAAACTGAGGAAAAGAAGCAGTTAGGTAGTTAGGGGTATGTGAGGCAGAAAAGTGAGTTTCCTGCAAACAGGCAACATGCACATCCAGCGAGGCTAGCGAACGGAAGGCCTTGCGGCGCTTCTGTGGGGAATTAAGACCCTGTACATTAAGGGTCAAAATGTTCAGGGCGGCCATGGGTCAGTAGGGAGAGAATAGCCACACTCAGAAAACGTGGATAAGGGAGTCGGAACCCCCCGGCGAGCAAAGGGAGGGGAAGGGAAAGACAGAGGAAAGAGGATCGCGGAGAAGCACCAGGAGGGAAGGGGACAAACAAGACTTTGGAGTAGACAGGGAGAGGAGTGAGGTCAGGGGGAGGGAAGACAAAAAAAAAAAAAACACAAAACCTTTCCGTCAGTGCAGAGATTAACTGACCGCACTGAGGGAGACGAGCCACCTCTGGAAGTCTCCAAAAGGGAGGGTTCCGGAGGTGAAAAGGAGGCAGCAGTGGCAACCGACAGGTGACACAACCGCCATTAAATATTGCTAGTAGACAAGATGTGTGGTGGTGACCAGGGGATACTTTCAATAGCAAGCAGGTAGCAGTAAAAAAGGGCCTAACTCAAAACAAGTCAAGTAAGTTCGGCAAGCAGGAGGAGGAGCCTCAGGTGGGGCTAGTGCCCGCAAAACTCGAACATGGCAGGTAGAGTAGGGGATCCAAGAGGTAGCACAGTGTGGGACTTTCAGTCCATAGAGTCAGCAGAAGTTGGTATCGGGGAAAGAAGTCGGCTCCTCTTAGGGATAGTTGAAGTGGAGGTGGCAGGTTTCTGCGGAGAGCGCGATGCAGAGCGTCTGCGCTGCGGAGGGGGTGCAGGAGTGGATGGTGGTGAAGGTGGAAGCAGGTGCAGCTCCTGAAGAAGACACCGTAGCTCAGCAGTAGTTTTGCAGGTATGCTTGCGATCTTGATGGGTAACTCGCACCGAAAACGGAAAACCCCAAGAATATACGATGTGATTCTGCTGGAGGGTCTGCAGCAGGGGTTTAAATTCTCTGCGTTTAGAGATCGTGGCTTTGCAGAGATCCGTGAAAAGTTGGTAGTCATAGCCTTGAAATTGAAGGACGCCCTTGCGTCTGGCGGCCTGCATGAGCTGCTCCTTGGTTCTATAGAAGTGTAGTTTTGCTATAATGTCCCTGGGTGGACCCTCGGGTTTGCGTGGGGCCAGGGCTCGGTGAACACGATCCATTTCCAGGCGTTCAATGGGGATAGAGGGTGAGAGCTCCTGAAAGAGTGCCGTGATGGTGGACTGCAGATCCACCACGGTTTCCGGTATCCCCCGGATCCTGATGTTAGAGCGTCTGGCCCTATTTTCCTGATCCTCCAATTGGGCCTGCAGGGCCTGATTTTCTTCTCGTAGGGCTTCCAAGTCTTCAGAGTGATTAGAGATGCAAACTTCAAGTTCGTCGGCTTTAATTTCCAGATCCGAGGTACGTTGGCCTAGCTCCCTGATCTCCCTAGTGAGCTTATCTGTGATCTGTTCTGAGGTGTGCTTCAGTGCCTTCTGGAGAATGTGCTCAAAGTGTTGGAGGAGTTCAGACTGTGGGGGACCATAGGTACCGACCCCCTGTGTAAGCGGAAAGTCCGTATCAGACTCACCTTCGTCAGGGTGGGGTAGGGCAAACCTGGGAGTCCTGGAGGTGCCGGAGCCCGAGCTGGAGGCTAACGGTGATGCCATTTTGGTGGAGGCCCTCACCAGGACATCGCGGATGTTACGGCTTTTGAGCTTAGATTTGGCGCCCCCTGACACCATGGTGGGGTGGAGGGTGTTTGAGGTAGGCTGAGAGGGGTTTTCAAGTTAGGTGCGAGGCGGCTGGTCACCGATGCAGGCGGCGGGGTGTCACGCGTCAGAGCGGAGCTCAGGCAGACATGGCAATCTTACTGAGTCCCTCACATGCGCCCCCTCAAAGGATAGTGACAGCGGAACTAGTCAGCGTTGCTGGGCAGGTGATAGTTCATCCAGTATAGGGCCCATTAGCAATGGACTGGGAATTAAGTGCGGCAGCGGGGAGGAGGAAGTCTACGCTGACTGGTTTGGGGGTAGAGGCTGTACTAGGTGCAGTGAGTCCACAGAGAGAGCCCCGAAGCAATGGAAGGCGTTGGGGCCTAGTAAAGATGGCAGCCGGCTGCTGTGGGCCCTGTCTGGGAGTGCTGGCAAATGTCCTCCCTGCACAGTGGTGGCGGTGGGGGGGTGCTGCGGAGGTCACAAAAGAGGAATTCAGGATGGCCGAGGGCCTGATGGGACACCCCCCCACAGATGCGGCCTGCGCAAGTCCGGGGATCCGGTTCGCGGTTAGGCCGCGGGTCCCGCCGATCGGCAATCCGGCCTGCCTTCCCTGCCTATGGTCCACGGGCTGCGGATGGGGCTGCAGGAGACCCGGAGGGGATAGCCCTAGGCAGGATGGATCGTGGATGCGCCGGGGCTCCGACTCGCGGATCGCGGCCTCCGGCAGGAAAGACCGCGGCTTCAGCCGGCAGGTAGGCCTCAATGCTGCAGAGGTAGGCGGCGGGCCCCCCGGGTGTCAAGAAGCGGCTGGGCAGGTGCAGATGCATACGGGGAGCCACCCCAGTGGATATGGAGCCCGATGGGGGACTTTAATGAGCTGGATGGAGGTGGATGGATGGCTCTGTCACGGAGCCCTCAGTGCCTGCGTCCTCCTCGCTCGGCTGCCGGACACGCCCCTCATCTCATACTTCTGAAGGTTTGAGGGTGCTGCCTGTTCCATACTCCCCCTACTCCTCATCTAGCCTTTTAGGGGTACAAACAATAGTAATTGGGGCCCAGTGTGGTTGTGTACGTGTGATATACATACACTTTTTTGGGATCATATTTTCTATTCCGCTATTTAATCAAAAACCTTTGGGGATCAGTTAAATTGGGGGATAGTCTGTGTCGGTACGTGTGAGAGAGATCCACCTTTCCAAGTTGTTGGGGTTCATCTCATACTTCTGAAGGTTTGAGGGTGCTGCCTGTTCCATACCCCCCCTACTCCTCATCTAGCCTTTTAGGGGTACAAACAATAGTAATTGGGGCCTAGTGTGGTTGTGTACGTGCGAGATACATACACTTTTTTTGATCATATTTCCTATTCCGCTATTCAATAAAAACCTTTGAGGATCAATTGAATTGCGGGATAGTCTGTGTCGGTACGTGTGAGAGAGATCCACCTTTCCAAGTTGTTGGGGTTCATCTCATACTTCTGAAGGTTTGAGGGTGCTGCCTGTTCCATACTCCCCCTACTCCTCATCTAGCCTTTTAGGGGTACAAACAATAGTAATTGGGGCCCAGTGTGGTTGTGTACGTGTGATATACATACACTTTTTTTGGATCATATTTTCTATTCCGCTATTTAATTTAACTGGGCCTCCATGCGAGACCTGTGTGCCTTGTTGCGCTGTTTTGAGTACTCCACCAACATGGCCAGTGGCAATGACGCCGTTCTCAGCTTAACTATCCCACTTCCATGCCTCCTTGAAAAAACAATTCGGGCGATGATGGAAGAGGATGTGGCACAGGATGAGGAGGAGGAGGAGGATGAAGAGGTAACATTTCCAAGGCTTTCAGGGCAGTCATTCGCAAGGGGCTCCGAGGGTGGGTTCCTGCACACGCAAACGCCAGGGACGCAATTGTCCAGCAGGGGCACAGTTCTGGAGGATGAGGAGGATGAGGAGGAGGAGGAGCTGGAGGAGGAGATGGAACCATGTTCACAGCAGGGTGGCACCCAGGCCAGCTCATGGCCATCACTGGTGCGTGGCTGGGGGGATACAGAGGACACGGACGATACACCTCCCACAGAGGACAGCCTTTCGTTGCCTCTGGGCAGCCTGGCACACATGAGCGATTACATGCTGCAGTGTCTCCACAACGACCGCCGAGTTGCCCACATTCTAACTTGTGCTGATTACTGGGTGGCCACGCTGCTGGATCCCCGTTACAAGGACAACGTACCGTCCTTAATTCACTCACTGGAGCGCGATCGCAAGATGCGCGAGTACAAGCGCACGCTGGTAGACGCCATGCTGCTGGCATTCCCATCTGACAGCGGGGCCACAGTGGAAGCACAAGGCAGAGGAGGAGGAGGAGGAGGTCGCCAACGCAACCAGGGCACCGCCAGCACCTCAGAAGGCAGGGTTAGCATGGCCGAAATGTGGAAAAGCTTTGTCAGCACGCCACAACAAACAGCAGCACCAGCAGCTCAGATGGAACGTCTTAGCAGGAGGCAGCATTTTACCAACATGGTGGAGCAGTATGTGTGCACACGCCTACATGTAGTGAATGACGGGTCTGCCCCCTTCAACTTCTGGGTCTCCAAATTGGGCACATGGCTTGAGCTTGCCCTTTACGCCTTGGAGGTGCTGGCGTGCCCTGCAGCCAGTGTATTATCTGAACGGGTATTTAGCACGGCTGGGGGCGTTATAACAGACAAGCGCAGCCGCCTGTCCAGAGACAATGTGGACAAGCTCACGTTCATTAAAATGAACCAGGCATGGATCCCACGGGACTTTTCCGTACCTTATGCAGAATAGCAATGGATACCGACCTTACCCACCCATTGTTCCATTTTTGCTCTTTCTCACTCTTTTGGGGTGTACCCTCATTTAAAATTTTTGAAAAGAAGCAGTGTTGGCTACCTCGTCCTCCTCCTCAGGGCCAGATTAATGTAGGGGCTATTGGAGCTGCAGCTCCAGGCCCCTACCTTTTATATAGGCCCCGGGTTGGCCATATTCACTGTTACCGCTCTTCTGTCACTTGTAAACACAGAAGTCTGGCTTCTATGCTCGCTTCCCCAGGCAGCACCCTCAGAACCTCCCCACACAGCGTGAAGGCCGGACAAGGAGGGACAGTTGGCGATGCATGGATGTGTTTATGGGCTTCAGAGACAGCATCCCATGTTGAATTAGGCATGCATGGCTGCACCCTTCCTCCTCTGGGTGCATGGCAAGGCACGGCCCTTAAGGCCCTTCAAAATCCTCAGCACCAAGCCCATGATGCTGTTAATCCGGCCCTGGTCCTCCTCCACCGCCGCTTCCACCTACACCGCCCATAGGTGTGCGCAGCCTATTGCATTAAGGTGTGCACCCCAAAGTTGAAATACACATGCATGTGTTTGCCAGCAGGGAGAGTAATGTATCGGGGCCATGTACCTGTAGGCAAGGAGAAATAGAGCAGAGCAGGTCCCAGGGAGATCTTTCCCATCTCCTCACTGGCAATGCTATGTGCCCTAGGTGATTAGGGTGTGCCCAGGCACACCCAGCACACCCTGTGCGCACGCCTATGTCACCGCTAGGCTTGTGACGGTATCAGATTTTCATGCTGCGATTAATTGATTAAGGTTTTGCCACGGTATACGGTATTATCACGGTATTCTATTATTAAATTTAAATTATTAAATTTCCACCTCACTTCAATTTCATTGCTGAATTTAGGGGCTTTGGTTCACTTATGCACATTATTATATAGTCAGTCAGTACAGACTCTGTGAACCAGGCCTAAAATAGGTCATCAAGCAGTGTCTGGCCTAACTGGTGATAACTGGTTCTGGCGCTCGGCTCCGATCCGATGGCCTGGTCATTAAGAGGGCAAATCCTTGTGGTCAAGAAGTGGTTAAACCTGAAGGAGGTGTTGTTTATAAATTACTTTACTATTGCTTTAGGCCTGGTTCACATGTATGCGGGTTGGTGGTTCACATTTGCACAGGCATAGCAGCCCATTGATTTGAATGGGCTGCTATGCCCTCATTTTCCGCAGAAAAAAGGTGCATGCAGCATTTTTTTAAAATTCAGTGGCCTTGAAATCCATCCTGCTTTTGCACCATGCGACTAACCTGCAGTTCCTGCTCTGGCAAGCTTTCTGCATTTTTTGTATACGTGGGCACGGCATTTAAAAATAAACAGTTTGCGTGTGCAGCAACGGCAGGTAAGTCGCATGGTGCAAAAGAAGGATGGATTTCATGGCCACTGCATTTTTTTAAATTCTGCATGCACCTTTTTTCAGCTGAAAACGCAGGCATAGCAGCTCAAGCCCATTCACATCAATGGGCTGCTATGCCTGTGCAAATGTGGGCCCCCAACCCGCATACATGTGAACCAGGCCTAAAGCAATAGTAAAGTCATTAATTGGTTAAACCTGCAGGAGGACCGGTGTTTTTATCTATTAATGACTTTACTATTGCTTTAGGCCTGGTTCACATGTATGCGGGTTGGGGGCCCACATTTGCACAGGCATAGCAGCCCATTGATGTGAATGGGCTTGAGCTGCTATGCCTGCGTTTTCAGCTGAAAAAAGGTGCATGCAGAATTTAAAAAAATGCAGTGGCCATGAAATCCATCCTTCTTTTGCACCATGCGACTTACCTGCCGTTGCTGCACACGCAAACTGTTTATTTTTAAATGCCGTGCCCACGTATACAAAAAATGCAGAAAGCTTGCCAGAGCAGGAACTGCAGGTTAGTCGCATGGTGCAAAAGCAGGATGGATTTCAAGGCCACTGAATTTAAAAAAAATGCTGCATGCACCTTTTTTCTGCGGAAAATGAGGGCATAGCAGCCCGTTCAAATCAATGGGCTGCTATGCCTGTGCAAATGTGGGCCGCCAACCCGCATACATGTGAACCGCCAACCCGCATACATGTGAACCACCAACCCGCATACATGTGAACCAGGCCTAAAGCAATAGTAAAGTCATTAATAGATAAAAACACCGGTCCTCCTGCAGGTTTAACCACTTCTGGATCGCAAGGATTTGCCCCTTTAAAGACCAGGCCATCGGATCAGAGCGCCAGGACCAGTCATCACCAGGTAGGCCAGACACTGCTTGATGGCTATATAATAATGTAATGTGGGCTGCTAGGCGTGTGTGTGTGTATATATATATTTATTAGAGCTGCACGATTCTGGCCAAAATGAGAATCACGATTTTTTAGCTTGGAATAAAGATCACGATTCTCTCACGATTCTCTGTGTAACAAAAAAAAAAAAAATTGGGATAACTTTACTGTTACGTTTTTTTTTTTTTTTTTTATTCATTAAAGTCTAATCATTGCGTTTGAAAGACTGCTGCGCAAATACAGTGTGACATAAAATATTACAACAATCGCCATTTTATTCTGTAGGGTCTCTGCTAAAAAAATATATAAAATGTTTGGGGGTTCTAAGTACTTTTCTAGCAAAAAAAAAACTGATTTTAACTTGCAAGCAGCAAGTGTCAGAAAAAGATCCAGTCTTTAAGAGGTTAAACTTCCTTTCTCCCTGGCAGAGGGAAGGAAAAGATACAAATGTAATCATTTTTGTTTATAGTTAGGAGACTTAATGCTGAAAGGTGTTAGCTGAGTGAGTGAATGAGTCATCCAGCTCACTGAAATGTATCAATTCACAAGTCAGGCAGACTTGACAGAGAAACTCGGTATTTTAAAAATGCCACAATAACAATACCGTGGCTATGCAATACCGCGATATATCGAATTACCGAAAACCGGCATATGTCTAGTCACCGCCACATCCACCACCACCTCAACCTCCCTCCTACTCCATATGGGCCTCGTCCTTCAGAGATGAAGAAGAACATTGTTTTATTTTTCTGTTTTTTTTTGTTGTTTTAAGTTATTTCCCTATCCACATTTGTTTGCAGAGCACTTGCCATGCTCTTAAGTACGTTTTGCTGCCATTTGCAGCACTCTAGCCCTTTCCTTTGGTGTTTTAGAGCCATTTTAGTGCCTTAAAGTTCGGGTCCCCATTGACTTCAATGGGGTTCGGTGTCCGGGAAAAGTTCGGTAAAAGTCCGGGACACGGACCCGGACTTTTTTTTAAAGTTCGGCCGAACCCGTCGAACACGGACATCTAGGTGTTCGCTCAACCCTACCCTTAACCACTTTACCACCGGAGGATTTTGCTGTCTTACGTCCAGGCCACTTTTTGGGATTCGGCACTGTGCGACTTTATCTGACAATTGCGCGGTCGTGTGACGCCGTACCCAAACGAAATTTACGTCCTTTTTTTCCCACAAACAGAGCTTTCTTTTGGTGGTATTTGATCACCTGTGCAATTTTTACTTTTTGTGCTATAAACAAAAAAAGAGTGTTTATTTTGAAAAAATAACAATATTTTTAACATTTTTTTATATGAAATTCCCCCCCAAAAAAATGTAAAAATCAAATTTTTCTCTTCTCCCTGCTTATGTGGGTTTCCTCGCACACTCCAAAAACATGCTAGCAGGTTAACAGACTCCTGTATAGAATTAGAACTAAGGGAAAGATTTCTGTCATTTCTGGTGTTTTTTTTTAAACGCGTAATGGTGGCGTTCTGCGATTTTTTTTGCGGGACTGCGACATTGCGTCGGACCTTTGACTGACATTTTTGACACTTTTGGGGGTACCAGTGACATTACTGCAGTAATCAGTGCTATAAATATGCACTGTTACTGTAAAAATGACACTGGCAGGGAAGGGGTTAATTTTATTGGAGAGGGAGGGGTTAATGTATGCCTGGTGCTTACTGACGTGTGGCGGGGGGAGGTGACTGAGTGAGTCAGGGACAGATCGGATGTTCAGCTATGCTGAACACTCCGATCTGTCACTCCCTGTCACTTAGGAGATCCGCCCGCTCTGTTTACACAGGCGGGCGGATCTCCAAACTAGATTCCCTGACAATCAGGGAAGAGCGGCGGCGATCGCCGCTGCTCCTCCCCTGGCCCGACTCCCGCTGTGAAGCGCCGCCTACAGGGGGAGGAGTCCAGCGACGTGGACGATAACAAGCCACTGTGCCGCAGTAGAGGCACAGTGAGCTGAGTTAAAGTGGTTAAATATGCAATATAAAACATATAAGGAAGAAAATAAAAAATATTGAATAATATCAAATAAACACAGCAAAGTTATATTTACCACACTTAAGATGGCTGCTAGCTTCAAATGGTCGTTACCAGAGTCCTTAAGATGGATGCCTTTCTTAAGATGGTGGCTTCCCTCCAAGTTTCAGATAAATGATGGAGCAAGATGGATTATGTCTGGATGAGTATATGAGTATATAAATGGCTGTAGTAGTGTGTATGTTGCAAGTGTAAAGGGTGTTATCAGTATGTAATAATGTGTAATGTCTCACATCTGGGTTCTCCCTTTTATATGGTATTGAACAAAGGACTATTAAAATTACCATAAGTTAAACCCAGAGGGATGAAACATTATCCCCATTGGTTGGGATATTCTATCCATTAACTGGTGAGGTCATAGTCACACCTCTCCTAATAACCCAATATTTTGTATAATAAAATTAAAGGATGATTTCTTTATATTCAAGATCAACCATAAAATCAACATAAAAACTTGTCCATACTCTCAGTACATACATACATGTCCATCTATATCTCCATCATGCAATTATTGGATCTGGTAAACCATTTATAAGATAATGAATAATACAATATAATATTTTTATATTGAAAAATACTAAATTATCCCAAGACTGCATTTATTAGTATGTCAAGAGGAGGCAATATTGTACTGTTCATTAAATTCAGTGTTTAAAATACGTCATAACATACAATAGCCCACTATTTAAACCTTTGACCTGTCTGGCTAGTGAAAATCCATTAATTATTTGACAATGCCATATGCTGTCAGACATTGTGTCTGGCTTGTAGTATTTATGATTACTTTAAAAACTTAAACACAAACTTACATAAAGTGAGGTAATTAGTTACAGGATACACATGTCCTTACACTTAATAGAAAAGTATTCTAAGTAAGATTTGTTATTTAGCAAGAATATAAACCCAACATATGGTAGACAGATAATTTCTAAATATGTATATACCTTACATAATATAATGACATAATTATTGCTAATATCTTCTCACACATTATAATGTATCTTTAAAACTTATATATATTTTAAATGTCTGATAGAGTATACTGGGCTATTGTCCATTGTTGCAATACTTACAGACAGGCTGGCACTACCATTATGTCTTATCTGAAGAGATGTCTAAAGGCCTCTTATTTATGACTACATAGATACAGAGATCTTCTATTGCAATTCTAGACTTTTTTGTAAGAGACATCCTGCAACAGAACATATATGAACTTTCATTCACCTCCAAACAAAATGGAAGCTGCACTGTTCAAAATCCCTATGCATAAAATGGAATATACATGGCTTTTTAAATCCATTTTTTTCTATTATTTAATCCCCAATAATCCCGACAAATCCTTGGTCCCACTGTCAGACCCTTCACTGGTGCAGTGGGTCCTGGGTTCCTTCTGGTGACGACCTTGCCCATCCTCATGTGACGAGAGTATGCAGCCAGTTTCTGGCGGATGAAGGAATTAATACTATTGAATGGCCCCCACGCTCGCCTGACTTAAATCCAATAGAACACCTCTGCGACATTATGTTTCGGTCCATCCCATACCGCCAGGTGGCACCTCAGTCTGTTCAGGAGCTCAGTGATGCCCTGGTCCAGATCTGGGAGGAAATACCCCAGGACACCACCCGTCATCTCATTAGGAGCATGCCCCGACATTGTCAGGCATACATACAAGCACGTGGGGGCCATACAAACTACTAAGGACCATTTTGAGTTACTGCATCAAAATTTCAGCAAAATGGACAAGCCTGCTGCATCATTTTTTCACTTTGATTTTGGGGATGTCTTTGAATTCAGCCCTCTGTAGGGTGATCATTTTAATTTTCATCAAACTATGTGGCATCCTTTCCTTCCTAACACATTACCCAGTCCATACCAGTATAGATCCTAACACATTACCCAGTCCATACCAGTATAGATCCTAACACATTACCCAGTCCATACCAGTATAGATCCTAACACATTACCCAGTCCATATCAGTATAGATCCTAACACATTACCCAGTCCGTATCAGTATAGATCCTAACACATTACCCAGTCCATACCAGTATAGATCCTAACACATTACCCAGTCCATATCAGTATAGATCCTAACACATTACCCAGTCCATAACAGTATAGATCTTAACACATTACCCAGTCCATAACAGTATAGATCCTAACACATTACCCAGTCAATACCAGTATAGATCCTAACACATTACCCAGTCCATATCATTATAGATCCTAACACATTACCCAGTCCATAACAGTATAAATCTTAACACATTACCCAGTCCATACCAGTATAGATCCTAACACATTACCCAGTCCATAACAGTATAGATCCTAACACATTACCCAGTCCATACCAGTATAGATCCTAACACATTACCCAGTCAATACCAGTATAGATCCTAACACATTACCCAGTCCATATCAGTATAGATCCTAACACATTACCCAGTCCATAACAGTATAGATCTTAACACATTACCCAGTCCATACCAGTATAGATCCTAACACATTACCCAGTCCATATCAGTATAGATCCTAACACATTACCCAGTCCATACCAGTATATATCCTAACACATTACCCAGTCCGTACCAGTATAGATCCTAACACATTACCCAGTCCATAACAGTATAGATATCCAGCATGAGATTTTTCCTCATTGAGATCTGATGTGTGTTCAAAGGCTTCCTTTACTTTATTTGAGCAGTGTATATCCTTACCTAAAAACAAAAAAGAAAAAAAAAAAAAACATGTAAAACATTTCCACAAAATGTTGCCAATGGCTGACAGGGGAATGCCTCTTACCGAGCCATTGAAGACCGTGATTACTGCTAGCGATTATATCAGCCGCTAGCGATATTCGTATGTTAATCGATCTATCAGCTTGGTACAATCAGCCTGCCCATTCATGGTTCTAATCTCGGCCGATTCCTAGTGAATGGCCCGCCTTATTCTGATCGTAGTATCTGCATACCGCTACAATAAAAAATCTCTAATAGGCACTTTGAAGGTTTTCTTTTATTTAGCTAAGCATTGATGTTGTTGACAATGTGTGCTATTTAATCCAATTCTTGTGAGACATATTACCTGGGGGAACAAATAAACTTAATTACATTTTTCCCTTTCATTCAAAATGCTCCTATCGGAATTTTTTTTCCTGCATAATGAAAGAATATAAAAGATTTGTAAATGGGTAGGTGAGTGGCTTTAAGGGAATGATTAAAATATCTATTTTGTTCTTGGCTTTTTTCTAATACTATTAAAATACTAAAGGTACAAGAAAAATATACACATTGATAAGTGATATCAGAAAAAAAACCGAAGTGGTCCATTTTTGCCCCTTTTAACCAGTTCCGGACTGCCCACCACATACTGTATATACTGCGGCAGGGTGGCCCTCCTGCGCGAACCGCCGTAGGGTTAGGTCGGTCACGCGCCGCAGGCGCGCCCCCACTCGGCAGCGGGGACTCTGATGCATGGGGCAGGCGGCTCCGACTGCTGCTAGCCACCTACGATCGCTCCACGCTGAGAGAGAAGAACGGCCAGCTGTTGTAAACACAGCTGACCGTTCTTCTCTCTGGAATGATCACAGAGCCCCTGTGATCCTTCTATATAGGATTACAGGTCTCTATGGTCATTTCAGAAGCCCCCCCCCCCCCACACAGTTAGAATCACTCCCCTAGGCTCCCATTTAACCCCTTGATCACTAACAATGTTAACTCCTTCTCTGCCAGTGTCATTATTACAGTAACAGTGCATATTTATAGCACTGATTACTGTAGTAATGTCCCTGGTCCCCCCAAAGGTGTCAAAATGTCAGTTAGGGGTCCGATCTTTCCGCCGCAATGTCGCAGTCCCGCTAAAAATCGCAGATCGCCACCATTACTAGTAAAAAAAAAAAAAAAAAAAACAATAAAAAGGACATAAAACTTTCCCGTATTTAGTGGACGCGATAACTTTTGTGCAAACTAATCAAAATACGCTTTTTGCTATTTTTTTTTACCAAAAATATGTGGCAGAAACCAAATTGGTGGTTCTAAAATGTTAAAAAAATTTAGATTTTTCATTTTCATTTTTTTGGGGAATGTTATATAGCAGAATGTGAAAAATATATTTTTTTTTTCCGAATTGTCGCTCTTTTTTTGTTTATAGCGCAAAAAATAAAAATTGCACAGGTGATCAAATACCACCAAAAGAAAGCTCTGTTTGTGGGAAAAAAAGGACATCAATTTAATTTGGGTACAGCGTCGCACGACTGTGCAATTGTCTGTTAAAATAACGCTGTGCCGAATCGCAAAAAGTGGCCTGGTCATTAAGGGGGCAAATCTTTCCAGTCCAAAAGTGGTTAAAGACGAACTTCATTCTAAAGGGGAAGTTCCACTTTATGCCCTCCTCCCCCCTTCTTCTTCTTTTGGAACTTTTTTTGGGGGGGATGGAAGGAAGCGGATTCCTAGTTTTGACAGTCACCTGCTTCCACTTCCAGCCACCACATCTAATGTTTGGTAAGCTTCAATATAATACACTTTTACTTTTGGGTTTAATACTATTTTAACCAATTTTTCATTCTTTGTTGAAGCTCAGTGCTGCTGATCTCTCATCACTTCCTTTCTACATGCACTCCAGATATGGCTGCATGGCAATTCTTTTGGCAGGTTTCCAAATGGTGACAACAGTGGGTCATATCTGTACAATGTGTATGGAAATGTAGTTTCTAGCAGAAGCCCATGGGACAGGGTGACAACACAGGAGTAAATTGGGACCTAGGTACAGAATGTTGTCACTAGAAATGCGCATGACGAAAAAATGTGTTTAGTTTCATTTAAATTTGTTAATCTAGTTATTTAGTTAAGTTGAATTTGGTTTATTCGTTCAATTCATTTTCGAGATTTGTATTCGGAATTTATATTTGGTATTCATATTCGGAAATCATTCTTTGTATTTTTCGAGTTTTCTTCAATTTTACCAATTTATTTTCTTGATTCGAAACGTTCGAATCGATACATTTTAAATCAGTCGAATTGAAAATTTTAAATTTCTTTTGATTCTAATGTAGCAGGCCAGCAGCCAAGTAACCAAACATCTGATAGTTATTTATACACATTTATCTTGTTTGTATTAATAATACCTTTATTCAAAATATGCAAAGTGTTCTAATTAATAAAAGTAATATCTTACTTACAACATTTTACTATGTACAATACTGTGCAGAAGTTTTAGCCAGCTGAGACAAAAAAATGTCAAGTACAAATGCTTTTAAATAATTATATTTTACTGGTTTCTTTTTTTTTTTTTTATTTTACAATTGTTTTTCGTTTCATTTAAATTTGTTAATCTAGTTATTTAGTTTAGTTAAATTTGGTTGATTCCTTCAATTCATTTTCGAGATTTGGATTCGGAATTTATATTTAGGATTCATATTCGGAAAACATTCTTTGTATTTTTTGAATTTTCTTCAAATTTACCAATTTTTTTTTTCAGCTCAAAACATTCGAATCCATACATTTTAAATCAGTCGAATTGAAAATGTAAGATTTCTTTCAATTCTAATGCACCAGCCGAGTAACCAAACATCTGATTGCTATTTATACACATTGATCCTGTTTGTATTAATAATACGTTTATTCAAAATATGCGAAGTGTTCTAATTAATAAAAGTAGTATCTTACTTTCAACATTTTACTATGTACAATACTGTGCACAAGTTTTAGCCAGCTGAGAAAAAATAATGTCAGGTACAAATGCTTTTAAATATTTTTATTTTACTGGTTTCTTTTTTTTTTTTTTAATTTTACACTTGCAAAGTGAACAAACAAAAGAAAATGATTACAATGACTCTTTAAAACATTTTTTGGCTTGTAAAAAAACAACATAGACAAGGGCAGGGGGGTTTAATAGGGGGGAAAATAAAGGGAAGGGAGAAATGTATATCGGAAATTGGAAGTTTTTTACTGTATGAAATGTATTTGTATGCTCTCTTCTTTTTTTGAAAACAATAAATAATTAAAAAACAAAAAAACAAAAACAGCATTATTTTGAAATGGTACTCTAATAACACACAGTCTTTGATTTCAACAATGTGTTTACAGTTCGAATTCCAATAGAATTCTATGTAAAATTTACGTCAAATTTCAATTAGAATTTCGGAAATTTTGACAACTTTAGTTTCGTTATTTGGAGAATTCGGTAAAATTTGTTTTTACAGTAATTAAGGGATTCGGATATATCTAAATCTCCAATTAACAAAAAATGTGTCTGAATATTCAGAACGAAAGGAACTGCACATGTCTAGTTGTCACCCTATAACAGGAAGTGCCTGAAAAAAGACCTCCATCGCAGGATAACTATTTATTATTTTAATGAAAGCTTCAGATTTAAAAATAATTCAAAATATTTTTGAAATTAGATTAACATGTTAAAGCATTGATAAGAATTTTGGTGATTGGGCCTACATCTACTACTATCTATTGGATGCATCCACAGAAGCAGAAAGTTGTCAGAAGAAAATGTATAAATTGTCACTGGCTAAAGCAAGACAAGAAAACGGAAAATTTATATCAATACTTACCGTAATTTTCCTTTCCTGATGGACTCCATGGCAGCACACGTATGGGTAGGCTCCGCCTCCTCTCCTACCCTATAGGACCCCACTCCCATAAATCTTTGCTCCATACCAGGAGCCGTGTTCCATAACTAGAACTACTCCAGCAGATGGGAGGGGACTCCTGCTGCCATGGAGTCCATCAGGAAAGGAAAATTACGGTAAGTATTGATATAAATTAGTTTTCCTGACAGACTCCATGGCAGCACACGTATGGGAAATAACTAGCCATACACACCCGGATGGGTAACTGCTGGTTTAACAGAAAAAGGTTTAATTTGCCCTGTTAACAGACAAGACTTTTAAACCAAAGTTGACCGAAGATAAAGAAGCCGGTTCAACACAGTAATACGACATAAAGGTATGAATTGATGACCAAGAAGCCGCTCTGCAAATCACGTCAGGAGCTACCTGAAGAGAAGCTGCCCACGACGTAGAGATCCCTCTAGTGGAATGAGCTGTCACCACCTCTGGAGGAGCCAGTCCCTTGGCTTTATATGCCCACTGGATGGTCTGAACTATCCAACTCGCTATGGATCTTGAGGAAGCTTGTGTGCCCTTGTTTTTTCCACAGATGAGGACAAAAAGATGGTCGGACTGGCGGAAAGGAGCTGTAGTCTCCAGATATAGCCGAAGAGTTTCCCCCACGTCCAAAGGGTGGATAGAATTTTCAACTTGAGATTTGAACGTGGGAAGGACAATTTCCTGGTTGACATGGAATACCGACATTACTTTCGGATTGGAGCCAAGCATCGGAACCAATACTACCCGATCAGGGAAAAACGTAAGGAATGGTTCCTTGTAACCCAAGGCACCGAGTTCAGAAACCCATTTGGCCGAAGTAATAGCCACCAGAAAGGCTGTTTTCATGGAGATATTTTTAAGGAAGAATGGATCCTTCTGATTCAAGGTGACTGAGGAAAGGAACTCCAAGACCGTAGGAAGATCCCACTTAGGGAATCTGGGCTTTCTAGGAGGTCTTAACCTAGTAGCGCCTCTGCAGAACTGGCGAACCAAGGAGTGTTTCGCCCATGCAGTTCCAGTGAAGGCCGAAATGGCTGAGATTTGGACTCGGAGGGAGCTTACTGCCAATGACAGGTCCAGTCCGGACTGGAGGAAGCCCAAAATATCCTGGATTCCTGGGTCAGAGACAGAGCCAGATCTGCTATCCACATAATCCTTGAACTTGGACCAGATTTTTTTGTAGACCTTGTTTGTGCCGGGTCTTCTGGCACTCATCATTGTAGCGATTGCCTCGTTTGGACAACCGAGCGCTTTCAATCTTTCCCTCTCAACAGCCATGCCATGAGATGAAGCTGTGCTGGGCTGGGGTGAAGAATAGGCCCTTGGGACAGAAGGTCCGGCCTGACTGGCAGAGGTATCGGGTCCCGACAGCTCAGTTGGAGCAACAGAGGAAACCACGGTCTCTTTGGCCAGAAGGGAAGAATCGCTATGATCTGCACTCTCTCTGTCCTGAGTCTGTGAAGAAACTTGAATATGACTGGCACTGGAGGAAACGCATAAGCCGTATGAAAATTCCAATGATCCGTCAGGGCATCTACCCCGTAGGCCTGGGGATAACGCCACCTCGTGTAGAATCTCTCCAGTATGGCATTGCTTGGAGATGCGAACAGATCTACCTCTGGACGGTAACCTAGAGACATGACCCATATGAAGGTCTCTGGATGGAGTGACCACTCATTGTTGTCCAGAGCAGACCTCGAGAAGAAGTCTGCCTGGACGTTCTGGGCACCTGGAAGATAGGCGGCTGACAAGTTGGACAGATGTCTTTGAGCCCAATCCATAATTGGTTTCACTTCTTTCAGAAGAGAAGGACTGCGGGTGCCCCCTTGTCTCTTGATGTAGGCGATGGCTGTCGTATTGTCCAGTCTTAGGAGGACCGAGGCATCGGTCGCCAGATGCTGAAAGGCCTGGAGAGCACAGAACGCTGCCCGAAGCTCCAGCACATTCGAGACCACCCCGCATGTAGGGAAGTCCCATCTGCCCTGGGCCACCTCCGACAGGCAGTGCGCTCCCCATCCCGTCCTGCTGGCGCCCGAGGTCACGACCAACCAGGACGCTGGAACGATTGAATGGCAGTTTAACAGATTCTTTCGCTGAAGCCACCAGGTTAAGCTGTCTCTCATGGACGTAGTTATCCGAATGAGGACTTCTGGATTCTCGAAATTCCATTTTTGGAGAAATCCCATCTGAAAGGGCCTCATCTTCCACTGTGCCCACTTCACCATGGGAACCGTGGAAACCATGGTCCCAATTATCTTCATGCACTGGGACGCCCGGAGATGAGAGGCTGATAATGCCGGACGAATCCTGTTGCGAATTGTCGGAATCTTCTCTAAAGGAAGGGAGATAGTGCCACTGGAAGTGTTGAAGAGGGCCCCTAGGCAGACCAACGACTTTGTGGGTTCCAAATGGCTTTTCTCCAAATTCAGGAGCCACCCGAACTCTTGAAGGGTGGAAATTACTTGAGATCTGTGAAGCAGAATTTGATCCTGATGTTCTGACAGAAGGAGCAAGTCGTCCAAGTAATGGTAAAGACGAATCCCTTTTGCTCTGATCAGGGCTACTACAGCCAGTAAGATCTTGGAAAAGATTTGAGGTGGTGTGGTAAGCCCGAAAGGGAGACAGGTAAATTGAAGATGCACCTGACCCACTGCGAATCAGAGAAATTTTTGCATTTCTGCTGCGACTGGGACGTGAAAGTAGGCATCTTTCAAGTCTATGGATATCATCCAATCCTCTGGCTGTACCACTTGCCGAATTGTAAAAAGTGTTTCCATCCTGAACCTCTCTTTCTTGATGAAGGTGTTGTTGTGGAATTTTCCCTCAGGTACAAAATACCTGTTACCTGTTAGTCAGTGATACCAAATCAGACAATATATAGCTATATATATAATGAGATCAGACAAGACTCAAGATGGCTGAATCATACTGACCTGATTTATTACAGCGTTTCTGGAGTTTATATATACTCAAAGATGGGTTTGTCATTACAATCTGACGTACAAGAAATGGGTTGTTATTAACATCTTTTATCCAATCAAAGTTAACAACTAATTATAGTAAGCATTATGTCAATCTAGATCGTGATTCTCTGTCATATGGGAAATTTCTTGGTGACGTTCAATAAAAGTTCCAAAGGGGCTTTTAGAAGATATTATTGGCTTTGTGGTCAGCCGTCCAGACAGAGTTGATATTCTGAGAGATAGGGAATTTCCACTGTTTCGGTCATCTGATATATTCTTAGCCTTTGCAAGCTCAGTGACACATGTGAAGAAATCAAAGTAAAATGAGATTAACTAAAAAGACATTTTGTTTAAGATAACCATTCTAAATGCCAGTCAAGGCATCCTGCATATCCAGCAAGGTATCTTGTAAAGGCCAATAAGGTATCCAGAAAATGCGAGATAGGTATGCCAAGACAGTGTTTAGGTGTGTTAGGTCTAAAACCGGCCTCCAAGAGCCGCTTTTCTTCAAGACCATGAAGAGCGGAGAGTAGATGCCTTGGAACCGTTCCTCGGTTGGGACAGGCACTGCCGCACCCTGGGCAACCAGGGATTCTACATATGTAAGAAGAGTTGACTTCTTTTCTTCTGAACGGGGTAAGGCCGTAGGAATGAAGCGAAGAATGGGGCTTCTGTCGAAAATCCACACATGTCCGTGCGATACGGTTCTGACGGCCCATTGATCTTCGATCGAGGCTGCCCAGACGTGCGCAAACTGAAGCAAGCATGCGCCTACCCGCACCGTCTGGACAGGCTCGATATCAAAAAGACTTCGTCGCCTCTCGGCTTGCTGAAGATTTTCCTTTGGAGAACTTCTGCCCAGTAGACTGAGGGCGCTTCCAGTTCTTCCTGAACTCACGACCGGGCCTGTAAAAACGGGCCTCTCTGGCACGATCAGGATTTTGTCTGTTTTGAGGTCTTCTCTGATCTATCAACCGGCGATCCTGGGGAAGGAAACCCGATTCACCACCAGTGGCACGGGTGATAGCACTGTCCAGTTTATTACCAAAGAGGGAGGAACCCTCAAAGGGAATTTTGCACCAGGCCTGCTTAGAGGCAGGGTCGGCCAACCAGGGGCGCAACCACAAGGCGCGTTTGGCCGTGACAGAGGACAGCATGACCCGCGCCGCCAAGCGGATTATATCAATGGATGCCTCACCCAAGAAAGCCGTTGCCAGTCTCAACTCCTGAATGGCTGAACTCCTGGCCACCTCTTTGGAGACACTCTGAAGTGTAGCCTCCACGCTGTCTACCCAGGCTTCCATTGCCTTGGATGTGGCTGCCAAAGCCAGAGCCAGCTTACACGCCATACCTGCGGAGAGATAAATCTTCATAAGATCTGTGTCAATCCGCCTGTCAAGAGCATCTTTGAATGAGACTGAGTCTTCCAATGGCAAGGTCACGTGTTTGACCAACCTCATCAAGGCTGTGGGAGCGGAATCTAGATGTTTCACCTTATCATCCTTAAAGGGATACATTCTGGAGACCTTAGATGACAAAGAGTTTCTCTTTTCAACTCCCTGCCACTCGTCTGTAATAATTTCTCCCAATTCCCCTAGGAGGGGAAAATGGGAACGCTCTTTTTTGAGATGTTTGAAGTATTTCTTCTGTTTGGCTGGGGACTCAGCTGGATCTTCCCATTTTAATGCCTCCTTAACCGCCTTAACTAGCGGTGGGACCATAGCAAGTTCAAAACCTACATTCTGGTCTGCCAAATCATCTTCACTGTCTGTAGAATCTTCTGACAGACGACTTGGTTGTGAAGTACCTGGCTCCACTTCATCCCTTGGGAGGAAACCAGGAGCCTCTGAAGAGTGACCCGAAAGCCTGCTGGAATCCCAATCTCTAAGGGATTCTTTTACAATCCGCCTGACCATAGCCTCCACTGGTTGTGCAGTGTCTTGCTTTTCCCTCAAAACCCTGGAATAACAGGTATCACATAGGGATCTATCCTCAGGGATACGGGCTCGACAGCCCCAGCATGATTTCCCTGAACTTCGGTCAGAATGGCAGAATTGCCGCGGTGCGACTGAACTGGAGGTGTGCTCATGTCGTTTAGACCTGGAGCTAGACCTATGACCAGACTTTGATGAAGAATGCCGTTGGGCTGAAGGAGAACGATCCTTTGATCCAGGAATAGGGCGTTGGTCAGACCTAAAAGGGCTGAATAGGGAAAGAAAAACACACTTAGGCTCCACTCCACCAGCCAACGCAAGCAGGTAAGGGTTAAGAAAAACTAGCTCACCTGTTGCGCAGGGACTGGCCACCGGGGGGTGGTGAAGCATCCATTTGCAGATAGAAGCAAAAGCCTGCACAGGAAGAAAGTAAGCATACATGTACTGACTTTCGTTTCCACACCATCCCTTTTACCCCAAATGGCACCTGGTTCAAAGCATGACTCACCGCTGAAGAGCAGAGAAACAGCACGGAGAAGCCACCGCAACGCCCGCAGACATCCCATTGTAAACAGGAATGACAGCTGCTTAAATCTCCCGGGCGCCGCAAAGCCACGCCCCAAACGACGCAATAGCATCATAGGAGACTGGGAGCGATGCGCGCGCATGCGCAGACGATACCAGGGCCAAGCCTCATGCTGGACAACCAATTGGAGGTCCAGCGAGGCAGGGGGAGGAGCCTAAGCGACGATCTGGAACGCAGGAGCGCTCCACCGCACAAACAGGAAATGCAATGAAACCAAAGAAAGTTTTATACTTTACCACCAAGACGATAACCGAACGGTCTCAGGCCTGGATGAATTCATGCGTGTGCGACAGGGCATCAGGGCCTATCCGCTCAATAGCAAGGACGTATTGACCATCAATGCAGCCCACCTCTCATTCAGGATTTACGGCATCTTCAGCATTTAAAATAATATTGCCCTGGTCCACCCGATAAATATCGAGATTGCTGGACATAAAACAGGAGGCATCCGACATCAGTAAGGTCCACACGCCACCAGCTCGCCTGAAAACCGATAGACGTCCTATAAGGTAAGACTTCCTTCTCGCAGGAGGAGGACGAAAAAGGAACACGGCTCCTGGTATGGAGCAAAGATTTATGGGAGTGGGGTCCTATAGGGTAGGAGAGGAGGCGGAGCCTACGCATACGTGTGCTGCCATGGAGTCTGTCAGGAAAAAGCTTTTTCACTAAAAAGTCCACCCACAACCAAAAAAAAAATGTGTAATAATATTTTCATTTTATTTATTGCATTTTATGTCGGGTTTTCAACAACCAAAAAAAAAAAAAATGTGTAATAATATTTTCATTTTATTTATTGCATTTTATGTGGGGTTTTCCTCTGAAAGGAGAAAGGAAAACAGTTTGAAGAAGAAAAGGTTAAGCCATAAGCTCAGTGTGGCCAGTCAATATGTTTATATAAACTGCCAATAATTTTATTCTCTAAATAAACCACATAATGGTAACTGACCTTTTATTGTCAGAATTGTAAACTTATTTAATTATCTAATCACTCATGCATGATCAATGGGGGAGGGAGGGTTTTTTTTAATCTAAAAATCAATCACAACAGTATTTAAGAAGGAAACAAATAAATTGCTCAATGATCCAACTCTAACTTGCAGTGATCAAACTTCAGGACAAGACTTCAAACTTTGAATGTGAGAAGAAATATAAAATATTCATTTATTTCAAAAGTTATATTTGTCTCATATTTTATAACAAGAGAAAAATAAAGCCAAGTTTGATCACTGGAGATCAGGTCATCGATCAGGTTGATTGTTTTCAGGCAACCAATTTGGATCCTAATATATGTTCGATTCCTGGTGAAATGAAAGGGGTTGGAGTTAGGGCATCATAATTAGTTGCCTGAAAGTTGCCACATATATGGCCAGCTTTAGATCGAGAACACTCGGTAATGCAGCCATTCTCAATCAGGATTCCATGGAACCCTAGGGGTCCTTCTGTTGTAGCTAAGGGTTAACTATAGCTAACTGACCTCCCATCTGATGGTGCCTGCATTGTTCCAGGTCGAACCTCAGCATGACTGCAAGGGTGGAATTCTAGCCACTCCTGAAAGGTGGGGATTCTTCCCATTTACCACCACCAATGTAAGGGGCATTTTCCCAATGACCATGAATGGACTAAGTTTATCGGGGTTCCATGAGACCATGAAATTATTAAAAGGGTTTCTCTGGAGTAAGATTGAAAAAAGCTGCTGTAATGTGACAGACTAGGTCAGACACCCCTTTACTATTATCTCTGATACAAATCGGCGTGTGCTAACTTCTGGTAAAGGATGTGCTTGATTTATCTTCAGTACAACCCTTAGTAGGCTTCCCCAAATCCTATTATCTAGATTGGTGATTCTCAATTCTTCCATGGCTTGCTGATCCCTCCTTGCGCCTCCAGCCAACTGTAGGTTCCCTAACCTCCCACAGCGCCCCTCAACCTTCCATAGTTGACCTCAGTGTCTGTCAGCCCTCACAGTGCCTTCTAGCTTCCCACAGTGCTGCCCAACCACTGTAGTTCCCCCAATCTCCAACAATAAAACAAAAACAAGACATACGTTACCTGTTCTTGAATCTCAATAGCTTGTACATGTATATAATCTATCAGGTTCTAAAGGGGTGTCACAGCATGTTAACACTACAAATTCTGGATGGACCCTCTGCACACTGCTATACACCCTTTCCAGCAAAAAAATAAGGATTTTTTTTTTTTTCCAAAAGGGAATTTTTAGTTCACATATATTGCAATACATGTTTAGGCTGGCCAACTGCGTCAAAGTAATCCCTCCTTTGGCGAGTCCTAGACTGCTTTGCCACTGCAAATGTTACAATGGACTCAATGTCAACATGGGGCAAACAGACAAAAGGTTGGGGAGAGTTACTAGGTTCAGGTCTGGTCACTGACCTCCATTGCAGCATATTCCAATGGATTTGTACATATGTATAATCTATCAGGGGTGTGACCATATGTTAACACTAAAAATTCTGGAGGAACCCTCTGCACACTGCTATATACCCTTTCCAGCAAACTATGCTATTAAAAACACGGAATCCTGAAAAAATCCCTGTTTTTCATTGCACAGTTTGCTGGAAAGGGTGGATAGCAGTGTGCAGAGGGTTCATCCAGAATTATCAATCTCCAACCTCCCACAGTGCTCCTAAGCCACTATTCCAGGCCCTGGTCTCAATAAAGATGGTAACCACTGAACTAGATAGCAACCATTTATGAGGTCCTAGCCAATCCCTGGGGAGGCGTGCCCAGAAGGTTGCTGGAGGGAACATTATAGTCTGGGGCTGGAGCAGTCAGGTTCCTGTTCCAGGAGGAGAGGCATCCAGCCAGGAGGGCTATTAGCCTTCTAGACCACTTGGCTGATACCTGCTTAGAATCTCAATGAGATCCCAGCAGAGGGATACTGGGCTACTCTGCATCTTGGAGAATGGCTACACTATGCACTATGAGGTAATATACTTGGTTTATAATGCTGACTGCCTTTTCCTGCATTCAGTTTAGGAGTGACAAATATTATTCTCTTTGGACTTTAATATGTTTTACATTCCTCAAATTGTCCTATTTCTTCTCCCAGCCTTCGTGTGTATTTTCACTCACACAATCCCTATCCCACTTATGGTTACTTAGGTCTATCTATAGTAATTTGTTATACATTTTCTTTTCATTTTTGAAATGTATGTAGCAATTGTATGCACTGGGTTTTCCTTTCCTCCTTTGGGATGTAATTAATAGCTATATTACACATTTTACTATCATTATTATATTGATCATGACATTTATAATAATATACAATATTCCCTACAGATTCCTAGTAGGATCGCTAAATTTATCATCACAGCTTACAACAGTCATTGGTAATTCTCTTGGGGTCCTTTCTAGGGATGATCGAACTTTTCAAAAGTTCAGTTCGGCCAGAAAATCCGAACTTCCCGAAAGTTTGGCCCGGATTTCAGAACCTCATTGAAATCAATGGGACCCGAACTTCTGTATTTAAAAAACACCATTTTGAAGCCCTAAAACCCAATAAATGCCCCTATAAAGTGCCTAGGGTTCTGGGTCATACCCCAGGGACTATTAATCACACAAAAAAAAGTTCTTAAAAATTGTCATTTTTGATAGACAGCCAATTATTGAAAAAATTAAAAAATAAAAAATAAAAAAAAAAACAATTCTTTGGATTTAGTATCTGGGGGGGGGTGTCTAAAAAGTGTACCTGTGAAGTTTCAGCTCTGTAGCATGTCCAGAACCATAACAAAAAAAAGATTGTTTGTATCTTGTCACTTATAGAACAGGTTAGTGGCTTCTCTCTTTTCACACCTTGCCGGTTTAGTAGCAAGTGTTTTTTTGAGCATTTTGTGGGGTCTTTTGAGGCAGGCAAAACATCTGAACATGTGTATAGGGGGTATATATGCACACCCATGTATGTATATATACACCTAGACATATATAGGTGTGATAGTAGCAGAAATATATGCTTGCGCTAATGAAATCATTTACACCAATATAGTTACGCTCCTATCACACCTATATATGTCTAAGTGTAAAATACATATAAGTATGTGTGTATATATACCACTATACACAAGTTCAGATGTTTTGCCTGCCTCCAAAGAACCCAAAAAAAATGCCCAAAAAAACGCTAGCGCCAAAAAAAAACGCCCAGATGTGTTGTTGCAGGCATTTTTTGGGGGTTTTTGGAGGCAGGCAAAACATCTGAACTTGTGTATAGTGGTATATATACACACATACTTATATGTATTTTACACTTACACATATATAGGTGTTATAGGAGCGGAGCCATATTAGTGTTAATTATTTCATTAGCGCAAGCATATATTTCTGCTACTATCACACCTATATATGTCTAGGTGTATATATACATATAAGTATGTGTGTATATATATATACCCGTATACACAAGTTCAGATGTTTTGCCTGCCTCCAAAAACCCCCAAAAAATGCCTGCAACAACACACCTGGGCGGTTTTTTTTTTGGCGCTAGCGTTTTTTTGGGCATTTTTTGGGGTTATTTGGAGGCAGGCAAAACATCTGAACTTGTGTATACGGGTATATATACACACATACTTATATGTATATATACACCTAGACATTTATAGGTGTGATAGTAGCAGAAATATATGCTTGTGCTAATGAAATAATTAACACCAATATAGTTACGCTCCTATCACACCTATATATGTCTAGGTGTGTATATATACATATAAGTATGTGTGTATATACACCACTATACACAAGTTCAGATGTTTTGCCTGCCTCCAAAAATCCCCAAAAAATGCCTGCAACAACACACCTGGGCGTTTTTTTTTTTTTTTTTGACGCTATCGTTTTTTTGGGCATTTTCTTGGGTTCTTTGGAGGCAGGCAAAACATTTGAACTTGTGTATAGTGGTATATATACACACATACTTATATGTATATATACACCTAGACATATATAGGTGTGATAGGAGCGTAACTATATTGGTGTTAATTATTTCATTAGCGCAAGTAGTGTTTTCTGCTCCTTTCACACCTATATATGTGCAGGTGTATATATACATACATGGGTGTGTATATATACCCCCTATACACATGTTCAGATGTCATGCCTGACTCCAAACATGTGCTCAAAAAATCACTATAGACGCCTGCAGCCAAAAAGCAAGCTGACAGGGGCGAAGCCATATTACTGTAGCGAAAGTGACTTCAGAGAAACTAGCTTTTCTCTATAGCGGTCACCCTGATATGGAAGGGTTTGGTCACCCTGCCATAGCAGTCATTGTCAGTTCACCCTACACTACAATACGGTCACCCTGATATGGAAGGGTTTGGTCACCCTGCCATAGCAGTCGGTTCACCCTACACTACATTACGGTCACCCTGACACTTCACACTTTCCCTACAGAAACTAAATTTTTGCATCTAACTAAAGTGTAAAAGAGCACCCTAACTACACTAGATATCTCTTTCCTCACACTAATAAATGCTAAATGACACTTTTAAAGTAAAATTAACAGAACTGCTTCCACTCTCTTCCATGTCCCTGTATAACAATGCTAGGAATTTGGCGGGGGCTATCTTATATACTGGGGGGCGTATTCACTAATGATTGGACTATGGACCCCCTAGTCACTCCAATCACATTCCTGCCATTCTCCTGCCCCCTCAATTGGCTTTTGCTAATGGTTCTGGTCCAATCACGGGCTTTTAAAGCCCATTTCCTGAACCATTGCATTTTGGTCGGTTCTGGTTGCCAAATTCCGAACTTTTTCAGCAAAAAGTTCTAAATTCGGCCGAACCTCGAACACCCAATGTTCGGGTCGAACGGATGGTCGACCCGAACCGTTCGATCATCCCTAGTCCTTTCATGTGATGTCCTTTCATGTGATGCATGGGCAGTACTCCCACAGCTCCCGGTGGAGACATCCCCAGACAACCCTCGACTTGTTAGCACCACAAGCTGATCCTAGTCAACCGTGGGTTAAATAAGGGTAGGGTACTCTACCAATTCAGTGTTTTTTTTTTCCTTTTGCCCCACCCTGCCCTCTTTGTTTTATACTGGTATTATTTAGCAGATTTATTGTTTGTCTATACATTTTCTGTAGATACGCATGCATCTGCTCCTGATGAAGTGGAGCGAAGTCCATGAAATGCGTCGTGCCTGTTGATGCAAATTTATCGCAATTATGTGTTTCTTTACTTACTGTATATATACAGTATCTCACAAGAATGAGTAAAACCCTCACATTTTTGTAAATATTTTATTATATCTTTTCATGTGACAACACTGAAGAAATTACACTTTGCTACAATGTAAAGTAGTGAGTGTTCAGCTTGTATAACAGTGTAAATTTGCTGTCCCTTCAAAATCACTCAACACACAGCCATTAATGTCCAAACCGCTGGCAACAAAAGTGAGTACACCCCTAAGTCAAATGTCCAAATTGGGCCCAAAGTGTCAATATTTTGTGTGGCCACCATTATTTTCCAGCACTGCCTTAACCCTCTTGGGCATGGAGTTCACAAGAGCTTCACAGGTTGCCACTGGAGTCCTCTTCCATTCCTCCATGACGACATCACAAAGCTGGTGGATGTTAGAGGCCTTGCTTTCCTCCACCTTCCGTTTGAGGATACCCCACAGATGCTCAACAGGGTTTAGGTCTGAGACAGGCTTGGCCAGTCCATTGCCTTTACCCTCAGCTTCTTTAGCAAGGCAGTGGTCGTCTTGGATGTGTGTTTGGGGTCATTATCATGTTGGAATACTGCCCTGTGGCCCAGTCTCTGAAGGGAGGGGATCATGCTCTTCTTCAGTATGTCACAGAACATGTTGGCATTCATGGTTCCCTCAATGAACTGTAGCTCCCCAGTGTCGGCAGCACTCAGGCAGCCCCAGACCATGACTAGGGATGATCGAATGGTTCGGGTCGACCATCGTTTCGACCCGAACATTTGGTGTTTGAAATTCGGCCGAATTCCGAACTTTTTGTGGTAAAAGTTCGGAATTCAGTCACCCGAACCGCCCAAAATGCAATGGGACAGGAAGTGGGCTTTAAAAGCCTGTGATTGGCCCAGAAACATCAGTAAAAGCCAATGAGGGGGCAGGAGTCTGCTAGGAACATGATTGGAGTGACTACGGGGACCAGAGGCCAATCAGGAGTGAATACGCCCCCCAGTATATAACATAGCCCCGCCTAACCTCTAGCACTGTAATAGAGAGGCTTTGGAAGAGAGTGGAAGCATTTGTGTTTCTCCTGCTGTGTTAAACAATGTTGCTGCATAGCCAATTGCTTGTATAGCTCCATATCAGCAGAAGAGCAGTCAGCTTACAGAAAGATTGTCAGTGTAGTTAGAAATACAGCGATTGTGCTGTTTGAGTTAGAAAAAATTTTTTTTAAAGGGACAGTGTCAGTTAGAAATTATCTTCTGCTGTATGGAGCTGTTCTTTTAGTGTGAGGAAAGGGATTTGCAGTGTAGTTAGGGTACTATATACCACTATAGTTAGATTCAATAATCTAGTTTTTGTAGGGATACTTTTAAGTGTCAGGGTTCCGTCTAGTGAGCACGTTGCACTGCTGATATATCTACAGCAGGTATACGTGCTTGCTAGTCAGCTATTGTGCAAAATACATTTCAGCGATACACACATCTGCTGTCTTTAGCAACAACTTTGGGTCGCATAGCAGTGTGCGTTTTGCAGGTGAATTTCACCACGCAGAGTTGCCAAAGCCTCAGTGACAACTTAACGGCTGTTCTTGTTGTAAGCGTTAAGTCCACTGCAAAAGGCTTTGCTACTTTGCATCACACACATCTGCTTTATTTAGCGACAACTTTGGGTCACATAGCAGTGTGAGTCTTGCAGCGGATTTTCACATCGCACAGTTGATAAAGCCTCAGTGACAACTATACATAAATTAAAATTTATCACAAAAAAACTGATTATTTTTCTTAGAATTTCAGTAGCTCAGGGATGGTGTTACCTTCCTTTCATAAAGTGCAAATAAATAAAGTGCATAAATTTCATAAATAATCCAAAACATCCAACTAAGCAAGAACAGAGTCCTTCAAAAGTCTTTGTTTATGTAGTGCCAGAGCTGGTGGTGGTGACATTGTACGGTGGTTCCTATAACTGACACCAATGACCCTGCATTAAAGGCACTGTGTATTGCTCTGGCACTACATAAACAAAGACTTTTGAAGGACTCTGTTCTTGCTTAGTTGGATGTTTTGGATTATTTATGCAATTTATGCACTTTATTTATTTTCACTTTATGAAAGGAGGGTAACACCATCCCTGCGCCACTGAAATTCTAAGAAAAATAATCTGTTTTTTTTTTATGAATTTTAATTTATGTATAGTTTTCACTGAGGCTTTATCAACTGTGCGATGTGAAAATCACCTGCAAGACGCACACTGCTATGCGACCCAAAGTTGTTGCTAAATAAAGCAGATGTGTGTGACGCAGAGTAGCAAAGCCTTTTGCAGTGGACTTAAAGCCTCAGTGACAAGTTAACGCCTGAGCCTCAGTGACAAGTTAACGCCTGTTCTTGTTGTAAGCGTTAAGTCCACTGCAAAAGGCGTCACACACATCTGCTTTATTAGGAGCAAAAGAAAGGCGTGGTTAAGCAAAAAAGTCATTTTTGAAGGTTTGGCATGCTGAAACTTCACAGGTACACTTGTTTGACCCCCCAGACACCAAATCCAAAGAAATCTATTTTATTTTTCAATAATTTTTTCAATAATTGGCTCTCTATCAAAAACGACATCTTTTAAGAACTTTTTATTGCCTGATTCATAGTCCCTGGGGCATGACCCGGAACCCTAGGCACTTTTTAGGGGCATTTATTGGGTTTTAGGGCTTCAAAATGGTGTTTTTTGATTCCCGAAGTTTGGGGTCCCATTGATTTCAATGGGGTTCGGGAATCTGTGAAATTTGGGTGTTCTGGTCGAACCAAACTTTTCAAAAGTTTGATCATCCCTAACCATGACACACCATGCTTGCCTGTAGGCAAGACACACTTGTCTTTGTACTCCTCACTAGGGATGATCGAACAGTTCGGGTCGACCATCGGTTCGATCCGAACATTGGGTGTTCGAAATTCGGCCAAATTCCTAACTTTTTGCTGTAAAAGTTCGGAATTCGACCACCAGAACCGCCCAAAATGCAATGGGACAGGCACTGGGCTTTAAAAGCCAGTGATTGGCCCAGAAACGACAGTAAAAGCCAATTGAGGGGGCAGGAGTCTGCTAGGAATGTGATTGGAGTGGCTACGGGGTCTAGAGGCCAATCAGGAGTGAATACGCCCCCCATACGCCCCCCAGTATATAACATAGCCCAGCCAAACCTCTAGCACTGTAATACAGAGGCTGTGGAAGAGAGTGGAAGCATTTGTGTTTCTCCTGCTGCTTGTAAAGCTCCAGTGTCATTTTGCAATTATCTTCTGCTGTATGGAGCTGTTCTTTTAGTGTGAGGAAAGGGATATGCAGTGTAGTTAGGGTACTATATACCACTATAGTTAGATTTAATAATCTAGTTTTTGTAGGGATACCTTTAAGTGTCAGGATGACCGTAGTGTGGTTTAGGGTGACCTGACTCTGCCATGTCAGGGTGACGGTAGTGTAGTTTAGGGTGAACTGACTCTGCCATGTCAGGTGGACCAAACTCTGCCATGTCAGGGTGACCCCACTATGCAGATTCTGGGTTAGGGGTATATATATATATATATATATATATATATATATATGTATATACACATATATATATATATATATATATATATATATATGTATATACACACATATATATATATATATATATATATATATATATATATATATATATTGTGGGGATTTAGCTCGGTGGCGGGTATGGATGACCCCTTGGGGGGTGCGTTTACACAGGGAGATAGCCGAGAAGTGGTTGCAAACAACACTTTGGTTTATTCTTGCAATTTACTTCACACAAGTGCAAGCCTCAAAAACATCAAAATAAAAATAAAACACAAAATAAATCCTTGCCACTGTGGGCGGCTACCTTCTCACATACAGGAACCTACCTACGGAGTCTGTCTCCAACCTACTGTTGGGCAAACTTTGCTGATCCTACAGCAGACACTCAATAGTCCATTTATTTTCTTCTTCACACAACAAATGTCCATTGAACATGTCCCTTTTCCTCTTCACATTGAACATGTCCCTTTGCTTTTCTCTTAACATAGAACACATTCCTTTGTTTGTCTCTTCACATAGCAACCATTCCTTTGCTTGTCTCTTCACATAGCAAACAGTTCATTTATTTCTTCCACATAGAAACAATCCCAGACCTCACCTTGAGTAGTCTTCACACTTTTTACCCTCCTCAGCGCACATCACTTCAGGAGGTCTTCTCCCATGCTCACACAGCGTCAGGAGGCACACATCTGACTGTCCTCCTCTACCCACACAGCGTCAGGAGGCAGCAATCCTTCTCCCAGGCTCACACAGCGTTGGGAGGCACACATCTGACTGTCCTCCTCTCCCCAGCTCACACAGCGTCAGGAGGCAGCAATCCTTAGACTTCCTTTGGACAAATTATAGAGGCCTTAACTTCCTCATTCCGAACAGCTGAAGGCCTTTCAACTTCCTTAAGCCGTCCTGGCTACCTTTTCATCCGACACCCTATAGTAATTGGTGAACTTTCTAAACCAGGTGGAAATGTATCTCCTGTCTGTGACTACATCCACAGATTTACCTGACTTCCTGTCACAATACATACATATATATATATATATATATACACACACATATATATATAAATATATATATATAAAACGACAATTTTTAAGAACTTTTTTGCCTGATTCATAGTCCCTGGGGCATGACCCAGAATCCTAGGCACTTTTTAGGGGCATTTATTGGGTTTTAGGGCTTCAAAATGGTGTTTTTTGATTCCAGAAGTTCGGATCCCATTGATTTCAATGGGGTTCGGGAATCCTTTTTGAAAATACTTTTCGGGAATTCGGGAATACTTTTGGGAAATTCGGGTGTTCTGGTCGAACCAAACTTTTCAAAAGTTCGATCACCCCTACTCCTCACATGGTTGCCACTACAAACACTTGACACCATCTGAACCAAATACGTTTATCTTGGTCTCATCAGACCACAGAACATGGTTCCAGTAATCCATGTCCTTAGTCTGCTTGTCTTCAGCAAACTGCGGGCTTTCTTGTGCATCATCTTTAGAAGAGGCTTCCTTCTGGGACAACGCAGATCAATTTAATGCAGTGTGCGGCGTATGGTCTGAGCACTGACAGGCTGACCCCCCACCCCTTCAACCTCTGCAGCAATGCTGGCAGTAGTCATATGTCTATTTCCCAAAGACAACCTCTGGATATGATGCTGAGCACGTTTTTTTTAATACATTTTCTCTCAACATTGCCATCTTCTATATTGTACTATAAGTTACCATTTCACTTACATGTACATATGTGAATCCCCTTAGGTAATTAGTTGTATTTATACCCACTGAGAGTCATGCATCTCATTTAAAGTCCCAATCCCTTTCTTTTTCAAATAATAGGGATGTAGGCACCAAGCCTTATCCAGAAGATGCCTCATTTAAAGTCCCAAACCTTTTTCCATTGCAACACTTTTTAAATGTTTGCCTGATGCAGGAGGGAGAAATCCAACTACTTGAAGACTTGTGAGTACAGACCTGGAAGAAGGACCTGGGTGACTGTGCTGCTGGTAATCAGCTGGTGGATCATTTCTAAGGCTTGTCTGGCCTTGGGCATTGTCTATGGTGCCACAGTGCTGTCCATTCCCTGAGAAATGATTGAGGGGACTGTTTCAAGAAGTATTTGCAGGGAGCAAGGTGTCCTGCTATCTGAAGCAGTGGCGGCCCGTCCTTTGGGGACGCAGGGGCGCCACCCCCCTATCCATGCATCCGGCCCCTTAATCTTCATGCAGGGCCCTGGACGCATGGATTCCAATGGGGTTTTTTTTAAACACAGGATTAGAGCCAGAGGCTCTAATAGGCTTCAAAAAAGGGTGGGCTGGGGGCGCAGAGCACTGCACCCTGAGCCCAACCAGTTGTGTGACAATAGCGAATGAATATTGGCTATTGTCACACGGATTCTCCTCCTGGCCAATCAGGAATCGGGTCCTGAGACCCATTTTCCGATTGGCCGAAAGGAGAAGCCATCCTATTGGTGAAGGAGGAGGAGGAGGAGGAGGGAGGAGACGCAGGGGAAGCCCGACCCACGGAGGAGACTAAGGGGGAAGCCGCCGCCGCCGCTGCTTGCCCTCCACATGTCAGAGTCCAGGGTGAGTGAGCCAGCGACCGGAAGGGGGGATATGGTGTGCAGGCTGAAGCTGGTGTGCGGGCTGGAGCTGGTGTGGTCGGGGGGGGGGGATATGGTATGCGGGCTGAAGCTGGTGTGTGGGCTGGAGCTGGTGTGGTCCGGGGGGGGGGGTGTATGGTGTGCTGGCTGAATCTGGTGTGAGGGCTGGAGCTGGTGTGGTCCTGCGGGTTGGGTATGGTGGGCTGCAGCTGATGTGGTCTGTCTGAGCCCCCCCACATCCCACATCTTCCTATCCTTTTCAAGTTACTCAGCAATAAATACAAAAAGGCAACCCTAGACTATTCGCTGAGCCAGAGGAGTAAATGCTGTTGTGTGCCTGGCCGCCACTGCACTACAGAGAGAGAGAGGAGCCTGGGACAAATCAGCGGCCCGTGCAAGTGTAGTGCTATATCAGTCAAATTCCCAGCAACCTTCACTTCCTTTGAGTCCAGGGTGCCATGGATCCACCATCACCCAATGACTGGCCAGTGAAAGGAGAAGCAGCAAAGTGATGAGCTCAACTCTCTGTCACTCTGCTCTCTCCTCCTATCAGCATGCCTCTTGTCAGCACATGAACTGATTGGCTCCATTTATTGATTCTTAATCTCTTGAAATAGGCTGAAACCAGGTCAAATTTAATTACTGACACTACTTGCATTTAAAAAACACATTTGTTGATGTCTCCAGCCTGTGATTGCAAAGGGAACAAAAGGGACAACAGAGCACCTCAGAATTTGTTAGCATTCCAATTAGTTCCTTACATGATGTTACTGTCGCGTTTTGGATGTTTGGAAATCTGCTTCATTAGGGCTAAAAAAAAATATAGATAGAATTTAAATTTTGTACCATGGTAAAAAGTCTGCAAAATGTATAAACTAGGCACAAAACTCATTATCACATAAATAAAAATAAAGGTTCTGTACTTTGGAAAAATATGAATTTCATTAAGACATGCATCAACTTGTGTGTTAAAATACACGGCAGAGTACCAATGCAAAATTGCTGCTTAGATAACTTTTAATGTGTTTGTTACGGCTGATTGCAATATACACCAGAAACCTGTAGAATTGTAATGTAAATAACATTGCAGTATAAATTATGGATTTAACTATACAGTACATGGAACGCATTGTAACTAAATCTATCAGCATATAGAATATATGATTCATTATGCTAAAGGAAGTTATTTGATAAAAAAGTTTTGTAAATGTTAATTAGCTCTGAATTTAAACACACAAGTTGATACATGTCTTAATGAGTTTTATATTTTCACGAGGGATAATCTCTCAGTACATTGACTTTTTATCTATGCTATCAATTTATTTATATTTTTCAGTTTATATTTAGACTTTTTACAATATTTTAATTTTATATATTTTTTTTTTTATTCTTTTAGCTCCAGTGAAATGAGCATTTTAAGTTCCCTTAATTGTGCTTTCTTATCAAAAGGAAATAAAATTTAGCAATCTTGGACCCCCCCCCCCCCAAAAAAAAAAAAAAAGTGTTCTTTTGCATTCAGTTTGAAGTTTTAGCTCCAGTGAAATTAGCATTTTAAACGCCCTAAATTGTGCTTTCTTATCAAAAGGAATAAAATTTAGCAATCTTGGACCCCCCCCCCAAAAAAAAAAAAAGTGTTCTTTTGTATTTAGTTTGAAGTTTTAGCTCTAGTGAAATGAGCATTTTAAACGCCCTCAATTGTGCTTTCTTATTAAAAGGAAATAAAATTTAGAAATCTTGGACCCCCCCCCCTCCCAAAAAAAAAAAAAAAAGAAAGTGTTCTTTTGCATTCAGTTTGAAGTTTTAGCTCTAGTGAAAGGAGAATTTTAAGCGCCCTTAATTGTGCTTTCTTATCAAAAGGAAATAAAGTTTAGCAATCTTGGACCCCCCCCCCTCCCCCAAAAAAAAAAAGTGTTCTTTTGCATTCAGTTTGAAGTTTTAGCTCTAGTGAAATGAGCATTTTAAACGCCCTGAATTGTGCTTTCTCATCAAAAGGAAATAACATTTAGAAATCTTGGACCCCGCCTCCCAAAAAAAAAAAGTGTTCTTTTGCATTCAGTTTGAAGTTTTAGCTCTAGTGAAATGAGCATTTTAAACGCCCTGAATTGTGCTTTCTTATCAAAAGGAAATAACATTTTGAAATCTTGGACCCCCTCCTCCCAAAAAAAAAAAAAAAAAAAAAGAAAGTGTTCTTTGCATTCAGTTTTAAGTTTTAGCTCTAGTGAAATGAGCATTTTAAACGCCCTAAATTGTGCTTTCTTATCAAAAGGAAATAAAATTTAGAAATCTTGGACCCCCCCTCCAAAAAAAAAAAAAAAAAGTGTTCTTTTGTATTTAGTTTGAAGTTTTATCTCTAGTGAAATGAGCATTTTAAACGCCCTAAATTGTGCTTTCTTATCAAAAGGAAATAAAATGTAGAAATCTTGGACCCCCCCTCCCAAAAAAAAGAAAGTGTTCTTTTGCATTCAGTTTGAAGTTTTAGCTCTAGTGAAATGAGCATTTTAAACGCCCTAAATTGTGCTTTCTTATCAAAAGGAAATAAAATGTAGAAATCTTGGACCCCCCCTCCCAAAAAAAAAAAAAGAAAGTGTTCTTTTGCATTCAGTTTGAAGTTTTAGCTCTAGTGAAATGAGCATTTTAAACGCCCTAAATTGTGCTTTCTTATCAAAAGAAAAGAAAATTTAGCAATCTCGGACCCCCCCCCCCCCCAAAAAAAAGTGTTCTCTTGCATTCAGTTTGGAGTGTCCCACAATAGCTCTTTAGCTTGTCACAGTTACCTTGTCTTGGAGATTAAAGCGTAACGCCCAAAGACGCCCAAAAAATGCCCAAAAAAACACCTGCGCCAAAGTAAAACGCCCAGGTGTGTT
Organism: Pelophylax lessonae; assembly: GCF_965119305.1. Taxonomy (NCBI): domain Eukaryota; kingdom Metazoa; phylum Chordata; class Amphibia; order Anura; family Ranidae; genus Pelophylax; species Pelophylax lessonae. The sequence continues at coordinate 711,980,409 of NC_138769.1, read as the reverse complement.
GTTGCAGGCGCTTTTTTGGGGCATTTTTTGGGGGTCTTTGGAGGCAGGCATAACATCTGAACTTCTGTATAGGGGTATATATACACACACACTTATATGTATTTATACACATACACATATATAGGTGTGATAGGAGCGGAGACATATGCCTGTTAATTATTTCATTAGTGCAAGCATAGTGTTCTGCTACTTTCACACCTATATATGTGTATGTGTATATATACATACATGTGTGTGTGTGTGTATACCCCTACACAGAAGTACAGATGTTATGCCTGCCTCCAATGACTCCCAAAAAATGCCCAAAAAAACGCCACCTACAAAAACGCCCGGGCGTATTCACTAATGATTGGTCTCTGGACCCCCTAGTCACTCCAATCACATTCCTAGCATTCTCCTGCCCCCTCAATTGGCTTTTACTGATGGTTCTGGTCCAATCACAGGCTTTTAAAGCCCAGTTCCTGTCCCATTGCATTTTGGTCGGTTCTGGTTGCCGAATTCCGAACTTTTTCAGCAAAAAGTTCGGAATTTGGCCAAACCTCAAACAGTCAATGTTCGGGTCGAACTGATGTTCGATCATCCCTATTTGTAATTAGACATTCAATTCTCTATGCATTTTGTAGCCAAGGTCTACTTCCTCTTGTCGCATTGTCATGATTAAAACGAATTCCAGGGCCACGCTGAGTAGGGATGATCGAACGGTTCGGGTCGACCATCGGTTCGGCCCGAACATTGGGTGTTCGAGGTTCGGCCGAATTTAGAACTTTTTGCCCAAAAAGTTCGGAAATTCGGCAACCAGAACCGACCAAAATGCATTGGGACAGGAAATGGGCTTTAAAAGCCTGTGATTGGACCAGAACCATTAGCAAAAGCCAATTGAGGGGGCAGGAGAATGCTAGGAATGTGATTGGAGTGACTAGGGGGTCCATAGTACAATCATTAGTGAATACGCCCCCCAGTATATAAGATAGCCCCCGCCAAATTCCTAGCATTCTTATACAGGACATGGAAGAGAGTGGAATGCTGTTCTGTTACTTCTGTTACAAAGTGTTACAAAGTGTCATTTAGCATTTATTAGTGTGAGGAAAGGGATATCTAGTGTAGTTAGGGTGCTCTTTTACACTTTAGTTAGCTTTAATTTATTCAGTTTCTGTAGGGAAAGTGTTAAGTGTAAGGGGACCGTAGTGTAGTGTAGGGTTAACTGACAGTGACTGCTATGGCAGGGTGACAAAACCCTTCCATAGCAGGGTGACCGCTATAGAGAAAAGCTATTTTCTCTGAAGTCACTTTCGCTTCTGTAATATGGCTTCGCCGCCGCCAGCATTCTTTTTGGCTGCAGGCTAGTGATTTTTTGAGCACATGTTTGGAGTCAGACATGACATCTGAACATGTGTATAGGGGGTGTATATATACACAACTATGTCTGTATATATACACCTAGACATATATAGGTGGGAAAGGAGCAGAAAAAACTACTTGCGCTAATGAAATAATTAACACCAATATAGTTACGCTCCTATCACACCTATATATGGCTAGGTGTGTATATACATATAAGTATGTGTGTATATATACCACTATACACAAGTTCAGATGTTTTTCCTGCCTCAAAAGAACCCAAAAAATGCCAAAAAAAACGCTAGCGCCAAAAAAAAACACCCAGGTGTGTTGTTGCAGGCATTTTTTAGGGGTTTTTGGAGGCAGGCAAAACATCTGAACTTGTGTACAGTACCACTATACACAAGTTCAGATGTTTTTCCTGACTCCAAAGAACCCAAAAAAAATGCCTGCTATTAAACCGGCAAGCTGTGAAAAGCGAGAAGCCATATTCCAGATCTATAATTGCACTAATACAAACAATCTTTTTTTTTATAGTTCTGGACATGCTACAGAGCTGAAACTTCACAGGTACACTTTTTAGACCCCCCCCCCCCCCCCAGATACTAAATCCAAAGTCAAAATCAAAAAATCTCTCTCTCTTTTTTTTTTTTTTCAATAATTGGCTTTTTTATCAAAAATGAAAATTTTTAAGAACTTTTTTTGTGTGATTAATAGTCCCTGGGGCATGACCCAGAACCCTGTGCACTTTTTAGGGGCATTTATTGGGTTTTAGGGCTTTAAAATGGTGTTTTTTGATTACCGAAGTTCAGGTCCCATTGATTTCAATGGGGTTCTGAAATCCGGGCCGAACTTTCGGGTAGTTCGGATGTTCTGGCCGAACCGAACTTTTCAAAAGTTCGATCATCCCTAACGCTGAGTATCTGTGGAGGACTGCATAGGAACACCACAAAAGAGTATTGTGGTGTACCCTCCTTATCTTAGTAACACAATTTTGGGGATGAGACAAACTCATAAAGTAACAACCTTTCTTAACCCTTTAAACACAAACATTGCTAATAATTACTATATCAACAGCTTGTAAGGTGGGGGAAGGCCAGGGTCACAGGATGGTTGTCATGTCCTCTATGTTTCCCTCCTAGTTGGGGCGCTAAGTAAAGTTCACATGAGAGGCCTACCCGAGGGTGGGCTGAGGGCTCTTCTGGTCAAAGCTAGGCACCTTGTACATGGTCACTTTACTACACTTGGGGTACCTTTGCTTTGTGCTGTCTTCATCAATGCCCTGGGACAAGGCAGGGGCTGCTGTGGGGGAATACTCGACCTTAAGGCATACCTCTACTCCTAGAGATGAACGTACGGCATGTATATTTGCACTGCAACTGTTGAACTGTTGCAACTGTTTCCCCGTGACAATGTACACCTTCCCTGTAATCTGAATTTAAGAGGAACATGCTAAGCCTATGTTCACATCTACCTGTACAGTGTTTTCCACTACTACTCTCCACTAATGAAGTGGCACCTCTGTGCATGCTCCAGACATGCATTTATCTTACCTTTTGAGCTTTCATATTTCTGTACAGGATGGGTACCTCTGTGGTGCAAATTCGCTCTTATTACCCTGGCGGTAGGAGTGCTGACAACATCTCCCTTGTGTGCTAGAGGCCATTCCACCTATAACAGGTACACACTATCACCAGGCTGCTTGTTAAGCTTCCGTTACCCTAGGTAATCACTTGTGTCTTTACACCACTCAACTCCACACCGGTGCCTTTATACCCCAATAATTTAAGACCCACTCAGTAAACACCCCTTTAAATAACTTCAGACCAGAGAAGGTCAACGTTTCAATACTTTACTCAAGAAAAGTACAAAAATTAACATTTTAAATCCAACATAAAAAACAGGAATTTTCCTACATTCATACTCCTAACTGCAGACTTGTGTTGCCCTGGCATACCTGCAAAGGTGAAGTCTAAGCAATTAAAGTCCTTCTGAGGCACATCCCAGTGCTGGTGTCTTTGTGGTGAACCCCAGGCTCAGATGCCTTTACATCCCAGTGGTGCTTGAGGTCATTGTAGCCGTATTAGTGCACTTGCGACAGAGACAATTGAGTACTGTCCGTGATACTTTTTTATTTGCACTAATATACAATTTTTCAGGACAAGTATGTCCCCTTCTTCAAGGTCCAAGCAGTACATCCCAGTGGTAAAAGATAAGCTTCTTCTGCTGCTCCTGGGTCTCATTCTCCATCTCTCTCCCTTTTGGGCACTGATCTCAGCTCTCTCTCCCTTGGGCTTTCCATGGCAAAAATCTCCAAACTCACCCCCTCCCCCACACTAGCTCTCCAGGGGTTCCTTTTTGCCAGGCCCCTGTCCCATATTTATATATCACAGTATTAGTAGACGTGACCCAGAAAAGAACCAATAAAAACCCCAAAGAACCGAGAAAGGAGTTAACTCCTACCCTCCCCGCTGGGACAGCACCTATCTGGCTTCTTCAGCCAGCTTACAGGCTCACAGTACACTACTGTGATGGTTGGTGGGAAGAATGATCCTCACATTTGTGGTCAGTGGGAAGAATCTCATACTTTTAAAGAGAGATAAAAAAAAAAAAAATCATTAGTTTCAGTTATCACTTATTTACTTAAGGAACCCTTTGAAACCTCTAGAGAAACTCTAGGGTTCCAAAGAACAGTGGTTGAGAAAGGATAATCAATAGGGATCTGGAACAGAAGTATGAAGCCCATAAAGGAAGTTTGTCTTTGTATTAATATCCTACTTAAGCTGGCTATACAGTATATGGTTTGAATTTCCACAGATTTCTCTGAATCATCCACAATTCAAACTCTTGGCGACCTTGTTGGCACCACCTGGCTTGACATACTTTGAAAAATCCAAGGAGCTGGGTGGAAAATATATGGCCGAATAGGGACTGCATCCAATCAGTCAGCAAATGTTTGATTGTACTGAGAGCAGTGGGTGCTGCGGCTGTCTGAAAACATCTGGCAATAGAGATTCCTCCATCCGTGATGTTTAGCGTGGATGGGCAAGTCAAGTAATAAGCATATATGGCTAGCAATATCAACTTTTCCAAGCACCAAGGTTGATCCAGTGATTGAGGATCCAGCTCTTCCCACTGGTACAAAATTTACCTTAGTTTAAAAAAAGGTGGATTTTGAAGCCCCAAAAGGTGTTCGATTTTTTCATATAAAGAATAAAAAGTTTAGAGTCTTCAATTCCAAACAAAGGATGTGGCACTCTGTTCATTTGGGTCGTCTTTAGTGTATAACTGCTGTCCCACCATCAGATTTTTTTCTGCATTGGGGTATTTATTAGAATGTTTAGGTTGAGTGCCTCCCATTTACACTTTCATAGACTCAGTGTGTGATTGATCAGTGAAGGGGAAGGAAAAGCCTGTTGAAGTTATGCATTATGTCCTGTGCACTGGAGATGGATTGCGACAGATGAAAATAAATATAGTTTTTCTAATGCAGTTCATTGTGATAAGTTGTGTGCTGCAGTGCCAGTGTATTGACAGCTACTGCACATGTGCATTAGAACTTCGCTTTAACTGAAGCCCTGATGAAGGGGGGAATTTTTTTCTGACCTCTGAAACATGTTGCCTTTTTTCTAATGTGTAAACCAATACATTGATTTGTACTCTTTTAGCCTTTGGTCTGGCACTCCTTCCATTGGTGCATGTTTTTTCTGGTAAACTGCTGGGTACCCAATGGAGGGTAGCCCTATCTGGTGTGAGCAGCCTAACCTGAGCCATTGAACTCTCTGAATATTTTTGTCCTCCCACTACTTTGTATGAACGACTTACATTTAGTATGCATTTCAGTTACATAAACGATGAATGCATCAAACAACAAAATCCTTAAAAGAGCATTTTGCACTTAATAAAGGTAATACAACAAGGCTAACTAGCCGAAAGCCTCACTGCGGAGGCATAAATTGTAGCCAGACGGGGTGAGATTTTTCTTGAAAGACAGGGAGATCCAGTGAAGTTACCATGGGAGATCACTTATGGGATCTATGTGAATAGCGAGGCCTCTTAGGGGAGTCATTTCTGGGACTACGCAGGTCTTTGGTTCCCGGGGAGCGGGAAGGAGAAGGAGAGGCTTGGGTCTTCATCGGGATTTGCAAGTACGCCTGCATATAATTGGCTGCTTCTTCCGGGTGGGAGAAAGATTTAGCCTCGGCTGTTGAGGTGGAAAAGCGGAGAATAGCTGGATAGGCCAGCGTGAATTTAATTCCTTTGTGGAAAAGTGCGGAACAAATCGGTTGGAATGCCTTCCGTCGCCTTGTGACCTCTAGAGAATAGTCCGCAAATAGCAGAATTTTGTGACCATCCAGTTGCAAAGATTTTGCATTCCGAAAAGATTTTAAAACGACCACCCTGTCAGCATAGTTAAGGAAACGGGCAATTACAGGGCGCGGGGAGCCGCCTATCATTGGAGGGGGGGCCCAAGCTATGTGCCCTTTCCACTGTACACGGAGCAGAAATCTCCAGGGCCTGGGGAATCTTTGAAGACCAATAGTCCTCTAATGCTGCATTAGTGACAGTTTCTAGAACTCCAATAAAGCGAAGATTGTTCCGGCGGGAACAATTTTCCAGATCTTCAAGTTTTTCTAGTATAAAGTTCTGAGTCTGGGAACAGCGCTGATCATTGGCCATAGTGGCCTGGATTTCTTCCTCTACATCAGATATGCGTGACTCTATATCCGCGATTCTTTTGCGGAGCTGCAAAATCCCTGCAGTGACTGCTCGGTCCACTGCCGATGTTATTGTGGCGGATAATAGGGCTGCCACTGCTTGGGCAATGCGGGAGTACTGGTCATCCTCCGGGGTCAGCGTGGAGGGAGAGATAAGCATCAGTCCTGGCTCCGCCGGGACTGCCGGGGGGGGGGGGGGAGATGCAGCATCCGCCATATTGGCTGTCTGTAACGCCGGAGCACTCGCGGCTGTGAAACTTATGTGCAAATAGCCCTGAAGAAGCCACAAGGCGAAACGCGTTTGGTGGAGTCCTGTCCCCTTGAGTCCGGCCAACCGTCTTCCTTGGTTGATGGTCATTGGGGTGATACCCCTAAGCTTCTCTTATCTATATTTAAGTACCCTTTCTAGTAAGTTGACCTCCTATTACCGAAGGTCAATATCCCTTGTGGCTCAAAACCCAGCCAGGGCCTCTATCCATCCGTGGGGACTTAAGGTGAAGTAAGGAAATTCACCACTTGGGGAGACTCTGTCGTACAAGAGCCAAAAAAAGATAAACTTGCCATTGCAGGACGTTCCCCGAGAATGACGTCAATGTGTGACTAAAAGCAGCGGATGGAGCGACGTAATGACGTCACCGTGTTACACTAAAGCCGGAAGGAGGGGCTGCTACATGGAGCCAGCTGGCTTATCATTTTTATACGAGTTTTAGAGTGCTTTGTTATAAGACTCAGTCGTACAAGACCCAAAAAAAGATAAAACAACAGATCTCCTCACACCACCACTGACCCACATGGAGGACACTCTACTCTGACTGCCTTATAAAACAACCTATGCAAGGGATACGGTTTGTCAAGGGGTACTTTCATTCACACATCAGTTACACCTGCCTCTTGTGTGTCCCCTGTTGGGGAGTGTTTGGCCCCCCTTCCTTCAGCTCCCGGGTCAGACTACTTTGTCACCACCAGTTGTTTGCTTTGTCCTCTTGCACACTGGCTCAGCCAATTTATATACTTGTACGCATCTACTCCTGAAGAGTGAGCGATTGACACATGAAATGCGTTGAGTTAGAAAGATGCATCTAGTTCCCCATTAAATGTGATTACTGTTGTGAGCAAGCGTGTATACCAACCATCATGTCCTTTATTATGTACTGTAATCATGTCTGTATTGGCACATGCATTTGCACATATGTTGATGTTTTTTATACTAAATAAATTTGCTAAGATATCTACCCCATTACAATTGACCATTTGTGTACACCTCATTTAAAGTGCCAGGGCTAAATCCTTTTTCTTTGTATTTAAATTTAGGGTGTGTCACTGGCAGTACCAAACCTGTTTTTATCATTTTTAGCCAGCATTGATAGACCCCCAGCAACAATAGACCCCCAGTAACAATGGACCACCTAGAAGAAAATACCTCCCCCTCCCCCAGCAACAACAGACCCACAGAAACAACAAAATAGATCTTCCAGCAGTCAGCAACAATAGACCCCTCCCTTATCAGTATATCCCTCCCAGCAACAATAGATCCCCTGCAAGCAACAACAGACCTCCCCCTGCAAAGATAGATCCCCTCCATTGACAATAGATCCCCCAGCAATCAGCATCAACATACCCTACAGCACACCCCAGCACCTCTTTACATACATTCAGTCCTGGAGGTGTGTTCCCTCCACGTTCCCGCTGAAAACAAATCCCTGGTTACAGGGTGCTAATTCTTCATTTAAAAAAAAGTGTCATCCAACGTCCATACATGTGCTTAGCAGTGTAGCTCCACTTCCATGGCTCTTGGCTGTCAGAACGAATAGTGCCAAAAGATTGACAGGCATGAAGACAGTAATGTTAGTTTTGCAGCTTCATAAATAACTTCTGCAAACAACGATAAAAGCGCTCCCAGGAGACAGATGTCATAATCTGCAGGAGAAAAATGCTTTATAGCACTCGGCGAGATCTGTGTACAGATGTACCAGTTGGCATTTCTTGAGAGAAAGGCAGAGGAAAACATTGAATATCTGAGTGACATTCTATCATTTGTTATTATGCAGAATTTGCATCGCAATGACACGCCGCTGCAGGACAATTCATGAATAAATGACACAGATTAGTGCAGTTTTTTTTATCAGGCGCAGAAGGACATATTAAAAATATTCAGCTTCCAATAAAAAAACAAAAAACTAAAAAAAAAAAACAAAAAAAAAAAAACAGTGCAAGGTGCAAAAATCTACAGCAACAAACATTTTTTTTTTTTTTTTTATTCTTCTTACTAGGTGTATACCACAATCTGAATATCTCTTTTTAAAGTCGACCTTTAACCACTTAAGCCCCGGAAGATTTTACCACTTCCTGACCAGGCCCTATTTTGTGATTCGGCACTGCGTGACTTTAAAGGACAATTGCACAGTCGTGCGACGTCCTTTTTTTCCCACAAACAGAGCTTTCTTTTGGTGGTATTTGATCACCTGTGCGATTTTTACTTTTTGCGCTATAAACAAAAAAAGAGCGTACATTTTGAAAAAAATAACAATATTTTTCACATTTTATTATATGAAATTCCCCCCAAAAAAATGTAAAAATCAAAATTTTTTAACATTTTAGGCCAATTTGTTTTCTGCTACATATGTTTGGTAAAAAAAAAATCGCAATAAGCGTATTTTGATTGGTTTGCGTTTTTGTCATTTTTATTGTTTTTTTTTTTTAAACGAGTAATGGCGGCGATCTGCGATTTTTTTTGCAGGACTGCAACATTGCGGCAGACAGATTGGACCCTTGACTGACATTTTTGACACTTTTGGGGGTACCAGTGACATTACTACAGTAATCGGTGCTATACATATGCACTGTTACTGTAAAAATGACACTGGCAGGGAAGGGGTTAACTTTATTGGTGATGCAGGGGTTAAGTTTGTCCCTGGGGGCATACTTCTTACTGTAAAGGGGTGTGGCTAGTGATGTAACCACATAAACATACGATCCTACATAGCAGGATCGTATGATCCCTGCAGTTAGATCAGGGAGAATGACAGGCGGCTTTGTTTACATCAGCCGTCTGCCTTTCTCCCTCTTCATGGGGAGATCGCGAGTGACCGGCGGACATCGGGTCCACCGGACACATGCACGGACTTGTTAGGGAACAAGCCGGGGCAGGAGCGCGCCTCCGGCGGCGCGCGCTCGCCCCCTACAGGCTCACAGGCTAGCGACGTAGTCCTACGTCACTTTGCCTGTACGGGGCTGGCCGCCGCCGTAAATGGTCGTGCGGTGGTCGGCAAGCAGTTAACCACCTGGCGACCAACAGTTTAACATTAACTGTTGGCCAGCAGCTTTGTTGTTCCTGGTTTGCAGGCACGCACGTGGGCGTGCTTCTCGTGCAGTGGTTGAGCACAACGCAAGTTTGTCAGCAGGCTCGCAGCCAATGCTTTTGGTTTTGAACCTGCTAATGGTTGCAGCCAACCACAACACAGAGATCTGTGTTTGTTAGTAAACACAGAACACAGATCTGGCTGGTTCTTCTCCCTGATTTCACTTAGGCCCCTTTCACATGGGGCGGAATCCGTCTAAACAGATCTGCCTGCTCAGGTGCTGATCCCCGCTGAGCAGGCAGATGACAGGTTTGTGTCCGCTCCGATATGCAGAGCAGACACAGACACAGCACGCTGCTCTCTATGGGATGGCCAGGGAAGCCCACGGGCGTGCTTCTCATGCAGTGAATGGGCACAACACAAGCTTGTCAGCAGGCTCGCAGCCAATTATTTTGGCTGTGAATCTATTGATGGCTGCAGCCAACCACAGCAGAGAGATCTGTGTGTAGCACCCTCCTAGGTAGGTGCTAGGAAAAGTACATTGTGGCCCTGTCTGCTTATCAGGGGGGGCTGATCATTCAGCTAGGCTGTCATGTGTTTCCAGGTGTGTCTGTTGAGTCTGGGGAGTGTCCCCACTGTATCCAATGAGGGCTATTATTGGACAGTGGAGGAAACCTAGCCAATAGCACACCAGGGCTTGTATCTACCCCAGAGGGTGGAGTCTGCTGCAATGCACCCTGGGATGGGGTATCAGTCTGAGGGAAGCACATGACAGAGCATCTTTGGCGGGAAGCAGAGTCCCAGGAGGAGGCTGACAGCTGTCACTCCTCCTGTCAGAAGATGCCAGTGTGTCCTAGCCGGTCAGCCTAGAGGACCGGAGGTTGAGCTGGGCTGAAGGAAGGATCCAGAGTGCTGTGGACCGAGTGGAGCTGCTGGGCAGAAGTTTCCATGAAAAACAGTGTTGTGAGTACTTAAAACTGCCCAGGGGTCTGCCTGAGAGAGGGACCCACTCCAGAAGGTCAAAGGGATCTGGGAGCCAGCTAACCAGTAGAGAGGTTTAGAGAAAGGGGGCGCCAGTGTGGGCCCTGAAGTGTTCAGCAGCGCAGCAGTGTATACAGATAGCTACCTCGGCAAGGAGTGCTTAAAGAGGACTTCTTTATGCAGAAAAGCGGTCACAAGTCAGTTCAGCATTAACAGGCATCAGGCCAGCGTTAACCGGCATTGACCGGCATCCTGCCAGCGCCAAGTCAGCGTCAATCAGCATTTTTCAAGTGGCTCCGCCAAGTGGTGCATAGTTGAGCCAAAGGAGTATCCCACTCATCCCTTCTCCTATCCAAGTTACAATATAAATACAAAAACCTAAAGATACTGGACTGGTCATTGTCTCAGTGCTCACACTTGGAGAATATGCTCAAAGGGACTTTTGTTGCTCCCGGTGACACAGGGGGACCCATATCCAGTAAAACAGCTGGGAATCCTGCTACATGTGTTTGTTAATAAACACAGAACACAGATCTGGCTGGTTCTTCTCCCTGATTTCACTTAGGCTTCTTTCACATGGGGAAAGATAGGTCCAAGCAGATCCACTCACTGAGTGAAGGATCTCTCGCTCGCTGATCCCACTGAGCAGGCGGATGACATGTCCGTGTCCACTCCGCTATGCAAAGTGGACACTGACACAGCCCTATGGGGCAGTCGGATGGAAACGGCCTGCATGTTTGTTTCCATCCAACTGTCATCCGATCCACCGGACGGATGGCAAACGTATTCCCATGCCGGATGCCGGTGGGTGACAGCGGACATATGTCCGTTGACATCTACCACCCCTAGAGAACAATGGGTGGTCCGATCGGGTCTACCTGAAAAATGGACAGGCCGACCCAATCCATCCGCTGGGGCGAAAATTCACTGTGCAAATACCGTGTGACATAACAAAAATTGCAAAACCCACCATGTTATTCTGTAGTGCCTCTGCTAAAATATATACATATATATTTATTTACATATATATAATGTTTGGGGGTTCTAAGAATTTTTTTATAAAAAAAATACCTAGTTTTACATGTAAGCAAAAAGCGTCAGAAAAGGGTAGATCTTTAAGTGGTTATATATGTTTTGCCAAGTTTACAGTTAAAGTTGATTCAACTGTTCAGAGCCTGGTTTGAAGTTATCCAAGAGGTGCATGTGAGGTCCTGGCATATTATTAAAGAACTTTGGTCCGTAACCACAATATGGGTTGTGTGTAACATCACTACGACAAAGGTTCATTCAACAGGACAAGAATAAAGAGGTTGTTACCATGGGTAATCGCCAGGAGAACAGCACCCAGTCATTGGCGTGATACCTGGTTAGGTGACAGGTTCTCTGGTAGTGAGGGGGTTGGTGCTTTGACTCCTTCCTTAGCTGTCCATCCCTGACAGTCACCGGGGTGGACTAGCATTACAGAGATCTATGGCCTGGTCACTAGGTACGGGAAAAGAAGAGTTAAGTGAGAGCATGCATGAGGTCCATGCTATGTGCTCGGCGGAACCCCATTCTGTTACTGGGAGTGAGGTAACAGAGGTACGCTAACTGGTGGAGTGGGCAGAGGCTTAGCCTGTCCCTCTGAATGCAACACATACATCAGTACGAGTGTGTGGAACATGGGACGAAGCAGCTTAAGGAGGAACTCTGTATTTTGGGTAATGCACACATGTGGCTCATCCCTGAGTTGGGAGGCTGCCTTAATGTTTTATTGTTCACATGACCACGACTACAGTCTGGTCCTGGATATTGATGAGCGTGCCTTTGTGTAAAGTGATCTTGCGTGGCCTCCTTAGATGCTGGGCAGCTCCCTGGACAATTCCTTGGATAATCTTGCCTTGAATCTTTTATCTGGTAAACCTTGAACTCTTTGCTTCTCCCATGAACTTCCTATTTAAGCCATGCCTTTGCACTTCCTGTTTGCCGGATTAGTGTGCTCTCTCCAGCCAATATTTCACTCTTGTCACTCCTGCTGCTGTCCATATTTTGCAACCACTTGTTACCAACCTTTGGCTTGTTCCTCAGCTATGCTTCTGCTTAATCCCAACCTGCAACCACTTGTTACTGACCTTTGGCTTGTTTACTTACTACGCTCAATCCCTATCTGCTACTGGACCCCGACTTGCTCACCTTCTGGTGGAGCGATCCTAAGGGACCATGACCTGGTACTAGACATGTGCGGTTCTTTTTGTTCCAAAAAATATTTAGGCAAAATTTTAATTATTTAGAGATTTGGATATATCCGAATCCCCAAATTACAGTACAATTTTCTTTTTTTTACTGAATTCTCCGAATAACAAAATGAAATTCGTCCAAATTTCCAAAATTCTAATTGAAATTAGACTTGAATTTTACATCGTATTCTAACATTTTGTTGGAATCAAAGACTGCGTGTGTTATTATTTTACCATTTTGAAATAATGTTCTTTTTGTTAAGATAAAAGGTAATTTAAAGAGTCATTGTAATCACTTAATGAAGATTTTTCTTTTGTTCGTTCACTTTGCAAGTGCAAAATTGATAAAAAGAATCCAGACAAATATAAATATTTAAAAGTATTTATTCTTGAAATTATTTTTTCTCAACTGGCTAACACTTCTGCACAGTATTGTACATAGTAAAATATTGAAAGTAATACTTTTATTAATTAGAACTTGCATATTTTGAATATTATTAATACATAATACGAACAAGATCAATAAGTATAAATAACAATCAGATGTTTGGTTACTCTACTGCGGCATTTCGAATAAAAAATAAAATCTAACATTTTTCATTCGACCGATTCGAAATTTATTCATTCAAACGTTTTGGATCTCGAAAAAAAAAAAAAAAGAAAATTCGAAGAAAATTTGAAAAATACATAGAAGGAATTCCGAATACGAATTCCGAATAAAAATCTCAAATACGAATTGAACAAATCAACCAAATTTAACGAAACCAAATAACTAGATTATCGAATCTAAACGAAACAAAACAAAGCACATTTTTTCATCATGAACATGTCTACCTGTTACTAACACACAGCAAACCCATCTCCACTATCAGGAGCTCTGGTGAATATCGGTTAGTGCCTAGACCCTGCACCTTGGGTGAGTCCACATCAGCTAGGGCAGTGATGGCGAACCTCGGCACCCCAGATGTTTTGGAACTACATTTCCCATAATGCTCAACTACACTGCAGAGTGCATAAGCATCATTGGAAATGTAGTTCCAAAACATCGGGGGTGCCAAGGTTCTCCATCACTGAGCTTGGGTGACCTGCTTGTAGAGTCATCCTGCTGGTTGATGGGAGGCTCTCTACCACTATAGCTACTGGTCTCCGAGACTGACCCCTGGCTGTGACACCTAGAGGTTTCAGCAACATCAACAGACTTGCCAGAATCACTGGGACATAGAGACCTTTTTAAACAGAGAGCAGATAAAAAAGTGCAATCCCAGCACCGGTTTCAAAGGTTGCCTCTGGGGACTTAAATGGTTAAAGTTAGCCTTACTATGAACGTTAGCACATTAAAAATAATGAAGCCAGAACAGAAATTACGTAAAGATCTACATGTCCAATTTCATAAAAATGTGCTGGAATATATAGAGGCTGAAGGTAGAAGATTAATAAGCAGATGAATATATAGCAGCAGAGTTAGGTTCACCTTTTGAAACTTAGAAGATAAGAGAAGAAAAAAAAAAAACGAATGCGTCATCTTGCTGCTGAAATGTTTCATGTAGCTCATTTCCATTGCGCCTTACCCTGTTGTGGTTTTTTTATAAAATGTATGATTTGGTATCTTCAATTTGTTGAACATTTTGGTGGGCTTTATCTTAAAGTAGAAGTAGAGCTGGCTACATACTATACACTTTTCTTTAGATTTTTTCCTTTAGATTAACCAAAACCATAAAATTGAGGTCATATCTAAACACTTTCCATTAGTATGCACTAAGGCAGGCCCTTGCACGGCATAGTTCAAGGTAAAACTAAAGGAAATCGAACAACAAAAGTTGTATAGTGTGTATCCAATTTTAGGGAGGATTAAAACCCCTGTCAGTTTTTTTTTTTAAATCCTTGTCCCACTGGAGAGATTTAACGTCACTTTCTATCCCATAGGCAAAACAGGAAGTGAGATCAAATCTCTCCAAAGGGGGCTTCCAAGCATCACCAATGTCACCAGTTTTCCCATTATTATTATTATTATTATTTAGGATTTATATAGCGCCAACAGTTTACGTAGCGCTTTACAATATACAGTAAAACCTTGGATTGCAAGCATAATTCGTTCCGGAAATATGCTTGTAATCCAAAGCACTTTTATATCAAAGCGAATTTCCCCATAAGAAATAATGGAAACTCAGATGATTCGTTCCACAACCATTTATTCATAAATCCTTCAGTTTATAGTCCATATAAAAAGATTATAGCATTGCGATAGTTTATATAACCATAAAATGTCCATCCAAAAATAGCGGCTTCCGCAAGGGGATTAGAAGCAAAATCCAGCAGGAGCTACAGAGTATAAAAGAGAAGAGAGGCGCCTCTAAGTGTAGCAATATGGTTCCATTTAATGAAGGTACAACATTTAGCAACTCACATGGTTGATGAATAGAACAGGCACATCTAAGTATGCAGGCATCCGGGGTAAAGCTGTCCACATAGACTATCTTCTGCACCGCCGGCTGCCAGTCTGTAATCCTGACCGGGAAGACTACCCTGCAGTAAAGCGATCTGAAAGCGAGGGGCAACATGGAAGGGATGACGTACAGTAGATGGCGGAGGATGGTCTATGTCGACAGCTTTAGCCTGGATGCCTGCATCCTTAGATTTGCCTGTTCCAATCATCACCCATGTGAGTTGCTAAATGTTGTACCTTCATTAAATTTAACCATATTGCTACACTTAGAGGCGCCTCTCTTCTCTTTTATACTCAGCTGTGACTTGAGGCTACTTGTATATCAAGACATCGCTTGTAAACCAAGTCAAAATTTATTTGAAAATTTTGCTTCTCTTGCAAAGCGCTCTTAAACCAAGTTACTCTCAAACCAAGGTTTTACTGTACATTAAAATATTTCCCTTCTATTATTGTTCTGGTGCCAACCAAAATGTTTTTATTTATTTTCACATTCATTGAATGTGTACATAAGAACAGTAAACAGGACAAATAGAGAGGGATATTCTCCCTAATGGGGCAAAGACAACAATAAACACTGAAGGGTGTTCTAATCCTTCTCCACTCTATCCAAAACAAAAAAAATAGCTTTGCTTTTAGTTTATACTTTATCTAAAAGTAAAGGATCTTTGTCTTGATGGTCTCCACAGAAGTTTACATAACCTTGCAGACAACTGGTAGAAAAATGGAGAGCTTCAGGCGATTGATATGGGAGCTCCACGTGGGAAACTGGGAGGGCTCCATGTGATGGATGTGGGAGCTCCAAGTGGGTAACTAGGGGGCTCCAGGTGATGGATGTGAGAGCTCCAAGTGGGTAACTGGGAGGGCTCCAGGTGATGGATGTGGGAGCTCCAAATGTGTAACTGGGGGAGCTCCAGGTGATGGATGTGGGAGCCCCAAGTAGGTAACTGGGGGGGGGGGGGGGCTCCAGGTGATGGATGTGGGAGCTAGAGGTAAGTCAATGGAGAGCTTAAGGTGTTGAATGTTGGAGTTCCAAGTGGGTAAAGATCAACTGTGTATATCAGATTTTTTTTTTGGCATGTAAATGGCATATCCTGTCTGTGAAGTTTCCAGATCTTGGTATAACTAGTAGGTCACATTCAACTGGACTTGTTTTGTAAAGTTAAAGATGTTTCATAGCAAATAATGTACAAGTCACTTATTTGGTTCTAATGAGTGTAAGGAATACACCCCAGCATTTATACTCTAACAAATAGTCCAGCCATCTTAAATGAATCACCATGGAATTTGTAGAATTTGATTGTCCAAGAACAGGATGAGAGCTGTGAATATTGTGGAACCGCCCTGTTCTAGTTACGAAATGCCATCCTTGGTGTCAGGAGGTCTGTGTAGTTGTTAAAGTGATTGTAAACTCACAAGCAATACTTTTGCCCATTATAACCACTGTGTTTTAACTTACATGTCACTGTCTTTTATGGAATCCAAATCTGTGCCATTTAGTGGTAATCGCCTGATGTTTAGTGAAGTGACGTCACCGGCGCATGCACATTTTGTCCCCCCAGTCACGGCACGCTTACTGTGCCGTCCGTAAATATATCCTGTTTACATGCCTCGTCATCACTTGCGGCATTGCACTGCAATATTGCGATATTACTGACCCATTGAGGATTTCCTGAAGGACCCTATGTGACTTTCTATGTCACATGGGGGTGTCAACCTCAGGCTTGATGATGAGCAGAGCGAACAGATCCATATAACCCTTGCTGAGCAAAAATGAGGCTTGGCTATTTTCTTATAGACATACGCAAGATTACAGGCAATCATACAGGAAGATGGGCGGAAATCTACTCTGGGCTGGAAGCTGAATACAGCAACCAAACTGGCGCAGGACTCGGCCAGAATACTCATAAATGAAAGTAAGCTATAAAACTATTATGAAAGAAGCTTTTGGCAGAAATAACAATGCACTGTACTATGAAAAGCTTTAGACTATTGGCCCTTATGTTTAACGATGGGGGTGAAGTGATTGGCGCTGCCTGTATTAAGGTATGTCAAAGAATGTGTGGTGTCTATCAGGAGGTGCTAATCAATTTCCTCTGACCATGTATGATGTACAACCAATCTAACACAATTAAACTCACATATATAAAATATGAAGGAGGGTAAGTAACATACGCAATATATACAATAAAGTGCTCCACAAAAGCTGGTAGTGAATATCAAATAACCTCAAATAAATAATGTCACCTAAAGCTCATATCCTTAAAATATCACATATATAGTAGAACGTAAAATATATTATTCGCAATAAATGTGATAAAAGTGACAGGTAGTGGATAAATAAATAAGTGCTTATAACATCCGATAATAGATATCAACAGATTATAAAGTGCTAAGTGCTGGTGAAAAATTGATCTGACCCAGATAAATTTGAACAATGGAGTGTGATTGGATCAGACCACATAAAGTGTAAAATACTAACACAAAAAAGTGTTTCAGGTGACAGTGGCAGTATAGAGCCACAACAGGTGATGGAAATTGATTGAACCCAAAATGGGTGATTTAGCATAAAAAGTGCAAGATTGATACGTAGTGCAATATAGCTGAAGAAATATGGAATAAAAAATGAAAAATCTAAAAAATAGAATAAATATAAAAAGGCAAAAATATAAATATATAGATGTGCAAAAAAGTCCAAATTTTTATAAATATGTGCAAAGTCCACAAATTTGATAAGGTGCTCTCTTGGGTGCCCTTTTAGGGCTATATTTCAAAGTTGGCAGCAGCCAACTCTCTATCTTAATTCCCCTTTTTTATTCCTTATGTTTAATGATGGCTTTTGCCGGCTTAGTTTACTTCTTCTTTAATCATTTCATTTAGATAGTTAAATATGTAAATTGTTGTCACATCGCCAGGGTGGAGATGTTAATACAGAATAATATGTGCAAGATAGTTGGTGTCAAAGGCCCTCACCTCTGTTCAGGGATTTTTTTTAATTTTCACATACGTACATGATCTCTTTCATGCTTCTTGCGAACCTGTTGTCCTCACTGTTCTTGAAAGAATGATCGTCATTTTCTTTGAAAGGAAGACTGCTGCATCCTGACCTGGACAATTGCCCTATGTTGGGTCATTTGTTTGTTGAGAGGTTACTTTGCCTCCTCAATGTACAGGCCTTTTCATTCCTCACTACACTGCACTGCAATGTTACTTGGCTTGTGTTTAGGTGTTGGGTCTTTTGGATGTTCAAGTTTTTGTCTAAGTGAATTGCTGATAAAAGAAAAGGAATTGGCAGCACTCCAGGTTGAGTCAAAATCCAGGTTTATTGACTGGACATCCAAATATGACAATCGTGACAAGGTAGACGCGTTTCACACACTGAATGTGTGCTTAATCATTACCATCATTATCATTGGTAATGATTAAGCACACAGTCAGTGTGTGAAACGCGTCTACCTTGTCACGATTGTCATATTTGGATGTCCAGTCAATAAACCTGGATTTTGACTCAACCTGGAGTGCTGCCAATTCCTTTTCTTTTATCAAGTTTTCACGGAGGCGAGCCAGGGCATGCACCTGTGTGAGTCGTCGGGCAATTGCACCACCTTGGGCAGTGACTCCCTGTCTGTTTAAGTGAATTGCTGGACTTGAAGGACATTGGAATGCAATGTTTGGTAAAGATCCTTCTGAGTTTTTCCTACACTCCAGCTACATATGAGATGACTAAATTACTCAGTGTATTGTGCTTCTTCCCTGTGTTCGATGGTCCACGTTTTTGCTTGACTTTGTGGATGTTTTAACAAAAGCAAAAAATGGGTAGCCAAACCCTTTCAAAGAACTCCTGACATGTTTCTGTTCCTTGTCTTTAGACGCTGTGCATGTTGGTGCCATCTCAGTTCAATGTCACAAAGTTTTAATAAGCTCAAATTGTGTTCTTTTGGGCAGTGGAAGTCATAAAGCTGATCGTGAGCTGTGTGAAGATAGGTTTACAGTAGACCTCAATGTCCAGGTTTCCACCTGGTTCTAGAATATGTAACTAGAAAAGGATGGCCCCTTCCATACAGTAATTGGACAATCAATATCTACACATTTCATGGTTATTGGTTTAATTTGTCTGTGCTACCTCTGTGGAAATATACTGTCCAGCCAACTTTATGGCCATTGATGGTAAATAACATTGTTTATCTCGCTGTACATTATCTTGTACAATGGCATTTAAAAGTCAGTGGGCCATACTAGCCAGCAAGTGAAACCATGTTGTCTGTGAAGTTGATGCGTTGCAAGTAACAAAAAATCTGCATGCGTAAGGATTTGAAGGACTTTGACACTGGCTAATTTATAATACGCCCCTTTCTAACCAAAGACACAACAAAGCTCCTAGTTCATTCCCTGGTCATCTCCGCCTCGACTACTGCAATTCCCTTCTCATTGGCTTACCTCTACACAGGCTATTCCCCCTTCAATCCATCATGAACGCTGATGCCAGACTCATCCACCTTACCAATCGCTCAGTGTCCGCTGCTCCTCTCTGTCAAGCCCTCCAACAAATTAAATTCAAAATACTAACAACATCCTACAAAGCTATCCAAAACCTCCTGCTCTCTTACTCCCTCGTCACCTCCTCCCATGCTCGCCTCCAGGACTTTTCCAGAGCCTCTCCAATCTTATGGAACTCCTTACCCCAATCTGTCCGATTATCTCCTACCCTATTAGCTTTTAGACGATCCCTGAAAACCCTCCTCTTCAGAGAAGCCTATCCTACCCACACCTAACAACTATACTTAATTTCCTCCATCAGCCATTCCCCCACGGTTATTGCCTTTTGATTCCTCCTGTATTGAATGGTACTGTAACTGTATTGTCTTTCCTTACATTGCAAAGCGCTGCGCAAACTGTTGACGCTATATAAATCCTGTATAATAATAATAATAATAATAAGGGCTAGACAACTGGATCCAAAACTGGAATTCTTGTAGGATGTTTCCAGTCTGCAGTGATCAGAACTTCCTAAAAGTTGTTCAGTGACGGAAAACCAGCAAACTGGCATTTGAGTTGTGAGCGACTAGGGCTCTCTGATGCATGTAGGCAGCGAAGGCTGGTCCGTGTAGTCTCATCCAATAGAGGAGCTAATGTAGCTCAAATTGCTGAAAAAATGAATGCTGGTTCTTATAGAAAGGTGTCAGATTACACAGTGCATCTCAGTTTGTTGTGTATGGGGCTGCCAGGGTGGCTATGCTGACCCATGTCCAAAGCCAAAAGTGTCTACAATGGACACATGAGCATCAGAACTAGACCATGAAGCAATGGAAGAAGATGGCCTGGTATGATGAATCATGTTTTCTTTTACATCATGTGGATGGCCATCTGCGTATGCGTCACATACAATACTGTACAAAAGTTTTAGGGCAGATGTGAATAAATGCTGTAAAGTAAGAATGCTTTCAACAATATAAATTTGAATTCTTTATTTTTACCAATTTACCAAATGCAAAGTATGCGAACAGAAGAAAAATCTAAATCAAATAAATATTTGGGTTGATTACTCTTTGGTTTCAAACCAGCATCAATTCTCCTAGGTACACGCAAAGCTTATACACACAGTTTTTGAAGGAACTTGGCAGGCAGGTTGTTCCAGAACATCTCTTCATGCAATCCCAGGACCCAGACAGACTTGACGATGTTAAGGTCAGAGTTTTTGGGGGCCAAACTCCTTGTTCTTCTTTATGCTGAAGATAGTTCCTAATGACATTGGATGTATGTTTGGGGTCCTTGTCCTGCTGCAGAATACATTTTGGGCCAATCACGCGCCTCCCTGATGGTATGGCATGATGGATAAATATCTGCCTGTGTTTCATGTATATAGTTGCCATATATGTTCAAGGGTCAGTCCACTCAATACTGATATTTCAGTTTTTATTAGATGGGGTGTAACATCATCTGGAAGTTTACAGTGCCTAGGCCTGCTCACCTGCTGGGCCCATTATGAAAGGGCTCACTGTCCCTGCTTGAGTTTTTCTTTTCATTTTATATTATGGAAAATGTAACAGGAAGATCTAGAAAGCAAACATTCCTGGGTATACAGGAGTCAGGAAAAACAATGGGGATCTTGCCTAGTTGGGTTATTTAAAGGTAAGTATACAAAGTCAGATGATGGAGTATTTTACGACCTAGAATTTAGAGTTCCTAGGTCTGCACACTTGTTATGGCCATTATAAAAGGTTCCATGACCCTGCCCTGGCTTTTTTTATTTTATAATATGGAAAGTGTAACAGGAAGAACTGGAAGAAACAAATCCCCATGTGTACAGAAGTCTGGAATTCCAATGGGGAGATTTCCTAGTTGAGGTATTCAAGACATATCCTGAAATCAGATGGTGTCCACTGTGCTCCTATAATTAAAACATGACAATTTCACTCATCCCTACTGCTGAGTGAGGGATAGAGATGAGATTGATATGTTCAGCAAAGGCATACTGCTGAGTAAGAAATGAAGATACAGAGAAATTTCCTGTGCTGGGGACGGGGGTCAATTTTGTATACCGGAGTACCACTGAGTCAGGAATGGGAACCACAGAAATTTCCAAATAAATTATCCTGTGGAGCCAGGGATGGAGACAAGGGGTCATTTACTAGGAAATTGTAGACTAGCGTATATGCTTATACAAGTTATTTTCTTAATATTTACTTAAATTATCCAATTTAAGGAAATAAGTCAGTAAGAATTTTATTTTCACATGATCGGATGATTGAAGTGCATCTTTTCACAATTTATTGTGTGAACATTCCAACCTTTACAGCACCCTTAGTAAATCAGCCTCAATGCGTGCAGGAAAAAAACATTGTACAGTTATTTTCTTTCTCTTTTACACTTAGATATTTTTCTCCTTCACCCTTTTACTGTTTGGCACACTGGCAGGCTCCTGGGTGTCATTTCAAATCACCAAACAAAAGACAACACCGCCCGGGAATATTTTACCAGTTGCTGACTTTGTAGACATTCAAATCATGCTCGTGACATTTAGCTGAGAAAAAAAAAAAACCTCACTGGAGTAAAAGTCATAACTAGTGTGCCATTATGTGCCTGAACACTTCTCTCTATTCTGTAGTTTATGAGGGACTTTTAAAATAATGATACAGTCTTAGACAGAATGTCCTAATTATTCATACGGCAGTTATTCAACTCGGATGGGGAGACGTTTTCTGGAAGAAGTAACTGGTGCCAAGAACTTTGAGATTTTGCAATGTATCTTAGAAGAATAAAATAAAGAAAAAAAAGAAAAAACTAAAAATAAAATCACTAAAACCTCATATGAGCTTTACAATGATAATGTCACATTGAAATTCATTTTTCATAAATTTAAATATGAAGAATTCAGGAAAATAATACATGGTCTACCATAAAGGTGATACTTCCCCTAAAAAAGTGACAACACTTTTTACCTGTCTCCCAGTTGTACTCGTTTGTTGTCACCCTGTTAAGCAGGCTTTTAATAGTGAGTACAAGTGTGTAGCAGGTTATTCGTTGGGGAGGGTGGTCTCCCAGCCATTTGGTGCTGCGAGCCTCCATGTTGTGGGTTGCGGTGAAATGCCGGGCCATACCAGGCAATACCATTCTTACTCTGTACTTAGAACAAAGAGCAGTTACATGACCGCTGCTGAAGTTTGTGCTCTAGGTTAATCCAGCAATAAACTGTATTAACTGTAATACTGTATATATATATATATATATATATATATGTATATATACAGGGCTTTTGTTCAGCGGGAACGCGGGGGGTTTATTGTTGCTGAAGGGGTCTATTGTTGCTGTTGGGTGATCTGTTATTGCTGGGGTGGGGGGGGATTGTAGGTTGCTGGGGAGTCAGTTATTGCTGGAAGAAATCTACTGTTGAGGAAGAAATCTATAGTTTCTGAGCTCTACAGGGCATATTGATACTGGCTGCTGAGAGAAATATTGTTGCTGGGGGGGGGGGGTCTATTTTTGCTGGGGGTATTTTGTTGTGGGGGATATAATGTTGCTAGGGGGTATATTTTGTTGTGGAGGTTCGATTGTTGCTGGGGGATCTATTTATGTTGGGGAGGGGGGGGGGGGTGATCTCTTTTGTTGCTGGCTACAGGGGATCTATTTCACTGATTTTCTTGTTATCATTACTAAAACTCCATACAAATTTGTTATCACCACAAAATGATACTTGGTTCTGTATTCTCTAAGAAGGCAGTACTGGGAGTTGGATAGAGGATGAAACCAAGGGATGGTGCTTGGAGGTAAGTAGAGGATGGAACCAAGGGACGGTGCTTGGAGGTTCATATTGGGTAGAACCAGGGGTTGGTGCTCGTAGGTGGGTAGAGGGTGGAGACAAGGGGTGACTTGGAAGGGAGGAGTAACTGCACCTATTCTCTGAGAGAAAAAAGCCCTGTACATATATGTATATATATATATATATATATATATATATATCATGCACTGCATCACTAAGGGTCTTTTTATATGGGAACAGTGCAGAGAGGCAGCACCCAGCATGTAGGAGTTTGATGCCTCGTTTCCACTGAGCGGATCGGTTCGGTATGGTACGCTAATTTGAGTGTTTCCATTATGAAAGTGGACCATACAACCGAACCAAACCGCACCATTCCTGGTCCTGCTTCAGATGTAGGGCCATAGGAAATGGTACGGTACGGTTAGGGCGGAGCTACTGGCGTCACACGATACATTCCACTGATTGGTGGACAGGAAAACTTCAATGCTCACGTCAAATGAAAGAGCAAAACAAACACCTCATTTGGTGTAAACCCCGCATGGTACCTGGTGGCCCGACTTGCAGTGGAAATGCTCACCTGAATAGACCGGACCATTCTAACCCTTCCAAACTGTACTGACCTGAACCGTTCCGCTCAGTGGAAACGAGGCATAAGAGGCACATGGCAGTCCCTTTCAGTTAAGCAGGTTACCACCTTGACAGAGGGTTGGACATTTTTTCTGAGATTTTGCTATAGTCACTATATGAGGAATGGAATGCCATGTTGAAAACCAGGATACATTTTTCTGGATTATTTCAAGACTGCCAACCTTGTCAGTACTCACCCTGTAAGGACTTTTACAATCCTTATGGGGAACTAAGCATAGAATCACCAGCACGCAGACACCCATGCGTGGGCTTCAATTCTGGAGAGAAATGTCCCCCTCTTGGTCCTTTCTAGATTTAGGTGAATAGAGAGACAAATGGATAAGACAGACAAGGTTATCCACCATGTTTTTAAAACTGCTACGCAAAAGCCAAATGCTGTTATCTCTGCAAACTGTCCATTTCAGTAGGAGGAAAAAAAGCAAGCAGTTTATAGTTGATGTGTTTGGTGAAGACTATCGGAGTATAAAGTAGGCTTAGTCTGCTGTATGGCTGCAGGCAGTTGTAAATAATGGCGAAGTTGCCTTTTAATATGCTTGACTGGTCCTCTGGTGTCCGAAGTCTTGTCTAGTAAGTGTTGTATATTTGTTCAGTTGTGTGTATTAGACATGTGCAATTCATTTCTTTACGAATCGAAGTTCTGACTAAGTTTTCATTATTCGGAGATTCGGATGTATCCGAATTTCCAAATCACAATACAGTAGTAATGAATTTTAACAAATCCCAAATAAATTATAATGCAACAAATTATCTGAATTCAAATTTGAAAATGAATATTTATTCAAAATGGAAACATATTGTAATGAATACAGTCATTTTCTAGTAAGTTGTTTAGAATAGAAAATAAAATAAAAGAATAGAATAGAATAAAAAAGATCAGATCAGGCTCTGAACCCTCAACTATCTGTCTTCTGCCCGGTACCAGTGGTAACGCAGTTTAGATACCTAGGAGTCATGATATGATCGAAGATGAGTAATTACCGTTGCCTGAATACCCTTCCACTCCTAACAAGGTCCAGGGACAAGATTGGGATATGGTCTAAGCTATGGCTCTCAGTGGCTGGCAGAGCGAATTTGGTAAAAATAATCCTAATGCCCCAGCTACTTTACTTTTTACACAATACCTCAGTGGTTATCCCTTTAACTTCTTTCCACCCGCCCGCCGCAGATGTACTGTGACAGGCTGGCTCCTACAGGCAAATCTCTGTACATCGCTCTGGGGAGTCTAGGGGGCGAGCGCGCTGCCATCCCCACTCATCAGCGGGGAAGCCAGTGCGTGTGTCAGGTGACTCTGATTGCCGCCTGACATCCCATCATCTCTCCCTGCTAAGAGAGAAGGACGGTCGGCTGTTGTAAACACAGCCATCCATCCTTCTCCCTGGGATGATCACAGAGCTCATGTGATCCTTCTATATAGGATCGTATGTCTCTGTGATCATTTCACAAGCCCACCCCCCCCCCCCCCCCCCAGTTAGAATCACTCCCCTAGGCTTACATTTAACCCATTGATTATCAACAGTATTACCCCTATCCTGCCAATGGCATTATTACAATAACAGTGCATATTTTTAGCACTGATTACTGTAGTAATGTCACTGGTCCCCCGAAAAGTGGGAAAAATCGCAAAATAGGGCCTGGTCAGGAAGGGGGTAAAAATCTTTCGGGGCTGAAGTTGTTAAAAATATTCCAACTGGTCAACCTCCATTTTCGCTCTTTGCTCTGGAAAGTAGGACCTGCTAGAATCCGGCTGGAGCAGTTGCAAAGATCGGAAGATAATGGGGGACTGGCCTTTCCAAATCCCTGTATACATTATTTAGGAGCCCAATTGCAGCATATGGTGGGTATCTTAAATGCTCTGAATTTAGGGGATGGGATGGCTGGAGATTCACTGTTAAAGGTGGTTCTGTACACTGTGGGGGCCCGAAATCTCCCTAAAGGTTTAGAGGCACACCTCTTTATATCTTTTTGATAATGGTAGGCTGCTTACATTTAACCAACTAAAAATCAGATATGGCCTGCCACAAAATATGTTTTTTTATATTATGTCCAATTGCAGCATGCCATTAAAGCTCAGCCTTCTTCAGCTTCACCAGAACACCCCTATATTCCATATGATGCGACATTCCACATCTACTAAGGGTTTCATTTCTAGATGTTATGCAAAGTTGTTAGGGGACTATTTGGACAAATTCCCCAATTCAGCTATGGAACAATGGGAAAACGATGTAGGTAACATTTCTGGAGATCAATGGGCAGAGACATTGGAGTTTGTTTGTAGATGCTCATTGAATGTAACACCAAGATTGTCACAATTATATATACTGCTTCAAGTACACCGTACTCCCCTCAAATTGTTTACCATGGGACTGCGACCTGATTCAGTATGTGCTAGGTGTAATAGGAAAACTGGTGATCTTTTACACCTTCTGTGGAGATGCCCAAAGTTGCATAGGTATTGGACTTCTGTTGTCCAGACTGTTATAATAGTTCTTTTTTGAATATCAATATCCTTAGACCCGAGACCATACATACTGGGCATACTATTGGATTGTGTATAGGATACTTTTGTTGGAACAGCAGTGTCCAGGACATTCTTCCAGGTCTGGAAACTCTTATTGCAGCATTGGCTCTCCCAGTTCCCCCCTACGTTGGAGATGTGGTTAACTCAAATGGATGCAACGTTAAGATGTGAACGCCTGATCAACCAACTAAGGGGGGTTCCCTCTAGGTTTGACAGGATATGGAGTGGGTGGCTGGCTGGCTGTACGGGGCTTGGCTCCAATTGATTTAGTCATGGATAGATTGCTATTGTAGTACTTGTGTGTATACATACAAAGGGGTACGTTCGTATGTGCAACTGGACAGATTCTGAAGTTACAGGGTGGGGCAGTATTCCAGTCTATGGTGTTTTCCTTTGCTGAATATGCTTGCAATGGGTGGTTGTTATGGTACAAAAAGTGTGTATAACTTAGTGTAGCACTGCCCCCTAGGGAGCTGCTAAGTGTGGATTCCCCTGGGTTACCCATAGCAACAGTCTGTAAAATGTATCACTTTTAAACTTGGCTCAGACAAAGAACAGTCCAGGGGATTTGTTTTTTTTTTTGTCTTTTATTTTAGAACTTGGATGGGAGAAGGGATGAGTGGGATACTCAAACTTGAACTATGCACAATTTCTGAGGACACTAACTATAATGAGTGCGGCAAGGCCACTGCTTCACCTTGCCACTGAAGGGAAGTAGAAGCTATGTTCCTGACTGAATTTCTCTTCAGGGTCTTGACTTGGCACCCCCTTTCTCGCTTCCCGTGCATGCTATCCCCTTGTCCACTGACTCTCCACTGGAGTGGTCCCCTTCCTGGGCAGACCCCTGGCAAGCTTCCCGGTACTCACAGACACTGTTTTTACCTGGGTTGCTCTGCCTTTTAGCTCCACTCATTAGTATCCTGGACCTCCTGGCTCAGCATCACACACTCGGTCCACTAGGCTGACTGCCTGTGACCACCTTCCTTGCTGACAGGAGGAGAGACAGCCATCATCCTCCTCCCGGGACCTAGTTTCCTGCCCAAAGACGCCCTGTCACATGTGCCCCTGACTTTTATGACCTATCCCAGAATGCACCACTGTTGTGCCCTGCCAGTGGGACAGTCACAAAAGCCTGTGTGTCACTGGTTGGGTTTCCTCTGCTGTCCAACAGGCTCCCCTATTGGATACAGTGGGGACACTCCCTCAGATCAAGTGAATCACACATGGACACATGTAACAGGCAAAACTACTGATCAGGCTCCCCTGATAAGCAGATGGAGCAAACAATGCTTTACCTAGCACCTACCTAGGAGGGTGCTACATCAGTAATATATATGAATTTTGAGTTTTGTGAGTACATATGTACAACAACGCCATTTAACAGTCTGTAAAAGTGAGCAATTATTATTCGGAAAGTGATATAACTGTGTATTGTTTTGCGGTTTGTAATGAAACTTTCTTTCTGATTTAAAAAAAAAAAATAACCGAATAGAATAGAATAAAATAGAAAAGAACAGAATAGAATAGAAAAACATAAACTAGATTAGAATATAATAGAATAAAATAGAATGATTAAAGCCATCTTCTCAAATGATAATTTGAAATTCAAATTCATTTTGCATTTTCAATTTTGAATCGATTTTAAAATAACAAATATACAAAACACATTTTGAAAACAAATAGTTCATTTGAACATAATGAATATGGCAAAACTAAATGTAGCGCATCCCCCGTAGGAGCAGCTGGTGATTAGGGATTTCTACAGGCTCACTTTTTTTTTTTTTATTTAGGGGTTAATAACTTGGATAGGGGAATTATGGGATGCCCACTAGACTGGAACAAAGTCTTTTCAGGGACTCTCAACTATATATACTCATTATGTACACTCCACTTCCTCCAGCACATCACTTGCTTGCAGAAACACTCAGGCCTAGCGGGAACATTGTTTAGGTGGAACCTGACAGGGCAGATCCAGAAAAAACCCATTACGGGCAGGGACTGCAGACTCATTGGTGTGCAGAAAAGTTCTAGTGTCCAGCAACCTTCCTGTGGCTACCGATCCCAGCACCACCTCTTCAGGCACTGCAAGCCCACCTGGCTGCAGCTGCCTCTTTCCCCAGCCCTCCTGGCTAATCTTTAACAGTCCTCCCAGACTGACTCTACAGCCATCCCAGGATGTGCTCACTCAGTGGCGTCACTAGGGTTGGTGTCACCTGGTGCGGTAAAACATGGTGTCACCCCCCCCCCCCCTATATTTGGGCCGGGCAGCAGCTCAGCGTTCGAGTTTTTTGAAGCAGGTTGCGACGGTCAATAAGGCCTACAGGATAGCAGGTTAGGCACTTCCTAATGGCTCAGTCCCTAAGAGCGGTAACGGATAATGGCTGACAGGCCATCCTGCCAGACCCAGCAAAATTGCAGCAGTGATCCCTCCGGTTATACGTTCGCTTCCTCTGGGTTAACCAGGCTGACTTTGGTCAGTAGTGTAGCCCATCTGTACCCTGGCAGTGACACAGTCTTTCTCTCTCTGGTGGTGCTGGGAAGTGTGGCCCTCTCTCTGGTGGTGCTGGGAAGTGTGGCCCTCTCTCTGGTGGTGCTGGGCAGTATGGCTCTCTCTGACTAACCCCAGCACAGTCCTCTTTATGGTGGAGCACTCACTCCCTCAGCTTTTTCCCAGGTTCCCAGTCCTCAATCTCTCCCCCTAGCAGAGTGCATTCTGGGGGCTGTGGTCTGCTCCCTGTGGACAACAAATGGGGCCACCAATCTTCCGGGACTACATGTCCCATGATGCCCCCTAGTCTCTTCTGATTGGCCCTCCGCGGTGGCCAGCGTGAAGGGAAACAGACCGGGCAGTAAGCTGGGCGGCAATCAGATGAGAGCCGCTCTCTCTTCTCCTGCACTGATGACAGGAGAAAAAGGGGGGAAGTGGGGAAGATAAACTGACAGCCCGCAGCTCGCTACCTGTTCTCTGGTGACTGAGCGAGGAAAAGAGCCTGCTGTCACTGCTTAATCATACCTCCCTACTTTGTGTAACTCAGTGTAGGGGTAAGGAAAGGGCAAAATTCCTCCCACATACAAGAGATGGTCAGAGACTACAGACATGATACAAGAGATGGTCAGAGACTACAGACATGATACAAGAGATGGTCAGAGACTACAGACATGATACAAGAGACTGTCAGAGACTGCAGACATCATACAAAAGACTGTCAGAGACTGCGGACATTATACAGGAGACGGTCAGAGACTGCGGACATTATACAGGAGACGGTCAGAGACTGCGGACATTATACAGGAGACGGACAGAGACTGCGGACATTATACAGGAGACGGACAGAGACTGCGGACATTATACAGGAGACGGACAGAGACTGCGGACATTATACAGGAGACGGACAGAGACTGCGGACATTATACAGGAGATGGACAGAGACTGCGGACATTATACAGGAGACGGACAGAGACTGCGGACATTATACAGGAGACGGACAGAGACTGCGGACATTATACAGGAGACGGACAGAGACTGCGGACATTATACAGGAGACGGTCAGAGACTGCGGACATTATACAGGAGACGGACAGAGACTGCGGACATTATACAGGAGACGGTCAGAGACTGCGGACATTATACAGGAGACAGACAGAGACTGCGGACATTATACAGGAGACGGACAGAGACTGCGGACATTATACAGGAGACGGTCAGAGACTGCGGACATTATACAGGAGACAGACAGAGACTGCGGACATTATACAGGAGACGGTCAGAGACTGCGGACATTATACAGGAGACGGACAGAGACTGCGGACATTATACAGGAGACGGTCAGAGACTGCGGACATTATACAGGAGACGGTCAGAGACTGCGGACATTATACAGGAGACGGTCAGAGACTGCGGACATTATACAGGAGACGGTCAGAGACTGCGGACATTATACAGGAGACGGACAGAGACTGCGGACATTATACAGGAGACGGTCAGAGACTGCGGACATTATACAGGAGACGGACAGAGACTGCGGACATTATACAGGAGACGGTCAGAGACTGCGGACATTATACAGGAGACGGTCAGAGACTGCGGACATTATACAGGAGACGGACAGAGACTGCGGACATTATACAGGAGACGGTCAGAGACTGCGGACATTATACAGGAGACGGACAGAGACTGCGGACATTATACAGGAGACCGTCAGAGACTGCGGACATTATACAGGAGACCGTCAGAGACTGCGGACATTATACAGGAGACGGTCAGAGACTGCGGACATTATACAGGAGACGGTCAGAGACTGCGGACATTATACAGGAGACGGACAGAGACTGCGGACATTATACAGGAGACGGTCAGAGACTGCGGACATTATACAGGAGACGGACAGAGACTGCGGACATTATACAGGAGACCGTCAGAGACTGCGGACATTATACAGGAGACTGTCAGAGACTGCGGACATTATACAGGAGACGGTCAGAGACTGCGGACATTATACAGGAGACGGTCAGAGACTGCGGACATTATACAGGAGACGGTCAGAGACTGCGGACATTATACAGGAGACGGACAGAGACTGCGGACATTATACAGGAGACGGTCAGAGACTGCGGACATTATACAGGAGACGGTCAGAGACTGCGGACATTATACAGGAGACGGACAGAGACTGCGGACATTATACAGGAGACGGTCAGAGACTGCGGACATTATACAGGAGACGGACAGAGACTGCGGACATTATACAGGAGACGGTCAGAGACTGCGGACATTATACAGGAGACGGTCAGAGACTGCGGACATTATACAGGAGACGGTCAGAGACTGCGGACATTATACAGGAGACGGTCAGAGACTGCGGACATTATACAGGAGACGGTCAGAGACTGCGGACATTATACAGGAGACGGTCAGAGACTGCGGACATTATACAGGGGGTGTTGGAGACTGGGAGCATGCTTCTGTAGTGTACAAGAGACTGGATGCATAGTACATGACATATTACAGCAGCACTCTCCTAAATGTAAAATACTGTTGAAGTTCAATTTTTTTTAAGTTAAAAAGAACATGGATGATCCCTTCCAGTGATAATGTGCCAGCAGTGGAAGGGTTACCTGCAATTTATCTGTCCCAGCTTCTCTTATCTTGACGGAGAATGCAATTCAAGCAGCGTGGTGTGCCTCCTCCCCCCTTCTGCTCTGTGTACAGTCAGGAAAGGAAGTAAACATCACAGCAAGAAGGGGAGGGGCGGCTTCAGTGTACTCCGAGTCCGTACACACAGTGACAAGAGAAGACTGCAGGCAGCTGGAGAGACATCCCGGCCAACATACAAAGTGTTGCCGTGGCGTGTAGACAACCCGCTGCCTGCACACGCTGCCTGCACACGCTGCCTGCACAAGCTGCGGGCATTTCAGGAAGGTTGGGAGGAGGTTCAGGCTTAGGTGGTGTCACCCCTCTGGCGGGTGTCACCCGGTGCGGACCGCACTCCCCGCACCCGCCCAGTGACGCTACTGTGCTCACTGGCTCCTTCTGTCCTCACACCTGCTCCTGTGTCTCTGGACAGGACTCCTCCGTGTGTTTTGAGAGGATCCCTCCAGCACCTAAGCTCCAGGCCCAAGGTCACCCCCCCCAGACTAGGGGGTTACCCATAAGGGCCTCCATCAGCCTCCTCAGCACTCCATCTCCAGCTTCCACCTGAACTCACACTGCCCTTGGTGGCCTGTCCCAGAGTATTTAAGAGGTGCCCTCCCCCTGCCAGTCCATCTGGCCAGGGATTAGTTGAGGCCCTAACAAATATTCCAGGAAGAAACTCCTAACCTCCCTCTCATTCATCTGGAGGTTTCTGCTAAGTTCCAGCAAGTAATGGGAGGTACCAGAGATGCTGCCTGATGAATCATCCAGCCTCCCTGGATCACTCACCCTGACCTTGATTCAAACACATAGGCTTGGCTTCCAGCCAAGCCAAACAATTTACCTACACTACATAACCTATGTACACTACGTAGCATTCTACACCAAAGGGTGCTACATAAAATATTACCTTAACAAACTAATACGAAACTAAACACATTTTTTTGTTGTGCGCATCTCTACTTTGTATTGCCATGTTAAGAAATGTTATGGCACTTCTATTTTCTACTAGGAGTTGGATCAATAAGTTGGCGTGATTAATAAAGATGATGACCTGTTGATGGGGGAATCGTATTGTATATTTCTTTATTAATATTGTGGCTCACTAATGAATTGCACACCTCCAAATCTTGGTTAAAGGGGCTATACAAGACAAATAAGGATGGTCACTTTAGCTAATTTCATGCTATAGGAATGTGATTGCAAACTGGCTATATGGACAAGCCAGCCCACTAATCTCTTTTCAGGAATTTGGCATTTTCCTTAGAAGTCCATTTTGCTCCAGTGAGGGTAGATTGACAATCTCCTTCCATTCACGTCCTATACATATCATAAAGCTTGCAATAACAGTCTCAAATAAGAGCTGCCATTAGGCATGTGTCTGAACCTTGTCAGCTACGCTGCAAAAAGCGGGTGGGGACTCCGTGGCGAAACAGCATCTTTAGTTAAGTATTCTTGTTATACCTTCAAATATTATCTGCATCTGTCATTACTTTTAATAAATGTTATACTTATAAGTATTTGTGTGATCTCTCTTTGCACATATTGAATGCAACCTCAAAAACATTAGTTATCATGTGACTGTGGCAAAACACCTGTCTTTACTACTGAGACACAACAGTGGCTATGGAGATACCTTAACCCTGTGTGTATCCACCACAGAACTTTCTACAGCATTCAGGCCAGCCTGCAGTGCCCTGGTATCTTTAGTATGAACAATTTTCAATCTACATATTAGCATCTGGCCTGAATTAGGCCTCACCTGAGTGACAGAGGGCCTTGCCACCTAACTCAATCAGTTCATAAGGCTCGGCTTGGAACAGTATTTTAAACCAGCTTCAAATGCCTTAGTGGCAGGGTTCATTTTCGCATAGCCTGTAGGGTGAAGAAGAATCTATTCACCACTGTTGCTGAGCTAAAACAGTTAGCAGCACCCTGCAGTTTTGCACCCTTACATGATGAAATGATTAAAGACCAGCCAATTGAAAAGACTACATGCCTAAAACTGAGGGCAAGGCTGCTTTATGGAGCCAGACATGCTTACTTTGCTAAGTTAGCAGTTAAGGTCATGGTCAAGGAAGAGTTGCAAAAACACCTGCAAGAGGATGTTTTAGAATACATTATTCCTTCCATGGGATTCCAACCTAGTCATAGCCAAAAGTAAAGGAGGACACATTTGACCTTCTCCAGGTAAACAAAGCAATAATACCGGAGTGTTACCCACTGCCTACTGCAGGGGATTTCATTTCCCAATGCCATGGGTCAGAAATCTTCACTAAGCTAGACCCTCGCTTTGGCTATTTACAAATCCTATTGGCATTGCAGTCCAGGAACCTAACGGCTTTCATTACGCACAAGGGACTTTCACACTTTAACCACTTGCCCTTGGACTGTGCACGGCTCCACGCTGTTAAAAAAAAAAAATAATGGTCACTGTTTTTGCAGGAATACCTGGTGTAACAATTTACTTGGTTGATATCCTTATCCATGCCTTCTCTCTGGAGGAACACAACTCAAACCTCACTAAAGTTTTTCACAGACTGCTGGAATATAACCTCACCCTCAATGAAGAAAAATGTGATTTTGCACAAATCAAGGTTGATATTGATAACAATAGACCAATGGACAATGTGTTTTTAATAAGGCCACTTCTAGTCTCCATCTGAAGTCCACGTGACAGTATGACAACACAGGAGCACAACTGGGAGTCAGGGACGAAGCATTGTCAACCTATAACAGGAAGAGCAGGAACAAGGATCTTTATGGCAGGATCTATGACATATTCCTTGCAAAGGCTTTGCCGAACTTAGCAGGGCTGCTTATTGAAGATAGAGGAAATGAGGAGGAAGGTAAGTATTTTACCAGACTGGATACACTGAGGGAGTTGGGTTGTTACTTAAAAGACAACTTCGCTAAAAGTTAGGTTGTCTGTTAAAGCCATACTGATGGCTTCTGATGATTTAAAGCAAAACAAAAAGAAGTATTCTCTATCAAACTTCATACAGCTGACATGTGTCCATGGATCCTTTTGTGTCACAATGAAGTTTTTTGATGCTGAAGAGCAAAGAGTAAAAGCCTTGTGAAAACGTGAAAACTGCGGGAAAAAGAATGCCAAAGTAATTTTAGATATTTTTTTCCTTGCTACCGTATTGTTTTCTCAGTATATGTGCCTTTCAAATTAGGGTACATTGCTTTTTGGAGGTGCCTCTCTCAAGGCCTGGAGTTTAAAAGGCTCATCATAGTGAATATGAAT
This sequence comes from Pelophylax lessonae, assembly GCF_965119305.1. Classification (NCBI taxonomy): domain Eukaryota; kingdom Metazoa; phylum Chordata; class Amphibia; order Anura; family Ranidae; genus Pelophylax; species Pelophylax lessonae. Next base: position 711,945,610 of record NC_138769.1, on the reverse strand, counting down.
ACTTAATACAGATCCCTCTGGTTCTAATTTGATAATTGAGTCCTTTCCAATCTTCATTGATTTGTCCCAGACCCTGATGGGGGGTGGTCTTCTGGCTGTCTTTTTGTGAACTAATAAATTCTTGATGGACTCTCTTACCATTTATGTGTAGCTCTACTCCCATAGGAATTACTTGTCTGGGTCTTCCCAACTTCAGCCCCGCAACCAGGCACACAATAAGTTAACTTACTCTTTCTCCAAAAACCAGTCTAGGGGTGTTATATAGTAAATTAGGAACAAGGGAAAACTGGGGAGGAAAAGGGAACTTGGAAAAGGGGAAAGACAGAGGGAAATGGGACTTTATATGAGACTTGTGCAATAGAGTCTCCATCCCTGTTGTAAACATAAATGGACACGAGGAACACACAGTGTTCACACACAGAAAAGGGTGGGACTTTATATGAGGTGTGGCCAGTTCACACATAATGCTATAGGGGTATTGCATATACTTTTGCTAGTAAGCATAAAGGCATAAGGTCAGCATTATGGGTTTGTTGACATGTTTAATAGCAATTAGCATAGGTACAATGAATACAATCAGTCAAAGGGGCATAGACAGTATACAATTGAGTATTATGATAAAACCATAGTAGATTGTAAAATGGATAAACCAACAAACAAAAGATATATATGGTATTGAATACAACATAGTAATTGGATGCATGCTAAAATAAATATAAATATATATGGCTTCTTAGGCTCGACGCGTTTCGTGAAGAAAGTTTCACTACATCAGGAGCAGACACCATTGGATTCTAAAAAATAGAACATTAATGACATGGCATCCAATAAGGGGATGTATTAAAAATATTGTAGAAAAGATGACTCACAATAGAGTAATGATTATCACTGAGGCTGTTGGTAACCCATTAATGCGTCCAAATGGGAACTGAGGGAGCAAGAAAAAGCTCCGCACACGGCCAAAAGCGCAAAGTCCATATATGGAGCGTGAATTGCATTGTTGGGTCTCAGGCTGAGTGGTCAAGTTTGGCTCTATAAAAGAGTGTTAAAAAGATAATAAATTTCAAATACAAACATATGAGTGTAGAGATGATAATATAGACCCAAGACACAAGTGTAGAGAATGAGCAAAGATTGTACAACTGAGCACCAAGTATCCAGACCGTGGAGTGTTGAACAGTAAAGAACCTTACAGCCAAAACAAGTAATGGAGTGGTGTATCGAAATACGATATAAAATGTGCAATAAAAGAAAAGAAAAGGGATTCACCAATCATATTGTTGATGAAAAAGAAAGAACCAGAAAACATATGTAGCCCACATATAAGAGAAGGTAGCAACCAAAATTAGTGACCAATGTAGGTAGGATAGTAGAGGTGGTAGAGATAGGTGCTGCAATATGGACCTGCATATGGCAGAGGCAGAGATAGCTCCCAGCATCACGGGTAGTTCAGAGTCTCAGGACACTATCAGGCCGACTGCGGCTGACTAGGATGGCATCCCAGATAAGAACGCCAATGGAGAGTCACGTGCGGAGACACCGACGCCAGAATATGACGTCATGCTCTGCACGGAAGCCGTGGCGCCGATGCGCCGCGGCCGTGACCACGCCCCCCGCCTCCTGCCTGACCAATGTGTCAGGACGAGGGAGGGAGGGGGGGATGGAAACGGGCGGAGCGCATCGCAGTTCCCAGAGGACAACATGGGAATGACCTTTTGAACCCAGTGATAACAGCTCTTTAGAAGAGGGTAGCTCTGTAAAAAGGTAGTTCAATGGGAAACACCACTGAATTATACTAAATGTAAAATGGGGGAATATTAAATGCTAGTACAAATAAGATTGGATACATAAACCTTAAGTAAGAAGAATCAACTGGTAACACACCTCCATCCCTGTATCTATATAGTAAATTAGGAACAAGGGAAAACTGGGGAGGAAAAGGGGACTTGGAAAAGGGGAAAGACAGAGGGAAATGGGACTTTATATGAGACTTGTGCAATAGAGTCTCCATCCCTGTTGTAAACATAAATGGATATGAGGAACACACAGTGTTCACACACAGAAAAGGGCAGGACTTTATATGAGGTGTGGCCAGTTCACACATAATGCTATAGGGGTATTGCATATACTTTTGCTGGTAAGCATAAAGGCATAAGGTCAGCATTATGGGTTTGTTGACATGTTTAATAGCAATTAGCATAGGTACAATGAATACAATCAGTCAAAGGGGCATAGACAGTATACAATTGAGTATTATGATAAAACCATAGTAGATTGTAAAATGGATAAACCAACAAACAAAAGATATATATGGTATTGAATACAACATAGTAATTGGATGCATGCTAAAATAAATATAAATATATATGGCTTCTTAGGCTCGACGCGTTTCGTGAAGAAAGTTTGCAGTGAAACTTTCTTCACGAAACGCGTCGAGCCTAAGAAGCCATATATATTTATATTTATTTTAGCATGCATCCAATTACTATGTTGTATTCAATACCATATATATCTTTTGTTTGTTGGTTTATCCATTTTACAATCTACTATGGTTTTATCATAATACTCAATTGTATACTGTCTATGCCCCTTTGACTGATTGTATTCATTGTACCTATGCTAATTGCTATTAAACATGTCAACAAACCCATAATGCTGACCTTATGCCTTTATGCTTACCAGCAAAAGTATATGCAATACCCCTATAGCATTATGTTTGAACTGGCCACACCTCATATAAAGTCCCACCCTTTTCTGTGTGTGAACTCTGTGTGTTCCTCGTGTCCATTTAAGTCTAGGGGTGTTGTCCTGTATTTTTTATCTTTGGAGAACTTTGATAGGGATGAGAGAAGTGTGGTGGGATGCTCCAAGAAAGAAAACTATGTACACTGAGGACTTAATCTTCTTTTCTGCTTAAGTAGTAATAGATACAGTAGAGCAAAGGCCCTTCTCTTTAGTGGACAATATCTGGGCAGAGGTCTTAAGGACACCAGCCAGTGTCCCCTTTACCAGACCCACAGCTTACTATACTATGCACCAGAGGGGTAGCTAGAGCACAATGTCCCCAAGATCCAGAAATGTCTGTACTCACAGGGCCCAAGGACAGATGGATGCCCCCTTCCAATCTTCAAAGCGATGCCCACCAGTGATACAAGACAGATCTGTAGCAGACAGCTCCCCTTAGTCAGCTTCTTCTAAGCACCCAGGTCTCTGCATTCTTCCCCTCAGATCGCCCACTTGAGGCCTCACCATCAGAAGCTTCTGCCTGGAAAGGCAGCATGCCTCCCACAGGCTGGACTCCTCCACTCTGGGACAAGACCCAGAACTCAGTGTGTTCACTGAATAAATACAGTCCCCCAACCCCCTCTCATGGATAGGCTGTGGCTTCATCAATAATCCTGCTGCCATCTGCATAGCGTCATATCTACTATCCAGAAACTTCTCAAGTCTCCTGAATACAGAGGAAGGTATAGACCAGACTGGCAGCAACTGAACTCACTGAGCAGACCTGACCAGCTTCACTAATTACAGTTAGCAGAATATGCTTTTGTCTTTCAGACCTAAAACACTGCCTACAGTGAAAAACAGAACTTAACAGTTATCTTACTATCTTAGCACCCACCTAGGAGGGTGCTAAACATGTACTGTATATGTACATGTTGAGTCATTTTCTGGTACCATTGAGTAGTGATGATCCTAGGTTTGGTTTGGGGCGGGTTGGGCAAACATTACAAAAGATTTACAAAAAAATGGTTTGTGTTTTTAGGGTTTTTAAGGTGCTATCACAAAAATTCTTTATAAACAATAGTAAAAATTCAAAAAGTTTTATTTGATCACCATGTTAAAATTCATCATATAAAATTATACTTATGCATATGCCAATAAACCAACTTTCTCTACATGTTTCGCTAGGAAGTCATAGCTTCTTCAGGAGATTTTGTCTGGATATTATCTGCATAAGCTAATAATAAACAAATTATATTATTATTTATTACATGACAAGCATACTGTCCATATAACAAACAACCACACTTCCGGTTCCGGCGCTGCATGGAGTAGTTGAGCACTACTCAGCTCCCGCGGTGTGACCCCTCAAATTGGCATAAAAAGCCCGCCCGACACCTCCAGCCTGCTCCATCGGCACCTCATCTGCCTATAGAACCCGCCCGGACCCGGCACAGAGATCCCTTTTACTCCACCATGGAGCGCTTCTTGGAAAAAGTGGCGGCGCGGCCCCCGCCGGGTACGGCCCAAATCGAGGCCGCGGTCGCGGCCTACTCCGGGAAGGCGGCCGATCCAGCTGCCATGGACACCTCCAAGCAGCCCGAGGAGGGCATCCAGCCACCTTCTGCCTCGCCCTCCACAGCTACAGACCCTTCTACGGACCGGATTGCAAAGGCAGTGGTTGCTCTGCTCACCCCCACCATCACAGCCTCGGTGGAACAAGCAGTAGCTGCAGGCATGGCCTGCATCAGGAAAGAGCTGGAGTCTCACTCCCACCGCCTAAATGAAGCTGAAGGTAGAATTTCCAGCGTAGAGGATGAAATCTACCAGATGCAGGGCACTGAACAGTCCCAGGAAAAGCTCAACAGGGTGATTATGGACAAACTTGAGGATTTGGAGAACAGATCCAGGCGGAGCAACCTTCGGTTCATAGGGATCCCGGAATCCGTTGCTCCATCGGCTATCCCTGAGCTGTGCGCACGCAAAATACCAGCTGCCCTGGGCCTGCAAGGGATTTGCGTAGTGGAACGGGCTCACAGGATGGGGCTCTATTCTGAAGAACGAAAGACCCCTCGCCCCATAATCGCGAAATACCTTAACTATGCGGACAAATCAGCCATCTTGCAGAAATTCCGCCAAACTCTACACTTCCAAATAGAAGGTATGAAAATACTTATCTTTGCGGACTATTCAGTCGACGTCGCAAAAAGACGCAAAGCTTTCCAGACCGTCTGTTCGCAACTGCACAACGAACGTTTAACATTTACCTTGGCCTACCCGGCGACGCTACGCCTTCGTGCCCCGAACGGCAACCAACTGTCCTTCCAGGACCCCTCGGAAGCAGAGAAATTTTTCCGCTCCCTACATCATGGCGACTCGGGTCAGTCATCTGCATCTAAATCGTCCTCCTTCCCCAGACCGGATCTACAACACAGCCCACGGAAGGAATCCCCAAAAAGGCAGCGATACGCGGATGTGGTTAGCTCTGGCCGCTCTGGACCCCCTCACTGATTCTCCTCCTGCCTCCTCTGCGCTTCCTTATGTTTCATGGGACATCGGTGATCTTCTGCCGTGATCTGTCCCTGGATGACGCCTGCCGTCATACGGCAGATACCGTAAGCCTGCCCTCCACGAACTGGAGATAGTTAATGTGTTTATTACATGTAGATTATAGTTTTCTAATCCCCTAATGTTTTATGCTCTCCTCTCTATGATCCGCATTTTGTGCCATGGCTGCACCTTGCTCAGTCGTTCATCGCGACCCAGGTCTCACTTCAGACACGATCGTTTACAGGGCTTCATCCGCCCCGAGCCGTCTCTGGAGTCGCACTTGGGGAGCTGTGCTCCATCGCACTCACATGCGGAAAAAAGTGAAGTCGATGCTATTGTTTTGCTATGTTTATCTGTTCTATAGCTTTCGTTCCTTCCAGTTTTCCTATTCCTTGTCCCCTTGGCCTACCCCCCCCAAAGGTCATCACCTCTCGAGCTTTGGTTCACACATGGAGCTTCCTTCTAATTACCCTTTAGCTTTTCCTAGAGTGCTCTGGCGAGACTATCTCACGTATATGGGAATGGTACACCATCATTGTCACACATATCGACCATTTTGAGAAATGACGCTGATATCCTGGAACGTTAAGGGTCTCAGATCCCCGGCGAAGAGGATGAAAGTCCTGCGGCATCTTAAACGCCTCCGGGCAGACATAGCTCTTCTCCAGGAATCGCATCTTCCAGCGGAAGATATGAAACGTATGGAAAAGCTTTGGGTGGGTAAGGTGATAGGATCGGCTGCAGTAGGCCGCAAAGCCGGTGTCCTCATTCTTTTCCACAAACGTCTCTCAGTGGAGATCCTGTCAGTGGATACGGATGAGGAAGGCCGTTATGTCTCTGCACATATTCGCATTAACAGCAGGGAATTAGTCATATCCAATGTGTATGCTCCTAATGTATTCGACCAGTCCTTTTACTCGTCGTTATCGACACGAGCCCTAACCTTGCCACAGGTTCCGCGTCTGCTAGGGGGCGACTTTAATGCGGTTATGGACATAGTTATGAATAAATCCCTGCACCCTCTGTCGTCCCGCTCCCGAACGACAGATACTCCTACTCCCCTGACCACGCTTGTGGACTCTCTCTCACTGACTGATGTGTGGCGACATTTCCACCCAACCGACCGCAAATTTACCTTTTACTCTCACCCTCACAAGACCTTCACGAGGATTGACTATTTTTTCTGCTCTGACTCTCTCCTCCCGCTGATCCAAGACGCAAACATTCATGATATGGCAATCTCTGACCACTCTCCTCTAGCCCTGTCCATTGACCTCGCGGGCTCCCCGACAGTCCCAATTATTTGGCGGTTCCCCTCCTTCTTAACTAAAAACGCTGACTTCCAGTCTTATCTCGAGCGCGAATGGCAGAATTACTCAGCATCCAATGCAGCACACTCATCCTTCCCTCATCTATTCTGGGAAGCGGGCAAAGCATTCCTAAGAGTCCGCATAATTTCATATGCCGCTGCGTACAAAAGACACGCCAAAAGCGGTTATAAAGCAGCGAGCGACCGCTTATGCGCGGCGCACAGGCACCTAATTCTCACGAATACCCCCAAGGCCACAGAAGCCTGGCTTCTGGCTAAGAAAGCTTTTGATGACTGGGCGGACAAAGTGGAATGCATCCACACGGCTCATTTAGCAGCGTCCCTGCACAGATTCGGCAACAAAGCGGGCAAGTTGTTGGCGAGAATGTGCAAGGGTCGGCCCTCTCCCACGCACATAGGATCTCTTCGAGATCCCTCAGGCGTAGTAGACTCCTCTCCCCAAGGCGTGCAGCGCATCATGAGGGATTTCTATTCTTAATTATATGGGCAGGAAGGCGTTGAGGAAGCGGCGGGTAATATGTTTTTGTCAGATACGGGGCTTCCTCTTATTGACTCTGCACAATTGCGTATGCTAAATGCACCGATATCGTCCGAGGAAGTCACACAAACAATATGTCACCTAGCGGCTAACAAATCACCTGGACCTGACGGTCTCACAGGGGAATTTTTCAAATCTGCCATAACATGTTTGGTTCCTACGCTGGTAGCGGTCTACTCCCATATTTGGGACGGTGGGCCTTACCTGCCGACGGGTAACCAGGCTATCATTAAACTGCTTGCAAAAAAAGGGAAAGACCCTCTAGAACCAGGATCGTACCGTCCTATATCTTTACTCAATCTCGACGTTAAAACTCATTGCCTCACGCCTGGCGCTTATTATGCCAACTCTGATACACCCAGCCCAATCCGGTTTCACCAAAGGACGTTCGGCCACGGCAAACATCCGAAAGGTATTAATGGTGCTAGAACAAGCCCGCACTCATCCCGACAAAGACCTGGCCATAGTAACGTTGGATGCCGAAAAGGCATTCGACAACGTGAACTTCAACTGGTTGCGGAGGGTCCTGGACACTATGGGGTTTAGGGGCCCATTCGTACACCTGATTACCTCCATGTACGCTTCCCCATCTGCCATATTGTGTGTAGGTGGATCCATGACGGACGACTTTAGACTGTACAAAGGAACGCGCCAAGGGTGCCCCTATCCCCACTGCTCTTTAATCTGGCGATGGAACCCTTGTCGCGTTACTTTTCCACCAAGGCACCCCTACATGGTGTCAGTGTAGGAGACCAAGAACTCCGGATCTCCCTGTTTGCGAACGACGTCCTTCTCTTCACCTCTCAACCCGCTGCTGACATACCCACGATAGTATCCACCTTCGATGCCTTTCGGAAATGCTCGGGCCTTAAAATAAATTACTCTAAGAGTGAAATCCTTCCCTTGGGTTTGGCCACACGACGCGTATGGGAACAAAATTCCCCCTTTACGATTGCACCACATTCCATCACATATCTAGGTATAAAAATCGGAAGAACACCCGCCTCCATTTACACCCTTAATTACCCCCCGCTTTTCGCCAAAGTTAAAGGGGAACTGGAAAACTGGAGGGACCTACCGCTGTCTCTCTTGGGGAGATGCCATTTGATAAAGATGGTCAGTTTTGCACGCGTACTGTACTTTTTACAAACCTTGCCACTACTGATCAAGCACAAGGATGTACAGGAGCTCTCCAGAGTCTTCTCTCGTTTTCTGTGGAGAGGGAAGAGACCTCGCATATCCTCCAAAAAGCTGAGCCTCCCCAGGCGAGACGCAGGTATCAACTTTCCTGACATACGACTGTATAACCTGTCATGCTTGTTGAGGGTGGCTCTGGACTGGATATCTCGGACGTCTCAATTCTCGAATTACGGGTTGGAGTCCCAGATGTCCGAGCCGTTCGATCTGTCAGCCCTTCTCCATGTCAGATGGGCTCAACTCCCTCCTGACCTGCGGTATAACCTGCTCCTAAGGGACACGGTTATAGCATGGAGGGAGATACGTAAGCTGCTAAAATTACCACTGCACTTTTCCAATTTTGTACCGATCCGGGGCAACCCGGCCTTTCCCCCTGGTCTTGATCACGTAGTTTACAATCGTTGGAACGTAAAAGGACTGGTCACCTTTGCCCAACTCTGCAACACCCAAACAGGCCTCCTACTCCCTATTTCGGACACTTCCAAAATGTATGACTTGCCTGCCTCGGACCATTTCTACTTGGCGCAATGTCGCCACTACATCCGCACCACCTCACCCAAACCTGATCAGCGATTCCGGCCTACACTTATAGACTCTCTTATAGCCTCGGGCAAATATACCATCTCGGATATATACAAACCCCTTCTGCAATCGTGCCCACCGGCTGTCTTTACATCATCCGCAAAGAACTGGCTCAAAGATTTTCCTGGAGAGGACACCCTACCCAAGATCGTCAGCGGTCTTCGGACCACTCTTGGACTCACCCCTAATTCTATCTGGAAGGAAACACAACTCAAAATCTTTCATAGGGCGCATATTCCGTTCCTTTCGGATAAGACGATACCGGAAGCCCATAAATGTCCTCATTGCCTTACTGAACACCCGTCCCTTTATCACAAGTTTTGGGACTGTCCATCTATTTCACCATTTTGGGACAAAGTTATCACCTACATTGCAGCCGTCACCAAATTGACTATACCAAAAGACCCTCTTCTCTTGCTATTCGGCTACTGGGATAAACGTCTGCAGAAATGGTCGAGCACATCAGCCAACCCTCCTCGTCTATGGATCCTTACCACTCTACTAGTTGCTAGACGACTGATCTTGAAACATTGGATTACAACTACCCCTCCCCTCATCTCCATGCTACAGCCAGAGCTAACCACACTTCTCTCCATTGACCGCATCAACATGGACACTACGTCCCCCTCTGCCAATGGACTTTTCCTAGCCAAATGGAACGTCTTCCTTATGCACTTGTCAAAAACCTTAGACGACCCCCCCCCCTGATGATCTTGCATTTACTATGCATGACCCCACAATTCCCGTCACCTATGCTGACATGGGACCCACGTAAAGTCTGGCCATTGAGTTCTGGCCAGCCCCCCTCCCCACTCACCCCCCCCCCTCCTCCCTGGACTCTCCAGCCACCGTTGGCTATTGCTTTGTACAATTCTTGTGTATACCTGTTGTATTTTCTGACTTGTTAAAATGTCAAAAAATTTTAAATAAAAAAAAAAAAAACAATTAACCACAATATTTAAAATTTTTGAATTTTAGATATTGTTTGTAAAGAATTTTTGTGATGGCACCTTAAAAACCCTAACTCAGGGTGTGGTGGGTGTATTTAAAAGGGCCATCCATTCATTCATTTGGCAATTATCCATTACAAAAGATTTGGTGTTGAATCTGAACCCTATTGAAACCAATAGGAGACAAATTTAAAATTATGCATGCCACTATGTAGGCTAATAGGCAAGTTGTCAAACAAATGGCAAGGGCTAGGCATTGCTCTGCAAAACAAAAAAACAAAAAATATAAAAAAAAAAGTTAAATTTGGCAGGTACCATTAAAGTACCAGGAACTAAAAATACTTTTTAATTAATTTTTAATTGTCAAAGCAAACTCATCCAAACTCACTCATCCATCAATGTGTCCATGATAATTTTCTTGAGAAATCACTTTGAAAAAAACACTCCTAACATTTCTGACCGTGGCCATCTTAAGTAAAGGCAGATGATTGATGTAGCATTTACTTCCTGGATTCCATCTGTCCTCAGCTCAGACAGGCAGGCTCAGGAGGATGTACTTAGCTGAGAAAGACCCTCGTCCCCTCCTCCAGATGAATGGAAAAAAATGAAGACTCCTGGGATGTATGACATAATTTGGCTGGGCCAGGCAGACACTGAAGAAAAAAAAAAAATTTAAACAAATACATATAATCTACCTTCCTATGTACAGTCAGGTCCATAAATATAAACACAATTATAAATATAAAATAAATATAAACACAATTCTAATCTTTTGTCTCTATACACCACCACAATGGATTTAAAATAAAACAAACAAGATGTGCTTTAATTGCAGACTTTCAGCTTTAATTTGAGGGTATTTACATCCAAATCAGGTGAACGGTGTAGGAATTACAACAGTTTGTATATGCGCCTCCCACTTTTTAAGGGACCAAAAGTAATGGGACAGATTAACAATCATAAATCAAACTTTCACTTTTTAATACTTGGTTGCAAATCCTTTGCAGTCAATTACAGCCTGAAGTCTGGAATGCATAGACATCACCAGACGCTGGGTTTTATTCCTGGTGATGCTCTGCCAGGCCTCTACTGCAACTGTCTTCATTTCCTGCTTGTTCTTGGCGCATTTTCCCTTCAGCTTTGTCTTCAGCAAGTGAAATGCATGCTCAATCGGATTCAGGTCAGGTGATTGACTTGGTCATTGCATAACACTCCACTTCTTTCCCTTAAAAAACTCTTTGGTTGCTTTTGCAGTATGCTTCAGGTCATTGTCCATCTGCACTGTGAAGCGCCGTCCAATAAGTTCTGAAGCAATTGGCTGAATATGAGCAGATAATATTGCCCGAAACACTTCAGAATTCATCCTGCTGCTTTTGTCAGCAGTCACATCATCAATAAATACAAGAGAACCAGTTCCATTGGCAACCATACATGCCCACACCATGACACTACCACCACCATGCTTCACTGATGAGGTGGTATGCTTTGGATCATGAGCAGTTCCTTTCCTTCTCCATACTCTTCTCTTCCCATCACTCTGGTACAAGTTGATCTTGGTCTCATCTGTCCATAGGATGTTGTTCCAGAACTGTGAAGGCTTTTTTTAGATGTTGTTTGGCAAACTCTAATCTGGCCTTCCTGTTTTTGAGGCTCACCAATGGTTTACATCTTGTGGTGAACCCTCTCTATTCACTCTGGTGAAGTCTTCTCTTGATTGTTGACTTTGACACACATACACCTACCTCCTGGAGAGTGTTCTTTATCTGGCCAACTTTTATGCCCCTATATATGACACTCTGGTGAATACTTTATTGATCCAGATGTCTATGTTTTGGAGACTTATATTAAGCCCAAAAAACTAATCAAGACATCCTGTCTATATACTTTTCCCTTATAGCTGGCCCCCACTGTCGGCTTCCTGTGTGCCGCAGCCAACATTGGGACTTCAGGTGACCACAGAGACTGGAAAACCTGGGGGGGTTTCTATGTAAATTACCCCACAATCACTAATTTGATACACCGGTCCCCTAAAAAATCCTGGAATGCATGGATATCAATGATAGTGGATTTACATATGCGGTCAATCAGCTCTGCTTTTAGCTACCCTACAGGCTCCATATGTATGACAAGAATAACCATGTAAGTGTTTTCTTTCCAACTGTTTTTTGGGGGGAGAGAAATAACATATAATAACAATGTACTTGCTCGCTATTGTGTTTAAAGTGCAATAGTCATACTATATATGATGATCCTGCTTAGCATGTGTGGTGGGTCTAATTATATTGTTATCTCTATTATTAGAATACTTCTACTGTGAATTGCCCCTGAAGAAGGAAATTGATTTTCCGAAATATATTGGGCCACAACCTTCATCATTCACGGTTACGGTTTTATATTCTTGATGCATACATTTTCGCCTGTAATGTTTTTAACATTTATGCTCCTATGTTTGTCACTTTAATAAACTTTATAATTTTTTGCATAGATCGTTGAATCTGTATATTTATGTGCCTTAAAAGTCCCAACAACAGGGGAATTTTCTCTTTGTACTTTAATCTAGGGATGTGGCACACTTTTTGGACTACCTATCACGAGCAAACCCCATTTGTCTAATTGGGTAGAAAATACCCCTCCCCGCAGCTCGTGCTAGGTTATTCCTTTCATCTGAAATTATATTTTTTTCATATATTCTTGAATGTAGCAATTTTAAGAATAATTACACATATATATCTCTGTGCAGTTTGGACAATAGACATTGTTTGTTTGTTTATTCACTTTCATAATCCTGTTGAAAATGTCTGGTTTCGTTGGGGATGACTGGAATACCCTAATGGCCAATTATTTGGATGAATATGAACACAAAGAGTTCATCGAAACCGAATTGGCCTCATTGTTTTTTCAGCTATCCAAATTAGTTGAAAAAAAGTCAACCCTTTTTTGGCACTGCAAATCCTTCCAGGACCATATTCAAGAGGGTGTCACCCCTTTCGGCCTTAGAATACAGGTGTTTCCCTCCCTAGAGGATATAACGCCGAATTTCAGGGCAAAATGGGAGGACACCCTACAAGCATGTTCAGGATCTCTTATGGGACTCCTCATTGAGGAATACTCTATAAGAGCCAAAAAATTAGATATTGACATTGCTCAAACTTGCCAAAAAATACAAAAATTTAAAAATCACAAAACATATATCGAAAGAGAGAAAAAACTAAAAGATCATTTGGATGTATTCAACAAGAACATCTTAATGAAAAAACAAAAAATCCTAAATAGAAGTAGGAATATTTCACAACAGGGTAAAGCCTATTTTTGGGCACAAAATAGAAACATCTACAATAGTGATAAAAAGGACAATTCCTCTATTCCTACTCAAAAAGACATACCCATTAATGCCAAAACTAGAACAAATGACCGCACAAAGCGTCCATTTCAAGACGATCTATCTTTCCAACAAAAAACCAAAAAATCCAATCTACCTCTAAACAAAAAAGACAATGTTTCTTTATTTCCTGCACATACCCATTCACGTGAGGCACCACCACTTTTAGCTTCACAACAACCCCAGGATTTTAGTATCCCACTTCCACCCACTAGCACTTCAACCAACATTAAGTTACAGGATTCCACTTTTTTAGACGTAATCCACCAGCGAGCACTCCAACTTACACCAGTCACAGACACTCTACTCTCATCCCCGATTCCAACACCATCACTTTAGATCACGCCTCTCCTTTAGTGCAGGATTTCTCTATTATCAATTTATCACACTATACTCTCACCCAAGCAGAAACAGAGATCCTTCATATGGGTCTCAGTTTCTGCCCTACATCCAATACCAATAAATTTGAGGTTATAAAAGACCTACATCTGTTTGCACGCAAACTCAACCTCAAATTGCTATTTCACAAAGGGAATAGCGAAAATATAAACAAAGACCCAGCTTTAGATATTCTAATTTCGTTATTAGAGGAGAATGAAAATTTAATCGATCGGATTGACATCGATGCGCTATTATCAGGTGCGGCATCAGACAAAACTAAAGACAACAAAAACAGCACGACGCTAAAAAAGAAATCGGATATGTATCCCCCCATCCAAAACCAGAACATCAACACATTTCTCAGGATTGTAACTAGTGAAATTGAAAAAATGAAAATTGACTCCACCCCCCATGCCAACATTTCCCCCCAACATCGAGAAGCCATAAAAAAACTTTCAAATAATAAAAACATAATTATTAAACAAGCCGATAAGGGGGGCAATATTGTCATAATGGACGACACACAGTATGTACAGATGTGTAATCAGATCCTCAAGAATACCAACTGGTATAGACGTATCACCTCTACCATTGTAGCAAAATTCTACCAGGAATTTTATCTCCTGGTAGATCAAGCCTACCTAAATAATGTCATCACCAAGGAAACTTGGGATTTTATTAGAACTAAATTCCCCAAAGTACCAACGTTCTATGGACTTCCTAAAGTCCATAAAAATCCCACTAACCCCCCTGGTAGACCCATCATATCAGGGAGAGGATCCATATCAGAAAATGCTAGTCGCTTGGTCGATACTTTTTTACAACCCTTCGTGCAGGAACTTCCTTCCTTCACGAAGGACACGATCCATTTCTTGAATAAGATTGAAGGCGTTCCTATGTCCTCCACAGCGGTACTTGTTACCATCGATGTAGAAGCTCTCTACAGCTCTATACCCCATGAAAAGGTATAGCTGCAATTCAACACATTGTTTCCAAAAAAGCCACAAACAATGCATACAGTGAGTTCATAATCAACCTCCTGCGTTTTATTCTTACACATAACATCTTCATGTTCAATGGCTCCCACTACCTCCAGATACAGGGCGTAGCGATGGGCACTTGTTGTGCCCCATCCTACGCCAATTTGTACCTGGGGGAGTGGGAGTCATCCTTCCTAGATGACGAGGCCTTATCTCTATACACGGACCACATTTCCTTGTGGACCCGGTATATAGATGACGTGTTCCTCATCTGGGAGGGTCCCCTTGAACTGTTGTATACCTGTTTGGAAAGGATGAATAGGAACGAGTTTAACCTACTCTTCACGATGAATTGGGATCCTAATCGCGTGACATTCCTAGATGTTGAGATCTTTAGGGGAGAGGATGGCACTCTACAGAGTGAACTTTACCGTAAACCAACGGCAGGGAACACCATCCTCCATGGTTCAAGCTTCCACCCCGAGCCACTAATCCGATCAATTCCGATAAGTCAATACTTACGCCTACGGCGCAATTGTAGCGACTTACAGTCTTTCCAACTTGCGGCAAATGACCTACGTCAGAGATTGACACGAAGAGGGTACTCCAAAATGTCTCTTAAAAAGGCATATAAAAGAGCCCTCTTAAGTGATAGACGGGAACTTCTCAATCCATCTAAGCATAGTAATACCAATGATAGGAACAACATCAGGATAATTACCCCTTATATGTATCAACACAAAAAGATAAAACAAATAGTGACCAAACACTGGCACTTATTAACATCTGACCCAATATTAGGTCAATTTCTATCTAATACACCGGGTTTTACTTACAAAAGAGCCCCGGCACTTCGGGACAAACTTGTTCGAAGTGAGTTTAATAACGATGATGCATCTTGTTGTAAATACAAGGGTACCTTTATCTGTGGTGCATGCCACTATTGTGGCTACATGCTGACAAGCAAATCCCCTAGTCTACCCAATGGTCAGATCTTTAGGGCAAGACATTTTGCGAATTGTCGCACGATCGGTGTCATTTATTTACTCCTATGTACATGCGGATGCTTCTACATAGGAAAAACTAAACAGGAGTTCTGGCGTCGCGCATACCGTCACATCCTCAGTATGCGCAAATCAGACCCCGAGCTCCCCCTAGGACGTCACGTCAAATTAGTCCATAAGGGCAAATTTCCAAAAATTAGGTTCCTTATTTTGGATCGTGTACACCCCAACCCGAGAGGAGGAGACTGGAACAAAAGTCTCCTCCAACTCGAGCTGAGGTGGATACATCTGTTAAAAGCGACGGAGTCTCCTGGCCTCAATGAAGCAATGTCGTTCAAACCCTTCCTTGAAGGGTTTTCATCAGGAGGGATGGAAAAATAATTGTATTTTATACCTCATAACATCCATATTATTTTTCTTTTTTTTTTTTTTTTTTCTCCTTCAATCGTTTTTATTCAAGAAATAAGTGAACATAGCATTGGAATACAACAACAATGTCGAGAGAGTAACATAACTAGGAGACAGACCAATAAGATCAGTACAGGGTGATCAATAGGAAAACATCAACATGAGCACATAGAAGCAGACTGCGTGGAGGATCCTAAGCAAAAACCTCGCTCTTAACATGGATATATAGTAGAAAACAGTACAACTAATAATGGTAATGCAAGATCTAATATTTTCAAATCTGCCAATCGGCTCACTGCCCGGAAGGAAAACATGAGTGCGTCAAGTAAGACAGTACTCCTTAGGAAAAACCATATTATTTTTCTATGTCTTTACTCCTTTATGCACATGATGTCGATGTGTTTTGTATATAGAATTGTAAAAGGAGTAGCTAATTCCAGACCAGATATTACCGCATGATATTCTGCTACCACAGTAAATCCTTCATAAGGTGTATTGACATTTATTTTTTCAAACTTCTCATTATCTCTATTTTTTGTTACTTGTCATTGCTCTATTTATACATATATGGGAACAACATCTAATAATTAGGAAAATCACCAATTTATCTAAAACTTGGGTAATCTAAGATTCCTATTTCCCCCACACAATTTTTCCCGATCTCTGTGGCCACCCCGGCACGGGGAGACAGATCGCCAAGTGGCGTTCACTGTCCCTGGCTGGCCCTACCCATTGCAGTTTTCTGCACACATGGGCGGACCTAGCCAATCACAAACCGGATGCAGTTCTCCGCTTCCGGTTACGTGACCCGTGCCGGTGGAACGCAAGCGCCACTTCCGGTTCCGCCTAGCGTCATGACGGTTTGTCATACGCACACAGATGGCGGGGCGGTCCTGGCGCTTGTGATCCAGGAAGCCCCGTAGGCTAAGCACCAGCTGCCGGCAGTTGAGGACCAATTAAGGTAATACTTTAACACCCCACATTGTCAGCATTTTTATCCACACTCTTCAATTTGTGCTGATCGATCTCGTATGTGGAATCGGTGGGTCTTATAATACACAGGTAACTACAACTTTTATGCCCCTATATATGACACTCTGGTGAATACTTTATTGATCCAGATGTCTATGTTTTGGAGACTTATATTAAGCCCAAAAAACTAATCAAGACATCCTGTCTATATACTTTTCCCTTATAGCTGGCCCCCACTGTCGGCTTCCTGTGTGCCGCAGCCAACATTGGGACTTCAGGTGACCACAGAGACTGGAAAACCTGGGGGGGTTTCTATGTAAATTACCCCACAATCACTAATTTGATACACCGGTCCCCTAAAAAATCCTGGAATGCATGGATATCAATGATAGTGGATTTACATATGCGGTCAATCAGCTCTGCTTTTAGCTACCCTACAGGCTCCATATGTATGACAAGAATAACCATGTAAGTGTTTTCTTTCCAACTGTTTTTTGGGGGGAGAGAAATAACATATAATAACAATGTACTTGCTCGCTATTGTGTTTAAAGTGCAATAGTCATACTATATATGATGATCCTGCTTAGCATGTGTGGTGGGTCTAATTATATTGTTATCTCTATTATTAGAATACTTCTACTGTGAATTGCCCCTGAAGAAGGAAATTGATTTTCCGAAATATATTGGGCCACAACCTTCATCATTCACGGTTACGGTTTTATATTCTTGATGCATACATTTTCGCCTGTAATGTTTTTAACATTTATGCTCCTATGTTTGTCACTTTAATAAACTTTATAATTTTTTGCATAGATCGTTGAATCTGTATATTTATGTGCCTTAAAAGTCCCAACAACAGGGGAATTTTCTCTTTGTACTGTTGTGAAGGGAACCAGGGAAAGAATTCTTCGGTCATCCACCACAATTGTTTTCCGTGGGCCTCCGGGTCTTTTGGTGTTGCTGAGCTCACTGGTGCGTTCTTTCTTTTTAAGGATGTTCCAAACAGTTGATTTGGCCACACCTAATGTTTTTGCTATCTCTCTGATGGGTTTGGTTTGTTTTTCTCAGCCTAACGAGGGCTTGCTTCACTGATAGTGACAGCTCTTTGGATCTCATATTGAGAGTTGACAGCAACAGATTCCAAATGCAAATAGCACACTTGAAATTAACTATGGACCTTTTATCTGCTCCTTGTAAATGGGATAATGAGGTAATAACACACACCTGGCCATGGATCAGCTGAGCAACCAATTGTCCCATTATTTTTGGTCCCTTAAAAAGTGGGAGGCACATATACAAACTGTTGTAATTCCTACACTGATCACCTGATTAGGATGTAAATACCCTCAAATTAAAGCTGAAGGTCTGCAGTTAAAGCACATCTTGTTTGTTTCATTTCAAATCCATTGTGGTGGTGTAAAGAGCCAAAAAGATTATAATTGTGTCGATGTCCTAATATTTATGGCCTGACTGTATTTACTAATGCAATCAGCATAAGAATTAAAAATAGTTCATGCTGATTGAGAGAGTCAAGTAGTGAAGCATTAAAAATGGAAATTTCCATTAAATAACATGCCTGGGGGATGCCCTGTCCCTGCCTATGAACTGCAACATATAGACAACCTACTGCAGATAAACTTACATTTACATAGAAAATAAAGATGAGTTTAAAGTACTGGCAAAATGCCAACTTCTAGCTACCTTGTTTTGTTTATAAAGATTCTCTTCCTTTATAGCAGACCCTTATCCTAAATGAGGGTCTGCTATAGATGTTAATGGGAGACCGCCACAAAAAAAGGAGTGAGGGTTCTCCCTTTAATTCATACCAGGCCATTCGGGTCTGTGATTGGATTGTTGTAATTTAAAAAATAGAAAAAAAGAATAAAAAAATAGAATAAAAAAAAGAAGCAGAACTAGAATTTCATTAACATGGTGATAAAAAATGAATTATTCTATCCAGGAACTAAGGCAGGGGTCAGGAACCTTTTTGGCTGAGAGAGCCATGATGAACACCACATATTTTCAAATGTAATTCCGTGAGAGCCATACACTATATTTCAGGGGTCGGGAACCTTTATTTAATATTCATATTCACGGGCCGCAGCTATACAGTGAGTAGATGGAGCCATGTGAAAGTGCCTGGAGTCGGATCGGGAAGAGAGCAGAGCAGGCAGGTATGCAGTGAGGCCGCAGTGGTGAAGTGCCTGCAGGCCTGCGAGTGATGGAGTATAGGCCCTGAGAAAATTGCGGCTGAAAGCCTCAGAAGTGGATGTGAGAGGCAGCTCCCGTGGGTCCCCGGGTGTCAGAGGGGAAGGAGATCGTGTCTGTCGGGGCACAGGGAGCGGATGGCAGGTCTCCTTACCAGGCGGTGATTGACAAGGCCCTCAGATGCACAGCACACGAGCCGGCGGCGGTACCGCGAGTAGGCCGCGGGGTCCGTAGCGCGGCAATGGGGTCACCCAGAGACGAACTGAGGGTAGCAGTGGGTAGCTCACAAGGTGTACCGTCGATGGGTACAGAAATCTCCTTGGCACCGGGCAAAGCTACGTTGATGGCACTGGATTGAGTGGTAGAAGCGGCGGAGCTCTGGGACTACAGGTCCAGCGCGGCTCACGTCCAGACACGCCCCCCTTTATTAAAGATTTGTCTGCAAGCCAGATGCAGCCATCAATGCGAGCCATAGGTTCCCTACCCCTGAACTAAGGTATTACTTCGTTCATCCAAACTGTAAAAATGCTTCTTTGTGATTTGGTTCCAGCAAAATGCTATTTTAATTCAGGGTAATAATCAAAACAAATAAATGTGATTTTATATATGAACAGTTGTAAAAATAAATAAAAAATAATATATACTGTATGTATAAAGCTAAGGGAAGAAATCTAACGGAGAAGGCAATGAAATGGTTGTAAACTTTTTTTTTTGTGTATTAAAATAGCAAACATGCCTATACTTACCTGCTCTGTGCAATGCTTTTACACAGAGCAGCCCCGATCCTCTTCTTCTGCGATGCCCCGCCCATGCTCCAGGCTCCCCCCATTCACCCGGTGCCCCCACGGAAAGCCATTTTCTTTGGGGGCACCAAAGCGGGCTCGCTTCTGAGTCCTGCTGCTGCGTCCATTGACACTAATAGCGGGACTGAGCACTGCCCCCGCTCCCATGTCGCAGGATTTGATTTACAGCAGTGGGAGCCAATGGCTCCTGGTGCTATCAATCTGTCCAATGAGGAAAGAGAAAGCGGCTGGGGCTGCTGCTCTCGTGCACATCTCTGGATCAAATCGGGCTCAGGTAAGAAAAAGGGGGGGGGGTCCGGGGGGCACTGGAGGAGAGATTGTTTTTCAGAATGCCTTTGGAAGAAAAACCTTAAAGCTTTACAACCACTTTAAGCTTAAAAAGGATTGAACATCTAATTCCTGTTTTTTTTAAAGGTTAGCATTTCAAAACAAGCACTAATTTATGAATAATGGCTACAAATGCAGCTTTTATTAATAAATAATGAGCTGCAGAACTTTGACAGTTTAGTCAAGATTGGCTCTCCCTGTGTAATCAGTGGGACTTGGCTGTTCATGTGATGATTGTTCTTTGCACAGTACCAGGACAGGTTCATCCAGGGCCCAGGGCAATTTTGATTGTGGTTGATTTAGAACATGCCTAATGGTCCTATTTTTATTATTTCTTTATTTGGTAAAATTTCAATGGCAGCTATAAAGCTGTCTACACTATAAGGTGCAGTTTAAAAGAAATGACAAAATTTGTGATTATTATTATTATTTTACCATTTTTTTATAAAGCACGGCAAAAAGCTTAAGAGCTCTGCCATGGCAACAAAGCAAACGTGCAGAATAAGAAAGCACTCTTGCTGTATGTCTTCACTCCAGTCATGGAGTTCACTCTTGCTGAGAGCTATGTATTATGTACTAATATCCACATAGATGTGTTGATGGGAAACTCTGCTGTACTCCCACACACCGACACATGTTACCTGCTGTATATTCGACATCTGTGTCTAAAGTGCGGTAATACTATCATCATGTAAACTGGCAGACCGTGCCAAATAAAAGCTTGGAGCATTTTGCAAGAATGTTATGAACTAGATTTACGAGCAAAGGTGAACTACAAAAATGAATTGTAAAGTCGAAAAAAATAGGAAATGTTTTTACTATGAGAAGATTTCTTACTTCATCCCATTCGAAAGTAAAATTATATGTGTACTATGTTCTTTTTCCTCTTTAATTTATTTTTTTTTCAAATTTCTTCCTTTCTAACTTTGCACCCATTTCCTAGACTTCATTTCTTCTTTACCTTTCCTTTCTCTGCCTTATTCTCCTGTCTCATTTAGTTTCCTTCATTGCCTCCTTCCATTCTTGCCATCCTATCCTAATTTACCCCTATTTTTCTCCTTTCCTTTCCTTTCCTTTCCTTTCCTTTCCTTTCCTTTCCTTTCCTTTCCTTTCCTTTCCTTTCCTTTCCTTTCCTTTCCTTTCCTTTCCTTTTCTTTTCCTTTCCGTTCCTTTCCTTTCCTCTTCTCCCCCCTCTCCTTTTCACTCTCCCTTTCCCTCTCCCTCTCCTTTTCGGTTACTTTTCCTCTCCTGTATTTTCCCTTTCCTTTCCTTTCCCTGTCCCTTTCCTGTATTTTCCTTTTCCTTCCCTTTCCCTTTCCTGTATTTTCCTTTCTTGTCCCTTTTCATTTTCTCTATTTTCCTTTCCCTTTCCTGTACTTTCCTTTTCCTTCCTCTTCCTGTATTTTTTTCCCTTCTCTTTCCCTTTCCTGTATTTTCCTTTTCCTTCCCTTTCCCTTTTCCTGTATTTTTCTTTCTGTTCCATTTCCCTTTCCTGTATTTTCCTTTCCCACCCCTTTCCTATATTTTCCTTTTCCCTCTCTTTCCTGTATTTTTCTTTCCCGCCCCTTTCCTGTATTTTCCTTTTCCTTCCCTTTCCCTTTCCTATATTTTCCTTCCCTTTCCCTTTCCTGTATTTTCCTTTACTGTCCCTTTCCATTTCATGTATTTTCCTTTCCCTTGCCTTTCCCTTTCCTTCCTTTTCCTGTATTTTTTTTCCCTCTCTTTCCCATATTTTCCTTTCCCTTCCCTGTCCTATATTTTCCTTTTCCTTCCCTTTCCCTTTCCTGTATTTTACTATCTCGTTTATCCCTATATTTTCCTTTCCCTTTTCCTTCATTTTAACCCTTCCTTCTCATTACCCACCATCTTTTATTCTTCTTTCCTTTCTTTCTGTTCTGTTTCTTTCATTCTTTCCATCCACTCTTATTATTCTTTTCTTTCTTTCCTTCCTTACTTTCTCAACTCCTCTTTCCCTCATTTCCTTATTACCCCCCTGCCTCTCCTTCTTTCTACTTACATTCCTCCCTCCCTTCCTCCTTCTCTCTCTACCCCACCCCCATTTCATCTTTCTCTCTTTTTCTCCCTTTCTTTCCTCACCCCCTCCATTCCTTCATAGAAACATAGAAACATAGAATGTGTCGGCAGATAAGAACCATTTGGCCCATCTAGTCTGCCCAATATATCTGAATCCTATGAATAGTCCCTGGCCCTATCTTATATGAAGGATAGCCTTATGCCTATCCCATGCATGCTTAAACTCCTTCACTGTATTTGCAGCTACCACTTCTGCAGGAAGGTTATTCCATGCATCCACTACTCTCTCAGTGAAGTAATACTTCCTCATATTACTTTTAAACCTTTGCCCCTCTAATTTAAAACTGTGTCCTCTTGTGGTAGTTTTTCTTCTTTTAAATATGCTCTCCTCCTTTACCGAGTTGATTCCCTTTATGTATTTAAAAGTTTCTATCATATCCCCTCTGTCTCTTCTTTCTTCCAAGCTATACATGTTAAGGTCCTTTAACCTTTCCTGGTAAGTTTTTTTCCTGCAATCCATGTACTAGTTTAGTAGCTCTTCTCTGAACTCTCTCTAGAGTATCTATATCCTTCTGGAGATATGGCCTCCAGTACTGCGCACAATACTCCAAGTGAGGTCTCACCAGTGTTCTGTACAGCGGCATAAGCACTTCTCTCTTTCTACTGCTTATACCTCTCCCTATACATCCAAGCATTCTGCTGGCATTTCATGCTGCTCTATTACATTGTCTTCCCACCTTTAAGTCTTCTGAAATAATTACTCCTAAATCCCTTTCCTCAGATACTGAGGTCAGGACTGTGTCAAATATTCTATATTCTGCCCTTGGGTTTTTACGCCCCAGGTGCATTATCTTGCACTTATCCACATTAAATTTCAGTTGTCAGAGTTCTGACCATTCTTCTAGTTTTCCTAAATCCTTTTCCATTTGGCGTTTCCCTCCAGGAACATCAACCCTGTTACATATCTTTGTGTCATCAGCAAAAAGACAAACCTTACCATCGAGGCCTTTTGCAATATCACTTATGAAGATATTAAACAAAATTGGTCCCAGTACAGATCCATGAGGTACCCCACTGGTAACATGACCTTGTTCTGAATGTTCTCCATTGACTACAACCCTCTGTTGTCTGTCACTCAGCCACTGCCTAATCCACTCAACAATATGGGAGTCCATGCTCAATAACTGCAGTTTATTGATAAGTCTTCTATGTGGGACAGTGTCAAAAGCCTTACTAAAATCTAGATATGCAATGTCTACTGCACCTCCAACGTCTATTATTTTAGTCACCCAGTCAAAAAAATCTATAAGATTTGTTTGACATGATCTCCCTGAAGTAAACCCATGTTGTTTTTCATCTTGCAATCCATGGGATTGAAGATGTTCCACAATCCTATCCTTTAATAGGGTTTCCATTAATTTGCCTACTATTGATGTCAGACTCACTGGTCTATAGTTGCTCGATTCCTCCCTACTACCTTTCTTGTGAATGGGCACGACATTTGCCAATTTCCAATCTTCCGGGACGACTCCTGTTACTAATGATTGGTTAAATAAATCTGTTAATGGTTTTGTCAGCTCACCACTAAGCTCTTTTAATAATTTTGGGTGTATCTCATCAGGACCCTGTGACTTATTTGTCTTCACTTTAGACAGCAATCTTAGAAAGTCTTCCTCTGTAAAGACACATGCATCAAACGATTCATTAGTCATCCTTTCAAGTGGAGGTCCTTCTTTTTCTTCTGTAAAAACTGAACAGAAGTATTCATTAAGGCAGTCGGCTAGCCCTTTATTCTCTTCTACATACCTTCCGTCCTTTGTTTTTAATTTAGTTATTCCTTGTTTTAATTTCCTTTTCCTCTTTCCCTAATCTGTTCCCTAATCTTCTTCTTCCCCCATCCATTTTCTCTTCCTAAAAGTGGAAATATAGGCAAAACTTTTTTTTTTTTTGGATAGAGCATGGGAGGGTTTTAACCCCTGTCAGATTTTTTAGGCCACCTGTGTCCCCTTGCAGCGATTTCCCTTCCCTTCCCTTCCTGTCCCATAGCCAAACAGGAAGTGAGAGGAAATCCCTGCAAATTAAGGGAATTCCTTGAGGACCCCACAGATCCCCAAAACTAGTGTCCCCATTGGAATATTTCCCCTCTATTACTTTTCTGGGGACAACCCAAAATTGGAGTTTTCGTTTACTTCCACTTCTAATGATAATGGTAAACAGGAATTGGGTAAAAGTGTGTGTGTGGGGAGGTTTGGGACTTTAGATGAAACGCATGATGGATTAGTCATGCAACCCCATCCCAATATCTAAATTATAAAGAGAAGATTTAATTCCGGTTTCTCTTGAGCACATTGCACTCTACATGTGGATCATGGTTTCTTGTGGCCACATAGGAAACCTTTGGAGATACTACTCTACATCATTGCTATTTACAACATGGAGACCCCTGTCCTCCTGGAACCTTGTCTGTATGTACCTTAGTTTCCACAGCTTCCGGGACAGACACTCTCAGCAGCCCCCCATTCTCTAGTACCGCATGTTGGAACTTGGAGCCGCTTTATACATTTATGCATCCGCTCCTGAAGAATGGAGCAAATCCATATATATAAACGCACATATATATATATATATATATATATATATATATATATATATATATATATATAATATCTATATCTATCTATCTATCTATTTTTTTAAATATCTATATATAAATCTATCAATCTATATACAGTATATATATATATATATATATATATATATATGAATTTTCAAATATCCATGTGTGTATCTAATGCAATGTGCTACTTTATTGTTTTTATACTAAAATAAATATGTCATCATGTTTTGACCATGTATCTAGTTATGTTTCATGTGCCTCATATAAAGTCCTAATCCTTTCTTTGTAATTTAGATAATGGTGAACAGGACAAATAGGGAGGGTGAATCTCCCTAAACGGGGGACACAGGCAGCAATAAAAACTGACAGGGGTTCTAATCCCTCTCCACTCTACCCAAAAAAATAAGGTTTTGCCTTCAGTTATAATTTAATTGCTTTCTCCTTCCCTCCCTTTCCTCCCTTGCCTTTCCCCTTCCTTCCTTCCATATAGCCTTTGAAATCATTCTATTTATTTTTAATAGTAAAGTTTGTGGAAAGAAGAAGAGAGAATTTCCTCTTCTGTTCTCATAGCAGCGGTAATATATGCGCAGCCTGGTTCTGAATATATTTAGCGAGATACTTGTAACTGCTAATAACCATCTTTTGTACTGACGCCGGGAAAAGGTCCGCCAAGGTTAACATTTATGAAACTCAAGTGGTCACAGCCAACTCTGGAAAACTTTTTCAATAAAGTATATTACATGAAATCCAGCGTGTTTATCTGGGGGATTTGACTGCTAAAATTGATGATATTTTGGTTGTATATAATCACTCAAAAACACTATAAAGTAGAAATACAGCACATCCCCGGCATTTCTACAAAATTAAGTTTCTTATCAGTCTTGCTTAACAATCTCATAACCAAAAACAGTTGGCAGAATATTATGTTTTTCCAATTAGTTTTATGTGATCATTCTGCAAAATGTACTAAAGAGAAGAGGGACTTCCGGTTCCAGCACCCCATGAGGAAAGAGTGAGAGACCGTGGCCCCGGCTATACCCGCTTACAAAACCTTGTCCTCACCGCTCACAGCTCCTCCAGCTCCGGTTTCTCTGCCGCCCCTTCATTCTGCTCCACCTAGCCGATCGGATGGACCGCTTTGTGATCCACAACGGGACCGGAAACCCCACCGCTCACTGGCAGGACTCACAACAAACGGGAGTGCCATCTCGTTCAGGTAACATGGCCGTCGCTGAGCACATGGATGGCACGGCCTCCCCCTTCACATGTTTGACCAGGCATTAACCCCTAATGATGAAAAATGCCAAAAGATGGCACAAGCCGTGGCTGCAATTTTATCATCTACTATTGCAGAAGTGGTGGAGCGGGCGGTAGCGGCGGGCATAGCGCAGCTCCGCAAGGACTTTGGCGGACAGGCCAAACGCCTCCCTGAGGAAGAACACAGGCTTTCAGACCTGGAGGATGAAATGCAATCTACATTTGCTAACGATAGCAAGTATGCACAAACCAAACATTACATTTTAGAAAAGTTGGATGATCTAGAAAACAGATTACGCAGGAATAATTTTAGGATTATCGGCCTGCCAGAATCTATCAACACAGGCATGCTACCAGAGATATGTACCACAAGGATCCCACAGGCACTAGGCATTAATGCAAACTGTACCATTGAGCGTGCTCACCGCCTTGGATCCCCTTCAAATGACTGTAAATCACCGCGCCCCGTGATTGTGCAGTACTTGAACTATTCAGACAGGCTGGCCATACTTAAGTCCTTCAAATATGCCAAATCACTTGTTCTGGATGGCCAAAAGATTTTGTTTGCTGACTACTCCCAGGAAGTTGCCCGCAGACAAAAAGCATTCCAGCCTTCCGGCAATGCCCCTATACCACAAAGGCATCAAGTTTATACTTGCCTACCCTGCTATACTTCGTTTTAATGACCAGTTTGGAGAATCTTAGTCCTTCTCACATCCTGACGAGGCAGCAGATTACATCCAGTCACACCTTCATTTGTCTATGGACACCAATCCTCCTGCTGCTCCCTCCCTCTCCCCCTCCACCAGGGATATCCGCAGGAAAGACTCTCCTAAAAGAGTTTGTCTCTCCAATAAACCCCGACATGACAGACCCCGCTGAGGTCTCAGCCCTACGACCTCGGAAGTCCTTGCTTGGAAATTAGGGATGCCTACCGCGCCTATATGCTGAATGATAACTCTCATCCTGGCCTTGTATACTTCTCTGCTCCATTATGGTTTAACCGTGACCTTCCTATCTTACTGATTTTTAATGCTTTACCTACCTGCAAGGGTGGTTATGTTATATTGTTTTGTTGTATAAATTGTGTTCTCCCACAGCCTTCTCGGAGTCCTGGCCTCACTCGCTTTTCACTGTGTCTCATCGTTCCAATGGGAACTCCTCGATGTTACATGTATCTGGTGAATCCCCTGCCCACTGCGTTAGCGAGCAGAACCAACATCACTACCGGTAACGCTGTCAGATGGTGTAAGTCTCATGTGGAAAAAAGCGAAGTCCACAAAAGTTATGTTATATTTTTGGTTGTGGTTAGTCATAATTTTGATATAGTGTTTGCTCACCTGTTTGTTGCTCTTAGTAGGACCAGTACCACCATTGTACCCACCTCAATATGCTCTATGTATAACGTGTCTGATCGTCTCTATGCCAGACGCTCTTGCCGAGTGCCATCCTCATCTCCCCCATACTACCATACTACTGTATACTACCTTCTTGTAAGTCCTCTCCCCCCTGACCCTCCTTGATATTCGTGTAGTGTCTTGGAATGTCAAGGGGCTCAGATCACCCAACAAGCGCATGGCCATTCTAAGACACTTAAAGCGCCTCAAGACTGATGTGGCCATGTTACAGGAAACACACCTCACACTGACCGATTTTGATCGCATGTGCAAACTTTGGGTGGGCCGGGTCTTTGGCTCGGCCTCATCCAAAGGTAAGGCTGGGGTCATGATATTGGTCCATAGAAGAGTTACATTCGACATCTTGCCCCTGCATTCAGACGAGGATGGTCGAATCCTGGTTCTTAAACTGATCCCAGGGCCTAAGGAAATTGTTCTCTCCAATATCTATGCCCCCACACCTCCCATGAAAACCTTCTTTCAATCATTGACTGGATGCTTGGCCCCATATATTCACAAAGACAACAGGCAGGGCTGCCCACTTTCTCCTCTCCTCTTTAACTTAGCCATAGAACCTCTCTCTCCCGCTACCTTTGCTTTAAGGCCCCCCTCAAAGGAATAAATGTGGACCGAGAGGAAATCATATCCACTCTTTTTGCAGATGATATCCTGCTTTTTACCTCCAATCCATCCAGTGATATGAATCATGTCAAGCACATATACAATAGATTTAGACTTTGTTCCGGTCTGCGTATCAACAACACAAAGAGCGAATTCCTTCCTCTCGGCCGACCACACACGCTGCATTGGACCACATCCTCCTCCTTCACTATTGCTAAATCTCACATAAAATACCTGGGCATCCATGTAAGAAAATCCCACTCCTCCTTGTACCACCTTAACAATACCCCACTCCTCTCCAAAATTTCCAAATAACTTGACAGTTGGGTCAAACTTCCTCTTTCCCTCATGGGCAGATGCCATCTTTTTAAAATGGTCGGCTTCCCCAAGCTATTATACCTCATGCAGACTCTTTCCCTTCTCATCAAACATGACGACATTAGACTTTTACACAAATCACTCTCCACCTTCTTATGGAAGGCCAAAAGACCATGGATCACCCTTCCCAAACTTTATCCCCCCAAATTATTGGGCGGCGTGAACCTCCTGGACATTAGATTGTACAATCTTTCTTGTTTATTGAGGGTGGGTATATATTGGATCAAAGGTATGTCCAGGTTTTCAAACTTCGCAATAGAGTCACAAATGGCCGGCTCATTGGATTTGGCTGCCATTTTAAACTGTAAGCTGAGTGACCTCCCCACAAGCCCGAAACACAATATCCTCTTTAAAGATACCCAGGCGGCCTGGAGGGAACTCAGAAAGAAACTGGGCCTATCCAAATATATCTCCAAATATCTTCCCATCAGGGGAACCCCTCTCTTCAGGCAAAGGACTTGGAAACTGTTTATACGTCTGGGGCCAAACAAAGGCCTAGGAACTTTATCCTAGCTTTTTGATCCTACAACGGTGTAAGAATATTTAATAATATCTCGCTGTGCCTCCATTATGTCAGAATATTTATACTGCTCTGAATATAAAAGTGTCTATTTATGTCAATAAGCAAAGATCTGTGAGGAAGGAGAATCTCCACTTATTTCCACAAATCAATATGTAGCGAATTCTTTTTAATTGATTAATTTCTTTTTAAAAGCATATACCAATCTTAGTGAGTACAGTCTACAGTATGGAATATATAAAAATATTTATTCACAAGACATGTATTCACAATAAATGATCAAACAGGAAGTGACACAAAAAGATAACTCTACATAAAATACTAACTTCAAACAATCAATGCAATGTGATGTTTAGCTCAATAATGAAAGTGAAAGCAAGATTACCATTTCCCCAGGTATAGTGTAAACCATAGGTAAGTGTTCTATATAAACAGACCACAATTGTCTGCGAATCGCATAGTCTAAAGTCACTTCACTGTAGATGGAGCGAGAATAAGCCATGCAAAACGGAAGACTTAAAATTGCAAATAATGCACTAAATCTGATATTAATAAAAATGTATAAAAACAAAAATCAGTTTTTTAGAGAAAAATCTACTATGGTTTATACGGCTGGGATTGTAATCTTCTTACCCTAAAATATGCAATATAAAACATATAAGGAAGGAATAAACAATATTGAATAAAATCAAATAACACAGCAAGGCATATTTACCACACTTACGATGGCTGCTAGCTTCAAATGGTCGTTACCAGAGTCCTAAGATGGATGCCTTTCTTAAGATGGTGATCAGTGAGGGAGGAGTTTCGTTTGGCGTCCCTCAAAGTTTCAGATAAATGATGGAGCAAGATGGAGTATGTCTGGATGAGTCTATAAATGGATGTAGTAGTGTGTATGTTGCAAGTGTAAGGTGTGTTGTGCAATGTATTGTGTCCTCTCTCTCATCTGGGTTCTTCCTTTTATATGGTATGAACAAAGGACTATTAAAACTACCATAAGTTAAACCCAGAGGGATGAAACATTATCCCCATTGGTTGGGATATTCTATCCATTAACTGGTGAGGTCATAGTCACACCTCTTTTATAATTAACCCAATGTTTTGTATAATAAAATTAAAGGATGATTTCTCTATATTTGAGAGTAACCATAAAACACAACATAAAAAACTTTGTCCATACTCTCAGTACATACGTAAATGTCCATCTAATCTCCATCATTCATCTTGGCAAGTAATGCCATTTCAATAATTATATTTTTAATACAATATATATATTTATATTGGAAATATCTCATTATCCCAAGACTGCATTTATTAGTGTGTCCAAAGGGAGCAGTATTGTACTGTTCATTCGAGTTTGTGTTTAAAATACGTCATAACATACAATGGCCTACTATTTAAAGATAACCTTTTGACCTCTTGGCTAGTGAAGATCCATTAATTATTTGACCATGCCATATGCTGTCAGGCATAGTCTGGTTTGTAGTATTTATGATACCTTAAACACTTAAACACAAATTTCTCTAAAATGAGGTAATTAGTTACCAGATACGTGTGTCCTTACACTTAAGAAAAGTATTCTAAGTAAGATTACTACTGTAAGAATATAAACCCAAAATATGATATACAGATAATTTCTAAATATGTATATGCCTTACATAATATGACATAATTATTGCTAATATCTTCTCACACATAATAATGCATCTTTAACACTTATAGTTCAAATGAACTTAATGAATACACTATTGTCCATTGTTGCAATACTTACAGACAAACTAACGTCTGGCACTACCATTATGTCTTATCTGATAGAGATGTCAATGTATCACTTATTTACGACAAAAGAAAACAGAAATATCTGCTGAAATTATAAGACCCTGTTGTAAGAGAAATTTTGTTTAACAAGTACATATGAACTTTCAATCACCTCCAAACAAGATGGAAGCTATGCTGTTCACAATCTATATGCATAAGATGGAATATACATGGCTTTTTAAATCCATTTTTTTTCTATTATTTTAATCCTCAATACACCTGACAATGGGAACGCCTTTCTCCTTCCAGACCCTTCAACAAAATTACAACCTTCCCCTGAACCATTTTATTTATGCTCACCAGTTAATTGCTCACACATCAGCCTTATGTCGGGACAAGCTCAAATGATTTGGACCATCAATTATAGATGCTCTATTAGCACTGGACACTCCTAAACTCTCCCAAATGTATCGCTCCATTCAGTCCCTCTTACTGGATTCTCAGGCGAATTCAAGGAAATCTTCAGGGCACAAGGTCCTCCTCTGTCCTGACTCAAAACAATACTTACTAGCGGGCTTTAACTCTACATGCTCATTTATACGCAATGAATTCTGGAGGGAGCAGCAGCTTAAAATCCTTCACCACGCCTACTCGCCTTTTTCCTCCTCACCACTTCACACCCCAAACCAAGGATGCTCTTGGTGTCTTGCTCATCGCCGTACTCTTCATCATAGGATGTGGAGCTGTCAGTATGTGTCTTCCTTCTGGGATCAAGTGGAACTTTTAGTCTCATCAGTTACGGGGCTTCAACCTACAAAAAAATCCTTTCTCCCTAATTTTCGGCCTACTGGATAACCGGCCACCATCCATCCATATCACCTGTACTAAGCTACAAACTTCCATCATCACCAGTCTTAAAGCTTGGATATGAACATGTTATATGATCGCTCGGAGAGTCATCCTAAGACATTGGATTTCCTCTACCCCTCTGTCCATTAGTAAAGTCAGGTCAGATATGGACGCTCTCCTCAACAAGGAACATCCTGACCTGACTGATTTCAAGACCAACCCCCATAGTTTCCAGACAAAATGGAAAACACATCTCGACAAATTTCATCCTCAGCTTTCTATGGACTGCTTCTCTACTTGGCGCACTAGGTTTAGACATGAGCCTACCCCTTGAGATTCATTCTTTCTATGTAAGGTTCCCCTAGTTCTCATCTCTACCCATCTTCTTTAACTACATTTACTATTTTGGTTTGCAGGTTGTCTACTCGAAGGTTATTGAACTGTCCCGTTATATAGTAAATATGGTATATCTTGAAGTGCAATGCCCTTTCCCCCTCTCCGGCTGATCAGCTGGAGTGGGGCAACACGGTTTACTATATGGTTTGGGTATGACTTTGGTATAACCCATTCTGGTTTTTGTTTCTTCTCGTCTTTCTCCCCCTCTACTGCCCTTTCTTCCCTACTTCTTCTTTTCTCCAATTCCCCGTATCTACACCTTTCCCCAATAACCAATGTCTCCTTCCTCTCCTCCTCCGCCTCCATATGCCTGCCCCTGCGCCCCCCCCCTTCCTCCATGACCCCCCCTTCTCTCATCCCCTCTTCCCTCCCTTGAGTCAATTTTCGGCCCATCCCCTTCACCAATCTGCATCTAACCCACCTTTATATTTTGGGCCTACCCTGGATATTTCATTGTTGACCTGGTTTTGTTGCAATATTTTGTTTCTGATGTTATCTTTTCTTACTGAAAAAGTGTTTGAAAATCCAATAAATATTTCTTTAAAAAAAGAGAAGAGATGAGGATGGACTGCTGTCCCACTAAAATGATGTGCAGATTCTCCTCCATTTAGAAAAAGGTTGAGGTTCAGGTTTGAGGGTAGTGCTTTGGGTTTGAGATCCACCATCTCAGTAAATTTTTGTGCAAATTTACCTGGGACGTTTTTTTTGTTTTTCTTTTGCACCACACCATAATGCACCACATAGCATTTGATCCATGGCCAGCAGGCTAAGAAAGTCCTATAGGGGAGCCTTTGAAAAGGCCATCCTTTCATTATAAAAAACAAGAGGGAGAAAGCAGCCATAGCTTCAGTAAATTCAAAGCGGAGGTAGGGAAAGATTAAGGAAAGCTGACAAATTATATAGAAAGATATTAGAAATATAAAAAAGTGACGGCAGAAAAACACTGATTAGTCCATGGAATCTGCCCTTTTTAACTTGTTGCCTGAGTATAGATCTATGTTTGTCCCAAGCATTTTGAAGCCATTTACTGTTGACTGTCTCACTACCTTTGCTGGAGGTTTATTCCAAGCATCAACTACTCTTTCAGTAAAATAATACTTTCTAAAATTAGTTTTAAACTTTCCTCCTGTAATTTGAAGGCAACAATACAAAAATACATGGTAGGATTTTAAATACCCCTCCAGTGAACACATACGTACATCAAATGGTATTAAAAAATACATACAAATCTTTATTTCATCCAATAAAAAGGCTAAAAAAACCTACAACATATATTCATGTATACACATGGGCGTTATTACTACCAATCATCATCCACTATGGGATGAAAGATGCATAGCATGGTAGTCTTCCATGATTAAGAAATATAGGTTGATGCGTTTCATGGGGACATCCACTTTCTCAGGGCCTCCTATCTCATATATAGATAAACTTGGAAGCTGGTACAGGGATAGGCATAAACCAAGGCTGTGGTGGATATTTTCCAAAGTACAGACCTTAGTGAAGGACACCAAGGCACGTTTCAAATTAAAACCATCAAAAACACTCTGTCTACTCTCTGGCCTAGTTCTACAAGTACAGATAAGTTTAAAATAACATTTATAGATACCCTTTAGAGCATAGAGGAAAAAAAGGTGCCCAATACCCCTCCTGCCTTTAGAGCATAGAGATCCCCCTTTAGAGCAGGGTCCCCATAGATCACCCTTTAGAGCAGACCAGGGTCCCTATAGATCTCCCTTTAGTCTTACCTTTTCACCTATATTCTCTGTGCTACCAGGTTTTCCTGCACCACCAAGGCTCTCCCTGCGAAGAATATATACAGTATATTCAGCCAACAAAATCGCCCTTTAGAGCAGGCCAGGGTCTCACAAAGATCCCCCTTTAGAGCACTGTCCCCATATCCCCCTTTAGAGCAGGGTCCCCATAGATCCCCTTTTAGAGCAGACCAGGGTCCCTATAGATCCCCCTTTAGAGCAGGCCAGGGTCCCTATAGATCCCTCTTTAGAGCAGGGTCCTCCATAGATCTCCATTTAGAGCAGGCAAGGTTCCCCAAAAGATCCCTCCGGATTTGGTGGTGCATCTATAACCATCTACCCGGAGGTGGCTTTGAAAAAATTGCCTTCTTGCTCACAGTCAAACCCTCTTACAGCATTTCATTGTTACATAAGTTGCTCCTAGTGGCTGCACATGCAAAACCCCCAGCCTACTTGGAACAGGACTAGTCTCACGTTCTTTCACACTTACAAACTCACATTTCTGAGAGAAATATTTAACTCCTAACTCAGTCATGCATAGATTTGGATACCTAAGTAGGTGGGATGCCAAGATTTCTCCACCACTGTGCTGAAGATGAAGCCTGGCCTGGGCACCCTTTCCTCCATTTGGTGGCAATGTTCACTAATTAAACCTAAAGCAGGCTATTCACTGATCAAAATCCACTCAGAGGGTGCTAAGTGAATAAAGAAATCAGTTAGATTTTTTTTTTTATTCAGTATGCAGGCTGAACAAAAAAAGAACATCTATAAGTGCTCTATATGGCCAGCTTTACTGAGTTTAAATGTCTTAACTTAATAGCAGAAATCACTACCTTAAACCCCTCTCAGAATCCTTGGAAAGCTTCTAAACCAGAATCAATAGCAAAATATGGATACTGTATGGACAAAATATATTTTAAATGATGATTCTATGAGTCTTCCAGGCTCCAGCACCTTCCAATCCTTCCTTGTTTCCCCTCCTCAGCTCAGTCGCTGCACTGACACTCCCTCCCTCCCCCCGCAGTATGACTCCACTGACTCCACTCTTCCTCCTCGGCTGCCTGTTCTCCCACGCTGGGCGGCCGCTGCAAGCCTGCATTGACACTCCTAGTCCCAGTCCCAGTGGCCAGTCCCTCCAACAGATATCACTCCGCAGCACAGGAGAAGAAGACTCCACTCCATCTAATAGAGTAGATGGCACCAGCGCCGCGCCAGCCGGATCTACACTACAGAAGGGAGCTGAGCCATCACAATGGGGGGGAGTGAGGGAGGGTCTAGTGATAGAAATCAGACTGAAGTACAAAAAAAGTACACGGCGCACCCTGCAAGGACCGCTAACGGACATCAGTGTCCGTGTACGGACACCTTGCCGATCATTGCACTGATATGACTCTAGGAGCAAAAATACACATCAGCCACATGTCATCTACATATGTATTCACAGTATCTATCAACAATCTGTATCTGAATAATAAATAGCTATCCTCCAAGGAAAAGGGGAGGGGGAGACGAGAAAGAGGAGAAAAATAAAATTATAATGAATAAAATTCAAAGTGCTAACAATATTTTACAAAGCCATCCACAGCTCTGCCCCCAGCTACATCACTAACCTGATCTCAAAATATCAACCAAGCTGCTCTCTTCGGTCCTCCCAAGACCTCCTGCTCTCTAGCTCCCTTGTCACCTCTTCCCATGCTCGCCTCCAGGATTTCTCCAGAGCTTCTCCCATTCTTTGGAACTCTCTACCACAATCTGTCCGACTGTCCCCTAATCTATCCATCTTTAGATGATCCCTGAAAACCCTTCTTTTTAAAGAAGCCTACCCGGCTACTAACTAATAACACTGTTTCACTTGCTCCATCAGCTCATCCCCCACAGCTATTGCCTTTTGTATCCATTGACCCTCCCTTTTAGATTGTAAGCTCTAACGAGCTGGGCCCTCTGATTCCTTTTGTTCCAAATTGTATTGTAACTGTAATGTCTGCCTTCATTTTGTTAAGCGCTGCGCAAACTGTTGGCGCTATATAAATCCTGTATAATAATAATAATAAATAATAACATGTATGTTAAAAATATATTTTTGTTTATAAATGTTATACCTTTTAGAAAATGATAATTAGAGCTCTGGTAGTTTGAGGTCATGTCCCTGTGTTCTTGATTAGGATAAGTTAGAAAACGGTACTTACATAATTACATACTAGCTCTTTTTTTTTTTTTTTTTTTGGGAGCTCTTTGGTGTTTACAGGCAGTCCCCAGATGACAAACAAGATAGATTCTGAATTTGGATGTAAGTTGGAACAGGTACATTTTTTAAGTGTAACTCCAACCAAAAAAAAGATTTTTACATTTCGAATAGCATAGAGAGGGGTTAAAAAGGTTGTAAACTCAACAAAAAAAAAAAAAAAACATATCTCCTGGTTCCCACCCTCCGGCCATCTGATTGGCCGGAGGCGTGTTGACATCACTCCCATTCAAAGCACAATAAAAATAATTCACGGCACAGGGCTCTGAAGGAACGGCACAGATGCAAGAAAATGAGGTCATCGTCTGCAAGAAAAGTAAATATCTCCTAAACGGTGCAAGATTAGGAGATATTTACAGTACCTATAGGTAAGCCTTATTATAGGCTTACCTATAGGTACAGCTTACAGAGTAGTGATCGACTGATATCATTTTTTTAATGCCAATACTGATACTGATATTTTGGTCATCGGGTATTGGTATCGGCCGATATTGGCCAATATTTTCGGACATGTAAAAACATTTTTTTTTTCTAAAGGTACTCCTTGTGGAGGGATCTGGGGGTCTAAAAGACCCCAAAACCCTCCTCAGCACTGAAAAGCATTCAAAACGCCAAGTTTGGCTGTTTTAAATGCTGTCAGTCTTTTGAATTTGGCGCTGAGTACTGACATCACTTCCGGGTTTTTTACATGGAGACCAGTGCATGCGCACTTGTGGCAGGTATACCGGCTTTCACGGGGACACATCTTCATGCTACACCGGGTCTTCTCTTCGGCGGCAGCAGTGGAGGTAGGATGCCATGGAAGGCAGTGGGAGGGGGGGACGTCCCCTCCCGACCCTTGTAATGACAGCTGAGCGGCTTCTCAGCCGCATCAGTTGTCATTACAAGTCAGCCGACAGTCAGCTATGAACGCTGGTACCGAAGTGATGCCTCTAGCTGCAGGCATCACCCCAGGACATGCACTTTCCCTAAATATTGGCAATATCGGTAACCTCAGGGGCTGATTCCGATATATATCAGGGAAAGTGCATATCGGCCCGATATATCGGTGTTGCCGATAATTGGTCGATCTCTATTACAGAAGGGGGTTTACAACATCTTTAACACCCCTGTAACCATTGTTTTGCAGTCTGTTCCCCTGTTCAATAGATTTCACCTGACTTTCTGTCCCTGTGACATTTTGATTTTGAAAATTTTGGGTTGTCGTGGAAACAATGATTGGTGATAAAGCTTCAGTTAAGAAACCTTTTTTCCCATGATAACTCTTACAGGAGTAAATTTCCCTTCCTAGGGGTAGATTTCCTGTTATCTCCCTCCCTTTGTAAGTATGAGTCATATGTAAGTAAGATGTATGTAACATCGGGGACTGCCTTTAATAATATTGTGTAGTTGATTTGAGGTCAGCAGTTTCTTTTAACTGCCACCCTGTTCATGGTTTTTGTTTTAAAGCTTCCCTTTAAAAAATGGACTTTAGTTTTAGTGGAGTGTAGTTTTTGGATTATTTTTGGATATATGAGATCTGAAAGGTACAAGACTCTAATTAACAAATGTCCATTGAGACTGGGTTCACACTATGTGTGGTGCGACTCGCAGCAGGGGGTCTGGTGCTGCCCCGTTCACAGTTTTAGGTCCGAATTAGGTCCATATTTATGCCTAACTTCAGACCTGAAATGGAGCCAAAGACACACAGGACCTTTCTGCAGTGCGTTCCGTGGCCGCCCCAGAGATGTGTGAACCGGCTCCATTGAGAGCCAGTCACAGTCTCCTGTCATGCGAATTAGAAAGTGTGAACCCAGCCTTAAGCTTGTCCTATAAGGTTACTTGGAGCCATAAAATGTCAGTAACATATGCAGGTTGTGGATTCTGATGAACCTCCAAAAATTGCTATACCATATACTGTATGTCTGCACGTGTGTCACTTGTTGCCCATATATAACTGCTCTGAAAACCGGTGGCGCCCAATGCATGGAAACAGGCACAGTGGTCCAGAGGTGAAAACTGAACTGGTCGCCAAGGTGTGCCAAAATGAAGTCATCACCTTCATGTCTTTATATATTTGAAGGGTGACTATCATCACACCTCCCTCACACTCCAGTATATATCAGTCCACAGGTTAGGGAAACCAAGATTTAAGCCTGGTTGCTGAGTCCATCACACAGAGTAACCTGCTACACATTGTCCAACGGAATTGTAGTCACCAAGCTTCCCTTTGGAAAAAAAAGTGGACTTTTATTTAAGGAATGGTATTTGGGGGTTAATTTCTTTTGTGGGTTTTGTAATTTTTATTTTGTTAGACAGCCTTGTTTTAAATCTTGGGTGCTCAAAGCACCATATTCACTGATTCATTCATTGTTACTCACCATCTATTCATGGAACTTCCTATGGTTCACAGCATGCTGCTGCATCAGAGCTGTAAGCACCTAAAGCAGGGGTCTTCAAACTATGGCCCTCCAGTTGTTCAGGAGCTACAATTCCCATCATACCTAGTCATTCGTGTGAATTTCTGAGTTTTACAATGTCCCATGGGATGTGTAGTTCCACAACAGCTGGAGGACCGTAGTTTGAGGATCCCTGACCTAAAGTATCTCACATGATATCTGTCAAACATGCTGTGGGTATAGCAAAAATGGGGATATCCCTATGGGCATAGTCAAAGTTAGGCAGATACTAGTTAGGCTTATTATCCCTAATTAAAAATGCCCTTCTCTTGTCCAGTCCTTATGCAGTATCTTAACCACTTGACCTCCGTAAGGTCCCCCCCTCTTCCTGACCAGGCCATTTTTCACTATATGCCACTGCATTACTTTGACAATTGCGTGGTCGTGCAACACTGTACCCATATAAAATGTGTCCTTTTTTTCCCCCACAAATAGAGTTTTCTTTTGGGGGTATTTGATCATCTCTTCATTTTTTTTATTTTTTTTGCTATAAACAAAAAATGACTGACAATTTTGAAAAAAAAAAATCAATATTTTTTACTTTCTGCTATAAAACATATCCAATAAAAAAATTAAAAATAAAATGTCTTCACCAATATAGGCCAATATGTAAAAATCCCAATAGGCGTAAATTGATTGGTTTGCGCAAAAGTTAAAACCTCTACAAACTATTGGATATATTTATAGAATTTGTATTTATTTATTTTTTACTAGTAATGGCGGCGATCGGCGACTTATAGCAGGACTGCAATATTGCGATGGACGAATTTGACACTGACACTTTTTTGGGGGACCAGTTACATTAATATATTAATCAGAGCTAAAAATATGCACTGTCACTGTACTTATGACACTGGCAGGGAAGTGGATAACATTGGGGTGATTAAAGGGTTAACTGTGTGCCTAGCTAGTGTTTTATTGTAGTGTGAGAGGTGCTTTTACTAGGGGAAGGCATGAATCCATGTCTCTGCTTTGCAGGAACACAGGATCCATGCTTTCCTTACTGACAGAAGGGGGATCTGCCTTGTCTACATAGGCAGATCGCTGGTCTGCCTGTGTACCCGAAGATCAGCGGGTGCTGGCAAACATCGGTTCCATGGGACCCATTGATCAGCTCCAACTGGCGCCGTGCACTCAGGCTGGATACCCGGAAGTGCAGGATCATGTATATATATATATGTGATCTTGTCGCCCTGTAGAAGTAAAACTGCTATTGGTCGGCAAGTATTTAAAATTAAACTATGGCCACAGTTTTCTCTTAGTCCCCCTGAAAAATTAAACAAATACCCGTTGATCCTGCCAAGGAAGTCCGCCTCATGCAGCTTCCTGTGATGATGTGGCAACAATGCTGCACTGCTCCGGAATTCAGAGTAGAGCTGTTACTATCATGTAAGCTGTGCCTGCTTGTACTACAGTGGGGGTAGGAGATGTTGCACGGGGTATGGTTAAAAGCATAATGACACAGCTGCATAGACTACTTATTATTAATCTGATGAACTTCCTAAATAGTGTGATGTGTTTTTCCAATGCATGTCTACAGGGTTTATTTCCACTTTAACCTTGGCTGCTTTAAACATTATAATTTTTTTCATACATTTATGTCTGCATTATTTTTTTATATGTGTCTGGAGCTTAGCTTTAAATGTTTCTGAAGATGAAGGTGAAATCTAAAAGATTTATTAGTTTTGCTATTCTATGGTTTACCATTTTATGGTTCTTTTCTGCAATTTTAATGCATCAGATCCTACATTATGTATAAACCCAAGAACAAAACTGAAATATATTGCAGCTTACCAATCTTCTGGTGTTGTGGTTGAATTAGTTTTCTTATTTTAGGTTTAAGAACGCTTTCAACAATTACAGAAAGTACCTTAGAAAGATGGGTGGCATAAAAGGTGCCATGCCCTAGTCGTTACAATTACAAAATACTAAGGCACTTGGGATTTTAAGGCACCACAACTGTACTTGTGGGCTTTCGTCAGTATACGGCTTCCTTGCATTCATGAACATATATACCGGATTTTCCCAGCCGCACTCATACAAAGATAGCCAACAACTTAGCTTGTATGGAATCACTCTTTATTGAACAGTCACACAGAATGTATATACAGCATGGACCTCCCCCTCTTGATCATATTACCACACACAGGTCAGGGGTTGTCTGATTACATTATCATATGCAGATGAAATTGTATACAGAAACAGAATTACCTGAACTAATTATCCAGCCATCTGGACAGAACAATGTGAGGTCATTAACATTTAACAATGGGACAGGTAGACTTAACACAATCCACATTCCACCTCAATATATAGACAATAGGACAAGACTGCCAATGACAGTCTGTCCATCTCCTACATTGAAGTACATGGAATGCACATCTACATATTGTTGTGATTATTTAGGAGTCAGACTTCATGGCAACAGGCTATAGGTCTCACAGTGTAAAGTGGAATTACATCTTCTTTTTTCTTGAGAGATATTGCTGACAAATATTAATGTCCCACTTTAAGCAATCCAAACCATTAAGTATCTGTCTTTCACCCCCAGTGACAGTGAGTACCGTCACAACCAGGTATCAAATAATTACAACCACATAATAGATAATTTTATTTTTACATAATATAAAAGATTATACCTAAAACAAGTTAAAAAAAGGGGAAAGGTTTATGAATGGTTGGTATATAGTAGGTGTACCCAAAACAAATATCCAGCCATATACAAGCCTATTACAAGTGAAAGTCAAAATAACCAACTGCTCTGTCCAAAAATGGACAATGTACAGTACTATAAATAAATTCTATACAAAGAGGGAGGAGAAGAGAGTCACCGATGAGCTCTACCTATTGCGTGGCCCAAGCTGCTTCATCAGGAGCAGTAGATATCAGAATCTATGATACAATCCAAGATGTATGTGACTATCCAGGTGTAACCATCAGCCCAAAACAGATAGACACCCCAGAACCAGGCACCATCTCCAAAGCAAGACCACTGGAGCCTATTAGGACAGATTGGGCCATCACCTCACCAACCACTTACATATGCACAGTACCCAGGTAAAACAGACTGTTAAACCCTTAGCATATCAGAAAGATGTTCAAAAACCACTACCATCAGGGACATGCAGCATGGTCAAAGGGAAAACATACCTGTTGATTTGGCCAGAAATGCTGTGTTCTTGTCACTTCCTGTGAGCTGAACGTATACCAGTTACTAATTACAGTACTTATCAAATAAAGTTATCTCACTTCTGTAAACTACTAATCCCTCTGCTTCCCACATAATTGAGAAAAAGAGAAGACAGGTTGAATGTTTTGCCTGTTTAACAACCATGGTTCCCGCTATAAAGTCAAGGAGTGAGCCTAACCACCCAGGGACAGGAAGTGTATTATATGCAGGATCACCAGGTGAAAATAAGTGATAAAAAAAAAAGAAAAAATCTGCAAAAAAAATGGTATGGTAAGCTGCACTATATTACATGCTTGTACGCATTTATGTTTTAAATTATCACAAATGGCTATGTAGCACTCATCTGCAATGTAGCCACTGGTGGTGAATGGGTCCCCTGATTCCAGATGATAACAACCCTTCTTGCAATGCCATACCCTCTGACACACTAAGGCTAAAGAAGGAGGTTTTATTATAGGAAAAACTCCCCACAAAGTAACATACAGAATGGCAGTAGCAATAAGCAATGATAGATAACAATTTTGTACAAAACCACCAACAATCAGAGGACCTGTGTCTGAATCCTGAATCTAGGGAGGTCCTAACTAAAGGGGCAGTACTGGAATCTAGCTAGCCTGCAAAAAAAAAAATTGGTCTGTCAAACAATTCATGTTAAAAATCAGAGGGTTATGTTACACTCTTCTCTATTGAGTCCTAACTCAAATATCTGAGAGTCTCTATGTTGGAGCATATATAGTAGTAGATAAATAAAGGGAATGCATGCCTAGAGGGAGCTAATCCTGCCAAAAAGTGTTTGTAAAGTTTCAGCATTCTTGTTTTTTTTTTTTTTTTAAAACAAGCATTTTATACTTATCTGCTCTTTGCAATGGTTTTGCACAGAACAGCCCTGATCCTTCTTTTCTTGGGTCCCTTGCCGGGGCTCCTGGTTCCTCCTCTTCAGCCAGTGCCCCCATAGGAAGCTGCTTTCTTTGTGGGCACTTGTGGAAGGCTCGCTCCTGAGCCCTGCTGGCTTCCTTTGTGGGCACTCGTGCGGGCTCACTTCTGAGCCCTGCTGGCCTCCTTTTGTGGGCACTTGTGCAGGCTCCCTTCTGAGCCCTTCTGCCTGCGTCTATAGACAAAGACAGCGGGGTACAGCTCCACCCCAAAATCCCTCGTCACAGAGTTTGATTGACAACAGAGGGAGCCAATGGCTCCTGCTGCTGTGGATCTGCCATTTGAGGAGAGACAGAAGCTGCTGCTTTCTTGCACAGTGCTGGATTGTGACAGAGCTCAGGTAAGTATAAGGGGGGGGGATCCCAGACACAGAAGGTTTTTTTTTACCTTAATGCATAGAATGGATTAAGATAAAAAAAACTTCAGGCTTTAGAACCTCTTTAAAGATGCAAGGGCACAACCCAGATAGCAAGCAATTGAGCTGCAAGTTTGAAAATGACTTGCTAAGCTATTGCTAGATTTGCCAGGCTTCACAAATGTGTTGCAAAATTGCAGGAAGTTCTCATTGCTTGACTCCAGATCAACTTTCTTTGCAAACATTCTGCAGGTCTGCTTCAAGTTCTGGTCCAGTTACTGTATGTTGTGTAATAGTCATCCCACCACAGGGGGCACTGTGGCTGAATTGTCATGCTGTACACTTGCAGAGCTCTTGCTGTAGACTCACCACTGCAACTTTGCTCTTTGCTACACAAATTTGCAACAAATTGGAAAATTGTCAACTAGAACTTGTGCTTCAAGTGTACAACTTGCCAGTGAAAATGTGCAGCAAGTTAACAGACTTACAGTTCAACACTGCCACACATTTGTGGCACGTTATCCTTGCTATCTGGGAATGGCAGCTGGATGCGTCCCCATGCCAAATCCATTGAACATGCTATACAAAAATGGCGACCACCCCAATTTATAACTAGCTGATAAGTGTGCTGGAAATTTTTTATTTGTGATATGCAAAGACTTCGGCATGTGCACTGGAAAGGCCTGTCTCAGTATCTACAGAACAAAAGCTGACTCGGGATAGTTTGCCAAAATAGTATATCGATCTAGATTAGTGGAGAGGGGGGAATATTTGGTATGAACGTTTCATTTTACATTACCGTTCAGCCATTTCGCGCCATCTATGGTAAATTAAGGAATGCCAGGCAGGGGAGGAATAGAGAAGATAGAATTATTATTTGTATTATTTGGATTGTCCTG
Source organism: Pelophylax lessonae (assembly GCF_965119305.1). Lineage (NCBI taxonomy): Eukaryota > Metazoa > Chordata > Amphibia > Anura > Ranidae > Pelophylax > Pelophylax lessonae. The sequence continues at coordinate 711,901,638 of NC_138769.1, read as the reverse complement.
GAATTGTTCTCTAGTTAATTATTCTAATTATGCAATTTGATACATTTTTCTTTCTATCAACATCATCCCTTTAAACTAATTATGATTTTTTTTGTTTTCATATTACCCATAGCTTTGAAGATCATGGCTTCAAAGTCTTGTTCATTTGTATCCCTTTGGGTTCCACATTTCCATCCTTTATTAGCATCGTCCCTTGAGTTTCCTGGTTTGTTATAGGCTATTGAATTGTTTTAAATAGATGGCTAGGCAGCAAACAAACCCATTACTCGGGCTGAACAATAATTATCCCCACATGCTCCAGCCAATAACAGACAACAGGACTGTGGAGAATGATCGCTAAAGGCACAAATTAACAAGAAAAAAAAAAACATAGTTAGATATAAAAATAAGACAGTCAATCCTCATACCCAGTCGGGGTCCCCATCTCTTTCCTGGAGTGAAAATCATATTCTTAGATTTATATGACATTAAAAATATTCTATGAAAATATAGGTAAATATACGCTATCTTACCAAAAGTATTGGGACGCCTGCCTTTACACGCACATGAACTTTAATGGCATCCCAGTCTTAGTCCGCAGGGTTCAATATTGTGTTGGCCCACCCTTTGCAGCTATAACAGCTTCAACTCTTCTGGGAAGGCTGTCCACAAGGTTTAGGAGTGTGTCTATGGGAATGTTTGATCATTCTTCCAGAAGCAAATTTGTGAGGTCAAGTACTGATGAGTAGGGATGATCGAACGGTTCGGGTCGACCATCGGTTCGACCCGAACATTGACTGTTCGAGGTTCGGCCGAATTCCGAACTTTTTGCTGAAAAAGTTTGGAATTCGGCAACCAGAACCGACCAAAATGCAATGGGACAGGAACTGGGCTTTAAAAGCCCGTGATTGGGCCAGAACCATCAGTAAAAGCCAATTGAGGGGGCAGGAGAATGCTAGGAATGTGATTGGAGTGACTAGGGGGTCCAGAGGCCAATCATTAGTGAATACGCCCCCCAGTATATAACATAGCCCCGCCAAATCTCTACCATTTTAATACAGGGCTGTGGAAGAGAGTGGAAGCAGTTCTGTTACTTCTGCTCTCAAAGTGTCATTTAGCAATTATTAGTGTGAGGAAAGGGATGTCTAGTGTAGTTAGGGTACTATTTTCCACTATAGTTAGATTCAGAGATGTATAGTAACTAAGTAAAATTACTTCACTACTGTATTTAAGTCCTGAAAGGCGGTATCTGTACTTTCCTAGAGTAGAATTTTTTTCTCCTACTTCAACTTTTACTACACTACATTTTTTCAATGATTTCAATATTTCTACTCCGATATTTTTTTTTGTGCTGCATAGTTACTCGTTACAATTCTAAAAATTACCACTGCCAGAACAGTAGATGGCAGGTTTCATGAAGCTCAAAACATGTGTATTATCAGCGCATATGAAAATAAATGCTACTGTATGTATAAATAAAAGCTGCATTTGAAATAAGAAAAAACAATATGATGTTCAAACTTTTGACTTCTTTCTTTAATAACTACATAACACAGTACTTGTACTTTTACTTTCAGTACTTGAGTAGCAAAATTTAAAAAAAAAACTAGTTGCAATACTTAAGTACAAAAAATGTTGAATACTTTAGTATTTTTTGATCGAGCACTTCCACTTCTACTCAAGTCACTTTTTGATCAAGCACTTGTACTTTTACTCAAGTATGGGTTTTGAGTACTTTATACAACTCTGGTTAGATTTAATAATCTAGTTTCTGTAGGGAAAGTGTTAAGTGTAAGGGGACCGTATTGTAGTGTAGGGTTAACTGACTCTGACTGCTATGGCAGGGTGACAAAACCCTTCCATGTCAGGGTGACCGCTATAGAGAAAAGATTGTTTCTCTTAGAACACTTATAGAACCGGATAGTGGCTTCGCCCCTGTCACCCGGCTTTTTGTTGTAGGCGTTTATAGGGCTTTTTTGAGGACATGTTTGGAGTCAGGCATGACATCTGAACTTCTGTGTAGGGGTATATATACACACACACATGTATGTATATATACACATACACATATATAGGTGTGAAAGTAGCAGAAACATATGCTTGCGCTAATGAAATAATTAACAGGCATATGTCTCTTCTCCTATAACACCTATATATGTGTATAAATACATATAAGTGTGTGTGTATATATTTTTGGGCGTCTTTGGAGGCAGGCATAACATCTGTACTTCTGTGTAGGGGTATATACACACACACATGTATTTATATATACATATGTGTATATATTTTTGGGCGTCTTTGGAGGCAGGCATAACATCTGTACTTCTGTGTAGGGGTATATACACACACACACATGTATTTATATATACATATGCACATATATAGGTGTGAAAGTAGCAGAAACCTATGCTTGCGCTAATGAAATAATTAACACCCATATGGCTTCTCTGCTATAACACCTATATATGTGTATGTGTATAAATACATATAAGTGTGTGTGTATATATACCCCTATACAGAAGTTCAGATGTTATGCCTGCCTCCAAAGACCCCCAAAAAATGCCCAAAAAAACGCCAGCTACAACACACCTGGGCGTTTTTTTTTGGCGCAGGCGTTTTTTTGGGCATTTTTTGGGGGTCTTTGGAGGCAGGCATAACATCTGCACTTCTGTGTAGGGGTATATATATACACACACACTTATATGTATTTATACACATACACATATATAGGTGTTATAGCAGAGAAGCCATATGCCTGTTAATTATTTCATTAGCGCAAGCATAGTGTTCTGCTTCTTTCACACCTATAAATGTGTATGTGTATATATACATACGTGTGTGTGTGTGTATATATACCCCTACACAGAAGTTCTGATGTTATGCCTGCCTCCAAAGACCCCCAAAAAATGCCCAAAAAAACACCTGCTACTAAACCGGCAAGGTGTGAAAATAGCGGAGCCACTATCCTGTTCTATTGCAATTCTAATACAAACAAACTTTTTTTTTTCTGGTTCTGGACATGCTACAGAGCTGAAAATTCACATGTACACTTTTTAGACCCCCCAGACACTAAATCCAAAGAAATCTCATTTTTTTTTTCAATAATATTTTCAATAATTGGCTCAAAAATGACAATTTTAAGAACTTTTTTTTTGTGTGATTAATAGTCCCTGGGGCATGACCCAGAACCCAAGGCACTTTTTAGGGGCATTTATTGGGTTTTAGGGCTTCAAAATGGTGTTTTTTGATTACCGAAGTTCGGGTCCCATTGATTTCAATGGGGTTCTGAAATCCGGGCCGAACTTTCGGGAAGTTCAGGTGTTCTGGCCGAACCAAACTTTTGAAAAGTTCAATCATCCCTACTGATGAGGACAAGAAGGCCTAGTACGCAGTCTCCGCTCTAATTCATCCCAAAGGTGTTCTATCAGGTTGAGGTCAGGACTCTGTGCGGGCCAGTCAAGCTCCTCCACCCCAAACTCACTCATCCATGTCTTTATGGATCTCGCTTTGTGCACTGGTGCGCAGTCATGTTGGAACAGGAAGGGGCCATCCCCAAACTTTTCCCACAAAGTTGGGAGCATGAAATTGTCCCAAATGTCTTGGTATGCGGATGCCTTAAGAGTTCCCTTCACTGGAACTAAGGGGTCAAGCCCAACCCCTGAGAGTGAGAGACATAATCTGTACAGTTAAGTTCAGTTTTGGGCACCAATTCACAAAAAGGATATTGGGAAACTGGAGAAAGAAGCAGAGAAGGGAAACCAAATTGTCAGGGAAGGCTTGCCCCTAATACAGCAGATGTCCAAAGAGATGTTCGCAGGTGTGTGCATAGGCACATGCATATGCATGCCCGGGCGCACGCCTGTCAAACGCCTTATTTAAACAGGGCTGCTGCACTGGCTCATTGCTCTTTGGTCTACAGCATTCCGTGCATTCTGCTGCCTGTTTCTTTGCTTGACTTTGTTTGCTGACCCGGCTTGCCTCTGATCACGCTTGAACTCAACCCGCCCAGACCCCAGCTTGTACCTGGACTCTACTCTTGTCTCCTGTCTTTGCCTGATCTGCCTCACCATTGCTGTCTTTGGCCTGTGTCCTGACCATTCTTCTGCCTTCTGTTTATGGCTGATCTGAAACGTGCATCCTGCTCATCCAGTCTGCTATTGTGCCTTCTGTGCAGTATGTTCCCCCCTGGTTCTTGCCCGCCTGGTGGAGCACCTTCATCCTGTTGCCAGCCAGCCAGCCAAGCACCTGCCAGCCTGCTACCACCTAGAGCCCTGCGCGGGACTGTTTTATTAAACCCGCACCCGCTAAATGTATGACCAGGACGGCCCGCACCCGCAATGTCCACTCCCACCCGCACCCGCACCCGTGATGTTTGTGTCCACTCCCGCCCGCACCCGCAATGTTTGTACACTTTTGTACATTTTTTGCAACTCCATCACGTCCCTATTAAATATTTTAGCCCACTGGATGTACCCTAATATGTACTGTAGCTTCTGCTACAAACAGAACTTCTCTATTATTAATATTTTAGCCCGCTGGATGTATATACAGAAGCTTCAGCTCCTTACAGAACGTCCCTTGCTGTAATACTCTATGTACCTCGCTGAGCCAATCATGGCAAGTGGTGTATTCTATTAATGCATACAAAGCCTGCTCGGATTGGCAAAGGTTGTATAAGCCTGCCTCAGTCAATCCGAGCAGGCTTTGTATGCATTAATAGAATACACCACTTACCGTGATTGGCTCAGCACAGTACATAGAGTATTACAGCGCAGGGATGTTCTGTAAGTTGCCGAAGGTACTGTATACACATCCAGTGGGCTAAAATATTTAATAAGGACGTTCTGTAACTAGCTGAAGCTACAGTACCTGGCATATAAGACGCCAAGGGTATCTTTTTTATTATAAAAAATCATCTTATATGCCGGAAAATACAGTACACCAAATCGTACCGTTCCTCGCGGGTCCCCGCGGATCCCCGCGGGTCTCCCACAAAATTTTGTGACCGCCCACACCGGCCCGCAGCATAGGTAAAACCGCCCGCACCCGCGAGATTTGTGTTGGGTCCCGCAGGAGCCCAAACCCAATGCAGCTCTCTACTACCAGCCAACTCTGGTCCTTGTGCATATGGCCACTGTCGGCTGCCTCTATATTGTGGTTCATTTTTCCATTTTTCATAAAAGAGGGAAAAACAAAAATAACAGACAGTAGGTGGTCCACAGGGCTATAATCAAACAATGAAACAGCAAACAGAAAATCAAGGGTACACAAGAAATACACTCATCATAGTAATAGCAAATTCACATTCAAGCATCAAGAGTATGTTGGGGCATTGAATAAACAAACTACATAAACACCTTCAAGAGGAATTACTATAAAATGATCTCTAATAAAAAACTAGAAACATACTACAGTATAAGCCATGAGTTTTCACTTTAAAATAAAGAGCAGCTATTTTTCGAAGGCCCTGCCAGACTTCCCACCATAAACATAAAGAGAAAAACAAGGCGTGAAGAAAAGAAAAGAGAAAAGAAAAAAAAAAAGACAGAAAGTAAGTTCCAGGCTCTCCACTTCCAGAGAGAGAAGATACCGAGTAGGTGCTCAAAAAATCGGTGGCAACGGGACCAGTGTTAATTTCGTCGACTAAATTAACACAATTTTAGTCGACTAAAATACGACTAAAACTAAAACAATTCAGATGACTAAAATATGACTAAAACTAAAATGGCATTTTAGTCTTAAGACTAAAATGCGACTAAAACTAAAATGGCATTTTAGTCAAAAGACTATAACTAAAACTAAATCGAAATTTGCTGCCAAAATTAACACTGGCGCATGCTCAAAGCTTAATACAATAATAACATATTTCATTTTTCACTCCAGGACCAGCAGTAGTATATAATGAGTTTGGAAATTGTAGAGAAATGCTTAAATAATGCATTACAAATTACAATTGAACTACGCCCATTCGATTATAGATGACTAAAATGAGTAATAGTCGACATTTTAGGACATTTTAGTCAACTAAAATGTACTGGAGTTTTAGTCGACTAAATACGACTAAAACTAAAACACTTGCAGAAGACTAAAATGGGACTAAAACTAAAATGCCATTTTAGTCCTAAGACTAAGACTAAAACTAAATTGAAATTTGCTGCCAAAATTAACACTGAACGGGACTATCAGGGGGGGTCCTCCAGCTGGTGCAAAAGCTCCCAAACCATCCTATGACCCTCCACTGTGTCATAAAGAGGTGCGGTAAGGGATTTCATAAGCTCCGCGTCCTTGATCCTAGCCTAGAGTTCCACCAAGGTAGGTGAGGACCATTTTTTCCAATGAAGGACCACTAATCATCTGACTGCCTTAAGGATATGGCGTGCCAATTTCTTAGCAAGTTTAGGCAACCTAGGTGGGAGTAGATCCAATAAAAGAAGGACAGAGTTTTTTTGGGAGACAAAGGAGTGTGTTGGAAGCAAGAGGACTTTGAAGGAAACAGTTGGACTCTGAGCAAAAAACCATGAAGACGATTCCATCTTAAATCCTTCTCCATGTTGAGTAGCTGTTTAATATACTCACTGCATATATATTGTACATGCTTATTTGCTAGTAGGATAGTCAACTTGTGCATGTTGTAGACATATTTTGTTATACTTTGCATGCTATGAAGTGTGTTTCCTGCAGTTGTATGTGCAGCTTTTCTGTTTAGTATTAATACACTACAGAGGTCTAATCTTCCTTTGGCTTGTACCGCAAAGAACCTTTTAACCACTTGCCGACCAGCCGCCGTACATATACTGGCAGGTTCCCACAAAACGACGTACCTGTACGTCGCTTTGCAGAAGCGCTCGCAGTGGTGCGCACCCATTCGCCACAGGGGAAGCTGATCTGTGGGGCCAACGGCCGCGACTGCCGCGAGGCACACGTGATCGCTCCCCATGGAGACAGAATGGCGGTCTGCCGTTGAAAACACGGCAGGCCACTGTCCTGTCAGCAATGAACACAGGACTCCTGTGTTCCTCCTATTTAGGAACACAGGTCTCTATGGTCATTTCACAAATCATTTAACCCTTTGATCACACCTGGTGTTAACCCCTTCCCTGCCAGTGTCATTCGTACAGTAACAGTGCATATTTTTAGCACTGATTACTGTAGTAATGTCACTGGGCCCCCCCAAAAGTGTCAACAATGTCAGGTGTCCGATGTGTCCGCCCAATGTCGCAGTCCCACTAAAAATCGCTGATCGCCGCCTTTACTAGTAAAAAAATAAATAAAAATTACATAAATCTTTCCCCTAGTTTGTAAACGCGATAAATTTTGCGCAAACCAACTAATATACTCTTATTGGGATTTTTTTTTTTTACTAAAAATATGTAGCAGAATACAAATTGGTCTAAAATGATGAAAATCCGATTTTTTAATTTTTTTTTTATTGGGGATGTTATATAGCAGAAAGTGAAAAATATATATATAAAAAAAAAAGAAAGTGAAAAATATTGTTTTTTTTTTTCAGAATTGTCGCATTTTTGGTTTATAGCGCAAAAAATAAAAATTTCAAAGGGTGATCAAATACCACCAAAAGAAAGCTCTATTTGTGGGGAAAACAGGACATTGATTTTGTTTGGGTACGGCGTTGCATGACCGCGCAATTGTCAGTTAAAGTAACACAGTGCCGAATCGCAAAAATGGCCTGGTTATTAAGGGGGAAAACCTTCTGGTCCAGAAGTGGTTGATAGACACCAAGAAAAACAGGTGGCTTTAAGTCCACCTCCGCCTTGGCTTTAAAGGGAACCCTTTGTTTAATGCAGCAGGGGCAAAGCACAGATTCACTTTTATTTATTGTAGCAACACTTGGAAGAAAGACAAAAACACGTGACTGACAAGCCGCATTCCTTGAACTCCTTTCAGGGCCTCTTCATTGATTTTGACTGGAGCGTACTTTTAATGTAATTGTGTGTCATTGACTTTCCCATAAAAATACAGTAGCATGAGTCCAATTATTCACAGATTAAGTACAAATCATCTTAGCAAATATTTTCTGGCGAGCCTAGAAATGTAATCACAAATACAAAGCACGGGTCATCATTTTCAAGGTTACACATTTAAATGCAGACTAAAGACTCCACTTTACAAGCGTGCTCCGCTGCCCTGTACTCATAAGTAAACTTAGGAGGAATTAAAGGTATTTGAAAAATGTTTTCTATTACCGGAAAAAAAAAAAAAGTATCTAAAAAAACTCATATCTGACACACTTATAAAACAACAGTTTGCAAAGTTGTAAAGTATATCTACATCCTCACTTCCAGATCAGGCCTGTAGATGGAGGCGAAGCCTAAACGGAGGGCCTACATGACCGGGTTGGTCGGTCTAGGCTCAGCAGTACAGGGGGTTAATTGGTGGGAGTAAGTAAGAAAATAAATATAAATATAAGTCTTACCTTATTCGTGGAGGACAGGGTGGGGCAGAGTGTGGCCCTGGTGGTCTCCTGATGGGAGGGGGTGCTCAGGGCATCAGTCGCAAGGGGACAGCACAGGGAAAAGATTTTCCCTCCTGCCCGCCCTCAGTTGTGTTTCTTAGGTCCATGGTAATGGGGTGTATCATTTTTTCATAAGGTGGAACAGTTTTGTCATAGCAGCAGGCAGAGGTCGATGGGTTTTAAAGGCAGGGGATGGTTACGTTCTTTTGAGAACAATGGGTTGGGCCCATCTTCGGTATGGGTGTACTTGCCCTGTTAAGTGTCAGAAGTGACAGGTGATTGATTATTTGGCCGTATCGGCTGGTGTGTTGTTGAACAATTGTCCCCGAGGTGGTGTAGTTGCGGCTGGGGGCCGTAGAGATGCGAGTAGGTGTCAGACATTCAAGGGTTGCCTTCAAAATCCTAAGACCTAGGGGAAGTGCAGATAGTACATCAGCAGAGATGTATAGTAACTAAGTAGAAATACTTCACTACTGTACTTAAGTACCGAAAGGCGGTATCTGTACTTTCCTAGAGTAGAATTTTTTTCTCCTACTTCCACTTTTACTTCACTACATTTTTTAGATGATTTCAATACTTCTACTCCGATATTTTGTTTTTTGTGCTGCATAGTTACTCGTTACTATTATAAAAATGACCACTGCCAGAACAGTAGATGGCAGGTTTCATGAAGTTCAAAAAAATGTGTATAATGTCATGTGTAAATCAGCGCATACGAAAATAAATGCTACTGTATGTATAAATAAAATGGTCTACATATCTGCTGTTAAGGGAAAATAGAACCTCCCCCAACCAAGGAGAGTCACAGGCGTACATAGACCTTTTTTTCTGGTAAGAGGCTGATTTTGCTTTTTTCACTGGAAGTTGAGAGCACAGGTTTTGCAGTTTTGTTTCACTGGAAGAGTCTATTTGGATATTATTTTGCACTTACCTTCATCCGCCGGGTAAGGGGGAAATGCACAAGGTGGTGGGAGGAGTCTGCACCTATTATTTGGAATAGCACCTTTTTGATTCCTGCACCTTTGAAAATATATTCATCTTGTTTTGTCACATATATATGGTATTATGGCATTATATATATGGACTTTTTATTGACTTAGATTTCATACACTCTTCCTTTATTTCATTATTGGAATATATTGTTGTATATCACATTGGTTTATATATGATTTTGCACACCAATAAACTGTGGAGAAAAAAAAACATGCAGGGAAGAGAAGGAGGGATGCTTTAAAGGGGAAAGGGAGGGACATAATTTATCTGTTTTTGTATACAAAAAGTTACAGCCAAAGGAATTGTGATTGTCCTTTAGGTTAATCATTTGAAATAATAAAAAACAATATGATGTTCAAACTTTTGACTTCCTTCTTTAATAACTACATAACACAGTACTTGTACTTTTACTTTCAGTACTTGAATACTTTGCGCTATAAACAAAAAAAATGCGACAATTTTGAAAAAAAAAAAACAATATTTTTCACATTCTGCTATATGACATTCCCAAAAAAAAAAAAAAAAAACATTTTTTTTTAACATTTTAGGCCAATTTGTTTTCTGCTACATATTTTTGGTAAAAAAAAATCACAATAAGCGTATTTTGATTGGTTTGCGCACAAGTTATCGCGTCTACTAACTACGACAAAGATTTATGTCATTTTTTTTTACTAGAAATGGCGGCGATCTGCGATTTTTAGCGGGACTGCGACATTGCGACAGACAGATCGAACCCCTGACTGACATTTTTGACATTTTTGGGGGGACCAGTGACATTACTACAGTAATCAGTGCTAAAAATATTCACTGTTACTGTAATAATGACAGTGGCAGGGAAGGGTGTGGGTGATTAGGGGGTTAAATGTGAGCCTAGGGGGTGTTTTCTAACTGCGGGGGGCTTATGAAATTATTACAGAGACATGTAATCCTATATAGAAGGATCACAGGCACTCTGTGATCATTCCAGAGAGAAGAACGGTCGGCTGTGTTTACAATAGCTGACCGTTCTCTCTCAGCGGCGAGTGATTGCGGGTGTCAGATGCCTTTCGTCATCAGACGTCTACTTGGGCTCTGCATAGGGCGGAGCTACGTACGCCACACGTCACTTCCGGTATGAGTGGTTTGGAGCCGTGGAACGCGGAAACGTCCCGGCGTCCTGTACACAGCTGATGTGATTGGTCACATTTGGAAGGTGTTTTTATATTTTTTGCTTATTATCAATGAGAATTTTAACCACTGTTGGTTCACCACAATTGTAATGTTTGTACACTTTCCACTGGCACTACCACAGGCAATAAATAACTTTTATATTTTATGCACTTTCTATTTATTGAATTTATCCATATGAGGAGTCACTTTTATCATTTATTTATATGAGCAGTCACTTATATTATTTATTTAACTTGCACTGTGCACTTTGGTTTTGGGGGGTGCATGTCAATCCACCCCCTGCACTAATTTCTTCAGCACTTTACTAGTGTTGAGCGAACACGGACTGTATTATTCGTGTTCGTACCGAATAATTGGATTTTTTTTACCCGAACACGGACACGGACACTTTACTGTATGTTCGGGTAAAAATCCGTGTTCGGTCGTTTTATTTCCGGGTTTTGCATGCTTTGGCGCTCTTTTCATGGCGGGCTTTCAACAGCCAATCAACAATCGTTTAACTGGTGTGCCTTAAGCCATCCCAGCCATGCCTGCAAATGTCTTAGTAGCTGTGATTGGCCGTCTGAAGCATGTGACCAAGTCTTTATAAGTTCGAGGCAGCCGCCGCAGCAGCGTCATTCTGCTGCTTAGCTAAGGGACAGAGCACACATCAACGTGCTGGCTGCTGATTAGGGAAAGATAGGCAGGAAAAAAACATTTGTGTCCGGATAGAATTGAGGGACAGGTCGGAGTGTTTAGGCAGGGCGAGTTGTAGGCATTTTAGGGATAGAGTCTGCTGAATTATAGGGTCAGTGTCTTCTACAAACTACAATCGATATTGCTGTGTGGGGGGTGGGGTGAATCTGCACTCAATCCTGATCTACGATCTCTTCTCAATCCTGTTAGGGACAGAGTCTGCTGAATTTTAGGGAAACTGTGTTCTACAAACTACAATCGATATTGCTGTGTGGTGTGGGATTGGAGATAGGCAGGTGTCAGTGATCCACATCCATTTTTCTGTGTGTGAGCTGCAGTGAACACAATCTTTTTGGGCTGCAGTGAACACAATCTTTTTGGGCTGCAGTGAACACAATCTTTTTGGGCTGCAGTGAACACAATCTTTTTGGGCTGCAGTGAACACAATCTTTTTGGGGTGCAGTGAACAAAATCTTTTTGGGGTGCAGTGAACACAATCCTTTTTGGTGTGCAGTGAACACAATCTTTGTGGGGTGCAGTGAACAAAATCCTTTGTGGGGTGCAGTGAACACAATCTTTTTGGGGTGCAGTGAACAAAATCCTTTTTGGGGTGCAGTGAACAACATCCTTTTTGGGGTGCAGTGAACACAATCTTTTTGGGGTGCAGTGAACAAAATCCTTTGTGGGGTGCAGTGAACACAATCTTTTTGGGGTGCAGTGAACACAATCTTTTTGGGGTGGAGTGAACAACATCCTTTTTGGGGTGCAGTGAACAAAATCCTTTTTGGGGTGCAGTGAACAAAATCATTTTTGGGGTGCAGTGAACACAATCTTTTTGGGGTGCAGTGAACACAATCTTTGTGGGGTGCAGTGAACACAATCTTTTTGGGGTGGAGTGAACAACATCCTTTTTGGGGTGCAGTGAACAACATCCTTTTTGGGGTGCAGTGAACACAATCTTTTTGGGGTGCAGTGAACACAATCTTTGTGGGGTACAGTGAACAGAATCTTTGTGGGGTGCAGTGAACACAATCTTTGGGGGGTACAGTGAACACAATCTTTTTGGGGTGCAGTGAACACAATCTTTGTGGGGTGCAGTGAACACAATCTTTTTGGGGTGGAGTGAACAAAATCATTTTTGGGGTGCAGTGAACAACATCCTTTTTGGGGTGCAGTGATCAAAATCCTTTTTGGGGTGCAGTGAACACAATCTTTTTGGGGTGCAGTGAACAAAATCCTTTGTGGGGTGCAGTGAACAGAATCTTTGTGGGGTGCAGTGAACACAATCTTTGGGGGGGTACAGTGAACACAATCTTTTTGGGGTGCAGTGAACACAATCTTTGTGGGGTACAGTGAACAGAATCTTTGTGGGGTGCAGTGAACACAATCTTTGGGGGGTACAGTGAACACAATCTTTTTGGGGTGCAGTGAACACAATCTTTGGGGGGTACAGTGAACACAATCTTTTTGGGGTGCAGTGAACACAATCTTTGTGGGGTGCAGTGAACACAATCTTTGGGGGGGTACAGTGAACACAATCTTTTTGGGGTGCAGTGAACAACATCCTTTTAGGGTGCAGTGAACACAATCTTTGTGGGGTGCAGTGAACAACATCCTTTTAGGGTGCAGTGAACACAATCTTTGTGGGGTACAGTGAACAGAATCTTTGTGGGGTGCAGTGAACACAATCTTTGGGGGGTACAGTGAACACAATCTTTGTGAGGTGCAGTGAACACAATCTTTGTGGGGTGCAGTGAACACAATCATTGTGGGGTGCAGTGAATTCAATCTTTGTGGGGTGCAGTGAACACAATCTCATACTTCTGAAGATTTGAGGGTGCTGCCTGTTCCATACTCCCCCTACTCCTAGCCTTTTAGGGGTACAAACAATAGTAATTGGGGCCTAGTGTGGTTGTGTACGTGTGATATACATACACTTTTTTTGGATCATATTTTCTATTCCGCTATTTAATCAAAAACCTTTGGGGATCAGTTAAATTGGGGGATAGTCTGTGTTGGTACGTGTGAGAGAGATCCACCTTTCCAAGTTGTTGGGGTTCATCTCATACTTCTGAAGGTTTGAGGGTGCTGCCTGTTCCATACCCCCCCTACTCCTCATCTAGCCTTTTAGGGGTACAAACAATAGTAATTGGGGCCTAGTGTGGTTGTGTACGTGTGATATACATACACTTTTTTTGGATCATATTTTCTATTCCGCTATTTAATCAAAAACCTTTGGGGATCAGTTAAATTGGGGGATAGTCTGTGTTGGTACGTGTGAGAGAGATCCACCTTTCCAAGTTGTTGGGGTTCATCTCATACTTCTGAAGGTTTGAGGGTGCTGCCTGTTCCATACTCCCCCTACTCCTCATCTAGCCTTTTAGGGGTACAAACAATAGTAATTGGGGCCCAGTGTGGTTGTGTACGTGTGATATACATACACTTTTTTTGGATCATATTTTCTATTCCGCTATTTAATCAAAAACCTTTGGGGATCAGTTAAATTGGGGGATAGTCTGTGTTGGTACGTGTGAGAGAGATCCACCTTTCCAAGTTGTTGGGGTTCATCTCATACTTCTGAAGGTTTGAGGGTGCTGCCTGTTCCATACTCCCCCTACTCCTCATCTAGCCTTTTAGGGGTACAAACAATAGTAATTGGGGCCCAGTGTGGTTGTGTACGTGTGATATACATACACTTTTTTTGGATCATATTTTCTATTCCGCTATTTAATCAAAAACCTTTGGGGATCAGTTAAATTGGGGGATAGTCTGTGTTGGTACGTGTGAGAGAGATCCACCTTTCCAAGTTGTTGGGGTTCATCTCATACTTCTGAAGGTTTGAGGGTGCTGCCTGTTCCATACTTCCCCTACTCCTAGCCTTTTAGGGGTACAAACAATAGTAATTGGGGCCTAGTGTGGTTGTGTACGTGTGATATACATACACTTTTTTTGGATCATATTTTCTATTCCGCTATTTAATCAAAAACCTTTGGGGATCAGTTAAATTGGGGGATAGTCTGTGTTGGTACGTGTGAGAGAGATCCACCTTTCCAAGTTGTTGGGGTTCATCTCATACTTCTGAAGGTTTGAGGGTGCTGCCTGTTCCATACTCCCCCTACTCCTCATCTAGCCTTTTAGGGGTACAAACAATAGTAATTGGGGCCCAGTGTGGTTGTGTACGTGTGATATACATACACTTTTTTTGGATCATATTTTCTATTCCGCTATTTAATCAAAAACCTTTGGGGATCAGTTAAATTGGGGGATAGTCTGTGTTGGTACGTGTGAGAGAGATCCACCTTTCCAAGTTGTTGGGGTTCATCTCATACTTCTGAAGGTTTGAGGGTGCTGCCTGTTCCATACTCCCCCTACTCCTCATCTAGCCTTTTAGGGGTACAAACAATAGTAATTGGGGCCCAGTGTGGTTGTGTACGTGTGATATACATACACTTTTTTTGGATCATATTTTCTATTCCGCTATTTAATCAAAAACCTTTGGGGATCAGTTAAATTGGGGGATAGTCTGTGTTGGTACGTGTGAGAGAGATCCACCTTTCCAAGTTGTTGGGGTTCATCTCATACTTCTGAAGGTTTGAGGGTGCTGCCTGTTCCATACCCCCCCTACTCCTCATCTAGCCTTTTAGGGGTACAAACAATAGTAATTGGGGCCTAGTGTGGTTGTGTACGTGTGATATACATACACTTTTTTTGGATCATATTTTCTATTCCGCTATTTAATCAAAAACCTTTGGGGATCAGTTAAATTGGGGGATAGTCTGTGTTGGTACGTGTGAGAGAGATCCACCTTTCCAAGTTGTTGGGGTTCATCTCATACTTCTGAAGGTTTGAGGGTGCTGCCTGTTCCATACTCCCCCTACTCCTAGCCTTTTAGGGGTACAAACAATAGTAATTGGGGCCTAGTGTGGTTGTGTACGTGTGATATACATACACTTTTTTTGGATCATATTTTCTATTCCGCTATTTAATCAAAAACCTTTGGGGATCAGTTAAATTGGGGGATAGTCTGTGTTGGTACGTGTGAGAGAGATCCACCTTTCCAAGTTGTTGGGGTTCATCTCATACTTCTGAAGGTTTGAGGGTGCTGCCTGTTCCATACCCCCCCTACTCCTCATCTAGCCTTTTAGGGGTACAAACAATAGTAATTGGGGCCTAGTGTGGTTGTGTACGTGTGATATACATACACTTTTTTTGGATCATATTTTCTATTCCGCTATTTAATCAAAAACCTTTGGGGATCAGTTAAATTGGGGGATAGTCTGTGTTGGTACGTGTGAGAGAGATCCACCTTTCCAAGTTGTTGGGGTTCATCTCATACTTCTGAAGGTTTGAGGGTGCTGCCTGTTCCATACCCCCCCTACTCCTCATCTAGCCTTTTAGGGGTACAAACAATAGTAATTGGGGCCTAGTGTGGTTGTGTACGTGTGATATACATACACTTTTTTTGGATCATATTTTCTATTCCGCTATTTAATCAAAAACCTTTGGGGATCAGTTAAATTGGGGGATAGTCTGTGTTGGTACGTGTGAGAGAGATCCACCTTTCCAAGTTGTTGGGGTTCATCTCATACTTCTGAAGGTTTGAGGGTGCTGCCTGTTCCATACCCCCCCTACTCCTCATCTAGCCTTTTAGGGGTACAAACAATAGTAATTGGGGCCTAGTGTGGTTGTGTACGTGTGATATACATACACTTTTTTTGGATCATATTTTCTATTCCGCTATTTAATCAAAAACCTTTGGGGATCAGTTAAATTGGGGGATAGTCTGTGTTGGTACGTGTGAGAGAGATCCACCTTTCCAAGTTTTTGGGGTTCATCTCATACTTCTGAAGATTTGAGGGTGCTGCCTGTTCCATACCCCCCCTACTCCTCATCTAGCCTTTTAGGGGTACAAACAATAGTAATTGGGGCCTAGTGTGGTTGTGTACGTGTGATATACATACACTTTTTTTGGATCATATTTTCTATTCCGCTATTTAATCAAAAACCTTTGGGGATCAGTTAAATTGGGGGATAGTCTGTGTTGGTACGTGTGAGAGAGATCCACCTTTCCAAGTTGTTGGGGTTCATCTCATACTTCTGAAGGTTTGAGGGTGCTGCCTGTTCCATACCCCCCCTACTCCTCATCTAGCCTTTTAGGGGTACAAACAATAGTAATTGGGGCCTAGTGTGGTTGTGTACGTGTGATATACATACACTTTTTTTGGATCATATTTTCTATTCCGCTATTTAATCAAAAACCTTTGGGGATCAGTTAAATTGGGGGATAGTCTGTGTTGGTACGTGTGAGAGAGATCCACCTTTCCAAGTTGTTGGGGTTCATCTCATACTTCTGAAGGTTTGAGGGTGCTGCCTGTTCCATACTCCCCCTACTCCTCATCTAGCCTTTTAGGGGTACAAACAATAGTAATTGGGGCCCAGTGTGGTTGTGTACGTGTGATATACATACACTTTTTTTGGATCATATTTTCTATTCCGCTATTTAATCAAAAACCTTTGGGGATCAGTTAAATTGGGGGATAGTCTGTGTTGGTACGTGTGAGAGAGATCCACCTTTCCAAGTTGTTGGGGTTCATCTCATACTTCTGAAGGTTTGAGGGTGCTGCCTGTTCCATACCCCCCCTACTCCTCATCTAGCCTTTTAGGGGTACAAACAATAGTAATTGGGGCCTAGTGTGGTTGTGTACGTGTGATATACATACACTTTTTTTGGATCATATTTTCTATTCCGCTATTTAATCAAAAACCTTTGGGGATCAGTTAAATTGGGGGATAGTCTGTGTTGGTACGTGTGAGAGAGATCCACCTTTCCAAGTTTTTGGGGTTCATCTCATACTTCTGAAGATTTGAGGGTGCTGCCTGTTCCATACTCCTCCTCCTACTGCTCAACCATCCTTTTAGGGGTACAAACAATAGTAGTTGGGGCCTAGTGTGGTGGTGTACGTGCGAGATACATACACTTTCTTTTTGATCATATTTTCTATTCCGCTATTCAATTAAAACCTTTGGGGATCAATTCAATTGCGAGATAGTCTGTGTCGGTACGTGTGAGATCCACCTTTCCAAGTTGTTGGGGTTCATCTCATACTTCTGAAGATTTGAGGGTGCTGCCTGTTCCATACTCCTGCTCCTACTGCTCAACCATCCTTTAAGGGGTACAAACAATAGTAATTGGGGCCTAGTGTGGTTGTGTACGTGCGAGATACATACACTTTTTTTGATCATATTTCCTATTCCGCTATTCAATAAAAACCTTTGAGGATCAATTGAATTGCGGGATAGTCTGTGTCGGTACGTGTGAGATCTTTCTAGGGCAAGATCTTAAATTACAGAAATATGAGGAGACCGTCAAATAAGGGCCGTGGCCTGGGTCGTGGTGCTGCTGGTAGAGCTCCTGTTGCAAGGAGAGGACGTGGTCGATCTGTGCCAGCTACACGCACAAGTGAAACACCTTCCTCAAGTGTGAGTAGGCGACAGAACCTGCATCAGTATTTGGTAGGGCATCAAACGCCCCTAGAAGTGATGAGGCCAGAACAAGTTGAGGCGATAGTAGATTGGTTTGCTGCTGACAGTGCCTCCAGTTCCTTCACATTGTCTCCCACCCAGTCTACTGCAGAAAGGTCAGAGTTGGCACCTGCAGCCAATGTCCAACCGTCTTTCACCTCACCCCCTTGCAAATCAGGCCAGCAGTCTGAGCCCCAAGCCATACAGCAGTCTCTTATTCTTTTTGAGGACTCTGTCAGCAGGGTT
Source organism: Pelophylax lessonae (assembly GCF_965119305.1). Classification (NCBI taxonomy): domain Eukaryota; kingdom Metazoa; phylum Chordata; class Amphibia; order Anura; family Ranidae; genus Pelophylax; species Pelophylax lessonae. The sequence goes on along the minus strand of NC_138769.1, from coordinate 711,883,580 downwards.
TCCCAGGGCCATCCACCTAGCCCTGCCCCAGAAGTGGAAGAGATTGAGTGCAGCGATGCCCAACCACTTATTTCTCAAGATGAGTACATGCAAGGATCATCGCAGCACGTCTCCGATGATGACGAAACGCAGGTGCCAACTGCTGCGGCGTTCAGCATTGTGGAGACCGACAAGGAGGGCAGGGGTGAAGACTGGGTGGAAGATGATGTGGAGGACGATGAGGTCCTCGACCCCACATGGAATGAACGTCATGCAGGTGACCTGAGTAGTTTGGAGGAAGAGGCGGTGGTCGCACAGAGCCACCAGCACAGCAGAAGAGGGAGCAGGGTGCAGAAGCGGAGCGGCCGTGCCCTAGACACTACGCCCGCTACTGCCCAACGCAGCAAGGGAACGAGCGCACCAAAGTCAGCTCAAAGGAGTTCTCTAGCGTGGAAGTTCTTTAGAAAATGTGCTGATGACAGGACACGAGTGGTTTGCACCCTGTGCAATCAGAGCTTGAAGCGAGGCATAAACCTTCTCAACCTGAGCACAACCTGCATGATCAGGCATCTAAGTGCAAAGCACGAGCTGCAGTGGAGTACACACCTTCAAAACCAAGAAACGTCTCTGGCTCATCCTGCTTCCTCTTCTGCTGCAGTCTCGGCCGCTCCAGCCACATCTGTAGTGATACCGGCACCTGCCACCCCGCAAACAGACGATCTGTCAGCAACACCACCACCTGGGTCACCAACAACCATCTCCACAATGTCCCGTGGAAGCGTTCAGCTTTCCATCTCCCAAACACTTGAGAGGAAGAGGAAGTACCCCCCTACCCACCCGCGATCCCTGGCCCTGAATGCCAGCATTTCAAAATTATTGGCCTTTGAAATGCTGTCATTCCGTCTGGTGGAGACGCACAGTTTTAAAAACCTTATGTCGGTGGCTGTCCCACAGTACGTCGTGCCCAGCCGCCACTACTTTTCCAGGCAAGCCATCCCTTCCCTGCACAACCAAGTGGGGGAAAATATCAGGTGTGCACTGCGCAACGCCATCTGTGCCAAGGTCCACCTAACTACGGATACGTGGACCAGTAAGCACGGTCAGGGGCGTTATATCTCCCTAACGGCACACTGGGTAAATGCAGTGGCGGATGGGCCTGAGGCGGATAGCAATTTGGCGCATGTCCTTCCACCACCGAGGATTGCAGGGCGCTTCAGTTTGCCTCCTGTTCCTAACTCCTCCTACTCCGCTTCCTCATCCTCTACCGCCTCCTCATCCGGACAGCGTAACACCTTCACCACCAACTTCAGCACGGCCAGGGGTAAACGACAGCAGGCAGTTTTACAACTTGCCTGTTTGGGGGACAAACCACACACCGCGCAGGAGTTGTGGAGGAGCATGGAACAGCAGACAAATGAGTGGTTGCTGCCAGCGAGCCTCAAGCCCGGCCTGGTGGTGTGCGATAACGGGCGAAATCTCATAGCAGCTCTGGGCCTAGCCGGTTTGACGCACATCCCTTGCCTGGCGCATGTGCTGAATTTGGTGGTGCAGAGGTTCCTTAAAAACTACCCCGATATGTCAGAGCTGCTGCAGAAAGTGCGGGCCGTTTGTGCGCACTTTCGGCGTTCTCACCCTGCTGCTGCTCGCCTGGCAGCGCTGCAGCGTAACTTCGGCCTTCCCGCTCACCGCCTCATATGTGACGTGCCCACAAGGTGGAACTCCACCTTGCACATGCTGGAAAGACTGTGCGAGCAGCAGCAGGCCATAGTGGAGTTTCAGCTGCAGCACGCACGCGTGAGTCGCTCTGCGGAACAGCACCACTTCACCACCAATAACTGGGCCTCCATGCGAGACCTGTGTGCCTTGTTGCGCTGTTTTGAGTACTCCACCAACATGGCCAGTGGCAATGACGCCGTTCTCAGCTTAACTATCCCACTTCTATGCCTCCTTGAAAAAACAATTCGGGCGATGATGGAAGAGGATGTGGCACAGGATGAGGAGGAGGAGGAGGATGAAGAGGTAACATTTCCAAGGCTTTCAGGGCAGTCATTCGCAAGGGGCTCCGAGGGTGGGTTCCTGCACACGCAAACGCCAGGGACGCAATTGTCCAGCAGGGGCACAGTTCTGGAGGATGAGGAGGAGGAGGAGCTGGAGGAGGAGATGGAACCATGTTCACAGCAGGGTGGCACCCAGGCCAGCTCATGGCCATCACTGGTGCGTGGCTGGGGGGATACAGAGGACACGGACCATACACCTCCCACAGAGGACAGCCTTTCGTTGCCTCTGGGCAGCCTGGCACACATGAGCGATTACATGCTGCAGTGTCTCCACAACGACCGCCGAGTTGCCCACATTCTAACTTGTGCTGATTACTGGGTGGCCACGCTGCTGGATCCCCGTTACAAGGACAACGTACCGTCCTTAATTCACTCACTGGAGCGCGATCGCAAGATGCGCGAGTACAAGCGCACGCTGGTAGACGCCATGCTGCTGGCATTCCCATCTGACAGCGGGGCCACAGTGGAAGCACAAGGCAGAGGAGGAGGAGGAGGAGGTCGCCAACGCAACCAGGGCACCGCCAGCACCTCAGAAGGCAGGGTTAGCATGGCCGAAATGTGGAAAAGCTTTGTCAGCACGCCACAACAAACAGCAGCACCAGCAGCTCAGATGGAACGTCTTAGCAGGAGGCAGCATTTTACCAACATGGTGGAGCAGTATGTGTGCACACGCCTACATGTAGTGAATGACGGGTCTGCCCCCTTCAACTTCTGGGTCTCCAAATTGGGCACATGGCCTGAGCTTGCCCTTTACGCCTTGGAGGTGCTGGCGTGCCCTGCAGCCAGTGTATTATCTGAACGGGTATTTAGCACGGCTGGGGGCGTTATAACAGACAAGCGCAGCCGCCTGTCCAGAGACAATGTGGACAAGCTCACGTTCATTAAAATGAACCAGGCATGGATCCCACGGGACTTTTCCGTACCTTATGCAGAATAGCAATGGATACCGACCTTACCCACCCATTGTTCCATTTTTGCTCTTTCTCACTCTTTTGGGGTGTACCCTCATTTAAAATTTTTGAAAAGAAGCAGTGTTGGCTACCTCGTCCTCCTCCTCAGGGCCAGATTAATGTAGGGGCTATTGGAGCTGCAGCTCCAGGCCCCTACCTTTTATATAGGCCCCGGGTTGGCCATATTCACTGTTACCGCTCTTCTGTCACTTGTAAACACAGAAGTCTGGCTTCTATGCTCGCTTCCCCAGGCAGCACCCTCAGAACCTCCCCACACAGCGTGAAGGCCGGACAAGGAGGGACAGTTGGCGATGCATGGATGTGTTTATGGGCTTCAGAGACAGCATCCCATGTTGAATTAGGCATGCATGGCTGCACCCTTCCTCCTCTGGGTGCATGGCAAGGCACGGCCCTTAAGGCCCTTCAAAATCCTCAGCACCAAGCCCATGATGCTGTTAATCCGGCCCTGGTCCTCCTCCACCGCCGCTTCCACCTACACCGCCCATAGGTGTGCGCAGCCTATTGCATTAAGGTGTGCACCCCAAAGTTGAAATACACATGCATGTGTTTGCCAGCAGGGAGAGTAATGTATCGGGGCCATGTACCTGTAGGCAAGGAGAAATAGAGCAGAGCAGGTCCCAGGGAGATCTTTCCCATCTCCTCACTGGCAATGCTATGTGCCCTAGGTGATTAGGGTGTGCCCAGGCACACCCAGCACACCCTGTGCGCACGCCTATGTCACCGCCACATCCACCACCACCTCAACCTCCCTCCTACTCCATATGGGCCTCGTCCTTCAGAGATGAAGAAGAACATTGTTTTATTTTTCTGTTTTTTTTTGTTGTTTTAAGTTATTTCCCTATCCACATTTGTTTGCAGAGCACTTGCCATGCTCTTAATTACGTTTTGCTGCCATTTGCAGCACTCTAGCCCTTTCCTTTGGTGTTTTAGAGCCATTTTAGTGCCTTAAAGTTCGGGTCCCCATTGACTTCAATGGGGTTCGGTGTCCGGGAAAAGTTCGGTAAAAGTCCGGGACACGGACCCGGACTTTTTTTTAAAGTTCGGCCGAACCCGTCGAACACGGACATCTAGGTGTCCGCTCAACCCTACACTTTACCTACCATTGCGTTATTTGTTTTAGTGCACATACATTTGTGTGGGGGCCATTATCCCTCTCTTTTTTTGTTGGAGAAACTGCTCAAACAGGTAGCGCCGTATACAAACTCCCCTTTTCTCACACATATCGTGCCTCTGGTTTTGCCAGAGGTTGGTTTGTGGCCGCTTACACCTGTATTTATCTATTCCCTACTTTTTAGATATTCCATAGCGCTGGTCACCTTTATCTTTTACTTATAAGATCTAAATTTATACTCTGCAAAGTTCAGTGAGGAAAGCTCTGAGCGCTTATTGCATAGTTGCCAACATTTGAAAAAAATTTCCAGGGACACTTTGCAGCACAGCTATCAATTACTTACCACACCCACTTCCCAGAAGCTCCGCCCACTCTGCATAATTAATCTCTGCTTATTTATCAGATTATAGGGTCTACTTCATAAAGAGAGAATTACAGGAATTTGAAAAGGGAATTGAAAACTTGAGGCCAAAGTAGCAGAGTTGGAATAATTCTCCCATTCAGCTGCACTACTTCTGCCTAAAGTTTAAAATTCTCATCACAATTCCCTGCAATTCTAAAGTGTCAGCTTGTTGGAAGGTGCTCTGCCTCCCCCTGCTGGCGGATTTCGGAAAGTGCACCATGCTGACACCCTGCCTCCGGTGACACGTTAAATTTGCGACAGGCGGGAAGAGTGAGCGGGCACCGAGAGAGAGACAACCTGCTGCCAGAACTACAACACATAGCTGGGGTGAGAGTGACACTGTGTGGAACAAAATTAAAAAAAAAAAAAAAAAAAAAAATTTTTTTTTTTATGATTTACATTGTCCCTGATTAACAGGGACAGTGTAAATTAACCGGGACAGGCTCCTATTTGAAAAACGGGACAGTTGGCAGGTATGTTATTGGAGGCAAGGGAATCCCCCCCCCCCCCCCCCATCCACACAGCACACAAAAACAGAGCTAAGGCTGGAGCTTTTTTGGTGTCAGGAAAACTTAAAATAATTCATGATGATAGCAGACAGAACAGATAGTACACACTATGGAGGGTTATGCTTTGTTCATATACTACATTGTCAAAAGTATTGGGACACCTGCATTTATATGCACATGAACTTTAACGACTTCAATACCGGGCACTTTCACCCCCTTCCTGCCCAGGCTTTTAGCGCTGTTGCATTTTGAATGACAATTGCGTGGTCATGCAACACTGTACCTAAACCAAATTTATGAAATTTTTTCCCCACAAATAGAGCTTTCTTTTGGTGGTATTTGATCACTGCAATGTTTTTTCTTTTTTGCTAAACAAATAAAAAAAAAGACCGAAAAGTTTGAAAAAAATTTTTTTTTTGTTTATGTTATACAATTTTGTAAATAGATACGTTTTTTCCTGCACTGATGAGCACTGATGAGGCTGCACTTACAGGCACTGATGAGGAGGCACTGATGGGGTGGCACTAATATGTGTCACTGACAGCTGACCGTTCTTCTCTCTCCGATTGCCGCCTGCCCCGTGCATCGGTGTCCCTGCTAATGAGCGGGGGCGGGAGCGCGGCGGCGGCGCGCGCTTACCCCCTAGCTGCCTGCGCGTGACTGACGTATGCATATGGCAGTTTGCGCAGGAGTGGCTGCCTGCCGCAGTATACAGTAACTGCAGCGGGCAGTCGTTAAGCGGTTAAAGTGTCTCTTATTAAAAATGTTGGGTACCGAATTTTACCATTGTTTCATGGGCCCGTGCAATATAAAGGCTTGACATGTTGGATATACATTTACTTGGCAGAAACTACTCTTTTATATTTCATTAAAAAATTGGGTTATATATTGGGCATTTAATATGATTATAAAGTCTTGTTTTTTGCTATAAAAATAACAAACATGTTATACTTCCCTCCTCTGTGCAGTTGGTTTTGCACAGAGCAGCCCGGATCCTCCTCTTCTCTGGTCCCTCTTGGGCTCTCCTGGCCCCTCCCTCCTATTGAGAGCTCCCACAGCAAGCAGCTTGCAATGGGGGCACCTGTGTTGGGTCACAGCTCTCTTTGTCCATTCAGACACAGAGCCCTGCCTCCTCACTCTCCTGACTGGCTAAGTGACTTTGATTGACAGCAGTGGCAGGCAATGGTCTCAGCCAATCAGGAGGGAGAATATCAGATGGCTGAGACACTCGTGGATTTCGCTGGACAGAGAGGGACCTCAGGTAAGTGTTAGGGGGGCTGAGGCTAACAGAAAGTTTTTTTATCTTAATGCATAAAATGTGTTATATACCTTCTTCCACATATACTGCACTTCTCTAGAGACTTTTGTCACAGGGTCATTTAAAAAATGACAGGCAGAGGAAGAGACAGGCCCTTCCGCAGGGGTGGTAGGGGTAGGGCAGGAGCACCAGGCCAGAGCCAAAGTGGGAAGTTGCAGAAGGTGCGTTTGATTATGTCAAAGGACGCACCAGACTAGGTTGAGTGGCTCACTCAGCCTTCCTCTTCTGCACCCTTCTCATCCTCTCTATCTGCACCCTCTTTACTCACTGCTGTGTGCACCCCCAACAGTGGCGGCTGGTGCTCAAAATTTTTGGGGAGGCGCAAACAGAAAATTGAGTGACCAGCGTGCCCCCAATCAATGCAGAGTGCCACAGCGTGCCCCCAATCGATGCAGAGCGCCATATCACGAAAGTGGGAGTGTCCTAGCGCAATGACCTGCACCCAGGTGACGCCCTAGAAGGCAGCCAATCGGCGCCTCTGCCGGGTCGAAAACCCCACCCCCCCATAGCCTCCCCTAAGTCCGGCGACCTGGAATTTTTTTTTTTAACTTTTTTTTTCTTTTTTTAATCTTTTTTTTCTTTCCTTTTTTTTTGGAGGGGGGCGGCGCCCCTGCGCCCCCTATGCACAGGCCGCCACTGACCCCCAAAGACACCAACACCACCACCACCACCATATACCCTCCGCTTGAGTCACAGGAATTATTTTCCGATCCATCACAAGACATTTATGATGCGCAGCCATTCTTGGCATCAGGTCAGGAAGAGGAAATAGCAACAGCCGCCACTCAGCAGTCACAACAACAGTACCCAGATCAGCCCAAGGAGGTTGGTCGCCGCTGTTGCTGCGTACTCCGAGATCTATAATGTTAGTGGTGGGGAAGGTGACGTCGATGATGCAGAGGCAAAATTTCTGCAGTACCCAAATACACTATTATGAAAGTATATTGTTATATAGCACCCCCGCTTCAATCTGTCATTTTGGGGGGCCACTGGTCTATCACTCCAGTTATAATTATTCCTTCCTGGGACCTTCCATGGTGGTGTTCCAATGGCCCCAAATTCCTGAAAGGTCTCCGAGTCCACCAGTTTATATGGCAGTAGTTGGCGGACTATCAGTTCCGACAAGCCAGAGGTCAACCGTTGGGCAAGAGGGTTATCCGGCGACATAATTTTTTTACGCTTTGGGCCACAGAAGCCTGCCTTTTTCTAGAAAAACGTGAGGGTGGCATGATGGAGGGTGGAAGGTGGAGTGGAGGACAATTGTGAGGAGAGAGGAGAAGGAGAAAGAGAAGAGGCTGGACGGTGAGAGCCTGGAGTGTGGCTTTGTGGGTTCTGACTGGCGTTGCTCCCACTGGGCTCGGTGATGGGAGTCCAGGTGCCTTCTTAGGCCCCTTTCACACAGGCGGACCGTTCAGATCTGCCTGTCCGTTTTTTTGGCGGATCTGAGCGGTCCCCTCATGCATGTCTATGGGGCATTGGATGTCAGCGGAGACATGTCTGCTGACATCCGATCCGATCCGTCAAATCACCCTATTTTCCATCCGTTCAGTGGATCGTCCATAGGTGAGTGTTGGGCTTACCGCGACTTATGCGTTGAATGCAAAGGCTCCAGCATCAGGGAACACATAGACCGACAGGTGTCCGACTACATCGGGTATCAGCCGATGTGGACGCTCTGAGGAGTGATGAACCCCTGGACTACTGGGCTGGGCAGGCTTGACCTCTGGCCAGAGCTTGCACAATTTGCAATGGAACTGTTTTCTTGCCCCTTGTCCAGTGTCCTGTCCGAAAGGACGTTCAGCGCAGCAGGGGGGATCGTGACCGATAAGCTCACTAGCCTAGCTCACGACAGTGTTGACTACCTCACATTTCTAAAAATGAATAAGGCATGGATCTCGAAGGAATTAAACAACATGTGACCAGTAGACCATGTTTGATTCAAATTCCACATGACAGCCCACAAATATCCGCCACCACCCATAACAATTCATGGTCCCTGTCTTAGGTAAATACAGTGGCATAAAAGGCCTTTTATGTCCGTTGAATGCCTAATTGCTACAGTCTATCCCAGCTCCACACAGCAACCTCTCCCTACACTGACAAAAGACTTTCGTGGACCTATTAGCTAGCGACTTGTGTCACTATATAGTCTGTCCCTGCTCCATACAGCAACCTCCAGCCACAGAATACCATGTTCTTTACTGTTAGGTGAACGCCTGTGGGCTACTTTTTGGGGCATGTAGTAGCTGACACTTACTTCTGTATCCTGTGTATGCCTAATTTACCTCCAGCCACAGAATACCAAGTTCTTTGCTGTCAGGTGAACGCCTGTGGGCTAATTTTTGGGGCCTGTACTGGCCGACACTTACTTCTGTATCCTGTGAATGCCTAATGTACCTCAAGCCACAGAATACAAAGTTGTTTGCCTTCAGGTGAATGCCTGTTGGCTAATTTTTGGGGCCTGTACTGGCCGACACTTACTTCTTTATCCTGTGAATGCCTAATGTACCTTCAGCCACAGAATATAATGTTCTTAGCTGTCAGGTGCACTCCTGTTGGCTAGTTTTTGGGGCTTTTCATGGCCGACACTTACTTCTTTATCCTGTGAATGCCTAATTTTTCAGACTGGAATTGAAAATCAATGGGTCTGTAAACATTACGCTAAACTGTGGAACGGATGCGGACCCATTTTACAGACGTGTGAATGGACCCCTTAAATTTTTCACTCTTTGTTATATTGCAGCCATTTGCTAAAATCATTTACGTTCATTCTTCTTCCTCATGAATGTACACATAGCACCCCATACTGACGGAAAAACACAGAATTGTTGACATTGTTGCAGATTTATTAAAAAAGAAAAACTGAAATATCACATGGTCCTAAGTATTCAGACCCTTTGCTGTGACACTCATATATTTAACTCAGGTGCTTTCCATTTCTTCTGATCATCCTTGAGATGGTTCTACATCTTCATTTGAGTCCAGCTGTGTTTGATTATACTGATTGGACTTGATTAGGAAAGCCACACACCTGTCTATATAAGACCTTCCAGATCACAATGCATGTCAGAGCAAATGAGAATCATGAGGTCAAAGGAACTGCCTGAAGAGCTCAGAGACAGAATTGTGGCAAGGCACAGATCTGGCCAAGGTTACAAAAAGATTTCTGCTGCACTTAAGGTTCCTAAGAGCACAGTGGCCTCCATAATCCTCAAATGGTAGACGTTTGGGACGACCAGAACCCTTCCTAGAGCTGGCCGTCCGGCCAAACTGAGCTATCGGGGGAGAAGAGCCTTGGTGAGAGAGGTAAAGAAGAACCCAAAGATCACTGTGGCTGAGCTCCAGAGATGCAGTCAGGAGATGGGAGAAAGTTGTAGAAAGTCAACCATCACTGCAGCCCTCCACCAGTCGGGGCTTTATGGCAGAGTGGCCCGACGGAAGCCTCTCCTCAGTGTAAGACACATGAAAGCCCGCATGGAGTTTGCTAAAAAACACCTGAAGGACTCCAAGATGGTGAGAAATAAGATTCTCTGGTCTGATGAGACCAAAATAGAACTTTTTGGCCTTAATTCTAAGCGGTATGTGTGGAGAAAACCAGGCATTGCTCATCACCTGTCCAATACAGTCCCAACAGTGAAGCATGGTGGTGGCAGCATCATGCTGTGGGGGTGTTTTTCAGCTGCAGGGACAGGACGACTGGTTGCAATCGAGGGAAAGATGAATGCGGCCAAGTACAGGGATATCCTGGACAAAAACCTTCTCCAGAGTGCTCTGGACCTCAGACTGGGCCGAAGGTTTACCTTCCAACAAGACAATGACCCTAAGCACACAGCTAAAATAACGAAGGAGTGGCTTCACAACAACTCCGTGACTGTTCTTGAATGGCCCAGCCAGACCCCTGACTTAAACCCAATTGAGCATCTCTGGAGAGACCTAAAAATGGCTGTCCACCAACGTTTACCATCCAACCTGACAGAACTGGAGAGGATCTGCAAGGAGGAATGGCAGAGGATCCCCAAATCCAGGTGTGAAAGACTTGTTGCATCTTTCCCAAAAAGACTCCTGGCTGTATTAGATCAAAAGGGGGCTTCTACTAAATACTGAGCAAAGGGTCTGAATACTTAGGACCATGTGATATTTCAGTTTTTCTTTTTTAATAAATCTGCAACAATGTCAACAATTCTGTGTTTTTCTGTCAGTATGGGGTGCTATGTGTACATTCATGAGGAAGAAGAATGAACTTAAATGATTTTAGCGAATGGCTGCAATATAACAAAGAGTGAAACATTTAAGGGGGTCTGAATACTTTCCGTACCCACTGTATGTATTTGACATGTATTTACCGGCTGCTGTCAGTTCTGGCTGATTTATAAAAAAAATTAAAAAAATTATGGCAACTTTTCCAATAGCAATACTTCTGGTATTTCAGTGTCCATGTGGTGGAATTATGTGTGCACAGCTAGTCAGTATTTTGTGGCTGCAAATATGACCTGGAGGTTTTTAATGTTCGCCTGCCATTGAAGTGAATGGGGTCCGCCGCAAACTTGCGGTTCGCAAACATTTGAGAAAGTTTGCGGGTCGCATTTGCGAACCGCCCCGTCCGATGTTCGTCCATCACTACTGATTACTGTAGTAACGTCACTGGTCCCCCCAAAAGTGTAAAAAATGTCAGTTAGGGGTCCGATCTGTTCGCCGCAATGTTGCAGTCCCGCAAAAAATTGCAGATTGCCGCCATTACTAGTAAAAAAATAAAAACAATAAAAATGACCTAAATCTTTCCCGTAGTTAGTAGATGCGATAACTTTTGCACAAACCAAAATACGCTTATTGCGATTTTTTTACAAAAAAATGTGTAGCAGAAAACAAATTGGCCTAATATATTAAAAAATTTTGATTTTTAATTTTTTTTTTGAGAATGTCATATAGCAGAATGTGAGAAATATTGTTTTTTTTTTTTTTTTTTTTAAATTGTCGCTCTTTTTTTGCTTACAGCGCACAGGTGATCAAATACCACCAAAAGAAAGCTCTATTTGTGGGGAAAAAAGGACATCAATTTTATTTTGGTACATCGTCGCACGACCGCGCAATTGTCCGTTAAATTAACGCAGTGCTGAATCGCAAAATTGGGCCTGGTCAGGAAGGGGGCAAATCCTTCTGGGGCTGAAGTGGTTAATTGTAAAACCATTGTGGGCTTGTGCAACTAGCAGATCTTGCTATGACATTGGCTCTCACAGAACACACTGTGGAATTTGGTATAGACATAAAGAGTTATTTCTGAACTCAATACTAACTTACTGGAATCTCTCCTCTTCAGCGTCTGCTTTTTAATGAAATATTACTGTGAAGTGAACCAAAAATTTTGTAGCATGCGGCTGAAATTACAGTGTGAGCTCCAGCTCTCAGTAGGATAATGCTCATACCCAGCATGCAAAAACTGGAGGATGTCGTGCACACCACACCACAAACTTCAGAAGTTTACAGTACTGTAAGTCAAGGCAAAAAAAAAATAAAAATAAAATAAAATCAGCTCATGTAGTGAATAGGGATGGCCGAACTATTCACGGCAGGAGGCGAGAGCTTTTTTCTATTTTTCTGGTCAGCAGACGGCGTGATTGACGATGGATTTACATTGAGGGACACTATTTTTTTATTTTTTAATAAAGAATTTTTTTCGTGTGGTTATTACTTTTGTATAATTTTTTTGGTGAATGGGTAGGGGTACTATGTACCCGATACCCATTTACATAGGGGGGCCGGGATTTAAGGGCCCCCAGGGCATGTTGAGTGCATGTGGCCTAGTATGATTCAGAAGGGGGGTTCGCTTGCCCCCCTTTTCTGACCTGCCAGGCTGCATGCCTGGATAAGGGTCTGGTATGGATTTTGGGGGGATTTTGGGGGAGGGGCCCACGCCATTTTTTTTACTTTATTTTTTTTTACCGGCAATTTATTTATTTTTTATTGAGCTGTCAGCAGGGAAATCCATGACTCATCGGTTGTTAAGGACACCGCGGTCGGCTTCCTGGCCCCGCTCCGTGACAACCAGCTTACACTGCATCTAATTCAAATAGGTTGAAAATTGATAGATGGATTCAAATTCTGTGTGAAGAATAGCTGGTTGTTAAGGAGCGGGCTGGGAGGCCGGCCGTCGTGCCCTTAACAACGATGACTATGACTCATCAACTGTCAGCGGGCTTCCCCACTGACATCTGAATGTAAAAATAATAAAAAGCCAGCAATAAAAAATGTATTAAAAAAATGGCATGGGGTCTGCCCCCCCCAATGCGTACAAGGCCCTGCCCTGATAAGAGTCTGGTATGGATTGTGGGGGGACCCCACCTCAAAAAAAAGAAAATAGCGTGGGACGCCCCCTCCCCAAAAATCCATACCAGTCCCTTTCCTGAGCATGCAGCCTGGAAGACCGGGAAAGGGGGGGGGGCAAGCAAGCTCTCCCCCCTGAACCATACCAAGACCACATGCCCTCAACATGGGGGGATGCTTTGGGGGAGGGGGGGCTCCAACTCCCAAAGCAGCTTGTTCCCTTATTGATGGGGACAAGGGCCTCTTCTCCACAACCCTGACCGGTGGTTGTGGGGATCTGTGGGGGGGGGGACTTATTAAAATCTGGAAGCCCCCTTTAACAAGAGGGCCCCAGATCTCACCCCCCATGTGAATGAGTAGGGGTTCATAGTACCCCTACACATTCACCAAAAGTGTAAAAAGTCACTAAAAACGTTATTAAAAAATGAAAAAAAAGTCCCTTGGTGTAGATCCATCATCAATCACGATGCCCGCCGCCACCGCCGACCCGAAAAAAAGAGAAAAAGAAAATCTCTGACCCCAATGAAGGCTTCTGCCAGCTCCACCGGGTGGTCCAGCTCCTTAGTTATTTAAACACTTCTGGATTGGAAGGATTTTCCCCCTTAATGACCAAGCCATTTTTTTGCGATTTGGCATTGCGGTATTTTAACTGACAATTGCGCAGTCGTGTGACGCTGTACCCAAATAAAAATATGCACTGTTACTGTACTAATTACACTGGCAGGGAAGGGGTTAACCCACAGGCGATCAAAGGGTTAAATGTGAGCCTAGGAGAGTGTTTTCTAACTGCATGGGGGAGGGACTTGTGGAATCAACACAGAGACCTGCGATCCTAAATAGAAGGATCACAGGCGTTCTGTGTTCATTTCAGAGAGAACAACGGTCTGCTGTGTTTACAATAGCTGACCGTTGTCTCTCTCTATGGGGAGCAATCGCGCGTGCCCGGCTTCAATCGCGTCCGCTGGCCCCGTGAATCAGCTTCAACACTGGCGAATGGGGGCGATACGTGGGAAACTGCCGCTGTATATCGACAGCAGCTTGTCGGCAAATGGTTAAGAGCTGTCAAATGGCAGAGATGGCAGACAGTGGGAACCTTCGTCGGGGCAGGATGTTTGTTTGATTTTTTTTTCTTCTTTTTTTCAGGTCAGCAGTGGCAGCGGGCATCGTGATTGACGATGGATGTAAGCCAGGGGACATTTTTTTTAATTTGTACTTTTAAACCACTTCAATGCAGGGCACTTTCACCCCCTTCCTGCCCAGGCCAATTTTCAGCTTTTAGCGCTGTTGCAGTTTGAATGACAATTGAGTGGTCATGCAACACTGTACCTAAACCAAATTTATGTAATTTTCCCCCCATAAATAGAGCTTTATTTTGGCGGTATTTGATCACCGCAAGTTTTTTCTTTTTTGCTAAACAAATAAAAAAAGACCAAAAAGTTTGAAAAAAAAAGTTTTTTTGTTTATGTTATAAAATTTTGTAAATGAATATGTTTTTTCCTGCTCTGATGAGCACTGATGAGGCCACACTGACAGGCACTGATGAGGAGGCACTGATGAGGAGGCACTGATGGGCTGGCACTGATGATGAGGCACTAATATGCAGCACTGATGGGCACTGATGGGCACTGATAGGCGGCGCTGATAGGTAGCACTAATATGCAGCATTGGTGGGCACTGATAGGTAGCACTGATGGGCACTGATAGGCGGCACTGATGGGCACTGATAGGTGGCACTGATGGGCACTGATAGGCAGCACTGATGGGCACTGATAGGCGGCGCTGATAGGCACTGGTGGGCACTGATAGGCAGCACTGATGGGCACTGATAGGTGGCACTGATGGGCACTAATAGGTGGCACTGATGAGCACTGGTATGCACCACTGATGGGCACTGATAGGCGGCACTGATAGGCGCTGATAGGTGGCACTGATGGGCACTGATAGGCAGCACTGATGGGCATAGGTGGGCAGCACTGATAGATGGCAATGATGGGCACTTATGGGCGGCACTGATAGATGGCAATGGTGGGCAGCACTAATGGGGAGGGCACTGGAAGGCTCCCTGAGCACTGATTGGCATCCCTGGTGGCCATGGGTGGGCATCCCTGGTTGTCATGGATGGGCAATCCCTGGTGGCTCTAGGGGCACCCCCCAAGGGTCTGCACTGGTAATCAATGCTCTGATTACAAGCACAGACCCCCCCCCCCCCCCTGTCAGGAGAGCCACCGATTGGCTCTCCTCTACTCAAGCCTGTCAGGCACGAGCTGAGGAAAGCCGATCAAAGGCACTTCCTATTTACTATGTGACCAGCTGTGATTGGACACAGCTGGTCACATGGTAAAGAGTCTATGTCATTAGGCTCTTTACCGGGATCGGAGATGCGGGGTGTCAGAGTGACACACCGGGGGCGCTCAGAGCGGTCAATCCTACTGGACGTCATATGACGGACAGTCAAGATAGCTTAACCACCTTCCCGCCATCATTCTGCTATAGGGAGGGTGGGAAGTGGTTAAAGAAATTGTCAAATGCTGGCAGGGGACAGGCTTTCCTATTCAGTTGTTGTTGTTTTTGATATTAAAATCACTATATGACACTTTTTGTTTGATGTCCCTGGAACGTATTTAGCAGATTTAAACTGAGAGTTCTGTTGGGCTTTAAATACCACCTGTGCAGAATGATTTATTTTGATCATGTCCTATCCTATCCATGATCCTATCATGTCACGTCAACAAAAAACCCCCCAAAACATCAAAAAAGTTTGGGTATCAGTTAATCATTTCTTGGACTATAGAGTTGTTTATTGTGCGGCTGCTATATATTTCGGCCCATGTTAATGGTCGGTTTTGCCTTTGATGAAATGTCAAAAACCGCTCGTAAAAACAGCAGGCCATGTAACACAGCGAGCGCGGGCGAGGAGGATTTACAGAGTACAAATATCTTCTATAAACACCAACATCCCTTACTGCCATTGTTTATTCATGAAACCAGCAATGTTTAAATGTTTCAAGGGATCCTGGTTTAACTTTGCACAGAAATAATTTCACTCTCTGCCTGTTTAATGAATGGATTCTTCAACTTCTAGCAAAAACCCTGCTGTGCAAACGGGGAAAGGTGTATGTATTGCATTCTTCTTTTAATGTTTGCATGCTTTTTATATATATTTTATATAAATATTGTGCAGAAATGTTTAGCACCCTTTTTAAAACAAAACCAAACTGGCAAAAACCTTTCACAAGCATACCCAGGGCTGCTGATAGGGGGGGCCACCAGTCCTCCTGTAGGGGGCCCGGGAACACAGGGGGGCCCCAATAGCACAGGGAATCGGTGCGATCAGGCGGAGGGGCAATTACAGAAGGAAGCCCTGTGCGGCTCTCTGCAGCAGCTGAAAGCCAGTTTCTCCCCCTCTTACCAGCTTTCAGCTGCAGCAGGGAGAGACACAGACACAGGGCATCATTCCTGCAATTGCTTCTCTGACACCGATCCCCATCCCTGTTCTGCCTGCTTCTGAATGCCCCCCCCCCCCCCGTGTGCCCCCATTTTACTGTGCCCCCTCCCACAGCGCTGCAGGCTTCCCTGTCCTGTAATAAAAATACCAAATTGTAGAAATAAAAATAACAATTAAACATTGTAATAACAAAAATTGTAAAATAATTGTACACATTTTTAACTTTTAAAAAATGTAAAAAAAAAACAATTTAAAGGTCTAATTCACACAGGTTTCCTGTTATGTTTGTGTCCGCTAATAATGATTTTAGTGTATTTTTTTGCGAAAATATTGTCTTGACATATTCGGGGGGGGGGGGGTCCCTGCCAAGTAGGCTGTATGGGGCCCCGTGATTTCTAACAGCAGCCCTGAGCAGAGCATACCCCCTGCCAATGTAATTCTGGTGTATTATGATTGGTTTGCGCAAAAGTTATCGCGTCCACAAACTTGGAGAAAGATTTATGTCATTTCTATTTATTTATTTACTTTTTACTAGTAATGGCGGCGATCTGTGATTTCTAGCGGGACTGCGACATTGCAGCGGACAGATCGGACCCCTAACTGACATTTTGACACTTTTGGGGGGGGGGGGGGGCAGTGACATTACTACAGTAATCAGTGCTAAAAATATGCACTGTTACTGTAATAATGACACTGGCAGGGAAGGGGTTAATACCAGGGGCGATCAAAAGGTTAAATGTGTCCCTAGGGGATGCTTTATAACTGTGGGGGATGGGCTTGCTGTAGGAAAACACAGAGGCCTGTGTTCCTAAATAGGAGGAACACAGGATCCCTGTGTAACCGACTGAACAACAGTCTGCCGTGTTTACAATGGCAGACCGCTGTTCTGTCTTCCAGGGGAGTGATCGTGGGTGTCCGGCGGCAATCGCGGCCACCCGCCCCGCAGATCAGCTTCCCCTCTCCTGAATCATGAGGAGCAACGTATTGGGTATGGCCCAGTCTCTGAAGGGAGGGGATCATGCTCTGCTTCAGTATGTCACAGTACATGTTGGCATTCATGGTTCCCTCAATGAACTGTAGCTCCCCAGTGCCAGCAGCACTCATGCAGCCCCAGACCATGGCACTCTCACCACCATGCTTGACTGTAGACAAAACACACTTGTCTTTGTACTCCTCACTTGGTTGCCGCCACACACACTTGACATCACTGAACCAAATAAGTTTATCTTGGTCTCATCAGACCACAGGACTGGTACCAGGTGTCCTTAGTCTGCTTGTCTTCAGCAAACTGTTTGCAGGCTTTCTTATGCATCATCTTTAGAAGAGACTTCCTTCTGGGAGGACAGCCATGAAGACCAATTTGATGCAATGTGCGGCGTATGGTCTGAGCACTGACAAGCTGACCCCCCACCCCTTCAACCTCTGCAGCAATGCTGGCAGCACTCATACCTCTATTTCCCAAAGACAACCTCTGGATATGACGCTGAGCACGTGCACTCAACTTCTTTGGTTGACCATGGCGAGGCCTGTTCTGAGTGGAACCTGTCCTGTTAAACCGCTGTATGGTCACTGTGCTGCAGCTCCACTTCAGGGTCTTGCCAATCTTCTTATAGCCTAGGCCATCTTTATGTAGAGCAACAATTCTTTTTTCAGATCCTCAGAGAGTTCTTTGCCATGAGGTGCCATGTTGAACTTCCAGTGACGAGTATGAGAGAGTGAGAGCGATAACACCAAATTTAACACACCTAATCCCCATTTACACTTGAGACCTTGTAACACTAACGAGTCACATGACATCGGGGAGGGAAAATGGCTAATTGGGTCCAATTTGGACATTTTCACTTAGGGGTGTACTCACTTTTGTTGCCAGGAGTTTAGACATTAATGGCTGTGTGTTGAGTTATTTTGAGGGGACAGCAAATTTACACTGCTATACAAGCTGTACACTCACTACTTTACATTGTAGCAAAATGTCATTTCTTTAGTGTTGTCACATGAAAAGATATAATAAGATATTTACAAAAACGTGAGGGGTGTACTCACTTTTTTGAGATAGTGTATATACACAGTGCCTTGAAAAAGTATTTATACCCCTTGAAATTTTCCACATTTTGTCATGTTACAACCAAAAACATAAATGTATTTTATTCAGATTTTATGTGATAGACTGACACAAAGTGGCACATAATTGTGAAGTGGAAGGGACATATTTATTTGTAAAATATTTTGAAAACCATTTATTATCTATAAAGTGTGGCGTGCATTTGTATTCAGCCCCCCTGAGTCAATATTTTGTAGAACCTCCTTTCGCTGCAATTACAGCTGCAATTCTTTTTGGGGATGTTTCCACCAACTTTGCACATCTAGAGAGTGAAATGTTTGCCCATTCTTCTATGCAAAATAGCTCAAGCTCTGTCAGATTGGATGGAGAGCATCTGTGAACAGCAATTTTCAAGTCTTGCCACAGATTCTCAATTGGATTTAAGTCTTGACTTTGACTGGGCCATTCTGACACATAAATATGCTTTGATCTAAACCAGTGAAATCATCAGGATGCCTCCATGTTCACTCCACCCCTATCCCATGTCAGCCCGCTCCTGCTCCTACTCGTTCCTTTCTGTACAAACTAGTAGGAGTGAGTGTCCAGGACAGGAGCCTCTCATGGGGCCCTCTAGTAGCACTGGGCACTCAGGCACTGCCCAAGTGCCTGAATGGTCAGTCTGCCCCGCATCTTGGGCATCCATTTGTCGCCCTCTTAAAGTGCCGCCTGGGTCCAATGGATCCCGCAGGGTCCATGGTAGGGGCGGCCCTGACACTTGTTCATATTTGGTCAAAAACATCACCCAGAAAATTCTACCCTTTACATCTAGTGTTGAGATATCACTCACATTGAGTGGACGACAGAGACAGATGTGTTTTTCTTTTGGTGCAGTGGCCAAAAATTGTGTCAATGTGTTTATTTACTTTTCACTTTTTTTATGATAAGAGGTACTATGCACTCATAGGCGGGCGACTGATATATGTGGGCTCCCCTTTGTTAAAGGAGACATCCATGTAGGCAGGTACAGTCTGTTTTCTCCACTGCAAGTGGTGCTCAAGTGGGAGGAAGTCAGGAGGAACATGGTTCCTCTATGGTTTCCTGGGTCAATGGGGCAGCAATCTGATTGGATGCTGATAGCACATGTGACTCTGAGAAAAGATATACCTGTGCTCAAATTCCAATGTGACTCTGGCGGTCATCTTGAGTAAGGCAGAATCTATTTAACACCATGGCTTCTAGGTTTGGTGCGCTTTTAGCATGTGGATAATATTGGGACAGGCTACCTGTCTGTCTGGAACAGTATTAGCAACAGGGAAAGCTTCCAGATGAGTAGGGAAACTATAGGAATCTGTCACTCTTCCTGGAAACCTTCCCATTTGGGCTTGGACCAGCCAGGCTGCATTCTGCCTCTCAAGATAGAGGCTGTCAGCTCAACCAAGACCTGGTCCACTACAGGCTGCTGTCATCCATGATTGTTCCCGGTTGGGCTTCCTTCCACTGGGCTTGATGTGAACTGTTTTACTTGACTTCAATCCAAGTTCTTAGAATTGCATCAGGACCGAGTGTGTCCTATTGCCCCTGCACCACACTGCCTTTACCCACATCCAGATTCCCATAAGACTCTCACAACCACCAGGCCAGGGTTGTGGGAAAAAGGCCCTTTTCTCATTACCATAGAGTTCCTGTTTATATCTATGCAGGTGTAAGAGGAAAGAGGAGAGAGAAGGGCCAAGATGGCACAGGAACCAGGTTATCTTGGGAAGAACATTGGCAGCTGGTACAATTTTTCTATCCTGTCCAGGCCTGACCCATAAACTTTGGTTCACCAAAAAAAAGGCTGAAATAGGAGACAGTTAACTCCTGTCTATAGTGAGTCACTGGCATTCATTGTAATTCTGCCAAGAACGTGGCGTTGTCTCATTTCTTGCCTTCTGGAGACGTTCTTATTGATTATTGCTGGAACCAGGGAACGTTAATTGCAAACAGTAAATCTGCAAAACAAGTCATAAATTCTCTGCTGCAGTCAATGTAAATTTCTCCGAAGTGTAGAAGTGTGAGCACGTGACACATTGCTGTTGGCATAGCCTCTCTTATCAACACTAGATCACAAAGGGTTTTATCACCATTCAAAACATTCTTTGTAATACGCAAAGGCTTCAGACCCCGCCGGCTTTCAACTTTCATGTCGCTCCCTGTTATTTTCTCCCTATCTCCCACTCCCTTTCTTTGGACGCAGAGCACTTTTGTATTAAGAAACCTGACAATGTTCTGCAGATGAAATTTGGCCTTTTGAATGATGCATCAATGCGATATAGAGTCACAGAATGTCATCCATATACCATCAACAAAGAAGGCGTTAATAAACCACCATAAGAAGAAAGGGAAGCACAACAAAGGTGCTAGAACAGTGACTAATTTACAATCACCATATAAAAAAGCCCTCATGACTTGTTGTTTAATACATGGTTGTGACACCTTTATTCTGTATAAAAGCAAACAGAGCGTACAAAACATATTACATCCTGTGCAGAAAAGATGACACATGCAATAGGAGTGCGCAAATAAATTCAGTGTCATTGAACAAAGAAAAGAAAAGGGAATATTCACATATATCCAGTACAAAGGATGTATAAACAAATTTTATATATTACATTTGGTCAAACTGTTATATATATTACACTTGGTGAATTTGTCTATCTTACATAGTTACATAGTTACATAGTTACATAGTTAGTGAGGTTGAAAAAAGACACAAGTCCATCCAGTTCAACCCATGATGCGTGTGTGTTTGCTTTTAACCGTACATTGTGTACCCCTGTATGTTGTGGTCTTTAAGGTGTACATCTAATAGTTTTTTGAAACTATCTATGCTCCCCGCTGATACGACTGCTTGTGGAAGAGAATTCCACATCCTTACCGCTCTTACAGTGAAGAACCCCTTACGCACTTTAAGGTTAAACCGCCTTTCCTCAAGTTTTAGTGAGTGGCCACGTGTCTTATTGTATTCCCTTTCTCTGAATAGTTTGTTCCTTATGCTAGGGTCGCCAGTACAGTATTTGTACATTGATATCATATCCCCCCTCAATCGTCTCTTCTCCAGAGAGAATAGGTTCAGTGCTTGTAGTCTTTCCTCATAGCCGATGTCCTCCATTCCCCTAATTATTTTTGTTGCCCTCCTCTGGACTTTCTCCAGTTCCAGCACATCCTTCCTGCGGACCGGTGCCCAGAACTGGACAGCATACTCCAGATGTGGCCGGACCAGAGTCTTGTAGAGCGGGAGAATAATCTCTTTATTTCTGGAGTGAATCCCCCTTTTTATACATCCCAGTATTCTGTTGGCTTTGCTTGCGGCGGCTTGGCATTGCATGCCACTGCCAAGCCTGTTGTCTACCAGTACCCCCAAGTCCTTTTCCATCCTAGACTCACCCAGAGGTTCACCCCCTAGTGAATAGCTTGCTTTCTGGTTTCTGGCACCCAAGTGCATTACTTTACATTTTTCTACATTAAACCTCATCTGCCATGTGGTTGCCCACCCTGTTATTTTGTTCAGGTCTGCTTGCAAGATTTCCACATCCTGCATAGAAGATATTGGCATGCCTAATTTAGTATCATCTGCAAATACTGAGATTGTACTAGATATCCCCTCCTCTAGATCATTTATGAATAAATTAAACAGGATTGGTCCCAGGACAGAACCCTGGGGGACCCCACTTTCCACACCCGCCCAATCCGAGTACTCCCCATTAATCACCACCCTCTGGACTCTCCCCTGGAGCCAGGTCTCTATCCAGGTACTCACCTTATGATCCATACCTACCTTCCTTAGTTTGTACAGTAAGCGTTTGTGAGGAACGGTGTCAAAGGCCTTTGCGAAGTCCAGATACACCACATCCACAGGCTTACCTTTATCTAGGTGGCAGCTCACTTCATCGTAGAAGGTTAACAGATTGGTTTGGCACGAACGATTTTTCATGAATCCATGCTGATTTCTACTTATAATACCATTTTCATTACTAAAGTCTTGTATGTGGTCCCTTATCATCCCCTCCAAAATTTTGCAGACTACTGATGTTAGGCTGACCGGCCTATAGTTACCCGGGATATATCTCGGCCCCTTTTTAAATATTGGTACCACGTTGGCTTTTTTCCAATCAGCTGGCACCATACCCGTCTGTAAACTATCCTTAAAGATCAAGAATAATGGTCTGGCAATCACCTGGCTGAGCTCATTAAGAACCCTCGGGTGCAAGCCATCCGGTCCCGGGGATTTATTTATGTTAAGTTTCTCTAGTTTAGCTCTAAGTCTATCCTCTGTTAGCCATGGCGGCACTTCCTGAGGTGTATTATTTAGTTCGGCCTTACAAGCGGGTTTCGTGTAGCCCCCCGATTCCTTTGTGAAGACTGAAGAAAAGAAATTATTTAACACTTCCGCCTTTTCTCTGTCCTCAGTGGCCATTTTTCCTTTATCATCTTTTATGGGGCCAATGTGCTCTGGCCTGGCTTTCTTACTGTTTATATACTTAAAGAACTTCTTGGGGTTCTTTTTGCTCTCCTCCGCTATATGTCTCTCGTGTTCTATTTTAGCCGCCCTGATTTCATCTTTACATTTACTATCTATTTATCTATCAAACAACTGAGTATTGTCCGTGATACTCTTTAATTTCCACTAGCATACACATCTTCAGGACAGGCTTTCGGGGTGTATCCCCTTCTTCAAGGTCCAAGCAGTACTATCTATCTATCTATCTATCTATCTATCTATCTATCTATCTATCTATCTATCTATCTATCTATCTATCTATCTATCTATCTATCTGTAACGGATCAACTGGCACCCCGACTGGGTACCTCCGTTGATGGATGCTCCTAGTGCTTCCCGAGGGCTCCAAGCACTCCACCAGACACAATAACCACCGCAGACCCCACAAACCGCTGCAGCTTGGTTGGGGTCTTGCCGACTCCTACCCACCCTGGACCTACGACAAGGCTCCAGGTTCCAGTGGATGAACCTCTCTTTACCCAGAGAGTGAAGCAGGAATAGGAATAGGAAGAAGAGCATAGCAATCCCTTGCAGCAGATTACCCCAATAAGAGACAGGACTCTAGATTGAGGGTGAAGTAGAACTCTTTATTGAACAGTCACACAGAATTTATATACAGCATGGACCTCCCCCTCCTGATCATATTACCACACACAGGTCAGGGGTTGTCTGATTACATAATCATATGCAGATGAAATTGTATACAGGAACAGAATTAACCTAAACTAATTATCTAGTCATCTGGACAGAACAATGTGAGGTCATTAACATTTAACAATGGAACAGGCAGACTTAACACAATGCACATTATCTCAATACACAAACAATAGGGCAAGCCTGTCTGTGACATTAAAGCACATGGAACAGAAGTCAATGTGTTTAGCTCTTTCAATGAACATGTTCAGAATCAAACAGGAAAAGTCCTCACATATTTCTCAAGATACATGGCTGACAAATATTACAGTACCACTTGAAGCAATTCAAACCATTAAGTATCTGTCTTTCACTCCCAGTGACAGTGAACACCGTCACACTATCTATCTCTCTTTTTCCACCTATCAGCAATATATCCATATTATGTATTTATTCTGCACCAAGGAGCAGAGCCACATGGCAGAGAACATTTCATATCTATGTCTCCTTCTTGGGATGGTTTAAATGGATTGACTGTATGGTTTGAAGATTGGATATACTGGCTACCAGGGATACGTGTGGCTAACCTTATTACCTTGTTACTAATTCTAGTTTTGTAGTACTTCAACATTGGCAATAATCATTGTGGTTATTACTGCCCTGTGCAGCTGATCACCTATCTTCTCTTTGCCTGAGTGTGGATAGGGGACCTGGTGGGAGTACAATTTTACACCTAGTCTGCTTTGTATGATTGTTTGTATATTAATTTGCGGTTTGGATGGAACATAGAATTTGCTTGAATGACTGTCCTGAGGAAGCGGTATGAAACTGCGAAATGCGTAGACGATAGAAGCTTTCATATCTAAAATATGGATGATTTGTATTTTTTTTTTTTTATATATTGTTTTTTAACTTTTGGATTAAAAACAATAATATTTATATTTTATGAATACTCTATTACTGTGTACTATAAAACACTGGGAAGGTGTATCTAAAGTCCTTTTCTTCTATTTAGTCCCTTTTCACAATGTATCATTTGGGATGATACCTACCAGTGCTATATCCAGGTAAGTATTGAACTGGGATTTCTTATTTTGGAATTGACGGGAGATACTTGCTCAGAAAGGTAAAATTTAATTTACTGTATAGGTACCCACATCTTTGATTATCTTAGATAGAAACAACAAATTGGGTGGGCCAGTAGGATTTTATCGGTACTGTCATTGTACATTACAAAATATTAAAATCACAATGTTTTTATTACATATTTGTTTAAAAAAGACAAAATCAAAGGGACTTTGATCAGCTGTGTGTTCCCTTTATAAGCATTATTAAAATCACTGCTCTTGTAAAAACAATACATTTTTGCATTGATACATGTCCCCCAGTGCAGTACCTGGGTCCCCATACACTTTTTATGGCAATAACTTGCATATAAGCCTTTAAAATGAGGACTTTTGGTTTTTCATGCTTGTGTCCCCTAGACATTGCTTGTTTCCTAGAACTTTTTCCCTGTTCGAAATGTTCTGGTGCAAACCGAACAGAGTGTGATCGGCCCATCACTAATATATAACACTAACAATTTTTGCTAGGCCAGTTTAGACAGAAGCCAATTAAGCTACCAGCATGTTTTTGGAGTAAGTGGGGGAAACTGAACTCAATCCAAGAATCTCTATCTATCTATCTATCTATCTATCTATCTATCTATCTATCTATCTATCTATCTATCTATCTATCTATCTATCTATCTATCTATCTATCTATCTATCTATCTATCTATCTATCTATCTATCTATCTATCTATCTATCTATCTATCTATCTATCTATCTATCTATCTATCTATCTATCAGTTTTCTAAATCTTCAAATTGCTTTGCTTCACTGATGTCAAGGTAAATCTGACTATCCTTGCCAGTACTCTGAATATATCCAAAGGCCATATACTTACGTAAAATAGAAGCAGAAAATAGAACACACTGGATTATGCATATAAAAACACTAGTGTTAGCACTCTGAAAAGCAATCTTCAATTTGAAAGAAGGTGAAGTATCAACATAGTCCCTATTTTAATCCCCAAAAGCCACCACTTGAATACACCAAGCAATCTACTTCACTTGAATGGATCGCATTCCGTGGGCAGGTACCACCGAACATGGCAGGGGGCTTAATTCTTGCTGCAGCCGTGAGGTAAGTAATTGCAGCCTTTTGGGCAAGCAGGGACCAGTGGAGGAATTGGCAGAGAGAGGCAGCATACATTGAGTAGTTGGTGAGGTGGATGATTCAAGAGGCAGCATTCATGATAGACAGAAAGGGGATAGCCTGTACGGCGTGAGGTGGGGCTGAAAGAAGAGGTTAGAGTCCAGGATTACAAATAGCACCCTGGTATGAGGAGATGGACTGATAGTTGTGTTATTGATCTTGATTGAAAAGTTGTGTTATTCATCTTGATTGAAAAGCCGATGGAGGGGGCATGGGCGGAGGAAATATTATGAGCTCAATTGTAGAAAGGCTGAATTTTAGGAAGTTTACCATTAAACTGTGATTGCAATTTTGTAGAGAGACAAATAAACTTGGGACATTTGTTTAAACATTACCATTCGTCAAACATTTGAAACACAGGGATTGCTCATACAAAGACCCTAGCTTCATTCATGTTGAATGAAAGGGATGAAGATTTGTCTTTGCTATTTGCTAAGAAAAATACAGCTCTGAAACCAATTTATTATATATCATCTTTGCATACTTGCCTTTTGATATTATAATCCTGAAAGATCCAAATCCCTTAAGGAATCCTGAAAAAAAAAAAATTAGCATTAAACTTACCTATGTGTAAATGTCTGGGGACATCCTTATGACAAAGATATAAGAGATAACTTTGATACATTCTATATGCAAGTTTATTTGGATTACCATGACCTACATAAGGGATTTCTTTAATGTGTGTTCTTTTTTTTTTTTTTTAGGTGTTTTTAATTCAAAGTAGTCTTTTTTGGCTATTAGTAGAAATATATCTTTTGAAACAAGAAATAAAGTTTTTTTGGTACTTTTCTTGTCATACCGTGAGGGAAAAAGTATTTGATCCCCTGCTGATTTTGTATGTTTGCCCACTGACAAAGAAATGATCAGTCTATAATTTTATTGGTAGATTTATTTTAACAATGAGAGACAGAATATCAACAAAAAATCCAGAAAAACGCATATCAAAAAAGTTATAAATTGATTTGCATTTTAATGAGTGAAATAAATATTTGACCCCTTCGCAAAACATGACTTAGTTAGTACTTGGTGGCAAAATTCTTGTTGGCAATCACAGAGGTCAGACGTTTCTTGTAGTTGGTCACCAGGTTTGCACACATCTCAGGAGGGATTTTGTCCCACTCCTCTTTGCAGATCCTCTCCAAGTCATTAAGGTGTCGAGGCTGAAGTTTGGTAACTCGAACCTTTAACTCTCTCCACATATTTTTTATGGGATTAAGGTCTGGAGACTGGCTAGCCACTCCAGGACCTTAATGTGCTTCTTCTTAAGCCACTACTCTTTTGCCTTGGCCATGTGTTTTGGGTCATTGTCATGCTGGAATACCCATCCACGACCCATTTTCAATGTTCTGGCTGAGGGAAGGAGGTTCTCACCCAAGATTTGACAGTACATGGCCCCGTCCATCGTCTCTTTGATGCGGCGAAGTTGTCCTGTCCCCTTAGCAGACAAAAACCCTCAAAGAATAATGTTTCCACATCCATGTTCGACGGTGGGGATGCTGTTCTTAGGGGCCTTGGCAGCATTCCTTCTTCTTCGAGTTGAGTTGATGCCGAAGAGCTTGATTTTGGTCTCATCTGATCACAACACTTTCACCCAGTTCTCCTCTGAATCATTCAGATGTTCATCTGCTTTTTTGAGCAGGGAGACCTTGCAGGCGCTGCAGGATTTCAGTCCTTCACATCTTAGTGTGTTACCAATTGTTTTCTTGGTGACTATGGTCCCAGCTGCCTTGACATCATTGACAAGATTCTCCCGTGTAGTTCTGGGCTGATTTCTCACCGTTCTCATGATAAATGAAACTCCATGTGTGGAGATCTTGCATGGAGCCCCAGACCAAGAGAGATTGACAGTTATTTTGTGTTTCTTCTATTTGCGAATAATTGCACCAACTCTCACCAAGCTGCTTGGTGATGGTCTTTGGTCTTGACCATGGTGGTGATTGGAATCTGATTGATTAATTGATTCTGTGGACAGGTGTCTTTTATACAGGTAACAAGCTAAGATTAGGAGCACTCTCTTTAAGAGAGTGCTCCTAATCTCAGCTTGTTACCTGTATAGAAGACACCTGGGAGCCAGAAATCTTGCTGATTGATAAGGGATCAAATACTTATGTAGCACCCTTCTTAGTAGGTACTAGAAGAAAGTATAGTTTTGGGGTCTTTCTGCTTACTGGCAAATGGAATAAACACAGAATAACTGTTAATCTGCCTCGGTCTGGGGCTCCAAGCAAGATCTCATCTCATGGAGCTTCAGTGATCATGAGAGTGGTGAGGAATTAGCCCAGAAGCATAGGAGAATCTTTCAAATTATTTATGCAAAAGAACAGACAAGGCGGATCCAATAGATACAACACTTACAATGCTTGTCAACAATACTCAATTGATATTAATAACCTAAATCAACAGAAGAGTATTACAAGTAATGTATCAAAACATGCAAATAATAATAGGATAGCTATATTAAAAAAGAATAGCACACACATGCAAAATAAATTACCAAATTTGAAGACAATCCATAAATAAAAATGGGGATTTGGTCCCACCATATGGCCATATAGTGCTCAAGCCCACCACTACGTCAAACTACCCCATTGTCAGTGGGTCCTACACTATCCATGAAAAAGAGATGAATCCAGCCTTTCTAACCCTTGGAGACAACACTCCTTGCTGGGAAAGATGTGCAAATGCACTACAGGGGACTCCTCCTATATCCACTTGATAGTGGACACTGATGGAGTACAGGTGTGTGTGGGAGGTGGGGTGGGTTGCTCAACCTCGGTAGTCTGGTCAGACCGAATACATAATAAACAAGCAAAAAATTTGGGGGAGCATACCCATGTATTTCTAAAGCTGGTGCAGCTATGAACCAAAAGACATGTATATTAAAAAAGAATAGCGCACACATGCAAAAGAAATTACCAAATTTGAAGACAATCGATAAATAAAAATGGGGATTTGGTCCCACCATATGGCCATATAGTGCTCAAGACCAAATCCCCATTTTTATTTATGGATTGTCTTCAAATTTGGTAATAATTTCTTTTGCATGTGTGCGCTATTCTTTTTTAATATACATGTCTTTTGGTTCATAGCTGCACCAGCTTTAGAAATACATGGGTATGCTCCCCCAAATTTTTTGCTTGAATAATAGGATAGCTGCCTAGGTAGGGACCATAGTCAACCAAGCAGTTAAGAATAATGATCTATACATTTGGCTACTACCGAGGCTGCTGTAACTGCTTCGTCTCTTTCTTGGTTTTCTAAAGCAAAAGAGTGAAGATGAAAAAGCTAAGAAAGAAAAACAAGATAGAACAAGAAAGGGGAAGAGAAAAAAAAAATAGGAGAATCTTATCAATGATCTCAAGGCAGCTGGGACCATAGTCACCAAGAAAACAATTGGTAACACACTACACCGTGAAGAACTGAAATCCTGCAGCGCCTGCAAGGTCCCTCTGCTCAAAAAAGCACATGTAAGTTAGCTAATGAACATCTGAATGATTCAGAGAAGAACTGGGTGAAAGTGTTGTGGTCAGATGAGACTAAAATCAAGCTCTTTGGCATCAACTCAACTCACCGTGTTTGGAAGAGGAGGAATGCTGCCCATGACCCCAAGAACACCATCTCCGCCGTCAAACATGGAGGTGGAAACATTATGCTTTGGGGGTGTTTCTGCTAAGGGGACAGGACAACTTCACCGCATCAAAAGGACAATGGACGGAACCATGTACCATCAAATCTTGGGTGAGAACCTCCTTCTCTCAGTCAGGGCTAGGGTTGAGCGAACACCTAGATGTCCGTGTTCGACGGGTTCGGCCGAACTTTAAAAAAAAGTCCGGGTCCGTGTCCCGGACTTTTACCGAACTTTTCCCGGACACCGAACCCCATTGAAGTCAACGGGGACCCGAACTTTAAGGCACTAAAATGGCTCTAAAACACCAAAGGAAAGGGCTAGAGTGCTGCAAATGGCAGCAAAACGTAATTAAGAGCATGGCAAGTGCTCTGCAAACAAATGTGGATAGGGAAATAACTTAAAACAACAAAAAAAAAACAGAAAAATAAAACAATGTTCTTCTTCATCTCTGAAGGACGAGGCCCATATGGAGTAGGAGGGAGGTTGAGGTGGTGGTGGATGTGGCGGTGACATAGGCGTGCGCACAGGGTGTGCTGGGTGTGCCTGGGCACACCCTAATCACCTAGGGCACATAGCATTGCCAGTGAGGAGATGGGAAAGATCTCCCTGGGACCTGCTCTGCTCTATTTCTCCTTGCCTACAGGTACATGGCCCCGATACATTACTCTCCCTGCTGGCAAACACATGCATGTGTATTTCAACTTTGGGGTGCACACCTTAATGCAATAGGCTGCGCACACCTATGGGCGGTGTAGGTGGAAGCGGCGGTGGAGGAGGACCAGGGCCGGATTAACAGCATCATGGGCTTGGTGCTGAGGATTTTGAAGGGCCTTAAGGGCCGTGCCTTGCCATGCACCCAGAGGAGGAAGGGTGCAGCCATGCATGCCTAATTCAACATGGGATGCTGTCTCTGAAGCCCATAAACACATCCATGCATCGCCAACTGTCCCTCCTTGTCCGGCCTTCACGCTGTGTGGGGAGGTTCTGAGGGTGCTGCCTGGGGAAGCGAGCATAGAAGCCAGACTTCTGTGTTTACAAGTGACAGAAGAGCGGTAACAGTGAATATGGCCAACCCGGGGCCTATATAAAAGGTAGGGGCCTGGAGCTGCAGCTCCAATAGCCCCTACATTAATCTGGCCCTGAGGAGGAGGACGAGGTAGCCAACACTGCTTCTTTTCAAAAATTTTAAATGAAGGTACACCCCAAAAGAGTGAGAAAGAGCAAAAATGGAACAATGGGTGGGTAAGGTCGGTATCCATTGCTATTCTGCATAAGGTACGGAAAAGTCCCGTGGGATCCATGCCTGGTTCATTTTAATGAACGTGAGCTTGTCCACATTGTCTCTGGACAGGCGGCTGCGCTTGTCTGTTATAACGCCCCCAGCCGTGCTAAATACCCGTTCAGATAATACACTGGCTGCAGGGCACGCCAGCACCTCCAAGGCGTAAAGGGCAAGCTCAGGCCATGTGCCCAATTTGGAGACCCAGAAGTTGAAGGGGGCAGACCCGTCATTCACTACATGTAGGCGTGTGCACACATACTGCTCCACCATGTTGGTAAAATGCTGCCTCCTGCTAAGACGTTCCATCTGAGCTGCTGGTGCTGCTGTTTGTTGTGGCGTGCTGACAAAGCTTTTCCACATTTCGGCCATGCTAACCCTGCCTTCTGAGGTGCTGGCGGTGCCCTGGTTGTGTTGGCGACCTCCTCCTCCTCCTCCTCTGCCTTGTGCTTCCACTGTGGCCCCGCTGTCAGATGGGAATGCCAGCAGCATGGCGTCTACCAGCGTGCGCTTGTACTCGCGCATCTTGCGATCGCGCTCCAGTGAGTGAATTAAGGACGGTACGTTGTCCTTGTAACGGGGATCCAGCAGCGTGGCCACCCAGTAATCAGCACAAGTTAGAATGTGGGCAACTCGGCGGTCGTTGTGGAGACACTGCAGCATGTAATCGCTCATGTGTGCCAGGCTGCCCAGAGGCGACGAAAGGCTGTCCTCTGTGGGAGGTGTATCGTCCGTGTCCTCTGTATCCCCCCAGCCACGCACCAGTGATGGCCATGAGCTGGCCTGGGTGCCACCCTGCTGTGAACATGGTTCCATCTCCTCCTCCAGCTCCTCCTCCTCCTCATCCTCCTCATCCTCCAGAACTGTGCCCCTGCTGGACAATTGCGTCCCTGGCGTTTGCGTGTGCAGGAACCCACCCTCGGAGCCCCTTGCGAATGACTGCCCTGAAAGCCTTGGAAATGTTACCTCTTCATCCTCCTCCTCCTCCTCATCCTGTGCCACATCCTCTTCCATCATCGCCCGAATTGTTTTTTCAAGGAGGCATAGAAGTGGGATAGTTAAGCTGAGAACGGCGTCATTGCCACTGGCCATGTTGGTGGAGTACTCAAAACAGCGCAACAAGGCACACAGGTCTCGCATGGAGGCCCAGTTATTGGTGGTGAAGTGGTGCTGTTCCGCAGAGCGACTCACGCGTGCGTGCTGCAGCTGAAACTCCACTATGGCCTGCTGCTGCTCGCACAGTCTTTCCAGCATGTGCAAGGTGGAGTTCCACCTTGTGGGCACGTCACATATGAGGCGGTGAGCGGGAAGGCCGAAGTTACGCTGCAGCGCTGCCAGGCGAGCAGCAGCAGGGTGAGAACGCCGAAAGTGCGCACAAACGGCCCGCACTTTCTGCAGCAGCTCTGACATATCGGGGTAGTTTTTAAGGAACCTCTGCACCACCAAATTCAGCACATGCGCCAGGCAAGGGATGTGCGTCAAACCGGCTAGGCCCAGAGCTGCTATGAGATTTCGCCCGTTATCACACACCACCAGGCCGGGCTTGAGGCTCGCTGGCAGCAACCACTCATTTGTCTGCTGTTCCATGCTCCTCCACAACTCCTGCGCGGTGTGTGGTTTGTCCCCCAAACAGGCAAGTTGTAAAACTGCCTGCTGTCGTTTACCCCTGGCCGTGCTGAAGTTGGTGGTGAAGGTGTTACGCTGTCCGGATGAGGAGGCGGTAGAGGATGAGGAAGCGGAGTAGGAGGAGTTACGAACAGGAGGCAAACTGAAGCGCCCTGCAATCCTCGGTGGTGGAAGGACATGCGCCAAATTGCTATCCGCCTCAGGCCCATCCGCCACTGCATTTACCCAGTGTGCCGTTAGGGAGATATAACGCCCCTGACCGTGCTTACTGGTCCACGTATCCGTAGTTAGGTGGACCTTGGCACAGATGGCGTTGCGCAGTGCACACCTGATATTTTCCCCCACTTGGTTGTGCAGGGAAGGGATGGCTTGCCTGGAAAAGTAGTGGCGGCTGGGCACGACGTACTGTGGGACAGCCACCGACATAAGGTTTTTAAAACTGTGCGTCTCCACCAGACGGAATGACAGCATTTCAAAGGCCAATAATTTTGAAATGCTGGCATTCAGGGCCAGGGATCGCGGGTGGGTAGGGGGGTACTTCCTCTTCCTCTCAAGTGTTTGGGAGATGGAAAGCTGAACGCTTCCACGGGACATTGTGGAGATGGTTGTTGGTGACCCAGGTGGTGGTGTTGCTGACAGATCGTCTGTTTGCGGGGTGGCAGGTGCCGGTATCACTACAGATGTGGCTGGAGCGGCCGAGACTGCAGCAGAAGAGGAAGCAGGATGAGCCAGAGACGTTTCTTGGTTTTGAAGGTGTGTACTCCACTGCAGCTCGTGCTTTGCACTTAGATGCCTGATCATGCAGGTTGTGCTCAGGTTGAGAAGGTTCATGCCTCGCTTCAAGCTCTGATTGCACAGGGTGCAAACCACTCGTGTCCTGTCATCAGCACATTTTCTAAAGAACTTCCACGCTAGAGAACTCCTTTGAGCTGACTTTGGTGCGCTCGTTCCCTTGCTGCGTTGGGCAGTAGCGGGCGTAGTGTCTAGGGCACGGCCGCTCCGCTTCTGCACCCTGCTCCCTCTTCTGCTGTGCTGGTGGCTCTGTGCGACCACCGCCTCTTCCTCCAAACTACTCAGGTCACCTGCATGACGTTCATTCCATGTGGGGTCGAGGACCTCATCGTCCTCCACATCATCTTCCACCCAGTCTTCACCCCTGCCCTCCTTGTCGGTCTCCACAATGCTGAACGCCGCAGCAGTTGGCACCTGCGTTTCGTCATCATCGGAGACGTGCTGCGATGATCCTTGCATGTACTCATCTTGAGAAATAAGTGGTTGGGCATCGCTGCACTCAATCTCTTCCACTTCTGGGGCAGGGCTAGGTGGATGGCCCTGGGAAACCCTGCTGACAGAGTCCTCAAAAAGAATAAGAGACTGCTGTATGGCTTGGGGCTCAGACTGCTGGCCTGATTTGCAAGGGGGTGAGGTGAAAGACGGTTGGACATTGGCTGCAGGTGCCAACTCTGACCTTTCTGCAGTAGACTGGGTGGGAGACAATGTGAAGGAACTGGAGGCACTGTCAGCAGCAAACCAATCTACTATCGCCTCAACTTGTTCTGGCCTCATCACTTCTAGGGGCGTTTGATGCCCTACCAAATACTGATGCAGGTTCTGTCGCCTACTCACACTTGAGGAAGGTGTTTCACTTGTGCGTGTAGCTGGCACAGATCGACCATGTCCTCTCCTTGCAACAGGAGCTCTACCAGCAGCACCACGACCCAGGCCACGGCCCTTATTTGACGGTCTCCTCATATTTCTGTAATTTAAGATCTTGCCCTAGAAAGGTTTTTATTGAATAGCGGAATAGAAAATATGATCCAAAAAAAGTGTATGTATATCACACGTACACAACCACACTAGGCCCCAATTACTATTGTTTGTACCCCTAAAAGGCTAGATGAGGAGTAGGGGGAGTATGGAACAGGCAGCACCCTCAAACCTTCAGAAGTATGAGATGAACCCCAACAACTTGGAAAGGTGGATCTCTCTCACACGTACCGACACAGACTATCCCGCAATTCAATTGATCCTCAAAGGTTTTTATTGAATAGCGGAATAGGAAATATGATCAAAAAAAGTGTATGTATCTCGCACGTACACAACCACACTAGGCCCCAATTACTATTGTTTGTACCCCTAAAAGGCTAGATGAGGAGTAGGGGGGGTATGGAACAGGCAGCACCCTCAAACCTTCAGAAGTATGAGATGAACCCCAACAACTTGGAAAGGTGGATCTCTCTCACACGTACCGACACAGACTATCCCGCAATTCAATTGATCCTCAAAGGTTTTTATTGAATAGCGGAATAGGAAATATGATCAAAAAAAGTGTATGTATCTCGCACGTACACAACCACACTAGGCCCCAATTACTATTGTTTGTACCCCTAAAAGGCTAGATGAGGAGTAGGGGGAGTATGGAACAGGCAGCACCCTCAAACCTTCAGAAGTATGAGATGAACCCCAACAACTTGGAAAGGTGGATCTCTCTCACACGTACCGACACAGACTATCCCGCAATTCAATTGATCCTCAAAGGTTTTTATTGAATAGCGGAATAGGAAATATGATCAAAAAAAGTGTATGTATCTCGCACGTACACAACCACACTAGGCCCCAATTACTATTGTTTGTACCCCTAAAAGGCTAGATGAGGAGTAGGGGGAGTATGGAACAGGCAGCACCCTCAAACCTTCAGAAGTATGAGATGAACCCCAACAACTTGGAAAGGTGGATCTCTCTCACACGTACCGACACAGACTATCCCGCAATTCAATTGATCCTCAAAGGTTTTTATTGAATAGCGGAATAGGAAATATGATCAAAAAAAGTGTATGTATCTCGCACGTACACAACCACACTAGGCCCCAATTACTATTGTTTGTACCCCTAAAAGGCTAGATGAGGAGTAGGGGGGGTATGGAACAGGCAGCACCCTCAAACCTTCAGAAGTATGAGATGAACCCCAACAACTTGGAAAGGTGGATCTCTCTCACACGTACCAACACAGACTATCCCCCAATTTAACTGATCCCCAAAGGTTTTTGATTAAATAGCGGAATAGAAAATATGATCCCAAAAAAGTGTATGTATATCACACGTACACAACCACACTAGGCCCCAATTACTATTGTTTGTACCCCTAAAAGGCTAGGAGTAGGGGGAGTATGGAACAGGCAGCACCCTCAAACCTTCAGAAGTATGAGATGAACCCCAACAACTTGGAAAGGTGGATCTCTCTCACACGTACCAACACAGACTATCCCCCAATTTAACTGATCCCCAAAGGTTTTTGATTAAATAGCGGAATAGAAAATATGATCCCAAAAAAGTGTATGTATATCACACGTACACAACCACACTAGGCCCCAATTACTATTGTTTGTACCCCTAAAAGGCTAGATGAGGAGTAGGGGGAGTATGGAACAGGCAGCACCCTCAAACCTTCAGAAGTATGAGATGAACCCCAACAACTTGGAAAGGTGGATCTCTCTCACACGTACCAACACAGACTATCCCCCAATTTAACTGATCCCCAAAGGTTTTTGATTAAATAGCGGAATAGAAAATATGATCCCAAAAAAGTGTATGTATATCACACGTACACAACCACACTAGGCCCCAATTACTATTGTTTGTACCCCTAAAAGGCTAGGAGTAGGGGGAGTATGGAACAGGCAGCACCCTCAAACCTTCAGAAGTATGAGATGAACCCCAACAACTTGGAAAGGTGGATCTCTCTCACACGTACCAACACAGACTATCCCCCAATTTAACTGATCCCCAAAGGTTTTTGATTAAATAGCGGAATAGAAAATATGATCCCAAAAAAGTGTATGTATATCACACGTACACAACCACACTAGGCCCCAATTACTATTGTTTGTAGCCCTAAAAGGCTAGGAGTAGGGGGAGTATGGAACAGGCAGCACCCTCAAACCTTCAGAAGTATGAGATGAACCCCAACAACTTGGAAAGGTGGATCTCTCTCACACGTACCAACACAGACTATCCCCCAATTTAACTGATCCCCAAAGGTTTTTGATTAAATAGCGGAATAGAAAATATGATCCCAAAAAAGTGTATGTATATCACACGTACACAACCACACTAGGCCCCAATTACTATTGTTTGTACCCCTAAAAGGCTAGGAGTAGGGGGAGTATGGAACAGGCAGCACCCTCAAACCTTCAGAAGTATGAGATGAACCCCAACAACTTGGAAAGGTGGATCTCTCTCACACGTACCAACACAGACTATCCCCCAATTTAACTGATCCCCAAAGGTTTTTGATTAAATAGCGGAATAGAAAATATGATCCCAAAAAAGTGTATGTATATCACACGTACACAACCACACTAGGCCCCAATTACTATTGTTTGTACCCCTAAAAGGCTAGGAGTAGGGGGAGTATGGAACAGGCAGCACCCTCAAACCTTCAGAAGTATGAGATGAACCCCAACAACTTGGAAAGGTGGATCTCTCTCACACGTACCAACACAGACTATCCCCCAATTTAACTGATCCCCAAAGGTTTTTGATTAAATAGCGGAATAGAAAATATGATCCCAAAAAAGTGTATGTATATCACACGTACACAACCACACTAGGCCCCAATTACTATTGTTTGTACCCCTAAAAGGCTAGGAGTAGGGGGAGTATGGAACAGGCAGCACCCTCAAACCTTCAGAAGTATGAGATGAACCCCAACAACTTGGAAAGGTGGATCTCTCTCACACGTACCAACACAGACTATCCCCCAATTTAACTGATCCCCAAAGGTTTTTGATTAAATAGCGGAATAGAAAATATGATCCCAAAAAAGTGTATGTATATCACACGTACACAACCACACTAGGCCCCAATTACTATTGTTTGTACCCCTAAAAGGCTAGGAGTAGGGGGAGTATGGAACAGGCAGCACCCTCAAACCTTCAGAAGTATGAGATGAACCCCAACAACTTGGAAAGGTGGATCTCTCTCACACGTACCAACACAGACTATCCCCCAATTTAACTGATCCCCAAAGGTTTTTGATTAAATAGCGGAATAGAAAATATGATCCCAAAAAAGTGTATGTATATCACACGTACACAACCACACTAGGCCCCAATTACTATTGTTTGTACCCCTAAAAGGCTAGGAGTAGGGGGAGTATGGAACAGGCAGCACCCTCAAACCTTCAGAAGTATGAGATGAACCCCAACAACTTGGAAAGGTGGATCTCTCTCACACGTACCAACACAGACTATCCCCCAATTTAACTGATCCCCAAAGGTTTTT
The DNA here is from genome assembly GCF_965119305.1 of Pelophylax lessonae. Taxonomy (NCBI): domain Eukaryota; kingdom Metazoa; phylum Chordata; class Amphibia; order Anura; family Ranidae; genus Pelophylax; species Pelophylax lessonae. The sequence goes on along the minus strand of NC_138769.1, from coordinate 711,846,180 downwards.
GATTAAATAGCGGAATAGAAAATATGATCCCAAAAAAGTGTATGTATATCACACGTACACAACCACACTAGGCCCCAATTACTATTGTTTGTACCCCTAAAAGGCTAGGAGTAGGGGGAGTATGGAACAGGCAGCACCCTCAAACCTTCAGAAGTATGAGATGAACCCCAACAACTTGGAAAGGTGGATCTCTCTCACACGTACCAACACAGACTATCCCCCAATTTAACTGATCCCCAAAGGTTTTTGATTAAATAGCGGAATAGAAAATATGATCCCAAAAAAGTGTATGTATATCACACGTACACAACCACACTAGGCCCCAATTACTATTGTTTGTACCCCTAAAAGGCTAGATGAGGAGTAGGGGGAGTATGGAACAGGCAGCACCCTCAAACCTTCAGAAGTATGAGATTGTGTTCACTGTACCCCACAAAGATTGAGTTCACTGCACCCCACAATGATTGTGTTCACTGCACCCCACAAAGATTGTGTTCACTGCACCTCACAAAGATTGTGTTCACTGTACCCCCCAAAGATTGTGTTCACTGCACCCCACAAAGATTCTGTTCACTGTACCCCACAAAGATTGTGTTCACTGCACCCCAAAAAGATTGTGTTCACTGCACCCCAAAAAGGATGTTGTTCACTGCACCCCAAAAAGGATGTTGTTCACTCCACCCCAAAAAGATTGTGTTCACTGCACCCCACAAAGATTGTGTTCACTGCACCCCAAAAAGATTGTGTTCACTGCACCCCAAAAATGATTTTGTTCACTGCACCCCAAAAAGGATTTTGTTCACTGCACCCCAAAAAGGATGTTGTTCACTCCACCCCAAAAAGATTGTGTTCACTGCACCCCAAAAAGATTGTGTTCACTGCACCCCACAAAGGATTTTGTTCACTGCACCCCAAAAAGATTGTGTTCACTGCACCCCAAAAAGGATGTTGTTCACTGCACCCCAAAAAGGATTTTGTTCACTGCACCCCAAAAAGATTGTGTTCACTGCACCCCACAAAGGATTTTGTTCACTGCACCCCACAAAGATTGTGTTCACTGCACACCAAAAAGGATTGTGTTCACTGCACCCCAAAAAGATTTTGTTCACTGCACCCCAAAAAGATTGTGTTCACTGCAGCCCAAAAAGATTGTGTTCACTGCAGCCCAAAAAGATTGTGTTCACTGCAGCCCAAAAAGATTGTGTTCACTGCAGCCCAAAAAGATTGTGTTCACTGCAGCTCACACACAGAAAAATGGATGTGGATCACTGACACCTGCCTATCTCCAATCCCACACCACACAGCAATATCGATTGTAGTTTGTAGAACACAGTTTCCCTAAAATTCAGCAGGCTCTGTCCCTAACAGGATTGAGAAGAGATCGTAGATCAGGATTGAGTGCAGACCCCACCCCCCACACAGCAATATCGATTGTAGTTTGTAGAAGACACTGACCCTATAATTCAGCAGACTCTATCCCTAAAATGCCTACAACTCGCCCTGCCTAAACACTCCGACCTGTCCCTCAATTCTATCCGGACACAAATGGTTTTTTCCTGCCTATCTTTCCCTAATCAGCAGCCAGCACGTTGATGTGTGCTCTGTCCCTGAATCTAAGCAGCATAATGACGCCGCTGCGGCTGCCTCGAACTTATAAAGACTTGGTCACATGCTTCAGACGGCCAATCACAGCTACTGAGACATTTGCAGGCATGGCTGGGATGGCTTAAGGCACACCAGTTAAACGATTGTTGATTGGCTGTTGAAAGCCCGCCATGAAAAGAGCGCCAAAGCATGCAAAACCCGGAAATAAAACGACCGAACACGGATTTTTACCCGAACATACAGTAAAGTGTCCGTGTCCGTGTTCGGGTACAAAAAATCCAATTATTCGGTACGAACACGAATAATACAGTCCGTGTTCGCTCAACACTAGTCAGGGCATTAAAAATGGGTCGTGGGTGGGTATTCCAGCATGGCAACAATGGCCAAGAACAAAGAGCTATCAAAGTACGTCAGGGACAAGATTGTAGATCAACACAAGGCTGGAATGGGCTACAAGACCATCATAAAGCAGCTTGGTGAGAGAGTGACAACAGTTGGTGCGATTATTGGCAAATGAAAAAAACACAAAATAACTGTCAATCTCCCTCAGCCAAGGCAACAAAGGAGTGGCTCCAGAAGAAGCACAGTAAGGTCCTGAAGTGGCCTAGCCAATTTCCAGACCTTAATCCCATAAAAAAATATGTGGAGGGAGCAGAAGGTTCAAGTTACCAAACGTCAGCCTTGAAACCTTAATGACTTGGAGAGGATCAGCAAAGAGCAGTGGGACAAAATCCCTCCTGAGATGTGTGCAAACCTGGTGGCCAACTACAAGAAATGTCTGACCTCTGTGATTGCCAACAAGAATTTTGCCACCAAGTACTAAATCATGGTTTGCGAAGGGGTCAAATACTTATTTCACTAATTAAAATGTAAATCAATTCATACCTTTTTTGAAATGCGTTTTTCTGGATATTTTTGATGTTATTCTGTCTATCACTGTTAAAATAAAACCTACTATTAATATTATAGACTGATGGTTTCATTGTCAATGGGCCAACGTATAAAATCAGCAGGGGATCCAATACTTTTTTCCCTCACTGTGTTCACCAGCACACCATGGATCCACAATCATTGTTCAAATGTTTTTATTGCAGAGAGATCACATCATAAAGACAAGTGCAACGTTTCGGAGTCGTGCAGGATCCTATTGACTCCGAAACATTGCACTTGTCTTTATGATGTGATCTCTCTGCAATAAAAAACCTTTGGACAGTGATTGTAGATACATGGTGTGCTGGTGAATATATAAACTGTCTTGATGTTTCCAGGACCCAGCTGGTAATCGCTACAGCACTCACCATTGATGAGCCTTGTTTTCCAGGAACGTGTGCAATAGACAAGATTTTATTAAAACCTGCCCGCTGTCTTCAAAACATTTTTCTCATCTTCCTTGTATTTACCTGTAAAATCATTCCATTCTCACCCACTGTGTTGGAATCCATTATCAAAATACCTACATGTAGTTTCCTTGAAATTGACACTGTGATAAAGAGATTTATAGTCAAATCATTTAAATCTCCTCCATATAAGCCTTGGAAACCAGTCATCAAGTCAATAAGCTTTTTTTTCCCCTTCTAGCAAAAACTTGTGTATTGTCCAAAAAAGCGTTTATAAAGGAGGCGGGAGGAGGTGGGAGGCTGGAGGTTTCATAAACAAAAGAATTATGCTGTAAATAAAGTTTATAATGTTAGCAGCTCCTAGTCTTTTTTACCTTTATTTGCATTTTAATTGATTTAAAGATAGGTGAGAAATTGTGCATGACTTTTAGACATGTGTGGTTCATTTCCTCCTGAAATTGAAATTCGGACAAATTTTTCGTTATTCTGAGATTTGGATGTATCCAAATCTCTGAATGACAATAGTAACGCATTTAAATGAATCTTAAATAATGCAAAAGCAGTTCCAGATAAAATTCAAATTTGAATTATTTTTTAATCTAATTCAAATAGTTTTCAAATAAAAATCTAATTTGTGAAAAGAATATACTAGAATAGAAAATAAAGGAATATAATATATAATATAATATATATTATAATATAATATAATTTATATTATATATTATATTCCTTTATTTTCTATTCTATATATATATAATGATATAATATATATTATATTATATATTATATTCCTTTATTTTCTATTCTATATATGTAATATATTATATTATAATATAATATATTATATTATAATAGAAAATAATAGAATAGAATAGACAAGAATAGAATATAATAGAGTAAAACAGAACAGAATAGAAAATAAAATAAAAGAATAGAAAAAAAACATAGAATAGAAAATAAAAAGATAGAATAGAAAAATAAAAATGTAATAGAGTAAAACAGAACAAAATAGAATATCAAATAAAAGAACAAAACAAAATAAAATACAATAGAATAGAACATAAAGGAACATAATATAATAGAAAAAGAAGAGAATGAAATAAAATAGAAAGAATATAATCATCTTCTGAGATTTGAATTTCAAATAGAATAAATTTGAATAGAATAGATAAAAATAGAAAATAAAAGAATAGAATACAGAATAAAGGAATAGCATGGAAATAATATAAAAGAATAGAAAAGAATAGAATAGAAAAAAAATAATAGAAAAAAATAGAGTAAAACAGAACAGAATAGAAAATAAAAGAATAATAAAAAGAAAGAAAATAAAATAAAGGAATAGAATAGAAAAATAAAATAGAGTAAAACAGAACAACATAGATTAGAAAATAAAAGAACGGAATAAAATAAAATAAAAAAGAATAGAAAATAAAGGAATATAATATAATAGATTTAAAAAAAGAATAGAATAACATATAATAGAATATAATTATCTTCTGAAATTTGAATTTCAAATAGAATAAATTTGATTTTAAATACACTAGATAAGAATAGAAAAGAAAAGAATAGAATAGAAAAGAATAGAAAAAAGAATGTAATAAAATAAAATAGAAAGAATATAACCTTCTTCCAAAGTTCAAATTTCAAATAGAATACATTTGGATCTGAAGAGAAAAAAAAATGAATTTGAAAAGAATAGAAAATAATAGAATAGAATAGAAAATAAAACAATCGGATACAAAAAACTATATCATACATCATACTCACAAACGCATGTTAAAAATACGGATGTCAAAGACCTATATAGACAGGTAACCTCCAGGACATGGACTGCAGGAGAGCAGGATGGCGTTCATATTGATAGGCTGACGTGTTTCAAGAGAGAACCCTCTTCCTCAGAGCCCTCTCTAAAGACAAAAGGGGAAAAAGAGAAGTGCCTCTAAGTGTAGACTTTAATATAGACTTTAATATAGTTTAATGATCTCATAACTGAACTAAATACAAAATGTAAAACACAGGAAGGCTCATCAATGATAAAACCCAATGGAACGGTCTCCGCTGCACTGGAGGAGTCCAGATGTACAGCACTGTCAGGGATGTAGAGGCGGCTGAGACCGCCTGTCATCAGGATCAGGGACTGGAACGCTACGTGGACCACAGCATCAGCGTGGTGACCTCACTGGGGAGGAGATGCAATGTTTTTTTCCTGAGTATGTGCAATGCCTGGAATGGAAAGTCAAGTTCCAGTCAAGTTTATCCTCCCCAAACTCGCTCATCCATGTCTTTATGGACCTTGCTTTGTGCACTGGTGCGCAGTCATGTTGGAACCGGAAGAGGCCATCCCCAAACTGTTCCCACAAAGTTGGGAGCATAAAATTGTTCAAAATGTCTTGGTATGCTGATGCCTTACGAGTTCCCTTCACTAGGACTAAGGGGACCAAGCCCAGCCCCTGAAAAACAACCCCACACCATAATTCCCCCTCCACCACATGATTTGGACCAGTGCACAAAGAAAGGTTCATAAAGACATGGGTGAGCGAGTTTGGGGTGGAGGATCTTGACTGGCCTGCACAGAGTCCTGACCCCAACTCTATAGAACACCTTTGGGATGAATTAAACCAGTTTACTGCCCTTCACATGTTAGGGGGCCGGATTGTAGCCTGTGGGAGTAGAAAATTCCCCGGCATCGATTGGAGTAAACAATGCCATAGGCTTGGTGGCAGTGGGAGTAAAACAAAGTACATTATTGGTGTCCATGAGAACAATAGTGCCCCATTGATGGTGTCAGTGGGAGGAATAGTGCCCTATCTTTGGTGTCAGTGCGAGGTATAGCGCCCAATAATTGGTGTCAGTGGGAGAATTAGTTCCTCATCTCTGAGTAGGAGGAATAGTGCATCATATCAGTGGAAGGAATAGTGCCCCAAGGGCCGGATAAAGACAAGCAATGGGTTGCATCTGGCCTGCAGGCAATGGTTTGGAGACCTTTGATCTAGATCAGCCTTGAGGTTTCTTCAGGGGTGCCTTGGAAAAATTCCTAAAAATTGCCCAAAAATTGTATGCAAGCCAGAAGGTGGATCAAGCCTGCCTTTTAGTAAGTGATCGACCGATATCGGTTTTTCATTGCCGATACCGATACTGATATTTTGGGGAATGCATATCGGTATCGGCCGATATGCACCGATATTTTCAGACATTTAAAAACAATTTATTTTTATTTTTTTCCTTGACAGGTACTCTTGTGGAGGGATCTGGGGGTCTAAAAGACCCCAAACCCCTCCTCTGCACTTAAAAGCATTCAAAACACCAAGTTTGGCTGTTTTGAATGCGGTATTTTTTTAAAATTTGGCGCCGAGTACCCGGTTTTTGCATGGAGACCCGATCAGAGGCGAATGCGGCTTTGATCGGGTCTTCGGCGGCCGTGCAGGCTGATTGCCCAGGTCTCCCGGTGGGATGGGAGACCCGGGGGAGACACGGAAGGTGGCACATCGGTTGTCATTACAAAACAGTGGACCGTCGGCTATGGACGCCGGTGCTGGGGTGATGCCTCTAGCTGCAGGCATCACTCCGGTACAGCACTTTCCCGAAATATTGGCAATATCGGTAACCTCAGGAGCCGATTCCGATATATCGGGGAAAGTGCATATCGGCCCTTGATATATCAGCTTTACCGATAATTGGTCTATCCCTACTTTTAGTTACACAAAGTCACAGATTTTTATTGGGCGCTATTACAGCCTTCTCAGCATCCTAACAATCAATGACATCATCAGTTGGTAAGGAGGATGTTGGTTACCTACACAGCATCCTTCTGTGACCATTCCTTGTCCCTCTCCATCAGCACTGGGGTTACATTAGCTGACTGATGGAGAGAAACCAAGAGGGAAGAGAAACATTGGAATACTAGTCAGTACCAGTGTGCAAAAGTGGAAGATTAAATAACCTCTAACATGGGGTGTGTGGATGTTGCTGCTTTATGTAAAACTATTAGAATTGTTTTTTACATTTTAGAATGGGGTGCCCCAAGACTATCCATCATTTTAATGGGTGCCTTGAGATTGTCATTAACTTTAAAGGGTGCCTTGACTGAAAGAAGGTTGAGAAACTCCGACCTAGATCTTCAGCCTGTAGGAGGATTCAGCAAGTGCAGAGCTTATGCTGGGCTTTCTTATTAGACAGCTAATAGTGAGCATTTATGGGGAGGTGCCTGGAAATAAAGAAATATCTATAAATAAAGCTGCTGCTGATAAAAAAGGAGGACCTTTCTCATGTATTATATTAAAAAGTATCAGCGCTGCTATGTGATTAAATTAAATATATATCTCATACTATAAATATGTGCAAAAATGCCGTGTTTAAATATGTGGAAACATTAAATAAATATATAACCAATATAAATGAACCACATATATATGAGTAAATATATTATAAAGTGCTAGGTTCAACCTTGTGAACATACATGTATAATTATTACATATATGAATAAATACAGGTGATAAAAAATTGTCCAAATAATATGTGCCAAGTGATATTTAAATAAATCCAAATAGTTAAAGTGTCCAGTGCTTAAATAAATAGATCAATAAGCAAATTCATAAATAAGTGTGACTCTCCTCTTCATGCATCAAAGGTGCTCAGTGCTGATCTGCTGACATAAATTATTGTGGAGATTCAAAAAAGTGCTCAGTGCTCATCCGACCGAGTGCTCCCGTCTCAGTCCCCTACTCACCGGACTGTAAGAGGAGTCAAGCCTTATAAATAGTCAGAATAATTTAGTATGTGCGTTCCTAGGTCGCAGGATGTCTAGGCGCACAAAAAGGAGGGTTACTTAAGGGTGCCACATCCTAATTTACAAAGTGAAGAAAGTGGAGGGAAGAGATTGGACTTTATAGGCACCAATATTAAAATTGTATATTCTTTATTAGAGAATTCACAAAAGCACATTGATAACAAAACACAAAAGAAGAGACGTATGAAAAGGACAACATATCATATACAACAATTATTACAATAAGGCGGCAAAGCCTCAAAACGGTTGTGCAAATCGCATAGCCTATCAAGTATTGATTATTGGTACAACAATCACAAGCGATACAAGGATGACCTGTGTTCATGAGGCGGCCCTGGAGAAGGGATGGCCGTCTCCAAAGGGTCGTCTGTACATAGTAGATACAGATGTTTAGGTTGAATCCCAGCTGCCCTACATGTTTCGCTTAACCTAGTAAGCTTCTTCTGGAGCATATGATGAGAGCAAACATCTGCATAAGGACAAAGCAATAACAATGAATATCCTTATATGTAGACAAAACTTTTACATTTTTATAAGAGTTATTATACCGTCATATAACTGAATAGATCTAATGACCAGTCAACACATGGTTACATTTGAGGCTACGTGCCATACCCTTGTCACACCAGGAGACAGAAAGATAGTAGAAAGAGAAAGTAAGAATAAGAGGGCAGAGAAGAGAGAAAAAAGAAAAAGGGGGGGGGAAATGAAAGTGAAACAGAGAGGGAAAGGGTGGAAATAAAAAGGGGGGAAAAAGGTTGGCACTCGATTTTTTATTTATGACATGTACCCTAGACGTAATTGTTAGTATTTACTGATGTTTCCAAGTGTCCCGTTTTTTAGGTCATGCCAACGGTGCACTTGTCACATATATGGTCGTGCTTTTCTTTGTGTTTTTTTTTTTTTTTCTTCTCCGTCGGGGGTCTCCCTTCTTCTCCCTCTCCCCCGCCTTGCTACTAGCTTGGCATTTTTTTTTTTTTTTTTACTGGATTGTCCCATCTCAGCATTCTTTCCTTTCCTTGTCTACAGGAAGGCGCCGTGCATGTGGGGGCGTGCACACCATCCCCGCTGACTGCTCGGAGCCGACGTACGGCCGGGTAACCACGCCCAACGGTTGGCTGCCAATCGGCGCCCCCGCTGGCGTGGATAGGAGGTAGCGCTGTGGGTCGGCTGACTCACAAGGGCTCCCTCCCCCTGTCATGACGTGGCCGGCGTGGTGCTGGGTCACCATGGTGATGCCTGTGGCCCACGCATGCGTGGGGAATACTGGCCGGGGTTGATGACGTCACACGCTTGACTCATCACCCGGGACCATTGCCCTTAAATAGAGCGCACTATTCGCTCTAAAACATGGCGGTATCCCCATCCGGGGGGGCACACACACGGTCGCTGTAGCGGTAGCATACACAGCCTGAACACACCTGGGTAAGTCTACATGCTTCTTTTGGGCCATTTATCTCTATATATGGTGGTTTATTGTACTTACTACCTTCAATATCCACAGGTCTTAGGCACATGAGGTTATTCACCTCACCTACCCGTGTTTTGGGTTTGTAGGCCGGGGCTTTCTCTCCATTCGGCCGCCACATACTACCTCCTTTTGGGACCAAACTTCCATGATAACAAGCCCCTACCTTGTTCCGTACCCATGTGAGTACTGCCCCAGTTGGACCCATGTGAGTACTGCCCCAGTTGGCCCCATTAACTTTTCACGCTGCTACTTTTTGCTCTATCACAGCCCGGTGTCTTGTGGTTACCTATCATAATGGGGATGCCTATATCCATCTTAGGCACTTTAATCCTTACCTGTACCTTGCTGATGCATGTTGTCACACTTATCTGGAATTTCTTTTTACTTGTTATTACTACTTTCAACTGTTAAAATACGCGGTATTAATTAGGGATGCACCGAATATTCTGCGGCCGAACATTATTCGGCCGAAAATAGAGAAAATAGCACTTTCGGTGTTCGGCCGAATAAGTCAAAAGGCCGAATAATTTTGAGCCGAACAATGTCAGCTTCCGCCCTGACCGCTCACCTTCCTCATTGCGGTTCGCGGCTCCCTTCTCACACGCCGCCGGTGTCCTGTCCGGCGCGAGTAGGGGGTGTGACGTCACGCGCACGTCCCGCCCCCTGCTCCTGACTGTGGCTCCTTCACACTAGGTCCACGCCCCGTTCCCCTGTTCTGTAATGATCCTCTGCTATGATCTCTGTAATGATCCTCTGCTATGATCTCTGAAATGATCCTATGTAGTGATCCTCTTCTATGATCTCTGTAATGATCCTCTGTAGTGATCTGCTATGGTCCTCTATTATGATCTATGTAATTGTCCTCTGCTATGATCCTCTGCAGTGACCTTCTGCTATGATCTCTGTAATAATCCTCTGCTATTATCTCTGTAGTGATCCTCTGTAGTGATCTGCTGTGGTCCTCTATTATGATCTATGTAAATGTCCTCTGCAGTAACCCTCTGCTATAATGTATGTAATGATCCTCTGTAGCTTCCGCCCTGACCGCTCACCTTCCTCATTGCGGCTCTCACACGCCGCCGGTGTCCTGTCCGGCCGCGAGTAGGGGGTGTGACGTCACGCGCGCGTCCCGCCCCCTGCTCCTGACTGCGGCTCCTTCACACTAGGTCCACGCCCCGCCCCCCTGTTCGCGGCAAAATAAATGGAAAAAATGTGAAACACCGCGTTCGGTATTTGGCCTTCGGCCTTCGGCCAAGCATTTCATTATTATTCGGCTTCGGCTTCGGCCAAGAATTTCATTTCGGTGCATCCCTAGTATTAATCTTTGTATGAATTTGGGGTCTTTGTAACCGTAGCTATTTAGTTGCACTGAGGTGAGGTCTTGGACAACTGTCCTCATCCTAGTCTCCCTTCCAATTCCATCAATGTTTGGCTATTGTCCATTCCATTTATTACATTATTTATTTCAGGTTATTCGAAGTTCCTTGTCTGAATGTTAGGTCTGGTAATCCTACCAGGCTTTTTGCTCCAACTACAGCGCACCGATCCCCCTCGTTATTTCTTCTAGCCTTTAAGGCTTGATTTATCATAAGGTTCTCTCATCTGAAATATCTCTCTCAGGTATGTATTTTGTTTAATATATGATTGCAGTTCTGCTCACTCCATTAGAATACCCCATTTTACCATACTACGTTTGGCTCTATGTCTGCGGGCCTGGCTAGCACTCCCAGCATTCAGGCCCCCTTTTCCCCCCTTTTTATTTCCACCCTTTCCCTCTCTGTTTCACTTTCATTCCCCCCCCCCCCTTTTTCTTTTTTCTCTCTTCTCTGCCCTCTTATTCTTACTTTCTCTTTCTACTATCTTTCTGTCTCCTGGTGTGACAAGGGTATGGCACGTAGCCTCAAATGTAACCATGTGTTGACTGGTCATTAGATCTATTCAGTTATATGACGGTATAATAACTCTTATAAAAATGTAAACGTTTTGTCTACATATAAGGATATTCATTGTTATTGCTTTGTCCTTATGCAGATGTTTGCTCTCATCATATGCTCCAGAAGAAGCTTACTAGGTTAAGCGAAACATGTAGGGCAGCTGGGATTCAACCTAAACATCTGTATCTACTATGTACAGACGACCCTTTGGAGACGGCCATCCCTTCTCCAGGGCTGCCTCATGAACACAGGTCATCCTTGTATCGCTTGTGATTGTTGTACCAATAATCAATACTTGATAGGCTATGCGATTTGCACAACCGTTTTGAGGCTTTGCCGCCTTATTGTAATAATTGTTGTATATGATATGTTGTCCTTTTCATACGTCTCTTCTTTTGTGTTTTGTTATCAATGTGCTTTTGTGAATTCTCTAATAAAGAATATACAATTTTAATATTGGTGCCTATAAAGTCCAATCTCTTCCCTCCACTTTCTTCAAGCCTTATAAATAAACCTCAGCGGTCAGGATCCCTGGGTAAGCCTCCAGTATCAAGACTCCACAGAACACTATCTCCTCTTATTAATGCAGCAGCCTCCGATATAACTCATCCAGAATCAGATCCACCATAAAAATGTTTAAAAAGAGAGAGACCTCATCGTGCAGTATTATAGACTTTATTCCAAAGCAAATAAAATTGCACTACCAGCGTTTAAAAGACAATCAGGCGGTTGGATTTCCTATAACGGGGACGCCGGACATTCCTTTGCGTTCCACCCGCTCAACCCGGAAGTGACGTTGGTGCGTGAGAGTAAAGGCTTCTAACTATTTGGATTTATTTAAATATCACTTGGCACATATTATTTGAACAATTTTTTATCACCTGTATTTATTCATATATGTAATAATTATACATGTATGTTCATGAGGTTGAACCTAGCACTTTATAATATATTTACTCATATATATGTGGTTTATTTATATTGGTTATATATTTATTTAATGTTTGCACATATTTAAACACGGCATTTTTGCACATATTTATAGTATGAGATATATATTTAATTTAATAACATAGCAGCGCTGATACTTTTTAATATAATAGTGAGCATTGCATTGCTTACACCGGACCGCGCAGTTGTCAGTTAAAGCAATACAGTGCCGTATCGCAAAAAATGGTCTGGTCATTAACTGCTTGCCGACCGCCGCAAGTAGATTTACTGCGGCGGTCAGCCCCTGCCAGGCAGAGTGACGTTAATTAACGTCACTAGCCTGGGAGGGTCTGGGGAGCGAGCGCGCGCCCGCGGAGGCGCGCTCCCGCTCCCGCGCGGTCACGCACCCCCCCGCGCGTGTGACCAGCGGACCCGATGTCCGCCGGACACTCGGCGATCGTCGGGGGAAGAGGGAGAATGTCAGGCAGCTTGTGTAAACACAAGCTGCCTGTCATTCTCATCGCTGTAAAGACACTGATTACTCGGATCTAGTATGTAGATCCGTTGATCAGTGTCCTTACAGCTAGAGCCACAGCCAATCACAGTAAGAATCACGCCCCTAGGGACACACACAGCCCCTCCCTCCCAAATAAAGTTAACCCCTTCACTGCCAGTGTATTTTTACAGTAACAGTGCATATGTATAGCACTGATTACTGTAGAAATGTCACTGGTAACCCCAAAAGTGTCAAAAATGTCAGTCAAGGGTCCGATCTGTCCGCCGCAATGTCGCAGTACCGCAAAAAAAATCGCAGATCGCCGCCATTACGCGTTAAAAAAAAAAACAACAAAAATGACAAAAATCTTTCCCTTTGTTAGTAAACGCGATAACTTTTGCGCAAACCAATCAAAATACGCTTTTTGCGATTTTTTTTACCAAACATAGGTAGGATAAAACAAATTGGCCAAAAATGTTAAAAAATTTTGATTTTTACATTTTTTTTTTGGGGAATTTCATATAAAAAAATGTGAAAAATATTGCTATTTTTGCAAAATTGTCGCTCTTTTTTTGTTTATAGCGCGTGATCAAAAAATCGCACAGGTGATCAAATACCACCAAAAGAAAGCTCTGTTTGTGGGAAAAAAAGGACGTCAAATTCGTTTAGGTACAGCGTCGCACGACCGCGCAATTGTCCGTTAAATTCACGCAGTGCCGAATCGCAAAATACCCCCTGGTCTTTTAGCAGGAAAATCCTCCGGGGCTTAAGTGGTTAAGGAGGTAAAACCTCCCGAAACTGAACTGGTTAAAGTGGTAGTAAACCCAGGATTTTAATTGTTACCTACAGGTAAGCTTATAAGAAAGCTTTCTTTTAGGCATAGGCATGCGCAGTCTTTGGCATTAGGGTGTGCACCTCAAACCAAAGCTCAAACACATGTGCGTGTGTATTTATATATATATATATATATATATATAAATACATACACACACTTTTATAAATAAATATAAACAAACATTTTAAGCTGTATTAAAACATCCCCATTTACAGCAGGGTCTCCCATAGATCCCCCTTTAGAGAAGGGTCCCCATATAATCTATGATCTATGGGGACCCTTCTCCAAAGGGGAAATCTATGGGGACCCTGCTCTAAAGGGGGATCTATGGGGACCCTGGCCTGCTTTAAAGGAGATCTATGGGGACCCTGGCCTGCTCTAAAGGGGATCTATGGGGTCCCTGTTCTAAAGGGGGATCTATGTGGATCCTGCTCTAAAGGGGGATTTATGGCATAGATCCCATTAAGAGCAGGGTCCCCATAGATCCCTCTTTAGAGCAGGCCAAGGTCCCCATAGATCCCCCTTTAGATCCCCCTTTAGAGCAGGGTCCCCATAGATCCCCCTTTAGAGCAGGGTCCCTCTAGATTCCTCCTTTACAGCAGGTTCCTTATAGATCCCCCTTTACAGCATGGTCCCCAAAGATCCCCCTTTACAGCAGGGTCCCCAAAGATCCCCTTTACAGCAGGGTCCCCCATAGATCCCCCTTTAGAGCAGGGTCCCCCATAGAATCTCCTTTAGAGAAGGGTCTCCATAGATCACCTTTTAGAGCAGGGTCTCCATAGATCCCCCTTTAGAGAAGGGTCCCCATATAATCTATGGGGACACTTCTCTAAAGGGGGAATCTATAGGGACCCTGCTCTAAAGGTGGATCTATGGGGACCCTGGTCTGCTCTAAAGGGGATCTATGGTGACCCTGGCCTGCTCTAAAGGGGATCTATGGGGACCCTGGCCTGCTCTAAATGGGATCTATGGGGACCCTGCTCTAAAGGGGGATCTATGGAGATCCTGCTCTAAAGGGAATCTATAGATCTTCTTTAGAGCAGGGTCCCCATAGATCCTCCTTTACAGCAGGCCAGGGTGAGGTGAGGTCCCCCATATAGATCCCCCCTTACAGCAGGCCAGGCAAGGGCAGGTTCCCCATAAAATAGATCCTCTTTACTTAGTCTTTTCAGTTACTAGTACTGCTACTCTTACCTTTTTTTTCACCTGTCCCCAGGCCCAGGCAAGGTTTTCCTGCACCACCACAGTCCACAGACCACACTTCAGGCTCTCTGGCCTCTCCCCCTCCTTCTTTGCTGCTGTCCTCCTCCTTGCCGCGCCGGCTCACGCTGTTCTGTGCTGGTTCTCTCCCGCGCTGCGCTGGGCAGCCACTGCACAGCAAAGTCCCTCCCCCAGCCCAGACAGTCCCTCACTAAGAGATCACTCCACACGCCGGTCTCCACCACCACTCACTCCACAGTGGGCGGCGCCGGCTGGATCTATTTCTACATCAGATTCGGACTGGAGCTGAGCGGCTGAGCCGCCAAGCCGGGGCAGAGCAGACTCAGCAGCGGCCACGGCAGACCCTGCAAGGACCACCGATCCCTGGACAGGGCACGAGGGTGATTAGGGTGTGCCTGGGCACACCCGGCACACCCCGTGCGCACGCCTATGCTTTTAGGTTAAATGAATATCACCTAAACATGCATAGTTTAGGAGATATTCGCCTGGTTGGCAGCCGGTGACATCACAGGTATGCCATTCTTTCAGAGCTCTGTGCCGGTGCTGTAACTCCTACGCACATGTGCAGGAGTGATGTCATCCTGGCTCGGCCATTCATGCGGCCACAGTCCGCAAAACCTGAAGGAAGACCGGGTGAAGATGGAAGCCTCTGCAGCGGTGACAGCTCGCCACAGACTGGCACATTATGCCTTTACCTTGCAGGGAGAACTTATTTTTTACATTTTCTTTCTATAACTTTACTACCACTTTTAACTGATTTTGTACGTGTAAATAAATAACCAAGTGATTCTCCATGTCCCCTAGCTATTCTATAAATATGGGGTTCGTTTCCCGAAAAGGTTTACGTAGACTACACAAAAAATATAAAAATGAAAAAAAAATCCAGGGAAATGGACTGCACAAATCTATCATAAAACTTTTATAAATTACACACTATACTCATGTTTGCATTCCTCCCCACCATTACACAAAGTTAGAACTGACAGTTGTTATTATTCTCTCTCCAGAGACACCATTCAATTTAATTGCCTGATTCATTACATATATATATATACAAGGTAGCATGCAATATACATGGATGGGTTCATTGGAGTATAAATCTCATGAAGTAATGTCACCAATAAATAATCCAATAATTGATTTTCCCCTTCCATTTTATAAACCAAAGCCCTTATACCAATACCCTTTCATTTACAGTCTCTAAGAAGTCAGTGAATAAACTGACATTAACCACTATCATCCTATTGTGCTTTTTTTATAAATATGATGCTGCATAAATCCATCATATCGTGTAATTTATAGATAGACCAATATATGTTTTCACTTGGTTTGCATCCTTAACCACTTTAAGACTGAAAGATTTTGCTGCTCAATGACCAGGCCACTTTTTTAAACTTGGCACTGCGTGACTTTACTGACAATTGCGCGGTCATGCAATGCTGTATCCAAACAAAATTTACGTCCTTTTTTTCCCACAAACAGAGCTTTCTTTTGGTGGTATTTGATCACCTCTGCGCTTTTTATTTTTTGCGATATTAATAAAAAAAAGCAAAGATTTTGCGAAAAATTTACATTTTCTAATTTGACTGTTAAAAAATATCCAATATATTCAATTTTTGTCATATATTTAGGCCAAAATGTATTTAGCTACATGTCATTGACAAAAAAATTCTCAATGAGCGTATTTTATCCACTTTAAAACCGGAAGATTTTACCTCCTTCCTGACCAGGCCATATTTTGCGATTCGGCACTGCGTTACTTTAACGGACAATTGCGCGGTCATGCGACGATGTGCCCAAACTAAATTGATGTCTTTTTTTCCCCACAAATAGAGCTTTCTTTTGGTGGTATTTGATCACCTGAGCAATTTTTATATTTTGCGCTATAAACAAAAAAAAGCTACAATTCTGAAAAAAAAAACAATATTTTTCACATTCTGCTGTATAACATTCTCAAAAAAAAAATGTAAAAATCTAAATTTTTTAACATTTTAGGCCAATTTGTTTTCTGCTACATATTTTTGGTAAAAAAAAAAAAAAATCGCAATAAGCATAATTTGATTGGTTTGCGCAAAAGTTATTGCGTCTACTAACTACGGGAAAGATTTATGTAATTTTTATTGTTTTTTTTTTACTAGTAATGGTGGCAATCTGCAATTTTTTGCGGGACTGCGACATTGTGGCGGACAAATCGGACCCCTGACTGACATTTTTGACACTTTTGGGGGGACCAGTGACATTACTACAGTAATCAGTGCTAAAAATATGCACTGTTACTGTAATAATGAAACTGGCAGGGAAGGGGTTAACATTATGGGTGATCAAGGGGTTTAATGTGAGCCTAGGGGAGTGATTCTAACTGTGTGGGGTTGTGGTTGTGAAATGACCATAGAGACATGTGCTCCTATATAGAAGGATCACAGGGGCTCTATGATCATTCCAGAGAGAAGAACGGTCAGTTGGGTTTACAACAGCTGACCGTTCTTCTCTTTCAGTCAGGGGTTTCAACGATCACGGGTGCCAGGCAGCAATCGGAGCCCCCAACAGCTTCCCTGCTGATGGCAGCACGCGCTCGCCCCCTAGCCTTCTACTCGCGACCGGCGTTCAGTTACGGCGATTCACACAGGAGTGGATGCCTGTCGCAGTACATCTGCGGCAGGCGGTCGTAAAGAGGTTAAGATAAAAAGCCTACTGTTTGTAGCAGCCCCCCTAATACGCACCTGAGCCCCCTCTCTATCCAGCGATGTCCATGAGTCCCTCAGCCATCCGGGACTCTCTCTGCTGAATGGCTGAGACACAGCAGTGGTGCCATTTGCTCCCACTGCTGTCACATAAAGTCAGTTAGCCAATCAGGAGAGAGAGGGGCGGGGCCTGCAGGGCAGCTCTTTGTCTGAATGGACACACGGAGCTGCAGTTCGGCTTGGGTGCACCCATAGCAAGCTGCTTGCTGTGGGGGCACTCGACAGGAGGGAGGGGCCAGGAGTAGCCAAGAGAGACCCGAGAAGGGGAGGATCTGGGCTGCCCCGAGCAAAGCCAACTGCTTTGTTTGTTATTTAAAAAAAAAACAAAAACACAAAACTCTACAATCACTTTAACCACTTGCCGACCGCCCCATGCAGCTTTACTGTGGCAGGGCGGCTCAGCTGTGCATAATCCCGTGGAGCTACGTAATTATGTGCACGCGGTCTCAGTGGCACGTGCACGCCGCCAGAGCCGCGCTCCCACTGTGATTAGACACAGCGGGAGCCAGACCGCCGGAGGAGCAGGCTCGATCGCCGCCGGCCTCCCGCAATCTTTGGGGAAACTGACAGAAGAGCCGCCTGCCTATGTAGGCAAAGCAGGCGGCTCTTCTATCACACAGGCACAGTGAGATCGTGTGTCTCAGCTAAGCTGAAACACTGATCTTTGTGTGCCTTTCACAGAGCCCTCCCCCCCACAGTTAGCAAGCACATTAAGGAGCACACTTAACCCCTTCCCTGCCAGTGCCATTTATATAGTAACAGTGCATATTATTTAGCACTGTTTACTAAATTAATGCCACTGGTCCCCAAAAAGTGTCAAAAATGCCAGTTAGGGATCCAATCTGTCTGCCGCAATGTCGCAGCCCCGCTAAAAATTGCTGATTACCACCATTACTAATAAAAAATAAATAAAACAAAGTCCAAAAATCTATCCCGTCATTTGTAAACGCTATAACTTTTGCGCAAACCAATTAAAATACGCTTTTTGGGATTTTTTTTTTTTTACCAAAAATATGTAGTAGAATACAAATTGGCCTAAACTGATAAAAAAAATAGATTTTTTACATATTTTTTTTATTGGGAATGTTTTATAGCAGAAAGCAGAAAATATTGTTTTCTTTTTCAAAATTGTCGCTCTTTTTTTGTTCATAGCGCAAAATCTAAAAACTGCAGAGGTGATCAAGTACCACCAAAAGAAAGCTCTATTTGTAAGGAAAAAAAAGGACATCAATTCAATATTTGGGTACAGCGTCGCACGACTGCGCAATTGTCAGTTAAAGTAACGCAGTGCCGAATCGCAAAAAATGGCCTGGTCATTAAGAGGGTGAAGTGATACTAAACAGAGAAGTGTTAATTGCCATAATTTATTCACATAAATCATATATATTATATCCAAAAAAGGAGCAAGTAGGCGGGGCACAACGAGGGACTATAGACACCTGCTCAACCGGCGCTAAAATACAAGTACCTTAAAATCTATTATATAAAAGATATATGAATGCTTAATACAAACAATATATCTAACAAAGCTGCTGCTATAAATATAATGACATACAATAGAGGTGCATATATAATAATATCACAAACAAGATATACTACAACGCACTAGCAGCGCTAAAAACATAAAGAAGTATAAATGCAGTCCACTGGGATAAAGTCCATGTGCTCATATGATCATGCAATGTGCCCAGGATATTCTCTCCTGACAATCCAAGGTCGTGAGTATGTTGGTGAATACACCAGACCCTCCACCGCACCAGTGTGCTCCCCCAAATCAGAAACACTCACCAGAAATCTGGTCAACAAGCGCCTGTAACATCAGCCTATCACAGGCTTAGAAACGATCTCCTCAGGAATTAACCAGGAGCGCCGGCACTTGAACCGTCTCAATCGGATCAATTATACACACTGCAAGCTCTGCACCGTTTCTGCAGTGTTTGTCCCATTTGGGAGATTTACATTCACTTCCTGTCCCATACCCAAAACAGGAAATGAGAGGATATCCCTGCAAATTAAGGGAATATCTTGGGGACCCCTAGATCCCTAGAACTAGTATCCCCATTGGAAGGTTTCCCTTCTATTACTTTTCTGGGGAAAACGCAAAAGTTAGGATCTTATTTTACTTTCTCTTTTAATGGTAATGATAAACAGGAGAAATAGAGAGGGTAAATCACCCTAACAGAGGCACAGACAGCAATAAAAACTGCAAGGGTTCTAATCCCTTCCCACTCTAACCAAAAAAAAAAAAGTTTTGCCTTTAGTTATGCTTTAACATCTATGGCAGGGGTGTCAAGACTAGATGTCCAGAGCACCCCACTCCCCCTTACATCAGATGTAAAAAGCCCCCCACTATCAGAAGTGAAAAGTCCCCCACCTTCCCTTACATCACAGTGTACCCTCTTTACCTTTGGATTTTGCAAAGGCATTTGATACACACACACACACACATCATAGGTTGAACTGGATGGACTGGTGGCCTTTTACAACCTCACTAACTATGTAACTAATACTGATTTATATTAAAACCAGAGCTCGATTCCTGCAGGAATGCATGGGAACGGAGTTCCTGTACTTTTTCTATAGCAGGAACGCTGTTCCCATTAGCAGCTAGTCCCCCCGATACGATCCCAGCGCCTGGTGCCATCTCCTGCTCTGGGATGGTGGGTCGACAAGCCGAGGTTTTGGGTTCCCGACCCGCCATCCCCGAGCACAGTGTGAGGAAAGGAGCGGCACTAGAGGAAGCAGAGCCAATGCTTCCTGTATAGTGCCGACTCCTGTCACAGGCGGAGTGATACCAAATGCACTCCGCCTGTGACAGGAGCAAAACAGGAAGCATCGCCTCTGCAGATGAGAGAGGGAGGTAGAGAGAGAGAGAGAGAGAGAGAGAGAGAGAGAGAGAGAGAGAGACGAGGGAAGGAGAGGTAGAGGGAGAGAGATGAGAAAGAGAGAGAGAGGAAAGAAAAAGAGGATGGAAATAGAGCGGTAAAAAGAGACAGATGGAAAGAGAGAGAGGGATGGGGGAGAAAATATCAACAAGTGAGAGAGAGAAGAAAGAAAGGATAGAGAGGGCGGAGAGATAGAGGAGAAATAGAGAGGGAAATTTGCAACTCAAAGTATACGTAACCCACCATAGTACCCACCAGCATTACCCGCCAGCAGTAGCCACCACCAGTACCCGTCAGCAGTATCTGCCAGCAGTGCCAGCCAGCAGTAGCCACCAGCAGTAGCCACCAGCAGTACCCACCAGCAGTACCCACCAACAGTACCAGCCAGCAGTACCCACTAGCAGTACGAGCCAGCAGTACCAACCAGCAGTACCCACTAGCAGTACTGCCAGCAGTACCAGCCAGCAGTACCCACCAGCAGGTCCAGCCAGCAGTACCAGGCGGCAGTACCCACCACCGGTACCTACCACCAGTACCTGCCAGCAGTACCAGCCAGCAGTACCCGTCAGCAGTGCCAGCCAGCAGTAGCCACCACCAGTACCCGCCAGCAGTGCCAGCCAGCAAGAGCCACCACCAGTACCCGTCAGCAGTAGCCACCACCAGTACCCACTAGCAGTACCTGCCAGCAGTACCAGTCTGCAGTACCCACCAGCAGTATCCACAAGCAATACCAGCCAGCAGTACCCGCCAGCAGTACCAGCCAGCAGTAGCCACCACCAGTACCTGCCAGCAGTACCCACCAGCAGTACCATGATGGGGTCTTGTCTAGCAGCCATTTACACCCACTTATCAGACAGGAGTATAAAATGTGAACCTTAAGGGAAAGAGGACTCCAGGTTTAGGACTACCAAGCTGGCCCAAAACGCACGTTCCGAATCTGCCAGCCCGCTGGATGTGCGGCAATACTGTATGTACTGTAGCTTAGGATACATACAGTATACTGCGCTGAGCCAATCATGGTGAGGGAAGTATTCTATAAACCACTTTACGACCACCCGCTGCAGTTATACTGCGGCAGGCAGCCACTCGCAGGCAAATTGTCGTACATGTACGGCGCTCGCTCTGGGGAGTCTAGTGGGGGGGCGAGCGCGCGCCGCCGCCGGCGCGCTCCCACCTCTGCTCGTCAGCGGGGAAGCCGATGCCTGTGTCAGGCGGCTCCGATTGCCCCCTGACACCCGCGATCGTTTCCCGCTGAGAGAGAAAAATGGTCAGCTGTTGTAAACACAGCTGACCGTTCTTCTCTCTGGGATGATCATGTGATATAGGATATATAGGATCACATGTCTCTATGGTCATCTCAGAAGCCATGCCCCCCCAACAGTTAGAATCACTCCCCTAGGCTCACATTTATTCCCTTGATCACCCGCAAGGTTAACCCCTTCCCTGCCAGTGTCATTATTACAGTAACAGTGCATATTTTTAGCACTGATTACTGTAGTAATGTCCCTGGTCCCCCCAAAAGTGTCAAAAATGTCAGTTAGGGGTCCGATCTGTCCGTCGCAATGTCGCAGTCCCGCAAAAAATCACAGATCGCCGCCATTACTAGTAAAAAAATTAAAAATTACATAAATCTTTCCCGTAGTTTGTAGACGCAATTTTTTGCGCAAACCAATCAAAATACGCTTATTGCGATTTTTTTTAACAAAAAATATGTAGCAGAAAACAAATTGGCCTAAAATGTTAAAAAAAATTTAGATTTTTACATTTTTTTTTGTGAATGTCATATAGCAGAATGTGAAAAATATTGTTTTTTTTTTTCAAAATTGTCGCTCTTCTTCTGTTTATAGTGCAAAAAATAAAAATCGCACAGGTGATCAAATGCCACCAAAATAAATCTCTATTTGTGGGAAGAAAGGACGTAAATTTTGCTTGGGTACAGCTTCACACGACCGCGCAATTCTCCGTTAAAGTAACGCAGTGTTGAATCGCAAAATAGGGCCTGGTCATTAAGGGGACAAATCCTTCCGGTCCAGTAATGGTTTATGACTTCTATGGTTAGCAGCACCATAAATCCAATCCAGTAAATCAGAGAGTGGGCAGTGCTTGACCCGGAGAACATTGAGCTTTTACAGGACATTTTTACAGGGTCAAGGCCACTTAGAAGGTGAGCCAACAAGTAACAATTTCCATAGTGAAACATCAGAGCGAACAAGGTAAATCCTTGGATAAAAATGAGAACTTTGCAGCGGCTGGGCCATATTTTCAGAGCTGACATTTAACTGGAGAGTACCTTTAAGTTTTGTTTTAACAAACAAAGTACATAAACAGATTGGGATGATGAGATGCGCCCAAAATAGAACCCGCATTAATTACACCCAGCACATTCTCGCAATGCAGATCCTTCTTATAATATATTGCCGTACAGTATGTGGCATTTCCAAATGTAAATGAAGCCATAAAGATATTCATGGAGGAATTATGCATTCGTTCAGTGTCACTTCTACAGAGAGCTGAAACACTCAGCCTAATGGTTTATGGTGTAAGAGACATAATGAATCACCAGCAAGGGAATCGCTGAAGTTAAAGCAGATTATCTTAGGAATTCCAAATCCTATCGTGACTTTTTGGCTTTGTCACCTCTGGTGTTGAAGACTGCATCATTTATGGAGATAAGCAGTGCATGTCCTCATTAGCAGAAGCCAACGTGTCTACCTTGTTTCAAAGGCAGCTAAAATACGGTGCAGGTTCTAATCCTATTATGAAGAACGGCCTACAAGTCAAAGCAGAAGGAACATGGTGCGAAGATGGTGCAAAGTCTTTATTCATGAGCTTTGAAGGGGCTTGTGAACTACTTCCGGAACTAAGAGCGGCTTGAAGCATGATGTATCAAAAAGGATTTTAAGTTCAAAAAGTGCTTGTTAGCTTGTTAAAGTGAAACTCCAAATGCCTGTGAAACACACAGTTATGTCTTAAAAAAGTACCTGAACTATGACGCTGTGCCCAAAAAAAGTTAGGCTGAGGGCAAAGGGCTAGTCACCAGTATTGCCTGAAGGCTCCCTACATTTGATCTTTTTCTTTATTAATTATTTAAAATATCTTGTTCTGTGTCTCTGTGTGATGGTGCCTGTCTTGGTAAAGTAGCTAGGCTTTGTTTCCTCTTATCAGAGCTGCTACTTTGACAAATGGTGATCTGATGACTGGTAGGGAAATGGTCGAGCAGTAGCAGGAGAGATTCAGGAAGCACAGATCCACAGAATAATTGAAACAGAGGCACAGAGATGCTTGTACTGCAGGTCTTCGGGAACAGCTTCCTCTCCAGCAAGGAGAACAGTGATTGTGACATCACAAAATCTCACTCAAAATCTCTTGCAATGTGCAGTCAGAGACAACAGCTTCTCAAACGGGTTGATGTTTGGGTTCCCCTGGGATGTTGCAACCACAGGACCAAGGATCAACGCCAAGAAATGCAATGGTGTGGACCAGTCAGCTACTAGCACAATAACAACCAGTGACTCAAGGTCTGGACACTCGTTATTTATTGCAATGGTCTTAGTGGCCTGCCTGCTCTCACCATGACAAAGCATTAAGCTAAGGGCTACACCCTGCATTTAGAAGAGGATGGAGCCCAGACCTGCTCCACTTCCCCACTATTACCCTGCTACTGGAGCCAAAAAAGTAGGGCTCTGTTGTGAAGAGGGGACTGTGTGATTGTGGGCTCTGTGATGGGACTGTGTGATTGGGGGCTCTGTGATGGGGGGGACTGTATGATTGTGGGCGCTCTGTGATTGGGGGGCTCTGTGATTGGGGAGACTGTGTGAATGGGGGCTCTGATGTGAAGTTGAGCCTGTATGGCTCTGGGATGGGGGGGGGACTGTGTGATTGGGGGGGGCTCTATGATGGGGGAGACTGTTATTGAGGGGCTTTACAAAAGCGAAACTGTGTAATTGGGGGGGGGGGGGCTCTGTGACAGGGGGGTTTTGTTAGCACATGACTGTCACAGCACTTCATTTGAAATGAAGTCTTACTTTTGCAAAAAAAACAAGATTTCACAAGTGTTACAGAAACCCAGTGGCTTATTGGTTGGCAGATCTGCTCTGCAGATCTGAGGTCATTGGTTTGAATCCCAGTCAGGACACTATCTGCATGTGGATTCAAGTTCTCCCAGTGTTTGTGTGTGTGTGTCCTCTCACCAGAGGCGTAACTAGAACCTTCAGGGCCCCGGTGCAAGAAACCATGAAGAGCCCCCTGGAATCCTGGCCGGGGCCCTTCCCTCTAAGCCTGGGGCTCTTCCCACTGATCCTGGGGCCCTTTACTCTCGTTGCGGGACCCTTTATAACGGTCCAGAAGCGGGACCCTTTCACATGTTCTGCAGTGGACCCCCTTCCTGCCATTTTGGGGCCTCCCCACGGTGGTGGAATGCCAGGGCCCGGTCACAAGTGTGACCTTTGCGATCCTGGAAGTTCACCCACTGGTGTCAGTAGTTTTTATTTTTTGGTATTTTAATTGCATTATTTTTTTTAGCATTTTATTTTATTTTTTTACATGTGACTGACTATGACTCTGTCCATTCAGAAAAGGAAGGAGCTGGCAAATTGCATATTTACTGACCCCTTCCTGGTTCTCTATTGTGACACATCCCCTGCAGCAGCCGGCAGGAGAGGGGAGGGAGCACAGGCCCTGGAGCATGGGGCCCGGTTGCAATTGCAACCCCTGTAGTTACGCCCCTGCCTCTCACCCTCCAAAGACCTGCTTGTAGGTTATCTGAATCCTTTACAAAAACTGGGTCTCGTGTATGCATATATTTGCGTTAAGGAACTAAAGTTGTAAGCTCCTTGAGTTCAGACAGGAATTGATGTAAATGTAAAAGTTCTGTGAAAATTGTCAGCACTGTAAAAAAGTATGGATGAACAGCAGCCATGGGAATGCTTCTCCAACATTTCAAATGCCTAGGAAGTGTTTGTAAAACTGAGTTGAATTCTATGATTCTGGAGCTAATGGTTGAAATTGGTAACTGTTTGTCAAGTGCTGGCTGAATGCATCAGTGCTTGATTAACACAGGGGCCATTTGGAAAGATTGGGCATTTGATAAGCTTTCACATAAACCACCCGTGTGAACAAGTCCAGGTTAGATTTTAAAAAATAATATTTGTAGGGTAAACACTATTAATTTATAAAGTTTTAAAATGTAGCACCCTTGTCTTAAACAGGGGTTACTGGTAAATTTAGCTGTGTTAGGTGGTAACTACCCTGGCTGATTTATAGTCTTTGTGATCATTTGGGTTTTCTCCTAAGCATGGTATAAATGTGGTTCCTCCCTACTGTCAATAGGTGGCACTGTTGCCTTTGGCATTAGTATAATGAGCTGCAGTGAGACTGAGTCATGAATATGCATATCTCTTTCAGCCAATCAGTAGGAGTTTCAGGTCACTGAACATGCTGGGAGAGAGTATATATTTGGATGAGGTCAGGTAATCTGGGTCCTTCGACCCAGATCTTATTTCGGTGTTGGTGTATGAGGAATAGCTGCATTGGGTGGAGCCTAGAGCCTAAAGCCTGGCCATGTGCTCATCAAGGCTCTGCTAGAGAGGGCCTGTTTTCTGCCTGATGGCATGAGGAAAAGGATGGACTTCTGAGATGAAGTACCAGAGGTTACTCTTCATGAGCTGGGGACCGTGGAGAGGCTGGGAAACCATCAAGAGGGACTCATCCAAGGAAACCCTGCAAGGTGTTGTGAGTTTTTGTTGCCATAGGAGACAGCTGTTGCTACATAGATACAGAACATTGGGTGCAGGCCTAAGGTCCTTGTTACGTCTTGCTGTCTACCTGACTGTTTTTTTTTTTTTTAGTCTGCTGATCTGTCTTCCTACATTTATTTGTTGTGAGCAATAAACTTACTCTTGTTCATCCTAAAAGTGACTAGCGCCTATCTTTTCTGCAACTGTCCACACCCACTATGCCGAAGAACCAGCACCCCGAGGTGAAAGAAATACCAGCCCTCTCTAAAGCCAGGGGTCAGGGGGCTCTACAAAAAATTAATCCTAAAATATTGATAGTTATAGAACAGTGGTCTTCATACTGTGGCCTGGGGGCCAGATGCATCCCTTTGCCTTTATTCTGCCCTTGGGGCATTACTCCCACTAACACCATTGAATGGGCCCTATTCTTCCCATTGACATGAGGCACTATAGCTCCCACTGACACCAATAATGGGGCACTATTCCTCTCACTGACACCAATGATGGGGCACTATTCCTCTCACTGACAACAATGAGGAGGCACTATTCCTTCCACTGACACCAATGATGGGGCACTCTTCGTCCCACTGACTCCAATAATGAGCCACTCTTCCTCCCACTGACACCAATAATGGGTCACTCTTCCGTCCCACTGATACCATTGATGGGGCAATCTTCCTTCCACCGACACCTTTGATGGGACTCTATTCCTCCCACTGATGTCATTGTTGGGGCACTATTCCTCCTACTGACACCACTGATTGGGCATTACTTGTCCCACTGACATCATTGACGGGGCATTATCTATAATACTGATGCCAACTATGGGACACTATTCATCCCACTAAAACCAATGATGGGCCATTGTTTGATTCCACTGATGTTATCCAATAATGGGGCACTATTTCTCCCACTGACACCAATGATGGGGCACTCTTCGTCCCACTGACGCCAATGATGGGGCACTCTTTGTCCCACTGACACCAATAATGGGGCACTCTTTGTCCCACTGACACCAATAATTGGGCACTCTTCTGTCCCACTGACACCACTGAGGGCAATCTTCCTTCCACCGACACCTTTAATGAAACACTATTCCTCCCACCGACATAATTGTTGGGGCACTATTCCTCCTACTGGCACCACTGATTGGGCACTACTTGTCCCGCTGACATAATTGATGGGGCACTATCCATCACATTGACACCATTGATGGGCCAATATTCCTCTGACTGATGCCAACTATGGGACACTATTCATCCCACTAAAACCAATGATGGGCCATTGTTTGATTCCACTGATGTTGTGGCATGTTCTATTCCCGTTAGCCACAGTCTGCCCCCACCCCCTCCCCAAATCTGAAGAACAATAAACTGGCCCTTTATTTAAAAAGTTTGGAGACCCCTGTACTAGAGTGAGATAGTGGCGGGGATTCTACACAGATCTCTTTCTCCAAAATAAGGGCAGTTCTTTCAGAGTACTAAGTATGAAACACTTTGTAAATTAAATAAAACATTGATAATACCAGACCTTTCAAGTACAATCTAAGGGTCAGAGTTAGCATTAATTATCATCTGTCCAAAGTTGTTCTACTGGCGCACAATAAGATACATCATGTCTGCCAAGTTTTTCTCTGAGCCTCAAACTGTGTGAATTAAATTTCAAGACAGTAAGAATCTAATACAACAAAGTTCATTCCAATTAAAGGTGATCTCAAAAATGTCAGAATAATTAATGCTCTAAAAGGAGATGAATAAGAATGCCGAGCAGAAATTGTTAAGCGATGGCAGGCCTTGCCTAAAGATTTTCCTATTTCTAATGCCCAACTTTGAACAAAGGTAAAAGACAAGCCCTGCGAAAAATAACCATTTGGTTGTCTTCAATATCAATCACTGTTGTCCCACCAGATGCACACCTGCTTGCCGTGGGACTATCTGGCCCCTTTCTCTAAACATTAATTCCCTATTGGATATTTCCTAGACAACCTGCACTGTTTGATAAGCTCAATGTGCAGAGAAATCAGCGTAAGCATTTACAATACATGAAAGGAGCCAGTACAATTGTGCAAGACTGAAGTGAAGGCTGGGAAGCTATTGAGCTCCATAGGCTTTTGACAAAATAGGAGCTATGGATAGTCTCGGAAAGGTGAAAAAGGGGACTGGAGCTCCACCAAATGGCAGTATATGAAATTACATTCAAATGTTATATTTCATGTATTTTTCTAAGCAATAAAAACAAAAATGAACAAATAAAACAATCGTAATCTATATTTTTAAGATAAACCTATTCATCCTACAGCTGTTAAATTGTCATACTATCATATGATTTTTTGGGTGATCACTGTGTACGCCTTTGGCAGTGGTTTTAGAGTCTAGTGATGTCCAGATTAGTTTTCCTTTTTCAGTCTAAAAATATTTTCACAGGGAATGCTTGATTAGGCAAGCAATGCAGTGTCCTTTGGATTTACTGTGAGATGAAGTGGAAGCAAAAATAATAATATCTTTCTCAGAGATGTATAGTAACTAAGTAGAACTACTTCACTACTGTACTTAGGTACCGAAAGGCGGTATCTGTACTTTCCTATAGTAGAATTTTTTTCTCCTACTCCCACTTTTACTTCACTACATTTTTTCGATGATTTCAATACTTCTACTCTAATATATTTTTTTTTTTGTGCTGTTTTTTTTGTGCTGCATAGTTACTCGTTACTATTATAAAAATTACCACTGCCAGAACAGTAGATGGCAGGTTTCATGAAGCTCAAAACATGTGTATTATCAGCGCATATGAAAATAAATGCTACTGTATGTATAAATAAAAGCTGCATTTGAAATAATAAAAAAACAATATGATGTTCAAACTTTTGACTTCTTTCTTTAATAAATACATAACACAGTACCTGTACTTTTACTTTCAGTACTTGAGTAACAATTTTTTTTTAAAACTACTGGTACTTTTACTTTCAGTACTTGAGTAGCACAATTAAAAAAAAAACTACTTGCAATACTTAAGTACAAAAAATGTTGAATACTTTAGTACTTCTACTCAAGTCACTTTTTGATCGAGCACTTCCACTTCTACTCAAGTCACTTTTTGATCGAGCACTTGTACTTTTACTCAAGTATGGGTTTCGAGTACTTTATACAACTCTGATCTTTCTTGTGTAAACTACTAACCCCCCCGACCTATATTTGAGATGAAAAAAGGCAGACATGTCTGAAGTTCATCTTGGATGGCAACCCTTGCTCCTTTCACAGATACACTGGAAGTTTGAGCCTAGCCACCCAAGGGCAGAAAGTGTGTCATTCACAGGATCACCAGGTGAAAATAAGGGAAAAAAAAAGAATGCAGCATCTACATTTAAGGACTTGGTAAGCTGCATCATATTACATTTTTGTTGTTGGGTTTAGATATGCTATTCCCCCGCCTCATCCAACCACCATACTGGCAGTAGAATATGGTTGGTATTAACATATTATTATAATTTGTTTTCTATTTTTTTTTTTTTCATTCCCTCCGCAAAATTTGATTCAAATTTAAGAATGTATTTTTTGCAAAATCTTTCAAAATTGAGAGGTAGTTCCCTCTAAGACAGTTGTCCTTGAAACTTGTCCATGTTGAAAGATTTTCCTTCACCTCCTATTCCAGTGACAACCATACATTTTTTACATTTTTCATCCTGGAACCTGGAAGAGTAACTGTGCCCTACTATATCTAATACTGAGAAAAACAGATATAGATGCACTTAAAGCGGGGGTGTCAAACTGAATTTCATTGCAGGCCGCATCAGCATTATGGTTTCTGTCAAAGGGCCAGTCGTATCTGTAAGACTTGATGTCCAGAGTGCCCCACTCTTTCATTTCAGGCCACATCAGCATTATGGTTGCTGTCACAGGGACAGTTGTATCTGTAAGACTAAACGTCCAGAGTGCCCCACTCCCTTTACATCATATATCAAGAGCCCCCCCCCCCCCATCATCAGAAGTCAGGAGTCCCCCATCCTCCCTTACATCACACTGCATCCCTGCCTTACCTTGTGCTGCTGCCAGGAAGAAGCTGGAGGCAGGGCTGGGAAGCAGAAAATGCAGAGTCTGGAGGAGGACCTGAGGGGATTTGGAGTTTGCTGAATGCTGAAACCAGGGGAAGTGGTGAGGAGGGGGTACTGCAGCTGCACAGAGAGGCACATGATCTGTAGGAGAAGTTCTGTCTTTTTATTTTCTGCCGACTGCTGAGACGAGGAAGAGGGGGGCAGATACGAGCCTCTCCGTGGCTGCATGAAGAAATACAGGATCTGGTGGAGTGGAGGAGTTCTGTCCTCCTTTCTGCTGCTGACTGCTTTGACATGGTGAGAGCAACAATAAGAGGGTTGCCGCAGCTGTAGGAGAGGTACAAGGGCAACATGAACTGGCCTGGATTTGGCCCCAGGGCCTTGTGTTTGACGCATGTGGCTTAAAGTATACAGTATGTAAAAGCAAAACTTTTGTATCCAGTTTTCAAAAAAGTAAGGAAGGATAAGATCCAATGGTTTTATTGCTGTTTATGTCTCCCAAGGTACGATTCATACCTCTATTTGTACTGGTGAGCACTGTCACTGAAACAAAAGGTAATGGGTAATTAAAAATGTTCACAAAACACATAAGTATGGAGAACGGAGGGCCCGTATGCTCTAAATTGGTAGTCATCCATGGTTCCCCTCACCCCTAAACAAGGGATGAGTGTGAGAGTTAACCCATACACCCCTCCCCCCCCCCCTCCGATCCTCCGGTACTCACTTTTTTGCCATGAACAGACTGAATATAATGTATCATTTATAATACTTCTCTTTATCTGGATACCTCCCTTTATATTCCTTGGTGGGACAGAGACCGGGAGGGCTCTCCCTCCCCCTTCTTTCCTTCCCCTCACTCCCCTTCCTCCCCCCCTAGTTCCCCCCCAAAACTTAATTCCATTAAACCACTATGCCACCATTTGGATGTGGATGGATTCTGGACACCAAGTTGTTGGTAGTCTCGATCCTGTCCCCTCATTTTCTCCCTTTCGCACAACTATGTCAACCCAGATTCCAATGAGCCCTGTTCATGAACTATCTAATCCCCCCCCCCCCGACCTTAAGTTAGTAGATTCTACCCCTGGTCAAAGATGGATTATAGTGCCAGCACCCACTTTACGTACCAACGCACTTGATAGATATGTTTCTATATGGAATTGATAGCATTGAAATGGTTTATAACTATACTCACTTGAGTACAATTTTTTTTTTTTTTTTCATGTTCCTCTATCTTGACTATAGAGTCGGGCAGGGCCATGTGCATACTTTGTTTATCCTGTTTATTTTGTTGATGCGAAGTTCATGTTCATGCTGTTTCGCTGTATGACTTGTTCTGTACTTTATAACTCAAAAAAACAATTTGGAAAAGAAAAAAGATTTCCCTAGAACAAGAGTTGAGATGACATATTCTACTGGGAACACCCGTTCCAGGGACAGCTGTTTCAGAGGAGAATTCTCCCCACTTTGGTGAAATTTCAATAACTTCCTGTTGCATCTCTGGGACACGTCCCCAACCATACACAAAAAGCAAAAAATAACCGGACAGGGCTTTCAACCCTTCCCAATTCTATTTAAACTGATGTAGCACCCTCCTAGTTAGATGCTAGAGAGAGGGAATATGGTCTTGGATCTTTTCTGCTTACCAGAAGGGTTGCCAGGTAAATCTATATTGTTCTCTGCCTACCAGAGAGCAGGATCTGCTAGTGAGGTCTGCTCATGGTGCTCAGGTGCAGCTCAGTTTGTCTGAAGTGTTTCACACTGGTCCAATAGGGAGGCATATTGGACAGTGGGAAGAAACCTGACAAATGAGTGCACAGGCGTTTAATACAGCCCTGGTGATTGGCAGAGGAATGTGCCTTGGTGCATGCAGGGATACTGCATAAATGCCAAGGGCACACGTGCTCAGGGTCTTTCAGCTGGGGAGCAGGGTCCTGGAAGGCGGCTGCCTCCTCCTCTGTAGAAGTTGCTATGTGGCCTCAGGTGGTCGACCTGAGGGTCTCAGAGTTGGAGAGGAGCTTAACCCAGAAGTCCTGCAGAGCAGACTGGAAGTGAGAAACTGGAAAGGATCTGATTCTGCCTACAGTGAGTACAGATCTTTGTCAAGGGGCCTGTCCTGAGGGGGGCCATCCCTTCAGCTAGAAGAGTCAGTGGACGGGTGTCAGTAAAGGGGATGCTAGAGAGAATCCGGACGATAATGTAGTGCATTAAGTCTGTTGCTGGAGAGAGAGCAAGAAGACTTAACCCTTTACAAAAAGTGGCAGTATGGTTAAAGCAGTGTGACTGCTTCCACAAGTAACCTGGTGAGGCCAAGTGAGAGTTATCCTTATCTACTGTAAATAGTTTAAGTTGGAGTATCCCGCTATTCCCTTCTCCCATCCAAGATCCACAATAAATACCCAAAAAAAAAAAAAAACCCTGGACTGTTTATTGAGTAAAGAGCCATTGGGAGTATTGATGAATGTGTGAACTGTCCCTAAGTGACTGTCTGCAGGTAATCAGAGGAGGCCCAAGAAGTCATCACACAGCAAGCCCTAAGGGGACAGGGCTACACTAAGAAAAAAAGTTTTGGCCAATGTGGGGGATTAGCTCAAGTGAAGATCACCTTCCCAGGGAAAAAGACAATCCACATGGCAGTTCTTTTATGAAAATTCTGACTTCTAGTCAGTTTTATTTATAAGGGTGGCAAACAAAACAGAAAATAAATTCTTGCCATCAAGGCACTAACTAAAGAGTAAAAATTCTTCTCTGAAAGAAGAGGAGGGTGAATAGGGCGCTTCTGCCAAAAAATCTTCTGATGAGCTGTATTCAAGGGATCATCAAGGGGAGGATGTATGGAGACTGGAAAGGCACTGGAGCAGCTCTTCAAAGAGCAGAAGCAACTCTCGTACAAAGATAAACAACAAGAATGGGCTTCTAAGTGCAGTATTCCAACAGTTTAATAAGCATAAGTTTAAAAAGTTTTACAAGATCGAGCATATACTGTAGCTAGGCCCATAAAACCAATAATCCCGACTCCTGTCACTACACTCCTATGCCGACATGCTATGCTGATCAGCTGCTGTAGAAGGAGGGGAGAGAGAGGGGGCAAGATGGTCGCCACACTTCCAGAATAACCGCAGAGGCGTAACTAGAACCTTCAGGGCCCCGGTGCAAGAAACCATGAAGGGCCCTTCCCTTCAAGCCTGTGGCTCTTCCCACTGATCCTGGGGCCCTTTACTCTAGTGGGACCCTTTCACAAGTTCTGCAGTGGGCCCCCTTCCTGCCATCTTGGGGCCTCCCCACAGTGGTGGAATGCCAGGGCCTGGTTGCAAGTGTGACCTTTACGATCCTGGATGTTCACCCACTGGTGTCAGTAGTTTTTATTTTTTGGTATTTTAATTGTAATATTTATCATTATATTTTATTTTTTTACAATGTCACTAACCATGACTCTGTCCATCATTCAGAAAAGGAAGGAGCTGGTAAATTACATATTTACCGACCCCTTCCTGGTTCTCTATTGTGACAACACATCCCCTGCAGGAGAAGGGAGGGAGCACAGTGGGAGTGGGGGGGGGGGCAGCACAGTAGGGGGGGGGGGGCAGGGGAGCACACAGGGGCCCAGAGGCAGCAGAACACAAGTGAACTGGATAGGAGGAGGGGGCAACATACAGAGGAACCAATCTCCTCCATATTCCTCCTGCAGCTACAGGAAGAAAAATGAGGACGGATATTTCTCTATATGCTGCCCCTGCCACCCCTCCTATCCAGAAGTACAGGGGAGCCGCATAAGCCCCCTGGAGCATGGGTCCCGTTTGCAATTGCAACCCCTGTAATTACGCCCCTGGTGGAACACACATGCATCGCATGGAATTCATGTATTAGAAGTGACGTCAGGCGGGGGTGGTAACGTGTTTTGGAGCATGTGCAGTAGCTTCTTCCTCGGACCTGATTCCACGCAAGGCACATGTGTTCCACAGTGGTTCTGGAAGTGCGGCAGCATTGCATTGTGCAGTGTAGTGACAGGAATCTGGATTATTATTTTGATAATCCTAACTATATGCTGGATCTTGTAAGTATGTTTAACCTTATGCTTATTAAACAGTTGGAATACTGCACTTTGAAGCACACCTTCTTTTCGTTTCTCTCTGAAAGAAGGGCTTCTCTCAGTCTCCAACAAGAAAAAAAACAGTCCTACAAAAGTTTTTTCTCTTACAGAAAGTTTTCCACATGTAGCTCTCTCTCAGGTACCTTCTTGAGCCTCAAAACTTTCTTTTTATGGAACACACGGATAGTACAGATATCTCAACAGAGATATAACAACAAGTCCTTCCTTTATTTTATCCCTCCTGCTGTTAGTCACAAGTGGGTTCGTATCCCACACTGTCAAGGTGGCCTGGAAAACCTGGACCTGATTCCCCCTTATATGCAAAAAACGTATAGAGACCGCGCTCATAAAAATTGTGCATAACAAAAAAAACATATCAATCCATAAATTGATTATAAACCAAATATTATGTATCAATTGTGCATAATAAATGACATATTAATCCATAAAGTGATTATAAACCAAATACTGTGAATCAATAAAAGTCCAAATCCGGGTTGAAACACAATGTGCGTGGAAAAAATCACAACAATTCAAAGGATGATTGTGAGTCTCTTTTACTGTGAATAAAGAAAACCCCAATTTCTAGTTGGAAACAATTTTCTTTTCCTTGTGTAAAATGTGTTAATGCAGGTAGGTGCAGCCTCCACCAGGTAACTTCCACCAGGGCTTACAACACACACTAGCTGCTTACCAGAACAATTTAACCCCTATTACAGACAGTCAAATCAGGCAGTACAACAAATGGGTGATCCTCCTTGGATTTTATCACCAGGTATGTATAAATGTCTCAGCAGTTAGGCAGGCATATATAAAAGGGGAGAGACAATGAAGGAAACCCTCATGGTGTAGTAGATAAAAACATAGTAGAAACTTACATTTAGGCAGTCCACATTGATCCGGTCAAATAATAATCTGAAACAGCAATTCAGAGCAGGGGATGCCGCTTCCGCATTCCTCCTGCATTCCAGATACCGGAAGTGACATATGGCGCTCTCATGTCCCAACGCGTTTCGTCAGCACGCAACTAATGTCCTCAGGTGTCCCCCTTAGTTTGTCACATATGAAAGCATGCCAGTCCCTCAACCATCTCAACTTTCATTATTAAAATGCCAAAAAAAAACAGCGCTTGCAATGGTGTAAATGTCAAGGAATAAGGTAAATGTAGGATACATCAATTATTTAAATAATGTAGAGTGCATTTGTGCTACACCAAATATTAACAACAAATACCATCAATTAATGGGATAATTAAAGTGCAATAGTGCCAAAACTAAATGACAATAATTTTGTGAATAAAGTGCAATAGTGCTAAATGCAAAATATGAACAATTAAAATAATTAGTGCTAAAGTGCAGAAAGTGGTATAAACAATGTCCAAAATTGGGTAAACAGTCCACTCAAAGTGCAACGTCAATAAGGTGCTGAAGTAAAAAAGAAGGTGCTTGAGGTGCTCCACGCAGTGGAAAAGTGTTCCAAAAACCCTCTTGGGGATCCACTCACCAGAACTCAATGGTTAATGGGCCTTGAACATGAGAAAACCAATGGTCCTCCAGCGTAGTATGACCCCTTCTGGAGCCTCTCAAGTACAGTAAATGGATCAGTAAACCTCCAGCCTCCAATATTGTGAAACCATCGATATTCACTCAAAAAGGAAGGAATGGACCAAAAATAGTGAAGCACCCAAAGTATTTTATTATTAAATGCAAGATTAAAAATACTCACACATGATAAAGGGTAAAAGCGTATGAAAACCACATTAAAACAAACGATCGCCGTCTCCTTCCGGGAACGCAGTCGGCAGGCTTTCCACGAGATGCAGGAAGTGACGTTGTGTGGTTGCCGTCTGCCGGAAGTGCGTCAACGCGTTTCGCCCGCCTACAAAGGGGCGTTATCAAAGACTTTTTTTTTTCAACCTTTTATTATGTCACACTATACATACTTTAAGCAGGAGAAGCAAAAATAGGACCAGTTTGCTCTTCCCCGTTGTATGTGCATGTATGTAAGGGGGGGGTAGTTAATGTGCGACTTACTTTCTAATGGGAGGTAGATATCCCTTTACCCATCCAGAAGACACAAGGTTGGATCTCTTTTGGTCTTTTGTTAATTGTCAGGTATCTACTGCCTCCTTCCACCTCCCTGGCTTACCCCAATGTCAACCTCACCAGAAAGGTAAATTTACACATTAACAGAACATTCCTTTTTTCCCATACCATTTTTAGCACTTTCTAGATTTTAATCAGTCATTTCAATTAAATTCTTTGAAAATATTCTATAATGCATGATGACCTGTAGAATTCAGGAGGCAATCTACTGAAATGACCACTTCATGCACCGCATTGTCTGCATTTTAATGAATATGCTCATTAGCTGGTTACATATAGTTCTCAATGCCCAAAGAGCAGGGAAGGTATGCCAGAATTAGCTATGCGCGCTCATTTAGCTAAAATGTAACTGAAATGAAAAATTGTATGGCTGTATTCAAATTATGACTACAGCTACGCCAAGTACAGAACATGCCACCAATTTCAGGTTCAATCCCTTGACCTGGATGCATCATTAGAAACAGTGAAGGAAAGGAAAGGAAAGTTCTGTTAACTAGACAATGTCTTATACACAATATACTTCTTGGAAGTGTATTTATTGGATCATTTCATACCTATAATTGGGTGAGAAAAGAGCCTTTTACTTATGTTAATTAGAAAACAAACTCTAGAAAGCTGTTTTCTCACTGTGTTGAACACAACAGGGCCAGGTAATTGGAATCAAATGTGTTAAAAGGTTTAAATTTAAAGATTTCTAGTTAGCCCACCAGCCAAATGTAATACAAAGGGGGTTGATTTACTAAAACTGGAGAATGTAAAATCTGGTGCAGCTGTGTATGGTAGCCAATCAGCTTCTAACATCAGCTTGTTTAATTAAGCTTTGACAATAAAATAAGGAAGCCGATTGGCTACCATGCACAGCTGCACCCGATTTTGCAATCTCCAGTTTTAGTAAATCAACCCCAAAGTGTTAAGCCCAGGGCTTTTGTTCAGCTGGAACTTGGTGGAATTCAGTTCCACCACCTATGTCTCAGGCCCTCTGCTCCCTGCTCACCACTATCACTTGTAAACACAGAAGTCCAGCTTCTGTGTTTGACAAGAAATAACTTGTCTCCCAGTGGCTCCCACTGCGTGCAAGATGGGGACAAGGGAGATGCAGGTGCCTAGCATGCATTGGAGATGCTGACACCCCCACTAGATTATCTCACTGTACTAAAGCCGGCTGGGTGCTTCAGCTTAATACAGCAACACAAGTAAGACATGTGGAAGACGGTGGAGCTTTTAAGGGGGGGGAGGCGGAGATGGGGACAGTGGAGGGGGTTTGTTTGCAGAGATCAGAGCTAAAGAGGAGTGAAAGTGAGATGCGGATGGAGGGTTCAGAGGTAAGCAGCTGTGGATGAAGGCTGAACCCTGCACTCTGTGTGTCGCGCACCCCTGAACTTTGCACTCTATACGTAATGCACTTCTGGTATTTAATGACCATTTAAGACCCTCCCACTGTTTGTGAAATTTGACCACACCCACTATTTGATGCGGTATGGAGAGTGTGTGTGAGGGAAGACGGGTTTGTGGGGGGGGGGGGGTCATGGTTGAGTTCCTGCACCTATTTTCTGAGAAAAAAAGCCCTGGTTAAGCCTATCGAAACATATTGCTAACGGTTTGCAGGCAAATGTCCTGGTCTTGCAGGCCTATTGTGGCTTGCAAGTCTCCCTACGAAACAGCAATATCTATGCTTTGAAATGAAATAATTCTGTAAGCCTAGGTAATGTCTGAAAACTAAAATACCTCCCAACCAGCAGAGAAAAACAAGTGCCTACTATTACCTGTTATGGCATGAGATGCTCTCCAGGATATCTTAAAGGAATGTTCCAACCAATATTGAAAATTAAAGTCCAATTTCAGGATTTCAAAAATATATATATATAGAAATGCCCACTGCATAATAAAATAAATTTGCACTGGGCATAAAAAAAAGCTGAAATTAAATAAACCAGTAAGCCTAGTTAAAGACTGACCACTAAAATACCTTTCAAATAGCAGAAAAAACAAGTACCTGCAGTACTTTTATTTGTTATGGGATGAGATGCTCCCCGGATGTCTTTCCACTTAAAGGAACACCCCTGCTGATATTGAGAATTAAATACCAATTCCATAATAAAAAAAATAGAAATGCCTAATGCATATTTAACCCCTTCCAGACCGCCCGCCGCAGTTTTACATCGCTACTTTGACGTTAAATACCGGTGTTATACCGGTGATAGCTCCCATAACCCTGGTATTTTCTTACAGGATGGGCGGTCCTTAGGGTTGCCACCTCATCCCTTTAACCCAGGACTGTTATTGATTACACAGGTTCTGAGGCTAATATATAATGCACATAAGACACTAAGTGAGCTTTAATTACCATCTTGATCAGCCTCAGAACCTGTGTAATTAATATGTGTCCTGGTTTAAAGGGATGAGGTGGTAACCCTAGCGGTCCTCTTTCACATAAAAGTGTTCCCAGTGGCAGATTCGCCATAGGATCACTTTTATGGGCGGTCGGAGAGGTGCCCATCCCCCTCCCGCCATTTCCCGGTCATTTTCCCCGCTTATCGGAGCCGTCGGTAGTGGGCAAAATGATCTGGTCCTTTCAGGTCCTAGGCAGGAAGTCGAGTGAGGGCAAGATGAACTTCCAATCAACTCTATGCCTTTGGAGGACCGGAGCGACGTCATGCCTCGCTTCCTTCCAATGGCCTTAAACGGCACATTTTTTTTCATGCTAAAAAAAAATTAAATATTTTTTATTTTTTTTGCTTTTAAGGGTAGATGTGAGAGCTGAGGTCTTTTTGGCCCCAGATCTCACATTAAGAGGAACTGTCCTGCTTATTTCTATTAGAAGGGATGTTTACATTGCATGACAAGCATGATGTGTTGGGTATCTATTTACTTGGCCTAACATTATCTTTCAGATTATAGAAAACAATTGGGATAAATTTACTGTTTTCCTATGTTTTAATTTAAAAAAGTGTATTTTTTCCAAAATAATTGCATTTATAAGAGCGCTGCGCAAATACGGTGTGACATAGAAAATCGCAACAATCTCCATTTTATCCTCTTTGCTAGAAATATATATATATATATATATATATATATATATATACATACACTGTATATATATATATATATATATATATATATATATATATATATATATATATAATGTTTGGGGGTTCTAAGTATTTTTCTAGCAAAAAATACTGAGTTTAATTTGTAAACAAGTGTCA
This sequence comes from Pelophylax lessonae, assembly GCF_965119305.1. Classification (NCBI taxonomy): domain Eukaryota; kingdom Metazoa; phylum Chordata; class Amphibia; order Anura; family Ranidae; genus Pelophylax; species Pelophylax lessonae. The sequence goes on along the minus strand of NC_138769.1, from coordinate 711,806,758 downwards.
GAAATCAGCCTGGTCCTTAAGTGGTTAAATATGATGCACTGGACAAATAAAAAAGCTGAAATGAAATAAACCCATAGGCCTAGTTAAAGTCTGAAATCTAAAATACCCCTCAAATAGCAGAAAAAAAAAAACAAGTGCTTATTTTGACTTGTTATGGGATGAGATGCTCTCCAGGATGTCCTGCCACTTAAAGGAACATCCCGGCCAATATTGAGAATTAAATCCCATAAAATCACTAGTTAAATAAAAAAGTTGAAATGAAATAAACCCATAAGTCTAGCTAAAGTCTGAACACTAAAATACCTCCCGAAAACTAGGAAAAAAACAGGTGTCTGCTATTACCTTTGGGATGGGATGGGATGTTCTCCAGGATGCCACTTAAAGGAACACTCTTGCCAATATGGAAAATGAAAGCACAATTACAGGATTAAAAAAAATAGAATTACTATACTGTTATGGTTGTTTTCTGTATGCTCTTAAAATTAAATAAAAAAAAAATAATATTTAAAAAAAAAAAAAAACTAGAATTACCCAATGCATAACAAAACAAAACAGCTTTTGCTACAATACTCACCTTATCTCCGGTGATGTCCCCCAACAGAAGCTCCACACTCCACCCTACTGCTGCCACTGGTCCTCACAGCCGCAAGATGAAAAGGAGGTAAAGGACCTGTGATATCACATGATCAAAAGGCAGACGCTTGAAAAAAAAAGGTATGTGTTCTATAAAATAAAAAACTAAATTAGTAGACCTAATATTGATTTGCAAAACAAAACCAGAGAAATTCCCTGCTGAACCTACTGACCAGCCAGCAACCAACCGAATTATCCTGTCTAACATTATGCGTGAAAAACAGAGGTTTAGTCCGCACACATTTCCAAATTCCAAATCATATTGCAGATGCGGCCCATGATTAAATTGAGGATGGCACCCCTGATGTTGAGCAACAATTCTTTTTTTTCAGATCCTCAGAGAGTTCTTTGCCATGAGGTGCCATGTTGAACTTCCAGTGACCAGTATGAGAGAGTGAGAGCGATAACACCAAATTTAACACCTGCTCCCCATTCACACCTGAGACCTTGTAACACTAACGAGTCACATGACACTGGGGAGGGAAAGTGGCTAATTGGGCCAATTTCAACATTTTGACTAAGGGGTGTACTCACTTTTGTTGCCAGCGGTTTAGACATTAATGGCTGCGTGTTAAGTTATTTTGAGGGGACAGTAAAGGCCTCATGCACACAGAGCGTTCGAAAAAACAAGCTGCAGAGCCACTACTAATGCCAGGAAAAAGCAACTGTAAAAACTTGCTTTTAGTAGCTTCCTCCATTGGCGTTATTGCATTGTTTAGCCACGTTAGCTTTTAGCACTATTTTTGTGCCTCTGTTCAATGGTTGCCTATTAGCAATTTTTGATAAGGCTTTAAGCCCATTGATTTGAATGGAAGTCTCATCCAAGTGGGATCAGGATGATCTGACTCGTGGTGTGACTTGCGCTCTGGGGATCTTGAGGGCGAACTCCATGCCAAAATGGGAACAAAACAGCGTGGGGATCCCCCCCAAGTTCCAAACCAGGCCTTTCAGGGCTGATATGGATTTTGGGGGGGACCCCATGCTGTTTTTTTGCATAGGGTTCCCCTCAAAATCCATACCATACCCAAAGAGCCTGGTTTGGAACCTGGTGGGAACCTGGTGGGAACCACAATGCCGTTTTGTTTCCCATTTTGGTATGGAGTTCCCCCTCAAGATCCTCAGAGCACAAGTCACACCACAAGTCAGATCATCCTGATCCCACTTGGATGCAATTTCCATTCAAATCAATGGGCTCCCATAGGGAACCATTGATTTTCACATAATAATAAAAAAAAAGTATGACGTGGCTTAACGCTGTATAAGCAACGTTAAGTAGCCTTTAGCAGCATCAGACGTTTTTACAGCTGTAACGCTGGTTCTCAGAACGCACTGACCCTGGGTTTTTTTGCAGCTTGAAAACGCCTATGCCACTTACAGCTGCAAAACATCTATGTGTACATGAGGCCATAAAATAACATAGAGGGGCATTTTTAAGCTGCAAAAAAAAAAAAAAAAAAAGCCTGGCGCTCCTAAAAGCACACAGCCACACTACCTGCCATTATGCGGGGCTGCAGGTATACTACACAAGATGCAGTGCTGCAGGCATGGTACATTCCCACAGCACTGCATCTCCTGTACCATGCCCGCAGACCCGCATTCTCCTGTACCATGCCCGCAGACCCGCATTCTCCTCTACCATGCCCGCAGCACTGCATTCTCATGCACCATGCCCGCAGCCCCGCATTCTCCTGTACCATGCCCGCAGCCCTGCATTCTCCTGCACCATGCTCGCAGCCCTGCATTCTCATGCACCATGCCCGCAGCCCCGCATTCTCCTGTACCATGCCCACACCCCCCCCGCATTCTCCTGAACCATGCCTGCAGCCCTGCATTCTCCTGCACCATGCCCGCAGCCCTGCATTCTCCTGCACCATGCCCACAGCCCCACATTCTCCTGTACCATGCCCACAGCCCCGCATTCTCCTGTACCATGCCCACAGCCCCGCATTCTCCTGTACCATGCCCGCAGCCCTGCATTCTCCTGTACCATGCCCACAGCCCCGCATTCTCCTGTACCATGCCTACAGCCCCGCATTCTCCTGTACCATGCCCGCAGCCCTGCATTCTCCTGTACCATGCCCACAGCACTGCATTCTCCTGTACCATGCCCATAGCCCTGTATTCTCCTGTACCATGCCTACAGCCCTGCATTCTTCTGTATTATGCCCGCAGCACTGCATTCTCCTGTACCATGCCCGTAGCCCTGCAGGGCACTGTGGCACTATAGACAGTAGAAAGCCTGGTGCGCTCTTCTACCCAGTGTCTACTGCTCTGTCCTGCTCCTGCTGTCACTCCGTACACACTCACACTCCTCTGACTGCTTTCATAGTCCTATAGAATGTGGGGGCCTCTTGGAGGGCGTGAATTTTTATTTTTTTTTGGGGGGGGGGGGGTCAGCATTTCATTCTTGGACCCAGGCAGCACAATGTCTTGGGCCAGCCCTGCCTCTTTCATACGGGCGGTGTGCCCGATGAGGTTCATTCTGCTCAGCGGGGGATCGATCCGCCGATCCCCGCTGAGCAGGCGGCTGACAGCTTCGTCTCAGCTCTGTCTGCGGAGATGGAGCTGTCAGATCCCCGCTGTCCTCTATGGGGAGATCGGATGAGAATGGACCGCCTGTCCGTTCTCATCCGATCCAATCCTCCAGACAGATGGAAAATAGGGTTTTCATCCGTCCGGATTCCACTGACAGGATCGGATCGGATAGCAGCGGGTGTCAGTGGACATGTCACCGTTGACATCCGCTGCCCAATAGAGATGCATGGAGCGTCCGATCAGGTCCGCCTGAAAAACTGACAGGCGGATCGGATCGATCACCCGTGTGAAAGGATCTTATACAAGCTGTACACTCACTACTTTACATTGTAGCAAAGTGCAATTTCTTCAGTGTTGTCACATGAAAAGATAGTATTAAAATATTTACAAAAATGTGAGGGGTGTACTCTCTTTTGTGAGATACTGTGTATATATATATATATATATATATATACACAGTGCCTTGCGAAAGTATTCGGCCCCCTTGAACTTTTCAACCTTTTGCCACATTTCAGGCTTCAATTAAGATATAAAACTGTAATTTTTGTGAAGAATCAACAACAAGTGGGACACAATCATGAAGTGGAACAAAATTTATTGGATATTTCAAACTTTTTTAACAAATAAAAAACTGAAAAATTGGGCGTGCAAAATTATTCAGCCCCCTAAGTTAATACTTTGTAGTGCCAACTTTTGCTGCGATTACAGCTGTATGTCGCTTGGGGTATGTCTCTATCAGTTTTGCACATCGAGAGACTGACATTTTTGCCCATTCCTCCTTGCAAAACAGCTCGAGCTCAGTGAGGTTGGATGGAGAGCGTTTGTGAACAGCAGTTTTCAGTTCTTTACACAGATTCTCGATTGGATTCAGGTCTGGACTTTGACTTGGCCATTCTAACACCTGGATATGTTTATTTGTGAACCATTCCATTGTAGATTTTGCTTTAGGTTTTGGATCATTGTCTTGTTGGAAGACAAATCTCCGTCCCAGTCTCAGGTCTTTTGCAGACTCCATCAGGTTTTCTTCCAGAATGGTCCTGTATTTGGCTCCATCCATCTTCCCATCAATTTTAACCATCTTCCCTGTCCCTGCTGAAGAAAAGCAGGCCCAAACCATGATGCTGCCACCACCATGTTTGACAGTGGGGATGGTGTGTTCAGGGTGATGAGCTGTGTTGCTTTTACGCCAAACATAACATTTTGCATTGTTGCCAAAAAGTTCTATTTTGGTTTCATCTGACCAGAGCACCTTCTTCCACATGTTTGGTTTCTCTCCCAGGTGGCTTGTGGCAAACTTTAAACAACACTTTTTATGGATATCTTTAAGAAATGGCTTTCTTCTTGCCACTCTTCCATAAAGGCCAGATTTGTGCAGTATACGACTGATTGTTGTCCTATGGACAGAGTCTCCCACCTCAGCTGTAGATCTCTGCAGTTCATCCAGAGTGATCATGAGCCTCTTGGCTGCATCTCTGATCAGTCTTCTCCTTGTATGAGCTGAAAGTTTAGAGGGGTGGCCAGGTCTTCGTAGATTTGCAGTGGTCTTATACTCCTTCCATTTCAATATTATCGCTTGCACAGTGCTCCTTGGGATGTTTAAAGCTTGGGAAATCATTTTGTATCCAAATCCGGCTTTAAACTTCTCCACAACAGTATCTCGGACCTGCCTGGTGTGTTCCTTGTTTTTCATGATGCTCTCTGTGCTTTAAACGGACCTCTGAGACTATCACAGTGCAGGTGCATTTATACGGAGACTTGATTACACACAGGTGGATTCTATTTATCATCATTAGTCATTTAGGTCAACATTGGATCATTCAGAGATCCTCACTGAACATCTGGAGAGTTTGCTGCACTGAAAGTAAAGGGGCTGAATAATTTTGCACGCCCAATTTTTCAGTTTTTTATTTGTTAAATATCCAATAAATTTTGTTTCACTTCATGATTGTGTCCCACTTGTTGATTCGTCACAAAAAATTACAGTTTTATATCTTTATGTTTGAAGCCTGAAATGTGGCAAAAGGTCGCAAAGTTCAAGGGGGCCGAATACTTTTGCAAGGCACTGTACACACATACATACACAGAATCCAAAGCATTTATGATTTTTTTTTCCTCTCTCAAGCTTTAATCCAGAAAAATAAATGACGTTCTTATTTTTTTAATTATTTTTTTTTATTATGGTTTAATTTTAAATACTACAAGTTTAATGGATGAATCAGATGGGCTTTCAAGGCTCTTGGAAGTCATTTCTCTAATTGTCTGCATGTTCTAGTCCTTGGTATATGCTTAACTGTTACACCCTATACTGGTGATAATTGACATGTTTGTTATACCATCTGGATAAATAAAGTTTAATATGCAATAAAGCAATTGATGAACAGTAACAAATCACAAATCCGCAAAGGGAAAATAAAAAACATCTAAAGGCCAATACCTCCATCTGTCTTCATATAAAAACTGCCATTTTTTGGGATGCCTGCAAAGCTGGAACCACAGAGGGCCAATACTTATTCTGTGAATTAAAAAAATGGAGATGATCACATTTGAGAATTATACTGTATATAATGAAGCCAGTCGCATAGTTCAACATACTTAAATAGAATCACTTAACTTTTTTGTTTCTTAACCACTTAAGCCCCGGAGGATTTTCCTGCTAAACGACCAGGGGGTATTATGCGATTCGGCACTGCGTGACTTTAGCGGACAATTGCGCGGTCGTGCAACGCTGTACCTAAACAAATTTGACGTCCTTTTTTTCCCACAAACAGAGCTTTCTTTTGGTGGTATTTGATCACCTGTGCGATTTTTACTTTTTGCGCTATAAACAAAAAAAGAGCGTAAATTTTGCAAAAATAACAATATTTTTCACATTTTTTTATATGAAATTCCCCAAAAAAAAATGTAAAAATCAAAATTTTTTAACATTTTCGGCCAATTTGTTTTATCCTACCTATGTTTGGTAAAAAAAAATCGCAAAAAGCGTATTTTTATTGGTTTGCGCTAAAGTTATCGCGTTTACTAACAAAGGGAAAGATTTTTGTCATTTTTGTTGTTTTTTTTTTTTAACGCGTAATGGCGGCGATCTGCGATTTTTTTTTGCGGTACTGCGACATTGGGGCGGACAGATCGGACCCTTGACTGAAATTTTTGACACTTTTGGGGTTACCAGTGACATTTCTACAGTAATCAGTGCTATATATATGCACTGTTACTGTAAAAATACACTGGTAGTGAAGGGGTTAACTTTATTTGGGAGGGAGGGGCTGTGTGTGTCCCTAGGGGCGTGCTTTCTACTGTGATTGGCTGTGGCTTGAGGTGAAAGGACACTGATCAACAGATCTGCATAGTAAATCTGTCTGATCAGTGTTTTAACACCGAGGAGAATGACAGGCAGCTTGTTTACACTAGCTGCCTGACTTTCTCCCTCTCCCCCGACGATCGCTGAGTGAGTGGCGGACATCGGGTCCGCCGGTCACACGCCCGGGGGGGTCCGTGACCGCGCGGGAGCGGGAGCCCACCTCCGGCGGCCCGCGCTCGCTCCCCAGACCCTCCCAGGCTAGTGACGTTAATTAACGTCACTCTGCCTGGCAGGGGCTGACCGCCGCAGTAAATTTACTTGCGGCGGTCGGCAAGCGGTTAACAGAAACAGACAATTTTAACCCTTTGTGTATATTGGGCGTTCTACATACGCCTACAAAAATGTTCAAATCACACAAGGCATATGCCTCCTGCCTTGTTGCCTCCCCTCCCCCCACCCCGCAAAATGACAGCAGGTAACAGTTGTTGTATGAATGAATACAGAAGTTATTACAACTATTGCTGTCATATAAAGGGTTCATTTATTAAAACTGGAGAGTGCAAAATCTGGTGCAGCTGTGCATGGTAGCCAATCAGCTTCTAACTTCAGCTTGTGCTTTGACAAAAAAAAAAACCTGGAAGGTGATTGGTCTCTATGCAGAGATGCATCACATGTTGCACTCTCCAGTTTTAATAAATCAACTCCGCTGTATATTGCAGGTTACCAATTCTTAAATGTGATGGCTGCATTCGTTTAAAGTCTTTTAGGCTTTCTTTCTTCTATTTCCATCTTGTGAACCAGCCAGTAAGTTTGTTGTTTTTCAAGAGAACAAGCTCTCCTGCAGTTACAGGGATGAGACAAACCATTTACCACTGACAAAGGTGCTGCCAATGATCAGCTTTTATTTATTTATGGAAAACCTTTATTCCAAAGGAACAAAAAGACCCCTGCAACTGTTTATGAAGTATTAGCTGGAGTTTGGCTTCAATTTTTTAGTGTATTTAAATCAGCTAGTTCCCTCCCCCCCAACCCCCCAGACCAGAGGCGTAACTAGAACCTTCAGGGCCCCGATGCAGGAAACCATGAAGGGCCCCCCAGACCCCTGGCCGGGGCCCTTCCCTTCAAGCCCAGGGCTCTTCCCACTAATCCTGGGGCTCTTTACTCTCGTTGCATGGCCTTTTATTATGGTCCCGCAGCAGGATCCTTTCACAAATTCTGCAGTGGGCCCCCTTCCTGCAATCTTGGGGCCTCCCCACAGTGGTGCAATGCCAGGGCCCGGTAGCAAGTGTGACCTTTGATATCCTTGAAGTTCACCCACTGGTTTGCTACCGGGCCCCCTGGAGAATGGGGCCCGGTAGCAATTGCAACCCCTGCAACCCCTGTAGTTACGCCCCTGCCCCAGACTAGGGTTGCCACCTCATCCCTTTAAAACAGAACACATATTTATTACACAGGTTCTGGAGCAAATTTAACGCAGAAAAGGCACTAAGTGAATTTAATTACCACCTTAATCAGCCACAGAACCTGTATAATTAATATGTGTTCAGTTTTAAAGGGATGAGGTGGCAACCCTACCCCAGACTGTTAATGCTGACTTCCAAATGAGACCCCTGTGCTCCTTCTTTGATGTAGAAACCTTGATTTTCCTTCCTTGTGGCTCACTGATGTTAAGGAAAGCCTCCTCTCAGACCTGGTCAAGAAGCCATATAAGGTCATATGTATAGCTTATACCTTTCTGATGTAAGGCTTGAGGACTTAAAAATGTAAATAACCGCGCTGGAGCAATAATTATAAAAGCAGCAGCTGTAGCGGGAAACACTCTGAGTAAATAAATAGTAAAAAGCTGCGCTAACAATTGATAAATAGATAATATATGAACAATGATATGTTAGGATTATATGCAGTCCAAGCGCATAAAGAGGGTATCAAAGATCAAATGATAAAGTCCAAAAATGCCTCCAAAAGACTCCAAAGTGCAATTAGAGAATGGATAAATCCGCCACCAGAGAGCACTCAGTCAGCCGCAGTGAAGCATGCATAAGGGGTATGCGCTTACCAGATGGGCACAGGTTACTCGCATTGATAAACTCCAAAATGCCTCAGAGCCAGCTCCAGTGCATACCACCTCTCCTACCGAGTCCTATCAGGTATGGGAATCAGCAGCGTCTAGCCAACAACACCAGCCACCTCGTCCTCATCAGAAATTGAGCAAGTATATGAAAAAGAAGAGTGGGGCCACAATAGTGTAGATGGTCTGAACAATTTTATTGTACGAATAAAGGAATAAGAAATACACTCACAATGTATCGAAGAAATAAGCGCTCATCAGACAAATTCAAAGCCGCCGCCGCCCGACTTCCGGCTACACAGTAGTGACGTCAGCACGCCTTCCCTACGCACGTTTCGTCACAACTGACGTCTTCCAGGGGATGCGGGCGGCGCGCTGAGTCACCACTATTTGTATCATGAGAGGCATACGTCCCTTCCGGAAGTCGCGGAGGCAGACAGCGCCATATTGGACCATGGAAGAACCCAGGCTTACGGAAAGAGCATTCACTCAGCAACCGTAGCTTCTAAGCCAATAGAAAGCCACCGGTGCCATCTTAAATCCTAGTGAAGCCCGATCGACAAGCCTGGGGACTGATTAATGTGCAATAAAAATGAAAACAAAGCATATCATTAAAATCCAGCCGGAGTTGCCACCGTGGGGATCTGCTTATAAATTAAACCTGGGCTAATTAAATCAACCAGTTATGGCGATAATAATAACCAGTAAAGTTACCGCTAACATTAACCAATTAATTTTTAACGATGTTAAAATTAATTAATCAAAACTCCAAACGTCAAATGCAAGCTGAAACTGGCTAAAAGGTATATTGATTAAAACTATAAATACCAAATGTAGGCTAAAAGGTATATTGACACGACATGCGCTATAGACAATCTCGACAAGTCTATATATTATAAAAACACATAAATATGTAAAAGGTGCCAAAATGGCAAAATAGCCGCAGAGCCTGAACGGGTGCAACTCTCACTGGAAAAGGAATCACATCAAACAAATATAAGGCGATCGTGGCGATACCTCACATGTGTGGTTTGAACAGCGATTTCATTTGCGGCTCGACTTCCGTTTACGTTTTTTTTTGTGCGCGAGCTAACGGTGACGGGGGCGGCTAAAATTTTTTTTTTCCCATTTATTTTATTTATTTTTTTATCTTTATTACAGTTTAAAAAAAAAAAAAAATCTGATCACTTTTATTGCTGTCACAAGCAATGTAAACATCCCTTGTGACAGCAATATGCAGTGACAGGTACACTTTATGGAGGGATCGAGGGTCTAAAAGACCCCAGACCCCTCCACTACACTTCCCTGTATGCAAAACGCCGAAAACAAACTGCGTTTTTGCATACAGCCATCTTTCAAATTTGCCGCCTTTTGCAGCACAGTAACCCGGAAGTGACGTCATGGATGCCGCCTCCGGGTTAAGTCATCGGAGACCCGGCATTGATTGGGACTCCATCCAGCTGGCGGACGTGCCGGCTGGGTGCTCGGGGCTCCCGGTGGGACGGGAGCCCCGGTAAAATCCACGGAAGGCGGCGGTAGGGGGGGGGGAACGTCCCCTCCCGCCCCCCGGGTAATGATCTAGCGGCTCCCGAGCCGCATCGGTTGGTACCGACGGAAAGCCAACCGTCGGCTCTAAATCACGGTACCGGGATGATGCCTCTAGCTAGAGGCATCATCCCGGTACACTACCGCAAAGTTTACAGAGGTAGTCCTACGTTAGTATGCGGTAAGTGGTTAAGGTGCCCATCTAATAGTTTTTTGAAACTATCAATGCTCCCTGCTGATACGACTGTTTGCGGAAGAGAATTCCACATCCTTACTGCTCTTACAGTGAAGAACCCCCTGCGTATTTTAAGGTTAAACCGCCTTTCCTCTAGTTTTAGTGAGTGGCCACGTGTCTTATTGTATTTCCTTTCTCTGAATAGGTTTTTCCATATGCTAGGGTCACCAGTAGTGATGTCGCGAACCTAAAATTCGCCGTTCGCGAACGGCGAACGCGAACATCGGCAAATGTTCGCGAACCGGCGAACCGGGCGAACCGCCATAGACTTCAATAGGCAGGCGAATTTTAAAACACACAGGGACTCTTTCTGGCCACAATAGTGATGGAAAAGTTGTTTCAAGGGGACTAACACCTGGACTGTGGCATGCCGGAGAGGGATCACGCAAAAAAAAGTTCTTAAAAATTATAATTTTTTGATAGAGAGCCAATTATTGGAAAAATTTAAAAAAAATAAAAATAAAAAATTTCTTTGGATTTAGCATCTGGGGGGTCTAAAAAGTGTACCTGTGAAGTTTCAGCTCTGTAGCATGTCCAGAACCCCTAAAAAACAGCATTTGTCTTATATTTTCAGGAATACGGCTTCTCTGCGGCTGGCTTTTTCTCTTGCAGGCATTTATCGAGCATTTTTTTAGGCAGGCATGTCATTTTTTGTATTTAGTGTCTGGGGGGTCTAAAAAGTGTACCTGTCAAGTTTCAGCTCTGTAGCATGTCCAGAACCCCTAAAAAACAGCATTTTTCTTATATTTTCAGGAATATGGCTTCTCTGCGGCTGGCTTTTTCTCTTGCAGGCATTTAGCGGGCATCTTTTTAGGCAGGCATGTAATTTTTTGTATTTAGTGTCTGGGGGGTCTAAAAAGTGTACCTGTCAAGTTTCAGCTCTGTAGCATGTCCAGAACCCCTAAAAAACAGCATTTTTCTTATATTTTCAGGAATATGGCTTCTCTGCGGCTGGCTTTTTTTCTTGCAGGCATTTAGCGGGCATTTTTTTAGGCAGGCATGTCATTTTTTGTATTCAGTGTCTGGGGGGTCTAAAAAGTGTACCTGTCAAGTTTCAGCTCTGTAGCATGTCCAGAACCCCTAAAAAACAGCATTTTTATTATATTTTCAGTAATACGGCTTCTCTGCGGCTGGCTTTTTCTCTTGCAGGCATTTATCGGGCATTTTTTTAGGCAGGCATGTCATTTTTTGTATTTAGTGTCTGGGGGGTCTAAAAAGTGTACCTGTCAAGTTTCAGCTCTGTAGCATGTCCAGAACCCCTAAAAAACAGCATTTTTATTATATTTTCAGTAATACGGCTTCTCTGCGGCTGGCTTTTTCTCTTGCAGGCATTTATCGGGCATTTTTTTAGGCAGGCATGTCATTTTTTGTATTTAGTGTCTGGGGGGTCTAAAAAGTGTACCTGTCAAGTTTCAGCTCTGTAGCATGTCCAGAACCCCTAAAAAACAGCATTTTTCTTATATTTTCAGGAATACGGCTTCTCTGCGGCTGGCTTTTTCTCTTGCAGGCATTTATCGGGCATTTTTTTAGGCAGGCATGTCATTTTTTGTATTTACTGTCTGGGGGGTCTAAAAAGTGTACCTGTCAAGTTTCAGCTCTGTAGCATGTCCAGAACCCCTAAAAAACAGCATTTTTCTTATATTTTCAGGAATACGGCTTCTCTGCGGCTGGCTTTTTCTCTTGCAGGCATTTAGCGGGCATTTTTTTAGGCAGGCATGTAATTTTTTGTATTTAGTGTCTGGGGGGTCTAAAAAGTGTACCTGTCAAGTTTCAGCTCTGTAGCATGTCCAGAACCCCTAAAAAACAGCATTTTTCTTATATTTTCAGGAATATGGCTTCTCTGCGGCTGGCTTTTTTTCTTGCAGGCATTTAGCGGGCATTTTTTTAGGCAGGCATGTCATTTTTTGTATTTAGTGTCTGGGGGGTCTAAAAAGTGTACCTGTCAAGTTTCAGCTCTGTAGTATGTCCACAACCCAAAAAAAACTGCATTTTTCTTATGATTTTTAGTAGAAAACTAATGCAGTGTCTTTCCAGCTGTCTTATATTTCTTTCTGGCAAGCTGAAATATGATATGCCAAGGCAAACATGCCTATCAGTTGAGCTATGACACAGACAACACTGCACACATGGGGAAATATGTAAAACAAAAAACAGGAAAAGGAAATTAGGTGACGGTCACAAAACATGATATTGTGATTGGCCAAATAAAAAGTCGCCTCGCGATGAGGTCGCGCCAAAGTCGCGCTAAGTCGTGCCAAAGTCGCACTGGAAGCGACGCTACTTTAGTGGTAGCGGCAGTGTAAACCAGCACTAAAACATCCAGTGTGTGAATACGATCAGGTATGATGTTTTATCGGTCAAGTAGTGTAAGGGTTACGCCCGTCGCCCGCTTCACAGTGACAGACCAAACTCTGACAGACCAAACTCCCCGTTTAACAGTCAGTCAGTCCATTTGCACAACCGCAAACTCCCCATTTGCACAAGGTTGGATACCAAGCTAGCCATGTCCCGTTCCTTGTCCTCACTGACATCATTGAAGGTCTCTTCCTCCACCCAGCCACATACAACACCAAGGGTCCCCGAAAGGTGAGAACAAGCCCCCTGGGACGCCTGCTGTGGCTGGTATTCCACCTCCTCAAAGCCACCTTCCTCCTCTGACTTCTCTTCTTCAGACTCCTCTCTCTGCGTTGCCACAGGTCCAGCAATTGACAACGACAAGGCTGCTTCTGGTGGTGATGAGGACCACAACTCTTCCTCTTCATGCTCATCTACAGCCTGATCCAGTACTCTTTGCAGGGCACGCTCCAGAAAAAACGCATATGGGATGAGGTCGATGATGTTGCCTTGGGTTCGACTGACCACCAGGGTTGTCATCTCCGCAAAAGGACGCATGAGCCTACAGCCATTGTTCATGAGCATTCAGTAACGCGGCCAAAAAATACCCAGCTCCGCAGAAAGAATGAAAGAAAATGAATGTTTTTTTTTATGAAAAATTATCCTGCGGATCGCTTTTGGTCTGTACACAATGAAGCAACGACCTTATCATCTGGGGTGTGCCAACACAATCCTAGAGGTGATCGCTTCATTGTGATACGCAAGCCCCTTCACCACGACAAGGTAACGATCACGAAGGGGAATTGACACATGTATGTGCCTTTTTTTTTGTTTTTTGTTTTTTTGCAGCCACAGTGTAGCACCAGAGGCCAGAAAAATTAGGCATGTACACATGCATGAAAAAGTAGGTATTGTTGCAGCCGCTGCTGTAGCAGCGGCCTGAAAAATTGAGGTTTTAAGGCAGAAAGTGCACTAAACATTGCGGCTTGAACCGTAGTTGGTGGCGGAGACGTCACGTAAGTCATCCGGCATGCAGAGAATGATTATATACAGCAGCGTGTGGACCATTTTTAGGCCAAGGCATCTCAGTCATCACCAGGCCTTTTTTAGTCAAATGCATCCCCCACTGTCAGTCCCTTCGGGATCCATGCCTCATTCATCTTAATAAACGTGAGGTAATCAAGACTTTTTTGACCTAGGCGACTTCTCTTCTCAGTGACAATACCTCCTGCTGCGCTGAAGGTCCTTTCTGACAGCACACTTGAAGCGGGGCAGGCCAGAAGTTCAATGGCAAATTGGGATAGCTCAGGCCACAGGTCAAGCCTGCACACCCAGTAGTCAAGGGGTTCATCGCTCCTCAGAGTGTCGATATCTGCAGTTAAGGCAAGGTAGTCTGCTACCTGTCGGTCGAGTCGTTCTCTGAGGGTGGACCCCGAAGGGCTGTGGCGATGCATAGGACTAAAAAAGCTCCGCATGTCCTCCATCAACAAGACGTCTGTAAAGCGTCCTGTCCTTGCCGGCGTGGTTGTGGTGGTAGGAGGAGGATTACTTTCACCTCTTCCCCTGTTGGATTCCCGTTGTGCTGTGACATCACCCTTATACGCTGTGTAAAGCATAGTTTTTAACTTATTTTGTAGCTGCTGCATCCTTTGCGACTGCCGGTAATTGGGTAACATATCACAGACTTTCTGCTTATACCGGGGGTCTAGTAGCGTGGCCACCCAGTACAGGTCGTTCTCCTTCAGCCTTTTTATACGAGGGTCTCTCAACAGGCATGACAGCATGAAAGACCCCATTTGCACAAGGTTGGATGCCGAGCTACTCATGTCCAATTCCTCGTCCTCACTGATGTCATTGAAGGTGTGTTCTTCCCCCCAGCCACGTACAACACCACGGGTACCAGATAGGTGACAATGAGCACCCTGGGATGCCTGCTGTGGTTGGTGTTCCTCCTCCTCAAAGCCACATTCCTCCTCTGACTCCTCTTCCTCACACTCCTCTTCCAGTGTTGCCGCAGGTCCAGCAATCGATGGTAAGGCTGTTTCTGGTGGTGGTGATGGTGACCACAACTCTTCCTCTTCCTCTTCACGCTCATCTACGGCCTGATCCAGCACTCTTCGCAGGGCACGCTCCAGGAAAAAAACATATGGGATGATGTCGCTGATGGTGCCTTCAGTGCGACTCACTAGGTTTGTCACCTCCTCAAAAGGACGCATGAGCCTACAGGCATTGCGCATGAGCGTCCAGTAACGTGGCAAAAAAATACCCAGCTCCGCAGAGGCTGTCCTAGCACCCCGGTCATACAAATACTCGTTGACCGCTTTTTCTTGTTGGAGCAGGCGGTCGAACATTAGCGGTGTTGAATTCCAACGTGTCGGGCTGTCGCAAATCAAGCGCCTCACTGGCATGTTGTTTCGCCGCTGAATATCTGCAAAGTGCGCCATGGCTGTGTAGGAACGCCTGAAATGGCCACACACCTTCCTGGCCTGCTTGAGGACGTCCTGTAAGCCTGGGTACTTCTGCACAAAACGTTGCACAATCAGATTCAACACATGTGCCATGCACGGCACATGTGTCAACTTGCCCAAATTCAATGCCGCCAACAAATTGCTCCCGTTGTCACACACCACTTTGCCGATCTCCAGTTGGTGCGGGGTCAGCCACTGATCCACCTGTGCGTTCAGGGCGGACAGTAGTGCTGGTCCGGTGTGACTCTCTGCTTTCAGGCAAGTCAACCCCAAGACAGCGTGACACTGTCGTATCCGGCATGTGGAATAGCCCCTGGGGAGCTGGGGGGGTGCAGTTGGTGTGGAGCAAGACGCAACAGCAGAAGAGGACTCAGCCGAGGAGGTTAGCAAAGAGGATGGAGTAGGAGGAGTAGAGGAGGTGGCAGCAGGCCTGCCTGCAAGTCGTGGCGGTGTCACCAACTCCTCTGCAGCAGAGCCACGCATTCCATGCTTGGCAGCCGCCAGCAGGTTTACCCAATGCGCAGTGTACGTTATATACCTGCCCTGACCGTGCTTTGCAGACCAGCTATCAGTGGTCAGATGGACCCTTGCCCCAACACTGTGTGCCAGACGTGACATGATTTCCTTTTCCACAATAGAGTACAGGTTGGGGATTGCCTTTTGTGAAAAATAATTTCGGCCGGGTACCTTCCACTGCGGTGTCCCAATAGCGACAAATTTTTTGAAGGCCTCAGACTCCACCAGCTTGTATGGTAAAAGCTGGCGGGCTAAGAGTTCCGACAAGCCAGCTGTCAGACGCCGGGCAAGGGGGTGACTCTGCGAGATTGGCTTTTTACGCTCAAACATTTCCTTGACAGACACCTGACTGTGGGCAGGTGACGAGCAGGAACTGCTGAAGGTGAGAGGCGGAGGGGCGGGTTGTTGATAGGGGGCATGGAGGACAGCAGTGGTTGACGTGGCTGAAGATGCTGGACCAGGAGGAGGATGGTGGCTTTCAGTTTGTGTGCTGCTTTTACTCATGTGTTGATCCCATAGGCGTTTGTGATGTGAGATCATGTGCCTTCGCAAAGCAGTTGTACCTAGGTGGGTGTTGGACTTCCCACGACTCAGTTTCTTTTGGCACAGGTTACAAATGGCATCGCTGATATCAGAGGCAGACACACAAAAAAAATGCCACACTGCTGAGCTTTGCAAGGACGGCATTCTGGTGGTGGCAACAGCTTGCGTTGATTGGCGTGCTGTCTGGCTGACCCCGGGTGCCGAATCTACATGCTGTCTGACTGCGCCACTAGCTCCTTGCAATGACCTCCTCCCCCTGCTTCCAACTCGTCTCCTCCTCCTCTCTGTCTCCCCATCTGAACTTTCCCCCTCTTCTTCTGCTCTTCGAGCAGGCACCCAGGTGACATCCACAGACACATTGTCATCATCAGCCGCTTCACTTGACAACTCAGCGAAGGCAGCAGCAGCAGGTACAACATCATCATCATCACAATGTACGTCCATGTGTATAATGCTGCCTGACTGAGACATATCCCCGTTATCTACATCCTCTGGCACTAATAGTTGCGCATCACTTATTTCTTCCAACTGATGTGAAAATAACTCCTCTGACGGATCAAGTGAAGCGGCTGTGGTGCTAGTGTTGGTGGTGGTGCCGGCGGGCTGGCGAGTGGTAAATTGAGAGGTGCCCGAAGCTGAGCTGGAGGAGGATGGTGCATTAAGGTTCCGAGCGGAAGCTGTAGACGATTGGGTGTCTTGTGTAAGCCAGTCAACTATGGCCTCAGAATTTTTTGAGTTCAGGGTCTGTGGTGGCCTCTGAACACTGGGCATTATTCTAGAGCCTAAGGAAATCACAGCACCACGACCACGACGGCCCTTGCGGGGTGGCCTGCCTCTGCCTGTCATTTTCTTTTTTAATGTGTTGTGTACTATGAGTGCAAGGTGCTAGGAGTGTTGGGCAGTGGGTACAGTACACTCTGTGGACCTGACAGTCACTGGCACTCAGGCAACTGCAATTAAAAAAAATATATATTTTTTTTACTTGGCAAGCTGCTGTGCCACCTTATATATCAGTGGTGGGTGGGGAGTGGCACAGTACACTCTCTGTGGACCTGACAGCAGTCACTGGCACCCAGGCAACTGCAATTTTAAAAAATATATATTTTATTTTACTTTGCAAGCTGCTGTGCCACCTTATATATCAGTGGTGGGTGGGCATTGGCACAGTACACTCTCTGTGGACCTGACAGCAGTCACTGGCACCCAGGCAACTGCAATTTTAAAAAATATATATTTTATTTTACTTTGCAAGCTGCTGTGCCACCTTATATATCAGTGGTGGGTGGGCAGTGGCACAGTACACTCTCTGTGGACCTGACAGCAGTCACTGGCACCCAGGCAACTGCAATTTTAAAAAATATATATTTTATTTTACT
This sequence comes from Pelophylax lessonae, assembly GCF_965119305.1. Classification (NCBI taxonomy): domain Eukaryota; kingdom Metazoa; phylum Chordata; class Amphibia; order Anura; family Ranidae; genus Pelophylax; species Pelophylax lessonae. The sequence continues at coordinate 711,789,207 of NC_138769.1, read as the reverse complement.
TTGCAAGCTGCTGTGCCACCTTATATATCAGTGGTGGGTGGGCAGTGGCACAGTACACTCTCTGTGGACCTGACAGCAGTCACTGGCACCCAGGCAACTGCAATTAAAAAATATATATATTTTTTTTTTACTTTGCAAGCTGCTGTGCCACCTTATATATCAGTGGTGGGTGGGCACACAGTGGCACTGCAGTGGGCACAGTACACTCTGTGGACCTGACAGTAACTGGCAGCCCAGGCAACTGCAATAATAAAAAATATATTTTTTTTCAATTTATTGCAACAAGATGCTGTGCCACTGTATATATATCAGTGGTGGGCAGTGCACTGCAGTGGGTACAGTGCACTCTGTGGACCTGACACAGCACTCACTGCAATTATGACAGAGGAAAAAAAAAATATTTTTTAAAATGCAAGGTACTGTGCCTGTGCCACCCGAAATGAGTGTGGTGTGCACACAGTACAGTCTGTGGTAGGTCTGTGGCCTCTCACACACAGCGGGCAGGCAACTGCAGTGTACAATAGATATATATAGATATATATATAAAGAAAAAACTCTATTACCTTACCAGCCCTTAAAAGGGCTTTTGGGGACACTATATATATATATATATATATGTATATATATAAATAAAAAAATCCTCAATTACCAGCCCTTAAAAGGGCTTTTGGGGACACTAGATAGATATAGATATATATATATAAGAAGAAACAACTCAATTACCAGCCCTTAAAAGGGCTTTTGGGGACGCTAGGTATATATATACATATATATATATATATATATATATATATATATATAAAAAAAAAAAAAAAAACACAAATACCAGCCCTTAGAAGGGCTTTTTGGGGTGCTGATATTACAGCAGTAGTGGACCAAGAACACTGCAAGACCAGGAACACTGACTAACTGTCCCTAGCTTAACAGCAGCAGCAGCAGCAGCAGCAGCAGCTCTCTCCCTACTCTAACTACACACACTGCTTCAGAATGATCTAAGATGGATGCTGCCCTTGCTTATTTATAGGAGGTGGGAGGGTGTGGGAGGGAGGTATGCTGATTGGCTGGAAATGTGTCTGCTGACTGTAAAGTTCAGGGTCAAAGTTTGCCTCAATGATGTCTTATGGGGGGCGGACCGAACATCGCATATGTTCGCCGGCAGCGGCGAACGCGAACATGCTAAGTTCGCCGGGAACTGTTCGCCGGCGAACAGTTCTATACATCTCTAGTCACCAGTACAGTATTTTTACATTGATATCATGTCCCCCCTCAATCGTCTCTTCTCCAGAGAGAATAAGTTCAGTGCTTGCAGTCTTTCCTCATAGCTGATGTCCTCCATTCCCCTAATTATTTTTATTGCCCTTCCCTGGACTCGCTCCAGTTCCAGCACATCCTTCCTGAGGACCGGTGCCCAGAACTGGACAGCATACTCCAGATGTGGCCGGACCAGAGTCTTGTAGAGCGGGAGAATAATCTCTTTATTTCTGGAGTGAATCCCCTTTTTTATACATCCCAGTATTCTGTTGGCTTTGCTTGCAGCGGCTTGGCATTGCATGCCACTGCCAAGCCTGTTGTCTATCAGTACCCCCAGGTCCTTTTCCATCCTAGACTCACCTATAGGTTCCCCCCCCCCCCCCCCCCACTGAGTAGCTTGCTTTCTGGTTTCTGGCACCCAGGTGCATTACTTTACATTTTTCAACAATAAACCTCATCTGCCATGTAGTTGCCCACCCATAATTTTGTTCAGGTCCGCTGGTAAGGTTTCCACGTCCTGCCCAGAAGATATTGGCATGCTTAATTTAGTATCATCCGCAAATACTGAGATTTTACTCGATATCCCCTCCTCTAGATCATTTATGAATAAATTAAACAGGATTGGCCCCAGGACAGAACCCTGGGGGACCCCGCTTTCCACACCCGCCCAATCTGAGTACTCCCCATTAATCACCACCCTTTGCAACCTCCCCTGGTGCCAGTTCTCTATCCAGGTACTCACCTTATGGTCCATACCTACCTTCCTTAGTTTGAACAGTAAGCGTTTGTGGGGAACGGTGTCAAAGGCCTTTGCGAAGTCCAGGTACACCACATCCACAGGCTTACCTTTATCTAAGTGGCAGCTCACTTCATCGTAGAAGGTTAATAGATTGGTTTGGCAAGAACGATTTTTCATGAATCCATGCTGATTACTACTAATAATTAGAGATGTACCGAACTGTTCGCCGGCGGACAGTTCCCGGCGAACATCGCTTGTTCGCGTCCGCCGCTGCGGGCGAACATATGCGATGTTCGGTCCGCCCCCTATAGTTCATCATTGAGGCAAACTTTGACCCTGAACCTCACAGTCAGCAGACACATTCCAGCCAATCAGCATACCTCCCTCCCACAAACTCCCACCTCCTATAAAAAAGCAAGGGCAGCATCCATCTTAGATCATTCTGAAGCAGTGTGTTAGTGAGAGCAGGGAGAGTGCAGCTGCTGTTAATAGCTAGGGACAGTTGTTAGTCAGTGTTCTCGGTCTTGTCAGTCAGTGTTCTCGGTCCACTCCTGCTGTAAGGACAGCATCCTGACAGCACCCCAAAAAGCCCTTCTTAGGGCTGGTATTTGAGTATTTCTTATATATATATATATATATATATATATATCTATATATATATATATATCTATTGTCCCCAAAAAGACCTTTTTAGGGCTGGTATTTGAGTAATTTATATATATATATATATATATATATATATATATATATATATATATATCTATTGTGCAGTTGCCTGCCCGCTGTGTGTGAGAGGCCACAGACCCACCACAGACTGTACTGTGTGCACACCACACTCATTTCGGGTGGCACAGGCACAGTACCTTGCAGTTTAAAAAATATATATTTTTTTCCTCTGTCATAATTGCAGTGAGTGTCAGGTCCACAGAGTGTACTGTGCCCACTGCAGTGCCCACCACTGATATATATACGGTGGCACAGCAGCTTGTTGCAAATTGAAAAAAAAAAATATTTTTTATAATTGCAGTTGCCTGGGCTGCCAGTGACTGTCAGGTCCACAGAGTGTACTGTGCCCACTGCAGTGCCACTCCCCACCACTGATATATATGGTGGCACAGCGGCTTGCAAATTAAAAATATATATATTTTTTTATAATTGCAGTTGCCTGGGCTGCCAGTGACTGTCAGGTCCACAGAGTGTACTCTGCCCACTGCAGTGCCACTGCCCACCTCTGATATATAAGGTGGCACAGCAGCTTGCAAATTAAAAATATATATATATTTTTTATAATTGCAGTTGCCTGGGCTGCCAGTGACTGTCAGGTCCACAGAGTGTACTGTACCCACTGCCCAACACTCCTATAGGGTGGCACAGCACCTTGCACTCATAGTACCACAAATCTAAGAAAAAAACGACAGGCAGAGGAAGGCCACCCCGCAAGGGCCGTCCTGGTCGTGGTGCTGTGATTTCCTTTGGCCCTAGAATAATGCCCAGTGTTCAGAAGCCACAGACCCTGAACTCAAAAAATTCTGAGGACATAGTTGACTGGCTTAATCAGGACAACCAATCTTCTACAGCTTACGCTCGGAACCTTAATGCACCATCCTCCTCCAGCTCAGCTTCGGGCACCTTTCAATTTACCACTCGCCCGCCCGCCGGCACCACCACCAACACTAGCACCACAGCCGCTACACTTGATCTGTCAGAGGAGTTATTTACACATGAGTTGGAAGAAATAAGTCAAGCGCAACCATTAGTGCCAGAGGATGTAGATACGGGTATATGTCTCAGTCAGGCAGCATTATACACATGGAGGTACATTGTGATGATGATGATGTTGTACCTGCTGCTGCTGCCTTTGCTGAGTTGTCAAGTGAAGCGGCTGATGATGGCGATGTGTCCGTGGATGTCACCTGGGTGTCTGCTCGAAGAGCAGAGGAAGAAGGGGAAAGTTCAGATGGGGAGACAGAAAGGAGGAGGAGATGAGTTGGAAGCAGGGGGAGGTCATCGCAAGGAGCTAGTGGCACAGTCAGACAGCATGTAGATTCGGCACCCGGGGTCAGCCAGACAGCACGCCAATCAACGCAAGCTGTTGCCACCACCAGAATGCCGTCATTGCAAAGCTCAGCAGTGTGGCATTTTTTTTGTGTGTCTGCCTCTGATAGCAGCGATACCATTTGTAACCTGTGCCAAAAGAAACTGAGTCGTGGGAAGTCCAACACCCACCTAGGTACAACTGCTTTGCGAAGGCACATGATCTCACATCACAAACGCCTATGGGATCAACACATGAGTAAAAGCAGCACACAAACTCAAAGCCACCATCCTCCTCCTGGTCCAGCATCTTCAGCCACGTCAACCACTGCTGTCCTCCTTGCCCCCTATCAACAACAACCCGCCCCTCCGCCTCTCACCTTCAGCAGTTTCTGCTCATCTGCCCACAGTCAGGTGTCTGTCAAGGAAATGTTTGAGCGTAAGAAGCCAATGTCACAGAGTCACCCCCTTTGCCCGGCGTCTGACAGCTGGCTTGTCGGAACTCTTAGCCCGCCAGCTTTTACCGTACAAGCTGGTGGAGTCTGAGGCCTTCAGAAAATGTGTCGCTATTGGGACACCGCAGTGGAAGGTACCCGGCCACATTTTTTTTTTCACAAAACGTGGCAAAAAAATTGTGGAAAAGGAAGTCATGTCATGTCTGGCACACAGTGTTGGGGCAAGGGTCCATCTGACCACTGATAGCTGGTCTGCAAAGCATGGTCAGGGCAGGTATATCACTTACACTGCACATTGGGTAAACCTGCTGGCGGCTGCCAAGCATGGAATGCGTGGCTCTGCTGCAGAGGAGTTGGTGACACCGCCATGACTTGCAGGCAGGCCTGCTGCCACCTCCTCTACTCCTCCTACTCCATCCTCTTTGCTAACCTCCTCAGCTGAGTCCTCTTCTGCTGTTGCGTCTTGCTCCACACCAACTGCACCCCCCCAGCTCCCCAGGGGCTATTCCACATGCCGGATACGACAGTGTCACGCTGTCTTGGGGTTGACTTGCCTGAAAGCAGAGAGTCACACCGGACCAGCACTACTGTCCGCCCTGAACGCACAGGTGGATCAGTGGCTGACCCCGCACCAACTGGAGATCGGCAAAGTGGTGAGTGACAACGGAAGCAATTTGTTGGCGGCATTGAATTTGGGCAAGTTGACACATGTGCCGTGCATGGCACATGTGTTGAATCTGATTGTACAACGCTTTGTGCAGAAGTACCCAGGCTTACAGGACGTCCTCAAGCAGGCCAGGAAGGTATGTGGCCATTTCAGGCGTTCCTACACGGCCATGGCGCACTTTTCAGATATTCAGCGGCGAAACAACATGCCAGTGAGGCGCTTGATTTGCGACAGCCCGACACGTTGGAATTCAACACTGCTAATGTTCGACCGCCTGCTCCAACAAGAAAAAGCGGTCAACGAGTATTTGTATGACCGGGGTGCTAGGACAGCCTCTGCGGAGCTGGGTATTTTTTTGCCACGTTACTGGACGCTCATGCGCAATGCCTGTAGGCTCATGCGTCCTTTTGAGGAGGTGACAAACATAGTCAGTCACACCGAAGGCACCATCAGCGACATCATCACATATGTTTTCTTCCTGGAGCGTGCCCTGCGAAGAGTGCTGGATCAGGCCGTAGATGAGCGCGAAGAGGAAGAGTTGTGGTCACCATCACCACCAGAAACAGCCTTACCATCGCTTGCTGGACCTGCGGCAACGCTGGAAGAGGAGTCTGAGGAAGAGGAGTCAGAGGAGGAATGTGGCTTTGAGGAGGAGGAACACCAACCACAGCAGGCATCCCAGGGTGCTCGTTGTCACCTATCTGGTACCCGTGGTGTTGTACGTGGCTGGGGGGAAGAACACACCTTCAATGACATCAGTGAGGACGAGGAATTGGACATGAGTAGCTAGGCATCCAACCTTGTGCAAATGGGGTCTTTCATGCTGTCATGCCTGTTGAGGGACCCTCGTATAAAAAGGCTGAAGGAGAAAGACCTGTACTGGGTGGCCACGCTACTAGACCCCTGGTATAAGCAGAAAGTGTCTGATATGTTACCGAATTACCGGCAGTCGCAAAGGATGCAGCAGCTACAAAATAAGTTAAAAAGTATGCTTTACACAGCATATAATGGTGATGTCACAGCACAATGGAATCCAACAGGGGAAGAGGTGAAAGTAATCCTCCTCCTACCACTACAACCACGCCGGCAAGGACAGGACGCTTTACAGACGTCTTGTTGATGGAGGACATGCAGAGCTTTTTTAGTCCTACGCATCGCCACAGCCCTTCGGTGTCCACCCTCAGAGAATGACTCGACCGACAGGTAGCAGACTACCTTGCCTTAACTGCAGATATCGACACTCTGAGGAGCGATGAACCCCTTGACTATTTTTTGGCCGCGTTACTGAATGATCATGCACAATGGCTGTAGGCTCATGCGTCATTTTGCGGAGGTGACAAACCTGGTCAGTCGAACCCAAGGCAACATCATCGACCTTATCCCATATGCATTTTTTCTGGAGTGTGCCTTGCGAAGAGTACTGGATCAGGCCGTAGATGAGCATGAAGAGGAAGAGTTGTGGTCCCCATCACCACCAGAAACAGCCTTGTCGTTGTCGATTGCTGGACCTGTGGCAACGCAGAGAGAGGAGTCTGAAGAAGAGAAGTCAGAGGAGGAAGGTGGCTTTGAGGAGGTGGAGGACCAACCACAGCAGGCATCCCAGGGGGCTTGTTGTCACCTTTCAGGGACCCTTGGTGTTGTACATGGCTGGGTGGAGGAAGAGACCTTCAATGACGTCAGTGAGGACAAGGAACGGACATGGCTAGCTTGGTATCCAACCTTGTGCAAATGGTGAATTTGCGGTTGTGCAAATGGACTGACTGACTGTTAAATGGGTGTCAGGTCACCTGTGGCCAGGTGACAACTGCACCCTGTTGGAGGCAGGGACGCAGCACAAGGTAGTGAACCCGATAGCAGGCTGCTGCGGATGGACCGGAACATGAGCCCAAGATTCCCCAGGGCGCGGAGTCTAAGACCCAACAGGTGTTCACCAGAGCCTCTAGTGGTGAGGATGGACTTGGCTGCAGCTGGGCCCAGGTCGCGGCCCCTGGGGTCCCCCAGGTCACGCTCCATAGGGAGAGAAGGGAAGCAGCCACTCAGGACACACGGAATGGTGATGGGTAAGCCGAGGTCGGGGTAACAGGCAGACAAGGGTAACCACGGGACAGGCCAAAGGTCAGGGTAACAGCCAAACAGGAAAAGTCAGAGACAAGCCAAAGTCATTACACAGAACAGTAGATCAAGCACACAGGAAACAGGAAACTAGCAACAGGGAACAGCAAAGCTGACCTGCAGTGCACTGGTTAACATAGACTTCCTGGAATGGCCTGGGGTGGAGCCAAACAGGGAAGAGAGATGATAAAAGCAGCCAGAAGGAAGAGTCTGGCCCTTAATGCAGACATGAGGATGAGGAACAGGTAAACTACCAGACATTTATTGCATGTCCATGACAATAGGGAGTTTTGTCTGTCAGAGTTTGGTCAGACTGTCACTGTGAAGCGGGCGTAACCCTTACACTACCTGATTGATACAACATCATACCTGATCGTATACACACACTGGATGTTTTAAAGCACGTTATTCCAAACAATTTAGGAATGTTAGGTGTTTTATGCCCTTCATGGATTAAAACCCGACTGTGCGTCAACTACGTAATTTTCCATGGGAGTTTTGCCATGGATCCCCCTCCGGCATGCCACAGTAGTGATGTCGCGAACATAAAATTCGCTGTTCGCGAACGGCGAACGCGAACATCGGCGAATGTTCGCGAACCGGCGAACATTGCGAACCGCCATAGACTTTAATAGGCAGGCGAATTTTAAAACCCACAGGGACTCTTTCTGGCCACAATAGTAATGGAAAAGTTGTTTCAAGGGGACAAACACCTGGACTGTGGCATGCCGGAGAGGGATCACACAAAAAAAAGTTCTTAAAAATTGTAATTTTTTGATAGAGAGCCAATTATTGGAAAAATTAAAAAAATAAAAATAAAAATTCTTTGGATTTAGCATCTGGGGGGTCTAAAGAGTGTACCTGTGAAGTTTCAGCTCTGTAGCATGTCCGGAACCAGAAAAAATTACGAATTAGGGTTAGGGTTAGGGTTAGGGTTAGGGTTAGGTTTAGGGTTAGGGTTATTTTTATGGCTAGGCTTAGAGGGTTAGGGTTAAGGTTAGAGGGTTAGGGTTATGGTTAGAGGGTTAGGGTTAGGTTTAGTGTTAGGGGCTAGGGTTAGGGTTACGGTGAGATACTTAGGGTTAGAGTTAGTAGCCCTACCCCTACCCCTCTAACTCTAACCCTAAGCACTAAAAATAACCCTAACCTTAGCCCTGACCCTAACCCTAGCCCTAAACCCTAACCCTAACCCTAGCCCTAACCCTAACCCTAGCCCTAACCCTGATTCTATTTTTTTTCTGGTTCTGGACATGCTACAGAGCTGAAACTTCACAGGTACACTTTTTAGACCCCCCAGACAATAAATCCAAAGAAATTTTTTTTTTGTTAAGTTTTTTTTTTTTTTTTTCCAATAATTGGCTCTCTATCAAAAATGACAATTTTTAAGAACTTTTTTTGTGTGATTTAGTGTCTAGGGGGTCTAAAAAGTGTACCTGTGAAGTTTCAGCTCTGTAGCATGTCCAGAACCAGAAAAAAAAAGATAATTTTTCAGTAGAGCAGGGATGGTGGGAACCCCTTTTACACCTATGATCTTTTTTTCCTGGTTCTGGACATGCTGCAGAGCTGAAACTTCACAGGTACACTTTTTAGACCCCCCAAACAATAAATCCAAAGACATTTTTTTTTAAGTTTTTTTTTTTTTTTCCAATAATTGGCTCTCTATCAAAAATGACAATTTTTAAGAACTTTTTTTGTGGGATTTAGTGTCTAGGGGGTCTAAAAAGTGTACCTGTGAAGTTTCAGCTCTGTAGCATGTCCAGAACCAGAAAAAAAAGATAATTTTTCAGTAGAGAAGGGATGGTGGGAACCCCTTTTACACCTATATGAACTTTTTTTCTGGTTCTGGACATGCTACATATATATATATATATATATATATATATGTATATATATATATATATATTAAAAAAATACTCAAATACCAGCCCTCAAAGGGGCTTTTGGGGACAATATATATATATATATATATATATATATATATATATATATATATATATATATATTGTAACAGGAAGTCAGCTAAATCTGGGAATGTAGTCACAGGAAGGAGATACATTTCTACCTGATTTAGAAAGTCCATTAATTAATTTAGGGTGTTGGCTACAGAGCTAGCCAGCAGGAAGTTGAAAGGCCTTCACCTGTTCAGAATGAGGGAGTTAAGGCTCTATAATTTGTTCAGAGAAATTCCTATTGTTTGCTGCCTCCAGAAGCTGTGTCCTGAAGCCATGTGGGCTGGGAGCAGGAGGACAGTCAGCGTGTGCCTCCCGACAGGATGTGTGGGCCTGGGAGAAGACCCCCCGGAGTGATGTGTGCCCGGGACGGTAACCAAGGGTGAATACGTCTCAAAGGTGAGAAGACGAACTGTTGATGTGAAAGAAACAAAGGACTGTGTTGCCCTGTGAAGCTATTATAAAAGGACTATTGAGTGTCCGCTGGAGGACAAGGAAGTCTGCCCGACGGTAGGTTGGAGACAGACACCTAGGCAGGTTCCAGTTGTGAGAAGGTAGCCGCCCACAGAGGCAAGGATTTATTTTCTGTTTTATTTTATTTTGGATGTTTTGCTGCATACAGCCTGGTGAAGAAAACACCATTAGAATAAACCATAAACCTGTTGTTTGCAAGCACTTTTGGGCTATTTCTCTGTGAAAACGCACTCCCCAAGGAGTCATCCACGCCTACCACCGAGCTAATCCCTCACATATGGTGGAGGTATGCAGTGGGCATAAGCAGAGATCCCTGCAAGGAAGTGCAAATGTTTGATGAACTTTATCTGGTGCATGAGATTGCACAATCTATGTGTGCAGGAGAGAAGATCCTGACAGAAAAAAAAAAGTGTTTTAAAGAGACAGCGGTCTCAAAATTATTTGATGAACTTTGTTGTGTCTGGTGCAAGTGACTGCACAAACTGTGTGTGCAGGAAAAGAGATCTTGCAAGAGAGAGAAAAACTACATGTGTTAAAGAGACAGTGGTCTGAAATTTTTTGCTGGACTGTGAAAAATTTGTTTGTGGAGTTATTGAAGATGGGGCGTTCAAAACGCCTGAAGAATGCAAAGATAGATGAAATGAGAGACCGGATTCTATGGATGGAGGGGATGTTGCCGTCTGAACCAGCCCCATCCATGCCTAAAGAGAGTCTACTAAAGAGGAAGGTTGTTGTCCCTAGCAACACTGATGAAACCGCTATGGAGACGCAGTGTGCTCAGATGAAAAGTAAACTCAAAATGGAGGAGATGTTGAAACATCTGATTATATCAAATGCAGCTCAACAGCAAGCAAATGCAGCTCAACAGCAGGCAAATGCGGATTTTCAGCAGAGCTTTGCAGCTCAACAAAAGGCTCATCAAGAGAGCATGGCAGGCTGGAAACAGAGACGCCAGCAGCCAATGGAGGCCATCGGTTTGGAGGAAACCGAGTATGTGTGCAGGGCTGAGTTGGATGCCTTGCAACGGAAAATGGAAGAAAAGGAGATTGTGAACATAAGAGGGAAAAAGTAGAGGCACAGCTTCTGGAATCGCAAGTCAAGGTGTCAGAAGGTGACCGATTGTGTGCTAAGCTGTCAGAGAAGGCAAACCGACTGCAGGTTGAGTTGGACAATGTTACAAATCAGCTTTCTCAAGCAGACAGCAAATCTAGAGAAATTGCGGAAGATTTTTCTATCTTGGAATCGCAGCTGCAAGACACGCAGGAACTCTTACAGGAAGAGAGGTGTCAAAGGCTGAGTTTTAGCACAAAGCTCAAACAAATGGAAGATGAGAAAAATGGCTTCCTGGAACAATTAAAAGAGGAGGCGGAAGCAAAGAAAAACCTATCAGAGCAAGTCGCAACATTGCAAGCTCAGATAGCGGATATGAAAAAACGCATGGAAGAAAGCGTTGGTTCATTACAGTGTGTTGAAGATGTGAAAAAGAAGTTTGATCAGATGCTTGGTGAAGAGAAGACTGTGTCTGCAAAATATGCAGAAGAACGCGCACGTGCAGAAACGGAGGTGCGTGATAACGAGAGCAAAGCCCTGTTCTTGGCTCGCTCTTTGGAGGAAGCTCTAGAGTGTAAGGCTGAACTAGAAAGTGTTAAACAGCTGCGTACAGAAATGGAAGAATTGGTCAGCTCCAAGGATGATGTTGTGAAAAGCGTTCAGGAGCTAGAAAAGTCTAAGCGAGCCTTAGAACAGCAAGTAGAAGAGATGAAGATTCCGTTGCAGGAACTGGAAGAGGAATTCCAGGCAACAGAGGATCTGTCCCAAAGAGGGGATAGTGTGCCTGATGCAGTTTTTAAAAGGATCAGTGTTTTGGGGTCTGTCCTGAGTGAGCCTCAGAAATGTGACGACATGTGGCTTGAATCACCCCTTTGGAATAAACCGTTCCTTCAAAAACTTCAAGCATTGGAAAATGTATCATTAGAACTTCAGCAAACAAAGGAGCTGAGTAAGAAATGTGGTGATTTCTCAGTTCAGGCTGAAAACCTAGTGGAGAAAACTAAGGCTGTTGGTGAAAACGTGAAGCAAATGAATAAGTGCCTTTCAGGGAGTGTTTCCAAAATGGAACTGGTGAAAGACGGGTGGCAGAAGTTTGATCGTGATCTTGAGATGCATTCCATGTGGAATTCAGATAGAGAAAAAGAACTAGGTGACCTTGAGCGGTCAAATAGTTCAGCAGAAAGTGCATTGAAGAAACCTGTAAAAGAATGTGTTGCAGTTCCATGCTTCTTCACTGATGCAGAGAGGAGGTCTATAATGGATACCACCCAGATCGCTGGGTTCAACTGTGTTGTTGCCTTTGACCCCTATGTTGGTGGAAGGAAAGTTGATGATGTTCTGGTTGGCTACTTCTGTGAAGAGTTTGGCAAGAAATATAAACTGAATATCAAATCAAATAGTAGGCCTTTACTGCGACTCGCTCAGGAGGGCGAAAAGTTTAAGAAGTTGATGAGTGCAAATGCTTCAGATCTGCCTATGAATATGAAATGTTTGGTGAATGATATTGATATCTCTGGGAAAAGGAACAGGGGTCACTTTGAAGAAATGTGTGACAGCCTGTTGTCTCAATTGGAAAATCCTCTGCACAGCATCTTAGAGCAAGCAAAGCTCAAGAAGGAAGATCATTCCCTTTTACAACAAAAAGTCAATGATTGTGTACAGCTGTATGGAGAGGCAACTCAAGTCACAGAGGGATGTCAAGAGTCCCTACTTGGAACAAAGCTTAGTGAAGCAAAGGTTCTCAAAGTTTTGTGGAAAACATTTATTGATTGCAGAGAGAGGCGTCTTAAGAATGTTGAAGACATTAAGACTAGCCCAATTGAGTTGCCTATGGATCACGGTCCTCCATGGTGGATTGGACAGACGGTTATGAGGGACAAGCTGTCTGACATTTATGAGAAAGCTGTCAATGAAGATGACAGAAACGAGAAGGAGCGAAATGATGCCAAAAATGCAGTTGAAGAATGTGTATATGAGATGAGAGACAAACTGTGTGGCATTTATGAGAAATCCGTCAATGAAGATGACAAAACAGTTTCATCCGGAAGCTTGAGGATAATAGGAGGCTTATCAGTGAGTCAGCAGTGCTTGACACATGCGTGCCTGGAAATCTGTGTCCCAACCCTAGGGTTGAAACAAGAGGGGGGGGTATGTAACAGGAAGTCAGCTAAATCTGGGAATGTAGTCACAGGAAGGAGATACATTTCTACCTGATTTAGAAAGTCCATTAATTAATTTAGGGTGTTGGCTACAGAGCTAGCCAGCAGGAAGTTGAAAGGCCTTCACCTGTTCAGAATGAGGGAGTTAAGGCTCTATAATTTGTTCAGAGAAATTCCTATTGTTTGCTGCCTCCAGAAGCTGTGTCCTGAAGCCATGTGGGCTGGGAGCAGGAGGACAGTCAGCGTGTGCCTCCCGACAGGATGTGTGGGCCTGGGAGAAGACCCCCCGGAGTGATGTGTGCCCGGGACGGTAACCAAGGGTGAATACGTCTCAAAGGTGAGAAGACGAACTGTTGATGTGAAAGAAACAAAGGACTGTGTTGCCCTGTGAAGCTATTATAAAAGGACTATTGAGTGTCCGCTGGAGGACAAGGAAGTCTGCCCGACGGTAGGTTGGAGACAGACACCTAGGCAGGTTCCAGTTGTGAGAAGGTAGCCGCCCACAGAGGCAAGGATTTATTTTCTGTTTTATTTTATTTTGGATGTTTTGCTGCATACAGCCTGGTGAAGAAAACACCATTAGAATAAACCATAAACCTGTTGTTTGCAAGCACTTTTGGGCTATTTCTCTGTGAAAACGCACTCCCCAAGGAGTCATCCACGCCTACCACCGAGCTAATCCCTCACAATATATATATCACAGAACAAAAAAAATTACACAAATACCAGCCCTCAAAAGGGCTTTTGGGGACAATAGATATATATATATATATATCCAAAAAAACCTCAAATACCAGCCCTAGGAAGGGCTTTTTGGGGTGCTGTCCTTACAGCAGGAGTGTACCAAGAACACTGGCTAACAAGACCGGGAACTGTCCCCAGCTATAACAGCAGCAGCAGCAGCACCAGCACTTTCCCTGCTCTCAGTAACACAGAAATGATCTAAGATGGATGCTGCCCTTACTTATTTATAGGAGGTGGGAGGGTGTGGGAGGGAGGTATGCTGATTGGCCTGGAATGTGTCTGCTGACTGTGATGTTCAGGGTCAATGTTTGCCTCAATGATGATGTATAGGAGGCGGACCGAACATCGCATATGTTCGCCCGCAGCGGCGAACGCGAACATGCGAAGTTCGCCGGGAACTGTTCGCCGGCGAACAGTTCTGTACATCTCTATGCCACAGTCCAGGTGTTAGTCCCCTTGAAACAACTTTTCCATCACTATTGTGGCCAGAAAGAGTCCCTGTGTGTTTTAAAATTCGCCTGCCTATTGAAGTCTATGGTGGTTCGCCCGGTTCGCCAGTTCGCACATTTGCCGATGTTCGCGTTCGCCGTTCGCGAACGACAAATTTTAGGTTCGCGACATCACTACTAATAATACTGTTTTCATTACTAAAGTCTTGTGTGTGGTCCTTTAACATCCCCTCCAAAATCTTGCAGACTACTGATGTTAGGCTGACCGGCCTATAGTTACCCAGGATATATCTCGGCCCCTTTTTAAATATTGGTACCACGTTGGCTTTTTTCCAATCAGCTGGCACCATACCCGTCTGTAAACTATCCTTAAAGATCAAGAATAATGGTCTGGCAATCACCTGGCTGAGCTCTTTAAGAACCCTCGGGTGCAAGCCATCCGGTCCCGGTGATTTATTTATGTTAAGTTTCTCTAGTTTAGTTCTAAGTCTATCTTCTGTTAGCCATGGCGGTATTTCCTGAGGTGTGTTGTTTAGTTTGGCCTTACAAGCTGGGTTAGTGTAGCCCCCCAATTCTTTTGTGAAGACTGAAGAGAAGAAATTATTTAACACTACCGCCTTTTCCCTATCCTCTGTGGCCAAAACTTCCTTATCGTCTTTTATGGGGCCAATGTGTTCTGGTCTCGCTTTCTTACTGTTTATATACTTAAAGAATTTCTTGGGGTTCTTTTTACTCTCTTCCGCTATATGTCTCTTGTGTTCTATTTTAGCCGCCCTGATTTTGTCTTTACATTTCTTATTACACTCTTTGTAATGCTTGAAAGCTGCCAATGACCCCTCAGCCTTGTATTTTTTTAAGGCCTTTTCTTTAGCACTAATATGCATTTTTATGTTGGAGTTTAGCCACCGAGGGTTTAGTTTTGCTCTTTTAAATGTATTTCCCTTTGGAATGCACTAGTCAATCCCTTTGTTAAGTATGCTCTTGAAGCACTCCCATTCTTCCTCTGTGTTCTTTGTTCCCAGGGTTCTATCCCATTTGATATTTTCTAGCAGAGAGCGCAGTTTTGGGAAATTGGCTCTTTTGAAATTCAGTGTCCATATATTGCCCTTGTGTTTCCTATTATTGTAATTAATACTGAAACGAATTGACCTATGATCACTGTTTCCTAAGTTGTCCCGTATTTCTATATCCGTGAGCAGGTCTGTATTGTTGGTAATCAGTAGGTCAAGAACCGCATTGTTTCTTGTCGGTGCATTCACCATCTGACCCATGAAATTGTCCTGCAAAACATTTAGGAACCGCTGAGCCTTGGCTGAATGCGTGGTTCCCTCTGCCCAGTCTATATCTGGATAATTAAAGTCCCCCATCATAATGACATTTCCCATCCTTGCTGCCAATCCTATCTGTAAAAGGAGGTCCGCCTCCCCATCCTCCCTCTGGTTGGGGGGCCTATAGCATACGCCCAATATTACCTTCCCCACAGTGCCTTCCCTTTGTTCTACCCATAGGGATTCTGCCTCGTCCATAGCTCCATTATTAATATCATCCCTCATATTTATCTGTATACTGTTCTTAATATACAGACATACCCCTCCCCCTTTTTTACCTTCTCTATCTCTGAGATAAAGGGAATACCCCTGAATGGTCACCATCCAATCATGAGAGTTGTCAAACCAAGTCTCTGTTATCCCCACAAAATCTAAGTCCTCCTCAAACATCAGCAGCTCCAGCTCTCCCATCTTGTTGGCCAGGCTTCTGGCATTCGTATACAAGCCTCGTAATTTTGATCGGTTACAAATATCCTCATTTGATGTTATTAGGCTGCTCTTGTGATTTGTCCCCATACCCACCCTGGGTTTAGGAGCTCCGAGCACCCTACCGCTAATGTCCCCATTTCTGCCTTCTGGATCTTGCTTTACACTGGCTAATTCTACATCTGTACCCTCCCCCCATCGCCTAGTTTAAAAGCCCCTCTTTATCTTTATCTGTATCCGTTATTACTTTTAATAAATGTTATACTTTTAAGTATTTGTGTGATCTCTCTTTGCACATATTGAACACAGCCCAAAAAACATGACAAAACATTCTTCCAGAGTATAAGCACTCTATTATAGGGTGTGTAATTGGCCAGATCACCAGATAAAAATAAAAGTTAAAAAGCCTAAAACAAATAAAAAACGAATGCAGCCACCAAATCTAATGATTGGTAATCTATAATAAATTACATTTTAGTCCTCATGCACATGGGACGTTTTTACAGCGGCTGTTTTTGGCATCAGATGTTTTTTTCTACAGCCAGTAAACTCCCCAACATGCTCTCCTATGTCTCCCCAGCATGCTCTCCTATGTCTCCCCGGCATGTTCTCCTATGTCTCCCCAGCATGCTCTCCTATGTCTCCCCAGCATGCTCTCATATGTCTCCCCAGCATGTTCTCCTATGTCTCCACGGCATGTTCTCCTATGTCTCCCCGGCATGTTCTCCTATGTCTCCGCAGCATGTTCTCCTATGTCTCCCCAGCATGTTCTCCTATGTCTCCCCGGCATGTTCTCCTATGTCTCCACGGCATGTTCTCCTATGTCTCCCCGGCATGTTCTCCTATGTCTCCGCAGCATGTTCTCCTATGTCTCCCCAGCATGTTCTCCTATGTCTCCCCGGCATGTTCTCCTATGTCTCCACAGCATGTTCTCCTATGTCTCCCCAGCATGCTCTCCTATGTCTCCCCAGCATGCTCTCCTATGTCTCCCCAGCAGATTCTCCTATGTCTCCCCAGCATGCTCTCCTATGTCTCCCCAGCATGCTCTCCTATGTCTCCCCAGCATGTTCTCCTATGTCTCCCCGGCATGTTCTCCTATGTCTCCCCGGCATGTTCTCCTATGTCTCCGCAGCATGTTCTCCTATGTCTCCCCAGCATGTTCTCCTATGTTTCCCCGGCATGCTCTCCTATGTCTCCCCGGCATGTTCTCCTATGTCTCCCCGGCATGTTCTCCTATGTCTCCCCAGCATGCTCTCTTATGTCTCCCCAGCATGTTTTCCTATGTCTTCCGAGCATGTTCTCCTATGTCTCCCCAGCATGTTCTCCTATGTCTCCCCAGCATGTTCCTCTCCCCAGCATGCTCTCCTATGTCTCCCCAGCATGCTCTCCTATGTCTCCCGAGCATGTTCTTCTCCCCAGCATGTTCTTCTATGTCTCCCCAGCATGTTCTCCTATGTCTCCCCAGCATGTTCCTCTCCCCAGCATGTTCTCCTATGTCTCCCCAGCATGTTCTCCTATGTCTCCGCAGCATGTTCTCCTATGTCTCTCCAGCATGTTCTTCTATGTTTCCCCAGCATGTTCTTCTATGTCTCCCCAGCATGTTCTTCTGTGTGTCCATGCACACACGGGCTGTTATAAGTAGGGATGATCGAACGGTTCGGGTCCACCATCGGTTCGGCCCGAACATTGGGTGTTCGAGGTTCGGCCGAATTTAGAACTTTTTGCCCAAAAAGTTCGGAATTCGGCAACCAGAACCACCCAAAATGCAATGCTTCAGGAAATGGGCTTTAAAAGCCCGTGATTGGACCAGAACCATTAGCAAAAGCCAATTGAGGGGGCAGGAGAATGCTAGGAATGTGATTGGAGTGACTAGGGGGTACCTAGACCAATCATTAGTGAATACGCCCCCCAGTATATAAGATCGCCCCCGCCATATTCCCAGCATTGTTATACTGGACATGGAAGAGAGTGGAAGCAGTTCTGTTAATTTTACTTTAAAAGTGTCATTTAGCTATTATTAGTGTGAGGAAAGGGATATCTAGTGTAGTTAGAGTGCTCCTTTACACTTAAGTTAGCTTCAAAAATTTAGTTTCTGTAGGGAAAGTGTTAAGTGTCAGGGGACCGTAGTGTAGTGTAGGGTTAACTGACAGTGACTGCTATGGCAGGGTGACAAAACCCTTCCATAGCAGGGTGACCGCTATAGAGAAATGATCATTTCTCTGTGTTCGGGACAGGCATGTGGCTTCTCACCAGCAAGCATTTTTTAATGCTGCAGGGGTTGCCACTGCCAGTGCTTTTTTGAGGACATGTTTGATGTCAGACATGACATCTGAATATGTGTATAGGGGGTATATATAGACATATATATCTGAATATATACCCCTAGACATATATAGGTGTGATAGTAGCAGAAATAAATGCTTGCGCTAATGAAATCATTTACAGTAATATATTTCTGCTACTATCACACCTATATATGGCTAGGGGTATATATTCAGACATATATGCCTATATATACCCCCTATACACATGTTCAGATGTTTTGCCTGCCTCAAAAGAACCCCAAAAAATGCCAAAAAAACGCTAGCGTCAAAAAAAAAAGATGCCCAGGTGTGTTTTTGCTGGCATTTTTTGGGGGGTTTTGGAGGCAGGCAAAACATCAGAACTTGTGCACAGTACCACTATACACAAGTTCAGATGTTTTTCCTGACTGCAAAGAACCCAAAAAAATGCCTGCTATTAAACCGGCAAGGTGTTACAGCAGAGAAGCCATATTCCTGTGCTTAAAGTTTTCTAATACAAACGATCTTTTTTTTTCTGGTTCTGGACATGCTACAGAGCTGAAACTTCTCAGGTACACCTTTTAGACCCCCCAGACACAAAATCACACAAAAAAAAGTTCTTAAAAATTGTCATTTTTGATAAAAAAGCCAATTATTGAAAAATTTAAAAAAAAAAAAAAAAAAAAGAGATTTTTTGATTTTTACTTTGGATTTAGTATCTGGGGGGTCTAAAAAGTGTACATGTGAAGTTTCAGCTCTGTAGCATGTCCAAAACCCCCCAAAAATTAGCATTTTCTTATAATTTTTATTAGAACAGGAATACGGCTTCTCTACGGCGCTTTTTCTTGCATTTATCGGGCATTTTTGGAGGCAGGCATGACTTTTTTGGATTTAGTGTCTGGGGGGTCTAAAAAGTGTACCTGTGAAGTTTCAGCTCTGTAGCATGTCCAGAACCAGAAAAAAGATAATTTTTCAGTAGAGCAGGGATGGTGGGACCCCTCTTTTACACTTATATGATCTTTTTTTGGGGTTCTGGACATGCTACAGAGCTGAAACTTCACAGGTACACCTTTTAGACCCCCCAGACACAAAATCACACAAAACAAAGTTCTTAAAAATTGTCATTTTTGATAAAAAAGCCAATTATTGAAAAATTAAAAAAAAAAAAAAAAAAGAGATTTTTTTTGATTTTTACTTTGGATTTAGTATCTGGGGGTCTAAAAAGTGTACCTGTGAAGTTTCAGCTCTGTAGCATGTCCAGAACCATAAAAAAAAAGATTGTTTGTATTAGAAAACTTTAAGCACAGGAATATGGCTTCTCTGCTGTAACACCTTGCCGGTTTAATAGCAGGCATTTTTTTGGGTTCTTTGCAGTCAGGCAAAACATCTGAACTTGTGTATAGTGGCACTGTGCACAAGTTCTGATGTTTTGCCTGCCTCCAAAACCCCCAAAAAATGCCAGCAAAAACACACCTGGGCATTTTTTTTTTTGACGCTAGCGTTTTTTTGGCATTTTTTGGGGTTCTTTTGAGGCAGGCAAAACATCTGAACATGTGTATAGGGGGTATATATACACATATATGTCTGAATATATACCCCTAGACATATATAGGTGTGATAGTAGCAGAAATATATTACTGTAAATGATTTCATTAGCGCAAGCATTTATTTCTGCTACTATCACACCTATATATGTCTAGCGGTATATATTCAGACATATATGTCTATATATCCCCCCTATACACATGTTCAGATGTTTTGCCTGCCTCAAAAGAACCCCAAAAAATGCCAAAAAAACGCTAGCGTCAAAAAAAAAAATGCCCAGGTGTGTTTTTGCTGGCATTTTTTGGAGGGTTTTGGAGGCAGGCAAAACATCAGAACTTGTGCACAGTACCACTATACACAAGTTCAGATGTTTTTCCTGACTGCAAAGAACCCAAAAAAATGCCTGCTATTAAACCGGCAAGGTGTTACAGCAGAGAAGCCATATTCCTGTGCTTAAAGTTTTCTAATACAAACGATCTTTTTTTTTTCTGGTTCTGGACATGCTACAGAGCTGAAAATTCACATGTACACTTTTTAGACCCCCCAGATACTAAATCCAAAGTAAAAATCAAAAAATCTCTTTTTTTTTTTTTTTTTTTAATTTTTCAATAATTGGCTTTTTTATCAAAAATGACAATTTTTAAGAACTTTTTTTTGTGTGATTTTGTGTCTGGGGGGTCTAAAAGGTGTACCTGTGAAGTTTCAGCTCTGTAGCATGTCCAGAACCAGAAAAAAAGATCATATAGGTGTTAAAGTTAAAGGAGGCTCCCGAACCACATCCCTGTTCTACTGAAAAATTATCTTTTTTTTTTCATGTTTCTGGACATGCTACAGAGCTGAAACTTCACATGTACACTTTTTAGACCCCCCAGATACTAAATCCAAAGTAAAAATCAAAAAATCTCTTTTTTTTTTTTTTTTTTAATTTTTCAATAATTGGCTTTTTTATCAAAAATGACAATTTTTAAGAACTTTTTTTTGTGTGATTTTGTGTCTGGGGGGTCTAAAAGGTGTACCTGTGAAGTTTCAGCTCTGTAGCATGTCCAGAACCAGAAAAAAAGATCATATAGGTGTTAAAGTTAAAGGAGGCTCCCGAACCACATCCCTGTTCTACTGAAAAATTATCTTTTTTTTTTCATGGTTCTGGACATGCTACAGAGCTGAAACTTCACATGCACACCTTTTAGACCCCCCAGATACTAAATCTCTTTTTTTTTTTTTTTTTAATTTTTCAATAATTGGCTTTTTTATCAAAAATGACAATTTTTAAGAACTTTTTTTTGTGTGATTAATAGTTAATGGGGCATGATCCAGAACCCTAGGCACTTTTTAGGGGCATTTATTGGGTTTTAGGGCTTAAAAATTGTGTTTTTTGATTACAGAAGTTCGGGTCCCATTGATTTCAATGGGGTTCTGAAATCCGGGCCGAACTTTCGTGAAGTTCGGGTGTTCTGGTCGAACCGAACTTTTCAAAAGTTCGATCATCCCTAGTTATAAGCAGTTTTTAGCAGGGATGTTTTCTGGCTGGGAAAATATCCCATAACTAGTGGTCTTTAAGATGCGTTTTTTCAGCTGTAAAAACGCTCTAATGCTGATAAAAGCTTAAAAACGCTGAAAAAAGCAAAAAAAAACACTACTGCAAAAAAGCTGAAATACTCCTTCTACAGCTAAAGCTTTCTACTGATGTTTTGATAACTTCTGGTGTGCATGAGGCCTTAGATTTATAGTTTAATACTGCTTTAATCACTTCTGTACAAGCAAGGGGTAGAGTGATTTTTATTTTTTTTTACTTTTCTATCTGTTCTGTTTCATTCATATGGTCCATTTCATTTAGATTGTGGTTGATGCGGGTTTCCAGTGTGTTTTGCATTTATGTAAGGCGACCCAGGCAGTCGCCCAGGGTGCAACTCAGCAGCATCCTGCCTGCTGCACCCGGTCCTGGAATCAGTATGGCGGCGCTCCTGATGCTGTGCTGTGCCTGTGCTGTGCCGCCTGAGCACTTTTGTGAGGGCTCAGAGGGCTGAGGGCTCCAGTGTCGCCGAAATGGCGAGCGTATGGGGGGGGGGGGCTGGCAATTTTTATTTTGCCTAGGGGGGGCAAAAATCCTTGCACCGGCCCTATTTTCATGCGTTTTGTATTCCGCCTGCCTGCATCCTGCCAACAGATGACATCCTCAGCGATTGCTAGGGGGCTGATCGGGCACCCGTACAGCTTTCTGGGATGGGCTCGGGTGGTTTCTGGCCGTGTAAATAAACAAGGCATGTGTAGCTGTGTGAGAATTGTGCTGATTCCTGAGAGAACAATGGTTTACAACAGCAGACCGCCGTTCTCTCTTCACAGTGAGCAATCGTGGGTGCCCGCCGGCCCTGTGTATCGGCTTCCCCCCGCTGGCGAGTGGGCGTACGCGTGCCTCCAGTATCGCTCCTGTGAACCACCGTAATGGTACAGCGATTCGCAGGAACCTGCTGAGCTGCCACTGGTGGCAATTGTGGCCACAGGCCCCGTGAATCGGCTTCCCCGCTGGTGAGTGGGCGTACGCGTGCCCCCTGTATCACTCCCGCGAACCGCCGTACAGGTACAGCGATTCGTGGGAACCTGCTGACCTGCCACTGGTGGCAATCGCAGCCACCGGCCCCGTGAATCGGCTTTCCCGCTGGTGAGTGGGCGTATGCATGCCCCCAGTATCGCTCCTGCGAACCGCCGTACAGTTACAGCGATTCTCGGGAACCTGCTGACCTGTCACTGGTGGCAATTGCGGGCGCCGGCCCCGTGAATCTGCTTCCCCGCTGGCGAGTGGGCATACGCGTGCCCCCAGTATCGCTCCTGCGAACCGCCGTACAGGTACAGTGATTCGCGGGAACCTGCTGACCTGCCACTGGTGGCAATCGCGGCCGCCAGCCCCGTGAATTGGCTTCCCCGCTGGCGAGTGGGCATACGCGTGCCCCCAGTATCGCTCCTGAGAACCGCCGTACAGGTACAGTGATTTCCGGGAACCTACTGACCTGCCACTGGTGGCAATCGCAGCCGCCAGCCCCGTGAATTGTCTTTCCCGCTGGCGAGTGGGCGTACGCGTGCCCCCAGTATCGCTCCTGCGAACCGCCGTACAGGTACAGTTATTCGCGGGAACCTGCTGACCTGCCACTGGTGGCAATCGCAGCCGCCGGCCCCGTGAATCAGCTTCCCCGCTGGCGAGTGGGCGTACGCGTGCCCCCAGTATCGCTCCTGTGAACCGCTGTGCAGGTACAGCGATTCGCGGGAACCTGCTGACCTTCCACTGGTGGCAATCGCGGCTACCGGCCCTGTGAATCAGCTTCCCCACTGGCTAATGGGAGAGCACGCATGCCTCCAGGATTGCTCCCACAGATCGCCGTACAGGTGCAACGATTTGCACAGCTGAGCCAGCCTGCCGCATTATATGTGGGGCGGGCGGTCGGCAAGTAGTTAAATCGCAGTTTCTTACTCTTTCCTTTCAAAGAGTGCCTTGACTGAAGGAACACTGCTGTATCACATTATAATGAGCTGCAGCTAGGAAATAGTAAAGCACAGCATAGTAACAATGCGCTGCAACATGTTACGCGCCCAATAAGACGCATGCCGTGGTGTGAATGAGCCCCAAGTCTTCAGATATTAGATGCACACATTCCTCAGCTCTAAATCTCCTCGTTTTAATCATCTCCTGAAACTTTTTAAAACATATCCTTGAAAGTTATTAAATTCTATTTTGCACAAGCCAGCTTATGAAAATGATGTAAGTTGGATACAGTGGCCCTTTGACGACGTCGGGATGGATAAATGATTTCTGCTCATAGCATTTAAACGTTTGCTCTAATGCCGAATACACTACGGAATGTTAAAATAACGACTCAATTGAATCAAACTGTATTTATCTCCTATCAGAACAATACCGCAGTAATACTGTTTCACTACTTGCTTGTAAGAAGCAATAAACCACCTCAGGAGACAAATATCTCTTTCTGTTCGTGCGGCAATTTAGTTAAATCGCGCTGATTAATCAGGCGCCAGCAAAGTTTAACTTGAGGGATTAAATTGTGCAGGATAGGTTTTGCCTTAACCGTTCGAATGAGGAAGAATCGGAAGTGTAGGTTTAAATGTCGTTTCATTTATTGGTACATAAACTTTATTATTTTTGCATTTTTATCTAGTTTACTTCCTTCCGTGTCAAGATATACTCCACCAATTTTTTCGTTAAGGGGTGACTATCGGGAAGAAGTTTTAGAATCCTATTTCGGTTAAATGCAGTCCTAGGTAATGCAGTGGAATTTGTTTTTTTTTTTTTTTAATGGAGCTGTTTTTCATTTTATACTGCTGTTACCTTTATTAGCCAGAAAAGCTTTTTTCTGTTCCCCTCTCTGATTTCGTTTTACTTAACCACCACTGTCATGGCTTCAATCCACCAACTGCCAGCCTCCGTCCACGGGCCTCTGCAAGAGTGTAGCCAGGTGCAGCTTGGCCTCCGTGCACAGGTGGCGCTGTTCAGAAGCCGCCATGCAGAGAGAGTGGAGGACAGGGGAGAACTCCTTTGAGGCAAGGAGTTTAAAAACTCTATTTCAGTTAAATGGGGTCTTAGATAATGCAGTGAAATTTGTTATTTTTTTAAAATGGAGCTGTTTTTCATTTAATACTGCTGTTACCTTTATTAGCCAGAAAAGCTTTTTTTCTGTTCCCCTCTCTGATTTAGGTTCACTTAACTACCACTGTCATGGCTTTAATCCACCAACTGCCAGCCTCTGTCCAATAAGAATGTTCTTACTGGCCCCTGCCAGGGTGTAGGCAGGTGCAGCTTGGCCTCTGTGCACAGGTGGCGCTGTTCGGAAGCCGCCATGCAGAGAGAGTGGATGACAGGGGAGAACTCCTTTGAGGCAAGGAGTTTTAAAATTCTATTTCGGTTAAATGTGATCTTAAGCTGGATACACACTATACAGTTTTCTTTTGATTATTTTCCTTTAGACTTACCAAAACCACATGAGGTCAGACCTAAAGACTTTCAATTTGTATGCAATCAGGCAGGCCCTTGCACAACATAGTTTAAGGTAAATCTAAAGGAAATCTACCAACAAAAGTTGTATAGTGTTTTTCTTTTTTTTTTTGAATGGAGCTGTTTTTCATATTATACTGCTGTTACATTTATTAGCCAGAAAAGCTTTTTTTCTGTTCCCCTCTCTGATTTCCTTTCACTTAACTACCACTGTCACAGCTTTAATCCACCAACTGCCAGCCTCCGTCCAATATTAATGTTCTTACTGGCCTCTGCCAGAGTGTAGCCAGGTGCAGCTTGGCCGCCATGCTCATGTGGCGCTGTTTGGAAGCCGCCATACAGAGAGAGTGGAGGACAGGGGAGAACTCCTTTGAGGCAAGGAGTTTAAAAATTATATTTCGGTTAAAAGCGGTCTTGGGTAATGCAGTGCAATTTTTTTTTTTTTTTTTTTATTGGAGCTGTTTTTCATTTTATACGGCTGTTGCTTTTATTAGCCAGAAAAGCTTATTTCTGTTCCCCTCTCTGATTTAGTTTCACTTAACTACCACTGTCATGGCTTCAATCCACCAACTGCCTGCCTAACTTCTATTTTCTGTACTTTTCCGTCGTTACTTGGCATAGTCTTTGCAATAAGACCCATAGGCCAATGATTGCAATGGGAATCTGTCTCTTTCAAGAGAACTAAAGCCCCGTATACATGCGTAGAAAATTGGCAGGGAATTTTCGGCCAACGTCCGATCTGCCGATTTTCGGCTTGTTAGTATGATTCTTCTGACAACCAACTCCGACTTTTCGGCCAAAAAAATCTGGTGTGCAGACTATAAAATTTTTGTTGGCCGTCAACACAACGGGCGATTTTCGTGCAGTCAGTACAGATTTTGACAGGGAAAAATCTGATGAGCAAGTCTGGGCATGCTCAGTGAAGATAGAACACAAAGAAAGCAACCCAACACATGACATCACTTCTGAAGTAGAATTTTGTTGGGCGAGAAAATTTGTGTGCAGTCTAGGCACATTCCAACCAACACAACAACACTGGACAAAAGACGGACGATCGGTCGGCCGATAATCGTTGCGTGTGTACGGGGCTTTAGTCTCTCACTTGTAGGTTGGGTTTGCTAGTTTGCCATTTACTGTGACTTTGACAGTTAGAAAGGTACTCGATCTTCCAGCGGTTCCAAAACACATTAGCAAGATGTTGAACCCGTTTCCATTGATGCTTGTAAACTTTAGGGTAATCAAGTTCCTCTGTTGGAATAATGTCTTTCCTAATTTTTTGGGTAAGATGAGTGGCTAGAGTGAGCAATACTGGAGACTACAGATCTGAGGACACAGGGACCAGTGGCCTTGCATTGATTATAGCAGAAACCTCTGCAAGTAGAATAACTAAGATTTCATGTGTAAGCTGGGAAGTTTTCTAGTTCAGTAGCATAGAGTCCAGGATTTTTCTTGCAACTCTAATCTTGCATTCCCAAGAGCCTCTGATGTGAGAGGAATGAGGTGTGTTGAATTTCCATTTACACTTGTCATTCAAGAAGTTCACTATCTTTTCTGCTCCTGGGAAATTAGTTCACAGTCACATCTAAGCAACTTCACGGGTCCTTGCACAGAAACAAATCTACTGAAGGAATTCTTTAAGGATGCTATGGTGTAAGCAGGGCCGGGACAAGGGGTGGGAAAGAGACACGGCTGCCCTGGGTGCTCTGGTATCATGTGAGATGGAGGGTATTGCATGGAGAGTGCCTACCTACAAGCTTGTAGGAGTACTGGAAGAGGGTTGATTTTTGTTCGGAGAAAATTTTGGGGAATTGATTCTTGGGGAAAAGCGTGCAGAATAGTGCTCAAATTTTTTTTGGAGGGGAGGGAGAGGATCTTTTAAGACACATAATGCTTACATTTTGTGGAGGGGGCGCTGTTTGGCATCTTTGCCCTGGGCGCTAGATGATCTTGTCCCACCACTGGGTGTAAGAGCCTGGTATCTGGAGTTGTTCTAATGCTTTTAGTGACTGTTTCCAGGATTCCCACCTTTGTTGTTTCTCCTTCGGTAAGGGGGTATCCCAGTCTGAGCTCTCAGAAGTAAGTTGTCTCAGCAGTATCTTACCCTGAATGGTGAGCGGTGCTACAAAACCCAATGGATCATAAATTCTGTTCACTGTAGACAAAACTCCTTGCTTTGTGAAGGGCTTGTCACAGGCTGATGCTTGAAATGTGAATGTGTCTTGCTTAACATTCCAAAGCAATCCAAGACTGCGTTGTGTAACAAAAAGGTCAGATCCTAGTTGGAATTTCTTTACACTGACAGCATAGTCATCAGAAGGAAAGGCTCTCATGACCTTGTCGCTGTTGGAGATGATTTTGTGAAGTCTGAGGTTTGCAGTAGCAATCATGTTCTGAGTTCTAGTGAGAAGGTCAATAGCTTTTCTTCCGAAGGCAGAGATTTGAGTTTGTCGTCTACATAGAAATTCCTTTTGTGCATCAGATTCAAATTCCTTCTCACCATCTTGAGCTTTTTTTCTTCAGTCCATAAATTGCAACTGCAGAAGAAGGACTGTTACCGAAAACACGTACCTTCATCCGGTTGTCTATGACTTCATCATTTACATCATTATTGCAGTACCATCGGAACCTGAGGAAGTTTCTGTACTCTTCATGGACGATGAAACAGTGGAACATTTGCTGAATTTCAGCCATAACAGCAATTGGATCTTGTCTGAAGCAAAGTAAAACTCCTATAAGATTGTTGTTCAGATTAGTCCCAGTGAGAATATTGTCGTTGAGGGAGACACCTTCATGAAGACCACCCTAATCTGATCAGGCTTGTGAGGATGGTAGATACCAAAGCATGGTAGGTACAAACATTCTTCTCCTTCCTTAAGAGGAGGTGGCATGATCTCTCTCAAACACCTGCTGCATACAGTCCATAAAGTGTTTTTTCTTCTCAGGCTTCCATTTCAAACTGCGCTTTAAAGAAACAAACCTTGATTCTGCACATTCTCTGTTTGGTAGTCTCTTTCTTGGGGTATGAAATGGTAGAGGTGCTACCCAACTGTTGGAATCATTTTGATAGAATGTGCAGACTACAATATATGGGGAGAACCACTAGGGAACTGAGGGTAAGACTAAGGGAGCACGTTAACAACATAAAAGAGGCCTTTCGCCAACACAGCCTTTCTAACCTAAATAACAAAGATAGTGTGGAGAATCACACTGTAAGTATGATGTGGGACCAGAGAATACAGTGGATTGGATACCAAAGGACTTTAAAGGATCGGGTATGGCAATAGGGAGCACACATGAGTGTAAAACATTCAAAAAGACTTTATTAAATATATAAAGACATGAAAGTGCATAAGTACATTACATTACATCTGACCAATAGATCAAAGGCATGACAGGGATACAATCATTGAGATCCATAAGGTTCGATGCGTTTCGCCAGTTAGGTGAAAGATGGCTTCCTTAGGAACCATTATGGTTGATTGCTGTCCCCTCTAACATATAAAGAAGAATATATAAGCAAATATACAGAACAATTATTATTAGTGTTCAACTAGATTACACTAGAATGTGTGTTTTATGTCATACAAGACATAAACACTCCATAATATTTACATGCTCACCTAGAAATAAAAGAAAGTCAACTTTGACATCCATGATATCAGGCTAGCTATATCGTCTGAAGCAGATACTATCCAAAAAGTTGTAATGTTCTGGTACCTCTGGTACCCTTATTCCACTTTCCTATTCAGTGTATGCGTCCCACCATTCTCTTCTGGTAGGTGCGCATACACCTTTAAGACCGATGCTGTCATCACTGAGCGCCGCAGAGCGGCTATTTCAACCGCCGGCGTTCTCACTCACATGTTCGTTCAACCTGCCTTGAAGCTCATATGCTCACAAGCGTACCTCGCTGTCGGAACCTCGCTGCTGATCCCTGTATCCCGCTACCGGATCACTCGCTCATACCGAACCTCTCTACTACTGCTTGCTATTAGTGATAAGTACCCCGCAGGGGAATCCTCCATAACCTTCCTCCTAAGCTTACACTATCTAGCTCTGCATATTAAGGACTGTAACTATCATCTGCACTGTTGTTTTAGATTGCTAGCTCTTGAGCCTACTAACATCTATCCTTGCACTGGGTTAGTCTCTCCTGTATGTCATCTGCTGTCCTACCACCTACTACCATACATGATTGCTAACCTATCTGCATCCTACCTGTTACCATCTATACTCTCATGAACATTTC
This sequence comes from Pelophylax lessonae, assembly GCF_965119305.1. NCBI lineage: Eukaryota > Metazoa > Chordata > Amphibia > Anura > Ranidae > Pelophylax > Pelophylax lessonae. The sequence continues at coordinate 711,760,298 of NC_138769.1, read as the reverse complement.
TCTCAAGTGCTGTTCACCTATTTGTCACTGTTCATACCTGTCTCTTCAACTTATCACCACTATACTGCTATATACATCTATCACTCCAGGAACATCTTATTGAGTGTGTATATTTGTATGCTGAATCAGACAGACCACAGTGATGAGTCTTGGGAGTTGGAATTGGTATTTCAACGTATCTCTACATGACTACTGAGTGGAGTTTTTCTGCAGCTGCAAATCCATCTTGTTTCAGAAAACGCAGGAGCGTTACAGATTGAACGGACCAAAAATGGATTCAGCAGATTTACCCACTCAAGTGACACAATTAAAACAACAAGTGACTGCGTTAATACACGCTCTTACTGAATTAAAAGAAGACAATCAGGCTCTGAAGCAGCAGGTAACCCGTCTATCACAACTTGCCACTGCTCAGCCCCCTGAACCCAAAATAAATCCTCCTCTAGTGTTTACAGGTGATCGCAAAAAATTTTGTGAATTCAAAAACGCCTGTCAGTTACTTTTCTTGCTAAAACCTCGTACCTACCTTACTGATCATATCAAAGTCTGTACTATTATTTCATACCTAACGGGTGATCCACGGGCCTGGGCAGACTCTCTTTTTGAGAAAAATGATCAGCTTCTCAACTCCTATGCTTTATTCCTAGCGGAACTCGCTAGTCTATATGATGACCCCAATAGGCAGAGTACTGCCAATATTCAATTGAGGTCCTTGAAACAAGGTAGGAGACCTGTAGAAGACTTTGTAGCAGAGTTCAAAAGATGGACCCTTGATTCAGGGTGGAATGATACATCTCTGAGAACTCAATTTAGACTCGGCCTATCAGAAGCCGTTAAAGACGAGCTCGCCCGAGCGGATTTACCGGACACCCTGGATGCCTTGATACAACTCAGTATCAACATAGACAGGAGGCTGCGAGAAAGAAAGGCTAAAAAAATGGGAATGCCATTGTCCAGTCCTTCTTGGATTTCGGCCGTTGACCCTACTCCTATGGAGGTAGGAACCATACGCCCACCTTTATCAACTGCTGAAAGAGCCAGGAGACGATCCAGTAATCTTTGCTTGTACTGCGCATCCCCGGATCACATGATAAGCGTCTGTCCCCTTGTCCGCAAAAAAGAGGGTGAGTGTTCACATGTCCTCCTAGGGGGATTGACAACTTCATTTACTAACCCTTATCTTTTTGTTCGTTTGACATTGCAGTGGGACCAGACTAGGATTACCACTAAAGCCATGATCGACACAGGATCTTGCGGAAATTATATCGATATACGTTTTGCTACTTTAAATAAAGTACCTATTATTTCAAAACCTAAGCCTGTCTCTGTGAGTCTTATTAACGGTATTCCGTTATCTTCTGGCCCAATCACTAATCAGACACAAGCACTCCTAGTCACCACTAACGAGTCTCATACGGAGACCACTACCTTCGACCTATTGTCTTCGCCCCACTTTCCCATTGTTTTGGGACTTCCCTGGTTACACACACATCAACCAACCATAGATTGGAAGAAACGGACCCTAACCTTCCTCTCTTACTATTGCGAGAGTACGTGTAACCTCCCGTCTTATGGAAAGATCCTGTCTGTGGTGTCAGATGAGATTGCACCACTATGCTATCAGGATCTGTCCAAAGTTTTTCTTGAGAAAAATGCTCAAATACTGCCTCCCCATAGGGATTATGATTGTACTATTGATCTACTCCCTAATTCTAAATTGCCTTTTGGTCATGTTTATCCTCTTTCGCAGGATGAACTTTCCCATCTCAAGGAATACTTGGATGAGAATTTGACAAAGGGTTTTATTAGACCTTCCACTTCTTCCACAGCTGCAGGACTTTTTTTTGTCCGCAACAAAGACTCAAGTCTCAGGCCTATTATCGACTATAGGCAATTGAACGCCATTACAGTAAAAGATCGTTATCCGTTACCGCTTATCCCTGAACTCATTGAACAAGTGCGTGGAGCTACCTACTTTTCAAAATTGGACCTGAAAGGAGCATACAATCTGATCCGAATCCGTGATGGAGATGAGTGGAAGACGGCATTCAGAACCAGATACGGATTGTTCGAATATCTTGTAATGCCATTTGGGCTATGTAACGCTCCCGCAGCCTTTCAACGATTCATAAACGATATCCTTAGAGACTTACTTGATGTCTGTGTTGTGGTATATCTGGACGATATACTTATTTATTCACGATCCTTGTCTGAACATATAAAACATGTAAGACTTGTGTTATCCAGATTACTCACACACAATCTATACGTGAAACTAAAAAAATGCTTATTTCATAAAGAAGAAGTATTATTCCTAGGATACATCATATCCAAAACAGGAATCAAGATGGATATGAGTAAGATATCCTGTATTCAGGATTGGCCTATACCAACCACCCGCAAAGCACTACAGCGATTCCTTGGATTTTCAAACTTCTATAGGAAGTTCATCAAGAACTTCTCTGCCATTGTGAGACCTCTCACACAACTCACAAGTATTAAGAAACCATTTAAATGGTCAGATGAAGCAAATGAAGCTTTTCGCTTGTTAAAAACAAGCTTTACCTCTGCTCCCATACTACGCCATCCAGACTCATCCCTCCAATACATTCTGGAAGTAGATGCGTCAAATATGGCAGTAGGAGCAGTACTCTCCCAACGACCAACGAATACTTCACCACTCCATCCAGTTGCCTTCTTCTCTAAATCTCTAAGCAGCCCAGAGGTGAATTACCCAGTGGGTGAAAAGGAACTGCTTGCTATAAAACTGGCTCTGGAGAATTGGCGACATCTACTTGAAGGCACCCGATTACCAATACTCATATATACAGATCATAAAAATCTTCAATATCTTCAGACTAACAAAACCCTCTCCCACCGGCAGGTACGATGGTCACTATTCTTCCTAAGATTTAACTTCCTAGTGACCTACACACCTGCAGACAAGAATAAAAAAGCGTATACGCTATCACGATTAACTGAAGATAATTGCTCCGAAATCCCTTCCGTTCCTATAATACCCTACAAGCGTATTATTGGCGTTGTCCGTTCCTTGAAGGAAGAGATTCTGCACAGTATAGGTTTGGATTCACCTCCACCACAACTAACTGCTGATGCAGAAGGCTTCCTCTACTACAACGAGAAACTCTACATACCCCCTACTATGCGCACCAAGATCTTGGAATTGTTACATGATGTGCCTATGGCAGGACATATGGGTATGACAAAGACCCTTAATTTGCTTACCAGGCAGTTTTGGTGGCCTGATATGAAGACATCTATACAAAAATTTGTCTCTTCATGCAACGTCTGTGCCAGGTCCAAAATTGACACTACAAAACCATCCGGTCTACTATGCAGTCTACCAATACCCCAGACTCCATGGGAAGTTGTGTCCTTGGACTTTATAGTAGAACTACCACCTTCCAAAGGATTTAATACCATTTTAGTGTCAGTGGACCATCTGACAAAGATGGCACATTTCATTGCTATTCGCAGACTACCTTCGTCCAAACAAACAGCGGAACTACTGATGAAACATGTCTTTAAGTTACATGGTATTCCAAAAACTCTTTTGTCTGACCGTGGATCACAATTCATCTCCAAGTTTTGGCAAGAACTATGCCACATACTACGAATTGAGCGAAAGCTCACTTCTCCCTACCATCCTCAGACCAACGGACAGACTGAAAGAGTCAACCAGTGCATCGAGCAATATTTACGTTGCTATACATCATACCTACAGGATGATTGGGTGGATCTCCTCCCTCTGGCAGAATTTGCCTACAACAACGCAACCCACAGTACGACCAAACAGAGTCCGTTCTACTTGAACTATGGGTTTCATCCCACTATTCTTCCACCACGCATCCTTCCATCAAGTAACCCAGTAGCCTCAGACTATCTTACCCAAATAAAAGACTCTCTGGGTTTACTTAATACTACCATCTCACACGCTCATAGTCAACAAAAAAAGTACTATGACCTTCGTAGAAGACCTTCTCCTCAGTATGCTATTGGGGACCTCGTTTGGCTATCAACAAAAAACTTAAGATTAAAGATCCCTAGCAAAAAGCTTGGGCCTCTATTCTTGGGACCCTTCCCAATGAGGAAACTTATTGGAAAAGCTGCAGTACAGCTCACATTACCAACAGACCTCAAGATACATCCCATCTTCCATGGGTCGCTACTGAAGCCCCATGTTCCTGACCAAGGAATAAGGCCTACCATCCCACCTCCACCTCCTGTACAAGTTGAAGGCGGAGAAGAATATGAGATAAAGGATATTATGGATTCTCGTATCCACAGAAGAAGACTCCAATATCTAGTACGATGGAAGAACTATGGGCCCCAAGACGACACCTGGCTGGATACCTCTGATATACATGCCCCTAGGCTGATTCGCAATTTTCACACGAAATACCCGGAAAAACCAGTTCTAGAGGCCTTCCGGAGCTGGCCTTAAGGGGGGGGGGGGTACTGTAATGTTCTGGTACCTCTGGTACCCTTATTCCACTTTCCTATTCAGTGTATGCGTCCCACCATTCTCTTCTGGTAGGTGCGCATACACCTTTAAGACCGATGCTGTCATCACTGAGCGCCGCAGAGCGGCTATTTCAACCGCCGGCGTTCTCACTCACATGTTCGTTCAACCTGCCTTGAAGCTCATATGCTCACAAGCGTACCTCGCTGTCGGAACCTCGCTGCTGATCCCTGTATCCCGCTACCGGATCACTCGCTCATACCGAACCTCTCTACTACTGCTTGCTATTAGTGATAAGTACCCCGCAGGGGAATCCTCCATAACCTTCCTCCTAAGCTTACACTATCTAGCTCTGCATATTAAGGACTGTAACTATCATCTGCACTGTTGTTTTAGATTGCTAGCTCTTGAGCCTACTAACATCTATCCTTGCACTGGGTTAGTCTCTCCTGTATGTCATCTGCTGTCCTACCACCTACTACCATACATGATTGCTAACCTATCTGCATCCTACCTGTTACCATCTATACTCTCATGAACATTTCTCTCAAGTGCTGTTCACCTATTTGTCACTGTTCATACCTGTCTCTTCAACTCATCACCACTATACTGCTATATACATCTATCACTCCAGGAACATCTTATTGAGTGTGTATATTTGTATGCTGAATCAGACAGACCACAGTGATGAGTCTTGGGAGTTGGAAAATTGGTATTTCAACGTATCTCTACATGACTACTGAGTGGAGTTTTTCTGCAGCTGCAAATCCATCTTGTTTCAGAAAACGCAGGAGCGTTACAAAAGTATGACCCTGTGAGGAGTCAAAAATGCCGAAAAAGGCATTGTGGACCGGACCAAGCCCATATATTGCCCTAAAAATAGGGTTATGAAAACCAACAAAGAAGATGCATCCAACAGAATAAGACGTCCCGTATGGTGGGGGAAACAAAAATATATATGTGTATAGCAGTATCAGTAAACTCTGAAAAGAGACAAAATGTATAATTTAAAGAGAGGATAAAGTCTATGGAAAAAGTTGAATTGTAAGTTGGAATTATAAACAAAAAGGGTAAATGTGTACACAGCTCATGGCGGCTATGCCTAATATAGCCCAATTATATAGTGGGCACATAAGGTATATAGTAGGGGTAATATATGATAATCAGGAAATACATAGATATATGGTCTTCAAATATAACGTAGCACAATATGTGCTATATTCAGAACATAAATTGAATGTAATTTATATGGATGGCAAGTTAATATATCATTGATTCCAGGGTGTATAGGACATATATATGGCAATTATTAGGGAGAAAAATGCAGATAGGTAGATAAATAGTTCCACAGAGAAGTATGTATATACAGTACCCCTAAATATGTGGTAGGTCCCCCCTGGGTGTAGCTGCACACAAACCCTCTATGGCATACATCAAGGCTGAGAATGAAATAAGATGGATTCGAGCATATTCTTACCTGTATGGTAGTGGGAATTAGCATGGGCTTGGACACCGACTTTCCGCTACCGCCGGCCGGCGTAGTCCTTGCCTCGTGGTGGTTAAATGGGGATGGTCCCGCCGGAAGTTAGACGCCGTCAGGCGTCCCGCGTCACTTCCGGTGCAGGCGCAAATCATCATGCATGCCCATAGCTAGCTGTGGAAGTGATGGAGGGTTCCGGCCGCGGCCGGGCAGCACGCAATCCCAAAGAAGATGGGAGGAGACCAAGGACAAAAAGCTCCCGTCTCCTGCTTTGCGCCTGGATCCACAGCTATTGGAGCATGTACTGAAACAGAATGGAAGGCTTGGCATAATCAACCATGGATCTCAAGTGATAAATAAGTCCCAAAAACAAAATCATCAATAACAAAAAAAAAAAAAACAATACATTTACATTACATATCAATTAGCAATTATTATTTGTTATACATTTGTATCTCTGCAAATGTGAATAGGCAATTTTAGTAGCAAACAACATATACAGTGACAAAAAAAAAAAAGGGGGGGGAAACAAGAAGGAATTAAAGAGAACTCAAAACTTGTTTAAAGGAATGGTTTATACGAAACAGCGGTGTTGAGGCCTGGCCAACTAGTGGCTTGTTGGCCAAAGATCCATTTTGCCTCTTTTTGCAAAATATATTTGTCAGTGTCTCCACAAAGTGGATTTTTAGAAATCCCCTCTAGGACAGAAAAGGAAATCATAAAGCAAGCAAGTAGATAAACTGTCAGTGCAAAGCACCTATTCCCTGCGCTCTGAGTGGTGCAATCTTCTATCCAGCTCGGCTATAGACTTGTAGATGAGAAAAAACAACACGGCAACCTTGTCCGGTGCGCCCTTGTGTTTGTTTATCGTTTATAGAAAAGGAAATCATGTTTGGGTCATAACTATGGTTTAATCCAATATGCTAACATATTGGCGTATATATGAGTCCTACTTCTAGATAGTATAGGTGATCATTAATCCTTTTGCAGAATTTTCTCTTGGTTTTTCCTATATAGAAGGCGCCGCTCCGGCACATGGCTAGGTAGACGACGCCCTCTGTTTGGCAATTGGTCAAAAATTAGGGTGGATCCCTCCTTGACCCAGGGACATTGGTCACACATCCCACATCCGTGGGTGCCTAATCTACCAGCGGCTCCCAAAGGAGATGTGGGATGTGTGACCAATGTCCCTGGGTCAGGGAGGGGTCCACCCTTCCCCTACCCAGAGTAGGAATCTTGCGGCCCAAATTTTCGGCCAATTGCCAAACAGAGGGCGTCGTCTATTTAGCCATGTTGTGGCGTGGCGCCTTCTATATAGGAAAAACCAAGAGAAAATTCTGCAAAAGGATTAATGATCACCTATACTATTTAGAAGTAGGACTTATATATACGCCAATATGTAAGCACATTGGATTAAACCATAGTTATGACCCAAACATGATTTCCTGTTCTGTCCTAGAGGTGATTTCTAAAAATCCACGTGGTGGAGACACTGGAAAATATATTTTGCAAAAAGAGGCAAAATGGATCTTTGACCAACAAGCCACTAGTTGGCCAGGCCTCAACACTGCTGTTTCGTGTAAACCATTCCTTTAAACAAGTTTTGAGTTCTCTTTAATTCCTTCTTGTTTCCCCCCCCTTTTTTTTTTTTTGTCACTGTATATGTTGTTTGCTACTAAAATTGCCTATTCACATTTGCAGAGATACAAATGTATAACAAATAATAATTGCTAATTGATATGTAATGTAAATGTATTGTTTTTTTTTTTATTGATTATTTTTTTTTTTTGGGACTTATTTATCACTTGAGATCCATGTTTGATTATGCCAAGCCTTCTGTTCCGCTTCAGTACATGCTCCAATAGCTGTGGATTCGGGCGCAAAGCAGGAGACGGGAGCTTTTTGTCCCTGGTCTCCTTCCATCTTCTTTGGGATTGTGTTCTAAAATTTAGGACGTCAAATTCGTTTAGGTACAGCATCGCACGACCGCGCAATTGTGCGTTAAAGTCACGCAGTGCCGAATGGCAAAATAGGGCCTGGTCAGGAAGGGGGTAAAATCTTCCGGGGCTTAAGTGGTTAATGACTTTTGAATGAGTGAATGAATGTACAATTAGACACTATGATGATTAGAAATATATATGGGTGTTATTAATGAAAATGTTGTTTAATTGATACCTTATGAATGTATTTATTAATGCTATCTAATGTCAGACATTTTTCATCATGGATATTGGGGTTGGTTTAATCATAACTATTGATTCTGTTACATAGTGGTGTAAGACATCTAATAACATAAACCTATTTTAATAATATTCTTTATGTTGTCCAATTATATCATAATGAGAATACTTCTTTAGATGTTCTCATACTAATTGAGGTATAATTGTAGTAAAGTTCGATATAACATCGGGTATAGGAAAACCTTCACAATATCTATATACGGTAATAGGAGGAAGTACTATAGATGACAATATGGACACTTCCTGTAACCACATAGGAAGAGATATTTCATATCATACGGAGTGCAGTGGAACTATAATGACATAAAATCTAGTCATAGAAGGAGCACTAAGATGGCGGCTAGGTCAACTCCTGTTTACACAGGAAGTTACATCAAATATATATTTTTTATAAATATATATATAGATATATATATATATTTTTATACAGCATATAGATGTATATCTAGTTTAGATAACAGTTATTGCTATGTCTCTGAGAACAATAAAGGATATTTTACTATAATCAATGATTTACCCTTTGGATAGCATTAAGGAAGTGATGCCTTTCAACACACTGGGTGTAGTGATAACGTAATAATAAGAAGGCGCACCAAGATGGAGCTAGACTTCCAGGCTATACGGGAAGTGATGTTCACGCTTAATCACAGCGGGTGTAGTAGGTGTATTCAGGAGTAGTAGGAGGAGTTTATAATATAAAAGATAGGCTCACATAGGATACCCTAGCCTCAGAAGACGCCCAGTGGGAGTGGCGAAACACGTTAGCAGGGGACTGATTTTTTACATCATATTTGATGGCTGGAACGCACGCCGCGGCGGCGGCCACCATGAGAAAACACCGCTCCATACTGCTTTTTAATCTGTAGGTGGATATTTTACTATAATCGATGATTTACCCTTTAGATAGCATAAAGGAAGTGATGCCTTACAAAACACTGGGTGTAGTGAGAACGTAATAATAAGAAGGAGCACCAAGATGGCGCTAGACTTCTAGGCTTTACGGGAAGTGATGTTCACGTCTAATCACAGCGGGTGTAGTAGGCGTATTCAGGAATAGTAGGAGGAGCTTATAATATAAAAGCTAGGCTCACATAGGATACCCTAGCCTCAGAAGACGCCCAGTGGGAGGGGCGAAACATGTTATCCGGGGACTGATTTTTGACATCATATTTAATGGCTGTATCGCACCTTGTGGCGGCGTCCACCATGAGAAAACACCGCTCCATACTGCTTTTTAATCTGTAGGTGGATTTGTTTTTGTAATTTAAATAAATGCTACAGTTTTACACTATGAGAATCTTTCTTTCATTTCAACCATGCACCTTATTGTGAGCCTTACTATGGAGAAAACCATACACTAAATGGAACGGCATCATTTCCTTCATCACCAGTGGAGTTTACACATGGGAAAGGATAAGGAGGATTATTGCCAGTTTTTACAGTGCTTATATAGCACTACATGCTGATCCCTATCTACATATTGGTGAGTAGGAACTCAAGAGAGGAGCACGAAGTGATTCACCGTTATACTGTAAATGTTCGTTTGGATGAGGCGCTACTACCAGTTGTGTATATTTTTAAATGTGCCTAATAATCAAAAGACACTATAAAAAGTGCCTAAGTGCTCTTTTAAAAGTGCAAATGTGCTTAAAGGTGCAGAAAATATATATAGGAATGTATAAAACATATACAAAATACATTAAACTGTGCAATACAAAATATCACATTAATAAAAATGGTGTGATTTAGTATTCAAATATTGTGTTTAAAAATCTTTACAATGCAGTGAACAGTTCATTTGTCTCTTATGATAAAAATAGAGATTTCTTCTTAGTATTTCCAAAAGGTGATAAGTGCTCCAAACAATAAGGTGCTTATAAATATGTGCTCCGTGCTCCACCACCCTGGTAAGTAATGGCCACTCACCAGAACCAATTAGGCCACCAGGACCTATACAGCTATGATTGACCCCCACTGGTAGAGACGTGTCACTCCTATTCCGATGGATGAACTTCCTTTTGGTTCCAGAATGACTGACCCAATCATGGTTTTTTTATCCAATGTTCCCATAAAATAGATAAAAAATATTCATTGCGCAATGCCATTTATTATAACCTTTACACAAAAATAAATATCAAATACACTCACATATATAAGTGATTCCAGTAGTACTAACTTGAAGAGCTTGCATAAGTTTGGTTTGGAAACGTCGCTCTGCGGTGCGTGCGTTCCACCTGTGTTCCACCATGCCGGGAAGTGACGTGAACCGGAAGTGATGCCACTGTGTAAGACCTCAATGCATTTCATCAGAAATGGCGTCTTCAGGAAGTTTTTCTGAAGACGCCAGCAGTGTTTCCAAACCAAACTTATGCAAGCTCTTCAAGCTGGTGCTACTGGAATCACCTATATATGTGAGTGTATTTGCTATTTCTTTTTGTGTTAAGGTTTTAATAAATGGCCTTGCGCAACGAATATTTCTGGCGTGCAGCTTCAGCTTCCATTTCTCCTTTCTTTTTGGTGAAAGCTGCCTGAATTTTAGAAGCTTCAGCATCTGCATGGGTTTTTGAGTTGCTGACTGATTGTAGAAGATCTTGATTGTAGAGGTTTGGAAGATCTTGTGAAGCCTCTAGTAGATGCAGAGCGATAAGATCTGGATTCACAGAGCTGTGTTATTCTCACTTCTGCCTTTGCCTTTGTTTACACCACTAAGTTGTCTCTTTTGAGATTGAGCTCCTCCAATCCCCTTAATTCTTCCAAAGACCCTTGGGTATCGTACCACTTTAAGAGAGCAGTATATTTAACACAGTCTTTAATAACTCTCATGAGCAACATTCAATTGCTTGATAGAGTCCTCAAGTTGTAACGGCTCATGAGATTGTTGGGAGAAAGCAGACATGCATTTAACAGTATTAGACCATAAGGCTCCATTCACTCCTGAGCGTATAGTTTTCAGGCATTTTTTTCAGGAGTTTTTTCATGTGGTTTTTTGGGGCGTTTTTCAGGTGTTTTTTTTGGCGTTTTTTGCAGGTGTCTGACATCTGACCAAAAACGCTTGTAATCTGCCAAAAGAGAAGCTCCTGTACTTTTTTGAGCTTCAGGCATTTTGTTTCAGGTGACAAAACACTCACATGTGAACAGGGGGCCATTGAAATGAATGGGATTTTGCTTGTTGGGCGTTTTGAGACTTCAGAGATGAGCGTTGTTTTACGAGCTGAAAAATGCTCAGGTGTGAACAGGGCTTAAGTCATTGATATGAGACAGCAGTTCTTCCTTGTCAGCTTTAAGATTTTCTTGCACTTCCCAGGTTGGTTTTGTTAAGCGTTTTTCTCTTTTTAGGTTTCATAGTTACATACTTAGTCAGGTTGAAAAAAGACACAAGTCCATCTGGCTCAACCAATAAAAAAAAAAAAAACAGTAATGAAAACACAATCATACAATCCCATATACACAATTCTATACCAGCAGTTGATCCAGAGGAAGGCGAAAAAAAACCCCAGCAAAGCATGATCCAAATTGCTACAGCAGAGGAAAAAAAAAATCCTTCCTGATCCCCCAAGAGGCAATCGGATATTCCCTGGATCGATTTTACCTATAAATGTTAGTACCCATTTATATTATGTACACCTAGGAAAGAATCCAGGCCTTTTTTAAAGCAATCTACTGAGCTGGCCAGAACCACCTCTGGAGGGAGTCTATTCCACATTTTCACAGCTCTTACAGTGAAGAAACCGTTCAGTATTTGGAGACAAAATCTGTTTTCCTCTAGACGTAAAGAGTGCCCCCTTGTCCTCTGTGTTGACCTTAAAGTGAACAACTCAACACCAAGTTTACTATATGGACCCCTTATGTATTTATACATGTTGATCATATCCCCCCTTAATCTCCTCTTCTCAAGAGAGAAGAAAAACAGTTCCTCTAATCTTTCCTCATAGCTGAGCTCCTCCATGCCTCTTATCAGTTTGGTTGCCCTTCTCTGCACTTTCTCCAGTTCCCAGATATCCTTTTTAAGAACTGGTGCCCAAAACTGAACTGCATATTCCAGATGAGGTCTTACTAATGGTAAGGGTTCAGGGTTTAATTCTTGATCTGGAAGGAGTTCTGATTCTGGTTGTGTATTAGTTTCCCCAGATTGTATATCGCTTTGAAACATGGAAAAGAATTAATAGTAAAGTTCTTCCAGCAGCAGAGAAATATATAAATTGCTGTGCCTGAGTTTAGGTTTCCTAGGCAGCACTTGCAGAAAGGTTTACTTTGACTTTCTTATGAGATTTCATAGATGAAAAGCCATGTGCTGATGCATACAGAGGTAGTGTATAATCTGCTTGTATGGCACAGTTGTATGAACATTCACAGTAGTAATCTTGTCCTGACACTGATGGGTGCTATGCTGAGATTTGCTTGCAGGCACAAGCAGGCTTGTTTAGTAATGGCTACCCTGTCTATTAGCTGCTACTTCCAGTGTCCATATATCATCTCACTGTGTGCCTAATTCACTAAGAGGAAGAAGAAGAAATGATTGCTCTCCATTTAATTACACTCATGTAGAGTAATTAAGACCTAAACTAGGCAAACATGCGAAAGGAGAAAGGCCGTAGAATTACGCTCAGATGCAATAGTGAATTCTGAATCAGCATAGTCGTGGTCATGGTTTCATAACTGGCAATTCCTATTCAGCTATGATTATTTGTGTATATCTATGACAATAAGCCATTGTTATATGAGACGTGTTATATCTTGTAGGCGGCTATTTGTTTTGAATAAAGCGTGACTCCACTTTTGTTGAGAAAAAAACATTCCCCTCTGGGTGATCTCTGTACATTGCATGGATTTTAACAACATTTGTTGCAGATTCCTACCTTTTGTTATTGTGAAGAAATCATTGTTTGTTCCTTTGTGCCTCTGTGCTGAGTGGGTAAAATTGGAGTGGTTTTATAATTATTTATCAGCTGTGGCAGCTGCAGGGCTCAAATGAGGAAAGCTGCTGGGCCTGCATCCCTTTAGACGTGTTCCTATTGGGAGTATCTCACCAAAAATGACATTTGTGTTGCAGGGGGTGCCAGAAATCTAACTTGTATCTTAAGCAGACTTCTGGGAAAATCAGTGAGCCAATCACACAAGCAGGAAATGATGTTTCTGGGGGTGTGGTCAGTATACATTCTGTGTACAGAACAGCTCCAGGTGGTCATATTGCATTGCATTTTCAGAAAATATAACAGCTGCAGATTGAAAAGGAATTACGTTTTAATAGCATTCAATTACAATATGATTTCTGTTGCAATTTTTCCCCCCACGAAAGTGGAGTTACCCTTTGAAATTATTTTGTATAGTTTGTTTTCTTCTTTTGTTAACGAATGATTATCACAGTGTAATGTCAGCCATTCCGTAAGGTTACATGTATGTTTTATTTATAGTTATGCATCTGTTATGTAGTAAAATCAAATAAACCGCAGCGCTCAAAATATTCCAAACAGTCGTCCAGTGACGTAAGGCAAAAAAGACAGTGAGAAGGAAACAATTGATCCACCACCAAGAGGGAGAAACACACTGTCTCTTACCAGATTCCAAAGACTACTGGGTTGAGCAGCAGTCAGATTAAGCTCTTATAAAATCACTTGGTCAGTGAATCCAGATTCCTTAGCAGCATGAAGACAGGGCCCAAAAACATATAGATAGGGAAATAAAAAGCAATCATTGTACAGATATCTCTAAAATCGGTTTATTAAACATGTAGAAACTACACACAGGGTACTCACACTCTCTCCATATGAATAAGCATGTAAACACAAAAGGTGGTGGTGTAGATGTGTTTCAAACCAAAAATATGTCCGACCTCTAGTGGTATGCAGTACCAGCGTCACGTGGCTAAGCTCCCTGACGCGTTTCATCGTAGGTGAAATCATCAGGGGTGTGGCCACGTAACGTATACCCACTCTATATATAGGGCATACGTAGGGAATTTAACACAAGATAATGAATCCCAGTAATAAGCAGAAAGGATTCAAGGAATCCACACAACCCTGAATGTTTCTGAGTCAAAACGAGGTGTCACTGGGTCGAAAACTGAGCGAGAAACAACCGCTCCATGCGGGACCCAAAACCAGAAATGACGTACCGCCAAAAAACCGGAAGTAGTCATATTCAAAGCTAGAGACCAGAAATGACGGCAGTGTGTTCCACAATCAGACCGGAAACTGACGCCAGATGTGTTCCACGGCTCAGATAATCAAAACAAAAAGCCAAATACATCCGGAATTACAATGAATAAGGGCAGTAAGGCACAGAAGGAAATACACTCAGGAATAAAAAATACAAAGGCGTACAGAGCCATATAAATACACCAAAGAAATATTCATGTGTCTGTGCAAATAGAGGGTCAAAGGTTAACCCCAAGAACAGTCCATAAGTCCACACCAAATAGATCTTTTTAATGTTTTTTCAATCCAGTTGGCAGTAATAGAGGAATAAACCTAATGGAGTGCCAAACAGACTACACTCTAAAAATCAGAGAGCAAACAGAGTATAAATTCATAAAATACACCTACACTATAGGTGTAGGCCAACATGTGAAGAGGCACAAACATTGAATACTCAATTAAAAGAGCTAAAAATTAAATGATAAAAAATAAAAGAATAATAATAGAAAAAATATGAGATTTATATGATATATCCCAAACAAGCTCAGACAAAAAACAGGTGGTGTAGAGCCATAAAAAAATCAAAATCAAAAACGGGACACTTGCACCAAAACCTAAAAACGGAGGTCTGCAAAATCAACGGCCAGAGACGAACCATACTACAACACGCTACAGAACACACAAATGCAAATAGTATAACAAGATCAGAAATATAACTCAACTGTTAATAAAAGAGTTGAAACGGATCTACACCACCACCTTTTGTGTTTTACATGCTTATTCATATGGAGAGAGTGTAGTACCCTGTGTGTAGTTTCTACATGTTTAATAAATTGATTTTAGAGATATCTGTTCAATGATTGCTTTTTATTTCCTCATCTATATGTTTTTGGACCCTGTCTTCATGCTGCTAAGGAATCTGGATTCACTGACCAAGTGATTTTATAAGAGCTTGTGACGGTACTCACCGACACTGGGAGTGAAAGACAGATACTTAATGGTTTGGATTGCTTCAAGTGGGACAGTAATATTTGTCAGCCATGTATCTCTCAGGAAATATGAAGATTTAATCCCACTTTACACTGTGAGACCTATAGCCTGTTGCCATAAAGTTTGACTCCTAAATAATCATAGCAATACAAAGATGTGTATTCCATGTACTTCAATGTAGGAGACAGACAGACTGTCATTGGCAGTCTTGTCCTATTGTCTGTTTTGTGGTGGGATAATTAGTTCAGGTTAATTCTGTTTCTGTATACAATTTCATCTGCATATGATAATGTAATCAGTCAACCCCTGACCTGTGTGGTAATCTGATCAGGAGGGGGAGGTCCATGCTGTATATAAATTTTGTGTTACTGTTCAATAAAGGGATGGTTCCAGTACAAGGTAAGTTGTTGGCTAGCTTTGTATGTAGGGCGGCTGGGAAAATCTGGTATATATGTTCAAGACTGTAGGGAGCCGTATACTGATGGAAGCCCACAAACACAGTGTGGGTCGAGGTTCCGTTACAGAGCTTACTCTGACTGCTGCTTAACCCAGTAGTCTTTGGAATCTGGTAAGAGACAGTGTGTTTCTCCTTTTTGGTGGTGGATCAATGGTTTCCTTCTCACTGTCTTTTATGCCTTACGTCACTGGAGGACTGTTTGGAATATTTTGAGCGCTGCTGTTTATTTGATTTTACTGCTTACCATCCTTCACCAATAGGATTTTGTGCTAGCTGCTCAAAACCATTTCATTGGACTGATATATATTGCAAAAACTGTTTTTGGATCTGTTTTTTGTTTTTTGTCCTAGCGCAGTATTTGGATATTTTATTATCCGTTATGTGTTTTAACTTTAAGATTGCCAATTAAGAGACTATAGAGTTCTCTACATATCTATGTTCGAACATTCATTAATCACTTCAGGACTGGAAGATTTTCCCCCTAATGACCAGGCCAGTTTTTGCGATTCGGCACTGCGCTACTTTAACGGACAATTGCGCGGTCGTGCGACTCTGTACCCTAATAAAATTGAGGTTCTTTTCCCCCGACAAACAGAGCTTTCTTTTGGTGGTATTTGATCACCTGTGCGATTTTTATTTTTTGTGCTATAAACAAAAAAGTGCGACAATTTTGAAAGAAAAAAACAAAAAAAGTTTTCGTGTCTACTAACTACGGGAAAGATTTATCTATTTTTATTGTTTTTTTTTTTACTAGTAATGGCGGCGATCTTTGATTTTTTGCGGGACTGCGACATTGCGGTGGACAGATTGAACCCCTAACTGACATTTGACACTTTTGGGGGGACCATTGACATTACTACAGTGCTACAAATATACACTGTTACTGTAATAATGACACTGGCAGGGAAGGGGTTAACCCTGTGGGTGATCAAGGGGTTAAGTGTGAGCCTAGGGGAGTGATTCTAACTGTGGGGGGGGGGCGTGGCTTGTGAAATGATCACAGAGACCTGTGATCCTATATAGAAGGATCAGATGAGCTCTGTGATCATTCCAGGGAGAAGAACGGTCAGCTGTGTTTACAACAGCCGACTGTCATTCTCTCTCAGCGGGGAACAATTGCGGGTGTCAGGTGGCAATTGGAGCCGCCTGACACCCGCATTGGCTTCCCCGCTGACGATCGGGGGGCGAGATCACGCCGGCGGCGACACGCGCTCACCCCCTAGCTGCCCCCAGGCGAGCGACATAGACCTACGTCGTTTTACCTGTAGGAGCCAGCCTGCCGCAGTAAATATAACGTAAGCGGTCAGGAAGTAGTTAAAAACGACCTTTCCTTTTCAATCTGCAGCTGTTGTAATTTTCTGCAAATGCAATTCAATATACTGTAATATACCAACCAACATAATGTACTGACCACCCCCCAGAAACATAATTTTATGCTTGTGTGATTGGCTCACCAATTTTCCTGAGAAGTCTGCCTGATAAGTAAAATTTCTGACATCCCCTGCAACAAAAATGTCATTTTTGGTGAGATATTCCCAATAGGAACACATCTAAAGGGATGCAGACCCAGCAGCTTTTCTCATTAGTGCTCTGCAGCTGCCACAGCTGGATGATAATTATGAAACCACTCCCATTAGACCCACTCAGCACAGGAAAACAGAAGAACAAACATGGATTTCTTCAGAATCACAAAAGGTAAGAATCTGCAACAAAGTTTGTTAAAATCTGTGTAATGTACAGAGATCACCCAGAGGGGAATGTTTTTTTCTCAATAAAAGTGGCGTTTTTTTTGAGATCATACATACTTCAATCATTCCCCATATATACAGCGGCTGATATTTTACTTTTTTCAAATTAGAGTCTATCTTATTATTTTATATTATCTACTTTAAATTAATTTTTAATCCCTTAGCGCGTGGAATATACTTTGTATATAAAAGTGGCATTACACTATAAGTAGGTGATGGCATGCCTGGGATTTGAACCCATGGTTTGAGTGTTGATAGATAGGAGTGCTAACCACTAAACCAATTGTTGACAATTTAGCACTCACCTTGCATATAAGCCTGATCAAGGTGAGTGCTAAATTGATAACAATTTGACCTGTTTTGCTGATATTTATATGTTTCTCATGAATGTAAAATTGATATCTCTATTATATATATGGCAGATTTTGGGAATGATCTAATTGCTTTCTGCACAGTGACAATCTTTTGCACTCACTGTTAGTTAGCAGCACTTAGGTCATAAGTTCAAATCTCAACCATGCTACCAGGCACCTAAATATAGCTCTGGCAAATCTTTAAGCGCAGGAACGATTGCACAAATGCAAATCAACACACTACACAGTAAAAATGTGTTCAATACTGTGTGATTGTTTCAATTTTACAGATTGATGATATTATTGTCACATAAAATACCATTGCATACATTTGAAGCATTCAAATTCTGAATTTCCAGAATGTCCAAAGTCCTGAACTGGCTAATTAATGTAAATCTAGAAAATATATATTGTGCTCAAATGCAAGATCAGTGTAAAATTGTCAACAAATTTGTAGCTGTGACTTGTTTTGCTGATATTAATAAGTTTCTCATTAACCGCTTGCCAACCGTCGCACGACTATTTACTGCGGCGGCCAGCCTCTCACAGGCAAATCGACGTAGGACTACGTCGCTAGCCTGTGAGGCTCTAGGGAGTGAGCGCGCGCCCCCGAAGGCGCGCTCCCGCTCGGTCACGGACACCCCCCCCCCCGCGCGTGTGCCCGGCGGACCCGATGTCCGCCGGGCACTCGCAATCGTCCGTTACAACGGGAGAAAGGCAGGCGGCTAATGTAAGCAAAGCTGCCTGTCATTTTTCCCTGTGTAAGAATGGAGATCAAATGGTTCTACTATGTAGGACCGTTGATCTCTGTTCTTACACATCAAGCCACATCCAATCACAGTTAGAATCACGCCCCTAGGGACCCACTTAACCCTTCCCTCTCAAAAAAAGTTAACCCCTTCCCTGCCAGTGTCATTTTTACAGTAACAGTGCATATGTATAGCACTGATTACTGTAGAAATGTCACTGGTAACCCCAAAAGTGTCAAAAATGTGAGACAAGGGTCCGATCTGTCCACCACAATGTCGTAGTCTCGCAAAAAAATCGCAGATCTCCGCCATTACTCGTTAAAATAAAAAAACAACAAAAATGACAAAAATCTTTCCCTTAGTTAGTAAACGCAATAACTTTTGCGCAAACCAATCAAAATACGCTTTTTGCAATTTTTTTTAACAAACATATGTAGCAGAAAACAAATTGGCCGAAAATGTTAAAAAAATTTTTGGGGGGAATTTCATATAAAAAATGTGAAAAATATTGTTATTTTTGCAAAATTTACGCACTTTTTTTGTTTATAGCGCATGATCAAAAATCGCACAGGTGATCAAATACCACCAAAAGAAAACTCTGTTTGTGGGAAAAAAAGGACGTCAAATTAGTTTAGGTACAGCGTCGCACGACCGTGCAATTGTCCGTTAAAATCACGCAGTGCCGAATCGCAAAATAGGCCCTGGTCAGGAAGGGGGTAAAATCTTCCTGTGCTTAAGTGGTTAATGTAAGAGGTATATCTCTATTATATATATATGTCAGACTTGAACACCGATCAAGAGAATCTATATTCTCCTCAAATACCAAATCAAGCTTACGGCGTGGAGCAACAGTACACTTCCGGGGGCTTGTGCAACCAATTTCATGGTAATGCATTTCCAGGTTGGCCTGGACTAATCTATATGTGCCATAGTGAACATATGTGTGTGGTTAGCACTCTGATCTAGCAACAGTCAGATCATGGGTTTAAATCCTACCTATCACATCTCTAAAGATTCAATGATAAATGGATATGTGCGAAAGCATACTTGCCATCAGCATGATACAATTTATCTCTAGCTGATGGCACTTATGCATTCGCCAAAGCTCATTTGCCGTTGCAGTTCGAGGAAGGTGGTAGCATGGGTGGGATATGAACTCGTGACCTAAGTGTGCAAGCTCTAGCTCAGAGTGCAAAAGATTAGGCCACTGTGCTGAGTACAATTATACATAGCACATTAAGAAGTACCATGATTACAGAACAAACATATATACCGTAACTAGAACTCAACATTTTTATAAAATACAAATTAGACATAAAAAAGTTTGACATATATAGAATAGCGATATAACTCTTACATCTATAGCACTGCCCCCTAGAGGACTGCTGGTGATTAACACTTTTGGATTACCCTGGGTTACCCGTAGCTACTGCATGCAGAATTCTTAGCACTTCTTGGCTCAGTCAATGATCAGTCTAGAGTAGATGTATTTGTTGTTTTTATTTTATATTGGGATGGGAGAAGGGATGAGTGGGATACTCCAACCTTGAACTATTCGCAAATTCTGAGGACTTCTAACTTGAGGATGCGGCAATGCTGCTACTTCATCCTGCCACTTGAATGAAGCTGAAGTAAATGTTCCTGTTTGCATTTCTCTTCAGGGTACTCCCCCAGTATCCCCTTTCTCTATACCGGCCAACATCTGTCCACTGACTACACTCTCCGGAGTTTTCCCCTTCCTGGGCAGACCACTGGGTAAGATCCTCTGTACTCACGATAATGCTTTCTAGATCATGGCAGTGCCCCAACTCCTCAGTAAGCTCTCCTGGACCTCTGGGTTCAGCTCCACACTGTAGGTTCCCCAGGCCGACTGCCTGTGACCATCACCAACTGCTGCAGAAGAGGAGGCAGCGCCACCCTCCTCCTGGGACTCTGCTTCCCGCCAAAGACCTCTACCTCACCTGCCCCTGGCTTTTTATACCCTGCCCCACAATACCCCGAGACAAACAATCTGTGCCAATCCCGGGGACTGTATCAAACGCCTGCGTATCATTGGCCAGGTTTCCTCCACTATCCAATGTGCCTCCCCACTAGATCAGCTGGGGACACTCCCTTAGACCAGATGAATCACACACACTGGGCACCCTGAGCAGACTTAACTCACAGATCCTGCTCCCTGTTAACTACTTTCCATCCGCGCTACAGCCTATATACGGCTGCAGCGCGGACTCACATTTTCGGGAGGCCGTTTTTAAACGGCCTCCCAGAAGCAGTCTCCCCGCGCGCGCGCGAGCGCGCATCGGGGAAAATCTGTGTCGGCCGTGTCCCTTGGACACAGCCGATCACAGATCGTGGTGAATGGCCAATCACAGCGGCCATTCACCACGTGATCGGACCGTCCAATGAGAGATGAACTCATATGTAAACATATGAGATCATCTCTCATCGCCAGCGCTCCTTCCTCACACGGAGACTGCAGTGTGAGGAAGGAGGGAGAGCTGCCCAGCGCCGGGGACACAGAACAAATGTAATCAGGGCACTGATCACCAGTGCCCTGATTACTAGAGGTAAAAAAACATACACTCAGTGCCCACAGTGCCCGCCATCAGTGCCCCCTATCAATGCCCACAATCAGTGCCCATAGTGCTGTCAGTCAGTGCCCATCAGTGCCTGCTCATCTAGGCACTGATGAGCACTGACTGGCAGCACTATGGGCACTGAGTGTGGGCACTGATGGTGCTGCTCATCAGTGCCGCCCATCAGTGCTCATCAGTGCCACCCGTCAGTGCCCATCAGTGCCGCCTATCAGTGCCCATCAGTGCCGCCCGTCAGTGCCCAGCAGTGCCACCTCTCAGTGCCACCTCTCAGTGCCCAGCAGTGCCACCTCTCAGTGCCCAGCAGTGCCGCCTATCAGTGCTCATCAGTGCCGCCTATCAGTGCTCATCAGTGCCGCCTATCAGTGCCACCTATCAGTGCCGCCTATCAGTGCCGCCTATCAGTGCTCATCAGTGCGGCATATTAGTACCTCCTCATCAGTGCCCATAAGTGCCACCTCATCAGTGCCCATCAGTGCAGCCTATCAGTGCCCATCAGTGCCGCCTCATCAGCGCACATCAGTGAAGGAGAAAATTTTATTTTCAAAATTTACTCGCAGAAAATAAGAAAAACTTTTTTTTTTCTTTTTTTTTGTAAAAAATAAAAAACCCAGAGATGATTAAATACCACCAAAAGAAAGCTCTATTTGTGTGAAAAAAATGATAAAAATTTCATATGGGTACAGTGTAGCATGACCACGCAATTGTCATTCAAAGTGTGAGAGCGCTGAAAGCTGAAAATTGGCCTGGATGGGAAGGGGGTTTAAGTGCACAGTAGGCAAGTGGTTAAGCTAATGAAATAATTAACACCCATATGGCTTCTCTGCTATAACACCTATATGTGTGTATGTGTATAAATACATATAAGCATGTGTATATATATATATACACACACAATTATATGTATTTATACATATACACATATATAGGTGTTATAGCAGAGAAGCCATATGGGTGTTAATTATTTAATTAGCGCAAGCATAGGTTTCTGCTACTTTCACACCTATATATGTGTATGTGTATATATACATACGTGTGTGTGTGTATATATAACCCTACACAGAAGTTCTGATGTTATGCCTGCCTCCAAAGACGCCCAAAAAATGCCCAAAAAAATGCCAGCTACAAAAACGCCCAGGTGTGTTTTTGCAGCAGGCGGTTTTTTTGGGCATTTTTTGGGGGGTTTTGGAGACAGGCAAAACATCTGAACGTCTGTATAGGGGTATATATACACACACACTTATATGTATTTATACACATACACACATATAGGTGTTATAGCAGAGAAGCCATATGGGTGTTAATTATTTCATTAGCGCAAGCATAGGTTTCTGCTATTTTCACACCTATATGTGTGTATGTGTATATATACATACATGTGTGTGTGTGTATATACCCCTACACAGAAGTTCTGATGTTATGCCTGCCTCTAAAGACGCCCAAAAAATGCCCAAAAAACGCCAGCTACAAAAATGCCCAGGTGTGTTTTTGCAGCAGGCTTTTTTTTGGGCATTTTTTGGGGGTTTTTGGAGACAGGCAAAACATCTGAACGTCTGTATAGGGGTATATATACACACACACTTATATGTATTTATACACATACACACATATAGGTGTTATAGCAGAGAAGCCATATGGGTGTTAATTATTTCATTAGCGCAAGCATAGTGTTCTGCTACTTTCACACCTATATATGTGTATGGGTATATATACATACATGTGTGTGTGTATATATACCCCTACACAGAAGTTCAGATGTCATGCCTGACTCCAAACATGTCCTCAAAAAAGCCCTATAAACGCCTGCAGCAAAAAGCAGGGTGACAGGGGCGAAGCCATATCCCTGTTCTAAGAGAAACGATCTTTTCTCTATAGCGGTCACCCTGACATGGAAGGGTTTTGTCACCCTGCCATAGCAGTCAGTTAACCCTACACTACACTACGGTCCTCTTACACTTAACACTTTCCCTACAGAAACTAGATTACTATAGTGAAAAATAGTACCCTAACTACACTAGATATCCCTTTCCTCACACTAATAATTTCTAAATGACACTTTGAAGCAGAAGTAACAGAACTGCTTCCACTCTCTTCCATGTCCTTGTATTACAATGCTAGGAATTTGGCAGGGCTATCTTATATACTGGGGGGGGGTATTCACTAATGATTGGCCTCTGGACCCCCTAGTGACTCCAATCACATTCCTAGCATTCTCCTGCCCCCTCAATTGGCTTTTACTGATGGTTCTGGTCCAATCACGGGCTTTTAAAGCCCATTTCCTGTCCAATTGCATTTTGGTCGGTTCTGGTTGGCGAATTCCGAACTTTTTCAGCAAAAAGTTCGGAATTCGGCCGAACCTCGAACAGTCAATGTTCGGGTCGAACCGATGGTCGACCCAAACCGTTCAATCATCCCTAGTGCTGAGTACAGTTAGACTTGCATAAAAGTTTATTGTGATTAAAGAATGAACATAGATAATTAACTCTATAGTCTCCTAAAAAATCCATGTAACATGAACAAAAAAATGAACATATAAAAGACATGTAACTGTAAATGATAAATGCATGCGACCTCATGGAATAGCAGACATTACTCTGTAACAATCAATCATTCAGAACAACATTTGTTAGCAAAAGAGGAAAACAAACTATGCACAATAATTGTAATGTAAATAAATAGCCACACACGAGGCAGAGCACACCCCATATTTATTGGCATGAACGCATGATCATAGCTAAATACTGCAGTGCAGTTCCATATAGGAAACTCATTGGCAGTTGCCAGTCATGGAACCTTGACTATGACGATTTGGAATTCACAAATGCATTTTCGCCTATTTGTACTCCTAATTTTCCATTCACATGTTCACCTAGTTGAGGTCTCAGTTGTTTTAATTGAACACAATTAAATGTAGAATGACTGTTTCTTCTCCTTATTCTTAGTAAATTAGGCCCTTAGTCACACTTTTTTGGGACCAGTGACACTAATACAGTGATCAGTGCTAAAAAAAAAAGCACTGTCACTGTACTAATGACACTGGCAGGGAAGAAGTTAACATTAGGTGAGATCAACGGGTTAAATGTGCACCTATGGAGTGCTTTCTAACTGTGGGGGAAATGTTTTGACTGGGGGAAGACAGAGATCCATGTTCTTGCTTAGCAGGAACACAAGATGTCCATCTTCCCCTCTCACAGAACGGCGATCTGCCTTGTTTACATAGGCAGACCGTCATTCTGCCTCTCCTAAGACTAGATCCTGAGGCCAATTGTTGTGCCATTTATCCACGACCATCACCTCATGTTGCAGCATGATAATGCACGGCCCCATGTTGCAAGAATCTGTACACAATTAGTGGAAGCTGAAAACATCCCAGTTCTTGCATGGCCAGCATACTCTCCGGACATGTCACCCATTGAGCATGTTTGGGACGCTCTGGATCGGCGTATACAACAGCGAGTTCCAGGTCCTGCCGATATCCAGCAACTTCACACAGCCATTGAAGAGGAGCGGACCAACATTCCACAGGCCACAATCACCAACCTGATCAACTCTTTGCCAAGGAGATAAGTTGCACTGCGTGAGGCAAATGGTGGTCACACCAGATACTGACTGGTTTTCGGACCCCTCGGGACCCCCCCCCCCCCAAATTCAGGGCCGGACTGGGTATGAAAACCAGCCCTGGAAAAAATTACATACCAGCCCCATAGCATTGCGTCATCATACCAGCACAACGTTGTTTTCTTGTTCATAAAAAAGGTAAAATCATGCATTTTAAAGCACATTTAATGAGAGCATTATTTATAGATAAGACAGATCTAAAAGCACACAAAGGACTTGTATATAAGGAGCAAAATGCTGATTCCCCCCTCCTCCTAATACACTGCTGACCCCCCCGGCCCCCTCCCCCAAATAAAATGCTGTTCCCCTCCTCCTAATACAATGCTAACCCCCCTCCCCCTAATACAATCCTGATCCACCCTCCCCCTAATACAATGCTGTTCCCCTCCTCCTAATACAATGCTAACCCCCCTCCCCCTAATAAAATGATGATCCCCGCCCCGGCCCCCTCCCCCTAATACAATGCTGTTTCCCCCCCTCCCCTAAATTTGGGGGGGGGGATCAGCTTTGTATTAGGGGAAAGGGGGCCCGGGGGGGGGGAAGGCATCGCAGATAAGCATTGTATGAGGGGGGCAAGTCAGGCCAGCATTGTATTCCCCTAATAGGGGGGTCTCTGGCTCTCTGCAGTGCACTGACTGACCTCAGGCTCACCTCACTGAGTGCGATCACATGCTGGCTGGCTGCTGGCACGGCACGTAAAGTCTCGTCTGAGACTCTCAGTTTGTGTTGTGTCGGGACAGTGGCGTGCACACTGGCGTGGGAGGGATCATCATCGGCGTTGGCGTGCCCGTGACGTGACAGTCAGTCGCAGGCTCAGCCTCCAGCCACTGCCACTCAGCCAGTCAGTTCCACTTCCACCCCGCCACGCAGCCGTCCCGTGACCGTCGTGACGTCATGCTGCTCACAGCGGCTGATGAGTAACTATCGGACGGACGGACCGCCCCAATGCTTCAAGCGGCGCTGCGGCTGCGCCGGCCCTTAAAGCGACCCACCAGGAAATTTCCCGATATCCCGGTAGGCCAGTCCAGCCCTGCCAACAATACAGTAAAACTGCACATTTTAGAGTGGCCTTTATTGTGGCCAGCCTAAGGCACAATAATAATGCTGTCTAATCAGCATCTTGATATGCCACACCTGTGAGGTGGATGGATTATCTCAGCAAAGGAGGAGTGCTCACTAATAGTGTTGAGCGAACACGGACTGTATTATTCGTGTTCGTACCCAATAATTGGATTTTTGTTACCCGAACACGGACCCGAAAACTTTACTGTATGTTCGGGTTTAAAATCCGTGTTCAGTCATTTTATTTCCGGGTTTGTATGTATTGGCGCGCTTTTAATGGCGGGCTTTCAACAGCCAATCAACAAGCGTTTAACTGGTGTGCCTTAAGCCACCCCAGCCATGCCTACAAATGTATTAGTAGCTGTGAATGGCCATCTGAAGCATGTGACCAAGTCTTTATAAGTTCGAGACCGAGCGCCGCTGCGTCATTCTGCTGTAGTACAGGGACAGAGCACACATCATACGTGCTGGCTGCTGATTAGGGACAGACAGGCAAAAATCATATTGTGTCCGAAAATAATCCAGGGACAGGTCGGAGTGCTGCAGGCAGGGTGAGATATTAGGGCATTTTAGGGAGAGGCTGGAGATAGGCAGGGTCAGTGTTCTACAATCGATTTTGCTGTGTGGGGGGGTTTGCAGTGCCGGCAGTGACCGATCTTATCGATCATTTTAGGGCGAGGCTGGAGATAGGCAGGGTCAGTGTTCTACAATCGATTTTGCTGTGTGGGGGGTTTGCAGTGCCGGCAGTGACCGATCTTATCGATCATTTTAGGGAGAGGCTGGAGATTG
Source organism: Pelophylax lessonae (assembly GCF_965119305.1). Taxonomy (NCBI): domain Eukaryota; kingdom Metazoa; phylum Chordata; class Amphibia; order Anura; family Ranidae; genus Pelophylax; species Pelophylax lessonae. The sequence goes on along the minus strand of NC_138769.1, from coordinate 711,733,601 downwards.
GCAGGGTCAGTGGTCCACATCGATTTTGCTGTGTGTGGGGTGGTGTGAACACAATCTTTTTGCCCGCTGAGGAGGAGGGAGAAAAAAGTATTTTTTATCAGTCAGTTGTGTGCAGCGTTTTTCCTTCAGTGCTGCTGACTGTGATAATACACTGCTGTGTTCACATGTGCTATTATTGAGTGATTTCAAAAGTTATACACTTTTTTCTATTCCACTATTCAATATACACCCTTGGGTTAAAAAAATTAAATTGTGGCATAGTCTGTACTAATCTATTTAAAAATTACAAACTTAAAAGGGGAATTTTCTTTTTTTTCCCCTCCATAGCCTGCAGCAGAGCTGACTGATATAAGACACTGCTGTTCACATGTGCTATTGATAAATCACCAATTTTATATAATATTTTCTATTCCGCTATTCAATCTACACCCTCGGGGTAAAAACAATTAAATTGCGGGATAGTCTGTATCGGTACGTGTAAGATACACCTTTCCAATTTTTGGGGCACATCTCATACTGCCGAGGATTGCAGGGTGCTTCAGTGTGCCTCCTGCCTGTTCCGAACTCCTCCTACTCCTCATCCTGCCTTTGGGAGGTACAAAAATAGTTATTTGGGCCTAGTCTGGGTCTCTACGTGTGAGATACATACACCATTTGATATCATATTTTCTATTCCGCTATTCAATCTACACCTTTAGGGTAAAAACAATTAAATTGCGGGATAGTCTGTATCGGTACGTGTGAGATAGACCTTTCCAATTTTTGGGGCGCATCTCATACCGCCGAGGATTGCAGGGTGCTTCAGTGTGCCTCCTGCCTGTTCCGAACTCCTCCTACTCCTCATCCTGCCTTTGGGGGTACAAAGAACAGTAATTTGGGCCTAGTCTGGGTCTCTACATGTGAGATACATACACCTTTTGATATCATATTTTCTATTCCGCTATTCAATCTACACCCTTGGGGTAAAAACAATTAAATTGCGGGATAGTCTGTATCGGTACGTGTGAGATACACCTTTCCAATTTTTGGGGCGCATCTCATACTGCCGAGGATTGCAGGGTGCTTCAGTGTGCCTCCTGCCTGTTCCGAACTCTTCCTACTCCTCATCCTGCCTTTGGGGGTACAAAAAATTGTAATTTGGGCCTAATCTGGTTCTGTACGTGTGAGATACAAACACCTTTTGATATCATATTTTCTATTCCGCTATTCAATCTACACCTTTGGGGTAAAAACAATTAAATTGCGGGATAGTCTGTATCGGTACGTGTGAGATACACCTTTCCAATTTTTGGGGCGCATCTCATACTGCCGAGGATTGCAGGGTGCTTCAGTGTGCCTCCTGCCTGTTCCGAACTCCTCCTACTCCTCATCCTGCCTTTGGGGGTAGAAAAAATAGTAATCGGGGCCTAGTCTGGTTCTGTACGTGTGAGATACATACACCTTTTGATATCATATTTTCTATTCCGCTATTCAATCTACACCCTTGGGGTAAAAACAATTAAATTGCGGGATAGTCTGTATCGGTACGTGTGAGATACACCTTTCCAATTTTTGGGGCGCATCTCATACTGCCGAGGATTGCAGGGTGCTTCAGTGTGCCTCCTGCCTGTTCCGAACTTCTCCTACTCCTCATCATGCCTTTGGGGGTACAAAAAGTAGTAATTTGGGCCTAGTCTGGTTCTGTACGTATGAGATACATACACCTTTTGATATCATATTTTCTATTCCGCTATTCAATCTACACCTTTAGGGTAAAAACAATTAATTTGCGGGATAGTCTGTATCTGTACGGGTGAGATACACCTTTCCAATTTTTGGGCCCTATCTCATACTGCCGAGGATTGCAGGGTGCTTCAGTGTGCCTCCCGCCTGTTCCGAACTCCTCCTACTCCTCATCCTGCCTTTGGGGGTACAAAAAATAGTAATCGGGGCCTAGTCTGGTTCTGTACGTGTGAGATACATACACCTTTTGATATCATATTTTCTATTCCGCTATTCAATCTACACCCTTGGGGTAAAAACAATTAAATTGCGGGATAGTCTGTGTCGGTACGTGTGAGATACACCTTTCCAATTTTTGGGGCGCATCTCATACTGCCGAGGATTGCAGGGTACTTCAGTGTGCCTCCCGCCTGTTCCGAACTCCTCCTACTCCTCATCCTGCCTTTGGGGGTACAAAAAATAGTAATCGGGGCCTAGTCTGGTTCTGTACATGTGAGATACATACACCTTTTGATATCATATTTTCTATTCCGCTATTCAATCTACACCCTTGGGGTAAAAACAATTAAATTGCGGGATAGTCTGTATTGGTACGTGTGAGATACACCTTTCCAATTTTTGGGGCGCATCTCATACTGCCGAGGATTGCAGGGTGCTTCAGTGTGCCTCCTGCCTGTTCCGAACTCCTCCTACTCCTCATCCTGCCTTTGGGGGTACAAAAAATTGTAATTTGGGCCTAATCTGGTTCTGTACGTGTGAGATACAAACACCTTTTGATATCATATTTTCTATTCCGCTATTCAATCTACACCTTTGGGGTAAAAACAATTAAATTGCGGGATAGTCTGTATAGGTACGTGTGAGATACACCTTTCCAATTTTTGGGGCGCATCTCATACTGCCGAGGATTGCAGGGTGCTTCAGTGTGCCTCCTGCCTGTTCCGAACTCCTCCTACTCCTCATCCTGCCTTTGGGGGTAGAAAAAATAGTAATCGGGGCCTAGTCTGGTTCTGTACGTGTGAGATACATACACCTTTTGATATCATATTTTCTATTCCGCTATTCAATCTACACCCTTGGGGTAAAAACAATTAAATTGCGGGATAGTCTGTATCGGTACGTGTGAGATACACCTTTCCAATTTTTGGGGCGCATCTCATACTGCCGAGGATTGCAGGGTGCTTCAGTGTGCCTCCTGCCTGTTCCGAACTCCTCCTACTCCTCATCCTGCCTTTGGGGGTACAAAAAGTAGTAATTTGGGCCTAGTCTGGTTCTGTACGTGTGAGATACATACACCTTTTGATATCATATTTTCTATTCCGCTATTCAATCTACACCTTTAGGGTAAAAACAATTAAATTGCGGGATAGTCTGTATCGGTACGGGTGAGAAACACCTTTCCAATTTTTCGGCCCTATCTCATACTGCCGAGGATTGCAGGGTGCTTCAGTGTGCCTCCCGCCTGTTCCGAACTCCTCCTACTCCTCATCCTGCCTTTGGGGGTACAAAAAATAGTAATCGGGGCCTAGTCTGGTTCTGTACGTGTGAGATACATACACCTTTTGATATCATATTTTCTATTCCGCTATTCAATCTACACCCTTGGGGTAAAAACAATTAAATTGCGGGATAGTCTGTGTCGGTACGTGTGAGATACACCTTTCCAATTTTTGGGGCGCATCTCATACTGCCGAGGATTGCAGGGTGCTTCAGTGTGCCTCCCGCCTGTTCCGAACTCCTCCTACTCCTCATCCTGCCTTTGGGGGTACAAAAAATAGTAATCGGGGCCTAGTCTGGTTCTGTACGTGTGAGATACATACACCTTTTGATATCATATTTTCTATTCCGCTATTCAATCTACACCCTTGGGGTAAAAACAATTAAATTGCGGGATAGTCTGTGCCGGTACGTGTGAGATACACCTTTCCAATTCTTTGGGGCGCATCTCATACCGCCGAGGATTGCAGGGTGCTTCAGTGGGCCTCCTGCCTTTTCCGAACTCCTCCTACTCCTCATCCTGCCTTTGGGGGTAGAAAAAATAGTAATCGGGGCCTAGTCTGGTTCTGTACGTGTGGGATACATGCACCTTTTGATATCATATTTTCTATTCCGCTATTCAATCTACACCCTTGGGGTAAAAACAATTAAATTGCGGGATAGTCTGTATCGGTACGTGTTTGATACACCTTTCCAATTTTTGGAGAGCATCTCATACTGCCGAGGATTGCAGGGTGCTTCAGTGTGCCTCCTGCCTGTTCCGAACTCCTCCTACTCCTCATCCTGCCTTTGGGGGTACAAAAAAGTAATTTGGGCCTAGTCTGGTTCTGTACGTGTGAGGTACATACACCTTTTGATATCATATTTTCTATTCCGCTATTCAATCTAAACTTTTGGGGTAAAAAAAATTAAATTGCAGGATAGTCTGTATCGGTACGTGTGAGATACACCTTTCCAATTTTTGGGGCGCATCTCATACTGCCGAGGATTGCAGGGTGCTTCAATGTGCCTCCTGCCTGTTCCGAACTCCTCCTACTCCTCATCCTGCCTTTGGGGGTTCAAAAAATAGTAATTTGGGCCTAGTCTGGGTCTCTACGTGTGAGATACATACACCTTTTGATATCATATTTTCTATTCCGCTATTCAATCTACACCCTTGGGGTAAAAACAATTAAATTGCGGGATAGTCTGTATCGGTACGTGTGAGATACACCTTTCCAATTTTTGGGGCGCATCTCATACTGCCGAGGATTGCAGGGTGCTTCAGTGTGCCTCCTGCCTGTTCCGAACTCCTCCTACTCCTCATCCTGCCTTTGGGGGTACAAAAAGTAGTAATTTGGGCCTAGTCTGGTTCTGTACGTGTGAGATACATACACCTTTTGATATCATATTTTCTATTCCGCTATTCAATCTACACCTTTAGGGTAAAAACAATTAAATTGCGGGATAGTCTGTATCGGTACGGGTGAGATACACCTTTCCAATTTTTCGGCCCTATCTCATACTGCCGAGGATTGCAGGGTGCTTCAGTGTGCCTCCCGCCTGTTCCGAACTCCTCCTACTCCTCATCCTGCCTTTGGGGGTACAAAAAATAGTAATCGGGGCCTAGTCTGGTTCTGTACGTGTGAGATACATACACCTTTTGATATCATATTTTCTATTCCGCTATTCAATCTACACCCTTGGGGTAAAAACAATTAAATTGCGGGATAGTCTGTGCCGGTACGTGTGAGATACACCTTTCCAATTCTTTGGGGCGCATCTCATACCGCCGAGGATTGCAGGGTGCTTCAGTGGGCCTCCTGCCTTTTCCGAACTCCTCCTACTCCTCATCCTGCCTTTGGGGGTAGAAAAAATAGTAATCGGGGCCTAGTCTGGTTCTGTACGTGTGGGATACATGCACCTTTTGATATCATATTTTCTATTCCGCTATTCAATCTACACCCTTGGGGTAAAAACAATTAAATTGCGGGATAGTCTGTATCGGTACGTGTTTGATACACCTTTCCAATTTTTGGAGAGCATCTCATACTGCCGAGGATTGCAGGGTGCTTCAGTGTGCCTCCTGCCTGTTCCGAACTCCTCCTACTCCTCATCCTGCCTTTGGGGGTACAAAAAAGTAATTTGGGCCTAGTCTGGTTCTGTACGTGTGAGGTACATACACCTTTTGATATCATATTTTCTATTCCGCTATTCAATCTACACCCTTGGGGTAAAAACAATTAAATTGCGGGATAGTCTGTATCGGTACGTGTTTGATACACCTTTCCAATTTTTGGAGAGCATCTCATACTGCCGAGGATTGCAGGGTGCTTCAGTGTGCCTCCTGCCTGTTCCGAACTCCTCCTACTCCTCATCCTGCCTTTGGGGGTACAAAAAAGTAATTTGGGCCTAGTCTGGTTCTGTACGTGTGAGATACATACACCTTTTGATATCATATTTTCTATTCCGCTATTCAATCTACACCTTTAGGGTAAAAACAATTAAATTGCGGGATAGTCTGTATTGGTACGTGTGAGATACACCTTTCCAATTTTTGGGGCGCATCTCATACTGCCGAGAATTGCAGGGTGCTTCAGTGTGCCTCCTGCCTGTTCCGAACTCCTCCTACTCCTCATCCTGCCTTTGGGGGTACAAAAAATAGTAATCGGGCCTAGTCTGGTTCTGTACGTGTGAGATACATACACCTTTTGATATCATATTTTCTATTCCGCTATTCAATCTACACCCTTGGGGTAAAAACAATTAAATTGCGGGATAGTCTGTGTCGGTACGTGTGAGATACACCTTTCCAATTTTTTGGGGCGCATCTCATACCGCCGAGGATTGCAGGGTGCTTCAGTGGGCCTCCTGCCTTTTCTGAACTCCTCCTACTCCTCATCCTGCCTTTGGGGGTACAAAAAATAGTAATCGGGGCCTAGTCTTGTTCTGTACGTGTGGGATACATGCACCTTTTGATATCATATTTTCTATTCCGCTATTCAATCTACACCCTTGGGGTAAAAACAATTAAATTGCGGGATAGTCTGTATCGGTACGTGTGAGAAACACCTTTCCAATTTTTGGGGCGCATCTCATACTGCCGAGGATTGCAGGGTGCTTCAGTGTGCCTCCTGCCTGTTCCGAACTCCTCCTACTCCTCATCCTGCCTTTGGGAGTACAAAAAATAGTAATTTGGGCCTAGTCTGGTTCTGTACGTGTGAGGTACATACACCTTTTGATATCATATTTTCTATTCCGCTATTCAATCTACACCTTTGGGGTAAAAACAATTAAATTGCAGGATAGTCTGTATCGGTACGTGTGAGATACACCTTTCCAATTTTTGGGGCGCATCTCATACTGCCGAGGATTGCAGGGTGCTTCAGTGTGCCTCCTGCCTGTTCCGAACTCCTTCTTCTCCTCATCCTGCCTTTGGGGGTAGAAAAAATAGTAATTTGGGCCTAGTCTGGTTCTGTACGTGTGAGATACATACACCTTTTGATATCATATTTTCTATTCCGCTATTCAATCTACACCCTTGGGGTAAAAACAATTAAATTGTGGGATAGTCTGTGTCGGTACGCGTGAGATACACCTTTCCAATTTTTGGGGCGCATCTCATACCGCCGAGGATTGCAGGGTGCTTCAGTGTGCCTCCTGCCTGTTCCGAACTCCTCCTACTCCTCATCCTGCCTTTGGGGGTACAAAAAATAGTAATCGGGGCCTAGTCTGTGTTTGTACGTGTGAGATACACCACCGTTTTATAAAAATTTTCCTATTCCGCTATTCAATATACACCCTGTTTGAGTGTAAAATATTAAATTACGGCATAGACTGTATCGGTACATGTGAGATACACCTTTTTAAATTTGTTTGGCGCATCTCCTTCCACCGTCGAGGATTGCAGGGCGCTTCAGTATGCCTCCTGTTCCCAACTCCTCCTACTCCTCTTCCTCCTCCTGCCTTTAGGGTACAAAAATGTGTAATCGGGGCCTAGTCTGTGTTTGTACGTGTGAGATACACCGTATTATAAAATTTTTCCTATTCCGCTATTCAATATACACCCTTTTGGAGTATAAAAAATTAAATTACGGCATAGTCTGTATCGGTACGTGTGAGATACACCTTTTAAATTTGTTTGGCGCATCTCCTTCCACCGCCAAGGATTGCAGGGCGCTTCAGTTTGCCTCCTGTTCTGAACTCCTCCTACTCCTCTTCCTCATCCTCCCTTTAGGGTACAAAAAATTTTAATCGGGGCCTAGTCTGTGTTTGTACGTGTGAGATACACCGTTTTTTATCCTTTTTTCTATTCCGCTATTCAATATACACCCTTTTGGGGTAAAAAAAAATTAAATTGCGGCATAGTTTGCATATTTGACTGTGAGATACACCCGTGCGATACTGTTATTGTTTTGTTCCGCTATTCAATAAACACCTTTCTAGGGCAAGATCATAAATTACAGAAATATGAGGAGACCGTCAAATAGGGGCTGTGGCCTGGGTCGTGGTGCTGCTGGTAGAGCTCCTGTTGCAAGGAGAGGATGTGGTCGATCTGTGCCAGCTACACGCACAAGTGAAACACCTTCCTCAAGTGTGAGTAGGCGACAGAACCTGCAGCAGTATTTGGTAGGGCATCATGCGCCTCTAGAAGTGATGAGGCCAGAAGAAGTACAGGCGATAGTAGATTGGGTTGCTGACAGTGCCTCCAGTTTCTTCACATTGTCTCCCACCCAGTCTACTGCAGAAAGTCAGAGTTGGCACCTGCAGCCAATGTCCAACCGTCTTTCACCTCACCCCCTTGCAAATCAGGCAAGCAGTCTGAGCCCCAAGTCATACAGCAGTCTCTTCTTCTTTTTGAGGACTCTGTCAGCAGGGTTTCCCAGGGCCATCCACCTAGCCCTGCCCCAGAAGTGGAAGAGATTGAGTGCAGCGATGCCCAACCACTTATTTCTCAAGATGAGTACATGGAAGGACCATCGCAGCACGTCTCCGATGATGACGAAACGCAGGTGCCAACTGCTGCGGCATTCAGAATTGTGGAGACCGACAAGGAGGGCAGGGGTGAAGACTGGGTGGAAGATGATGTGGAGGACGATGAGGTCCTCGACTCCACATGGAATGAAGGTCATGCAGGTGACCTGAGTAGTTTGGAGGAAGAGGCGGTGGTCGCAGAGAGCCACCAGCACAGCAGAAGAGGGAGCAGGGTGCAGAAGTGGAGCGGCCGTGCCCTAGACACTACGCCTGCTACTGCCCAATGCAGCAAGGGACCGAGCGCACCAAAGCCAGCTCAAAGGAGTTCTCTAGCGTGAAAGTTCTTCAGAAAATGTGCTGATGACAGGACATGAGTGGTTTGCACCCTGTGCAATCAGAGCCTGAAGCGAGGCATAAACCTTCTCAACCTGAGCACAACCTGCATGATCAGGCATCTAAGTGCAAAGCACGAGCTGCAGTGGAGTAGACACCTTAAAAACCAAGAAAGGTCTCTGGCTCCTCCTGCTTTCTCTTCTACTGCAGTCTCGGCCCCTCCATCCACATCTGTAGTTATACCGGCACCTGCCACCCCGCAAACAGACGATCTGTCAGCAACACCACCACCTGGGTCACCAACCATCTCCACAATGTCCCGTGGAAGCGTTCAGCTTTCCATCTCCCAAACACTTCAGAGGAAGAGGAAGTACCCCGCTACCCACCCGCGATCCCTGGCCCTGAATGCCAGCATTTCAAAATTCTTGGCCTTTGAAATGCTGTCATTCCGTCTGGTGGAGACGCACAGTCTTAAAAACCTTATGTCGGTGGCTGTCCCACAGTACGTCGTGCCCAGCCGCCACTACTTTTCCAGGGAAGCCATCCCTTCCCTGCACAACCAAGTGGGGGAAAAAATCAGGTGTGCACTGCGCAACGCCATCTGTGCCAAGGTCCACCTAACTATCGATACGTGGACCAGTAAGCACGGTCAGGGGCGTTATATCTCCCTAACGGCACACTGGGTAAATGCAGTGGCAGATGGGCCTGAGGCGGATAGCAATTTGGCGCATGTCCTTCCACCACCGAGGATTGCAGGGCGCTTCAGTTTGCCTCCTGTTCCTAACTCCTCCTACTCCGCTTCCTCATCCTCTACTGCCTTCTCATCCGGGCCAGCGTAACACCTTCACCACCAATTTCAGCACGGCCAGGGGTAAACGACAGCAGGCAGTTTTAAAACTTGCCTGTTTGGGGAAAAAACCACACACCACGCAGGAGTTGTGGAGGAGCATGGAACAGCAGACAAATGAGTGGTTGCTGCCAGCGAGCCTCAAGCCTGGCCTGGTGGTGTGCGATAACCGGCGAAATCTCATAGCAGCTCTGGGCCTAGCCGGTTTGACGCACATCCCTTGCCTGGCGCATGTGCTGAATTTGGTGGTGCAGAGGTTCCTTAAAAATTACCCCGATATGTCAGAGCTGCTGCAGAAAGTGCGGGCCGTCTGTGCGCACTTTCGGCGTTCTCACCCTGCTGCTGCTCGCCTGTCAGCGCTGCAGCGTAACTTCGGCCTTCTCGCTCACCGCCTCATATGTGACGTGCCCACAAGGTGGAACTCCACCTTGCACATGCTGGAAAGACTGTGCGAGCAGCAGAAGGCCATAGTGGAGTTTCAGCTGCAGCACGCACGCGTGAGTCGCTCTGCGGAACAGCACCACTTCACCACCAATAACTGGGCCTCCATGCGAGACCTGTGTGCCTAATTGCGCTGTTTTGAGTACTCCACCAACATGGCCAGTGCCGATGACGCCGTTGTCAGCTTAACTATCCCACTTCTATGCCTCCTTCAAAAAACGATTCGGGCGATGATGGAAGAGGATGTGGCACAGGATGAGGAGGAGGAGGAGGAGGATGAAGAGGTAACATTTCCAAGGCTTTCAGGGCAGTCATTCGCAAGGGGCTCTGAGGGTGGGTTCCTGCACACACAAACGCCAGGGACACAATTGTCCAGCAGGGGCACAGTTCTGGAGGATGAGGAGGATGAGGAGGAGGAGATGGAGGAGGAGATGGAACCATGTTCACAGCAGGGTGGCACCCAGGCCAGCTCATGGCCATCACTGGTGCGTGGCTGGGGGGATACAGAGGACACAGACGATACACCTCCCACAGAGGACAGCCTTTCGTTGCCTCTGGGCAGCCTGGCACACATGAGCGATTACATGCTGCAGTGTCTCCACAACGACCGCCGAGTTGCCCACATTCTAACTTGTGCTGATTACTGGGTGGCCACGCTGCTGGATCCCCGTTACAAGGACAACATACCGTCCTTAATTCACTCACTGGAGCGCGATCGCACGCTGGTAGACGCGATGCTGCTGGCATTCCCACCTGACAGCGGGGCCACAGTGGAAGCACAAGGCAGAGGAGGAGGAGGAAGAGGTTGCCAACGCAATCAGGGCACCGCCAGCACCTCAGAAGGCAGGGTTAGCATGGCCGAAATGTGGAAAAGCTTTGTCAGCACGCCACAACAAACAGCAGCACCAGCAGCTCATATGGAACGTCTTAGCAGGAGGCAGCATTTCACCAACATGGTGGAGCAGTATGTGCGCACACGCCTACATGTAGTGAATGACGGGTCTGCCCCCTTCAACTTCTGGGTCTCCAAATTGGGCACATGGCCTGAGCTTGCCCTTTACGCCTTGGAGGTGCTGGCGTGCCCTGCAGCCAGTGTATTATCTGAACGGGTATTTAGCACGGCTGGGGGCGTTATCACAGACAAGCGCAGCCGCCTGTCCAGAGACAATGTGGACAAGCTCACGTTCATTAAAATGAACCAGGCATGGATCCCACGGGACTTTTCCGTACCTTGTGCAGAATAGAGATGGATACCGACCTTACCCAGCCATTGTTCTATTTTTGCTCTTTCTCACTCTTTTGGGGTGTACCCTCATTTAAAATGACTGAAAAAAGCAGTGTTGGCTACCTCGTCCTCCTCCACCGCCGCTTCCACCTACACCGCCCATAGGTGTGCGCAGCCTATTGCATTAGGGTGTGCACCCCAAAGTTTAAATACACATGCATGTGTTTGCCTACATGTACATGGCCCCGGTACATTACTCTTCCTTCTGGCAAAGTGAAATAGAAGTGTGTGGCACTTCTCTTATGGCAGAGCAGGTCCAAGGGAGATCTTTCCCATCTCCTCACTGGCAAACAGAGCGATAATGCTAATGTGCCCTAGGTGATTAGAGTGTGCCCAGGCACACCCGGCACACCCTGTGCGCACGCCTATGACACCGCCACATCCACCACCACCTCAACCTCCCTCCTACTCCATATGGGCCTCGTTTTTTTGTTGTTTTAAGTTATTTCCCTATCCACATTTGTTTGCAGAGCACTTGCCATGCTCTTAACTACGTTTTGCTGCCATTTGCAGCACTCTAGCCCTTTCCATTGGTGTTTTAGAGCCATTTTAGTGCCTGAAAGTTTGGGTCCCCATTGACTTCAATGGGGTTCGGTGTCCGGGTAAAGTTCGGAAAAAGTCTGGGACACGGACCCGGACTTTTTTTTTTAAGTTCGGCCGAACCCGCCGAACACGGACATCCAGGTGTCCGCTCAACTCTACTCACTAACACAGATTTACACAGATTTGTGAACAATATTTGAGAGAAATAGGACTTTTGTGTACATAGAAAAAGTCTTAGATCTTTGAGTTCAGCTCATGAAAAATAAAAGTGTTGCGTTTATAATTTTGTTCAGTGTATATTGTGTCCTATCTGTTTTGACCATAGGATTCATATTTGGGTTACTTTGTGCATTTGGGATATTATTAATGGGTGCCACACGGTAGAAGCCTTTTCTATTATTTATATCGAGTTGTACTTGAGGATTAATTGTAGCAGCTGTTGTTTGTTTTAGGAGATATATTTGTTAGGGTGGATTAGGAGCCCGGGTTGGTATTTATGAACCATTTGTTAGCAAACATCCTCTGATCAAAGATTTATCAGGAGGTATAAACTTGTGATTGAGATTTCCACCAGGGATTAGTTAAGAATATTCATTGAATATATTCAACTGTCTGAAAATGGAATAAAAATATTATTAAAAATTAAACCCCAGGCTGATATGAAAGACAAAAATGAATGCAGCTCTGTAGTCATTATTACATCATTATATGTTTTTTTTTTTTAATGAGAATAGTGTAAGTGCCTGAATTTGACCTGCTATCAGGCAAAGGAAGAAGCAGCACAAGGAACCAATCAGTTTGTGTTCTGACAAGAAGCATGTTGATAGGAGGAGAGCGCAGAGTAATAGTGAGATGAACTCATCACTGTGCTGCTTCTCCTTTCGTTGTCCAGTCCCTGACTGGGGCTGATCCTGTACGAGCTGGGCTAAATGAAGTTGGCTGCGTTCTGTTTAAAATGGTATAAAAATATATATTAAAAAAACCCAGGCGCTATTCAAAAACATAAAAAAAAAGATCAATAATCAGAAAGCAGCTATCACTGCAAAATGTGCCCTCATCACACTACAACAGAAAAAAATATTACAAGCAGTGAAGTGTTATCAGTGCAAAGACCCCATATCAATAAATGATATATACATATATATATATATATATATATATATATATATATATATATATATATACTTTGTATATGTATATACATATACAGATATATAGATCTATCTATCTATTTATATATATATATATATATATATATATATATATATATATATATAAATATTTTTATATATATTATTATTATATTATTTATTTATATAGATTTTCTTCTACCACTGTTACATTTTGTATATTGGCTTTGGAATAAATATATTTATTATTACTGTGACATATGGATTGATTAATTATGCTGATTTATCACATCTTAACAGACATATATATATATATATATATATATATATATATATATATATATATATATATATATATATATATATATAATTTTTTCTCATTAGATAGTGTTTATAATTTATTGATTTTGCACTAATAGCCTTCACTATAATAATAATAGTTTTGCTGTTTTAAATGTTGCTTTATGTTATTAAAAATACCTCACGAGGCATAGTCTATATGGAAACTTGCTGACTTGGCAGAATCCACAGGCAGCTTCAATTAACCAGTAAGACTGGATGTTGATAATTCCTGATTTTGCAGGTTGCAAGGATGTTTTCTGAATATTTCTTTACGGGGAAAGAACTTCACACAACAATATGTCTTGTAATTGAGAGAGTTCTTTAATCCACAAGGTACTCAAAAAAAAAAAAAAAAAAAAACGAAAGTTTCCAGATTGCATGGGAAAGCAGGGGGTGGCTAAAGGAAGACTATACTATTGACTTGAAGACCAGGCCTTTTCTGACACTTTTTGTTTATATGTATAAATCTGTATTTTTTGCTAGAAAATTACTTAGAACCCCCCAACAATATATATATATATATATATATACACACTTTTTTTTTTTTTTAATCAGAGGCTCTAGAGGATAAAATGTTGGTTGTGGCAATTTTTTATGTCAAACGGTATTTGCACTGCAGTTTTTCAAACTCATTTTTTTTTTAAAAAACATTTGTTTTAAAACTTTTAATGCACAATATAGTACCTAATTGTTTGGTAAAATGCGACAAACGGTGCACATTTTAAAAAAATATTGTTTTTATTTTTTATCACTTTTATTTATTTTTTCGCCAGAAATGTTTTATTGAAACTAAAATAAATGTACAGTACAATATAAAACACATATAAGGTACCTCAATACAAATTAAGTAATACATTGTTTGAAAAGAGAGATGATAACCAGTCAATCAATCAAATATGGATATGGATACAAACTGGATGTGGTCAGAATCTAATTTGAGGAATCAATCTGGTTTAGACCCATTAAAGTCTTATATCTCTCTGTGGTTTTAAAATGGGTTCAGCAGGCCAAACCCATGAAAATTTGGATGGTGAGTCTTGTATTATACAAATGAGTTCCTCCATTTCTGCAATTTTGTCAATGCGTTTAAGCCATTCAGGAATGGTCGTGTGTTGATTGAGCCCCAGTATATTGGGATACAGAGTTTAGCTGCGTTTATCAGGTGAATGTCCGGGGACTTTCGGTAAGCTTGTGTAGGTCTGGAGGAGTGGTGGAGTATGAATTGGGCTGTTGTGTGCTCTAAGGTGTATGTAGAAATCCGTGTCCTTATTTCATGGACCTGTGACCAGAATGGTTGTATTGATGGGCATGTCCACAATATATGTAACAGAGTAACTTGTTCTACGCAGCCTCTCCAACAATTATTAGGGTTAAATATTTGTTAAGTATGGATGGCGTTCAGTACCAGCGAGTTTAAGTTTTGTAGTTGTTCTCTTGGGTTGAGGCATTGATTGAGCCTTTATGGGCTATGATAAAGATACATTCCCATTGTTTCTCTGTTCTTTTTGCCATCCCCTTTCCCATGTTTTACAAGCCTTCCCTTACTTAGGGGATGAGGATTAAAAGAGTAAATTATGAATGGTAGAGATTACATGTCATTGGGGTGAGGTTTGGGAACAGATTCAAATGGACAAGAGACAGAGGAGGAGCAATCAATATCTCTTAGAAAGTGGCATATTTGAAAGTATGCCCAGAATGGGAACAGGTTTTTCGAGCATATCTGTGGCCAATTTGTTAAGGTCTAGCATGGTACCATCATGATAGAAGAGCACGCATTTCACGGTGAGGCCAAATGTTCGTAAGAAAGTGATTGGACATTCCGGGGAGAAAGGCTGGATTAAGTTGAATAGGGGTTAGTGGCCCAGGTTTGAGGAGATATGAAGCTTCGAACATACAAACTGAAACTTTGTAGGGACGGGTTGATAAATGGGTACTTCCGCAAAATTGGTGGAATATGACGAGATAAGCACCAGGGAGTTGTTTTTAATGGTATGGATGAGAATGACTCTTCCAGGTTTACCCAACATTTTAGTTGGCCATGTACCAACCAATCTACAATTCTAGACAGATGACATGCCCAATAGTAATTCTTAAGATCTGGCAGGCTGATTCCTACCAGTGTTTTGGGTTTTATCAGTTGGTTATAGCTTATCCTTGGTCGTTTTTGTTTCCAAAGAAATTTTGCTGATGTGTCTATATGGAAGAAGAAAGCTGGGGAAAGCTTGATCGGGATCGTTTGTAGGATGTACTGTATAAGATTCGGGTAAGGATGTTCTTTTTTTAAACTGCCGCTCGACCAGATCAGGAGAAAAAGTTTTTTTCCCATTTATGTAGGTCGTCAAAGATGGAGCGAAGGATGGGCAGGTCATTTTTTGTGTATAGGTCAGATAAGCTTGCTCTTAAGTGGATGCCTGTATATTGGATTGCATTAAAATATTATTAAAATGGGAAGTTGTTTTTACAATGGATAACTACGTCTGATGGGAGTGTTATATTGAGTGCGGGTGACTTAGCGAAGTTGATTTTGAAGTTGGATAATTGATGAGACAATTCAAAGTTTTTAGGAAGGGTTGGTATGGGTTCTTTTAAGAACAAAAGTAGGTCATCCGCAAATGCCGCTATTTTGTATGTGCGTTTTGCGATGGGAATGCCTTTTATATCTGGATTCGCTCTTTTGCGACAAAGGAGTGGTTCCGGGGCTAGCACAAAGAGGAGTGGTGATAGTGGACATCCCTGCCTTGTACCGTTATGTATGGAGAAGGCGTTTGACAGGTGGCCATTAACACGGACCTTGGCTGTTGGTGTTGTTTAGAGGGACATTATAAAGTTAAACATGCGGCTCCGTATTCCAACATGTCGGAGAACAGCCCCCATATACTCCCACGTCAACCTGTCAAACGCCTTCTTCGCATCTAGGGACAAGAAAAAGCCGCTGTGTTTAGAGGAGGTTAGCCAGGGGTATATGCTCAGTGCCTTGGTAGTGTTGTCTCTTACCTCTCTGCCTGGAATGAAACCTTCCTGATCTTTTCCTATCAGGGAAGGTAGGAGCGGTAATAGGCAGTTTGACAGAATTTCAGTGAATAGCTTAATGTCTAGGTTTAATAAGAAAAATGCCCTGTAGTTAGTTACTGATGTGGTGTCTTTACCTTCTTTTGGAATGATTATGATGTGTGCTTCAAGTAGTCTGTGAAACGGGGGAGTTGAAGAGGACAGAGAATTAAAGGCCTGCAGGAAGGGGGTAATGAGTGGCTCCAGGAAAATTTTGAAATCGGGGCCGGGGCTTTTGCCAAATTTAATTGGTTTGATGGCTTGTTTTAGTTTATCTTCCGTTATAGAGCTTTCCAGTTGTTGGGCGTATTCTGTAGATATTAGTTTTGGGCCATATTTTTAAAGGGAGGTTTTAATGGCTGAGATTCGTGTTGGGACAGTATGGAATTATCGCCACTATTTCCACTGCTTCTGTCCTGAGCCTCCACAGGAGCTGAAGAACAACTGGAATCGGAGGGAAGGCATAGGCTCTAAGAAAATTCCATTGGCCCATGAGGGCGTCCACCCCAAAGGCCTGGGGATCTTGGAATCTCGAGTAACAGGACCCACTTGAAGACTTCCCTGTGGAGAGCCCACTTGTTGTTTTCCAGCCGGACTCGAGAGAGAAAGTCTGCCTGCACATTCTGGACTCTGGGAACATAACCTGCTGATAAGTTGGACAAGTTCTTCTGTGCCCAGGTCATAACTGGCTCCCCCTCCCATAGCAGGGACAGGCTGCGAGTTCCCCCCTGCCTCTTCACGTAGGCCACCGCCGTTGTGTTGTCCAATATGAGCATCACTGAAGACCTCCATGTTAGATGACGGAAGGCTTGTAACGCTTGGAATGCTGCCCGAAGCTCTGGGATATTGGAGACTATCCCGTAAGAAGGGGAGATCCACCTGCCTTGCACCATTTCTGTTAGACAGTGAGTGCCCTAACCTATACTGCTGGCATCTGACGTATTGTGACCCACGAGATGGGGACTATAGCATGGCAATTGAGGAGATTTTTCTGCACAAGCCACCAGGGAAGGCATCACCCCTGGCTGGTGCTAGGTAGATGCATTGATCCTTGTCTAGTGACCCCCACTGCTGAAGGAATCCTCTCTGGAAGGGCCACATTCTCCACAATGCCCACTTCACCAAGGGTGCTGTGGCTACCATAGTCCCGATGACTTTCAGACACTGCCGAGCACTGAGATGAGAGAAAGAGAGAACGAGAAATATCCTGTCGGACCACCGGAATTTTTTCGGGCAGAGAGATGGTGCCTCTTGCCGTGTTGAACTGAGCCCAGAGAAACAAGAGGGACTGTGTGGGTTCCAGATGACTCTTCTCCATGTTCAGGATCCACCCAAATTCCTGGAGAGTGGCGATGAGTTGACCCATGTATTCCAGAAGTTGAATCCTGTCTTGAGATAGAAGGAGCAGATTGTCTATGTAATGATGGAGCCGGATACCTCTGACTTTTATTAACCTCTTGCTCACCGCACATATACTGCGGCACTATGCCGCTGCTGGGCAAAGTGACTTATGCGTACGTCACTCGCTCAGCCACCTGTGGGGGGCGAACGCATGCCACCGCCGGCGCTCTCCCGCCCCTGCTCGTTCCCTGGGGAGCTAGCGTGAGTGACCGACTCCGATGGCCGCTGGTCACTCACGATCTCACGCAGCAGAGGGAGAAAGACAGACGGCTGATGTAAACACAGCCGTCTGTCATTCTCCCTTAGATCAACACAGAGGCTATGCTATCCTGCTATATAGGATCACATGTCTCTGTGATGATCTAACAAGCCAAGCCCCTTGACAGCTAGAATCAGGCCCCTAGGGTCACACCTAACCCCTTGATCACCAATAAAGTTAAACCCTTCCCTGCCAGTGTCATTTTGACGGTAACAGTGCATATTTATAGCACTGATTACTGTAGTAATGTCACTGGTACCCCCAACAGTGTCAAAAATGTCAGTCAGGGTTCCGACCTGTCTGCCGCAATGTTGCAGTCCCACAAAAAAATCGCAGATCGCCACCATTACTATTTTAAGAAAAACAATAAAAATTACATAAATCTTTCCCGTAGTTAGTAAACGCAATAACTTTTGCGCAAACCAATCAAAATACGCTTATTGCTATTTTTTTTTTACCAAAAATATGCAGCAGAAAACAAATTGGCCTAAAATATTAAAACATTTTGATTTTTAAATTTTTTTTGAGAATCTCATATAAAAAAATGTGAAAAATATTGTTATTTTTTCAAAATTGTCGCTTTTTTTTTTTTGTTTATAGCGCAAAAAATAAAAATTGCACAGGTGATCAAATACCACCAAAAGAAAGCTCTGTTTGTGGGAAAAAAAGGACATCAATTTCGATTGGGTACAGCGTTGCACGCCCGCGCAATTGTCTGTTAAAGTCACGCAGTGCCGAATTGCAAAATAGGGCCTGGTCTTTGAGCAGCCAAATCTTCTGGGGCTAAAGTGGTTAAGGCTACTACCACCAACAAGACTTTCAAAAACATGCCAGGTGATGCTGAACGCCCAAGGGGACACAGGTAAATTGTAGATGAGTCTGACCGATGGCGAAGCAGAGGAACTGTTGGAAATTTCTTGCTACAGGGACATGAAAATAGGTCTATAGATACTAGTCAGTCCCCTGGCTGGACCGACTGCTGGATAGTTAGCAGTGTCCCCATCTTGAACCTCTCTCTCGATTAACTGATTTAGATGCATAAGATCTATGATGGGCCTCCAGGCACCTTTCTTTTTCTGTACCATGAAGAGAGGTGAGTAGATTCCTTACCCCTCTCGACCTCCGGGAAGGGAACAGCGGTGACCTGAGCTATCACAGATTCTACATAGGACAGGAGCATCTGCCTTTTTCTCTGCAAAAGGTGGGAGGGAAGGGTAGTATGGTAAGCAACGGGTTAAGTTGCTGTCTGCAAAATGTTACAATTATGTATATGTCTGGGAGCTGGGTGTGGCTGAAGTTTAGTTGCATGCGTGATGTTCAGTGAATAAAGAAGCAACCTGTACAGCCTGGTCCGTGTTAATACACTACATTTTGGCGACGAGGATGGCTAGCTTTCTGGATTTACCGGCTATCGGACCGTTTGATGTGTCTGGAGACCACACTAGTCTCTCACAGCGCTGGGACAAGTGGAAGAAGGGATTTCAGCTCTATGTTATAGCCACAGGAGTGACTGCACCTGCTCAGAAGAGAGCCATGCTGCTGCATCTAGCTGGACCTCAAGTTCAGGACATTTTTGAAACCCTGGGAGCAACAGGGGAAGATTCAGACTATGAGACAGCCATGAATAGACTGAGTGAGTACTTTGAGCCAAAGAAAAATATTCCCTATGAAAGATATAAGTTTAGACAGGCTGTGCAAGAGCCGGGAGAAACCACAGACAGTTATGTGACTAGGCTGAAATATCTGGCAAAGTCTTGTGATTTTGGGACTGTAACTGAGGAGATAATCAGAGATCAGGTCATAGAGAAATGCACATCTGTGCACCTCAGGAGGAGATTATTGAGAGAACCTAGTCTCACACTTACTAGTCTGCAGGAGATTGCAAGAGCCATTGAACTGTCTGAGCTCCAGGCTCTGCATATTGAAACCAAGGACACTGCATCTGTCAATACAGTCTCCAAACCTACCTATAATAATAGGAATATCTGGAGTAGGAAAGAGAGTTTTCCAAAGAGGACTTTACATGTAACCTGCAGTAAATGTGGCAGAGAGGGACACACAAGTCAGGACTGCACTGTGGTACAGAATAAAATGTGCTATGCTTGTGGAAAGACAGGTCATTTTGCAGCTGTGTGTAGAAGTACACCCAGAGATAACAAACCCAAAGGACCATCAGCACAAGTAAATGTTATAGCTGAGGATAAAGAGAGTGCTCCTGACTGTGAATTTATATTCTCCCTGTGTTCTCTGCAAGCTGGGACATTAACCATTAAGATTGGAAATACAGATGTGTCAGTGTTGATTGACTCTGGAGCTACATGCAATGTTATGGACTTAGCTTCTTGGCACAGTCTTAATGGCAGAGAAAATCACCTTAAATTGTGTAACACCACTAAACAGATTTATACTTATGGCTCCAGTACACCACTACAACTTAAAGGCAAATTTTATACCTCTGTTCAAACACATGAGACTGGTCCTCCATTGCAGACCGAATTCTATGTTGTAGATGGCACAGGGTCGCCTCTGCTTGGTCGTCAAACCGCAATGGCACTAGGGGTGTTAAAGATTGGCCGTGATGTAGGCAGCGCAAGAGTGAATATGGTGTCTCCTGCTATTTCTGCATTGACAGAGGAATTTAAAGATTGCTTCTCTGGGTTTGGAAAATTAAAGGATTTTCAGTTGGAGCTTCACATTGATCCACATGTAAAGCCTATTGCACAGCCAGTACGCAGACTTCCTTATAGCCTGAGATCACCTGTTGAGCACAAACTGGCAGAGCTGCTAGACCTTGACATTATTGAACCTGTAGAAGGACCCACTCCGTGGGTATCGCCGTTAGTTGTTGTACCAAAGGGCACAGATATTCGGATTTGTGTGGACATGAGATGTGCTAACCAAGTTGTGCAGAGAGAGAGAGACATCCAATTCCCACTATTGAAGATGTTCTACATGCAATGAATGGGGCAAGTGTCTTCAGTAAACTGGATTTGAAATGGGGTTATCATCAGATTGAATTGACCCCAGCATCTAGAGTCATCACTACATTTGCAAGCCATAAAGGTCTTTTTAGATACAAGAGGTTGATGTTTGGCGTATCGTCAGCACCGGAGGCCTATCAACATGTGATTCAGCAGGTGCTACATGGTTGTGAAGGCACGCATAATATTTCTGATGATATAATTGTGTGGGGAACAAACACACAGGAGCACGATGAACATCTCCGTGCAGTGCTAAATTGCTTGAAGGAGAAAGGGTTAACATTAAATGAGAAGAAGTGCACATTTCAAATGAATAAAATTACTTTTATGGGCCATGTGCTGTCTTATAGGGGCATTGGTCCGGAGGACTGTAAAATTAAAGCTGTGTCTGATGCCAGAAATCCTGAAAACCCTGCAGAAGTACGCAGTTTTCTTGGGCTAGTGAATTACTGTGCCAAGTTTATTCCAGATATGGCGACTGTCAGTGAACCTTTGAGATAGTTGACTCGCAAAGCAGTCCCTTGGAAGTGGGGCCTTTTGGAACAAGGTGCATTTGATGAACTTAAGAGACGGCTGACTTGCGCCACAACTTTGGCTTATTTCAATCCAACTGCACACACCCAAGTTATTGTCGATGCTAGCCCTGTGGGGTTGGGCGCCATCTTGGTTCAGAGACAATGCACAGGCGATTACAGGCCTATTCAGTATGCAAGCAGATCCCTTACTGATGTAGAGAGACGTTATTCTCACACCGAGAAAGAAGCTTTGGCTGTTGTTTGGGGATGTGAAAGGTTTCACACCTATCTCTACGGCCTTGATTTTGAAATCATCACAGACCACAAGCCTCTGGAAGTGATATATTCGCCACGCTCAAAACCATCCGCCAGAATTGAAAGATGGGTTCTCAGATTGTTACCGTATCGATTTACAGTGCGGTACAGACCTGGACCGACTAATGCGGCAGATGCACTTTCCAGATTGCCTCAGTCTTCAGCACCTGTTCGTAACCTAGCAGAAGAGTACATTCGTTTTGTGGCTACTAACGCCATGCCTCAGGCATTGACACCGCGGGAGGTTGAAGAATTGTCATCTGTGGATCCGGAAATTGCTTGGTGGAGAAAATGTGTAAGTCAAGGGGTTTGGGTGGATTGTGACCCAAGCTATCACAGAATCAAACAAGAGTTGCAGGACAACTAGTTTTACGTGGCAATCGTATTGTGATGCCTAAAGACTTACGGAAACGTACATTTCATTTAGCCTATGAGGGCCATCAAGGCATTGTACGCACCAAACAAAGATTACGTGAGAAAGTCTGGTGGCCAGGAATTGACAAGGATGTGGAACGTTTGGTTTCTTCATGTAGAGCATGTCAGTTGGTGGGCAGCAAACCTAAACCAGAACCAGTAACTCACACTGTTCTACCTGAGGGACCATGGGAAGATTTAGCCATTGATCTGTGTGACATTCCATCTGGACACCATCTTTTAGTTGATGTGGACTATTATTCAAGGTGGCAAGAGGTGGTAGTTCTCACTAAAGCTACATCATCAACTGTAATTGAGGGGTTGGAGAGCATTTTTGCGTCTCATGGGTTGCCTAAACGGATTGTGAGTGATAATGGTGCCCAATTTACTTCTCAGGAATTTCAGGATTATCTGAAATCAAATGCTATTGAACATCATCGTACAACTCCATACTGGCCACAGGCTAACGGGGAAGTGGAACGCCAGAATCGAACCTTGCTGAAAGCTTTGCGGATTGCTCATTTAGAGAGAAGAGACTGGAAAAAGGAACTGTGGCGTTTTCTTTTGGCTTATCGCACAACTCCGCATACTGTCACTGGAGTTAGTCCTGCGGAACTTCTTTGTGGTCGCAAATTCAGGACAAAATTGCCAGACATTGGGGGTCCTCCTACGAGTCAGAAACCTTTTCGGCATATTGATGAGGAAAGGAAGATCCGGGCTGAACTGTATGCAAACCACCGCTGCCAGTGTCAACCTAGTGGCCTTCAACAGGGTGATAAGGTGTTGCTTCAAAATGATCGGTTTAACAAACTGGCTCCGTCCTTTGAACCTGAGTCTTATGTTGTAAAGGAGAAAAGAGGTACTCAAGTGGTTTTAGAGGATTTAGATGGACACACAAAAGTGCGTAATTCCTCATTTGTGAAGAAATTTATTGAGTCAGAAGGTCAAGTATCGGAAGACGGCGAACAGGCAAAGAGTAGTGATGACTGCCAGTGATCCAGACTTCAATCCACAACCATCCACATCGGAATGGCCAAGAGAAAAACGAGCAACTAATCCACCGGCCTACCTTAAGGACTATGTGTATAGTCAGGAGTTTATAGTTTAAATTTCTAGTTGTTCATCCATGCATTTTGTTAATCTTATTAATACGTTGTACATGTTATGTTTTATTCAAAGAGAGGAGGGAATGTAGTATGGTAAGCAACGGGTTAAGTTGCTGTCTGCAAAATGTTACAATTATGTATATGTCTGGGAGCTGGGTGTGGCTGAAGTTTAGTTGCATGCGTGATGTTCAGTGAATAAAGAAGCAACCTGTACAGCCTGGTCCGTGTTAATACACTACAGGAAGTAAGGACGAACCTCAGCCTGGGAGCGCTGCTGAAGGCCCAGGAATGTCCCAAAGAGACCGGTCTGAAGGTCCAGGAGTCCCGGATTGAGGCCGCCCAGACATGCCAAAAGTGGAGAAGGCGAGCCCCCACCTGACATGTCTGACCAGGCCCAATCTCAAAAGGACTTAGTGGCCTCCCGGTCACCAGTGGAACTACCAGTAGAACTATCTAGGGGTTTCCGGAAGGAGGACTGTCTTGATTTCCAACTTATCACAAACTCTCTCACAAACTCTCTGCCAGGCTTGTAGCTGCGTGCCTCCCTAGCACGGTCTGTATTTTGCTTCCTGGGGTGAGCCCATTTCTGATTTAGCAGGCGCCTGTCTTGGGGAAGGAACCCCGACCTACCACCTGTAGCCCAGGTTATAGCGTTATCTAGCTTATTACCGAAGAGGGAGGAGTCCTCAAACAAAACCTGGCACCCATCTTCTTTGATGCAGGATTAGCTAACCAGGGTCGAAACCAGAGAGCGCACTTAGCGGTGACAGAGGATAGCATAACCCAAGCCACAAGGCGGATGATGTAGATGGACGCCTCTCCTAAGAAAGCGGGTGTCATTTTCAGCTCTTGAATGGGGGAGCTTCTGGCCACCTTTTCCGAGACACTCCTAAGGGTCTCAGCAATGCTGTCCGCCCATATCTCCATTGCTTTGGACATTGCTGCTAGGGCAAAAGTCTGTTTGCAAGCCATGCCTGCCAATAGATAGATTAGTTTAAGAGTGGGGACTCCAGGTGTTTCGACATTTCGACATACTACTGCTTATGCTGTTTGGATACACGCGGAACACCACGGTCGGATCTTCAGTTGCCTTTTTTATGTGCCTGCATATGTCCTCTATATTGTGAGTAGTGTTTTTAATAAATATATTATATGTGGTTTAAGGGATTGCACTATGGTTCTTTGTCTTCATTTCTCTCCATATACTTATCTGACCAAAACGGAGTGATCAAGAGAGATTAAGAGGTGTCACCTACTTTCTTGGATTTATCGAATGTATTGTTACATATCTTCTTGCTGGGAGAGGCTTTCTCATTCATTTGAGTAGCCATGGCGTTCTGGTAAGCTGCTCTTAATATTTGTGCACTGAGGTGTCCCCACCCTACACTTTCCCTGGGTGTCACGGGAAGGAGCGTCTCTCATAGTATTTTGTACCTGGATTTATTTGGACTTTACACACCATAATAAGCAAACTACTGTCATGGAAAAAGGTACATCTTACTGTATATACACTGCAAATCTTTAGGGCCAGGCATCAGGGATTACCGGACTCCGGGCAAAACACAGCCACCCACAGCAGCTGGGCTATTTGGTCATACACCATTCGCCTGCCAATGGCCAGGCACAGGATCCTCT
The DNA here is from genome assembly GCF_965119305.1 of Pelophylax lessonae. Taxonomy (NCBI): domain Eukaryota; kingdom Metazoa; phylum Chordata; class Amphibia; order Anura; family Ranidae; genus Pelophylax; species Pelophylax lessonae. The sequence continues at coordinate 711,708,834 of NC_138769.1, read as the reverse complement.
TCTGTTTGTCCACTCCATACCCTGCTAATAATAAGGGCTTAGCGGAGTATAGCGACCCGTCTTCCTGCTAAGGCCTCAAATCTTGAACTCCGAGGGTAGGAACAAGACACCCTACAGGTGCTCCGGGGGAAGACAAAAAAGAACACAGATGCTGAATGGGAGCAAAGATTTATGGGAGTGGGGTCCTATAGGGTAGGAGTGGAGGCGGGGCTAAACCCAAATGTATGCTGCCATGGAGTCTGTCAGAAAAGAGTCTTTTTTTTTATGATTAGCAGAAGACACAAGCCTCTTTTTCCAAAAATCTCTACTTCTCTATCTTCTACCCCATGACACTTGTGATGTTTAAACGCTAAATTAAACACTGTTAATATGTTTAGAAATATAGTTGTAAAAAGAAGTTATTGGAAAAACAAAGGTGTTAATGCTTTAAATATGAAGGCTGACAAGTTATTATTCTCAACTGCTTTTGTCATACAGACAGATAAAAAGGCACTGTCGTTATGGAAATACAAAATATATTTATGTGATCATAATTCCCAAAGGCATAATGCCATACTTTGTTCTTTATAGTATACACACATACCACATCATATAAAGTCAACATATTTCAGCTGTTTGTCAGGGACATATTAAATGGAATGTGACGCTTTTTTTTTTTTTTTTTTTAACATACTAAATATGTAGGCATGAAAAAAAAAAAAAAAATACAAAATCTTTTTTCTGTATATATTGTAATATAGAAAATGTTACATATGAATACAATATTTTGTATTCTCATTGCCAGGAGGTGGAGATTTTGGCTCCCTTTCTCAGCTTCTCTCTAACTCTTTAAGCCGGAGCCTCTCAGCCCTTTCGATTTTTTTTTTCTCCTATTACGAGGAATGTAAACAACCCTTGTAAAAAAAAATAGGTATGACAGGTCCTCTTTATTGTGGAATCTGGGGTCAAAAAGGCCTCAAATATCACATATACACTTAAAGCAAAAAAAAAAAATGTAATTTTACATTTGTCTATAAAAAAAATGGGCTCTTTAACCACTTCAATATTGGGCACTTTTCCCCCTTCCTGCCCAGGCCAATTTTCAGCTTTTAGTGCAGTTGCATTTTGAATGAAAATTGCGCGGTCATACAACACTGTACCTAAACCAAATTTATGTAATCTTTTCCCCACAAATAGAGCTTTCTTTTGGTGGTATTTGATCACCGCAAGTTTTTTTCTTTTTTGCTACACAAATAAAAAAACACCGAACAGTTAAAAAAAAAAAAAAAAAAGTTTTTTTGTTTATGTTATAAAATTTTGTAAATAAACAGGTTTTTCCTGCACTGATGAGGCCGCACTGACAGGCACTGATGAGGAGGCACTGATGGGGTGGCTTTGATGGGGTGGCACTAATATGCAGCACTGATGGGCACTGATAGGGGGCACTGATATGCAGCATTGGTGGGCACTGATGGGAATTGATAGGCGGCACTGATGGGCACTGATAGCCGGCACTGATGGGCACTGATAGGTGGCACTGGTGGGCAATAATGGCCACTGGTGGGCAGCACTGATAGATGACATTGATGGGCACTGGTGGGCAGCACTGATGGAGAGGGCACTGGCGGGCAGCACTGATGGGGAAGGCACTGGCGGGCTCCCTGAGCCCTGATTGCCATCCCTGGTGGCCATGGTCGGCATCCCTGGGGTCATAGGTGGGCATCCCTGGTGGCTCTAGAGACACCCCCCCCCCCCTGTCAGGCACGAACTGAGGAAAGCCGATCCACTGCACTTCCTATTTACTATGTGACCAGCTGTGATTGGACACAGCTGGTCACATGGTAAAGAGCCTATGTCAGTAGGCTCTTTACCGAGATTGGAGATGTTGTGTGTCAGAGTGAAACACCACAGCACCGATCGCCGCTCTGCGCGCACCCTGCACGCTGTCATTTGACGGCGTGTAAGGATAATACAACCACCTTCCCGCCGTCAATCGCCTATAGGGCGGGCGGGAAGTGGTTAAGGCTGTTAGGCGGAAGTGACGTCCAATGGGCCTGTGGGTGGCTGGCTGTCTGGCTGGTAGAGCAGAGGCGGCTCTAGACTTTTTAAGGCCTTAGGCGAAATTCAAATATGAGGCCCCCCACGCACGATAAAAAAAATAAATAAGATTTTAAAATTGACTGTATAAATTGCATATTTTAAGGCAAACATCAATACATCTCAGAACCTCAGTATTCACAGCTCTTAGAATCTTATTTTTGTAATTAAATTATTCTACAAAATATCTATACACAAACATTGGGTATAGATAAAAAGATTGTGAATGACTACTCAGTTATTCTTGTTGGTGTCTCCTAAAAGTGAAAAAAAGTTGTCGACAGTGTAGTAAAAAAAACACTATAGGGTCAGGAACACAAATGTGTATTCCATCCAATGCAGAGTGACCAGTGCCCCCAACAATGCAGAGTGACCAGTGCCCCCAACAATGCAGAGTGACCAGTGCCCCCATCCAATGCAGAGTGACCAGTGCCCCCAACAATGCAGAGTGACCAGTGCCCCCAACAATGCAGAGTGACCAGTGCCTCCATCCAATGCATAGTGACCAGCACCCCCAACAATGCAGAGTGACCAGTGCCCCCAACAATGCAGAGTGACCAGTGCCTCCATCCAATGCATAGTGACCAGCACCCCCAACAATGCAGAGTGACCAGTGCCCCCAACAATGCAGAGTGACCAGTGCCTCCATCCAATGCAGAGTGACCAGTGCCCCCAACAATGCAGAGCGACCAGTGCCTCCATCAAAATACAAATATTAGAGCTGCTGCTACAAGCCACTACTGCCTGGGCTGGCCATATAAAGAATTGTGGATGGATGGTGGTGGGGTAGTATTCCATTTAGGTCACTCACTCGCTCCGCCTGTCCTCAGGGCTGCTGATAGAAATCGTGGGGCCCTGTACAGCCTACCTGACAAGGCCCCCCTACAGAAAATATCAAAGAGATATTTTGCTAAATATACACTAAAACCAGTATTAGCTGACACAAAACACAACCTAACTTACTAAATTTCTACTAAATCTAAAATTTACAAAACTGTATTGAGGTAATAAATAAAGCTCTATGATGTGAGCGAGGTCTGGGGCCTCATTCACATGGGCTATGTGGCCTGTAAAGTATTAATCAGTGGATTGTTTATGTGGCTGGAGCCACCTGGAGTTGTGTGCAGGCAAACTATGTTACACTATGTGGCTGTATGAACACATCTGCAGGTCCTAATTTGAAAAGTGTATGGGTTCAGGTGTACAGCCCCCAACACAAAAAGTGGGCATGTGGGGCCACTCACCAACACCTGCCAAATTAAAACCTGCAGCTGTGTTCATATAGCTGCTGCGTCTCCATAAAGTAGCAGGTAGCTCAAGCCGCATAAGCAAATCACTCATTCACATGGCCACAGAACCTGTTTAAATGAGCCCTTTTTATTTTTTTATTTTTTTTACAATTTTATTATTTTTTTACTAAAAAAACAATTTTTAAACAATCCTGTTGAGCAGATGAATGATCAGGAAGTGCTCTGTGCAGAGGCTCTTTGTTCATTCACAAACTGAAGAATATTAAACAGTTTACTATTCTTCAGTTATGAATGAGCATGGTGAGTGAAAGGTAGCTATCACTCACTCATTGTGGAAAAAGGAAAGGAAGGGGTTGGTAAATATGACATATTTACCAATCCCCACCCCTATCCTGAAACGATGCCCCTGTGTGTGGGGAGAGAAGAAGCTACTGCTGGGGGGTGTACAGGGAGATCAGAATGCTGGAGGAGGGGGGGGGGGGGGAGTTGTATCCTGGACAGGGAAAATGATCATAGCGGATCCATAGGGGGATTGGTTTTGGGGATAATCCAGATTAATGATTAATAAATATCCATAGAATTATTTGCAAATTAAAAAAATAATAATAATAAATATTTTATATATATATAGTAAAATGATTAAGGGTTATTATAGGTAAGGGAATGGGACTGACCTGTAGTTAAAGAGGAAGTAACCCCTCCTCTGACACTTTTACCTATAGGTGATCCTATGATAAGGCTTACCTATAGGTACTGTAAATATCTCCTAAGCATGTACAGTTTAGGAGATATTTACTTTACATGCAGCCAGTGACATCACTGGCGCATGTGCTTTGAAGGAACGGCCGCTGGTGCCTTTCCTTCAGAGCCCCGTGCCGTGACCGTCGGCTCCGGCACGCGTGCACGGGAGTGATGTCACTGCGGCTCCGGCCAATCAGATGGCCGGATGCCGCGATCCCGGAAGACGGGCGACTGGACATGTCGCCCGTCATACAGGTGAGTGAGCAGCACGGCGGGGGCTCGTTCTTAGGTAAGTATTTCATAATGAGCTAGTATGCGATGCATACTAGCTCATTATGTGTTTCTCTTTCAGGTAGCAGCAAAAAAAAAAAAAACTTCGAGGGTTTACAACCTCTTTAAGGATGCAATTGAACTAGTGCTGAGACTAAGCCCCGGTTCACACTTGTGCGAGTGCAGGGTTTGCATGTAATGTCAGAGCGCACTGCTCCGATATTACATGCGATCGGCTGTGCGGTGCGAGTTTAGCCATACAGTTTGTATGGCTAAATTCGCACCGCAGCCGCACCAAACACGCACAGGACCCTTTTTAGAAGCCGCATCAGGATCGGATCGCACAGCGGTTCACACTTGTGCGATCCGATCCTGTGCGAACTGTCAGATCGCACTGCGATATGCGATCAAACTGGGGGTGTCGTTAAGATTACATTGACACCCCCAGCGTATCGCATATGGCAGTGTGAACTGCCGGGGGTGCGTGTGCGATGCGGGAACAGGCTGCGGATTCGCAGCCTTCCCGCATCGCATAAATGTGACCCGGACCTCAATTAGGAATCCTGTAATGATAGATCCAAGCTATAGGTATTAGGAAATGGGGCATTATTAATCAGAATGACTAGTAAAGGGGTAAATAGAAGTGATTTATAAGTGATACATAGATTTGTAGAAGGGAACTGAGTCTGTTATGGGTGATGATAGTGTTGAAGGGGGAGAAGAAATGACATTGCATAGGGGAATGATTGATTTGTGGCAATGAGTTGTGGGAGAAGCAGACTAGAAGAGAGCCTCAGCCACATAAACACTGAGCCAGGCTGGATAAGATAAGAGACATCTATGGCTATAATAACGGTGTCAGGGAGGCAGAGCAGAAAAGGACATACAAGCTGGGCAGTTGCAGGAACAGGATGGACTGTGAGACAGGACCGATCACATGGGAGAGGGAGTGACTGCACAATCAACTTAACTAAGTTAACTGAGAAGGGAGAAAGATACGAGCATAATTGGAGGGATGGGGGGGAGGGGTGATATATGACAGGGACAGTAAGCATCCTAAAGCAGGGCAAGAATCTGGGGGGGACGGGCTGGTCTGAGAAACAGGTAGATAGAAGGTAATGCAGGAAGCAGAGCTAAGATCATCAGAGCACTGAGGCACGCAGGGAGAGAATGAAGGAATGCTGTGAATTGGCTGCAGAGGGAGAGAGTCCCTTGTCAGCTGCCAGGCCCGGTACACGAGGACCAGTGGTACCCCCTTATCAGCAGCCCTGTCTGTCCTTACCTTTTTCTCTCTTCTGCTCTTCTCTTCTCCTGGTACCACCGGCGGGAGAATGCAGGGGAGGAGTTATGTTGAGTCGTGATGTCTTCGCTCTCCATTGGCTGATTGCAGGACCAGGAGGAGGAGACTCACAGCAGAGCACAGCACAGCACGCACGGGTGAAACCGTGATGTGAGTGCGGGGCCAAGGTTTTTCAATCCTGTACTAGCGCCGGCGCCGTGGCAATGTGGATGCGGCCACCGGTGGCCAAGATTATTTCTACTTATATTATTTACTGGGCAGAAAGGCGGCCGCGAGGCCCCTTGAAGCGCGAGGCCTCAGGCGGCCGCCTAAACTGCCTAATAAGAGAGCCGCCTCTGTGGTAGAGCACCTGTGGGTGGCTGGCTGGCTCGCTGGTACAGTGCCTGTGGCTGGCTGGCTAGTAAAGGGCCTATGGATGTGGGTGGCTGGCTGGCACCGGGCTGCTGTGGGTGGATGTAGGGCTGTAATACACTCCCGCGAGACTAGTCCCAACTCCAGACGAGGCTGTCTAAGGCGAGGGAGGCGGCCTAAGAAGGCAGAATGACGTCACAAAAATATCGGCAATATCGGCCAGTTCCGGGACCAGTACTGATATATCGGGGAAAGTGCATATGGCCCCTCGATATATCCGCCTTGCAGATAATCGGTCTATACCTAATTAATACTTACGCTTTTAAGTTACCTTGTACGTTTTGCTTATGTAAGATGTACCTTGTACACTTAAAGTGTTACTAAACCCAGGAGCCTGCAATCATTATATCTGGTCTCCCACAGTACACAGAACATGGAAATGCAATTATTTTAGTAAATATAAACTGCTAGATACCTTTTCTCATCAGCAGTTTAGAACAGTCTTATGGCTTCTATAAGTGTCTGGTTAACGCTTGTAGGAGGAGTTTTTTTCTACTCTGACTGTCCTATGAGGCTGCAGGACCCCTGACCCTCTGTCTGGACAGAGCTGATTGGCCCTGTGCCGATCACATGTACCCTCCCAAGAAAAAAAAAAAAAGAACAAACTCTCTGGACATACACACAAAACTGAGCATGCGCAAAGTGCCACCAAGGCTCTGTACTATCCGCAGATGGATTGGGGACAGTGGAGGAAGGATCAGAGAAGACAGGATCAACCAGGCTTTTTACACAAGGTGGAGGATTAACCGCTTAGGTTCCACAGTGAGTATAACAAGCATGCTTTACTGCATATACAGACTGATTTTACTGTTCTGGGTTTAGTAACACTTTAACTTAGATAACTTTTATAAAGTTATACTTGATCATTAACTGTAGCAGGTGGTATTTGCTATTTATATATATATTTATAGAACTAGAGGAAATCAAACACTGCTATTAGGAATATTAACACTGTCAATATGCTTAGAAAAATCAGCTTTATAAAAACATTCAAAAATAACTTTTTGAACTAACGCACTAAGAGATAATAATGTTATAAAAAGAACCCGTTGCTAAAACAAAGGTGTCAATGCTCCTAATAACAGGACTGAAAAATTATTTTTAACTGCTTTTGCCATACAGACAGCTAAAAAAAAATTATGTTCTGGAAAAAAAAGCAATAAATATGTGGAGTGATTATTCTTCCTAGTATAATGCCATACTTTGCTCTTTGCAGGTTTCTGGTTTCTTAAATTTGCTTTGTTCTTTGTAATATTTTCTGATACTTACCACATTACCTTTTCCACTTTTTGTTACGTTAGAGCCTTATTCCAAAATTGATTAAATTAATTATTTTCTTAAAATTCTATACACAATACCCCATAATGACAATGTGAAGATGTTTGAAATCTATGTAAATGTATTAAAAATAAAAACTGAAAAAAAAAAAAAAATCCCATGTATATAAGTATTCACAGCCTTTGCTCAATACTTTGTTGAAGCATCTTTGGCACCAATTACAGCCTCAAGTCTTTTTGAGTATGATACTACAAGCTTGGCACATCTATTTTTTGGCAGTTTCTCACATTTTTCTTTGCAGGACCTCTCAAGCTCCATCAGGTTGGATGGGGAGCGTCGGTGCACAGCCATTTTCAGATCTCTCCAGAGATGTTCAATCAGATTAAAGGCTGGGCTCTGGCTGGACCACTCAAGGACATTCACAGAGTTGTCCCCTAGCCACTCCTTTGTTATCTTGGCTGTGTGCTTAGGGTCATTGTCCTATTGGAAGATGAACCTTCGTCCCAGTCTGGGGTCCAGAACGCACTGGAGCAGGTTTTTTTGTTATCAAGAATGTCTCTGTACATTGTCTTCCAGTTCCTGCCACTGAAAAACATCCCCACAGCCTGATGCTGCCACTACCATGCTTCACTGTAGGGATGATATTGGTCCGGTGATGAGCGGTGCCTGGTTTCCTCCAGACATGACGCTTGCCATTCAGACCAAAGAGTTCAATCTTTGTTTCATCAGACCAGAGAATTTTGTTTCTCATAGTCTGAGAGTTGTTGAGGTGCCTTTTGGCAAACTCCAGGTGGGCTATCAAGAGCCTTTTACTGAGGAGTGGCTTCTATCTGGCCACTCTACCATACAGGCCTGATTGGTGGAGTGCTGGTTATTCTTCTGGAAGGTTCTCTTCTCTGTACAGAGAAATGCTGGAGCTGTGTCAGAGTGACCATCGGTTCTTGGTCCCCTCCCTGACTAAGGCCCTTCTCCCCCAATCACTTAGTTTGGCTGAGCGGCACGTTCTAGGAAGAATCCTTGAGGTTCGACCTTCTTCCATTTATGGGTGATGGAGGCCACTGTGCTCATTGGGACCTTCAATGCTGCAAAAACTTTTCTATACCCCCAGATCTGTGCCTCAATACAATCCTGTCTCGGAAGTCTACAGACAATTCCTACCATGAAAAATGGAAAAATCCCCAAATTTTGTGGGATTTTTAAGGCACTTGAATCACAAAAAATGTATTGGAGAAATGAGATCCATAAAAAACATTTTTAGGAAAACATTAACAGATAAAAGATGAAAACATAGCCAGAGGGTTACTGTTACACCAACTGTATAGGATGTGAGCATATGATGAATCTTCCTCCACCCGACGTGTTTCAGAGAGTTCACATCTCCTTCATCAGGGGTATGAGGAGTATCATATCTATAATTTAACATGGGTACATAGGCCTAAATAAAGGTCTTGAACATGTGAGCCCCAATATGACAACACTGAAGAAATGACACGTTGCTACAATGTAATGTAGTGAGTGTACAGCTTGTATAACAGTGTAAATTTGCTGTCCCCTCAAGATATCTCAACACACAGCCGTTAATGTCTAAACCGCTGGCAACAAAAGTGAGTACACCCCTAAGTGAAAATGTTTGAATTGGGCCCGAAGTGTCAATGTTTTGTGTGGGCAACATTATTTTCCAGCACTGCCTTAACCCTCTTGGTCATGGAGTTCACCAGAGCTTCACAGGTTGCCACTGGAGTCCTCTTCCACTCCTCCATGATGACACAACAGAGCTGGTTGATGTTAGAGACGTTGCGCTCCTCGTCTTCCATTTGAAGATGCCCCACAGATGCTCAATAGGGTTTAGGTCTGGAGACATGCTTGGCCAGTCCATCACCTTTACACTCAGCTTCTTTAGCAAGGCAGTGGTTGTCTTGGAGGTGTGTTTGAGGTCGTTATCATGTTGGAATACTGCTCTGCTGCCCAGTCTCGGAAGGGAGGGGATCATGCTCTGCTTCAGTATGTAACAGTACATGTTGACCACATGTTCCCTCAGTGAACTATAGCTCCCCAATGCCAGCAGCACCCATGCAGCCCCAGACCAGGACACTCCTACCACTGTGCTTGGCTGTAGGCAAGACACACTTGTCTTTGTACTCCTCACCTGGTTGCCGTCACACACACTTGACACCATCTGAACTAAATAAGTTTATCTTGGTCTCATCAGACCACAGGACATGGTTCCAGTAAGCCATGTCCTTAGTCTGCTTGACTTCAGCAAACTGTTTGCAGGCTTTCTTGTGCATCATCTTTAGAAGAGGCTTCATTCTGGGACGACAGCCATGCAGACCAATTTGATGCAGTGTGTGGCGTATGATCTTAGCACTGACAGGCTGACCCCCCGCCCCTTCAACTTCTGCAGTAATTCTGGCAGGAGTCATACATCTATTTCCCAAAGAAAATCTCTGGATATGACACTGAGCATGTGCACTCGACTTCTTTGGTTGACCATGTTCTGAGTGGAACCTGTCCTGTTAAACTGCTGCATGGTCTTGGCCACCGTGTTGTAGCTCAGTTTCAGCGTCTTGGCAATCTTCCTAAAGCCAAGGCCATCTTTATGTAGAGCAACAATTATTTTTTCAGATCCTCAGAGAGTTTTATGCCATGAGGTGCCATGTTGAACTTCCAGTGACCAGTATGAGAGAGTGAGAGTGATAACACCAAATTTAACACACCTGCCCCCCATTCACACTTGAGACCTTGTAACACTACCGAGTCACATGACACCGGAGGAGGGAAAATGGCTAATTGGGCCCAATTTGGACATTTTCACTTAGGGGTGTATTCACATTTGTTGCCAGTGGTGTAGACATTAATGGCTGTGTGTTGAGTTATTTTGAGGGGACAGCAAATTCACACTGTTATACAAGCTGTACACTCACTACTTTACATTGTAGCAACGTGTCATTTCTTCAGTGTTGTCACATGAAAAGATATAATAAAATATTTACAAAAAGATGAGGGGTGTACTCACTTCTGTGAGATACTGTATTTCGTTATCCAGGCAAAGGTCAGCGCAGGTGGCAATCAGTAGCCTATTCCTTTATTATGGCAAGAGTCATGGCAGGTGGCAATCAGTAGCATATCCTGGTATCTAGGAGAAAGTCAGGGCAGGTGACATTCAGTAATGTATTTCGTTATCCAGGCAAAGGTCAGGGCAGGTGGCAATCAATAGCCTATTCCTTTATTCTGGCAAGAGTCGGGGCAGGTGGCAATCAGTAGCATATCCTGGTATCTAGGAGAAAGTCAGGGCAGGTGGCATTCAGTAATGTATTTCGTTCTCCAGGCAAAGGTCGGGGCAGGTGGCAATCAGTAGCCTATTCCTTTATTATGGCAAGAGTCATGGCAGGTGGCAATCAGTAGCATATCCTGGTATCTAGGAGAAAGTCAGGACAGGTGGCATTCAGTAATGTATTTCGTTCTCCAGGCAAAGGTCGGGGCAGGTGGCAATTAGTAGCCTATTTCTTTATTCTGACAAGAGTCGTGGCAGGTGGCAATCAGTTGCATATCCTGGTATCTAGGAGAAAGTCAGGGCAGGTGGCATTCAGTAATGTATTTCGTTCTCCAGGCAAAGGTCGGGGCAGGTGGCAATTAGTAGCCTATTTCTTTATTCTGACAAGAGTCGTGGCAGGTGGCAATCAGTAGCATATTCTGGTATCTAGGAGAAAGTCAGGGCAGGTGACATTCAGTAATGTATTTCGTTATCCAGGCAAAGGTCAGGGCAGGTGGCAATCAATAGCCTATTCCTTTATTCTGGCAAGAGTCGGGGCAGGTGGCAATCAGTAGCATATCCTGGTATCTAGGAGAAAGTCAGGGCAGGTGGCATTCAGTATTGTATTTCGTTCTCCAGGCAAAGGTCGGGCAGGTGGCAATCAGTAGCCTATTTCTTTATTCTGGCAAGAGTCGGGGCAGGTGGCAATCAGTAGCATATCCTGGTATCTAGGAGAAAGTAAGGGCAGGTAGCATTCAGTAATGTATTTTGTTATCCAGGCAAAGGTCAGGGCAGGTGGCAATCAATAGCCTATTCCTTTATTCTGGCAAGAGTCATGGCAGGTAGCATATCCTGGTATCTAGGAGAAAGTCAGGGCAGGTGGCATTCAGTAATGTATTTCGTTATCCAGGCAAAGGTCAGGGCAGGTGGCAATCAATACAAAATTTCCTTTATCCAGGCATGAGTTAGGGCAGGCAGAAATCAGTAGAATATTCCGTAATTCAGGCAAAGGTCAGCGCAGGCGATAATCAGTACTATATTTCATTATCCAGGCAAGGGTCAGGGCAGGCACCAATCAGTACCATGTTTCACTATCCAGGCAAGGGTCAGGGCAGGCACCAAGCAATCAGTAGTGTATTCAGGCTGGACAGGCTTTAGTCAGAGAAGTAATCTGTGTCCGGACAAAGGAAGAAGGAGCTGACCTGCTGCTGACCAACCAAGACGCAGCCCCCAAAGGGAGCGCTGCTGCCAACCAATAGGAACATACTGGCCACAATTCTCTTCAATGTCTTTATAGGCTGCAGCATTACCAGGACCCTTCATTGGAAACACCTGAACACAATGATTTGGAGGGGTGTCCAATCCACATACGTCTGGTTATATAGTGTATGATTTTCTCTTTTCGCACAGAGCCCACAAGACCAACTGATATCCATTTCTCCAGGAAAAGTAATGGAACCCTTTAATTATTCATCCATTGCAGCTATACTGTTTCCTAAGATTTATATCAGCATTTGAGTATAGGATTGCTTGTAGATGGCATCATGTGTTAAAGTTATAGGTTTCACATACACTTTAGGGCTTTGTTACCTAAAAATAAAAGCGGCGTCTAATATTTTCTGTTGTATTATCTGTATTTCATTTATGACAGCTTGGAGATCATCTCTTCCAGCATAATTGCGCAATTAATTTTGGAGGCATTTATTGTACCGTGTGAATGCTGCCATAGTGCCGACAACATAAAATCTTTAATTAGACTATAGCTGCTTACTTCAATGGGACATTGCATTATTAATGTGTGCATAATTAGGCATTGTATTTATAAATATCAGATGCAATTATTGGGCTGTGTACTGCCTTTTGTCGTTTTCCAGGGTCCTGAGCAGATCACGGATTCAGTCTACAGCTGGCTTAGGATTACTGTATTCAGTCTGTGCCAAGTCTTCTTCCCATAAGATAGTAACAGGCACATTTATTTATTTAATATCATTTATGATGCATGCTACACATCACATGACCAGATGTTATTGTCCTTTCTCCAAACAGGAGGTAGATTTAAAGAGGAAGTAAACTTCCATCCTTAAAGGGTAACTCTACTTTTGTGGGGGGAAAAAAATCAGCAAATTAAGAAAAAACAATATAGCGTATACAATTGCGACATAAATCATATTGTAATTGAATGTTATTAAAGATTACCTTTCCTTTTCAATCTGCAGCCATTGTAATGTTCTGAAATTGCAATGCAATATGGCTACCTGGAGCTGTTCTGTACACAGAATGTGTACTGACCACACCCCCCAGAAACATCATTTCCTGCTTGTGTGATTGGCTCACCAATTTTCCCAGAAGTCTGCATAAGATACAAGTCAGATTTCTGGCATCCCCTGCAAAAAATAAAAATACTACATATTTCTTATTATAGAAAATTGTCTTGTCAGTTGTCACACCCTTGAAACTCCTGAATAAGCGGGCAACCATGAAACATGTTGAGTATTGACCAGCTCTACTCCTTTTGGTATATAGCAGTGATGGCGAACCTTGGCACTCCAGATGTTTTAGAACTATATTTCCCATGATGCTCAGCTACACTGCAGAGTGCATGAGCATTATGGGAAATGTAGTTACAAAACATCTGGGGTGCCAAGGTTCGCCATCACTGGTATATAGTATCATCTTACTACTGCCTGGACACAATAGACTAAAGCACAGTTAATCCATCGTAATGGGTGTAAACTTTTAATGTAGATTTTTGTAACAAAAATTATATTGATTTTATATGGCTTAAAAGGTAACTACACTTTCATGGGGGAAAAAAACAGCAAATAAAGAAAAAAACAATATAGCGTATACAATTGCGATACAAATCATATTGTAATTGAATGTTATTAAAGATTACCTTTCCTTTTCAATCTGCAGCTGTTGTAATAGTAAATAACCGTGAAATTGGCCCAATCCCCAAAAAGGGTATATATATCACAAAATAGAGAAAGTATGGGTTTTTAGGGCCCAATTGGAAAAGGAAAACCAAGAATCCATAATTAATACAAAATTGAACATTTTATTAGATCATAAAAAATATAGTGTATTACATGAGGGATTATTGAAAACACAGGAACAAATCCCCCATATATTCACCAGAAACCAATAAAAAACCCCAGCACAGAAATATACCCCTGGTGGGGGGCTAATATTTGCTTCAAGCTGATGTTGGTTCAAGAAGTCTCTGTTGTTCTTCGGTTTGAGGGTCCCAATGAGCCAACGCGTTTCGCATCGGGCTTCGTCAGGGCCAAAGAGACCGAGCAATACCGATATTTCTTGCTGTATGTAGAAGCATTAATAGTGGGCAGGACATATAGACTCCTGTATTTGTGAATGTCTTGTAAACACACGATTGGTAGTGCAGACCAGTCTAGATATTGATCCTTCCGTTAGTATAGGTCCCCCATGTTGTAAGGATGGCCTTTATTACCCTATATATAGGTATCTCCTCTAGGCGATTTAAATCATTCAAGAGTGACGCTGCATTCTGGCTTCTTGGATTAATATCAAAGGTATAATTCTCTAGCCTAATATTTGGGTTCCATCTTTAGTGGGTGAACCTTTCCCAAGCGGCGCACTGCAATACCATGCTAGTGTGGTCTGAGGAGGAATATGGAGACAGGACGTAAGAAGGTCTCTAATAAATATCATTCATCATTCTGATACAGTGTCGCCGGATCACAGACCCAGACCTTCCGGGGTGGTGGTAAACCGCTTGTCCTGCCTGTCCTTTTCAATCTGCAGCTGTTGTAATCTTTTGAAAATGCAATGCAATATGGCCGCCTGGAGCTGTTCTGTACACAGAATGTATACTGACCACACCCCCAGAAACATCATTTCCTGCTTGTGTGATTGGCTTACCAATTTTCCCAGAAGTCTGCTTAAGATACAAGTCAGATTTCTGGCATCCCCTGCAATAAAAATTTATTTTTTGGTGAGATACTCCCAATAGGAACACGTCTAAAGGGATGCAGGCCCAACAGATTTCCTCATTAGAGCCCCGCAGCTGCCACAGCTGATAGATAATTATGAAACCACTCCCATTAGACCCACTCAGCACAGAGGAACAAACAATGATTTTTTCAGAATAACAGAAGGTAGAAATCTGCAAAAAAGTTTGGTAAAAGCCTTGTAATGTACAGAGATCACCCAGAGGGGAATGTTTTTTTCTCAACAAAAGTGGAGTTACGCTTTAAATTTTCCCTTTGGGTAAGCCTATAATATGGCTTACCTTTAGGTAGTGTAAATATCATCATTTAGGAGATATTTACTGTACATGCAGCCAGTGGCATCACTGGTACATGCGCTCTGAAGGAATGGCCACCTGTGCCGTTCCTTCCGAGTCCTGCACCGTGACTGGTGGCTCCCGCGCATAACATCATGGCTCCGGCCAGTCATAGAGCTGGAGTCCGCAAACCCGGAAGCAAGACAGGTGAAGATGGAAGCTGTCTGACATTGCATCGCTGGAAGGCTTCGTTTTCAGGCAAGTTTCACATAATGTGCTAGTATGCAATGCAAACTAGCGCATTATACCTTTGCCATACAGGTAAGAAAAAAAAAAAAAACATGCAGCAATTTACAACTGCTTTAAAGGATAGCCAAACCCAAGATGAAAAATATAATAGTCTTCAGCTTACCCGTCCTTAGATGCGGTAAGTGTATTTGTTTTCTATTTTCAGGATAAGAACATTTTCAGCGAGTATAGAAAATAACTGTTGATCTTGCAAGAATTGCAGTGCCCTTGGCACTTCCTGTCAGCTTACTTGTGTAGCACTGCCCCCTAGAGGGCTGCTGAAGATTACACTTTAAGGATTCCCTTGGGTTACCCGTAGAAACTGCAAGCAGAAATCTTAGTACTTTATAATCTTGGCTCAGTCAAAGATGAGTTCAGGGGTTGTAGTTTTATTGTAATTGGGATGAGAGAAGGGATGAGTGGGATACTCCAACTGTTGACTATTCACAATGCTGAGGACTCTAAACTTGAGAATACAGCAAGGCCGCTACTTCATCCTGCACTTAAATAAAGATAAGGTAAGGGTTTCTAAAGTATTTTCTCTTCAGGGTACTCCCCTAGTACCCCGTTTTCTCTGGACTATCTGACACCTGTCCACTGACTGCACTACCCGGAGTGGTCCCCTTCCTGGGCAGACCCCTGGGCAAGTTCCTCTGTACTCACGGACACTTTTTTTCAAGATTCTGCTGTGCCCCAACTCCTTTAGTCAGCTTCTCCTGGATCTCTGCGTTCAGTCTCATGCCCCTGGTACACCAGGCTGACTGCCTGTGATCACCACCAACTGTTGCAGAAGAGGAGGCAGCCTCCACCCTCCTTCTGGGACCTGGCTTCCCACCCAAAGACCTCTACCCCATGTGTCCATAGCTTTTTATACCCTTTCCCATAATGCACCACTGTCTGTGCCAACCCACTGGGACAGTACCAAAAGCCTGTATGTCATTGGCCAGGTTTCCTCCAGCATCCAACGTGCCTCCCCATTGGATCAGCTGGGGACACTCCCTGAGACTAGATGGTGGTGCATTGGGCACCACCAGTGTGCACAGACAGTGGTGCATTGGTCACTCTGGGCACACCAGGCAGACCTAACTACAAATCCTCCTCCCTGATAAGCAGAGTGCACATATGTTTTGCCTGCTGATCTTCTGACTAGCACCTGACTAGGAGGGGGCTACACTTAGAAGCATAAAACATTGTTATCTTCCGTCTTTAACCCCTTTTTTGCAATACAGCACTGCGCTAATTTAACTGACAATTGCGCGGCCGTGCGACATTGTACCCTAATACAATTCATGTTCTTTTTTCCCCACAAATAGAGCTTTCTTTTGATGGTATTTGATCACCTCTGCGATTTTTATTTTGTGTGCTATAAACAAAAAAAACAAAAAAAAAACTTTTGAAAAAAGAAAACAATATTTTTTACTTTATGGTGTAAAACATATCCAATAAAAAAATGTAAAAAATCTCATTTATTCATCAATTACGCCAATATGTGTTCTGCTACATATTTTTGGTAAAAATAAATCCCAATAGGTGTATATTGATCGGTTTGCGCAAAAGTTATACAGTATGAAATATTTTAATGGCATTTTTTAACATTTTTTTTACTAGTAATGGTGGTGATCGGTGAATTTTAGCGGGACTGCGACAATGCGCCGGACAAATTGGACACCTAACTGACACTTTTGACACCTTTTTTGGGGACCAATAAAACTAATACAATGATCAGTGCTAAAAATATGCACTGCTACTGTACTAATGACACTGGCATGGAAGGGGTTAACATCAGGGTCGTTCAAAGGGTTAAGCATGCTCTTAAGGAGTGCTTTCTAACTGTGTGGGGGATGGCTTAACTGAAGAAAGACAGAGATCAGTGTTTCTACTTAGCAGAAAACACCATGATTTCCATCCAGGGCCACTAACCATGCCGGACCTTCATCCCAGAGGGACCTGCAGGAACTAGGATACATTGATTTATCTATTTGTCATCTAAATTCCTAAATATATACTCACCTCTCTTCCATCTTCTATTCAGACGGTTGGTAAGATATCTGTATATACCACCACAGTTTATTGGGGGGTCTGTTCCCCAGTGGCCCCTTTTGGAAGGCCTTCTGTGGCTCCCCCCCGTGAGACACCTCCTCTGGAGAGATTGTTGGAGACGGTTAGGTGCAGCTATGATGAGCACTTCTTCCTTGTTTTTAACCACTGAGGTACAAAGAAATTGACCTTTCAACTCAGGATGTAACTATGTACTATGTTCATTGATCCCTGATGAAGAAACACACACTTTACTTTTAAACGCATTGGGTCTTTCGCTGTCCCCATCTGTGGATAGTGGACATGAACGTTGGTCACTTATGCATTTCAACCACCTGGATTTTTAATCCATTTGTATTGTATTATTTTCTTGTACGCTTGGATTGTATCTTGTAATAAACTATAAAACTTTTTATTAAATCTCCCTTGATACTTCCGTACTCTATATTATTGCCCCTAAAATCCCATTTAGAAGGAACTTCCTTGTTGTTGATGTTATACTTGAGGGATGTGGACACCAGATGACCTAATACAGTATATTTTAATATACCTCTCTGACGGAACGACGCTCTGCCTTGTTTACATAGGCAGACCTCCGTTCTGCCTCTCTTGTGAACAATCGGCAGGTCCCAGCGGACATCACATTGGCTGGACCCGCTGATTGTCTCTCGCTGTGTCCAACCACAGCAGGAGCAGGTCGCCCGCGGCACACGTGCCCCAGACCCTGTGCACGAAATCACATACAGGTATGTGATTTTGCGCAGGAGGGCTGCCCTGCCGCAGTATATCTGCAAGAGGCGGTCTATAAGTGATTAAACTATTACATTCTTCACCCACCAGGTAATGAAGATGAACAAAGGCAGACATGTTTAAAATTAGTGTTCCCCTAAGGGGTTGGGACTTTTAAGGCACTCAAGGTAGTATGAAAAAAGTATGAGTGTAGAATTTTTAAGAAAAGATATCAAAATTTATTAAATGACAATAAGAGTCTAAAAACAGCAAATATTGAACATATGCATAGAATATACACAGGCAGAAAATGCAATACAGTACAGCTATAGAGACGTGCAATTAGGTTCACGGACAAATACCCAACGCGTTTCGAAGCTATTCGCTTCTTCTTCAGGGGTAATATGAAAAATTGCACACAAATTTCTATAATGAAAACAACATAAAAGTATGTTAGAGACATTTAGTTATTTTGTATAACTTAACATATTCTTCAGGAAAATTATACAGCTTTTACATATTTATTAGAAGAAAAGTTCTGAGGAATACATACTTGCATAGTCTCTGTCTGTATGTGAACAATTCTGCATGCATAGATTAAAACCAATTCGGCAGACTCGGCACTCTCCCTGTGTGTCCACTAGGTGGTATAGGTGGTGGGCAGGTTTCTGTAAGGTCAGAGAGACCTGTGTCTAGAGGGGTAGACCACTCTCAGATTGCATAGAACTCACAGGGTCCCATCCATAGGAAACTGTGTGTGGCTGGAGTCCAAACAACAACAGGCTCAGGTGTCAATGAAATATGGGAAGGCTGTTGCCTAAAAAAATATAGATGATGGTATTCTTATAAGGAAGCAAAGTTTTTTGCGGCCATATGGCAAATTCCGATATATCGGGGAAAGTGCATATTGGCCCTCGATATATCAGCTTTGCCGAGAATCGCTCGATCACTATTTAAAGTCCTGGGTGGCAACTATGGCTCCTTCCATAAATACAGTGAAGGAATAAGCGTAGCTACCCAGGGACAAGAAATGTGTTATTTTCAGGATCACTAGGTGAAAATAAAGAAAGTTGCCACATCTAAAGACTGAAGATCTGCAATAAATTACGTTTCTGTTTTTGCATTTAGATACACTTTTGCAGTTCTGACCCATATAAATAGTTGTACATCCATTTGTCATAGGGCTCAGTAGGCTTATGCCTAGGGCTGTCACTACCTGTTGGGTACTTTCTCCAGGGTTTTATTTCACTGCTCCCCCTTTCCCAGTTCCATAGTTGCCAACATTTGAAAAAAAAATTTCCAGGGACACTTTGCAGCACAGCTATCAATTACTTACCACACCCACTTCCCTGAAGCTCCACCCACTCCACATAATCAATCTCTGCCTACCTACCATCAGATTATAGGGTCTACTCAATAAAGCGAGAATTACAGGAAATTGAAAATGGAATTTTAAACCTGAGGTCAGAGTAGCAGAGTTGGAATAATTCTCCCATTCAGCCGCACTACTTCTGCCTAAAGTTTAAAATTCTCATCACAATTCCCTGTAATTCTAAAGTGTGAAATGTGCTCAGGTGGGACCGTACAAAAAATGTAATATGGAAATATAAATAAAGTGCAAGGTGTAAATAAGTACATTCATGGGACAATGTAAATTACCCGGGACAGGCTCCTATTTGCCGGGACTGTCCCTGCAAAAACGGGACAGTTGGCAAGTATGCAGTTCATGCCTTGTGTCAACACTAAAGAAAAATGGTAGCTTTAGCATTAACGATAGATTTTAGCTATATTGCCTCCACTTCCTGTGCTCAATTGTGGCACACAGATGCACCAAAAATTGTTGTCTTCAGAAAAACAACCTAATAAAGCCTTTTTTGTTTTCTAAATCAGTCATATGAGCTGGTTGCTGCTGTATGTAAGCCAATGAATAAGTAAACCAAATTATTGCACATTAAATTTATGTGATGCCACAATATGGTGCCGCTGATGCCGTTCTAAGAATCATGTTTTTCTATGAAATCACATATGGCTTAAAGGCATCTCCAGAGTATATAGTTTGAAGGCTTTTTGTATTTTCAATATTGCCATTTAAGCAAGCTAAAAAAATAATCCTCTACTCGCTGAACAGTAAAATTAAAAAAAAAACAAAAACCTTTTCATTGTTACATGTCCCCCAGGCGTCTGTCCAGCTATACATGCCCTTGGTTTGACAATTACTTGCACATTAGCCTAGAAAATGATAATTACTGATTTCTAAGATTCAACTCACTTGACTTAATAGGGTTCGGATTCAAACACTTTTTTTTTTGTAGAATTCTTTTTATTGAAAATTTAGCATTGGCTAACAAAACAACAGCTTACAAAAGCTTTTAGGTAAAAAACAAAAAAACATCAACCCTCCAGTAAGCAGGAAATGAGTCCACCGGAAAATGGAAAAAAACAAAAAAAAAACTTTGGTCCACAGACTCATTAATCGGAAACAGGTTCAACAGAAGAAAGCCACCCACCCCACATTTTATCAAACTTAGTAAATGCGCCCCTACTCGATAATGTGGCTTTTTACAGAGGGACTTTATTTACCAATGTTTTCCATGCCTTTAAAGATGGTGCTGACATTTTCTTCCAGGATAATATAATCATCTTCCTTGCATAGAATAATAACAGTGTAAGGAGAGGACTTATAGCTTTAGTGGTGGCCAGTGAGCCAACCAGGCTCAACAAACAGACTTCTATAGAAAGGGGGACAGAAATGTTTTGTAATTGAGGTGATGCAGGCCATGAGCTTCCTTTAAAAGGGACCAATGGCTGGACAGTCCCTAAATACATGTAGGAAATCCGGAGCTGGTGTGGAATAGCACCAGCAAAGGGAGGACTGATTTCTAAACAGCTTGGCTAGTTTAGCTGGTGTCAAGTATACCCTATGGAAATGAATTAAAGGCCTTTGGCGAAGACTAATCTAATAAAAGGGGCTTCCCAGACATCTTCCCACTCCTCCCAATCCAAGCTTTGGGCCGCCATTTACCAAACCATTCTACAGGGTTGTAGCAGCAGAGCAGTTTCTGGAAAGAGGTCTCTGTAAATAGTGGACATTGGTTGACTAGTGGCTTGTCCCACAGCAATAACACCATGTCACTAGCTTCTAAGGTTATGCGACCAGTATCAAATTGGGACTGAAAGGAGTGACGTAGTTGTAAAAACATGAAGAAATGGGTATTAGGTAGGTAATAAAGTGCCTTTAAATCATCAAAGTAACCCCAGGGAACCATTAACTACAATATGCTGCAACGTCTTGACATCATATTTCATCCAGACTATTGGGTCAGGGTATAAGTAAAAGTGGGGGAAGTTTGGGTTCTTCCACAATAGTATATGGGGGGAAAACCTAGAATGAGTCTCTGGTGTGTTGCCAGAAACCACACCCCATGCCTTTAGCACAGAGCGCATAGTGAGATTATAGGGTGATTCAGGACCCCTGTAAAATAAATATTTTAAGGCTTCAAAGGATCCCAAGCAAGCCTCTTCTAGGGACACGGTGGCGTCATCAAAGGGGGTGGTTAACCAGCGATGCGCAAAAACCATTTGACCTTCCTGGAAGTACCTAAAAAAGCTAGGAACTGCCAAACCTCCCTCCTTCCACGACTGCTCCAGAACAGCCATCTTGAGGCGGGGTTTCTCACCATGCCAAAAAAAATGAGAAAAGAATACTATCATGGACTTAAAAATTGCTTTGGCAATCCATATTGGGGAATTGATCAACCTCATCCTGATGAGGTTAATTTTAATGATTAATGAAAGTGAGAGATTCTTCCAAGCCTTAAGCCTATTTGTGGAGAAACATTTAGAGCAATGTAATCTGTCACTGAATTAGTCCAATCAAGCCTAGGTATTTGACCTGAGAGACCCACTGGAGAGGGACTGTTGAGATCACACACCCCCCAGGCTGGATGCAAGCACAAGGGGAGAATTTTGGACTTGGAATAGGACCAATTCCATTTCAGGCCAGAAACTACAGAGAATCTGTCCAAGGTAGACAGTGCCACTTGCAGTGATGGACCTGTCCCCCCCCCCCCCCAAAAAAAAGACAAGGTCATCTGCATATAAGCTTGTGAGTTTCGTAAGTCTGGCTATCCAGATTCCTTGGATAATAGTGGAAGAGCGTAAAGCTATTGCCAATGGCTGGTGCCCTTGGACACCCCAGACACCCGGCCATTGATTCTAAGAGCAGCCACCAGATGGTCATAAAGTATGAAAATCCATTTCAGAAATACCACACCAAACCCCATGCGGCTTAATACCTGCGTCATGTAGATCCAATCAGTGGAGTCAAAGGCCTATTCCAGGTCCAGAAACACCAAGGCCCCCCCTGAAAGACACCTCAGGACTAAACTGGGTATGCATAAAAACTCTGTATCAAAATAATATCTGTATCCTTCTGTGGCATAAAACCTTTCTGATCTGAAGAAATGAAATAGTGGAGTACCTTACTAAGCCTTAGTGAGTAATTAAAGATCCATATTTAACAATGCAATTGAGTGGTATGAGGAACAGTATAGGGGGCCCTTATCTGGGTTAGATAGCAGGACTACATGAGCTTCATAGAAGGATGTTGGCAAATTCCCAGCCTCCAAGCACTCCCCAAACAGTCACAGCAGTCTGGGAGTAAGAAGTTCAGAATAATATTTATACTCTTTGGCAGGTATCCCATCAGGACCCAGTGACCTGCTGTTTGGAAAGGAGCCGATAGTGGCTGTCAGTTCCTGTGCCGTAACGGTGCATCCAACTGTGCGCTGACTGAAGTGAGTAATGTAGGGATCTGGGGTGGAGCAAAAAAATGAATAAGGACAGTTTCATCATATGGGGGAATTGGGGAGTAAAGCAAGGAATAGTAGGATACAAAGGCCTGCATATATCTCCTCTCCATCATTTCACAAAATTCCTTTCCAGAGAGTATATGCAGGGAATTACTCTATTAGTCCTACAGTCTGTGGTTAAAAGGGCCAAAAGCTTCCTGTTTTTGTCACCCTTTTTAAATAAGTTCTCTGCCCTTTTCTGAAAAACACAGTGAGTAAGTTCCTGATAATGGACTGGGAGAGCCCGTTTGGCCATCTGGAGCCCCGCTATTGAGGTAGTAGAGGGTGACTCCGCATGAAGACGGGCACAACTCTGTTCCCTTTCCTGTAATTCCTTCATAGCCTGGTTATGTACCGTCCTAGTAGCCTTCATAGCTGAGATATAAGTCCCCCTAAGTGTTGCCTTAAAGGCATCCCATACCTCTGACAGGGCAGCAGAGCCCTCGTTGAGCTCCCAATATTCCATTAGACAGTGAGTAACCAAGGATTCTACCAAGGGGTCTGCCAACTACATGGGACACAACCTCCACACCCCTGACTCATTGAGTGACACTAAGGACAGTGTGATTTGTAGCGGAATGTGGTCACGGGTTCCACCAGCTAAGTATATGGCCTCAGAAATTGACAACAGTAGGGTCAAATTGGTGAAGGCCAAATCAATCCGAGAGGAAGAAGCCAACATGTGATAAAAATAAAAATACCCAAGCACAGTTGGGTTCTTCCAACGCCATTTCAGTCAGATTGGCAGAATCTGCCCAGTGTTTGAGATCAAGGTTTTGTGCCCTAGAGGGGTTATAAGAATATAAATCACAGTCTAGGATATTATTAAAGTCTCCAGCCATAAAAATTTTAAGTGGCATAAAATGAGCCAGTTTCTCCAGGGCCGTATATAGGACTGCACTATAAAAAGGAGGAGGAACATACATATTCCAGCCAGCAACTTAAATTTCCAGAATAAGCACCACATACCGCCGGTGGGGATCCGTGACCACATGTTTATTAGTACAACTCATCTTCTTGTGCAGCATAATATCCACCCCTCTGGCATATGAGGAATTTGTAGAGTGCACAATTCTCTGGATCCATTGTCAATTAAGGGAGAGGACTTTATTTCCAACACGATACGTCTCATAAACGAGAACTATATGGGGGTGTTGAGATCTCAAATATTGTAAGACTAAACAACAGACCCCTGACATTCCAGGAGAGAAATCGGGGATTACTCATTAGACACTATCAATAATGACACCGGTGAGATGACAAACAGGGGGGAGGGTCTAGCAATCCAGATGCAGAGAGCTGCACAACCCCAGTCACATACAAAAAAAAACACGGAATACAAAACGAGGCACACAATAATTCAAAACCAACAAACTGGTGTAAAAAAGAACCCAGAGCACATTAAGCACATTAAGAATTAATGAAAAAGAAAAAAAGGCTAGATGCAAAATAAACCAAATTCTCTGCTTGCTCCGGTGAAACGGTAAAAAATGCAAAAACTGCCAGAGAAACTTAGCCATAATGAAACAACCCTGTAGCAGAATGTTCTGATGGTTCACCGGCTCCTGGAAAAGTAGAGGCATATCCAAGGTGTGGTGGCACCATACTGTACGTCTCAGCTTTCCTGCAAAAATGAAGAATAACCAGCTCGAACTTTACAAAAGGAGCAGGAAAAAAAAAGGAGGGGGAAGTCTAAAATAAACTTCTCAACCTCATATAACAACTAGTGATAACAGCAGCATACCAGGGTAGTGCACTCTCAGCAAAGAGCAGTGTCTTCACAAAGCAGACAAATCATCCAGAGCTCAGGTAACGATATCCAGCCAATCCGCCTTTCTCCAGGGGGGATTCAAAAAACTTTGCAGAGCAATTATGCTGGACCCTGAGGTAGCTCGGGTAAAGCATACTGTAAGGCCTTTCTTCCAGAGTCTCCTGCCCACATCCATCAAAGAGTGCCTCTTATGTAGTCCAGGAGAAAAGTTGGAGTAAAGGTGAACCACTGTATTCTCATATTGCAGCTCCAGATGTGTGCAAGCTGCCACCAGGATTGCATCTCGAAGTCTGAAATTGATGAAATGCTTGTGGAAGGATCTGGGTGCTGCGCCCACAGGCCTGGATTCAGTAGGGACTCTATGAATGCATTTGACCACATATACCAAAGATCCATGTTACAGGTTCAGCAATTGTTTGAAGAAAGACTCCTCAAACACCGCTGGGTTGGAGCCATCGTCCTCCTCCAGGAGGCCTACTGGTCAGACATTATTGCGGTGGAGGCAGTTTTACACATCTTCCAAGCGGGCCATATGTTGGAGATTAGCCAGGGTCTGGGTAGTAGAGGCTGTGGTGGTTTTTACCTCAGAAATGCGAGATTCTGCAGCAGTAAGGCAGCCCCTGAATGTATCTAGGTCCTGCCAAATCAGCCCGCATTCTATTGCCAAGGAGTCTATCTTGTTCATCAGAGTTGACTTACTGGCTTTGATGGCTGTGAGTATAGCAGCAGTCACCTGGCCCTCTGTTGGCTCCAGATCTGCTGTAGCTGGAGGACAGTCCGACATGGGATCCATGTCTGCAGCCATCCACCGCTCTGTCTGTATTGCCACTGAATGTACTGGCAAGGAAAGGGCAGACAAGATGGCTGCCGCATGTTTGACCGACACTGGAGTCGACGGCCCAGAGGAGAGGGATTTCTTACTTGTTCTACCAGGCATGAGGAGAAGCGGGACAGCTTCTCAGACAGGGGGGAGAAGTATAATGAGCAGGATGGCGGGTAAACCCGAGGTACAGATGGATAAACTGCTTGGATGTCAGGAGCTTGAGCAAGGTGAGTCTTCTCTTTCTCACATCCCAGCCACGCCCCTTGGATTCAAAATTTGAATATCTGTTCTTCTACTCCCCCTTTTCTCTTTCTCTCTTTTCTTTTTCCTCACTTCCTATTGTTGTGTTCCCGTCTCGTCGTCCCAACCCCAGTGTTCTACCCTTTTATCTCTACCTCATCTCCTGTAGTATTGTAGTACCAGGGTATTGGGAGCCGCCAGTTAACCATATGAACTTACCTTTAACCAGCCCTCCCCGGCTTACTTATCGGCATCACTCCCCCCGCCCCTTCCATTGGGTCCCTAAGTTGGTCCTCTTTCAACCTCCTCGGGCGCACGCTTGGGGGTCTTGGGCACAGTGTGTTCCCTCTGGGGGTGCCTGACCCCCCGGTTATGTGCCCGGGGGCCCCCATGGTTTCATCCGCAGGGTCCGCTTTTCGACCGTGATCTGGACGAGGGGTTCTAAGGTATCATTCCTTTATTGGGCGTACACATGCCCTCAGTTCAGACCCTTACTGGTACTTTAGCACTTTTTACAATACGTGAGTCGTCCCATCCCCGGGTTTCTTTTTGCTGCCTGCTTTTGTGTTTCCCCTAACTGAACAGCACCTGTTTACTAGTCATAGGTTACATGTCATTCGGTACTTGTCATTGTCCTAACTAAACGATGTTTGTTAACACTTTGTCTTGGGTTTTTATATACTCTTTGTAACCTTACCTGTATGCTTCAAAAATTTTCAAAAAATTTGAATATCAGTAAAGTTCACCTTTTCTGCATCAAAAGGAAGCTGGGTATACTCAGTTCATCTCTAATTTTAAACTGCTAATAGTGGTCAATGGAATACTTCTCTGAAAATATACATATTCCAGTCTGTTCTGATTTTATGCAAGCATCCTGATTAGGGCCTTTGTCAATGACAACATCAGTTTAGGATGCTTCTGGAATCCTTCAAAAATGAATTGACCTTCAGCTGAGTTGGTTCTGACCTGCATTTGACTTGCTTTAAGCAGGTTTGCATTCCCATAGACTTGTATGAGAATAAAAACCCTGTCTAACTAAATCAAAATCCCATCGACACAGACAATTTAAGACATCAAAAAGCATACTGCTTCATAAAAGTTGGGTAGTTTGGGTGAGGTATGGGTATATTTGTATGTATCGATGTGGGATGTTGGGGTGGAGCTTAACAGTATCCCAGTTTTAATGTTGGTCGATTTTGAACTTTTTTTTACCCACAGGGTAGAAGTGTGTTTAGAATTATAATTAGGATATTAATACATTTTAAAAATGGAAAGTTGGTAGGTATCAAATGATTTCACCTACTGAATAGAAATGTGTTTGGAATCATAATTAGAATATTAACACATTTTATAAGCGGAAATGTTGGTAGGTATTGAACTTTTTTCACCTGCTGGGTAGAAATGTGTTTGGAATCATAATTAGGATATTAATAAATTTGACAAGTGGAAATGTTGGTAGGTATTGAACTTATTCACCTACTGGAAAGAAGTGTGTTTAGAATTAGGATATTAATATATTTTTGTTAGGAGCACCAGTCAGTCTATGTTCTGGTGGATTTTTGCTCCAACTATTTCTTCCTTCTCAGTCGGGAGCACCATAAGTCTATGCTCTGGTGGGTTCATGCTCTGCTGCTCCCAGCATGCCGCTGTACTAACACCAAGCAACAGGTGCAGCTCTCACTAGCTCCTCCCAGTTCCCTGGTTGGCACTGAGGCCTCTACATGATTTAAACCTTACAAGCCCAGTGCTCTACACCTATCTACTTGACCTGACCCCTGTTATTGACCATCCTTTTTGGATTGCTGCCAGACCTAACATTTGCTGTTAACTTACTATGCAGCTTGGATTGTCTTCATATTACCTGTCATCAGCAAGCTGACTAACCGCATATTGGTTGTTGCTGTTGCTTGTAGTGCCATGGCTGTCCAACACTCTTTAAGGTCTTAGAACTGCTATATGACAATCCTGACTGAACATATACTGCTGAGTACACTGTACTGCTTTTATGACTTGGTAGGCTAACAGCAGAAAAATACTGAGTTTCACCACTGGGCACCTAGTTTGGGGTGGAATAAACCTACTTTGAGGACCCACTTTTGGCTGGGCCTGGTGGGCACCATTAACCGGTTGCCGACCTCTGCAAGCACATATACTGCGGCGGTCAGCCCCGGCCAGGCAAAGTGACGTATGGGTACGTCACTAGCCTGTATGCCAATAGGGGTGAGCTCCCTCCCCGGCTCGTTCACGGACACCTCCGGACCCGATGTCTGCCAGTCATTCGCGATCGTCCGCTGTGAAGGGAGAAAGGCAGGCGGCTAATGTAAACAAAGCTGCCTGTCATTCTCCCCTGTGTAACAACACAGATCATAAGGTCCTGCTATGTAGGACCGTTGATCTGTGCTGTTACATGTAAAGCCACATCCAATCACAGTTAGAAACACGCCCCTAGGGACACACTTAACCCCTCCTTCCCCAATAAAGTTAACCCCTTCCCTGAAGGTGTAATTTTTACAGTAACGGTGCATATGTAAAGCACTGATTGCTGTAGTAATGTCACCGGTAACCCCAAAAGTGTCAAAAATGTCAGTCAAGGGTCCGATCTGTCCGCCGCAATGTTGCAGTCCTGCAAAAAAGATCGCAGATCGCCGCCATTACTCGTTAAAAAAAACAACAAAAATGACAAAAATCTTTCCCTTAGTTAGTAAACGCAATAACTTTTGCGCAAACAAATCAAAATACGCTTATTGTGATTTTTTTTTACCAAACATATGTAGCAGAAAACAAATTGGCCAAAAATGTTAAAAAATTTTGATTTTTACATTTTTTGGGGGGAATTTCATATAAAAAAATGTGAAAAATATTGTTATTTTTGCCAAATTGTCGCTCTTTTTTTGTTTATAGTGCATGATCAAAAAATCGCACGGGTGATCAAATACCACCAAAAGAAAGCTCTGTGTGTGGGAAAAAAAGGACGTAAAATTCGTTTTGGTACAGCATCGCACGACCGCAATTGTCCGTTAAAGTCACGCAGTGCCGAATCGCAAAATAGGCCCTGGTCAGG
Source organism: Pelophylax lessonae (assembly GCF_965119305.1). Lineage (NCBI taxonomy): Eukaryota > Metazoa > Chordata > Amphibia > Anura > Ranidae > Pelophylax > Pelophylax lessonae. The sequence continues at coordinate 711,680,192 of NC_138769.1, read as the reverse complement.
AAGGGGGTAAAATCTTCCGGGACTTAAGAGGTTAAGGACTCTGATCCACTACCCTGCATCTATTACCTTTAAAGGAATTCGAGAGATAGCTACCCAAGTGGACAGTTACCACCATAAGAGTCATTCTGAATGCTAGTCTTCAATGCCTCAAGAGTATTACTCCTGGCCACCTTCTCTGGGGCCTCCACCTCATAGAAATATGGGCCCACTCACCTGTCTCCCAAAGAGTAACCCAGAAGGAGATCTAATAGACTTTGTTTATACTGCACTGTGAAGTATCAATCTGTCCTAAAAAGTCAGGAAATACCAGTGCCTGGAGTGAGCTGGGAGCACCCCTCTAGCCCTTGTCAAGTAAAAATTTTAACAAGCTGTTTGTACCCCCCTGTCTCACTTTAGGGTCCCTGATACACCACCTGTCTTTGAGGATCCTGGTATCACCAGCAGTTTCATAGACAAATATCTGGCTCTCTGCCTACAGAATCCTCTGATCTTGACAAAGAGCCACTCTCCTTAGGAACTGTTACCCTTTGCACCCTAACTTTGACTTTGGATGCACTGCACAAGGAAAAATTGCCTTGTATGTCAATCTTTCACCTGCATACCTTCTCATTTTAGGCTAGCCCTGACAACGCTCATATTGATTGGTCCAATGGGGGTGATAATTCCCTGGTCTCAAGAATGCCTCTGTAAATGTATTACATGCACCTGCTTCATCGCCACTTTGATCTCGATTTAGCATGAAACGCGTTAGCTGGTTATGCTGTTTCCCCATTTTTGTATTGCAGAGTTGTTTTTTTGAAGAATAGTACAATATAGGTGATTTTAATCAGATGTGCGGTCAACCAAAACTATTCTTACATCATTCAACATTTCCTAGGCTTCCCAAACTTTAAAATACATGATCATTATTATCTACAGTATCTCACAAAAGTGAGTACACCCCTCCCATTTTTGTAAATATTTTATTATATCTTTTTATGTGACAACACTGACGAAATTACATTTTGCTACAATGTAAAGTAGTGAGTGTACAGCTTGTATAACAGTGTAAAATTGCTGTCCCCTCAAAATAATTCAACACAGTCATTAATGTCTAAACCACTGGCAATAAAAGTGAGTACACCCCTAAGTGACAATGTCCAAATTGGGCCCAATTAGCCATTTTTTCTCCCCGGGGTCATGTGACTTGTTAGAGTTACAAGGTCTCAGGTGTGAATGGGGAGCAGGTGTGTTAAATTTGGCGTTATCGCTCTCACTCCCTCATACTGATCACTGGAAAATCAACATGGCAAATCATAGCAAAGAAAAAATAAAACGTATTTGATGCGCCACATAAAGATGGCCTAGGCTATAAGAAATTTGCCAAGACCCTAAAACTGAGCTGCAGCATGGTGGCAAAGACCATACAGCAGTTTAACAGGAAAGATTCTACTCAGAATAGACCTCGCCATGTTCGACCAAAGAAGTTGAGTACACGTGCTTAGAATCATATCCAGAGGTTGTCTTTGGGAAATAGACGTATGAGTGATGCCAGCATTGCTGCAGAGGTTGAAGGGGTGGGGGGTCAGCCTGTCAGTGCTCAGACCATACGCCGCACACTGCATCAAATTGGTCTGCATTGCTGTCGTTCCAGAAGGAAGCCTCTTCCAAAGATGATGCACAGGAAAGCCCACAAACAGTTTGCTGAAGACAAGCTTACTAAGGACATGGATTACTTATATATATACGATATACAGTATCTCACAAAAGTGAGTACACCCCTCATATTTTTGTAAATATTTTAGTATATCTTTTTATGTCAGAGAATAGTCAAAGAGGAGACTATCTTTGACTATTTTCTGACATCATACCTTTTCTATAGCTGCTGCTGTATTATCACATATGAATTGTTTGTAAAACGCAATTTATTTGGAACACATTATTGTACCTAGGCGCGGGGTGATACACTTTATTTTAGTGTCATCTTTTCTCCACATACCTTTTCATGTGACAACACTGAAGAAATGACACTTTGCTACAATGTAAAGTAGTGAGTGTACGGCTTGTATAACAGTGTAAATTTGCTGTCCCCCCAAAATAACTCAAAACACAGCCATTAATGTCTGAACCGCTGGCAACAAAGGTGACAATGTTCAAATTGGGCTTAATTAGCCATTTTTCTTCCCTGGTGTCATGTGACTTGTTACTGTTAGAAGGTCTCAGGTGTGAATAAATGTTACATTTATTCAAATTTGGTTAAATTTGGTGTTATCGCTCTCACTCTCTCATACTGGACACTGGAAGTTCCACATGGCCTCATGGCAAAGAGCCTCCTGAAGATCTGAAAAAAGAATTGTTGCTCTACATGAAGATGTCCTAGGCTATAAGAAGATTGCCAAGACCCTGAAACTGAGCTGCAGCACAGTGGCCAAGACCATACAGTGGTTTAACAGCACAGGTTCCACTCAGAACAGGCCTCGCCATGGTCGATCTAAGAAGTTGAGTGCAGGGCAGTATTCCAACATGATAACGACCCCAAACACACCTCCAAGACTATCACTGACTTGCTAAAGAAGCTGAGGGTAAACGTGATGGACTGGCCAGGCATGTCTCCAGACCTAAATCATATTGAGCATCTGTGTGGCCGCCTCAACCTGAAGTTCTCTAACATCCACCAGCTCTGTGATGTGGTCATGAAGGAGTGGAAGAGGACTCCAGTGGCAACCTGTGAAGCTCTGGTGAACTTCATGCCCGAGAGGGTTAAGGCAGTGCCGGAAAATAATGGTGGCCACACAAAATATTGACACTTTGGGCCCAATTTGGACATGTTCCTTAGGGATGTACTCACTTTTGTTGCCAGCGGTTTAGACATTAATGGCTGTGTGTTGAGTTATTTTGAGGGGACAGCAAATTTACACTATTATACAAGCTGTACACTCACTATTTTACATTGTAGCAAAGTGTTATTTCTTCAGTGTTGTCACATGAGAATATATAATAAAATATGTACATAAATGAGAGGGGTGTACTCACTTTTGTGAGATACTATATATATATATATATATATATATATATATACTCTATATATAAGTTATAACTGTGGATCCTAGTATTGCCTCCACCAAGAAGGGGCTTAACTGGTGCACTGAAGCTGTGTGTGCCTTCCCAAAAGATTAAGGAAGCATTCATCCTAGCATCTGTTTTAACTTACCTGGATCCTTCCTTTGTCAGTTATCCCAGAGGTGGATGCCTCCAAAGTCAGGATATGCACCGTGCTGTCTCAAAATGTTCTGTCCACCAACATGGTACATCCTTTACCCACTTCCCCCTCCATTTTCCAAACTCTAAGGCAGAGGCGTAACTAGATTTCTCAGGGCCCCGGTGCAAGAAATCGTGAAGGCCCCCCCCCCCCCCCCCCCGAAAAGCATGTTTTTGACACTTTTTTTTTTTTTTTTTTGCAATGTATAACAAAGTAAAAAATTTCTGTTTCCTGCACTGTAGCCGTCTTTTGGCTATAGCGCGGGTGGGTAGTGGTTAAAGTAAATGTGAACCTCAACAATGAATTTCCTTGATTTGCCTCCTTAGGATTGGTTAAATCTGACCCGGGGAATGGGATCAGTGGCAGGGCTGGTGGGGAGAAGGGGAATGGCATCAGTAATAGTTCTGGTGGGGAGAGAGGTAATGGGATCAGCAGCAGGGCTGGTGAAGAGGGGAATGGGATCAGTAATAGTGCACCAACCATGGCGATGGTGGTGAGGAGGGTGGAGCAGTGACAGCGGTGGTGGTGGTGAGGGGGGTGGGATCAGTGGCGGTGGTGGGGTGGAATCAGTGGTGGGGAGGGAAGTGGGATCAGGAGCGGTGATGGTGGGGAGGGGGCTGGGATCAGTGGCGGCAATGGTGGGGAGAGGCAAGGGATCAGTGGTGGTAATGGTGGTGAGGGGTGTGGGATCAGGGGCGGTAATGGTGGTGAGGGGTGTGGGATCAGGGGCGGTAATGGTGGTGAGGGGTGTGGGATCAGTGGCGGTAATGGTGGTGAGGGGTGTAGGATCAGGGGCGGTAATGGTGATGAGGGGGTGTGGGATCAGGGGCGGTAATGGTGGTGAGGGGTGTGGGATCAGGGGCGGTAATGGTGGTGAGGGGTGTGGGATCAGTGGCGGTAATGGGGGTGAGGGGTGTGGGATCAGTGGCGGTAATGGGGGTGAGGGGTGTGGGATCAGTGGCGGTAATGGGGGTGAGGGGTGTGGGATCAGTGGCGGTAATGGGGGTGAGGGGTGTGGGATCAGTGGCGGTATGGTTTCCAATGGCATAGTTTACACCAGTGGTTGCAGTTACTGAAAAAATAAAATAAAACATGCTGCATTGTTCTTGCACTGGATTGTACTGGAATGCTTTAAAATGCACCAAAAATGCACTGAAACGCACATTACTTAAGGTTAAGAAAAAGGAGGGGGAAATGCACTTGACTGCATCAAAAGCGCAATGGAACGCATCAAAAACATGTAAAAAATGCACAAGCAGAAAAGCAACTGGAACAAATCCGGACTGCGTTTCTATGGTGTGAACTGGCTCTAAATAAAGCCAGACTATAAAAAGAATATACACTAGCCATTACAATGCCCACACTCCCCATTATACTTGAATATACATTTGGATCATACAATCATGACAAGCTTGCAGGGAAGAAACCGGAAGTACTGCTAAACACTCCTGGCATAGCTTATCATGAAGGTAAACTGTAGACTTTGGTTAGGAAAATCCATACTGACCAATTATTCCTCCACATATGTCTAGAAAGGTTGATGAGTACAAAACTCCTAAATAAAAAACTAAACATTTAAATAAAGGTCATCTTTTGTTTTTAGGTACCTTTTTATAGTGAATGTTCAGTACTGTAATTTATTGGTGGGGGCAGAGGCGATTTCCCCCTCACTCAGGCTCTGCAACTCCAGTCTCCAGCCAGGCGGACAGACACAGCATGTGGTTCACTCGTCTCGCAGAGGGGAGAACTCCTCCTCCCCCTGCACTCCATTGGTGTCAGCTGGTCACCTGACTTTCAGTGACTGTCCACCCCTGCTGCCTCACTGCATCAGCCATCTCTCGGATTGGAGGATCGGCAGGGCTGAGGGCGGTGTAGGCAGCACAGCAGCAGAATGTCAATGCAGGATTGCAGGTACTCGTAGATTGCTTTACACTGCACACATACCGCTGTACCTCTCCGCCCCCCCCCCCGCACAACGATCGGGGAAGGCGGCATCCAGCCCAAACTAGTCTCTCACTCAGCTCAGCCACCACTAGCGAGTAGCGAACAGTCATCAGGCGGACGGACGGGCCCCCTCACGCCGCGGTCGCTGTAAGAAAACAGGGACTGGCGGGCCCCCCCTCAGGTAGCGGAACTCCAGGGCCCGGTCGCAACCGCGACCGCTGCGACCCTGATAGTTCCGCTACTGCTCTAAGGCCAGTTACAGTATGACATTGGTAGTCATGAACTTCTGGCAATAAGCTTGACATTAGAGGAATGCGACAATGGTTAGCGGGCGCATGCTATCCTTTTCTGGTTTACACCTACCACAAAAAGTGGAATTTATCAAGACCAAAAAACATCTTAAACTAGGCTTTCTGGTCTTTTCTTCATTTGATATTCAGTATAATTTATTACCTAGAGTCAAAGGAGATCAAACCGCTTGAATCAATCTCTGCTTGTCACTGACCACACTATTTGGTTTGCTGCCTGACTGACCTTGTCTTGTTATTGACTGTGCTATTTAGATTGCCACCTGACCTGTCCTCTGCTTGTTACTGACCATGCTATTTAGATTGCCACCTGACCTGTCCTCTGCTTTTTACTGACCATGCTATTTAGATTGTTACCTGACCTGTTTTCTGCTTGTTACTGACCACACTTTTTAGTTTGTTGCCTTACCCAGTCTGTGCTTGTTATTGACCATACTATTTGGATTGCTACCTGACCCATCCTCTGCTTTTTACTAACCACACTATTTAATTTGCTGCCTGAAAAGGCCTCTGTTTATTACCAGCCATGCTATTTAGTTTGCTGCCTGACCCAACCTTTACTTGTTACTGACTATGCTATCTGGATTACCACCTGACCCGACCTCTTGCTTGCTACTGATCATGTGTCACTTGCCTGATCAGAGGCCAAAGTGCTGAGAGGGCTCTCCTTGTGGCTAAATGCAGTACACCCCTAAAGATGATACAGGAGGTGCAGTGCCCAAAGAATCACAGGTTGCCAGTAAAGTACTGAAGAGCTGGACCGGTGATCAACTGAAGAATGCTGGGACAGGCCAGATGCCCAATCAGGAAGATGTCTCTCAGGAACTCAGGAAGTACTTGGCAACTGTGCAGACATAAGACGGTAGTGGAAGCCAGCCCAGAGGTCATACACAGGGTGTTCAGGCTGTAGCGGAGACAGGTAGCAGGAGCAAGAGCAAGCCAAAGTCATACATGGGAGGGCAGGTAAATTGCAGACAAATAGTAGCAAGTTTCGAAATGCAAACGGGGTCATACACAGGTGATCAAGCAGGAGCAGAGTAAGTAGAACAAGCCAGGGGGTCAAAGCCAGAGATCAGACAGGTCAAAGTCAAGTCGGGTCAACAACAGGAAATCCAAGGAAATATGCACAGAGGCTCAGGAACACAGGAAGGCTGACGACAATCCAGCAATCTGATGAATACAGCAGCAATATTTTCTAGCCCAGAGAGTGGCCGCATCTGTCACATATTTTGTGCGCCAGTGCGCACGCATGTTCACCTATTTGCGCCAACAAGCATTTGCGTACGCTGATTTCATATTCTTGCAGCAGGGTGGACAGGGATGCCTTCCATTTCTAGTATTGGCAACATTGCCAGTTCTCCTGCATTCATTTGCCTGACATCATGCTTTTCACATTCTCATCACCCACCTGTTATCAGCCTGCTGACTGACTTCACATTAGTTGCAGCTAGTCTTGTAATACCATCACTGTTTAACACCCATATAGGGCTTTCCATTGGTTCAGGCTGCCCCTGCTATTGGGCACATTCAAGCTCTCACACTATAGTTGGCTGTACTCCACCTAAGGATGGTATGTGACTTTCTGGTTCTCACCTTTTACCTAGCAATTATATAAGTGGAAATGTTGGTGGGTACTGGGTAGACATGTGTTTAGAATCATACAGTAGGTAGGATATCAATGATAACACAGTTTTGTGCACCTATATCCTTTATGGTGTTTTGTTGAAAGGCATCTTCTAGCAGTCATCTCTGGAGATTCCCCCTCCCTGTCTGGGCAAGAGAGACAGGCCACTACTGAGAGTAACAGACCTGTGGGTGGTCTACTACAGTTGTTGACAAGCTCTGCACTGTAACTGTGGGATTAGGCTGAGCTTACTTTCTTAGAGTGAACATAGTCATCATGAGTCATATTAATATAAGGTTTTTTAGTATTATTAATGCAGTATTATTCAGCCTGCACCAGACATATCCCTGACAGCTTAAGGGCACTGCAGAAACAGGAGACACACCGTAGTGTTTTCAAGTCTTCTCTAGAACTAATGGATTGATGACCTCATCTTCACCCCTATTTGCATCTCATTTTGATAGAAATAAATGCCCACAAGAATGAATAATTTATTTTCTGCTACCTTGTATGCTGAGTGCATATAAGGTAAGTACAAATCCTAGTATCTAGAGCCAAAACTTTTTCTTTTGAGTGGGATATAAACCTGCCTGTTTTTTTTTTTTTTGTGCTGATTGTGTGAAGATTTTCATTCACTGCATGCCCAAGTGACATGACAAGAGGAAATCTCACCAAAGGGAGAGGAAACCTACTCTAATATTTGTCACCTCATGGTGAATCTCGCCAGCAGGGACAATGACGGGACAGAAGAAAACAATTGACCAGGGGTTCTAACCCTTACTTATCCAAAACTTAACAAAGTTTTGGCTTTCGGTACAACACACGAAAGATCCACATCCTCACAGGTGAGCCGGCTCCAATGGCATGACCTTCCCACTGCAGTGTGCCCGCCCAGTCGCAGCTCTAGCAATAATGAAAGGAAAATTACTGCACACCGAACTGAGATCCACATGCTTTTTGCATAAAACCATGAAGAACATGAAGAGCACTATATGCACAAGCAAGAGAGGAACGGCTTACGCGTTTCACACACAAATTGTGCTTTATCAAAGCCCATTTGTTTCCTAAATTGGTAATTTATACCTAGCCAGACCCTCCTCAGTGGGGGTGTCAGCAGGTTAACTAACCCATTCAATACCATGCTATTATTATTGCCAATCAAAAACTGTTACAAAAAAAGAATAATAAAAATAATGATACAAAATGTTACAAAAATATATATAAAAGATATACAAAATAAAAACATGTGAAATAGTACAGCCAGACCCAAATGACAATATAATCCATTATATATTGTTACTTTAGCAATCAATATGGTTTTAAGGTAAATTTAAAAAAAAAATAGACTATTAAAGAGATAAACAGCCCAGGTACTAACATAAAAGAGCCACTAATGAGAAAAAAAAAAAAAAAAAGCAACACCAATAAATGCTCTGCGTGCTATAGATCTGATATAGATCTGACCAAATGAGGAACAAATGAGGAGCAAAGAAGGACAAAGGGACTTTGTTCAAAATTAGGGACAGTCCCTCAAAATCAGGGACAGTTGGGAGCTATGCATGTTGTTTTATGCTAACAAATAGGGATGAGCTTCGCGTTTGAGTCAAAGGTAAGTTAGTCTCGAACATAGCTAATTTGATCGTTCATCGAATGACGAACAAATGTGCTTCTTCGCGGGAAATTCGAGTTTCCCATAATGCACTGCACGCGCGCCGCTCGTGCAACGCGTTATGTGGTTGGCCAAAGCATGCATCCTGACCTCATGCTTTGGCCAATCAAATGATCTCTGCCATCATTTGACTAAAGGCAGGCTGCCTTTAGCCAATCATGGCTCAGGGGCCAAGTACACACCCTACACTACATAAAGGCTGCTCGAGCAGCCGCAGCATGTATTGTCATTGTACGGGAGATGAGACAGAGACAGGCATACAATTGAGGCAGGGAGAGAGTAGTTTTTGTGGATTCTGACAGTACAGAGAGACATTGCTAGCAGTGTAGAGAGGGCCAAGGTTCTTGTGTGAGGTAGGGAGAGATTTATTTCTTTACATCATATCAGACAGTATAGCACCAGTGAGTGAGTAGCAGTGTAAGGAGGGCCAGATTCCAGTGTGAGGTAAGGAGAGATTTCTTTCTTTACATCAGATACCAGTCAGGGTATTGTTCATCGGTCACTTTCTGGAACATTCTATAATATTCACAGACCTATGTGATTATAGATCAGTTCAGATACCAGTCAGAATATTGTTCATCAGTCAGTTTCTGGAACATTCTATAATATTCACAGACCTATTTGATTATAGATCAGTTCAGATACCAGTCAGAATATTGTTCATCAGTCAGTTTCTGGAACATTCTATAATATTCACAGACCTATTTGATTATAGATCAGTTCAGATACCAGTCAGAGTATTGTTCATCGGTCAGTTTCTGGAACATTCTATAATATTCACAGACCTATTTGATTATAGATCAGTTCAGATACCAGTCAGAGTATTGTTCATAGGTCAGTTTCTGGAACATTCTATAATATTCACAGACCTATTTGATTATAGATCAGTTCAGATACCAGTCAGAGTATTGTTCATCGGTCAGTTTCTGGAACATTCTATAATATTCACAGACCTATTTGATTATAGATCAGTTCAGATACCAGTCAGAGTATTGTTCATCGGTCAGTTTCTGGAACATTCTATAATATTCACAGACCTATTTTGATTATAGATCAGTTCAGATATCATGCAGAGTATTCATTGGTCAGTTGTGGAACATTCTATAAGCATCACAGATCATTCATCTATAGGATTATAGATTACATCAGATATCAGTGAGAGTATTGTTAATCGGTCACTTGCGTACATCTATAACCACCACAGCTCATCTATAGGGATATCAAATACATCATATCAGGTCAACAGTATGTTGATCTGTATCAACATCATGTCCAAAAGGCCGACAAGGAGAGACCGATGCTCACAGGCCACAAAAAGAGGGCAAGCAGCCTCTGTGTTCATTGTGAAAAGAGGTGGTCACAGTCGACATAGTGCATCTTCTGCAGGTGGGGCACGCTCGTCCGTCCTTTATTTATGGTGGTGCTGCCCGTGCTATTCATCCACAACATGTGGAAGAGTTGGTGGAGTGGATCAATTAGCCGTCCTCATCCTCTTCTTCCTCTGACATCCACACTCCCCGTAGTTTGCCTTCCACTGCAGCTGCCAAAGTGGCCCGTTCCACAGGCTCCTTCTCCAGAGCTACTCCTTCAGTCGCCCCACCATCATGCATGGAGGAATCACCTGAACTATTCGATCATTGTGTCAATGACATGCTCCTGGAGGATGCGCAGCAATTTGAAAGCTGTGATGTTGGTTCCCAGATTGATGAAGGGAATAACATGAGCCTAGAGAGAGGAGGTAACAATGATGGACCAGAAACCAGCAGTCATGTTGCCACAGCTGAAGCATATTGCCAAGTTTGCTCCAGTGATGAGGAGGGAGGGGATGATGAGGTCACTGACTGTACAGTTGCTGCCTTTTCATCTGGTAGACTCGGCTCCCTTTCACGAATTTGTGGAATGTGCTGCACCACAGTGGCAGGTCCCAAAAAGGCATTTCTTTTCGCATAATGCCACTCCAGCTCTCTACCGTCATGTGGAAGGTAGTGTTTTGGCCTTGTTGGACAAAGCGGTCAGCAGGAAGGTGCACATTTCTCCTGACTCTTGGTCCAGCAGATATGGACAGGGACGTTACATTTCTTTCACGGCACACTGGGTAACTCTGCTGGCAGCTGGGAAGAATGAAGGACAGGGTTCGGTGTTGCAGCTTGTTTTGCCAGCACGCCTCCAAAAAGCTGGTGCTTGGTTCTGCCACATCTGGCTACTTCACCACCTCCTCCTCCATGTCCTCTTCTGCTCAATTGTCCTCTGTAGCAGCAGTGCTCCCTAAGCATTCAAGGGGCTACGCAAGTAGTCAGGCTAAAAGATGCCATGCTGTGCTTTAGTTGGTCTGTCTAAGGGGTAGGAGTCACACCGGTGCAGAGGTTCTGTCAGCTCTGCAGGGGCAGACTCAGAGATGGTTGACGCCATGACAGCCTGATCCAGGAATGGTTGTATGCGATAATGGCACCAACCTTCTCCCCGCCCTCCGACAGGGACACTTGACACATGTTCGATGCTTGGCACATGTTCCGAATCTGGTGGTGCAGTGTTTCTTGAGCAGATACCTGGGTTTCCAAGATCTCCTGAGGCAGGCCAGGAAAGTCTGTGGCCATTTCCCCCCATTCTTTCAATGCCAGTGCTCGCTTATCTGACATTCAAGGGGAATTCAACCTGCCCACCAACCACCTCATTTGTGACATGCCCACCAGGTGGAACTGAAGATTGGCAATGCTGCAGCGGCTGCACACACAGCAGAGGGCCATCAATCAGTACCTGTGCGGGTATGGCACAAGGACATGGTCAGGGGAACTTGGCTTTTTTTTGCCACGCCAGTGGATTTTGATTAGGGATGCAGGCATCGTCATGCCACCATTTGAGGAGGTCACAAGGATGGTGAGCCAGGACAATGCATGCATCAGTGACACTATCCCACTAGTCTACCTGCTGGAGCACACTGGAATCATGGACAGGGAACTTGAGGCAGAACAGCGGCAGGAAGAGGAGGACTTCCTATCCTCACATGGCCCCCTTTATGTGGATATCATTCCTGCAGGACCACAAAACACTCAGGAGGAAGAGGAGGAGAAGGAGGATGAGAATTTCGGCAGCATGGATGTAGAGGAAGAGGATAGCATACAGCAGTCTTCAAGGGATGGTTTTGATTCCCCAGAAACCGCAGAAGGTGTACGTGGTTGGGGAGAGGTTGCTCCTGCTGACAATGTCATCCTTAGTGACCCAGAGGACTCAGAAGCTCATGCCTCCTCCAACTTACATTGCATAGGCTCCCTGATTCTGCAAAGCCTGCGAAAGGACCCAAAGATTCGTGCTATCAAGGAGAGGGATAATTACTGGTTGGCAACTCTTCTTGATCCACGTTACAAGGGTGAAGTTGCAGAGCTCATCCTGCCTTCGCAGAGGGAGCAGAGGATGAAACATCTTGAGGAGGCCTTGAAAAAAATGGGTGTACCGCCTTTCCAGACACTGGGAGGTCAACGACGTGTTTCTGAGGCATCGTTCAGCCAAAGAAGGATCGGTGGAGAAGGCGGCTGGCTGACCGATGCCTTTAAACAGTTCTTTTGTCCTCAGCAGCACCTAGGGCTGTTAGGTTTAAGCAACCATCACCAGTGTCTCCCTCATATGGTGCATGATTATCTAGGCGCAAGAGCAGGCTTGGAGACCTTTCCAGCTGCGAATCCACTGGCTTACTGGGTCTTGAGGATTGACCACTGGCCAGAACTTGCTCAATATGCAATGGAGCTACTGGTCTGTCCTGCTTCCAGTTTGCTTTCCGAACGGACGTTCAGTGCTGCTGGAAGTTTTGTGACGGACAAAAGAGTGAGTCTGTCCACAGACTCTGTTGACCAGCTGACTTTTATCAAAAATGAACCAGTCCGGGATCAAAAAGAGCTATCAGGCCCCTGATGCTGATGTAACTGATTGAATTTGCTAGGGGTCTGCCATCCCTTGAAGACTGCATATGCTGCCTATCCTATTCCTCTACCATTATTCTGCTAGCTTCCAACAATGTTTTTGGTTTATGTCACTACCAACTACCAAAGGCCCAATTTTTGGCACCTGTGTAGTACATGCAATTTCAAATTTGTATGGAATTCTTAACAGGAGGTCCCATTCCTGCGCCCAGCAAGAGTAACTGCGAGGGCTTGGTTACGGTGTTCAGGCACCACCTACGGCAAAGGCCAAATTTTTGGCACTTGTATAGCACATGCGATTTCAAATTTGTATGGAATTCTTACCAGCAGGTCCCGTTCCTGCACCCAGCAAGAGTAACTGCGAGGGCTTGATTATGGTGTTCAGGCACCACCTACAGCAAAGTATCAATTTTTGGCACTTGTATAGCACATGCAATTTCTAATTTGTATGGAATTCTTATCAGCAGGTCCCATTCCTGCACCCAGCAAAAGTAACTGCGAGGCCTTGGTTACGGTGTTCAGGCACCACCAACGGCAAAGGTCCAATTTTTTGGCACTTGTATAGCACATGCAATTTCAAATTTGTATGGAATTCTTACCAGCAGGTCCCATTCCTGCACCCAGCAAGAGTAACTGCGAGGGCTTGGCAATTTGTTTTGGCATTTTTGGCACCTGTATGACAAGTACATGTGATTTCAAATGTGTACAGATTTTTTAGCAGCAGGGTCCATTCCTGCACCCAGCAAGAGTAACTGCCAGGGGTTATGGTGTTTAGGCACCACCAACAAACAGGGTCCATCTTTTCTGCACCCTTATGACAAGTACATGCATACATTTGAAATTTGTATGTACTTTATGTTTGTATATGACATTTTTTGCTTTAGAAATGTCAGTATTGCTGCAGCAGGCTACATACATCATAGAGATGCCCTACTTTACAGGCACATTCAGGGGACCACCCAGGCACGATATTTGAAGGAATTTTTAATTTTTATAGTTTCACTTTAAGCCTCATTAAAATCAGTAAATCAGTGCTCCTTTAAAAAGATCATTTTTTAAAACTTTTTTTTCATTGCTACATGTTCCCCAGGTCAGGACCAGGACCCCCATACACTTTTTTGGGGCAATAACTTGCATTTAGGCCTTCAAAATGAGGCCGTTTGATTTTCGAGGTTCTAGTCCCATAGACTTCAATGGGGTTCGTTTGTTCAAACAAACTTATCCTCTGTTCGCGGTGTTCTGGTGCGAACCAATCCGGGAGGTGTTCGGCTCATCACTACTAACAAATAAAGATGGACCCATTTTGGAGGGCAGCAGCCCGGATTCCTTCTTTTACATACTGTTCAGAGTGACGAGCTGCGTTTGCACCCAGGTGGAACTTGTGTGGGATCTCAGTAAGCAGACCAACCTGGAGCAACATTACATTGTGTATAGGATCATTTAAACCCTGTGAATAAACAAATAAGTGGTACCATTAAAAGACACTCCTGTGATCCAAATTCTTTTGGCACGTGTTACACTGAATCCCCCTAAGCCTTGATAAGGATTTCATGTCTTAGAACGGGGAGTGTGTTGGCCCCTGAAACAGGTTGACTGTTTTGTGTGATCATTTGATGGATCATTAAAGCGTTCTTCGCTTTCTGGGTACTCACTAAAGAGAAGCCTTTCTTCAGGGGTGTGACTTTGTGGTGAGTGTGGACCTGAAGGGGGGGAGTACAAGTGGACATTACTTATCCCCCACTGAGTATTGAGGCACAAGGCATAAGTCACTTTTTTCCACTTGTCACTTTTAATGAAGATGTTTATGTGTGTGATGTCCAGTGAAGGTAGATCTACATACTAAGGACTTTGGTTTACACACTTTGGATTGTTATTTTTTACTGCATATATTTTTTATTTTTTATTGTTATTGCATATATTTTTGCTGCACCCATATACGAATATATATCTTTTAGCACTTTATTTATTTATTTTTTTTTGGTTTGGTTATATTTCCTTGGATCACGGTAGTGATACCACTTATTTGTTTATTCACAGGGCACATTTTATACCTGCAAAAAGATGTACATTTATCACATGTCCCAATCCCAAAACCAAAGGCATCCCTTTATTCTATTCTATTCTTCAAGGCCAGGGGATCTTTTCCAGGACCCCTCCTATGGCCAAATGGGAATCAGACCGTTATCATAGTTTTTCTGATGACCAATGAAAAATAGCTATTCGTTACTCTTATAGTGTTACCCATGCGTCAACCACTGGGAACTGTCCCAAAAAGTTCTAACCCGCTGGTACCTAACCCCCATACCGTCTAGCAAAGTTCTCTCCTGAGAACTCCTCTCTTTGCTGGAAAGGCTGTGGAACTACTGGTATGCTCCCTCATGTGCTTTGAATGCAGAGTTTTGCCCATTGGGACTTTAGATGAAGAACCACAAAACCAGTAACAAAAACATACTACAGGTTTATTGAGTATATGCCAGCAAAAGAATCGGGAAAAGGTGTTATAATGCCAAACAGTTGGTCCAAATATACAAATCCATTACATGGCTACATATAGTAATCAAATAGTCCATGGTAAATGTGTCATAGCATCTATGGTGACTCACGCATTTCGTAAGTTCAGTCTCACTCTTCAGGGGATGATGCATAGACATAATCTATGTAAAATGTTTAAAATATATAACATAGTAATAAACATGGAAATGTATCAGGTAGATTGGAATGTGAGAATCAGGCTAAGGGATCCAGACTCACAAAGATGCAGGATACTGCATGTCAAAGTTGCAACTGTGTCTAAAGGATCCAAAAATGGGCCAGCAGTGCAAAACAGGGCAGGTGGAAAAATGGGAATACAGAACCGTCCAATATGACCCGCCAGGATGGTGGCTAGAAAAAAAGAGTGTATATGGGTGGTGATGTGCATAATAAATACATTTAAAAAAAAATGATGGAAAGGAAAAATATTTGTGAGAAAATGTTAAAATAATGATTAAATGGCCAAGAGCAACCACATGGTACAATTAGGAATTTTGAAAGTGACCTGCACAGCTGAATTAAATGAAAATCCACATGTGAAACTAAGTATAGGTGTTATATTATAAAGTATAAAATGCAACTTGGTGAGGCAGTGACACCAGTGCATTGGGATTACCCCAGTAGTGCAAGGTCAAATTGGGTCAAAAAAGTAAATATGTGTGACAAATAAGGGAGGGGAGGTTTTTTCCTACCAGGATCAAAATAATGCTGACCAAAAATAGCGTGTGTTCAACCACCTTGGAGGCATTGCATAGACTGGTATCTTAGCCCTCCTATTTATAGCTCTGCAGGCCCATCACAGGATCCCTCCCAATGCTGGATGGATGCCCAGGAGGAGGGGGGAGAAGTGTGGGCATTGAGCGAGACGCACGGTGGGAGTTAATTTAACTAAGAGTTAGTTTAACTTAGACCCCATTCAGACTGGGGCGACACGACTTGGTGGGGCGACCTGTGAAGTCAATATAATTGAAGTCAATGCAAGTCGCCTCCAGGTCACCCCAAAGTAGTACAGGACTCTTTTTCTAAGTCGAAGCGACTTGTGTCGCTCCTATTAGTCCTGTACTATTCAATGGAGAGCGTCCGACCGCGACTTGTCAGGCGACCAAGTCGCCTGACACGTCGCGCTAGTGTGAATGGACCCTAAGAGTTAGTTTAACATTTTATGTACATTGGTCTGCAAGATTTTGGAGGGGATGTTAAGGGACCACATACAAGACTTTAGTAATGAAAACTGTATTATTAGTAGTAATCAGCATGGATTCATGAAAAACCGTTCTTGCCAAACCAATCTATTAACCTTCTACGATGAAGTGAGCTGCCACCTAGATAAAGGTAAGCCGGTGGATGTGGTGTATCTGGACTTTGCAAAGGCCTTTGACACCGTTCCCCACAAACGCTTACTGTACAAACTAAGGAAGGTAGGTATGGACCATAGGGTGAGTACCTGGTTAGAGAACTGGCTCCAGGGGAGAGTCCAGAGGGTGGTGATTAATGGGGAGTACTCGGATTGGGCGGGTGTGGAAAGTGGGGTCCCCCAGGGTTCTGTCCTGGGACCAATCCTGTTTAATTTATTCATAAATGATCTAGAGGAGGGGATGTCTAATACAATCTCAGTATTTGCGGATGATACTAAACTAAGCATGCCAATATCTTCAATGCAGGATGTGGAAACCTTACAAGTGGACCTGAACAAAATAACGGGGTGGGCAACTACATGGCAGATGAGGTTTAATGTTGAAAAATGTAAAGTAATGCACTTGGGGGCCAGAAACCAGAAAGCAAGCTACTCACTAGGGGGGGAACCTCTGGGTGAGTCTAGGATGGAAAGGGACCTGGGGGTACTGGTAGACAACAGGCTTGGCAGTGGCATGCAATGCCAAGCCACTGCAAGCAAAGTCAACAGAATACTGGGATGTATAAAAAAGGGGATTCACTCAAGAAATAAAGAGATTATTCTCTCGCTCTACAAGACTCTGGTCCGGCCACATTTGGAGTATGCTGTCCAGTTCTGGGCACCGGTCCTCCGGAAGGATGTGCTGGAATTGGAGAGAGTCCAGAGAAGGGCAACAAAAATAATTAGGGGAATGGAGGACATCAGCTATGAGGAAAGACTACAAGCACTGAACTTATTCTCTCTGGAGAAGAGACGATTGAGGGGGGATATGATATCAATGTACAAATACTGTACTGGCGACCCTAGCATAAGGAACAAACTATTCAGAGAAAGGGAATACAATAAGACACGTGGCCACTCACTAAAACTAGAGGAAAGGCGGTTTAACCTTAAAATGCGTAAGGGGTTCTTCACTGTAAGAGCGGTAAGGATGTGGAATTCTCTTCCACAAGCAGTCGTATCAGCTGGGAGCATTGATAGTTTCAAAAAACTATTAGATGGGCACCTTGGAGACCACAACATACAGGGGTACACAATGTACGGTTAAAAGCAAACACACACAGATCATAGGTTGAACTGGATGGACTGATGTCTTTTTTCAACCTCACTAACTATGTAACTATGTAACCTGACCCGTATGGATAGTATAGCAATTTTTTTAATTAAAGCGGTAGAAAACTGCCTTTTTTTTCTTGCAAGGCAAAGGTATAATGTGCTAGTATGCATCACATGCTAGATCATTGTGTGAAACTTACCTTACAACGAAGCCCTCCAGTGGCACTCTGTAATCGATGACAGGGCTTCCATCTCCACCCAGTCTTTCTTCTGGGTTGGCCGGCTCCGGTCCTTTGATTGGACCAGCCGCGATAACGTCACTCACACACTTGCACACGGGAGCCACTGTTCACGACACAGGACACTGAAGGAATGACACAGGTATGCCGTTCCCTCGGAACGCATGCGCTGGTGATGTCACCGGTGGCTTCGCAAGTAAATCTCTCCCAAACGGTGCACGTTTGGAAGATTTTTACTGTACTGATGGGTAAAAATCAACCACTTTAACAAGATATACAAACAGTGTCTACTTACCAGTAAGTAGAATCCAATGTAGTTTATTCCAACTTGGTAAATAATAGAGGAGCTTTAAACTCTTCCTAATTTGGAGGAATTGTCCCTCTTTGGAAACCCAGTGAATTTGTCCTCCTTTCCTCCTCAGTTGTTCCACTTTTTGTTCAAACCTCAATAAAAAATGTATTATTTAACCATCAAAGGTGGTTTCCTCTAACCTCTAAATTGCATTTGTTTTTTTTGAAAAGCACCTACCCTGTGACGTTCTGAGTTTTAGCACTTGTGGGTTTAGCCAATCATTTTTTGCAAATGAATTGTTCACTGTCCATGTAGGAATGGAGGGTGACGTCATTTATGTGCCCTTCATCTACATACTTTGTGCTAAAATATGTCCCTCTTTGGAACAGAAGATTTTATTTTGTTTACAAATGTGTTTAATGTTTCTTGTTGGCTGCTGCAACCTGCTGCAACCTGTCCAGCAATTCTGTCGAGGTCTCGCTGTCCTTGTGGAGTCAGTCTGCGACCTCCATTGGGGTCTTTCTCCACAATTTTGAGTCCCTCCAGAGCCTGCAACACCTTCCTGGCCACGTTATTTGATCCACTGCTAAAGTGGCTTGGCATGACACCATTACGCTGGCACCCACCATAGATTTTTGTCATGGAGCCAACTCCACCACGGAGGTACAAGTGACGAACTGTGGAAGCAGCACGGGTGTAGAACCAGTTTTCATCACAAGGTGCCAGTCCCTTGTGTTTGGCAAGTTTAACTGTGTCTACCCATTCTGGTACTTTTAGTTTCCCAGACTTCTTGAGGAAAGCAGACAGGACCCTGACGAACTCCTGCTGGTTAACGTCTTTCACTGTTACTCCAGGCATCTTCTCTCTGTGGAGCCGAGAAGGGAAAAGGGCAGATGTCCCTCTTTGTCATCTCAAAAGGTTGGGCAGTAAGGAGGACTTTTTTTCTTGAAGATGAAAGGACATTACTATCTCAAGGCTTAATAAAAGTAAAACTAACTATAGCAGAATGAAGATGGGTTGGGAGTGTTCCACTTTGGGCCTAGCTAACTAACAGCACACAGGAGGGGGGAGTGTGGAACATACCAAATACAATACAATCAATAGCATAAAAGGTCGGTAATGGGTTGTTAGGACCTTTTTAGAATTTGCCCTCCATTGCTTCAGCCAGTCTGAGCTGGTTGTCCTGCCTCTTATTGGATTGATATTCAAGGGGGAACAATCAGTGAAAGGGGAGTTGGGATTCCAGCCAGGCTAACAAGTTGAGCGTCCTTATTCAAAGAAAATGGCAGACTACTACTCATTATTTCGATTTAGTAAGTATTCTTCTAAAAACTTTAAATGTAAAAGACAAGTCTATCATCTTGGACAGTCCACCGTTGTGTGTGAAATTGTGATATGAAGTGTGATATGAACTGTGATCTGACTAGCAAGCATTCAGGGAACATTATTTTTGATCCTTGATATCCACGTTAACATCATAGATACTCTCTTGTTGATGGACTTCCGTACACCATATGTACTATTGTACTGGTCCTCTGTCTCCATGCTTGGGATTGGGTATTCTCTCCTATTGATCTATAATAAGTAGCGGGTGTTGTAGTGTTTTTATGTGATCCTGTTTTAAGAATTTTGTAATAAAGATTGGTATATTTTATATAGACTGCCTCATGTTGTGCCTACAAAGACTGCAATGTTTATGAGAATTAGGGATCTATTTTCTCGTTCTTTTTCTATATCTAAAATTTTGGATGTTGGCAAGGTAAGGGTCCTCCTTTCCTGTGATATGAAGTGAGTGTAATATTCAGTGTTACAGTTGGGTGGAACTTTGTGGAGTATACTACCAGGAAGGGCTGGAGTAGCCCATATCCATCTCGTGATCCTCCACTGGAAAATTAGAGTGGCAAGAGATCCACACTTGGCCCTGTCTGTAGGAACAGTGAGGGACTGTACTTTGGATGCCATGTGCACCACTAAGTCTCTGTAGGTGTACGAAGGAACCAATTGAAACATTATTTGGACTATGTCAGGTTGTTCTGAGGGAAGGTAACGCTATCCCCCAGAACCGAACCGAAAGCTGAAATAATGGTTATTATTTTCGGTGCAGAAGTTAGTGAAGTAGACTGTGCTACAAGGCCTTGGGCCACCTACAACCAGGCAGACCTTGATGGCTACCAATCTTTTGGGTGGAATCCCAGCTACTAGGGGAACTAGGCCTTTCCCTCATCCTACAGGCCACTTGTGGGGGGACTAGGCCTTTCCCTCGTGCTACGGGGCACTTGCAGCAGCACACTTGCAATAAAGCAACTCTGTTGCTAGATGGAAAAAAAGGGGCGAAAAAGTTATTATTCACCTGTCCTGCCCCATAGATCTTCACTTTCTTGAAAATTGATAGTGGCCCAAGAATCTTCAGTATTTGATACACTTCCAGCTGTAATACCTGGTCTTTTGCTTGCCTTTGATTCTTCAGCCATCACACCTAAGCCACCACAGAGGGTGAAGATAAGCAGCGCTGGTGGCCGGACAGGTACATGTCAACTCTTATATTTACAGGGAGGACTCTGTTCACGATTCAATCTGGAGACAGAGTTGCTTTAACCACTTAAGCCCCGGAGGATTTGGCTGCTCAAAGACCAGGGCCTATTTTGCGATTCGGCACTGCGTGATTTTAACGGACAATTGCGCGGTCGTGCAACGCTGTACGCAAATTAAATTGACGTTCTTTTTTTCCCATAAACAGAGATTTTTTTTGGTGGTATTTGATCACCTGTGCGATTTTTACTTTTTGCGTTATAAACAAAAAAAGAGCGACAATTTTTAA
The DNA here is from genome assembly GCF_965119305.1 of Pelophylax lessonae. Classification (NCBI taxonomy): domain Eukaryota; kingdom Metazoa; phylum Chordata; class Amphibia; order Anura; family Ranidae; genus Pelophylax; species Pelophylax lessonae. The sequence continues at coordinate 711,659,168 of NC_138769.1, read as the reverse complement.
AAAAAATAACAATATTTTTCACATTTTTTTATATGAAATTCCCCCCAAAAAATATGTCAAAATCTAAATTTTTTTACATTTTAGGCCAATTTGTTTTCTGCTACATATGTTTAGTAAAAAAATCACAATAAGCATATTTTGATTGGTTTGCGCAAAAGTTATTGCGTCTACTAACTACGGGAACGATTTATGTCATTTTTATTGTTTTTTGTTTTTTACTAGTAATGGCGGCAATTTGCGATTTTTTTTGCGGGCCTGCGACATTTGTGGCGGACAGATTGGACACTTGACTGACATTTTTGACACTTTTTGGGGGTACCAGTGACATTACTACAGTAATCAGTGCTATAAATATGCACTGTTACTGTAAAAATTACACTGGCAGGGAAGGGGTTAACTTTATTGGTGACCAGTGGGTTAAATGTATCCATAGGGGCGTGATTCTAACTGTGGGAGGGGCGTGGCTTGTGGTGTAACCACAGAGACATACGATCCTTCATAGCAGGATCGTATGATCTCTGCTGTTACACCAGAGAGAATGACAGGCGGCTTTGTTTACATTAGTCACCTGCCTTTCTCCCTCTCCAGCGGGAGATCGCGAGTGACCGGCGGACATCGGAGCCGAAGGTCACTCACGCGAGGAAGGCAGGGAACGAGCGGGGGCGGGAGCGTGCCTCCGGCGGCGCGCGCTCGCCCCCTAGAGGCTCATGGGTGAGCGACGTAGCCCTACGTTGTTTTGCCTGTACGGGGCTGACTGCCGCAGTAAATAGTCGTGCAGTGGTCGGCAAGCGGTTAAGCACATTTGCCGTAGACCTTCCAGTATGAATGCATGAATAATTTACAAGTGTAATCCTGGTATAATTTATCAAGCTTGGCCATTTTATTGGAAGATAGATTTGACCTTGCTTATAAGAAGTATAGGGTTTTTATTACTGGAGCCTCAGCAACTGTAAAATAGAATTTAATTGTCTCCATTATATCTTACCGCTATTATTAAGCTCCTAGCATTTGATTTAAATATCCAGACATGGCTGGGAAAAGTGCAATATTTGTTAAAGTGTAATGGAGAGTGGTACAGAACTATGTATCTATCACAAGGTGAAACTCAAGGTGTGGCGTAGAGGTCGAGATCTGCAGAGTGGTTAAACTCACCAGCAGAATTCATGCAGATTTCTTTCTTACTTAAAGGGTCAGTCCACTGTAATATGTTTGTGTTTGGTAGATGCTGGAGAGTTAAACCACCTGACAGTCTCTTCTGTCTCTTGGGTGATCTATTGGCCAGATCTCTGTGCTGAGTTACCATGTCTACATACCTGCTGTGGCCATTATGAGTTATTCCTACTATTCTTGATTTCATTTTATATTAAGGAGAATGTACGACTGGTAGCTTAACCACTTTACCACTAGAGCATTTTGCTGTCTTACGTCTGGGCCACTTTTTGCGATTCGGCGCTGTGCGACTTTAACTGACAATTGCGCGGTCGTGCGACACCGTACCCAAACAAAATTTACGTCCTTTTTTTCCCACAAACAGAGCTTTCTTTTGGTGGTATTTGATCACCTATGCGATTTTTACTTTTTGCGCTATAAACAAAAAAAGAGCGTTTATTTTGAAAAAATAACAATATTTTTAACATTTTTTTATATGAAATACCCCCCCCCCCCCCCAAAATGTAAAAATCTCATTTTTTTTAAATTTTTGGCCAATTTGTTTTATGCTACCTATGTTTGGTAAAAAAAAATCACAATAAGCGTATTTTGATTGGTTTGCGCAAAAGTTATTGTTTTTACTAACAAAGGGAAAGATTTCTGTCATTTTTGGTGTTTTTTTTTAACGCGTAATGGCGGCGATCTGCGATTTTTTTTGCGGGACTGCGACATTGCGGCGGACAGATCGGACCCTTGACTGACATTTGTGACACTTTTGGGGGTACCAGTGACATTACTGCAGTAATCAGTGCTATATATATGCACTGTTACTGTAAAAATGACACTGGCAGTGAAGGGGTTAATTTTATTGGAGAGGGAGGGGTTAATGTATGCCTGGTGCTTACTGACGTGTGTGGGGGGAGGTGACTGAGTGACACAAGGACAGATCCAGGGTTCAGCTATGCTGAACCCTGCAATCTGACCTTGCCTGTCACTTGGGAGATCCGCCCGCTTGTGTTTACACAGGCGGGCGGATCTCCACACTAGATCCCTGACGATCGGGGAAGAGCGGCGGCGATCGCCGCTGCTTCTCCCCTGGCCCGACTCCCGCTGTGACTGAAAACAGCGGGAGCGAGCCTCCGGCGGCGCACGCACGCCGCCCAGAAGGGGGAGTGTCTGACGACGTAGTACTATGTCGTCAGACGATAACGAGCCACTTTGCCGCAGTAGTACTACGGTACTCAGCGGTAAAGTGGTTAAACACACTCCATAGAAGTCCTTCTACAGTCATTTTCACATATGTATTTATTACAGCATTTATATAGTGACAACAAAACAGTATAGGCAGCGCTTTCCATATTGTGCAGTCACATCATTCCCTGCCCTAATCTTATGAGGCCAATTTAGACAGGAGATAGTTAACCTACTAGTATGTCTTTGAAGTATGGGAGGAAACTGGAGTACTTGGAGGAACCCAACACAAGCATAAAAGAGAACATTCATGCAGTCCTGATTTTGGATACAAACTGACTCTCCCTGCCCCTTTCAATTCCCGCAGCTTTTTTTTCATAACCCTCATGACTTCTTTACAGGAGCTAAAGTGCATTTCTTGCCACTAGATCAGGGAGAACTGATGGAATAGGAGGTCCTAGCTATTTCCACTAGGGCAGGGGTCATCAAACTTTCTTAAAAGAGAAGTATGGCCAATGCTTTTTTGGCCATATTTCTCCTATGGATCATAGTTCATTCTGCACTCCTGTGACCTGTTTTTAGCTGACAGCTGGCTAAAGCCCTCTGTCAGCTGGCATTACTCAGCTGGTCCAGGCTCGGGAAAGATCCTGACCATATGGACTATAAGGCCTTTTTAAAGCAATCTACTGAGCTGGCCAGAACCACATCTCTGACTGTGAAGAAACCTTTCTGTATTCGGAGACAAAATCTCTTTTCCTCTAGCTGTAAAGAGTGTTCTCTTGTACTCTGTGATGACCTTACAGTGAATAACTCAACACCAAGTTCACCATATGGACCGCTTATGTGTTTGTGCATGTTGATCATATCCCCCTTAATCTTCCCTTCTCAAGAGAGAATAAATTCATTTCCTCTAATCTTTCTTCATAGCTGAGCTTCTCCATGCCTCTTATCAGTTTGGTTGCCCTTCTCTGCACTTTCTCCAGTTCCCCGATATCCTTTTTGAGAACTGGTGTCCAAAACTGAACTGCATATTCCAGATGAGGTCTTACTAATGATTTGATATCTGCCAGCCCAAAGTAGTGGCACCATAAAACATCTGTGGTGACCTGTGAGTGAAGTGCGCACTTGGCTGTGTGCTCACCTACCCACCAAAAGTATATTTGTTGGGAGGTATGTGTAAGGCCTATGCACACTGGACGTTTAGCCCCAGTGCATTAAGTTTGAGTGCAGGCGAAGGATACAGGCGCGCCATCCATCTCTGATTCTGACAGCCTGTCAAATTCCTTTCTATTCCCCAGTTGCAGATTATTTTATAAAAAACTGATTTTGTTTTCTTTTGGCCCGTGAATATTTTTCAAATATGGCCCTTGAATAGAAACGTTTGGATACCACTGAAATAGTAAGATACTGTAGATAGATAGCTAGATAGATAGCTAGATAGATAGATAGATAGATAGATAGATAGATAGATAGATAGATAGATAGATAGATAGATAGATAGATAGATAGATAGATAGATAGATAGATAGATAGATAGATAGATAGATAGATAGATAGATAGATAGATAGATAGATAGATAGATAGATAGATAGATAGATAGATAGATAGATAGATAGATAGAGTATTTCACAATACTCTATCACATTTTTGTAAATATTTTATTATATCTTTTCATGTGACAACACTAAAGAAATTACACTTTACTATGTAAAGTAGTGATTGAACAGCTTGTATAACAGTGAAAGATTTGCTGTCCCCTCAAAATAACTCAACACACAACTCAACCCCTAAGTGAAAATGTCCAACTTGGGCCCAATTAGCCATTTTTGCTCCCGGTGTCATGTGACTCGTTAGTGTTACAAGGTCTCAGGTGTGAATGGGAATCAGGTGTGTTAAATTTGGTGTTATCGCTCTCACTCTCTCATACTGGTCACTGGAAGTTCAACATGGAGCCTCGTGGCAAAGAAATCTCTGAGGATCTGTAAAAAAGAATTGGTGCTCTACATAAAGATGGCCTAGGCTATAGGAAGATTGCCAAGACCCTGAAACTGAGCTGCAGCACGGTGGCTAGGACCATACAGCGGTTTAACAGGACAGGTTCCACTCAGAACAGGCTTCACCATGGTCGACCAAAGAAGTGTAGTGCACATGCTCAGTGTCATATCCACAGGTTGTCTTTGGGAAATAGAGGTATGAGTGCTGCCAACATTGCTGCAGAGGTTGAAGGGGTGGGGGATCAGCCTGTCAGTGCTCAGACCATATGCCGCACACCGCATCAAATTGGTCTGCATGGCTGCCATCCCAGAAGGAAGCCTCTTCTAAAGATGATGCACAAGAAAGGCCACAAACAGTTTGCTGAAGACAAGCAGACTAAGGACATGGATTACTGGTACCATGTCCTGGGATCTAATGAGACCAAGATAAACGTATTTGGTTTGGATGGTGTCAACGTGTGTGGTGGCACCCAGGTGAGGAGTACAAAGACAAGTTTGTCTTGCCTAAAGTCAAGCATGGTGGTGGGAGTGTCATGGTCTGGGGCTGCATGAGTGCTGCCAGCACTGGGGAGCTACAGTTACATAGTTACATAGTTTTTGAGGTTGAAAAAAGACATCAGTCCATCCAGTTCAACCTATGATGTGTGTGTGTGTGTTTGATGTTAACCGTACATTGTATACCCCCTTATGTTGTGGTCTTTAAGGTGCCCATCTAATAGTTTTTTGAAGCTATCGATGCTCCCTGCTGATACTACTGCTTGTGGAAAAGAGTCTCTTGTCCTTACTGCTTTGACAGTAAAGAACCCCTTACGTATTTTAAGGTTAAACCGTTTTTCCTCTATTTTTAGTGAGTGACCATGTGTCTTATTGTATTCCCTTTCTCTGAAAAGTTTGTTCCTTATGCTAGGGTCATCACTAGTACAGTATTTGTACATTGATATCATATCCCCCCTCAAGCGTCTCTTTTCCAAAGAGAATAAGTTCAATGCTTGCAGTCTTTCCTCATAGCTGATGCCCTCCATTCCCCTAATTATTTTTGTTGCCCTTGTTTGGACTCTCTGCAGTTCCAGCACATCCTTCCTGAGGACCGGTGCCCAGAACTGGACAGCATACTCCACATGTGGCCGGACCAGAGTCTTGTAGAGTGGGAGAATAATTTCTTTGTTTCTGGAGTGAATCCCCTTTTTTATACATGCCAGTATTTTGTTGGCTTTGCTTGCGGCGGCTTGGCATTGCATGCCACTGCCAAGCTTGTTGTCTACCAGTACCCCCAGGTCCTTTTCCATCCTAGACTCACCCAGAGGTTCCCCCGCCCCCAGTGAGTAGCTTGCTTTCGTGTTTCTGACGCCCAAGTGCATTACTTTACATTTTTCAACATTAAACCTCATCTGCCATGTAGTTGCCCACCCCATTATTTTGTTCAGGTCCGCTTGTAAAGTTACCACATCCTGCATAGAAGATATTGGCATGCTTAGTTTAGTATCATTAGCAAATACCGAGATTGTGCTAGATATCCCCTCCTCTAGATCATTAATGAATACATTAATAGAGATAATAGAGAGAGAGATACTAGAGAGAGATAGAGAGACAGAGAGAGAGAGATGCTATAGAGAGAGATACTATATAGAGCGAGAGAAGCTAGAGAGAGAGAGAGATACTAGAGAGAGAGATATACTAGAGAGAGAGAGAGAGAGGAAGAGAGATACTGGAGAGAGAGATACAAGAGAGAGAGAGAGAGAGAGAGAGAGAGATACTAGAGAGAGAGAGAGAGAGAGAGATACTAGAGAGAGAGAGAGAGATACTAGAGAGAGAGAGATACTAGAGAGAGAGATACTAGAGAGAGAGAAAGAGAAATACTAGTGTAGCGCTGATATCCTTTCTATATTGATGTGTGTCTGTATGCTTTCATGGAACGTCCATGGACATTGCTATGTTTGAGTAGTTGGAGCCATCTAGTGACCAATACTGGTAATGCAGTTATGTTTTTATTTTTCTGAAAGACTCAGGAAGTGATTGTGGGTTGGGAGGTTTGGTGAACTACCCATGAACACCTTCTTGTGCAGGGCATGCTGGGTAGGGGATAAAAGGGGCCAGAGCAGCCATTTTAGGTCTCTTGGAATCGTGTGGCCTGCCTGAGAGGACCTGTGGGGAGACGGTGGCCAGATTGCAGAGACCCAGAGACACTCATCCAAGCATCAGAGGATGGGATCCACTGGACAAAAGTCACCACACGGAGCCTCTATGCAGTGGGTGAGCGGGTCACGGCCCACAGTTTGTTACATCTCACATGCAGTTAGACTCATATACAGGCCTCACTGGAAATTATAGTTCCACGAAGGAGCAGAGCAACTGATACTGGGAAGGTTTGAGGCCTATTTACCTTGATGTCTCAAGAAATGTTAAAATAGTTGTTACAGCTACACCAGAAGCATTTTCACTTCAATTTAATTCACCAAGACTGTGGATTACAAATCACAAGGAGCCACTTTAGCTAGCGAAGAAAAGAAGATCCAGGACTAAGTACTTCAAAAAGTGAGATCTCACACATAGCTTATAAAGTAGGAGGAGCTCCCAGGTATAGACATATATATATATGTATACTGGTTCTTGTTGATTGTTTATATCGAAATCCATTATGCTGTTGTCTTATCCTGGAGAGACAATACAGGTATTTTGTACTATCTTACATTGTGTTGTATTGCATTGCATCGCATCACAGCTGTGCCAAGGGGATTGAGCCAAGTTAGTGGGGCTTATTGGTAGAGTGCAGGCCCAGATCAAACCAGCAGCCCTTTCGGGGGTCAGTGCTACACTAGAGAGAGAGAGAGATACTAGAGAGAGAGAGATACTAGAGAGAGAGAGAGAGAGATACGAGAGAGAGAGAGAGAGATACTAGAGAGAGAGATACTATATATAGAGAGAGAGATACTAGACAGAGAGAGAGAGAGAGAGAGAGATACTAGAGAGAGAGAGAGATACTAGCGAGAGAGAGAGATATACTAGAGAGAGAGAGAGATACTAGAGAGAGTGATACTAGAGAGAGAGATACTAGAGAGAGAGATACTAGAGAGAGAGATACTAGAGAGAGAGAGAGAGAGAGATACTAGACAGAGAGAGAGAGAGAGATACTAGAGAGAGAGAGAGAGAGAGATACGAGAGAGAGAGAGAGAGAGACTAGAGAGAGAGATACTATAGAGAGAGAGAGAGACTAGAGAGAGAGAGAGAGATACTAGAGAGAGAGAGAGAGATACGAGAGACAGAGATACTAGAGAGAGATATATTAGAGAGAGAGAGATACTAGAGAGAGAGAGAGAGATACTAGAGAGAGAGAGAGAGAGAGAGAGAGATACGAGAGAGAGAGAGAGAGACTAGAGAGAGAGAGATACTATAGAGAGAGAGAGAGACTAGAGAGAGAGAGAGAGATACTAGAGAGAGAGAGAGAGATACGAGAGACAGAGATACTAGAGAGAGATATATTAGAGAGAGAGAGATACTAGACAGGGAGAGAGAGAGAGAGAGAGAGAGAGAGATACTAGAGAGAGAGAGAGAGATACTAGAGAGAGAGAGAGAGATACTAGAGAGAGAGAGATACTAGAGAGAGATATATTAGAGAGAGAGAGAGAGAGAGAGATACTAGACTGGGAGAGAGAGAGAGAGAGAGATACTAGAGAGAGACAGAGATACTAGAGAGAGAGAGAGAGATACCATAGAGAGAGAGATGCTATAGAGAGAGAGAGAGAGATACCATAGAGAGAGAGATGCTATAGAGAGAGATACTATAGAGAGAGAGATGCTATAGAGAAAGATACCATAGAGAGAGAGATGCTATAGAGAGAGATACTATAGAGAGAAAGAGAGATAGATAGATAGATAGATAGATAGATAGATAGATAGATAGATAGATAGATAGATAGATAGATAGATAGATAGATAGATAGATAGATAGATAGATAGATAGATAGATAGATAGATAGATAGACAGACAGACAGACAAGCTGTCACTCAGATATCAGAAGTCATTAGGTGATTGACATCAATTTTAGGTGGATTTGGTCTTGAATGTGCCGTGACAGGCTCCCTTTAGGACTGCAGGCCCAGTCAAAAACAAAAATTATTAAAAAGTCTGAAAGCTTTTAGATAAAGTCAGTTAATAACCAAAACAAACAAAATCGCCCCTTTCCGGGGTTTTTACAACATAAAACAAGCCTAGGTTTTGAGTCAAAATTACATAGCTCCTTGCTTAATAACTCTAAATGTGATTTAATTGCAGATTGGAATATGTTCTATCTGGATTTCTGGGTTTAATTATAGAGAGTAGCCAAAAGTAAAAAAAAAAAAAATGTAGCTGTCCAAAAATGACATTAACGGCCTGGGGCCAAATGGCAGACATGTCACCAATTAATAGTAAATCCACAGTGAAAATGTTATCCTCGATGCATCTGCTAGAATTACTGAAATGTGCACACTTTCCCCGTTCCAGTTCTTTCATTGGCTTTATTTTTAGGCATTTCATACCGCATAGAATTATTTGTGCTAAAGTGATAAAACGATGTCTGCCTGAACACGAGCTATTGTTAAATTAGCTGCAGTCCGCAGTTCAGCACCACGGACAGCGAGAAAGGGGGGGTAATTTGAGAATTCTAAAGTCATTGGTATTTTTTAAAGAGATCAGGGACAAGTATTCAGACCACTAAATCTATTTGGCATAGCAACTGAAAAAGTTAGGATAAGTTTAAACGCCTTGGGGGAAGTGCTGCAATTACAGCAGGTCCCCCCTAATGTTATACTAAACATACACTGTTTAACCACTTCTGGACCGGAAGGATTTGCCCCCTTAATGACCAGGCCATTTTTTGTGATTTGGCACTGCGTTACTTTAACAGACAATTGCGCGGTCGTGCGACGCTGTACCCAAATAAAATTCCTATCTGATCCCCTGAGAGGCAATCTGATATTCCCTTGATCAACTTTACCTATAAATATTAGTACCCATTTATATTATGTACATTTAGGAAAGGATCCAGGCCTTTTTAAAGCAATCTACTGAGCTGGCCAGAACCACAGCTCTGACTGTGAAGAAACCTTTCTGTATTTGGAGACAAAATCTCTTTTCTTCTAGCCGTAAAGAGTGTTCCCTTGTACTTTGTGATGATCTTAAAGTGAATAACTCAACACCAAGTTCGCCATATGGACCCCTTATGTGTTTGTGCATGTTGATCATATCCCCCGTAATCTTCCCTTCTCAAGAGAGAATAAATTCAGTTCCTGTAGTATTTCTTAACCACTTTACCACCGGAGGATTTTGCTGTCTTACGTCCAGGCCAATTTTTGCGATTCGGCACTGTGTGACTTTACCTGACAATTGCGCGGTCATGCAACGCCGTACCCAAACGAAATTTAGGTCCTTTTTTCCGCACAAACAGAGCTTTCTTTTGGTGGTATTTGGCCACCTGTGCGATTTTCATTTTTTTCGATATTAATTAAAAAATGCGACAATTTTGAAAAAATAATATTTTTCTACTTTGACAGTTAAAAAATATCCAATATATTTTTGTCATATATTTAGGCCAAAATGTATTTAGCTACATGTCTTTGACAAAAAAATTCTCAATAAGCGTATTTTTTACCGCTTTATGACCGGAAGGTTTTACCCCATTCCTGACCAGGCCATATTTTGTGATTCGGCACTGCATTATTTTAACGGACAATTGCTCGGTCATGCGATGCTGTACCCAAATTAAATGTATGACCTTTTTTTCCCCACAAATAGAGCTTTCTTTTGGTGGTATTTGATCACCTGTGCGATTTTTATTTTTAATTTTTGCGCTATAAACAAGAAAAGAGCGACAATTCTGAAAAAAAAAAAAAAAAAAAATATTTTTCACATTCTGCTATATAACATTCCCCCATGAAAAAATATAAAAATCAAATTTTTAAAAAATTTTAGGCCAATTTGTTTTCTGCTACATAATTTTGGTAAAAAAAATCGCAATAAGCGTATTTTGATTGGTTTGCGCAAAAGTTATCGCGTCTACTAACTACGGGTACAATTTATGTAATTTTTATTGTTTTTTTTTTTTTTTTTACTTTTTTTTATGTCGGCGATTTGCTATTTTTAGTGGGACTGCGACATTGCGGCGGACAAACCTATTTGACACTTTTGGGGGGACCAGTGACATTAATACAGTAATCAGTGCTAAAAATATACACTGTTACTGTAATAATGACATTGGCAGGGAAGGGGTTAACACAGTGGGTGATCAAGAGGTTAAATGTAAGCCTAGGGGAGTGTTTCTAACTGTATGGGGGCGGGGCTTTTGAAATGATCACAGAGACCTGTGTTCCTATATAGAAGAATCACAGGCGCTCTGTGATCATTCCAGAGAGAAGAACGGTCAGCTGTGTTTACAACAGCTGACCATTTTCTCTCAGCGGGGGAGCGATCGCGGGTGTCAGGCGGCCGGTCCTGAGCATCGGAGTCCCCGCTTCCGAGTGTGGGCGGGAGCGCACCGCTGGCAGCGCACAGCTGGCAAAATGCACGCTCGCCCCCTAGCTGCAGGCACGCGTTCAACATAGGGCTACGTTGGTTCGTGCAGGAGGGGCTGCCTGCCACAGTAAATCTGCGGCGGGCGGTCCTTAAGTGGTTAATTTACATTCTCCCTTCCCTTTCTGTATGTGGATGATGGCACTGTAATTATTTCAATTAAAAAAAAAAACATATTTTTGCTAATCAATATACATCATATAGGACCCAGCTCTTTCTCAGCCTTTCTGCAGGGAACTAGTGGCAGGGGGAGCTTCTAGTCCTCTGCTGCTGACCACATGTTCAAAATAAACAAACCGCCTTTGGAATACAGATTGAAAATAATTAAATAATATCAATAAACTGTTTTAAATTGTCATACAAAATATATACTCCATATCAAACCTTTATTATTTTTTGGCAATAACATGGTGTGGGCGGATTTCTGCCAATCACAGGCTGTGTCACGCCCCTCCAGCCTGTGTCTTAGAATAACATGGAGATGAAGCCTCCATCAATCTACATGTCTTATCCTGTCCCCATTGTATTTAGCTGGTTGGCGAGCAAGGAGGAGGAGGGAGGGAGTGGGCTATCATTTACAACTATGTGTATACGCCCACCTGTGTGACTCTATAGTCATATTGGCTGCTCAGATGTGATAGGGAGGAAACGCTCACCATAGAAACTTACTGAAAATTGAGCACATGCAGAATAGCTGCAAAATCCCTAGCTGAATTGGTGACATGGACAGAAGGGGGAGATAGAGAGCAACAGGATCAACCAGGTTTTTTTTGCAGAATACAGAAAATGAATCTCATAATGACTGAGTAAGTATGAACAGCATGCAATACACTATTTATTGAGAGTTTTTTTACGATGTAGGTTTAGTTACACTTTAAGCTGCAATGGCAATGGACTGAGGTGTTTATAAGCCATGGTTGCAATGCTTCCTTTTGCACCCACAGCAAAAACTATCCAACTTGTCATAAATGGCGGGCGGCAAGCCCACCGTACATGACCCATTCAAATCAAAGGAAGAAGTGCCACTAATGCCTGCATGCGTTGCCTGGGCATTCTTGTCAGAAACTGGGTTAAAACAGGCGGTAAAAAAAAAGCCGTCACATTGCCTCATCACCACCTGTCTATTGACTCTGAAAAACGATCCAAACATGGATTGCTCTTCAGAAGAGCAGTGGATTTAGGCACACCTCTAAATTTAGCCTTTTGGGGTTGCTTATATTTGCAGCAGCCCTTGCCGCCCTTTGGAATAGTGATCATTGGATTCTCAGAGGGCATCTGACAGTCAATAGTGGAGATTTACTAGAAGTGGTGCACACAGAATCAGGTGCAGCTGTATATATTAACCAATCAGCTGGACAATTCCCACAATATATCAAGTCCTCAGTGCCTGCTATAACCTTTATATGCCTAAACAACTGCATGCAGCGCAGTTGTGGAATGACCTCATTCACTTGAATGGGTCGCATTCTGTAAAGGTACTGCCTGCAGTATGCAACAGTATAGATGTAAATTTTATTTATTTTATGCCCCAGCCAAGGTGTTTTACAGCATGTGAACATGCCATCCAGCCACTGTGCTTGGTTTAATGGGCCTGTCAGTAAGAGGTAAAACCATAGCTCAAGAGCTTCCTGGCTGCAAGTGTGAATACGCTTATAAAGCAGGAAGGTTGGCACAACAATTGCCCAACTAGCACATTGCAAAAGGAAAAGTTAGCTATGGCAACCTTCATATTTTTTTCTCAGTACAGGTTTTCTTTAATCCTTTCACTTATGAGTTGTTTATGATTCTGCTTCCAACTTTTGATTAGGTGTAGAATAGGGGTAAATGCTTCCTGTTATTGGGTTGTTCCGAGCGTTGGAACGCAATTAGGAATCTTTTGCCTTATCTAGCCATCCGCCATATATATATATATAAGGTTACAGTGTCTGTTAGACCACGCCCCTGGCGATGTCATTTGATGACGAAACGCGTAGGCAAAAGCTGGAGACGCACAGTGCTGGTACATGCTGGGACGTGGCAGCCATCTTGTTAGTTTGAAACGCCGATTAAGTCTGTTAAGACATGCCAGTTTTTTACTGCTATCACGTGAGTGAGATTTTTTAAAACAAATTTAACAATTAACTGGCTTGAGACGCTTGCACTATGAGGAGTGTTCTGTTTGTTGCTGCATGAGACATTTAGGTCCTGGAGGTGATCACTTGAGAGAGCAGGAAAGAGGTTGCTGTCAGTTCAAGGGCCCGTTGGAGAGTTGAACACTGCATTTCTAGACTTTTGTAATGAGGGTCAGAAACGGATGGTAGGGGACTGTGTGGTTTGGTGTCGGTGGTGGCCTCAGCACACTGGTTTAAGCTGCACACTCTGATATGTGAAATCCATTGGGACTATCTTTCTGGATGTGGACGTCTTTTTTTTTTTTTTTAATGAAATATTTATTGGTATTTCAAAGCATTACAAAACTTGAAAAATGAACAACAATGCCGTGCAATTACACATACTATGAAAAGGTGAAAACATAACAATATCACAACATATACCTGTAATTGCACCAATGAGAGGAGGCGGGTACAAAGAGGGGGGGGAGGTGAGGGAGAAGGAGGGGGAAAGAGAGTAATGCAGATACGCGGACGTATCACGGCAACAACATGCTAAAACAGTATTTACGTCCCCTCGCGTGTGGAGGGAGGAAGGAGTGGGGGGGGGGAGAAAAATTAGACCTAGTTCGATGAACACACGAGCACTAAGTCAATAGTACAACTAGGGGGGGGGAGGGGGGGGTCCGAGTGGTATGGGGTAATAGAGAGAACATTGCAGGCAAGTTCGAGATGTGGACGTCTTAACTGTTTTATGTCCTCATTTATATAGCTCTGCATTATTTCTCTTTTTTTTTTTGCATTTTTTGCACATTTTAGGTCTGAAGTCTAGTTAAACCCCCCCCCCCCAAATATTAATATTTCCTGAAAGCAGGTACACCGATTAATAAAATGGTGAGAATTCACATGAGGTTTATCAAACAATTAGTAATATATTTACGAAAGTTAATTTTAGGGCACGCAAATGCAATATATTACCCAATAGTTTGATACCTCACATGTGTGGGATGATCTCTGTTTGCGTGCGTGCGGGACCAACGTGCACCTTCGCCTATTTGTGTGAGCACGGGGGGAGAAGGGCACTTAAAAAAATGTAAAATAATTTATTAATAGTGTTGTTAACATCCTTGTGACAGCAATAGGCATGTGACAGGTACTCTTTATAGAGATATCTGGGGTCTGCAAGACCCCAAATCCCTCCTCTGCCCTTAAAAGCATTTAAAACACCAAGATTGGTGTTTTTTAATGCTTTAAATTTTTAAAAATTGGCGCTGTTGACATCCAGGTAAACCAAAAGTGATGTCATGTCATCACTTCCGGGTTACTATAGCGGAATGCCAATCAAAGCCGATACCAGCTTTATTCGGCTGTCCACCCAGCCAGTGGATGTGCTGGCTGGTCGCTCAGGTCTCCCGGTGGGACGGAAGAGCCCAAGCAAGAGGCATTAGGCAGCAGGAGGGGGTCATCCCTTCCTGCTGCTTGTAGAAGCAGTTCAGTGGCTAGTTAGCAGCTAGGATTGCTTTTAAACAATAGCTGACCGCCAGCTTTAAAAAACTGTATCGGGGTGATGCCTGCAGTTGCAAGTATCAACCCGGTATAACCACCGAAGGTCCAGCTATGTACGGGTATGTTGCTGGTTGGGAAGTGGTTAACCACTTTACCACCGGAGGATTTTGCTGTCTTACGTCCAGGCCACTTTTTGCGATTCAGCACTGTGCGAACTTAACTGACAATTGCGCGGTCGTGCGACGCTGTACCCAAACGAAATTTACGTCCTTTTTTTCCCACAAACAGAGCTTCCTTTGGTGGTATTTGATCACCTGTGCGATTTTTACTTTTTGCGCTATAAACAAAAAAATACAGTGTAAATTTTGAAAAAATAACAATATTTTTCACATTTTTTTTATATGAAATTCCCCCCAAATAAAAAGTAAAAATCAAAAATTTTTAAAATTTTTGGCCAATTTGTTTTCTGCTACATATGTTTGGTGAAAAAAATCACAATAAGCGTATTTTGATTGGTTTGCGCAAAAGTTATTGCGTTTACTAACTAAGGGAAAGATTTCTGTCATTTTTGGGTTTTTTTTTTTAACGAGTAATGGCATCGATCTGCGATTTTCTTTGTGGGACTGCGACATTGCGGCGGACAGATCGGACCCTTGACTGACATTTTTGACACTTTTGGGAGTAGCAGTGACATTACTACAGTAATCAGTGCTATAAATATGCACTGTTACTGTAAAAATAACACTGGCAGGGAAGGGGTTAATTTTATTGGAGAGGGAGGGGTTAATGTATGCCTGGTGCTCTCCGTTGAAGTCCTCTGACGAAACGCGTTAGGGCGGTGACTTGCGCGGTCACCCAGGCAACAGGACGCCGGTTCACCACGAGGAACGGCCACTTCCGGGACGCTGTACAGCGCGCGGGAGACCGAGAAGCGGTTGGACGGTAACTGTATTGCCAACATTTGACAACGTTATGCTGTGTTTCATTCTACCTATGTGAGTGTAATGGGAGAGGGTTTTAATCAATAAAGGTGCTTATTTTATCAAACGGTACTGCCCTATGTGCATCTCTTTGCTCTCTCACACACATACTTGGTTTGAGGAGATTACAGCTGGGATTAAGTGCAATTGAATGCTGAGTCTGGTGCCGGTCTATTGGAGAAACATCACTAACTACAGGCTTGATATACAGAGATATCTGGTAAGAGCACAACCTTGGGGATTTTGCACGTGGTGAGGTGGAGGCATACGGTCATCAACTGTCACAGATGTGGTGTGTGGTCTCCTCCCCATGACCCCATTGAAAATGTAGCTGGTGATGGACTGTTGACACATTTTTGGACTCTGTCATCTTGCTCTTTTGTTTATAGTGAGAGCTCTGCTAATGTGGAGTTGTGTTTTAGAGCTGTGTTTTTTACTGCTCATGAGCGCTGTCTGTGTAGATTAACATATGTTGATATGCACCTTGTTTCATGTTTATGCCTGGTGCTTACTGACGTGTGTGGGGGGAGGTGACTGAGTGACACAGGGACAGATCGCATGTTCAGCTATGCTGAACCCTGCAATCTGACCCTGTCTGTCACTTAGGAGATGTGAGATTGTGTAAACAAAGCGGGCGGATCTCCAAACTCGATTCCCCGATGATCGGGAAAGAGCAGCGCCGATCGCCGCTGCTCCTCCCCTGGCCTGACTCCCGCTGTGACTGAATACAGCAGGAGCGAGCCTCCGGCGGCGCGCGAGCACCGCCTACAGGGGGGAGGAGTCCAGCGACGTAGGTCTAAGTCGCTGGATGGGAACGAGCCACTGTGCTGCAGTAGAGGCACAGTGAGCGGGGGTAAAGTGGTTAAAGAAGAATTCCAGGTATAGCTATTGTTCCATTAGTTCAACCTGTGGGATCCCTCTAGAACAGGGATTGTCAAACTATGGCCCTCCAGATGTTGTGGAACTACACATCCCATGAGGCATTGTAAAACTCTGACATTCACAGACATGACTAAGCATGATGGGAATTGTAGGTCCTGAACAACTGGAGGGCCATAGTTTGAAGACCCCTGCTCTAGAAGCTGTAAATCACAGTAGTAGACATTGTTACTGCAGTGATCTCCACTAGCTTCAGGGTCCCGTTGTGAACACAGGAGGTTGGTCGCTTGGCATGGCTACCATTCAGAGAATGCTTCTAGAGCAAGGGTGCTCATCCTTTGCCACGGGCCACATGTGGCCCTCAGAGCACTTTGATGTGACCCCTGACTTCAAACCAAGGAAGCACACTTATTTTACATCCTGTGGGTTTGGTGATCATTCAGAAGGTACACCACACCTGCAAGATATAATAGAAGTCTACCTACAGGAAAGCTGCAGGTGCACCGCGCTGCATCTGCGATCTGGGTAAACCGCAGCGCATCAGTGTGAAAGCAGCCCTATTGGGGGCTATAAGGCTCATTTATATTTTTGGTTTGGGGAACGGTAAAACCCCATAGTTTAGATGTGTTTTTACCACACACCCCCAACCAAGGATGTGGCGTTAAGGGTTGCAACCCACCCCCAATGCTCCAGGGGGCCTGTGTAACCTCTGTGTCACATTCTGTTTTACACTTGGTCAAGGGGCAGCATGTACAGGAACCGATCCGCTCCATTTTCCTACAGCAACCTCAATTCTCCTCCTCCTCCCTTCTGCCAGAATTTAATGGCTGCAGGAGAAAAATGTTCATTATGCTTATTCAAAAGAAAAAAAATTGAAATTCTGAACCATTTCATTACATTGTGGCCCGCAACCAGTTATCAAATCACTTAAGTGGCCCTTGCTCTTCAAAAGGTTGGGCACCCCTATTCTAGAGGGTCCCCACAGGTATGGTAAGTGCATAGTTACTTAGGGCCAAGCTGGAACAATGTAACCATGTAAAATATCCCCATACCTGGAATCTTTCTTTCAATTAACAGCTGAGCTATTCAAGCATGTGGGTCTGTGAAATGTAGAAATATATCCAGACTCGTGTAGATTTCAATAAGCATGTGCTAAGTCAAGGACTAACTCCATAGAAAAGGAAAATATTTTCCATTTACGCATAGCCTTCATGGGTGATTGATAGGACCTTCTTATTTTTTTTTTTCTAAACTTGAATTGCACTTTAATTAAAAAGTAATAACTCCATATTTTAACCAGTGTGCTTTAAAAAGGATATTAAAAAGAAATCACAAAATCTCACTGGGCTATCTCAATTTAGATCTTCTAAATTCAATTAGAGAAGCGTGTCTCTCTCTTAAAAATGAATGTTGGGGGTTTTCGAGTTTTTTTTCCTCTCCCGCTGATGTCCGTGTGCGTAGTTCATTATGATAATTGCCTAAAGGAGAACGGCAGACGCTGAGCTTACTGCAGAGTTCTGATTACCTATAGCGATATACATTCCACACATAGGGCAGAGCGGGGAGAAGAGATGTTTGTGAGGTTGGAAATCCCACCTCTTCCGGCAGGGAGGTTACTGAAAAACACAGCAGGACAACCTAGTGGATATAGCGAACAGCATGGAAAGTGGCTGTCTAGCTCTGCTGAATGCTTACGGCACAAAAAAAGTGAAAAGTTACTCAAGTTTGCAAGAAAGTATTAAAGCAAAGTAAGAAGTGACTAGACTATCAGTGCTGATCTGAAAATGTTGGTTGCTCAACTATAAAAATAGAGAGGTGGTATAGCAGCCTTTCTCAACCTTTTCACCCCAAAGGAACCCTAAAATACATTTCAGGTCTTGGGAAAACCTTGCTAAAACCAATTGATTTGGGAAAACTTTGCAAAAACCAACTGGTTTTGGGAAACCATGCTAAAATCATTTATACCTATAAGAATATATATATATATATATATATATATATATATATATATATATATATATATATATATATATATATATATGTATATATATATATATATATACCTACATAAGTAGTTTTTTGTTAGAATTGCAAGTCATCATATTCTAACTTTCCACCATATCCTGCTAATAATTTAAACAATGGCTTACTACATTCCATGACTTCACTATATCCTGTCCCTATATCCTGTCCCTATATATATATATATATATATATATATATATATATATATATTCACAGTATATATAATATATATATATATATATATATATATATATATATATACTGTGAATATATATATTAAGTTTCTGTTCGCATTAAGTATGTAAGACATGGGTGTCCAACCTTTTGGCTTCTCTGGACCACATTGAGTGCAGAGAAATTTTCTCGGGCCGCATATAAAATACATACTATAGTTAAGGTAGTTAAGCTATAAAACGCCGCCATGCCCTTCCCGCGCCACCGCGCTCCACCCCCCCCCCCCCCCAGCACTTATTTAACACAACTAGAGGATGATCAAATGAATTGGAATCAGTATATAGAGGTTTACTTCTTCTGAGAGATATTAAAGGAACACTCTAACCACCATGACCACTTCAGTGATTTGAATTGGTGATGGTGGTAGGAGTCAGAAACACTGCACATGCTAGGATATTTACAGTTATGTGAAGGGGGATAGTTGCACTCCTAGCACATATGACTTAGACAGCCAGAAAATGTCATGTCCTTATTTATACATGTATGAACAAGGACATGACATATTGTGACAAAACACAACTAGTTATTAAAAAACATATTGCAACAATTTACACACGCTAATGCACATACCTTTTCTACTTATTTTGTAGACTGCTGGCGGGTATTGCTAGTCATGCGGGTACTGCTGGAGGAAGCAGCGGCTGCAGTTGAGAGCAGAGCTGCTGCTTCCTATATGGCTTCTGTCACAGGCGGAGTGCATTTGATATCACTCCGCCTGTGACAGAGCTGGAACTATACAGGAATCAGCGGCTCTGTCACTGACTGCAGACATCCTTAGTCTCCCGCAGCAGCCGGGAGATCGCACAGCACTTGCAGCCCAGTGTGTGCCCATCCAATGCAGCCTAAACAGTTCCCATCCAATGCAGCTTCACCAGTACGTGCCCATCCAATGCAGCCTCACCAGTGCATGCCCATCCAATGCAGCCTGATCAGTGCCCATCCAATGTAGCCTCACCAGTGCAAGCCCATCCAATGAAGTCTGCAATGAAGAGAGAGGAGAGCCGCTGGATTACACAGAGCGGGGAACTCCAGCTTACCCGGTGACCGCTGTCATACCAAGTCCTGCCACCTGGACCGGCTCCTATGATAGACGTCACCAATGTGCTGTATGACAGTGCCCGCCGGGTAAGCAGGAGATCCCCCCTCTGTTTGTAATCTGGCGGCGCTCGCCCCCCCTCCCCTCAAGGCGGCCTCTGTCTACAGTTAGTTGGAAACCGCTGTAGCCGTGCCCCCGACTCAACTTCCTTCCTCCCCAGCAAAAAAAAAAAATGGTCAGGGGGCAGTGGGCCGCATTGCCTGAGGTTCTGGGCCGCAGGTTGGACATGCCTGATGTAAGATAAAAGATTACCCCCTTAGAGCATGTTTTTGGGCCTACCAATCATTGTCCAAAGGGGAAGTTTTAGTCAGGATGTTCTAAAGTGTATATAAGATAAGACGCATCATATGCAGGCCAGTCCAGGTTGGCTGCATGAGAAAGGAACCTATTCCACGTGTCACTGTAGCTAATAGGCCTATGCCTATATGTAACCTGTCTCCTTGTATACGAGAATACATCTTTTTTCCTTGTTTCAGCTTGTGGTCTAAGGTGATATCCCTCACAAGTTGGAAGTAGGGATCGACCGATTATCGGCACCACTGATATGTGCATATCGGGGGCCGATATGCACTTTCCCCGATATATCGGAATTGGCCCCTGAGGTTACAGATATTGCCGATATTTTGGGAAAGTGCTTGTACCGGAATGATGCCTGCAGCTAGAGGCATCACCCCGGTACGGGCATCCAAAGCTGACGTTCAGCTGTCTTGTAATGACAACCAATGTAGCTGAGAAGCCGTTTGGCTGTCATTACAAGGAGCGGGATGGGACGTCAACCCCCTCCTGCCACCTTCCGCGGCTCGCCCCGACGAAGACCTAATCAAAGACGAATTCGGCTCTGAACGGGTTTCCGTGTAAAAAACCCGGGAAGTGATGTCATTACATCACTTCCGGGGTACTCTGCGCCAAATAAAAAAAACTGACCGCATTCAAAACAGCCAAACTTGGCATTTTGAATGCTTTTCAGTGCTGAGGAGGGACCCCCAGATCCCTCCACAAGGAGTACCTTGGAAAAAAAAATAAAAAAATAAATATTTTTTTACATGTCTGAAAATATCGGCCGGTACCGATATCCGATGACTAAAATATCAGTATCGGCATTAAAAAAAACTATATCGGTCAATCACTAGTTAGATGGAAGAGCTCTTCCCTTACAGTGGTGATCAGAAGGTCATCCCTAACGCAGACTTCCAGCCTAAGCTTAGCTAGTTTTAAAAATGCTTCCTCCCCATTCCTAGCACCTATGCTGCCTAACTTGTCTAAAAAAGATGTGTATACTCACCTATTTTTAGCCCACTCCAGTTCAGTCACATGAACCCCTATGTCAGAATTCAGAAATTCAGAAACGGAGACATGACTCAAAGGCTCCCATGTCCCAGCCATTGTCGGCACCCCCTTCTCTCCCTTGCAGAGCCAGCTAACACAGGGGAACCGAAACACGTGATCGGACCATAAAAAATAGGTAAGTGTATGCATCTTTACACAGGTTAGTCAGAATAGGTGTTAGGAGAAGGGAGCTATCAGGGAACTAAAACACGTACAGCTAATGCTCATGCTCACATGCCAGCACGCAGATAAACTCTGGCTAGAAACCACATCAGTGCATCCGTGTGTGTGCCAGTCTACATTGGTGCGTGAGTCAGCATGTATTGGCACACACCCATGCATGCCCAACCATGGGAACAACGCCAAATTGTCTATTAAAGAGGGCCCTGGTGTGTGCTGAAAGTTCTTCAGCAATGTGTGACCAGTGGTTCTGTGTTCCTGGTCTTGTTATCTGACCTCCAATTGCAGACCCAACCTGCTCCTGATCTTGCTTTGTGGATTCTGGACTCTGGCTGCCTCTCACTACGCTCTGCTGTAGTCTTGGTACTGACCTCGGCCTGCTGCTTGACTATGTTTACTGATGTTTTTAAATGCTCCTCATGCAAAGTTCAAGGGGGCCGAATACTTTCGCAAGGCACTGTATATGTCTACATAAGTAGTTTTTTGTTAGAACTGCAAGTCATCATATTCTAACTTTCCACCATATCCTGCTAATAATTTAAACAATGGCTTACTACACTCCATGACTTCACTATATCCTGTCCCTATATCCTGTAGCCTAGCCCTAGGAAATGGCCTATGTGCCTAATGGATAGTCACACACCCATGCATGCCCAACCATGGGAACAACGCCAAATTGTCTATTAAAGAGGGCCCTGGTGTGTGCTGAATGTTCTTCAGCAATGTGTGACCAGTGGTTCTGTGTTCCTGGTCTTGTTATCTGACCTCCCATTGCAGACCCAACCTGCTCCTGATCTTGCTTTGTGGATTCTGGACTCTGACCTGGCTTGCCTCTCACTACGCTCTGCTGTAGTCTTGGTACTGACCTCTGATGTTACTGATGGTACTGATGTTTTTACATGCTCCTCATGTATGCCCCCGGTTTGGCATCTGATTACATATTTGATATTTATCCATTCTGACCCTGGCTTGCCATCTGGCCACGTCCGACTCCTTAATCTTGACGAGTACCTGTACCTACCTCTGACTGAGTGCCCTTGCAGTCTCCGTACCAAGCTGCCAAGGTTCAGTTTCTGGGTGCCATCCTGTGGATCACCATCCTTAGTCCTCTTTTGGTGTGTCTCTATCACTGCTGACTACATTCCAGAGACTACTGCTATGCAATCTGACACTGGCACCCATGCTACTTCGTGCCCTGTGTCCCTGTCTCCACTCTCGGGGTACTTCGGCCCTCAACCAAGGTACATGACAAGAGGGGACATTTTTAAGATTAGTTAGGTTTAGGCTTGAATTATACTTTAAAGGCAGTAGCTAAAAGGAGCATTTGGACCTTGCAGCTGGCATCGCCTTCAGTCATTGGTCCTGGAAGTCTGCAGGCACCAGCAAATAGGAGGCCGATCAGCCATAGCTAAAGGAAACTTTAGCAACCGCTGGAGGAACCCTTGGGTTCCATAGAACTCTGGTTGAGAAGGGCTGGGTTATAGTGTACTGTAATGTATGAGTTTAAAAAAAAAAAAAAAAAATTCATAGCCGTTTGCCTATTGGAATTGCATGCAAATTCATTCTATGCAAAAGGGGGCAAACTTGAATATTTTCAGGCTGCATTCACTGCAATTTAAATATATGAATGTGAAAAATACCTCATTATAACCACTAGGATCTAGTGGTTATAATGAGGTATTTTACAGGGGTGTCAAACTGAATTTAATTGCGGGCCGCATCAGCATTATGGTTGCCAACAAAGGGCCAGTTGTATCTGTAAAATTAGATGTCCAGAGTGCCCCACTCTCCTTACATCAGATGTCAAGCGCTCCCCCACCATCAGACGTCAAGAGTCCCCCACCCTCCCTTATATCATAATGCACCCCCTCCTTACCGTTTTCTGCTGCCGAGAAGAATCTAGGTGCAGAACTAGAAAGCAGAAAGTGCAGAGTCTGGAAGAGGACTTGAGGAGGTCTGGAGTCTGCTGAATGCTGAGACCAGGGGAAGTGGAGAGGAGAGGGTATGGCAGCTGCACAGAGAGGCACATGATTTGATGGAGGAGTTCTGTCCAGCTCTCTACTGCTGACTGCTGAGACAAGGTGAGGGCAATAATGAGGGGGGTTGCCGCAGCTTCAGGAGAGGTGCGAGGTCCACATGAAATGGCCTGGAGAGCTGGATTAGGCAACCGGGCCTACATGTGCACTAGATTGTGCCGAGGAGCATACTTAGGGCCTTATCAGTGACATATCACTAAAGCATATGTCCATTACACTGACAGTAAGCTGTTAAAGCTGAACTATAGGTAAATATACAAAGACACATTAACCACTTCCGGACCGCCCAACGCATATATATACTGCGGCAGGGTGGCCCTCCTGCGCAAATAGACGTAGGGCTACGACGGTCGCCCGCCTGCAGCTAAGGGGGCGAGTCAGTGGCGGCTAGTGCGGCGCCGCCCCCCCCATCCATGCGTCCGACCCCCTAATCTACATGCGGGGCGCCGGACGCATGGAGTTCAATGGGGCTTTTTTTTTTTTTCTAATCACCTGATTAGAGCCAGAGGCTCTAATAGGCTTCAGAAAAGGGTGGACCCGGGGCGCAGAGCACTGCGCCCTAGCCCACCCATTTGTGTGTCAATAGCGAATAAAAATTGTCACACGGATCCTCCTCCTGGCCAATCAGAAAGCGGGTCCAAGACCCGCTTCCTGATTGGCCGAAAGGCAAACCCATGCCATTGGCCAAGGAGGAGGCGGGAGGACTCGAGGAGACGCGGGGGACTGAGTAGAAGCCGCCACTGCAGGTAAGTGCACTGATCTCTCTGCATTGGAGGGGGCACAGCACGCTGGTCACTCTGCATTGAAGGGGGCACGGCACGCTGGTCACTCTGCATTGAAGGGGGCACGCTGGTCACTCTGCATTGAAAGGGGGCACGCTGGTCACTCTGCATTGTAAGGGGGCACGCTGGTCACTATGCATTGAAAGGGGGCATGATGGTCACTCTGCATTGAAAGGCGGCACGATGGTCACTCTGCATTGAAAGGGGGCACGCTGGTCACTCTGCATTGTAAGAGGGCACGCTGGTCACTCTGCATTAAGAGGGGGCACGATGGTCACTCTGCATTGAAAGGGGGCACAATGGTCACTCTGCATTGAAAGGGGCACACTATACCTTGATTACTAAAGGCCCCTTTCACACTTTTGTGACCTCAAAGTCACACAATTTTTTACAGCGTTTTTTGCCGCAAAGCAATGCCTATTACATTTTTCTGTTTGCGCCCCCCCAAACATTTTGAGCACCAGCCACCACTGGGGCGAGCCCCTGGGCAGCTGGGGCTCTGATGCATGGGGCAGGTGGCTCTGATTGCCGCCTGACACCCGCAATCGCTCCCTGCTGAGAGAGAAGAACGGTTAGCTGTTGTAAACACATCTGACCGTTCTTCTCTCTGGAATGATCACAGAGCGCCTGTGATCCTTCTATATAGGATCACAGGTCTCAATGATCATTTCACAAGCCACGCCCCCATACAGTTAGAATCACTCCCCTAGGCTCACATTTAACCCCTTGATCACCCACTGTGTTAACCCCTTCCCTGCCAATGTCATTATTACAGTAACAGTGCATATTTTTAGCACTGATTACTGTAGTAATGTCACTGGTCCCCCCAAAAGTGTCGGTTAGGGGTCCGATCTGTCT
This sequence comes from Pelophylax lessonae, assembly GCF_965119305.1. NCBI lineage: Eukaryota > Metazoa > Chordata > Amphibia > Anura > Ranidae > Pelophylax > Pelophylax lessonae. The sequence continues at coordinate 711,634,297 of NC_138769.1, read as the reverse complement.
GCCGCAATGTCGCAGTACCGCTAATCGCCGCCATTACTAGTAAAAAAAAAAAAAAACATAAAAATGAAATAAATCTTTCCCGTAGTTAGTAGATGTAATAACCTTTACGCAAACCAATCAAAATACGCTTTTTTCGATTTTTTTTTTTTACAAAAAATATGTAGCAGAAAACAAATTAGCCTAAAATGTTAAAAAATTTAGATTTTTAAATTTTTTCTTTTTTAGGGAATGTTATATAGCAGAAAGTGAAAAATATAGATTTTTTTCAGAATTGTCGCTCTTTTTTTGTTTATAGCACAAACAATAAAAATCGCAGAGGTGATCAAATACCACCAAAAGAAAGCTCTATTTGTGGGAAAAAAGGACATCAATTTTATTTAGGTACAGCGTCGCATGGCTGCGCAATTGTCTGTTAAAGTAAAGCAGTGCCGAATCGCAAAATATGGCCTCGTCATTAAGGGGGGAAATCTTCTGGTCCAGAAGTGATTAATACATATATATATATATATATATATATATATATATATATATATATATATTTTTTTTTTTTTAAACGCAAGTAGATCTCAGAGAGAGGAAGGGGAAGTAGCACAAGTGGCAAGTGAGCAGCAGTGCTAGGAGCATGCTGATAGGAGGAGAGAGAATTTCTCTGACATGTGCTTTTCTGTGTGATACTTCTCTTTTTACTGTCCAATCACAGGGGTCACAGGGTGGGGGGTGGGGAGGAGACCTGAAAGTGGCAATGCAGCAAAAAATCAGGCTCCTTTCTTTGCCAGGAAGGGCTGCTCTGCATGGGTGAGCTGTGCAAACTCGATGGGCAGAAATACAAATCCTTGTCAATCCTGGCAAGCAAAACAGCTTTTATATAAGAATTTCATCTGTGTATTTAGCTGTTTGCCAGGAGCTCAGCTTCAAGGCTGATGACATTGAAGGCATCAAATCAGCCGTACATGGCAAACAACAGAGCCATTAATTTTTATTCTTTATCAAAAAAGCACATTACTTTTTTTTTCATTTATAGATAATTACCAAGCGCTGTTTATGCTGGGGTTTAAAGCTAAAAGGTCTAATAACATGTTAATGAAATATTTCTTCCTAGGATTACATTTAAAGTTTACCAACAAAAACACCCAACTCTTTAAAAAGTATTTAAATCTATATTTATTCATGTTTTATATTACAATAAATGACATTTCAAAGTCTTACAATAAATGTCACTTGCTGTTTTGCTATTCAGCGATGGAATGCAGGAGAGGCAAAGGATTAAAGTAAAGAAATTGATAAAAGCAAACCTGTCAATGTTTACGCGTAAAGAAAGGGGCTTTAATTAAAGGGAAACCAGAATATTTTTTTTGGTCAGCTTTACATCATTTTTTTTTTTTTGGAAAGTTTACAAGTTTGTACACTGATGTTTTATATCCCTGGTGCCCAGCCTGCCATCTGAGGGCCACATGTGGCCCTTTGGTAAATGTTGTACACAGGGCCACAGTTAGGGGGGGCCCACCAGTCCTCCTGTAGGGGGCCGGGCACAGAGGAGGGCCAAACAGCACAGGGAATCGGTGTGGTCGGGCAGAGGGGCAATTACAGAAGGAAGCCCTGTGCGGTACCTGTGCCAGCAGCTGAAAGCCAGTTTCTCCACCTCTTGCCAGCTTTCAGCTGCTGCAGGGAGGGACACAGACACAGGGCATTATTCCTGTAACTGCCTCTCCTACACCAGTGGTCCTCAACTCCGGTCCTCGGGGCCCACTAACAGGCCAGATTTTAAGTAATACCTTGGGGAGATGCAGACTAGAATACTGCAATCACTGAGCAGCAAATGAGATCACCTGTAATGTAATTTCGTTATCTTGCAAACCTGGCCTGTTATGGCGCTTTTCTACTGCATGGAACCGAACGGTTCGGCTCGCATTTGTGCTTTTCCACTGCTGGTACCGCATGGTACGGTGTAGGAAAGGTTCGGTATGGTACGGCGGCGCTTTTCCACTACATGGAACCGAACGGTACGGCTCTCTAAAACAGTACCACCTCGGTTGTGGTTCCAAGAGGTACCATACGCGGTACCATATCCCACAATCCTTTGCATGCAGACACTACTAGCCACTGATTGGTCATAGAATCGTTGTTATCCCACCCACTTAACTTTAGTACTACTTTAGTGGAAAAGCAAACCATACCAAACCGTACCAAACCGTTCCAACACCGTACCATGCGGTACCAGCAGTGGAAAAGCAAACTGGGCCAAGCAGGGCCGAGTAGAGCTGAGCCAGTACTTGCAGTGGAAAAGTGCCAGTGGGCCCTGAGGACCGGAGTTGAGGACCACTGTCCTACACGGATCCCCCTCCCTGTTCTGCCTGCTTCTGATCACCCCTCCCACAGCGCTGAAGGCTTCCATGTCCTGTAAGCCCCCGTTCACACTGGGGCGACGCTACTTCGCACCGCGACCTCCGAGGTCGCGGTGCGAGCAGCGCGCGGCGACCTCGGAGCGGCCGCCACGGACTTCATAACATTGAAGTCTATGACGGTCGCCTCCTGGTCGCCCCAAAGAAGCTCCGGACCCTTTTTCTGAGTCGGAGCGACTTGTGTCGCTCCTATCAGAACGGGTCCGCAGCTTCCCTATGGGAGGCGACCTGCGGCGACCTGTGAGGCGACCAGGTCGCCTCACAGGTCGCCCCAGTGTGAACGGGGGCTAAAACAAAAAACAAACTGTAAAAACAAAATAATAATAACAATAAATAACAAAATAATAATTAAACATTGTAATAAATAATAATAAAAAAAATTGTAAAATAAAATAATTTTAAACACTTTTAACATTTTAAAAAAAAATTATATATATCTTTTTTTAAATGTAAAAAACAATTAAGGGCTAATTTACACAAGTTTTCTGTTATGTTTGTGTTTGCTAACAATGATTTTAGTGTATTTTTTTGTAAAAATATTGATATATTTGGGGGGGGGGGGGGCTGCCAAGTAGGCTGTACAGGGCCCCGTGATTTCTAACAGCAGCCCTGGTTGTAAGTCTCTCTGTAGAGGGAACATTGATTGGGGTAATAGCATTGATCTCTACTAGCCCTATGTTCCCAGTTTAGTATTGTCTTCTGCAGCATATCCCCAGCCAAGAGGGGAAAAAGATCGAGGACCTATCTTCCCAGAAAGGTACACGGAGGGGAAAAAAAAGGGGGGGGGAGAGTGGAATAATGGTGGACTTTTAGGGTACCATAAATAGTGTGTATAGTCAGATAAAAAGATATTTTTAAATATTTTATTCAAAACATTAAAATCATAACAGAAAGGACATACAAAAATACAAAACAAATACATTTCAACCACTAATCTTCCCAAGGTGGGAATTCAGAGTTCCAGGCGTATATCCCTCAACATGTTTCACAGTAAGGACCGCTTCTTCAGGAGGATTTTTAAATAATATGCTTGTTCTGGAGCCAATGGCCACCATGAATCGCACCCACTTGGCCTAGCCACCATATAACCTCTCACCGGCGGGCATGGGAGACGTGTAAACAAGGTACATGTAAAAACAAAATCAATAATCCACCACCAGAGGGCAAATGCAGACAGACTCGGAGGGAAGGACACATTTGGAACCAGATAGCAAGCTGGTAAGCAGTATCATGTAGTAAATCCAAAGGGGGCTTGGCCTCATCCCATACTTCCAAAAGAGGAACTGATTCCGCTGTCCGAATAGCACAGCCCTGGAGGGGGAGCATAAATAGCAGCTAGTCTGTAAAAAAAAGATAAGATAAGCAATATATAGAGTAGTGGAATATTGCTGCTTGCATATAAATGAAAACCGGGGAAACCTGATCCAATCACCGGGGGGGGGGGGGTCGAATGTTAGTGGGGAATAGGGATTGGAACAGAGAATCAGCAACCAAGAAAACAAAAAGTGATGTGATGTAAAAAGTGAATGATTGGGAAACGATCAATAAATTGTCATTGTTTCATACCACTTTATCAGCTGCATGCCACTTGCCTCATTCAAAGTTTACCCATGGCTTACAGGTTTTTTCCTACTAGTTGATTTTTATTCTTGAGGAGTCCTAATATGTGTCGGTCCTGCTCAGTGCAGCTGATTGGAGGGGAGGGATCCAAGCTTTTCAATAGTATATATATATGGTGGCCTCAGTCTGTCGGTATACTACCATAACTGCAGCCTGTCCATATACTACGTTATCCTCAGCCTTTCCATATACTACCCTAGGCTCAGCCTGTCCATATACCAACATAGCCTATCCATATACTACCTTATCCTCAGCCTTTCCATATACCACCCTAGGCTCAGCCTGTCCATATACTTCCATAGTCTGTCCATATACTACCCTAGCCTCAGCCTGTCCATATACTACCCTAGCCTCAGCCTGTCCATATACTACTCTAGCCAGTCTATATACTACTCTAGCCTGTCCATATACTACCCTAGCCTCAGCCTGTCCATATACCACCCTAGCCTGTCTATATACTACCCTAGCCTGCCCATATACTACCCTAGCCTGCCTATATACTACCTTAGCCTGTCCAAATACTACCCTAGCCTGCCCATATACTACCCTAGCCTGCCCATGTACTACCATAGCCTGCCTATATACTACCCTAACCTGTCCATATACTACTCTAGACTGTCCATATGCTACCCTATCCTGCCTATATACTACCCTAGCCTGTCCATATACTACTCTAGCCTGTCTATATACTACCCTAGCCTGTCTATATACAGCCCTAGTCTGTCCATATACTACCCTAGCCTGCACATATACTACCCTAGCTTGCCTATATACTACCCTAGCATGTTTATATACAGCCCTAACCTGTTTATATACTACCCTAGCCTGTCCATATACTACTCTAGCCTGTCTATACACTACCTAGTTTGTTCATATACCATCCTAGCCTGTCTATATACTATGCTAGCCTATCTATATACTACCCTAGCCTGTCAATATACCTGCCGACCACGGCTGGCATGAGAAAGCGAGCTGGTGCCACCACTATTTGTCTTCAGGCTGAATCCAGAGGCGCACGTGTCCATATACTACCCTAGCCTGTCCAAATATTACCCTAGCCTTAGCCTGTCCATATACTATCCTAGCCTCAGCCTCTCCATATACTACCCTAGCCTATCCATAAATTACCCTAGTCTGCCCATATACTACCCTAGCCTGCCTATATACTACCCTAGCCTGTCTATATACTACCCAAGCCTGCCTATGTGCAACCCTAGCCTGTCCATATACTACCATAGCCTGTCTATATACTACCCTACCTTGTCAATATACTACACTAGCTTGTCTATATACTACCCTAGCCTATCTATATACTACCCTAGCCTGTTTATATACTACCCTAGCCTGCCTATATACTACCCGAGTCTGTCTATATTCTACCCTAGCCTGTCCATATACTACCCTAGCCTGCCCATATACTACCCTAGCCTGTCCATATACCTGCAAACCACAGCTGGCATGAGGAAGCGAGCCGTTGCCACCACTATTTGTCTTCAGGTTGGGTCCAGAGACACAGGTACGGGCCTGTGGACCACGGCTAAAGTAATAGGTGGAGGGGTGCTTCAAAAATCTTCACCTTGCCATTTCCACTGTATACATGGGCAGGCCAAAGGGGGTGGGGTTGGGGACGGAGCCAGTGGCGAGGGGGGGGGAGTAAGCAAAATTAGGTGTCAAAAATCCTTGCGCCAGCCCTGCCCTTTGGTAATGTCAGGAGCTGCATTTAAGGCCCTCTTTCGCTCATAAGTTGACAACCACTGTTTTCTATTGTTGTTTTCATAAGTGGTATACAATTTTAGCTTAAAAATTTAAAAATGGAATTACATTGGTTATCTATTGCAATAAAACAGTCACTGTTTACATGCTAGCAGGAACCCTCTGAGACATGAAGGCCCAGGACAAGGGTTGGGCGGGAGGGGCGGTTGCCCTGGGTGCAATGGTTTACTGTAGGGATGGGGACGGCTTCCTTCTGTTCCAAGGCTGACAGGAATAATGACAGTGGCAGTGATTTTAAGAAGTGAGTGGCTGCTGGGTGTAGGAGCCCCTAAGCAGCACATTATGAATGAGGGAGGGGGGTGCAGTTTGGCATCTTGCCCTGGGTGCTGGATGACCGTGTCCTAGAATTGGACATTTGCATATCTAGGATGTCCACTTTGATAAAAGTGAAGGTAGGACAGGTCCCTGCTTTAAGTCATATTAGTAGATCTTTAGCTAAGATTTTTTTGTTTGAGACAGATTCTTGTAGGTTTTGAACTCCCAACTATATCTCAACCACTCAGCTTCCGTCGCTACACTAGTCATTGAAGGTGGGACACTCCCTCCTTTGGGGCATTCTAGCAGAACTCAAGCCTAAACCTTTATTTTGGGACAGAGTGTTGTAGGTTTAGAACTGTCACCCAGCAACTTAGTTTCCGACACTTGGATAGTCATTGATGCTCTTCAATCTCAAACAGCCTCTACTAGCTTTCTCCAGAGGATGGACATGTTACTCCTTTGAGTCATTCTAGTAGAACTCAAGCCAAAACCTATTTCTTTTTGGGACAGCTTTAGCTTCCGTCACCCCACAAGTAATTGAAAGCCACCAATCTCAAACAGCCTCTACAAACTGATGAAGTCCATTGGACGTAACACTTAAGGTGGAGTTATCCTTGAGTAACGTCATCATGCTAGCTGGCAGCTGATGTATAAGCATACCTAGTTAGGGACTACATTGTATGTTAGAGGATGACAGGATTAAACACTCAGCACTGTTTGTTGTAGAGCCCTGCATTTTAATAAATATTTTTGGGAAATAGTGATTACTATGTTTCTCTCTGCTTTACTGAGATTTTGGAAAACGGCACTGAGAGATCTGGTTAATGGAGGAAAAAAATACGTGCAAGTATGTTTAATCTGCTTTCTTTAGGTATTGATTTTGAGGAGCAGTGGGAACTATATATTTTTTCTGCTTTTGAGGATCTTGAGCACAGAGAATTTGTTTATGAAGTGCCAGCTTACCCCCTATTACTTAGAGGTCCATTTTGTGCAGTTTTTGATGACTTAGGTATGGACAACTGAATTAAGATTAAATGATCAGAGGATAGTTCCCTGAAAATTCTTAAAGGGCCAGCTGACCTCCTATGATTTAGAGGTCTCTTCTTTGTGGTGAGCATTATAACATAAGTGTAGGCCAAGGTATACAGCATCAGGGATTTTTAGAAATTGTTGTGCTAAATGGAGTATCGTGGTTACATAAATTTGAAGGCCTCTGAGGCCGGGTTCACACTAGCTGTGGCTGCGGGTTGCAGCAGGGGTACAGTGCGTCCCTGGTTTCCGTTTTCAGGTGCAAACCAGGTCCAAATTTTTGCTTGAATTCGGACCTAAAGGTGAGCCAAAGGCGCACAGGATCCTTTCCCAGTGTGGACCGCGACCTCCCCAGAAGTGTGAAAACTGGCTCCACTGAGAATCGGTCACAGTCTCCTGTCATGCGAATTGGATTTAGGGAAACCCGCATTTATTTCATATAAGTATAAACCCAGCCTAAGTGGAGTTTCATTTTTAATAGGATCACCGTTTAAAAAAAGTTAATGCTACAAACATATATTCTTGGAATATGTTTATAATGTGGTTATCTCTGTCACTTTATCATTATTGATATTTTGTATACACTCGTAGGCAGGTGAAGTCTATTTCCTCCACTGCAGGTGGCGGTATGCTCTGCTCCCAGACTGCCAGGCTTCTGGGTATTTATGGGTTGTTTCCCCGCCTTCTGGTCCCTGCTTACCCAGGGATTGGTGGAAATTCCATAAACATGCAGGCTGCAGCCTCTGTTCTTCCACCCACTATGTTCTGGAAATATCCAGAGAGTTCCAGAAGACAGGGGGAAGTAAAAGAGCCTTTGAAGCACCGCAAAGCCTCCTAACCAAATTAACACATGCTCCTCTGCCTACAGGGGAGCCAAACTATATATACCTAGACTAGCAACTGTAGGCGTGCTACATGTATATGGTGTCATGTTTCACATTAAGTGCAAGCAGCTGGAATGAATAGGGTTTTATAAGTAACTTCTCAGTTAACATGTCTCCCTTTTGGGCCATGCCAGCATAACTTAAACCAAAACCTTTACTTAGGACTAGGATCCTAATTTCTTTAAAGCGGAGTTCCACCTTCAAAAACGTTTTTGAGATAAAAATACCCCCGGGACAGTCAGGGCTAGTACATTTCACAATGGATAGCCTCTGAACTGTCCCCGGGTCGCACTTACCTTTTAGAAGAAATACTTACCTTGAAAATTTCTTCTCCAGCGCTGCCATCTCAGGTGTGGGCAGCTGAAGCCAGAGCATCCTCTTCAGTGTCCTCTTCTGTGTCCTCTTCAGTCCCAGAATGCCCTGCATCGGCCCCGGAAGTGACGAGCGTGCCCAGAAGCTGTTTAGCAGCGAATGACGCGCCTGCACCGAAACTGACGAGCGGGGCTGGTGCAAGCTCATTGACTCCTGGGAGCGATGACATTCAGCTCCCAGGAGTCAATGCAAGCAGGAAGTGACGGCACAGGCCACGGCCACAGAGGGAGGAAGAGGAAGGAAGGTAAGTATATTTTCTTCAAAAACAAGGTAAGTAAACAAAAAAAAAATCCTCATTATGCATTTCTTTTTCAGGTGACACAGAGCAAGCGGATGGGCCAAAGTCACTTTTGAGAGTGGAACTCCGCTTTAAGGATTCGTGAATGGGCAAAATGAAAATGTCTCTTAAAGTTTATTTAAAACCAAAACTTTTTTTGTTAAGCCAATTTTGGGTTTTGACCCCCTGTCGGATTTATAATCCAAATAAGAGTTATAATTCAAATCAGGACATGACAGGAGTTTGTTAACAAACTCCTGCGCACCTTTATTTGGCAGGGGAAACGAGCAAGATGCGCATATTTACATATGATACGACATAAATCAGTTGGTGGGTTGGGACTACCAAGCCTTGAGGACTATTACCATGCATCCCGTCTGGCTCCTTTACAGTATTGGTTTACCCATAGAACCCATAAAATATCTCTCCCGTGGCTTCCGATAGAAGCTGCACTATCCAACTCACAGGATTTATATACATTACTTTTGGCAGACATGTGGAAACCTTTAACAATTCAGATCCTCCCGCTAACAATAAGAGCTTCTTTACAGTCTTGGCGTTATTTAATCGCCCAATTACAGTCACAACCACAGCAAAATAACATATCAGTTCCCATACCCTTATCAACTATGAGCATTTTGCTTCCTTGTGTTCACATTAATAAATTGGTAGCAGCAGGTATTGACACAGTCACTCAGTTGTATCAAGATAATACTATTAAATCCTTTGCAGCCCTTCAACGAGAATATTCGCTCACCCACCAGGCTGTTTTTGCTTACATTAGCATAGTGAGCTTCATATCTAAACATCCACTCCCTAAACTTGAAATCCCTCAATCACTTTGGAAATATCTTACAGATCCAAATTCCAAGTTTAAAGGGATATCGCTATTTTATAATCAATTACAGCAGAAACTTATCTTTTTAAAATCATCTTACATGATGAAATGGGAAAGAGACCTCGGTTTGTCCTTCTCCAACGAGCAATGGAGATGGGCGATACGTATGTCTTATAAAGCAACACAATGTGTTACACACTGGGAACAATTTCAGAAAATAGTTACTAGATGGTACCTGACTCCCTACCGCTTGTCCACAATATACCCTAAATATGATTCATTGTGCTGGCGTAAGTGTGACCAAACTGGCACAATTTTTCATATATTCTGGTCCTGTAAAGGTCTCATTAGTTTCTGGAGGAAAATCTTTGAAATACTTTCTGAAGTCTCGGGTATACTGATCAAACCCGAACCCGCAATAGCGCTACTATTTTTAGGTATTGAAAACATACCATTTGATATCAGAACGGTGTTTATACACATATTGATAGCAGCCAAAACGGTTATCGCTAGATGTTGGAAACAACCTACAGCCCCTTCCCATATAGAGGTAATAAGTTTAGTTAACCAACACTTCTCCTTGGAAAAAGCATATGCCAATTCTGTGTTCCGTAGTAATAAATTTCATAGTGCTTGGCTCCTCTGGCAACAAAGTCCCTACTTTCATAGTGTTTAATGGAATATTAACGCCGGTTCATGGTGTGACTCAAAGCATGATGGTATTTTCCTAGGTGTTTCCTAGGTATTTCCTAGGTATTTACTGGGTATTCTCTTAGGTCTTGAACGTATACAGTACTGAATCTTTACGTTTCCTGTTCTTGCCATATATAATGACATAATGTATTGTAATCTACTAACATACTTACATTTATAGTTTTTTTTTTTTCATTATGTTTTTTATTCATTATTTTAATTTATTATGCTTTTTATATGTTTGTCTTCCTTTTGTGAAAATCAAATAAAAATTAATTAAAGCAAATCAGGACATGACAGTAAGACAATCCCACAACATTTGAAATATATAGAAAATGGAGAAGATATATACACCTATCAATCCAACTTTAAGAGTTTGTGGAAAGGGAAAAAGGGAAGAGAAACATGTAAGGTGACCGTGTAAAATTAAATATTTATTTACATTGTGTATTCTGCCTTCAATCCCATAATAACAAATAAAGAAGAGACATTGTTGGGAAATACCAGTGAATAGAGAATCCTTTCAGAAAACAACAAAGCGGTAAAAGAAGAGAATTAAAAAAGGTGGAGGAGAGCGGAGGCGTGGGTTCAGCTGCAATACATCAATTTGAAAAGTGGATTCATAATATGGGAATTTTCATAGGTGTGCACAACCTATTGTTTTAGGGGGTGCACCCCAAAGCTCAAACACATGTGTGTGTGCATGTGTATATATACTGACGGTGTCAGTAGAACAGTGGATGGTGTAATTAAGGGCAGTAGACGGTGTCAGTTGTTTTTATTTTTTATTACTTTTTTTTATTTTTACAATTTTTTTAGGAGACCCATTGGGGGCTTTGGTGAAATAACAGGGTTCTAAACGGGGGGGGGGGGGATCTGCACCATACAGGGTGATTGGGGTGTTCCCAGGCACATCTGGCACACCCTGTGTGCACACCTATGGGAATTTTGGTTATATAAAATCCATATAGCCTATCGGGCAGTGATGGCGAACCTTGGCACCCCAGATGTTTTGGGACTACATTTCCCATGATGCTAGTGCACTCTGTAGCGTAGTTGAGCATCATGGGAAATGTATTTACAAAACATCTTGGGTGCCAAAGTTCGCCATCACTGCCTTAGGGCATGGAACTGGTCTATTTTTATCAGTGATAATTGCTACCACTTGTTCCAGGCACATAATGTCATTTAGGGCTTCAACCCATTCTGCCAATGTGGGGACCATTTGGGGCCAGAGTTTCAAAATTACTATCTGCCATGATGAAAAATTTCAAGATTGAGTTGTTCACAACATTTAGACAACCTGAGATAATCAAAAGTAACATTACCTGTAGGGTATTCGTTTGATTAGTAGAGTCACATTCATTAAATTCCCAGACAGAACCTTGTTCCAAAACGGGGCAATTAGGGGCATCTTAAATATGATACCAATACAGCGTGTTCCGTAATTCATGTACACAACAAATTGCATGTGTAGTTCTACTCCCTTGGGAGCTGCTGGTTACGGATTCCACAGGGTTACCCTTAGCAACAACATCACAGTTTAGCATTTTCAAAGTGCTTTGGCTCAGTCAGGCAACAGTCCAGGGGTTTTGTTTTTTTTGTAGTTGTATTTGAGAACTTGGACAGGAGAAGGAATGAGTGGGATACTCTAACTTGAATGAACCATGCACTATTTGCTGGGTTGTCTAGACATAACTGAATGCAGCAAGGCCGCTGCTTCACCTTGTCACTAGCTGTGAAGAAGAATTTAATGAACTTGAATTGCTCTGTGAAGGGCTCAACTAGGCACCCCCTTTATCCATATTCTTCAGGGTTCTACACGGCACCCCCTTTACTGTACTTCTCTCTGTGTGAGCTAGCTCCTTGATCCCCTGACATCATTGGAGTGGTCCCCCTTCCTGGGTCGACCCTTTGGCAAAGTCCCTTGGTATTCACGGACACTGTTTTTCCTGAGAGACTCTGCCAGTAGCTCCACCATCAGCTACTCTGGATCCTCTGCAGCTCAGCTCCACACCTGGTTCACTAGGCCAACTGCCTAAGACCACCTTCCTCACACACAGCAGGAGGAGAGACAGCTGTCCACCTCCTCCTGGTACTCTGCTTCCCGCCAAAGACGCCCTGTCACATGCCCCCTCAGCTTTTATGAGCAATCTCAGGATGTTTTTCAAGAATGCCCTCCCACTGGGACTCCCATAAAAGCTAATGTGTCACTGGCTGGATTTCCTCCACTGTCCAACAAGCTCCTTCATTGGATGCAGTGGGGATACTCCCTAAGACCCAGTGAATCACACCTGGAAACATGTAAAAGCTGGCAGTGAACTTGGTGTTGAGTTGTTCACATTAAGGTCAACACAGAGGACAAGGGGGCACTCTTTACGTCTAGAGGAAAACAGATTTAGTCTCCAAATACGGAAAGGTTTCTTCACCGTAAGAGCTGTGAAAATGTAGAATAGACTCCCTCCAGGGGTGGTTCTGGCCAGCTCACTAGATTGCTTTAAAAAAGGTCTGGATTCTTACCTAGGTGTACATAATATAAATGGGTACTAAATTTTTTTTTAGGTAAAGTTGATCCAGGGAATATCCCATTGCCTCTCGGGGGATCAGGAAGGATTTTTTCCCCTGCTGTAGCAAATTGGATCATGCTTTGCTGGGGGTTTTTTTTCGCCTTCCTCTGGATCAACAGCGGAGATAGGATTGTGTATACAAGATTGTATGGTTGGGTTTTCAATGCTGTTTTTTTTTTTGGTTGAACCAGATGGACTTGTGTCTTTTTTCAACCTGACTAACTATGTAACTATGTAACTATGTAATAGGCAACCTAATAGATCAGGCTCCCCTGATAAGCAGAAGGAGCAATCAATGCATTTACCCAGCACCTACCCACCTAGGAGGGTGCTACTCATGTGAAAATAATTATATATTGTAAAACATCTGTGACAAATTGTAGCTAAATCACAAAAGAATGAAGGCAAAATCAATATAACACATTCATATATGCAATGTATCTATTCACAAGTGAATATGAAAAAAAGGGGAATCCCTACCATATGTGGATATATAGGAGCTCTGTTCCTGGTGGCAGTGTCAGTAAATATCTGGAGCAGAGGGGCAGATCCTGTGTAGCTGTCATGTACCTAGTTGAGCCCAAGTCGACGAGAGGGCTTCCCTTACACTTCTTGTCTCGTTTCCCCTGGGGTTGAAGATAGGGTGTAACAGGGCACAGAGTAGCACAGTGGCCTGTAGAAGATCCGGGCTGGGAGATATTGTAGCAGATGTGAAACTGGAGACAGGCAAGCTGGCAGATGCACAATCTCAAATGCGTGGTCAGACAGGCAGGAATTGGCAACAATAGATTCAGAATGGATTACTGCGCTTACTAAGGAAGAAGAAAAGAGGCTGCAGGCACTCCAATACAACAATATTGTTACTAACTTATATAATCCTTATATGTGCCGCGCTCAAAATTTATAAAGTCAGGTTCCTCCCACTTATATAATGATTAAAGTGTAACTACTTGAAAAACTGCTGAGTGCATATAGTGTAAACATCAAACGAATGTGATATGTATCATCGCATAATAGGAAACATAGATCTCCCAATGCATAAAAACTTATACTATTCCTGAATCGGAAGTCACCCTTTTACATTTAAAGATGATAGTAAACAGAATAGAAACGTCCTTAGTGCATACTGTGCAAAAAAATATTAATGTCCAAAGTCATTAAGGAACTGAGTATCAATGTCCTATACAATGTGGGGGTCATTGTACCTCTCAATGAGTATTGACCACCTCCACAATTTGTAGACAGCTCACACAAAAACAGTATAAATGTGATATTCCACCAAAACAAATTAAAAACTTATATTAAGATGCAATTGTAAAGTCCACTTAGTGAAGAAACAGTGTCCAAACAGTGGGAATGTTGATCTCCTAGTGTATGTTCACCAAGTCCACTAAATACACCAAGTGTAATTCCAAGTGAAAGAGCAGGTAAATATCCACCAGTGTAGATGCCACCACAATAGACTCAGGAGCTCTTACTGGAACATGTGGACTCTTTATGCCTTTGGCACAGTCATGCAAGCAATAGGTTAAAGGTCTCGTAGAAAACAAGCATCACCGATTAACCTTCTTCTCTGGTAGACTCATTCACTCAGATATGCATCCTTTCCTCAGGACCCAGGTACTCAGAAAACAAAAGAAAGCCTCCACCTAGTGTAACTCCTGCATTTCTTGTTTGTCTGAGGAATACTATATCGAATGATCTGTCGTCCGTTTTTTGTTGCATGCTAGTCTCATGTGGAAAGTGAAGAGGTTACTTTCATACGAAAATTCCCGTACGACAGAATTCTACTTCAGAAGTGATGTCATGTGTTGAATTATTTTGTATGTGTTCTTTTGTTTCTGAGCATGCCTAGTCTTGCTCTTAAGATTTTTTTCAGACGAAAACTGTACTAATTAAGTGAAAATCAGACGTTGTGTTGACGTACGATAAAAATTCTATAGCCTGCACATCCAGTTTTTGTCGTCCCAAAAATTGGTAATCGGCTGTCGAAAGCACTATACTAATAATCCGAAAATTGGCAGATCGTTTGTTGGACGAAATTTTCCTTCCGATTTTCTTATCATGTGTACGAGCCTTTAGGCTCCTCCTTAGCTGAGGTGTACTGATCAGCTAAGGATGTAGTAGGAGGAGAGAATCATTATATAAACCAAGCGCACACTCTACATGCCAGCTACAGATGACGCTACAGATGACGCCCAGTGGGAGGGCGAAACTCGTCTAGCAAAGTAAGAGCGTACAACGTCATATCCGGCCAGTGGAACGCACACTGCACATCGCAGTAACCACAGAGCCGCACACAGTAGATATCTGAGGATTCCATTGATTTTAATATAAGTGGATACTTTCTTTAACCACTTTAAGACTGCTCACATTGCTGCTACTGCAGCAAGGTGGCAGCCCTGTGTCCAGCAACGTAGACCTACGTCAATGGATTCCTCCCTGTCTCGGCGGCGCGCGCGCACCGCCGGAGGCTCGCTCCTACGCGCCGCCAGAGGCTCACTCCCGCTGTGTTTAGACACAGCAGGAGTTGGGCTGGAGGAGGAGAGGCAGCGATCACCGTCTCTCTCTTCCCCGATCGTCGGGGAAAGAGTGAGAAAATCTGCCCGCTTGTGTAAACAAAGCAGGCGGATCTTCTCAGTGACCGACAGGAGGAGATCACAGGATTCAGCATAGCTGAACCTGTGCTCTCTGTCTGTGTCACAGAACCCCCTCCCCCCACACACGTCAGTAAGCATGAGGCACACATTTAACCCCTTGATCACCAACAGTGTTAACCCCTTCCCTGCCAGTGTCATTATTACAGTAACAGTGCCTATTTTTAGCACTGATTACTGTAGTAATGTCACTGGTCCACCCAAAAGTGTCAAAAATGTCAGTTAGGGGTCCGATCTGTCCGTCGCAATGTCACAGTCCTGCAAAAAATCGCAGATCGCCGCCATTACTAGTAAAAAAAACAAAAAAAACAATAAACATGACAAATCTTTCCCGTAGTTAGTAACTTTTGCGCAAACCAATCAAAATATGATTATTGCGATTTTTTTTTTACCAAAAAATATGTAGCAGAAAACAAATTGGCCTGACATGTTAAAATTTTTTTATTTTTATTTTTTTTTTGGGAAATGTTATATATCAGAATGTGAAACATATTTTTTTTTTTTTCAAAATTGTCGCCCTTTTTTTCAAAAATTTAATTTTGCACAGGTGATCAAATACCACCAAAAGAAAGCTCTATTTGTGGGGGGAAAAAAAGGACGTAAATTTAATTTGGGTACAGCGTTGCACGACCACGCAATTGTCCGTTAAAGTAACGCAGTGCCGAATCGCAAAATATGGCCTGGTCAGGAAGGGGGTAAAATCTTCCGGTCTTAAAGTAGTTAAAAATACACTCATTGAGAATTTTTTTTTTCAAAGACATATAGCTAATTACATTTTGGCCTAAATATATGACAAAAATTGAATATTTCGGATATTTTTTAACTGTCAAAGTAGAAAATGTAAATTTTTTACAAAATGTTCGCCCTTTTTTATTAATACTGCAAAAAACAAAAAGTGCACAGGTGATCAAATACCACCATAAGAAAGCTCTGTTTGTGGGAAAAAAGGACGTAAATTTTGTTTGAGTATATCATTGCATGACCGCACAATTGTCAGTTAAAGTCACGCAGTGCCAAGTTGAAAAAAGTGGCCTGGTCATTAAGCAGCAAAATCCTCCGGTCTTAAAGTGGTTAATAAAGTGAATTAAAACATATTTCACTATGGTGAGTCCTTTTTCCTCGTGTCACTGAGGAGGAATTATCGGCCAACAATAGGGCATAGCAACCCCGCACAGACTCTGTGGTACCTGCAGTGGGACATCTTTTAGCACACAGGCTCTGGTTTAACCACTTAAGCCCCGGAAGATTTTACCCCCTTCCTGACCAGGGGGTATTTTGCGATTCGGCACTGCGTGAATTTAACGGACAATTGCGCGGTCGTGCGACGCTGTACCTAAACGAATTTGGCGTCCTTTTTTTCCCACAAACAGAGCTTTCTTTTGGTGGTATTTGATCACCTGTGCGATTTTTTGATCACGCGCTATAAACAAAAAAAGAGCGTCAATTTTGCAAAAATAGCAATATTTTTCACATTTTTTTATATGAAATTCCCCCCAAAAAAATGTAAAAATCAAAATTTTTTAACATTTTCGGCCAATTTGTTTTATGCTACCTATGTTTGGTAAAAAAAATCGCAAAAAGCGTATTTTGATTGGTTTGCGCAAAAGTTATCGCGTTTACTAACAAAGGGAAAGATTTTTGTCATTTTTGTTGTTTTTTTTTAACGCGTAATGGCGGCGATCTGCAATTTTTTTTTGCGGTACTGCGACATTGGGGCGGACAGATCGGACCCTTGACTGACATTTGTGACACTTTTGGGGGTCCCAGTGACATTTCTACAGTAATCAGTGCTATACATATGCACTGTTACTGTAAAAATACACTGGTAGTGAAGGGGTTACCTTTATTTGGGAGGGAGGGGCTGTGTGTGTCCCTAGGGGCGTGCTTTCTACTGTGATTGGCTGTGGCTTCAGCTGTAAGGACACTGATCAACGGATCTACATACTAGATCCGTGTGATCAGTGTCTTTACAGCGAGGAGAATGACAGGTGGCTTGTTTACATCAGGTCCGCTGGTCACACGCGCGGGGGGGTCCGTGACCACGCGGGAGCGCGCCTCCGGCAGCGCGCGCTCGCTCCCTAGACCCTCACAGGCAAGCGACGTAGACCTACGTTAGTTTGCCTGTGAGGGGCTGACCGCCGACGTAGATAGTCGTGCGGCGGTCGGCAAGTGGTTAAAGCTGTTCCGGTGACAGGGCCATCTTACCGAATGGGCACCCTGGGCAATTGCCCGGTGGCCCCACTTGCCCAGTGACCCAGCCCCAGCCAAGCATTAGTCCCGATTCCCGTGTGCATCCTGCCGATGAACTTAGCAGGTGGCAAGCACCTGTCGGCCCTGCGCTGCTGTCAGGCCACTTGGGCCATGGAGGGGAGCCACAACTGCAGATATGCCTGTCCACCTCCATGGGAACAGGCACACACAGGACAGTCGAGTCTGACTCCCGTACGTTTGTGTTCACCGGACTCAGCCACCAAACTTGGAAGCTGTCATTAGCCTGGCACTGCTGTACCAATAAATATAGCCTTATCGAAAATTTGCATTTTTATTCTAGTGGGTGATTGTGTAGGCGGGGCCCCAGTGCACTGCATTGCCCGGGGCCATTTAATGCTCTTAAGTAGGGATGATCGAACTTTTCAAAAGTTCGGTTTGACCAGAACACCCGAACTTCCCGAAAGTTCGGCCCGGATTTCAGAACCCCATTGAAATCAATGGGACCCGAACTTAGGTAATCAAAAAACACAATTTTGAAGCCCTAAAACCCAATAAATGCCCCTAAAAAGTGCCTAGGGTTCTAGGTCATGCCCCAGGGACTATTAATCACACAAAAAAAGTTCTTAAAAATTGTCATTTTTGATAGAGAGCCAATTATTGAAAAAATTAAAAAAAAAAAAAAAATTAGATTTCTTTGGATTTAGTGTCTGGGGGGTCTAAAAAGTGTACCTGTGAAGTTTCAGCTCTGTAGCATGTCCAGAACCAGAAAAAAAAAAAGTTTGTTTGTATTAGAATTAATATAGAACAGGAATATGGCTCCGCTATTTTCACACCTTGCCGGTTTTGTAGCAAGCGTTTTTTTGGGCATTTTTTTGGGCGTCTTTGGAGGCAGGCATAACATCTGTACTTCTGTGTAGGGGTATATATACACACACACATGTATGTATATATACACCTACACATATATAGGTGTGAAAGTAGCAGAACCCTATGCTTGCGCTAATTAAATAGGCATATGGCTCCGCTCCTATCACACCTATATATGTGTAAGTGTATAAATACATATAAGTGTGTGTGTATATATACCCCTATACAGAAGTTCAGATGTCATGCCTGCCTCCAAAGACCCCCAAAAAATGCCCAAAAAAAACGCCTGCAATAACACACCTGGGCGTTTTTTTGGGGTCTTTGGAGGCAGGCAAAACATCTGAACTTCTGTATAGGGGTATATATACACACACACTTATATGTATTTATACACTTACACATATATAGGTGTTATAGGAGCGGAGCCCTATGCCTGTTAATTATTTAATTAGCGCAAGCATAGTGTTCTGCTACTTTCACACCTATATATGTGTAGGTGTATATATACATACATGTGTGTGTATATATACCCCTATACAGAAGTTCAGATATCATGCCTGCCTCCAAAGACCCCAAAAAAATGCCCCAAAAAAACCCCGCCTGCAATAACACACCTGGGCGTTTTTTTTTGGCGCAGGCATTTTTTTGGGCATTTTTTTGGGGTTTTTGGAGGCAGGCAAAACATCTGAACTTCTGTATAGGGGTATATATACACACAGACACTTATATGTATATATACACATACACATATATAGGTGTTATAGGAGCGGAACCCTATGCCTGTTAATTATTTCATTAGCGCAAGCATAGTGTTTTGCTACTTTCACATCTATATATGTGTAGGTCTATATATACATACATGTGTGTGTATATATACCCCTATACAGAAGTTCAGATGTCATGCCTGACTCCAAACATGTCCTCAAAAAGCCCTATAAACGCCTGCAGCAAAAAGCAGGGTGACCGGTGAGAAGCCATATCCCTGTTCTATAAGTGACCTAAGAGAAACGATCTTTTCTCTATAGCGGTCACCCTGACATGGAAGGGTTTGGTCACCCTGCCATAGCAGTCAGAGTCAGTTCACTCTACACTACACTACGGTCACCCTGGCACTTAACACTTTCCCTACAGAAACTAGATTTTTGAATCTAACTAAAGTAGAAAATAGCACCCTAACTACACTAGATATCCCTTTCCTCACACTAATAATTGCTAAATGACACTTTTGAAGCAGAAGTAACAGAACTGCTTCCACTCTCTTCCACATCCCTGTATTACAATGCTAGGAATTTGGCGGGGCTATCTTATATACTGGGGGGCATATTCACTAATGATTGGCCTCTGGACCCCCTAGTCACTCCAATCACATTCCTAGCATTCTCCTGCCCCCTCAATTGGCTTTTACTAATGGTTCTGGTCCAATCACGGGCTTTTAAAGCCCATTTCCTGTCCCATTGCATTTTGGTTGGTTCTGGTTGCCGAATTCCGAACTTTTTCAGCAAAAAGTTCGGAATTCGGCCGAATTTCGAATACCCAATGTTCGGGTCGAACCAATGGTCGACCCGAACCGTTTGATCATCCCTACTCTTAAGATGGCACTGTCCAGTGAGTAGGGACTCAGCAGGGGAGCACAACTACACAAAGAACAATTTGGTTGGAGCACCACGGCACTTTTCTGCAATTCTTGACAGCACTTTATGAACTATTTTTTGGAGTACATTATATATGCATATATTGCATTGTATTATGCACAGATTGCACTGAGCACTTTTTTATATTTGCCATTGATTATTGTCATTGTTTATGTAATCAGAGTGGATAGTTTTGTGAGCAGCGCTGACACTCCCGTATTTGCATCTTGGAATAAGTCCGTGCCATCAGAGAAGAAAATGTAATAACCTGGTCATTCAGTATATTCTGGTGGTCAGCTGACCTCATTCTTTGGGCACATGCAGTAACTATCCAATAGGATAGTTACTGCATGCTTAGTTTAGTTAGTTGCTTAGTTAATTCCGGGTGGCAACTTTCTTTGGGCAGTGTTTTATAAATACTGAAATAATAGCTAAAAGTGTGTGCTCAATGACATTGCATTGCACTTTCATTATAAAGGGCCAGGAAAAAAAATAACCTAACCCATCAAACAATAGAACCACTACCCCTTCTGTCTTCCCCCTTTCACAGCATTATGTTTATTAATGATGTGCAAGGTCTCTTTAAAGCCGCTTGTTCGCGGAGTTGGAAACATGAGAGGCTTCTCTGCCTTGTGATAAACATGTTCTAAAGATGACTGATTAGAATAAACTCTTTCATTTTTGCTTGTTATCTATTTTTTCACAAGGGGTGAATAATTTCTCTAATTTCCCTGAACTTCACACAGTAATTATATCATCATCAGATGTGTCTTCTGAGATTTTATTTTTAGATCTCAACTAAATGAACTTTAATGAATGCACCTGTCTGAAGGAAACAGGCCCAGCGTAACACGATGACAGCTGCACAATGCTCACTACATGGGTGCAATGTCTTCTCTACTCTACTGCAGCCATGATCAAGGTAGTAGAAACAAAATCATATACATTTAGGTGCCCATTAGTTGCCATTAGTAGCTGAATCATGCAGCAGGGGCCCTACAGTAAACACGACACCCAAAGTAAAATGAAGAATCTGTTCCATTCCAGGTGTTCCCGACAACAAGAGATTTTCCACCTGTACACAATGGGAAAACCTAGACTATCTTCCCTCATAACCCTGGTCCATGTCTGGTCCACATGCTTGGAGCTCAATCTCTTGAAAAGCCTTGCGACTTAACTACTTAAGCCCCGGAAGATTTTACCCCCTTCCTGACCAGGGGGTTTTTTTGCGTTTTTTTACTGCGTGACTTTAACGGACAATTGCGCAGTCGTACGACGCTGTATCTAAACGAATTTGATGTCCTTTTTTTTCCACAAACAGAGCTTTCTTTTGGTGGTATTTGATCACCTGTGCAATTTTTTGATCATGCGCTATAAACAAAAAAGGAGCATAAAATAACAATATTTTTCACATTTTTTTATATGAAATTTCCCCAAAAAAATGTAAAAATCAAAATTTTTTAACATTTTCGGCCAATTTGTTTTATGCTACATATGTTTGGTAAAAAAAATCGCAAAAAGCGTATTTTAAATGGTTTGCGCAAAAGTTATCGCGTTTACTAACAAAGGGAAAGATTTTTGTCATTTTGGGTGGGTTTTTTTTAACGAGTAATGGCGGCGATCTGCGATTTTTTTTGCGGGACTGTGACATTGCGGTGGACAGATCGGACCCTTGACTGACATTTTTGAACCCTTTTGGGGTTACCAGTGACATTACTGCAGTAATCAGTGCTATACATATGCACTGTTACTGTAAAAATGACACTGGCAGGGAAGGGGTTAACTGTATTGGAGAGGGAGGGGTTAAGTGTGTCCTAGGGGTGTGCTTCTAACTGTAATGGGACATGGCTACTATTGTAAAAACAGAGATCAACGGTCCTACATAGTAGAACCGTCTGATCTCCATTTTTACACAGGGGAGAATGACAGGTGGCTTTGTTTACATTAGCCGCCTGCCTTTCACCCTCTCTAGTGTGACTGGCGGACATCGGGTCCGCCGGTCACACGCACGGACTCCTTAGTGAACGAGCCGGGGCGGGCTCGCGCTCGCCCGCTATTGGCTCACAAGCCGGTCACAGGCTAGTGACGTATATATACGTCACTTTGCCTGGCCGGGGCTGACCGCCGCAGTATATGTACTTGCGGCAGTCGCAAGCGGTTAACGTAGTTGCAGGTTAGGGTTCAATAAATCTAACCAATTACCCGAGACCAATGAAACATGTGGAACAAGCCACTTGGCTCGTGACATACTGAGGGGATCAGTGAGTCCAAAAGGAGTCTACAAATAAGCCCATCAATAGTCCGATCGGCAGAGGCACCCATTGTCATATATCAAAGAATAAGTCGGTGTTATCTGGTTTGATGAACATCAAATTTCTTGATTTCACAAATAAAAATGTTCTTGACATTACATTACCACTTCCTGATAAGTGCAATGTCCTGATGTCTTCAGGTTCGGCTTCCATACATCCAGCAAAACCTGAAGAAATCATGACACTACACTTAACATCTGTGTTATCACCAAGAACTGAGGAAGTGGAAATTTAAAGTCATGAAACATTTTTTTGGTGAAACAAAGAAGTTTGGTGTTCATTAAACCTTAGATACAGTATATGACAATGGCTGCCTCTGCTGACCTGACCCCCAACAGGCTTTTTTGGTGGACTCCTTTTAAACTGATTTAACACACCCACCTGAGAATCCCCCAGAGGACCTAGGATCGGTACTCCCATGGCATTGAAAGTGACCACCTTCATCCTGCGTGGTGACAGACTTTTCTCCACTCACATACTTGGAAGGTTGCGTGTTCCCACCCCCTGGGGTGACTGTAGCTTTAATAGCTGGAAGTCATTTTTTTCTCCACATTGTTGAACCCCTTTTTGAGAAAATTATCCTTTTTAACCAATTAACTACACTATCAGGGCTCTCTCTGACCTTCCTCTTTTCTTTTCCAGTAGACACCCCAAGCTGAACCATAGACTATTGGCTAGTTCTCCAGGACCAAACCCCTTGGACCTAAGTTGACCACCACATTCTACCACCACCATCAGGAGGGTGACCACTGGTCATGGTTGGGGATGTATTAAACTTAATCTAATGTTTTAAATCTTGATTTAAGGTTATCTGCTTTATATAAGAAACAGTGGAAACTTGGCTTCTCACCTAGAGTTTATGAAGATAACCAGTCAAGAATGTACATTCATAAACATGTGAACCCGTACTTTCAGTTTGTTACACACTATAGTACCAAAAGTATTTGCACGCCTGCCTTTACACACACATGAAATTTAATGGCATCCCAGTCTTAGTCCGTAGGGTTCAATATTGAGTTGGCCCACCCTTTGCAGCTGTAACAGCTTCAACTCTTCTGGGAAGGCTTTCCACATGGTTTAGGAGTGTGTCTTCCAGAAACGCATTTGTGAGGTCGGGTAATGATGTGGATGAGAAGGCCTGGCTCGCAGTCTCTGCTCTAATTCATCTCTTCTAACTCTAATTGGGTTGAGGTCAGGACTCTGCGCAGGCCAGTCAAGTTCCTCTACCCCAAACTCGCTCACCCATGTCTTTATGAACCTTGCTTTGTGCACTGGTCTAAATCATTTGGTGGAGGGACGATAATGGTGTGGAGTTGTTTTTCAGAGGTTGGGCTTGGCCCTTACTTCCAGTCAAGGGAATTTTTACGGCATCAGCATACTAAGACATTTTGGACAATTTCATGCTCCCAACTTTGTGGGAACAGTTTGTGGTTGGCCCCTTCCTGTTCCAACATGACGGCGCACCAGTGCTCAAAGCAAGGTCCATAAAGACATGGATTAGCGAGTTTTGGGTGTGGGAACTTGACTGGCCTGCACAGAGTCTTGACCTCAACCCTACAGAACACCTTTAGGATGAATGAGTGACTGCAACTGTGAGCTAGGCCTTCTCGACCAAATGTGCTTCTGGAAGAATGGTCAAACTTTCCCATAGACACACTCCTAAACCTTGTGGACAGCCTTCCCAGCAGAGTTGAAGCTTTTGTAGCTGCAAAGAGTGGGCCAATTCAATATTGAACCCTACAGACTAAGACTGGGATGCCATTAAAGATTATGTGCGTGTAAAGGCAGGCATCTTGATACCTTTGCCAATATAGTGTATACGTGCATCCTACACTTCAAGGTTAAATGTGTGTGCTGTTATTGGATTGAGTTGACTGATAACTATTACACATTGTGGACTGCTGGAGGAGAGTGAAAATGTTAATTAACAAAACCTTTAGTTGTCTTTGGTGTAATCCTTAAAAAAAAGAAATCCCCTATTGGTGGGACTTTTAAGGCACTCATAAATACACAAATTTTGAAAAATATAATATTTTATTAGAAAAAACAATATAACAATAAAATATAAAAGGCAAGTAAAGTAATATACATCACATGTGCAATTGGAAATAACCACACCAATTCAGGGAGGAGACTCAGATCCCGACTAGTTTCGGAGTTATACAATTACTCCTTCTTCAGGGGGGAGAGTAACCCTGGATGGTGGTATTCTATGCAGTGATGAATGGCACTATGTACCTGCCAAGATGTATTAAAATCAGGTGCTGTATATGCTCTGCCGAACTTATACTGTGGCCGTGTTCAAGGTATGGTTGAGGTGCTAAGACCCCATACAAATGTATTAAAGAGAAGAGGAATATGCCATTCCTTGGTGGATGGTATTTGAAGGATACCAAGTCAGATCAACTGGATCCCAAATTAAGGCTGAACAGCTTGTTATGATGGTAAGAGGTCTGGGTCGTACCAGACACACCACCCTCGATGTTATCAGCATTAATTTGGGATCCAGTTGATCTGACTTGGCATCCTTCAAATACCATCCACCAAGGAATGGCATACTCCTCTTCTCTTTAATACATTTGTATGGGGTCTCAGCACCTCAACCATACCTTGAACACGGCCACAGTATAAGTTCGGCAGAGCATATACAGCACCTGATTTTAATACATCTTGGCAGGTACATAGTGCCATTCATCACTGCATAGAATACCACCATCCAGGGTTACTCTCCCCCCTGAAGAAGGAGTAATTGTATAACTCCGAAACTAGTCGGGATCTGAGTCTCCTCCCTGAATTGGTGTGGTTATTTCCAATTACACATGTGATGTATATTACTTTACTTGCCTTTTATATTTTATTGTTATATTGTTTTTTCTAATAAAATATTATATTTTTCAAAATTTGTGTATTTATGAGTGCCTTAAAAGTCCCACCAATAGGGGATTTCTTTTTTTGAGATTACATATTGGGATGTGGCACCACCAATAGTACCCAACACAGGTATCCCTTTTTGGTGTAATCCTTTGTCATATGACACATTTTGAGTGGCTGTTATTAGCATTGAGCTCAAGCAGGAGAGGATACCTGACTCCAAATATCCTGGGCACACTTCCATTTGCGGCTGTGATGTCCCATGCTGCTGGTGTAGTGGTCTGTACATAGCACACTGCAGTACACAGCCCCAGAGTGTGTATCCAATATAATGCTTGCAATGGCAAGTACTCATGGGTCTCATGACCACATGGCTGGGCTGTCCACTCAGAAGTTCTTCTTGCTTCTGGGATTCCTTAACGGAAAAAGAAGCCTTAGATGTGCTTCTTATTTGTCAGAACAATCGCATGGCTTCTCTGCCCATTCATTGAGTGCTTTTCATTGCAAGCATTATGATTGATACTCACTCCAGGGTTGTGTATCACAGTGTAGGGACTGCCAGGGGCTGACTGGCAACTTTTGGCCCAGGGGGCAACTACAAACCAGAGGCCCCTATCCCACTCTCCCTCTTCCTGGCCTCCTCCTGACCCCCATTCCAGGCTGAAGCTCTGCTCCAGGTACTCTCTACTTACTGGTCGAATCTGGGTTACCGACCTGGCCACCAGGCGGGTTGGTGGGAAGCTAGGACAGCTCGGTCAGGGCTGGCCGAGGGGAGGAGAGTCTCCTGTGGGACATGGAACTGGCCTCTGCTCAGACACAGTTTACAACATCCATGTTGGTGGGGGGGGCCTGAGCTCTGTCCCTGTCTTCATCCCGCACTCAGTAGGTCAGCGGCAATGTTCCCTTTAAGCTGCGCGCATGCATGGACGCGCAGTCTAATTGCAGGTCCCGCGCAGCACAAATTCAGACCGCGCAGCCGCAGACAACGTGAGGTAACTGGGCCACGGTTTTACTGTGGCGGCCGGGGAGCAGAGCGGTGTGCCCCGGGCCCGCCCATTGTGTGACAATAGCGAATTAAAAATTGTTCTAATGAAAAATTATCTTTTTTTTTCATGGTTCTGGACATGCTACAGAGCTGAAACTTCACATGTACACCTTTTAGACCACCCAGATCTGAAATCCAAAGTAAAAATCAAAAAATATCTTTTTTATTTTTTTTTTACATTTTTCAATAATTGGCTTTTTTTATCAAAAATGACAATTTTTAAGAACTTTTTTTGTGTGATTTTGTTACTGGGGGTCTAAAAGGTGTACCTATGAAGTTTCAGCTCTGTAGCATGTCCAGAACCAGAAAAAAAAGGATTGTTTGTATTAGAAAGCTTTCTGACAGGGGGTTTGCTTCGCTCCTGTAACACCTTGCCGGTTTAATAGAAGGCATTTTTTTTGGGATCTTTGCAGTCAGGAAAAACATCTGAACTTGTGTATAGTGGTACTGTGCACAAGTTCTGATGTTTTGCCTGCCTCCAAAAGCCCCCAAAAAATGGTTTAATAGGATAAATGGAAAGGCGGGGGGGGGCTCCTATGAGAATTGAGGGCTATTATTTGAAGAGAACTGGGAGTGAAGTGGGGGACTGTGATGTGAAGGAGGGACCAAAGACACTGCTATAAAGGGAAGAGTCTGTATGTAAAAGGGGGGCTGTGATGTAAAGGGGGCTGAAGACACAGACGGGGGGCTGTGATGCAAACAGGGGGTGCCTTGGTGTAAAGGGGGGAGGGGGAACTGCAATGTAAAAGGAGGTGTTGTGGTGTAAAGAGGGGGGGACTGCAATATAAAAGAGGGCACTGTGGTGTAAGGGGAGGTTGTGATGTAAAGGGAGGGGGGCTGTGATGTAAAGGGGGCACTCTGCATTGATTGGGGTGGAAATGCTGTGGGCACTCTGCATTTTGTATGGACACTGTGGATGAATTGCTCAGTCTAAAGGTTTGCGCTCAGAAATTTTTTTATTTGCTCAGCACAGTAAAAAATTAGAGGGAACATTGGTCAGCGGTGGGGACTTTTTACTTCTCTTCACCAAGAATCTTTAGGCATGTCTGTGGCAGAAGCAGTGCAGCCTTTTTACAGAGTATCAGAGTGGCCCAGGGGGCAATTTCCCCCCTGCCCCCTGGCCCAGTCCTCCCCTGGGGACTGCTACACCGGCAGCATGGGGCATTGTGGTCACTATGTGCAGCAGGGTCTAGAGAGGTGACCTGGAAAAGGTGAGCTTACCCTTTAACTGCAAAGAAGAAAAATAATGTAATGGACAGGTCTCTTCACGATTAAGCCCTTTGGGGGATGAAATGCGTTGGATGTGGACAGGCAAGACTACATGTAATTAATCCTCTACTTATTATATTAAAGCTAGTTTTCAAAGGCCATAGCAACATTGTGTGGCCCATTCTCTTCTACTTGATCAGGGAAAGGGTTTTTTATTCTGGCATGGGTGCCTGGATCATAAAACTGGCTGAGAATATTAAAAAATATTTTTTTTTGTGTATGAAAGCTCACATGTATTTAGCTGTTTGCCAGGAGCTATGCTTTAAAAATGGGAGAGAAGGTGTCAATAGGATGTAGGTGGATAATATCAGAAAGTACCTTCTGGTTCCGATAATATATTCCTTCTCCTTTATGTTATTCCCATCATTTCCTAATCTGCACGACACTTCCATGTCTTGGCACACAGAACAAGATTTTGTTATGATTACATTCCTGAGATTCATAGGACAAACCAGTCACAGCGTCTTTTCATGACTGCGCTAGCAGATTAATCACGAATCATTATATACATTCACGGCGAGTGATTACTTAGACAGCGTAATTACCACGTCGTGCATTAAATATGGCAATATTCTGGGAATACTTACAAGCTATCTCTTATCGGTTATTTCATTAGAAGAAGGAATCATTAGAGCCTCACAGTCATACATTTTGTTTATCACCAAGCCGTAAAACCATGATGATAAAGGTGAACTCGACAGAAAAAAACAGCAGCAATTGTAAGTTACCCAATGTAAGAAAAAAAAAAAATCTGCACTAAAGACATCAGAGAACTTTGGGATTGATTTTTAATTGTATAGTGACTTTGATAGGGAAATTGCATATTAGATATTTCCTTATTTAGAGTTGTCTAGATATCTCACAATATTTAAGAATGCCTCCAAGCCTTGGTTAAGGGGCCAAAAAAGGACAAAGTCTGGTTACCTTAGCTGACTTCATGCTTTAGGAATGGTATTGTAAGCTGACTAATATGTGGACAAGCCAGTCCACTAATCTCCTTTCAGGAATGAGCTATCTTCCTTAGAAGGTCATTTTGTTTGCAGTGGGGATTTGCAATTCCTTGCACACAAGTCCTTTATTCGTAACACAGCTAGAATTTGCTATAACTGTCTAACCTCAGGGCTGCCATCCTTATCATCTGTGCCATGCCATATCATGGGAGGGACTCATGGCAGAAACAGCATCTTTAGTTAAAGTAGAACTTTAGGCAAAACCTATTTTTTTCATTTTGGATAGAGCATGGGAGGGTTATAACTAGTGATCGACCGATGTCAGTTTATCGTTGCCGATACCGATATTTTGGCCATTGCATATCGGTATCGGCCAATATTGGCCGATATTTTCGTACATTTAAAAAAAAAATTATAACTTGACAGGTACTCTTGTAGAGGGATCTGGAGGTCTAAAAGACCCCAAACCCCTCGTCTGCACTTAAAATCATTCAAAACGCCATTTGTTTTGCGATACGGCACTGCGTTATTTTAACGGACAATTGCACGGTCATGCGCCGCTGTACCCAAATAAAATTGATGTCCCTTTTTCCCACAAATAGAGCTTTCTTTTAGTGGTATTTGGTCACCTTTGCGGTTTTTATTTTTTGCGCTATAAACAAAAAAAGAGCGACAATTTTGAAAAAAGAACATAAATTTTTACTTTTGCTATAAAAGACATCCAATAAAAAAGTTAAAAAATCATATTTCTTTATCAATTTAGGCCAATTTGCATTCTGCTACATATTTTTGGTAAAAAAAAAAAAAATCACAAAAACCGTATATTGTTTGGCATGTGCAAAAGTTATCGCTTCTACAAACTATGGGGTTAGATTTATGGACTTTTCACTTTTTTAAATTGTTTTTAATAGCAATGGCGGCGATCAGCGATTTTTAGCAGGACTGCAACCTTGCGACTGACAAATCTGAGCCAGGCTGGTCTCTCAGGAGGGCCTGGTGATTTGTTTGGATGAGGCACCCACATCTAAACGTGCTTACAGTATAGCCGGGTAAGCCTAAAGGTTCTGACACTGTGAAGCTGAATCTTGTTCTACATCTGAAAATGTGTTTGCAGTGTCGCCAGGTTGGCTTAAAGGTTCTGGTACTGTAAAGCTGTACTTTTTCTAGATCCAAAGAGCCTGTAAGTGATCTGCTACCTTCTTCCAAGATCTACATTAAAGCTTTGAAAAGATCAAGTGACTGGCGCCCAATTTCTGTTTTCAAACTCCCCATTATAGCTGTGGATTCAGCTCTGGGGTAAATGCTAGCTCACTCCCTGCCTCTGGAGGTTACACCCTGCCTTCAGTAGACCCAGGAGGGCGCTACACATTATATACTTTAGATCCCATATAATTCCCTTTTCTGCCCGCAATCTTTTGTTTAAAGGCCACAATTCCCCTTTAAGATCTTTATATTGTATTTTTTAAAACTACACAGAAAAGTTTGAAACATCTCTAATTTTAATACAAAGTAAATTAAACTGAATGTGAGTACGTTATATTTAGAGCTCCAAGGCTAAGCAGAGATTAGTAGTCTAGATCATATCATTTAGTGAGTTAGATCCAATTTATGGATAAATGCAGAAAAAGTTTTAATTTAAAAATTGTTCTAAACCTAATGAAAATAGTTGTGGGTAGGGTTGAGCGGACACCTAGATGTCCGTGTTCGACGGGTTCGGCCGAACTTTAAAAAAAAGTCCGGGTCCGTGTCCCGGACTTTTACCGAACTTTTCCCGGACACCGAACCCCATTGAAGTCAATGGGGACCCGAACTTTAAGGCACTAAAATGGCTCTAAAACACCAAAGGAAAGGGCTAGAGTGCTGCAAATGGCAGCAAAACGTAATTAAGAGCATGGCAAGTGCTCTGCAAACAAATGTGGATAGGGAAATAACTTAAAACAACAAAAAAAAACAGAAAAATAAAACAATGTTCTTCTTCATCTCTGAAGGACGAGGCCCATATGGAGTAGGAGGGAGGTTGAGGTGGTGGTGGATGTGGCGGTGACATAGGCGTGCGCACAGGGTGTGCTGGGTGTGCCTGGGCACACCCTAATCACCTAGGGCACATAGCATTGCCAGTGAGGAGATGGGAAAGATCTTCCTGGGACCTGCTCTGCTCTATTTCTCCTTGCCTACAGGTACATGGCCCCGATACATTACTCTCCCTGCTGGCAAACACATGCATGTGTATTTCAACTTTGGGGTGCACACCTTAATGCAATAGGCTGCGCACACCTATGGGCGGTGTAGGTGGAAGCGGCGGTGGAGGAGGACCAGGGCCGGATTAACAGCATCATGGGCTTGGTGCTGAGGATTTTGAAGGGCCTTAAGGGCCGTGCCTTGCCATGCACCCAGAGGAGGAAGGGTGCAGCCATGCATGCCTAATTCAACATGGGATGCTGTCTCTGAAGCCCATAAACACATCCATGCATCGCCAACTGTCCCTCCTTGTCCGGCCTTCACGCTGTGTGGGGAGGTTCTGAGGGTGCTGCCTGGGGAAGCGAGCATAGAAGCCAGACTTCTGTGTTTACAAGTGACAGAAGAGCGGTAACAGTGAATATGGCCAACCCGGGGCCTATATAAAAGGTAGGGGCCTGGAGCTGCAGCTCCAATAGCCCCTACATTAATCTGGCCCTGAGGAGGAGGACGAGGTAGCCAACACTGCTTCTTTTCAAAAATTTTAAATGAGGGTACACCCCAAAAGAGTGAGAAAGAGCAAAAATGGAACAATGGGTGGGTAAGGTCGGTATCCATTGCTATTCTGCATAAGGTACGGAAAAGTCCCGTGGGATCCATGCCTGGTTCATTTTAATGAACGTGAGCTTGTCCACATTGTCTCTGGACAGGCGGCTGCGCTTGTCTGTTATAACGCCCCCAGCCGTGCTAAATACCCGTTCAGATAATACACTGGCTGCAGGGCACGCCAGCACCTCCAAGGCGTAAAGGGCAAGCTCAGGCCATGTGCCCAATTTGGAGACCCAGAAGTTGAAGGGGGCAGACCCGTCATTCACTACATGTAGGCGTGTGCACACATACTGCTCCACCATGTTGGTAAAATGCTGCCTCCTGCTAAGACGTTCCATCTGAGCTGCTGGTGCTGCTGTTTGTTGTGGCGTGCTGACAAAGCTTTTCCACATTTCGGCCATGCTAACCCTGCCTTCTGAGGTGCTGGCGGTGCCCTGGTTGCGTTGGCGACCTCCTCCTCCTCCTCCTCTGCCTTGTGCTTCCACTGTGGCCCCGCTGTCAGATGGGAATGCCAGCAGCATGGCGTCTACCAGCGTGCGCTTGTACTCGCGCATCTTGCGATCGCGCTCCAGTGAGTGAATTAAGGACGGTACGTTGTCCTTGTAACGGGGATCCAGCAGCGTGGCCACCCAGTAATCAGCACAAGTTAGAATGTGGGCAACTCGGCGGTCGTTGTGGAGACACTGCAGCATGTAATCGCTCATGTGTGCCAGGCTGCCCAGAGGCAACGAAAGGCTGTCCTCTGTGGGAGGTGTATCGTCCGTGTCCTCTGTATCCCCCCAGCCACGCACCAGTGATGGCCATGAGCTGGCCTGGGTGCCACCCTGCTGTGAACATGGTTCCATCTCCTCCTCCAGCTCCTCCTCCTCCTCATCCTCCTCATCCTCCAGAACTGTGCCCCTGCTGGACAATTGCGTCCCTGGCGTTTGCGTGTGCAGGAACCCACCCTCGGAGCCCCTTGCGAATGACTGCCCTGAAAGCCTTGGAAATGTTACCTCTTCATCCTCCTCCTCCTCCTCATCCTGTGCCACATCCTCTTCCATCATCGCCCGAATTGTTTTTTCAAGGAGGCATAGAAGTGGGATAGTTAAGCTGAGAACGGCGTCATTGCCACTGGCCATGTTGGTGGAGTACTCAAAACAGCGCAACAAGGCACACAGGTCTCGCATGGAGGCCCAGTTATTGGTGGTGAAGTGGTGCTGTTCCGCAGAGCGACTCACGCGTGCGTGCTGCAGCTGAAACTCCACTATGGCCTGCTGCTGCTCGCACAGTCTTTCCAGCATGTGCAAGGTGGAGTTCCACCTTGTGGGCACGTCACATATGAGGCGGTGAGCGGGAAGGCCGAAGTTACGCTGCAGCGCTGCCAGGCGAGCAGCAGCAGGGTGAGAACGCCGAAAGTGCGCACAAACGGCCCGCACTTTCTGCAGCAGCTCTGACATATCGGGGTAGTTTTTAAGGAACCTCTGCACCACCAAATTCAGCACATGCGCCAGGCAAGGGATGTGCGTCAAACCGGCTAGGCCCAGAGCTGCTATGAGATTTCGCCCGTTATCGCACACCACCAGGCCGGGCTTGAGGCTCGCTGGCAGCAACCACTCATTTGTCTGCTGTTCCATGCTCCTCCACAACTCCTGCGCGGTGTGTGGTTTGTCCCCCAAACAGGCAAGTTGTAAAACTGCCTGCTGTCGTTTACCCCTGGCCGTGCTGAAGTTGGTGGTGAAGGTGTTACGCTGTCCGGATGAGGAGGCGGTAGAGGATGAGGAAGCGGAGTAGGAGGAGTTAGGAACAGGAGGCAAACTGAAGCGCCCTGCAATCCTCGGTGGTGGAAGGACATGCGCCAAATTGCTATCCGCCTCAGGCCCATCCGCCACTGCATTTACCCAGTGTGCCGTTAGGGAGATATAACGCCCCTGACCGTGCTTACTGGTCCACGTATCCGTAGTTAGGTGGACCTTGGCACAGATGGCGTTGCGCAGTGCACACCTGATATTTTCCCCCACTTGGTTGTGCAGGGAAGGGATGGCTTGCCTGGAAAAGTAGTGGCGGCTGGGCACGACGTACTGTGGGACAGCCACCGACATAAGGTTTTTAAAACTGTGCGTCTCCACCAGACGGAATGACAGCATTTCAAAGGCCAATAATTTTGAAATGCTGGCATTCAGGGCCAGGGATCGCGGGTGGGTAGGGGGGTACTTCCTCTTCCTCTCAAGTGTTTGGGAGATGGAAAGCTGAACGCTTCCACGGGACATTGTGGAGATGGTTGTTGGTGACCCAGGTGGTGGTGTTGCTGACAGATCGTCTGTTTGCGGGGTGGCAGGTGCCGGTATCACTACAGATGTGGCTGGAGCGGCCGAGACTGCAGCAGAAGAGGAAGCAGGATGAGCCAGAGACGTTTCTTGGTTTTGAAGGTGTGTACTCCACTGCAGCTCGTGCTTTGCACTTAGATGCCTGATCATGCAGGTTGTGCTCAGGTTGAGAAGGTTTATGCCTCGCTTCAAGCTCTGATTGCACAGGGTGCAAACCACTCGTGTCCTGTCATCAGCACATTTTCTAAAGAACTTCCACGCTAGAGAACTCCTTTGAGCTGACTTTGGTGCGCTCGTTCCCTTGCTGCGTTGGGCAGTAGCGGGCGTAGTGTCTAGGGCACGGCCGCTCCGCTTCTGCACCCTGCTCCCTCTTCTGCTGTGCTGGTGGCTCTGTGCGACCACCGCCTCTTCCTCCAAACTACTCAGGTCACCTGCATGACGTTCATTCCATGTGGGGTCGAGGACCTCATCGTCCTCCACATCATCTTCCACCCAGTCTTCACCCCTGCCCTCCTTGTCGGTCTCCACAATGCTGAACGCCGCAGCAGTTGGCACCTGCGTTTCGTCATCATCGGAGACGTGCTGCGATGATCCTTGCATGTACTCATCTTGAGAAATAAGTGGTTGGGCATCGCTGCACTCAATCTCTTCCACTTCTGGGGCAGGGCTAGGTGGATGGCCCTGGGAAACCCTGCTGACAGAGTCCTCAAAAAGAATAAGAGACTGCTGTATGGCTTGGGGCTCAGACTGCTGGCCTGATTTGCAAGGGGGTGAGGTGAAAGACGGTTGGACATTGGCTGCAGGTGCCAACTCTGACCTTTCTGCAGTAGACTGGGTGGGAGACAATGTGAAGGAACTGGAGGCACTGTCAGCAGCAAACCAATCTACTATCGCCTCAACTTGTTCTGGCCTCATCACTTCTAGGGGCGTTTGATGCCCTACCAAATACTGATGCAGGTTCTGTCGCCTACTCACACTTGAGGAAGGTGTTTCACTTGTGCGTGTAGCTGGCACAGATCGACCACGTCCTCTCCTTGCAACAGGAGCTCTACCAGCAGCACCACGACCCAGGCCACGGCCCTTATTTGACGGTCTCCTCATATTTCTGTAATTTAAGATCTTGCCCTAGAAAGGTTTTTATTGAATAGCGGAATAGGAAATATGATCCAAAAAAGTGTATGTATCTCGCACGTACAAAACCACACTAGGCCCCAATTACTATTGTTTCTACCCCTAAAAGGATGGATGAGGAGTAGGAGGAGTATGGAACAGACAGCACCCTCAAATCTTCAGAAGTATGAGATGAACCCCAAAAACTTGGAAAGGTGGATCTCACACGTACCGACACAGACTATCCCGCAATTCAATTGATCCTCAAAGGTTTTTATTGAATAGCGGAATAGGAAATATGATCAAAAAAAGTGTATGTATCTCGCACGTACACAACCACACTAGGCCCCAATTACTATTGTTTGTACCCCTAAAAGGCTAGATGAGGAGTAGGGGGGGTATGGAACAGGCAGCACCCTCAAATCTTCAGAAGTATGAGATGAACCCCAAAAACTTGGAAAGGTGGATCTCTCTCACACGTACCAACACAGACTATCCCCCAATTTAACTGATCCCCAAAGGTTTTTGATTAAATAGCGGAATAGAAAATATGATCCAAAAAAAGTGTATGTATATCACACGTACACAACCACACTAGGCCCCAATTACTATTGTTTGTACCCCTAAAAGGCTAGATGAGGAGTAGGGGGGGTATGGAACAGGCAGCACCCTCAAACCTTCAGAAGTATGAGATGAACCCCAACAACTTGGAAAGGTGGATCTCTCTCACACGTACCAACACAGACTATCCCCCAATTTAACTGATCCCCAAAGGTTTTTGATTAAATAGCGGAATAGAAAATATGATCCAAAAAAAGTGTATGTATATCACACGTACACAACCACACTAGGCCCCAATTACTATTGTTTGTACCCCTAAAAGGCTAGATGAGGAGTAGGGGGGGTATGGAACAGGCAGCACCCTCAAACCTTCAGAAGTATGAGATGAACCCCAACAACTTGGAAAGGTGGATCTCTCTCACACGTACCAACACAGACTATCCCCCAATTTAACTGATCCCCAAAGGTTTTTGATTAAATAGCGGAATAGAAAATATGATCCAAAAAAAGTGTATGTATATCACACGTACACAACCACACTAGGCCCCAATTACTATTGTTTGTACCCCTAAAAGGCTAGATGAGGAGTAGGGGGAGTATGGAACAGGCAGCACCCTCAAACCTTCAGAAGTATGAGATGAACCCCAACAACTTGGAAAGGTGGATCTCTCTCACACGTACCAACACAGACTATCCCCCAATTTAACTGATCCCCAAAGGTTTTTGATTAAATAGCGGAATAGAAAATATGATCCAAAAAAAGTGTATGTATATCACACGTACACAACCACACTAGGCCCCAATTACTATTGTTTGTACCCCTAAAAGGCTAGATGAGGAGTAGGGGGAGTATGGAACAGGCAGCACCCTCAAACCTTCAGAAGTATGAGATGAACCCCAACAACTTGGAAAGGTGGATCTCTCTCACACGTACCAACACAGACTATCCCCCAATTTAACTGATCCCCAAAGGTTTTTGATTAAATAGCGGAATAGAAAATATGATCCAAAAAAAGTGTATGTATATCACACGTACACAACCACACTAGGCCCCAATTACTATTGTTTGTACCCCTAAAAGGCTAGATGAGGAGTAGGGGGGGTATGGAACAGGCAGCACCCTCAAACCTTCAGAAGTATGAGATGAACCCCAACAACTTGGAAAGGTGGATCTCTCTCACACGTACCAACACAGACTATCCCCCAATTTAACTGATCCCCAAAGGTTTTTGATTAAATAGCGGAATAGAAAATATGATCCAAAAAAAGTGTATGTATATCACACGTACACAACCACACTAGGCCCCAATTACTATTGTTTGTACCCCTAAAAGGCTAGATGAGGAGTAGGGGGGGTATGGAACAGGCAGCACCCTCAAACCTTCAGAAGTATGAGATGAACCCCAACAACTTGGAAAGGTGGATCTCTCTCACACGTACCAACACAGACTATCCCCCAATTTAACTGATCCCCAAAGGTTTTTGATTAAATAGCGGAATAGAAAATATGATCCAAAAAAAGTGTATGTATATCACACGTACACAACCACACTAGGCCCCAATTACTATTGTTTGTACCCCTAAAAGGCTAGGAGTAGGGGGAGTATGGAACAGGCAGCACCCTCAAACCTTCAGAAGTATGAGATGAACCCCAACAACTTGGAAAGGTGGATCTCTCTCACACGTACCAACACAGACTATCCCCCAATTTAACTGATCCCCAAAGGTTTTTGATTAAATAGCGGAATAGAAAATATGATCCAAAAAAAGTGTATGTATATCACACGTACACAACCACACTGGGCCCCAATTACTATTGTTTGTACCCCTAAAAGGCTAGATGAGGAGTAGGGGGAGTATGGAACAGGCAGCACCCTCAAACCTTCAGAAGTATGAGATGAACCCCAACAACTTGGAAAGGTGGATCTCTCTCACACGTACCAACACAGACTATCCCCCAATTTAACTGATCCCCAAAGGTTTTTGATTAAATAGCGGAATAGAAAATATTATCCAAAAAAAGTGTATGTATATCACACGTACACAACCACACTAGGCCCCAATTACTATTGTTTGTACCCCTAAAAGGCTAGATGAGGAGTAGGGGGGGTATGGAACAGGCAGCACCCTCAAACCTTCAGAAGTATGAGATGAACCCCAACAACTTGGAAAGGTGGATCTCTCTCACACGTACCAACACAGACTATCCCCCAATTTAACTGATCCCCAAAGGTTTTTGATTAAATAGCGGAATAGAAAATATGATCCAAAAAAAGTGTATGTATATCACACGTACACAACCACACTGGGCCCCAATTACTATTGTTTGTACCCCTAAAAGGCTAGGAGTAGGGGGAGTATGGAACAGGCAGCACCCTCAAACCTTCAGAAGTATGAGATGAACCCCAACAACTTGGAAAGGTGGATCTCTCTCACACGTACCAACACAGACTATCCCCCAATTTAACTGATCCCCAAAGGTTTTTGATTAAATAGCGGAATAGAAAATATGATCCAAAAAAAGTGTATGTATATCACACGTACACAACCACACTAGGCCCCAATTACTATTGTTTGTACCCCTAAAAGGCTAGATGAGGAGTAGGGGGAGTATGGAACAGGCAGCACCCTCAAACCTTCAGAACTATGAGATGAACCCCAACAACTTGGAAAGGTGGATCTCTCTCACACGTACCAACACAGACTATCCCCCAATTTAACTGATCCCCAAAGGTTTTTGATTAAATAGCGGAATAGAAAATATGATCCAAAAAAAGTGTATGTATATCACACGTACACAACCACACTAGGCCCCAATTACTATTGTTTGTACCCCTAAAAGGCTAGATGAGGAGTAGGGGGAGTATGGAACAGGCAGCACCCTCAAACCTTCAGAAGTATGAGATGAACCCCAACAACTTGGAAAGGTGGATCTCTCTCACACGTACCAACACAGACTATCCCCCAATTTAACTGATCCCCAAAGGTTTTTGATTAAATAGCGGAATAGAAAATATGATCCAAAAAAAGTGTATATATATCACACGTACACAACCACACTAGGCCCCAATTACTATTGTTTGTACCCCTAAAAGGCTAGGAGTAGGGGGAGTATGGAACAGGCAGCACCCTCAAACCTTCAGAAGTATGAGATGAACCCCAACAACTTGGAAAGGTGGATCTCTCTCACACGTACCAACACAGACTATCCCCCAATTTAACTGATCCCCAAAGGTTTTTGATTAAATAGCGGAATAGAAAATATGATCCAAAAAAAGTGTATGTATATCACACGTACACAACCACACTAGGCCCCAATTACTATTGTTTGTACCCCTAAAAGGCTAGATGAGGAGTAGGGGGGGTATGGAACAGGCAGCACCCTCAAACCTTCAGAAGTATGAGATGAACCCCAACAACTTGGAAAGGTGGATCTCTCTCACACGTACCAACACAGACTATCCCCCAATTTAACTGATCCCCAAAGGTTTTTGATTAAATAGCGGAATAGAAAATATGATCCAAAAAAAGTGTATGTATATCACACGTACACAACCACACTAGGCCCCAATTACTATTGTTTGTACCCCTAAAAGGCTAGGAGTAGGGGGAGTATGGAACAGGCAGCACCCTCAAACCTTCAGAAGTATGAGATGAACCCCAACAACTTGGAAAGGTGGATCTCTCTCACACGTACCAACACAGACTATCCCCCAATTTAACTGATCCCCAAAGGTTTTTGATTAAATAGCGGAATAGAAAATATGATCCAAAAAAAGTGTATGTATATCACACGTACACAACCACACTGGGCCCCAATTACTATTGTTTGTACCCCTAAAAGGCTAGATGAGGAGTAGGGGGAGTATGGAACAGGCAGCACCCTCAAACCTTCAGAAGTATGAGATGAACCCCAACAACTTGGAAAGGTGGATCTCTCTCACACATACCAACACAGACTATCCCCCAATTTAACTGATCCCCAAAGGTTTTTGATTAAATAGCGGAATAGAAAATATGATCCAAAAAAAGTGTATGTATATCACACGTACACAACCACACTAGGCCCCAATTACTATTGTTTGTACCCCTAAAAGGCTAGATGAGGAGTAGGGGGGGTATGGAACAGGCAGCACCCTCAAACCTTCAGAAGTATGAGATGAACCCCAACAACTTGGAAAGGTGGATCTCTCTCACACGTACCAACACAGACTATCCCCCAATTTAACTGATCCCCAAAGGTTTTTGATTAAATAGCGGAATAGAAAATATGATCCAAAAAAAGTGTATGTATATCACACGTACACAACCACACTGGGCCCCAATTACTATTGTTTGTACCCCTAAAAGGCTAGGAGTAGGGGGAGTATGGAACAGGCAGCACCCTCAAACCTTCAGAAGTATGAGATGAACCCCAACAACTTGGAAAGGTGGATCTCTCTCACACGTACCAACACAGACTATCCCCCAATTTAACTGATCCCCAAAGGTTTTTGATTAAATAGCGGAATAGAAAATATGATCCAAAAAAAGTGTATGTATATCACACGTACACAACCACACTAGGCCCCAATTACTATTGTTTGTACCCCTAAAAGGCTAGATGAGGAGTAGGGGGAGTATGGAACAGGCAGCACCCTCAAACCTTCAGAAGTATGAGATGAACCCCAACAACTTGGAAAGGTGGATCTCTCTCACACGTACCAACACAGACTATCCCCCAATTTAACTGATCCCCAAAGGTTTTTGATTAAATAGCGGAATAGAAAATATGATCCAAAAAAAGTGTATGTATATCACACGTACACAACCACACTAGGCCCCAATTACTATTGTTTGTACCCCTAAAAGGCTAGGAGTAGGGGGAGTATGGAACAGGCAGCACCCTCAAACCTTCAGAAGTATGAGATGAACCCCAACAACTTGGAAAGGTGGATCTCTCTCACACGTACCAACACAGACTATCCCCCAATTTAACTGATCCCCAAAGGTTTTTGATTAAATAGCGGAATAGAAAATATGATCCAAAAAAAGTGTATGTATATCACACGTACACAACCACACTAGGCCCCAATTACTATTGTTTGTACCCCTAAAAGGCTAGATGAGGAGTAGGGGGGGTATGGAACAGGCAGCACCCTCAAACCTTCAGAAGTATGAGATGAACCCCAACAACTTGGAAAGGTGGATCTCTCTCACACGTACCAACACAGACTATCCCCCAATTTAACTGATCCCCAAAGGTTTTTGATTAAATAGCGGAATAGAAAATATGATCCAAAAAAAGTGTATGTATATCACACGTACACAACCACACTGGGCCCCAATTACTATTGTTTGTACCCCTAAAAGGCTAGGAGTAGGGGGAGTATGGAACAGGCAGCACCCTCAAACCTTCAGAAGTATGAGATGAACCCCAACAACTTGGAAAGGTGGATCTCTCTCACACGTACCAACACAGACTATCCCCCAATTTAACTGATCCCCAAAGGTTTTTGATTAAATAGCGGAATAGAAAATATGATCCAAAAAAAGTGTATGTATATCACACGTACACAACCACACTAGGCCCCAATTACTATTGTTTGTACCCCTAAAAGGCTAGATGAGGAGTAGGGGGAGTATGGAACAGGCAGCACCCTCAAACCTTCAGAACTATGAGATGAACCCCAACAACTTGGAAAGGTGGATCTCTCTCACACGTACCAACACAGACTATCCCCCAATTTAACTGATCCCCAAAGGTTTTTGATTAAATAGCGGAATAGAAAATATGATCCAAAAAAAGTGTATGTATATCACACGTACACAACCACACTAGGCCCCAATTACTATTGTTTGTACCCCTAAAAGGCTAGATGAGGAGTAGGGGGAGTATGGAACAGGCAGCACCCTCAAACCTTCAGAAGTATGAGATGAACCCCAACAACTTGGAAAGGTGGATCTCTCTCACACGTACCAACACAGACTATCCCCCAATTTAACTGATCCCCAAAGGTTTTTGATTAAATAGCGGAATAGAAAATATGATCCAAAAAAAGTGTATATATATCACACGTACACAACCACACTAGGCCCCAATTACTATTGTTTGTACCCCTAAAAGGCTAGGAGTAGGGGGAGTATGGAACAGGCAGCACCCTCAAACCTTCAGAAGTATGAGATGAACCCCAACAACTTGGAAAGGTGGATCTCTCTCACACGTACCAACACAGACTATCCCCCAATTTAACTGATCCCCAAAGGTTTTTGATTAAATAGCGGAATAGAAAATATGATCCAAAAAAAGTGTATGTATATCACACGTACACAACCACACTAGGCCCCAATTACTATTGTTTGTACCCCTAAAAGGCTAGATGAGGAGTAGGGGGGGTATGGAACAGGCAGCACCCTCAAACCTTCAGAAGTATGAGATGAACCCCAACAACTTGGAAAGGTGGATCTCTCTCACACGTACCAACACAGACTATCCCCCAATTTAACTGATCCCCAAAGGTTTTTGATTAAATAGCGGAATAGAAAATATGATCCAAAAAAAGTGTATGTATATCACACGTACACAACCACACTAGGCCCCAATTACTATTGTTTGTACCCCTAAAAGGCTAGGAGTAGGGGGAGTATGGAACAGGCAGCACCCTCAAACCTTCAGAAGTATGAGATGAACCCCAACAACTTGGAAAGGTGGATCTCTCTCACACGTACCAACACAGACTATCCCCCAATTTAACTGATCCCCAAAGGTTTTTGATTAAATAGCGGAATAGAAAATATGATCCAAAAAAAGTGTATGTATATCACACGTACACAACCACACTGGGCCCCAATTACTATTGTTTGTACCCCTAAAAGGCTAGATGAGGAGTAGGGGGAGTATGGAACAGGCAGCACCCTCAAACCTTCAGAAGTATGAGATGAACCCCAACAACTTGGAAAGGTGGATCTCTCTCACACGTACCAACACAGACTATCCCCCAATTTAACTGATCCCCAAAGGTTTTTGATTAAATAGCGGAATAGAAAATATGATCCAAAAAAAGTGTATGTATATCACACGTACACAACCACACTAGGCCCCAATTACTATTGTTTGTACCCCTAAAAGGCTAGATGAGGAGTAGGGGGGGTATGGAACAGGCAGCACCCTCAAACCTTCAGAAGTATGAGATGAACCCCAACAACTTGGAAAGGTGGATCTCTCTCACACGTACCAACACAGACTATCCCCCAATTTAACTGATCCCCAAAGGTTTTTGATTAAATAGCGGAATAGAAAATATGATCCAAAAAAAGTGTATGTATATCACACGTACACAACCACACTGGGCCCCAATTACTATTGTTTGTACCCCTAAAAGGCTAGGAGTAGGGGGAGTATGGAACAGGCAGCACCCTCAAACCTTCAGAAGTATGAGATGAACCCCAACAACTTGGAAAGGTGGATCTCTCTCACACGTACCAACACAGACTATCCCCCAATTTAACTGATCCCCAAAGGTTTTTGATTAAATAGCGGAATAGAAAATATGATCCAAAAAAAGTGTATGTATATCACACGTACACAACCACACTAGGCCCCAATTACTATTGTTTGTACCCCTAAAAGGCTAGATGAGGAGTAGGGGGAGTATGGAACAGGCAGCACCCTCAAACCTTCAGAAGTATGAGATGAACCCCAACAACTTGGAAAGGTGGATCTCTCTCACACGTACCAACACAGACTATCCCCCAATTTAACTGATCCCCAAAGGTTTTTGATTAAATAGCGGAATAGAAAATATGATCCAAAAAAAGTGTATGTATATCACACGTACACAACCACACTAGGCCCCAATTACTATTGTTTGTACCCCTAAAAGGCTAGGAGTAGGGGGAGTATGGAACAGGCAGCACCCTCAAACCTTCAGAAGTATGAGATGAACCCCAACAACTTGGAAAGGTGGATCTCTCTCACACGTACCAACACAGACTATCCCCCAATTTAACTGATCCCCAAAGGTTTTTGATTAAATAGCGGAATAGAAAATATGATCCAAAAAAAGTGTATGTATATCACACGTACACAACCACACTAGGCCCCAATTACTATTGTTTGTACCCCTAAAAGGCTAGATGAGGAGTAGGGGGAGTATGGAACAGGCAGCACCCTCAAATCTTCAGAAGTATAAGATTGTGTTCACTGTACCCCACAAAGATTGAGTTCACTGCACCCCACAAAGATTGTGTTCACTGCACCTCACAAAGATTGTGTTCACTGTACCCCCCAAAGATTGTGTTCACTGCACCCCACAAAGATTCTGTTCACTGTACCCCACAAAGATTGTGTTCACTGCACCCTAAAAGGATGTTGTTCACTGCACCCCACAAAGATTGTGTTCACTGCACCCTAAAAGGATGTTGTTCACTGCACCCCAAAAAGATTGTGTTCACTGTACCCCCCCAAAGATTGTGTTCACTGCACCCCACAAAGATTGTGTTCACTGCACCCCAAAAAGATTGTGTTCACTGTACCCCCCAAAGATTGTGTTCACTGCACCCCAAAAAGATTGTGTTCACTGTACCCCCCAAAGATTGTGTTCACTGCACCCCACAAAGATTCTGTTCACTGTACCCCACAAAGATTGTGTTCACTGCACCCCAAAAAGATTGTGTTCACTGTACCCCCCCAAAGATTGTGTTCACTGCACCCCACAAAGATTCTGTTCACTGCACCCCACAAAGGATTTTGTTCACTGCACCCCAAAAAGATTGTGTTCACTGCACCCCAAAAAGGATTTTGATCACTGCACCCCAAAAAGGATGTTGTTCACTGCACCCCAAAAATGATTTTGTTCACTCCACCCCAAAAAGATTGTGTTCACTGCACCCCACAAAGATTGTGTTCACTGCACCCCAAAAAGATTGTGTTCACTGTACCCCCCAAAGATTGTGTTCACT
Source organism: Pelophylax lessonae (assembly GCF_965119305.1). Classification (NCBI taxonomy): domain Eukaryota; kingdom Metazoa; phylum Chordata; class Amphibia; order Anura; family Ranidae; genus Pelophylax; species Pelophylax lessonae. The sequence continues at coordinate 711,590,073 of NC_138769.1, read as the reverse complement.
GCACCCCACAAAGATTCTGTTCACTGTACCCCACAAAGATTGTGTTCACTGCACCCCAAAAAGATTGTGTTCACTGCACCCCAAAAAGGATGTTGTTCACTGCACCCCAAAAAGGATGTTGTTCACTCCACCCCAAAAAGATTGTGTTCACTGCACCCCACAAAGATTGTGTTCACTGCACCCCAAAAAGATTGTGTTCACTGCACCCCAAAAATGATTTTGTTCACTGCACCCCAAAAAGGATTTTGTTCACTGCACCCCAAAAAGGATGTTGTTCACTCCACCCCGAAAAGATTGTGTTCACTGCACCCCAAAAAGATTGTGTTCACTGCACCCCACAAAGGATTTTGTTCACTGCACCCCAAAAAGATTGTGTTCACTGCACCCCAAAAAGGATGTTGTTCACTGCACCCCAAAAAGGATTTTGTTCACTGCACCCCAAAAAGATTGTGTTCACTGCACCCCACAAAGGATTTTGTTCACTGCACCCCACAAAGATTGTGTTCACTGCACACCAAAAAGGATTGTGTTCACTGCACCCCAAAAAGATTTTGTTCACTGCACCCCAAAAAGATTGTGTTCACTGCAGCCCAAAAAGATTGTGTTCACTGCAGCCCAAAAAGATTGTGTTCACTGCAGCCCAAAAAGATTGTGTTCACTGCAGCCCAAAAAGATTGTGTTCACTGCAGCTCACACACAGAAAAATGGATGTGGATCACTGACACCTGCCTATCTCCAATCCCACACCACACAGCAATATCGATTGTAGTTTGTAGAACACAGTTTCCCTAAAATTCAGCAGACTCTGTCCCTAACAGGATTGAGAAGAGATCGTAGATCAGGATTGAGTGCAGATTCACCCCACCCCCCACACAGCAATATCGATTGTAGTTTGTAGAAGACACTGACCCTATAATTCAGCAGACTCTATCCCTAAAATGCCTACAACTCGCCCTGCCTAAACACTCCGACCTGTCCCTCAATTCTATCCGGACACAAATGGTTTTTTCCTGCCTATCTTTCCCTAATCAGCAGCCAGCACATTGATGTGTGCTCTGTCCCTTAGCTAAGCAGCAGAATGACGCTGCTGCGGCGGCTGCCTCGAACTTATAAAGACTTAGTCACATGCTTCAGACGGCCAATCACAGCTACTAAGACATTTGCAGGCATGGCTGGGATGGCTTAAGGCACACCAGTTAAACGATTGTTGATTGGCTGTTGAAAGCCCGCCATGAAAAGAGCGCCAAAGCATGCAAAACCCGGAAATAAAACGACCGAACACGGATTTTTACCCGAACATACAGTAAAGTGTCCGTGTCCGTGTTCGGGTAAAAAAAATCCAATTATTCGGTACGAACACGAATAATACAGTCCGTGTTCGCTCAACACTAGTTGTGGGGCGAAATGCTTGTCATTATTCAAGAACTTCATTGTCCTTAATTTCGTTATAAACTCTAAATGAATGGTATTCAGTTTGATAAAGTACTGCGTATCATAAAACAATTATTTCTTTTAAATAAATAACTTGTTTGTACCTTTTTTCATCCTTTGTTTCAAATCAGTGCTGCTGATTTCCAGCAGCTTTTATGCATCCACTTCTGTTCTACTGGCATTACCCGAGATGGGTTTCCTGATAGTGACATCAATGCAGAACAAGAAATTGGAGCAGGAAAACACAGTTGTTTCCCAAACTGCAGCCATTTGCTTGCCTTTAACTGACACCAAAGGTGCAGCATAATTCCTCCTACTGACGTCAACAGTAGGGCACTGATGGAGCACTATTCCTCTCACTGACACCAATGATGGGGCACTATTCCTCTCACTGACACCAATAAAGGGGCACTATTCCTCCCACTGACTCCAATGATGGGGCACTATTCCTCTCACTGACACCAATGATGGGGAACTATTTATTTCTACTGACTAGTGTTGAGCGAACACGGACTGTATTATTCGTGTTCGTACCGAATAATTGGATTTTTTGTACCCGAACACGGACACGGACACTTTACTGTATGTTCGGGTAAAAATCCGTGTTCGGTCGTTTTATTTCCGGGTTTTGCATGCTTTGGCGCTCTTTTCATGGCGGGCTTTCAACAGCCAATCAACAATCGTTTAACTGGTGTGCCTTAAGCCATCCCAGCCATGCCTGCAAATGTCTCAGTAGCTGTGATTGGCCGTCTGAAGCATGTGACCAAGTCTTTATAAGTTCGAGGCAGCCGCAGCGGCGTCATTATGCTGCTTAGATTCAGGGACAGAGCACACATCAACGTGCTGGCTGCTGATTAGGGAAAGATAGGCAGGAAAAAACCATTTGTGTCCGGATAGAATTGAGGGACAGGTCGGAGTGTTTAGGCAGGGCGAGTTGTAGGCATTTTAGGGATAGAGTCTGCTGAATTATAGGGTCAGTGTCTTCTACAAACTACAATCGATATTGCTGTGTGGGGGGTGGGGTCTGCACTCAATCCTGATCTACGATCTCTTCTCAATCCTGTTAGGGACAGAGTCTGCTGAATTTTAGGGAAACTGTGTTCTACAAACTACAATCGATATTGCTGTGTGGTGTGGGATTGGAGATAGGCAGGTGTCAGTGATCCACATCCATTTTTCTGTGTGTGAGCTGCAGTGAACACAATCTTTTTGGGCTGCAGTGAACACAATCTTTTTGGGCTGCAGTGAACACAATCTTTTTGGGCTGCAGTGAACACAATCTTTTTGGGCTGCAGTGAACACAATCTTTTTGGGCTGCAGTGAACACAATCTTTTTGGGGTGCAGTGAACAAAATCTTTTTGGGGTGCAGTGAACACAATCCTTTTTGGTGTGCAGTGAACACAATCTTTGTGGGGTGCAGTGAACAAAATCCTTTGTGGGGTGCAGTGAACACAATCTTTTTGGGGTGCAGTGAACAAAATCCTTTTTGGGGTGCAGTGAACAACATCCTTTTTGGGGTGCAGTGAACACAATCTTTTTGGGGTGCAGTGAACAAAATCCTTTGTGGGGTGCAGTGAACACAATCATTTTGGGGTGCAGTGAACACAATCTTTTTGGGGTGGAGTGAACAACATCCTTTTTGGGGTGCAGTGAACAAAATCCTTTTTGGGGTGCAGTGAACAAAATCATTTTTGGGGTGCAGTGAACACAATCTTTTTGGGGTGCAGTGAACACAATCTTTGTGGGGTGCAGTGAACACAATCTTTTTGGGGTGGAGTGAACAACATCCTTTTTGGGGTGCAGTGAACAACATCCTTTTTGGGGTGCAGTGAACACAATCTTTTTGGGGTGCAGTGAACAAAATCCTTTGTGGGGTGCAGTGAACACAATCTTTTTGGGGTGCAGTGAACACAATCTTTTTGGGGTGGAGTGAACAACATCCTTTTTGGGGTGCAGTGAACAAAATCCTTTTTGGGGTGCAGTGAACAAAATCATTTTTGGGGTGCAGTGAACACAATCTTTTTGGGGTGCAGTGAACACAATCTTTGTGGGGTGCAGTGAACACAATCTTTTTGGGGTGGAGTGAACAACATCCTTTTTGGGGTGCAGTGAACAACATCCTTTTTGGGGTGCAGTGAACACAATCTTTTTGGGGTGCAGTGAACACAATCTTTGTGGGGTACAGTGAACAGAATCTTTGTGGGGTGCAGTGAACACAATCTTTGGGGGGTACAGTGAACACAATCTTTGTGAGGTGCAGTGAACACAATCTTTGTGGGGTGCAGTGAACACAATCATTGTGGGGTGCAGTGAACTCAATCTTTGTGGGGTACAGTGAACACAATCTCATACTTCTGAAGGTTTGAGGGTGCTGCCTGTTCCATACTCCCCCTACTCCTCATCTAGCCTTTTAGGGGTACAAACAATAGTAATTGGGGCCTAGTGTGGTTGTGTACGTGTGATATACATACACTTTTTTGGGATCATATTTTCTATTCCGCTATTTAATCAAAAACCTTTGGGGATCAGTTAAATTGGGGGATAGTCTGTGTTGGTACGTGTGAGAGAGATCCACCTTTCCAAGTTGTTGGGGTTCATCTCATACTTCTGAAGGTTTGAGGGTGCTGCCTGTTCCATACCCCCCCTACTCCTCATCTAGCCTTTTAGGGGTACAAACAATAGTAATTGGGGCCTAGTGTGGTTGTGTACGTGTGATATACATACACTTTTTTTGGATCATATTTTCTATTCCGCTATTTAATCAAAAACCTTTGGGGATCAGTTAAATTGGGGGATAGTCTGTGTCGGTACGTGTGAGAGAGATCCACCTTTCCAAGTTGTTGGGGTTCATCTCATACTTCTGAAGGTTTGAGGGTGCTGCCTGTTCCATACTCCCCCTACTCCTCTTCTAGCCTTTTAGGGGTACAAACAATAGTAATTGGGGCCTAGTGTGGTTGTGCACGTGTGATATACATACACTTTTTTTGGATCATATTTTCTATTCCGCTATTTAATCAAAAACCTTTGGGGATCAGTTAAATTGGGGGATAGTCTGTGTTGGTACGTGTGAGAGAGATCCACCTTTCCAAGTTGTTGGGGTTCATCTCATACTTCTGAAGGTTTGAGGGTGCTGCCTGTTCCATACTCCCCCTACTCCTAGCCTTTTAGGGGTACAAACAATAGTAATTGGGGCCTAGTGTGGTTGTGTACGTGTGATATACATACACTTTTTTTGGATCATATTTTCTATTCCGCTATTTAATCAAAAACCTTTGGGGATCAGTTAAATTGGGGGATAGTCTGTGTTGGTACGTGTGAGAGAGATCCACCTTTCCAAGTTGTTGGGGTTCATCTCATACTTCTGAAGGTTTGAGGGTGCTGCCTGTTCCATACTCCCCCTACTCCTAGCCTTTTAGGGGTACAAACAATAGTAATTGGGGCCTAGTGTGGTTGTGTACGTGTGATATACATACACTTTTTTGGGATCATATTTCCTATTCCGCTATTCAATAAAAACCTTTGAGGATCAATTGAATTGCGGGATAGTCTGTGTCGGTACGTGTGAGAGAGATCCACCTTTCCAAGTTGTTGGGGTTCATCTCATACTTCTGAAGGTTTGAGGGTGCTGCCTGTTCCATACTCCCCCTACTCCTCATCTAGCCTTTTAGGGGTACAAACAATAGTAATTGGGGCCCAGTGTGGTTGTGTACGTGTGATATACATACACTTTTTTTGGATCATATTTTCTATTCCGCTATTTAATTTAACTGGGCCTCCATGCGAGACCTGTGTGCCTTGTTGCGCTGTTTTGAGTACTCCACCAACATGGCCAGTGGCAATGACGCCGTTCTCAGCTTAACTATCCCACTTCTATGCCTCCTTGAAAAAACAATTCGGGCGATGATGGAAGAGGATGTGGCACAGGATGAGGAGGAGGAGGAGGATGAAGAGGTAACATTTCCAAGGCTTTCAGGGCAGTCATTCGCAAGGGGCTCCGAGGGTGGGTTCCTGCACACGCAAACGCCAGGGACGCAATTGTCCAGCAGGGGCACAGTTCTGGAGGATGAGGAGGATGAGGAGGAGGAGGAGCTGGAGGAGGAGATGGAACCATGTTCACAGCAGGGTGGCACCCAGGCCAGCTCATGGCCATCACTGGTGCGTGGCTGGGGGGATACAGAGGACACGGACGATACACCTCCCACAGAGGACAGCCTTTCGTTGCCTCTGGGCAGCCTGGCACACATGAGCGATTACATGCTGCAGTGTCTCCACAACGACCGCCGAGTTGCCCACATTCTAACTTGTGCTGATTACTGGGTGGCCACGCTGCTGGATCCCCGTTACAAGGACAACGTACCGTCCTTAATTCACTCACTGGAGCGCGATCGCAAGATGCGCGAGTACAAGCGCACGCTGGTAGACGCCATGCTGCTGGCATTCCCATCTGACAGCGGGGCCACAGTGGAAGCACAAGGCAGAGGAGGAGGAGGAGGAGGTCGCCAACGCAACCAGGGCACCGCCAGCACCTCAGAAGGCAGGGTTAGCATGGCCGAAATGTGGAAAAGCTTTGTCAGCACGCCACAACAAACAGCAGCACCAGCAGCTCAGATGGAACGTCTTAGCAGGAGGCAGCATTTTACCAACATGGTGGAGCAGTATGTGTGCACACGCCTACATGTAGTGAATGACGGGTCTGCCCCCTTCAACTTCTGGGTCTCCAAATTGGGCACATGGCTTGAGCTTGCCCTTTACGCCTTGGAGGTGCTGGCGTGCCCTGCAGCCAGTGTATTATCTGAACGGGTATTTAGCACGGCTGGGGGCGTTATAACAGACAAGCGCAGCCGCCTGTCCAGAGACAATGTGGACAAGCTCACGTTCATTAAAATGAACCAGGCATGGATCCCACGGGACTTTTCCGTACCTTATGCAGAATAGCAATGGATACCGACCTTACCCACCCATTGTTCCATTTTTGCTCTTTCTCACTCTTTTGGGGTGTACCCTCATTTAAAATTTTTGAAAAGAAGCAGTGTTGGCTACCTCGTCCTCCTCCTCAGGGCCAGATTAATGTAGGGGCTATTGGAGCTGCAGCTCCAGGCCCCTACCTTTTATATAGGCCCCGGGTTGGCCATATTCACTGTTACCGCTCTTCTGTCACTTGTAAACACAGAAGTCTGGCTTCTATGCTCGCTTCCCCAGGCAGCACCCTCAGAACCTCCCCACACAGCGTGAAGGCCGGACAAGGAGGGACAGTTGGCGATGCATGGATGTGTTTATGGGCTTCAGAGACAGCATCCCATGTTGAATTAGGCATGCATGGCTGCACCCTTCCTCCTCTGGGTGCATGGCAAGGCACGGCCCTTAAGGCCCTTCAAAATCCTCAGCACCAAGCCCATGATGCTGTTAATCCGGCCCTGGTCCTCCTCCACCGCCGCTTCCACCTACACCGCCCATAGGTGTGCGCAGCCTATTGCATTAAGGTGTGCACCCCAAAGTTGAAATACACATGCATGTGTTTGCCAGCAGGGAGAGTAATGTATCGGGGCCATGTACCTGTAGGCAAGGAGAAATAGAGCAGAGCAGGTCCCAGGGAGATCTTTCCCATCTCCTCACTGGCAATGCTATGTGCCCTAGGTGATTAGGGTGTGCCCAGGCACACCCAGCACACCCTGTGCGCACGCCTATGTCACCGCCACATCCACCACCACCTCAACCTCCCTCCTACTCCATATGGGCCTCGTCCTTCAGAGATGAAGAAGAACATTGTTTTATTTTTCTGTTTTTTTTTTGTTGTTTTAAGTTATTTCCCTATCCACATTTGTTTGCAGAGCACTTGCCATGCTCTTAATTACGTTTTGCTGCCATTTGCAGCACTCTAGCCCTTTCCTTTGGTGTTTTAGAGCCATTTTAGTGCCTTAAAGTTCGGGTCCCCATTGACTTCAATGGGGTTCGGTGTCCGGGAAAAGTTCGGTAAAAGTCCGGGACACGGACCCGGACTTTTTTTTAAAGTTCGGCCGAACCCGTCGAACACGGACATCTAGGTGTTCGCTCAACCCTACTACTGACATCAACAATGGGGCACTATTCCTCTCACTCACACCAAAGACGGGCATTATTCCTCCCAATGATACCAATGATCGGACACTATTCCTCCCACTGACACCAATAGGGAACTATTCCTCCCGCTGACACCAATCATGATGCACTATTCCTTTCACTGACTCCAATAATGGGCACTGTTCCTGCCACTGATACCAATGATGGGGCACTATTCCTTCTACTGACACCAACATTGGGGCATTATTCCTCCCACTGGCAACAATGATGGGGCTATATTCCTCCAACTGACACCAAAGGTGGGGCATTATTCTTCTGGCTGACACCAATGGTCGGGCCCTATTTATTCCACTGTCATCAACAATGGGGAACTATTTCTCTCTGGCTGTAATGTCTAAACAATTTCTGTCTATCTGGCATTATTACATCCAGATCCTGTCCTGGAACAAGTATACAGTAATTACACAATGTAATGGTGCTTCAGGAGGAGATAGGGGTCATGTGAGATGTCTTCCTGATGGCAGCACCTACATCTACACATGCTGCATCATGTGAGTAGCTATGCATAGCTCCCAACTCTTCCTGATTTTGAGGGACTGTCCCTAAATTTGGAACAAAGTCCATCTGTCCCCTTTTTCCTTCTCATGTGTCCCTTATTTTGGTCTGATCTATATACAGTAGTTGTATATAAAGCGCACTTTTTATCTTTAAAAAAGTGTTTCCCAGTGCTAAACCTTTCATCCATCATCCAATTTCTAAATTGCTGCATTTGTAAATTTCAAATGTCAGTATAAAGGAACCATAGTGGTGAAAAAAAAAAAAAACACTTGTGGGGTTAACTAATCATTTTTTTTGTATAATTCTCATTTAAGGGGTGTGGCAGGGGGGTGTATCCTATGCCTACATACTTTTGCTAATAGGTGTCCTGCTTTCCCATCTCAAAAAGTTAGGAGGTATGGCTATGTGATCCTTAGCTTTCATTAGGTAGGATGTAGGGTAGCTTTCTTGATGTTCGTAAGTCTCTGGTGCACCCAACCAAAGGGGCTTAGGAAATTGGGACTCCCTTTTAGGATTACCTTGTTTCCAGGCATCTTAAAGGTGTAGATACAAACTTTTCAATGCAACTTGGTGTAGGCCAGGAAAAAAGGAAGTGGAATATCCAAACTCTACAGTGGCTCCTATAGATCCCCAGCTAGCAGCCAATGGGTGGGTCAAAGCATCAAGGAACATCACACAGCATCCACATGAAACAACAGCCACAAAACAGGAGGTTCAAGTTCTAATCCATAATACTGCTCTAATTCTAGCAGGACTAATTCAGACAAGCATGGCCTTCAGGTAAGCAGCCTGCACAGTGGGTAACACTCAATGGGCCCAGGCTCAATCCAGGATATCAGGGTGCTTCCTCTGCCTAAATAGAAGGAAGCTAGATTCAACCTACTGAAAAGTTTACCAGAAGTTGGTTAGATGACCCCTGTCAAAAAACGCGCCCCCTCAACAGAGTCTGGTAAGTGATGGCACTTACAGAAAGACGCAGGGAGAAAGAGTGGCAGCCCACTGTCTTGGGTCAATGTAGGTAAATGTTAGTACTGAAGACATCAGAACACACAGTTGGCAACCCTTACCACACTCCATCCAGATCTTCTGATTATAGGAAGAAATAGTATATCTCTCTCATCTTTCAGTGAGCATAGTTCTGTGCATAATCTCCAGGCATGGGAATTTTCAAATGGGGGAGATAATGATGTTCTGTGCCTAAAGCCAGCCATAAATGGTTCAAATCTCTGGCCCAGTTTTACAGGGATTTCCTGAGATTCAAACCATCTATGGGCAGGCTAATTGTACCCCATTGGATTGCTGTACAACTTAGGTACAACCAGCATCTCAAGTTTTCCATACGATTACTGCCAGCGGCTATAGCCGCTAGCAATATTCACTGTGTTCTTCTGGTAGGAATGGCTCCCCCCCCCCCCCCTCTGGGACAAATGGCTTTTGTTAGAGAGAAAGTGGGAAACTTTAAATGAGCCAAAATCTCCATTCCAAAAAATGCAAAAAATTCTATTCATATGCAATGTTTCATATTTTAAAAAGATAGAGGGGGGAAAAAAGAAAAAAAATATTAGGTATTTTATGTTTTATCCCTGACAATATAAATAAAGTATAAATAAAACCATATAATTTATCCTTGACAAACAGCTGAGGCATGCCGACCTCTTATGACGTGGTAGGCATTTATCAGGAAATAATACAAAGAACAAAGCAAAAAACAACTATAACAATTCCTACACTAATATAGTGTGTTTTTCCAGAGTGTAAAGTATCTTTTTATCTATCTGTATGGAAAAAGCTGTTAGGTGTCAGCTTTGAAATGAAAGCATTTGCAGTATGTTTTTGACAAAGCTAATCCGGGGTGCATGGACGGGCTTTTACCAAGCAAACTCTGTAGGCAAGAAAGTATATGGAAACCCAACCAATAAAATCCCACATAAGACTAAACTATTATTTTTAATTCTTTTGATATATATGACTTCATTAACATAATACCTGGTGATCCTGCCATGAAGATCCTTATTCAGACATTTTCTGCTCCAGGGTGGCAATGCTCTGTTCGTGTCTCCTTGTTGTGATCCTGTGGTTGTACACCTATATATGAGGTGTGAAACCATATAAAGTTGTGAAACCACCTTTATATTCTCCTATTCTCTCTTTATACCTCTTCCCTGGGCCAGTTGATAACCTCCCATGGCTTCCAATACCACCTCTATGTTGGCAACACCTAGATCTATCTTTCCGCTCCTCAATCAACCCCCTCAATCTCCTCACGTATCACAAGCTTACTGAGCGACAAATCATGGATGTCCCACCACGTCCTCCAACTCAGTCTTTCTAAAACTGAGCTTGTAATATTTCCTCCTCCCCGACCCCCCACCCTCTTCATGACTTTACGATCAACGGCACAACCATTGCTCTCTCCACACTAGCCAAGGTGCTGGGTGTAATCTTGGACTCTGATCTTCAGCCCCCACATCCAATCACTGGCTAAATCTTGGTGCCTCAACCTCCACAACATTTCCAGAATTCGGCCCTTCCTAACTAACGACATCACAAAACAACGTATTCGCTCCTTAGTTATTTCCTCCCTTGACTACTGCAACTCTCTCCTCACTAGCCTCCCTGTCAGTCTATTATGAATGCTGCTGCTAGAATAATACACCTTACTAACCGATCCATGACTGCCGCTCCTCTCTGCCAATCTCTTTACTGGCTTCCCCTATCCCACTGTATATAATTCAAACAACGCCCCCAGCTATATCATCAATCTTATCTGCAGATAACACCTAAATTGTCCTTTCCGCTCCTCCCAAGACCTCCTGCTCTCTAGCTCCTTTGTTACCTCCACCCCTACTTGGCTCCAGGACTTCTCCAGAGCCTCTCCCATCCTCTGGCCCAGTATGTTCAGTCAGCCCCTACCCTGTGTGGCTTTAGGTGACCCCGGAAAACTCACTTATTCAGGGAAGCCTACCCCTCCTCCACCTAAAAACTGTACCAGAGTCACCTCCATCAGATCACCCCACAGCTATTACCTTTTGTACCACCTCCCCTTTGACCAATGTCAAGATAAGAAGAAATGGGCGCACATTGCTGGAGTTCCAAATGCCTTTATTGTGATTTCCAAAATGGCACAACAAAACACCAACCAGTCCAGGTAGACGCGTTTCACACAGTACAACTGTGCTTAATCATTACACATTAATACATTAATGATTAAGCACAGTTTGTTCTGGTCACCAGACTTCTATTCAGAATATTTGTGTTTATGTTGTTTATGTTGTTTAAAATAACAGGTTGGGTTTTCTTAATTCACACAAGTTAGTTATATGCAGAGCGCAGACGCCACCTACTGCTCTTCTCTGGCATAGCTTCAACTGTTCTGCAATAATTACATATTGTAAACTCACAGAATGTGTTAATAAAGTTTTTTACCAGGGCATTCTGGGGAGATTTCTACAGGAAGTGAATCAGCCACCATTTTGAGAAGATACAGCAGGGCAGCAAGGCATGTTTCCTCAATCTCTCGCTATCACCCCTGCGAGAACTTAAAAAGTGAGTTCTTGTTATCCCATCCTGTAATTTTTGTACTGATCATTTTTTCTTTTTATCAATTTGTAGTTTCACCTGGCTTGTTCTAATAAATTTGAGATTAAAGAAATATGGTATCTGAAGTTTATGGAGCAGGAAGGTTTAGCTCTCTGTCCTAGAGACAGAACACAGTTGTACTGCGTGAAACATGTCTACTTGGACTGGTTGGTGTTTTATCATGCCACTTTGGAAATCACAATAAAGGCATTTGGAACTCCAGCGATGTGCGGCCATTTCTTCTTATCTTGACATTGTTCACAAAGGCAAGCCGGGACTAGCACTCATGTGGAGGTTCCATCAGATTCACTCATCTCACCTGGAGCAGCAGATCTTTCTTACTTCCCCCTCCCTTTAGATTGTAAGCTCCAAGAGCAGGGCCCTCCTGTTCCTACTGTATTGAAATGTATTGAAACTGTACTGTCCACATTGTAAAGTGCTGCGTAAGCTATTGCCGCTATATAAATCCTGTATAATATTTAATATTCATTTTTTTTTAAGCACTGGCTGGCAGTAGTCTTGAAAAGTTTGTAAGTGTCACCTAGGTCTTTATCCTATTAATTTCTGGTCTGAGTCCTGGAGGCTTTGTGGAAATTTGGGTGGGATAAAGCCTTTATTCCTAGGTCCACATTTTACCTGGTAGTCTCTACTCATTATTAAGCCTCATGCACATTGGGCATAGGAAATGCTGCTTCTTTCAGCCTGTAGAAGCAACTCTATGTTAGCCTATGTGTCCATGTACAATTTGGGCATTTACAGGCATATTTGTAGAGGAACATTTATAGGCTGAAAAAGAACCCCAAAACATCACAAGTGCATTGTTGAAAGGAGCTTTTGGGGCAGAAAAAGACTTAGGCCCCATTCACACCCATTCACACACAATTGGACCCCAAAGTCTCATGACAAGTCCCATGTTTCCCAATTATAACCATTCATATCTGTGCAACTTCAAGTCACAGCGACCTTCGGGTCTAGTATGGATTTTAGGTGAACACCATGCCAATTTATTAAAAAAAAAAAAATTCCCCCGGTGTAGATACATCGCTAATCATGTCGTAAACTGCCATCGCCCAATCAAAAAAAAAAAAAAAAGAAAAAGAGAAAACCCCCAGCTCTGCACCCCCTGAAATCTATACTAGACCCTTATCTGAGCATGCAGCCCGGCAGGTCAGGAAAGGGGGGGGGGAGCGAGAAGCCCTGAACCATACCAGACCACATGCCCTCAACATAGGGGGGTGCTTTGGAGTGGGGGGGCTCTGCCCCCAATGCATCTTGCCCCCATGTTGATGGGGACAAGGGCCTCTTCCCCACAACCGTTGCTGGTAGTTGTGAGGGCCTGCGATCACCCAGATCCCGGCTCCTCCCCCCATACTCATTCACCAAAAAAGTGTAAAAAGTAAGTAAAGACACAAAACAAGTTTTTGACAATGCCTTTATTAAAAAAAAAAAAAAAATTCCCCCTGTGTAGATCGATCGCTAATCACGCCGCAAACTACCATTGCCGAATCAAAAAAAAGAAAAAGTTTAGTCATTTGCCTGCTCTGCAGCGTGAACATGCTTAAATAGCTAAGGGGCGGGGCCACATGGTGATGTCACTAGGTGACACTGCCCCCTTGTGACGTCACCAACCAAGAGCATGCTGGCTCTTTTGCTCTGTGTGCTGTGGGAGTCTGCTGCTGCGTGAAAAAGCTGAATGCTGACAGAACACTATAAAATATACAAAAGCTGCCTTTTTGTATTGCAATCCAGAACCCATTTGTTTATTTTTATCATTTAACAAAATAGAAAGTAAATGCACAGAAGAGAAATCCAAATCAAATCAATATGTGGCATGACCACCCTTTACCTTCAAAACAAGATCAATTCTTTTAGGTACACAGGAACTTGGCAGGTTGGTTGTTCCAAACATCTTGAAGAACCCCAAATCTTCGGTGGATGTCGGCTGCCGGGTGTGAGAAGTGGTTAAGGACTAACTGAATAATTAATTATATGATTAATAATGACTATATGATTAATAGACTCAACCTATGTGATTAATGGGTATCTTGTGAATCCTTAACTGTTAATTATCCACCATGTCTTCATGAAGCAAGATCATACTGACTGCTCACCATAGGTAGTTATTTCATTTTTCCTGCCTTTTATGTATCATTTTTTATTATTATATGTTTGCCAAGTCTTCCCTGGTACCTGTCAGATTATCTACATCAGCCTTTCTCAAACTTTTTTAACAAAGAGGAACCCTTAAAATACCTGTCTTGTCTCAGGGAACCCCTCCTAATAATGACTATATCTACAACTCATGATACATTAGTGTGATGGTCAGTGGAAAGAATGATCCTTACACTTTGGTCATTAGGAAGAATTACCCTCTTACAGATAGCTAAAAAGATTGGAAGCTTATCTGAGAAGCAGAAATTGCTCATTGCTCATGGAACCCCTAGCAACCTCTGAAGGAACCCTAGGGTTCTATAGAACCCTGTTTGAGAAACCCCAATTGAAAGGGTTAATGTGCCTTTAGGTGAATTCTCCCAATTCCATAACTGATACCCTCTTCGGTCACCAAGAAAGTTTTATCCAGGTGGTTGTTTTACTATTGTCTAAAAGAAACTTAAAAATCAACAAAATAAACCAAAAAGAAGAAGCAAAAAAAAAAAAAAAACCCACATAGAAAAACACTAGAAACATTTAAAGTGTTAAAAAAATAATTAAAGCAGTATTAAACTCCAAAACAAAGAATTATTATATTATATATATATATATTATATATCATACCAAGTCTTAGATATGATGGCTGCAGTTGTTTTCTTTTTTTAGGCTTTCTTTCCATATTTTCATGTGGTGATCTGGATGTGCAGTTTGTTTCGTTGCGAATAATATTCTGACAAGTTTTTTTGTTATTCTGAGATTTGAATATATCTGAATACTTGAATTACAGTATAAACAAAGTTTACCAAATGCTCCAAATAACGAAACTAAGTTTGTCTGAATTTCGAGGATTCGACTTGAATTTTACATCGAATTCCAGTCAAATTCGAACTGTAAACATATTTCTGAAATCAAAGACTGTGTGTGTTTTTAGTGTATCATTTCGAAATAATGCTGTTTTTGTTAAGCCAAAGGAAATTTAAAGAGTTATTGTAATCATTTGATGAAGATTTTTCTTTTGTTTGTTCACTTTGCCATATTTCGAACTGAAAAAAAATCTAAAATTTTTGATTCGACAGATTTAAAATTAATCGATTCAAACTTTTCAAACTGGTAAATTTGAAGAAATTTTAAGAAATTAAAAAAAAAAGACATAAAACGAATTCCAAATACAAATTCCGAATACAAATTGAACAAATAAACCAAATTTAACTAAACTAAATAATTAGATTAACAAATCTGAAGGAAACGAAACAAAAAAATTTTTTTGTCATGCACATGTCTACTGGCCAGTAGGGATGATCGAACTTTTGAAAAGTTCGGTTCGACCAGAACACCCGAATTTCCCGAAAGTTCGGTTCGGATTCCCGAACCCCATTGAAATCAATGGGACCCAAACTTCGGGAATCAAAAAACACCATTTTGAAGCCCTACAACCTAATAAATGTCCCTAAAAAGTGCCTAGGGTTCTGGTTCATACCCCAGGGACTATGAATCAGGCAAAAAAAAGTTTTTAAAAATTGTCGTTTTTAATAGAGAGCCAATTATTGAAAAAATGATTGAAAAAAAAAAAAAGAGATTTCTTTGGATTTAGTGTCTGGGGGTCTAAAAAGTGTATCTGTGAAGTTTCAGCTCTGTAGCATGTCCAGAACCAGAATTATAGCATGCCAAACCTTCAAAAATGACTTTTTTGCTTAACCGCGTTAACTTGTCACTGAGGCTTTAAGTCCACTGCAAAAGGCTTTGCTATTCTGCGTCACACACATCTGCTTTATTTAGCGACAACTTTGGGTCGCATAGCAGTGTGTGTCTTGCAGGTGATTTTCACATCGCACAGTTGATAAAGCCTCAGTGACAACTGTACATAAATTAAAATTCATCACAAAAAAACAAATTATTTTTCTTAGAATTTCAGTAGCGCAGGGATGGTGTTACCCTCCTTTCATAAAGTGCAAATAAATAAAGTGCATAAATTGCATAAATAATCTATGAATTTTAATTTATGTATAGTTGTCACTGAGGCTTTATCAACTGTGCGATGTGAAAATCACCTGCAAGACGCACACTGCTATGCAACCCAAAGTTGTCGCTAAATAAAGCAGATGTGTGTGACGCAGAGTAGCAAAGCCTTTTGCAGTGAACTTAACGCTTACAACAAGAACAGCCGTTAAGTTGTCACTGAGGCTTTGGCAACTGTGAAATTCACCTGCAAAATGCACACTGCTATGCGACCCAAAGTTGTCACTAAATACAGCAGATGTGTGTATCGCTGAAATGTATTTTGCACAATAACTGACTAGCAAGCATGTATACCTGCTGTAGATATATCAGCAGTGCAACGTGCTCACTAGACGGAACCCTGACACTTAAAAGTATCCCTACAAAAACTAGATTATTGAATCTAACTATAGTGGTATATAGTACCCTAACTACACTGCATATCCCTTTCCTCACACTAAAAGAACCGCTCCATACAGCAGAAGATAATTTCTAACTGACACTGTCCCTTTAAAAAAAGTTTTTTTTTCTAACTCAAACAGCACAATCGCTGTATTTCTAACTACACTGACAATCTTTCTGTAAGCTGACTGCTCTTCTGCTGATATGGAGCTTTACAAGCAATCGGCTGTGCAGCAACGTTGTTTAACACAGCAGGAGAAACACAAATGCTTCCACTCTCTTCCAAAGCCTCTGTATTACAGTGCTAGAGGTTAGGCGGGGCTATGTTATATAGTGGGGGGCGTATTCACTCCTGATTGGCCTCTGGTCCCCGTAGTCACTCCAATCACGTTCCTAGCAGACTCCTGCCCCCTCATTGGCTTTTACTGACGTTTCTGGGCCAATCACTGGCTTTTAAAGCCCACTTCCGGTCCCATTGCATTTTGGGCGGTTCGGGTGACTGAATTCGGCCGAATTTCGAACACCCAATGTTCGGGTCGAACCGATGGTCGACCCGAACCGTTCGATCATCCCTACTGGCCAGTAAGGCTCCATTCACATTCACATATAGGTGTCTCTGATCGGATTTTGGATCAGATTCTGCCCACGATCCTGAACCATTGCAAGTCGCAGGATGCCTGTGCGATTCCCGTGACTTGCAATGGTACCCCAAACACGGCGCGATTTTGCTGTGATTGTCACCAGACGAATCGAGGTAAAATTGCGCAAACAATATCACGGAACGCCTGTCGCCCAAAAAAAGTACAAGAACTTATTTTGGGCAACAGGCATCCTGCGATTCTGTTAGCGCGATTTTACCATGATTCGTCAGGCGACAATCACAGCAAAATCGCAGAGCGTTTGGAGTACCATTGCAAGTAACAGGAATCACATGGGCGTCCCGAGACTTGCAATTGTTCAGAATCACGGGCAGAATCGCGGCAATTCTGCCCACGATCTGAGAAGCCTATATGTGAATGGAGCCTTAGTCTGTTATTTTTCAACAGAACAAGCCCCCTTAAAAATATAACAAAGTGTTGGGACAAGCCATTTAACACTGACAGGGGTGCTTACAATGATCAGCTTTTATTTATTTATGTAAAACCTATATTCCAAAAGAAACGAAAAAGGGTTTGCTGCAACTGCTTGTTAAACTGCAGTATTAGCTGGAGTTTGGGCTTAATTTGTTAACCACTTACTGACCGCCCACCGTCGATTTACGCTGGTATTTTGACGCTAAATATCGGGGTTTTGGCAGCAGATAGCTGCCAAACCCCAGTATTTTTCTAAACGGCGGGCGGTCCTCTTTAAGATAAGGGTGGTCCCAGTGGCGGATTCGCAGCGGGATCACCCTTACGGTGCGTCAGAAGAGGTACCCCCCCCCCCATCCCGGTCCCGGTCGTTTTCCCCGCCTACCGGACCCGCCGGCAGTGGTAAAAACGATCCGATCCTCTCTCCTCACAGACAGGAAGTCAAGTGAGGGCAAGATGGCCCCCACTCGACTCTATGGTCTTGGAGAACTGGAGCGACGTCAAACGTCGTCTCCTAGCAACCGGTTTAAAGAGCCAATTTTTTTTTCAGCAACTTTTTTTTTTTTTTTCTTTTTTAGTGTAGATGTAAGGTCTTTTTGAAGGTCCTGTCATACTTATTTCTATTATAAGGGATGTTTACATTCCTTGTAATAGGAATAAAAATGATCAAAACATAAAAAAAAAACTGTGTAAAAATAAAATAGGAAAAATAAATAGGAAAAAAAAATTAAAGTGCCCTGTCCCGACTCCCCGTTAGCTCGCGCGCAGAAGCAAACGCATACTCAAGTCCCGCCCACATATGTAAACGGTGTTCAAACCACACATGTGAGGTATCGCCACGATCGTTAGAGCGAGAGCAATAATTTGAGCCCTAGACCTCCTCTGTAACACTAAACTGGTAACCTGTAAAAATGTTTAAAGTGTCTCCTATGGGGATTTTTAAGTACCAATGTTTATCGCCATTCCACGAGCGTGCGCAATTTTGAAGCATGCCAAGAGGCTCTAGCAACCAGTGGCTAATAGAGTCTTAGATGAAGGCGGGGGTGGCTATTTTGCTGCCCCCCTGCAAAGTGCCACCCTAGGCCTGGGCCTTGTCGGCCTAGGCCAAAATACAGCACTGATTATATCGCACATATATAGTTGCGAATTCTGATTAATGTATACAGGAACCTTTTTACTATGTGGTTTGTCCACTCATTTTAACTTTTTTGAATAAAAATGTATACAATTTTAGATATATGTCTTTGGTTTTGAGTTAAAATGGGGGGTGGTTTCCCTTCTTCATGTTAGGTATCTATTTACTCGACGTAACATCATCGTTTACAATATACAAAAAAATGGGGCTAACTGTACTGTTTAGGTTTTTTTAATTCATTGATATATATTTTTTGCCAAAAAATTGCGTTTGGAAGACCGCTGCGCAAATACGGTGGGATACAAAATATTGCAACGATCTCCATTTCATTCTCTAGGGTCTCTGCTAAAAAAAAAAAAAATGTTTGGGGGTTCTAAGTAGTTTTCTAGTAAAAAAAAAACTGATTTTAGCTTGTAAACAACAAGTGTCAGAAATAGGCCTGGTCCCAAATTGGTTAATGTATCTAAATCTGCTAGTCCTTCTAACAACCCCCCCCCCCCCGACTGTGACAATGGTGCTGTCCAAGGTGCCCCTCTGCTCCTTCATCCAGAGTGGGGGAACTCTAATACAGGAGGTGTGTTACCGGCCAGATAACTAGGTGAAAACAAAGGGAAAAACCATAGAAAGGAAAACTGATGCAGCCACCACCAATGATTTCTAAGACTCGGTTCACACTGCTGCGACCTGGAAGTCACACGATTTACAATGCTAGTTTGCTAGGCAACTGCAGCGCGACTTGGTGGGACTTTGAAGCAACTTCAGGGAATGCCTGGGTAATCTTCCTGTAATGTCAGATCCAAATCACATCAATTAAGATGAGGATCCGACTTAGAGGCAACTTCCATTAAAATCTATGGGCACAAGTCAGATATAAGTCGCCTTGAAGTAGTACAGGAACCTTTTCTAAAGTTGGAGCGACTTCAGTAGTGCTAAATAAGACAGCTGACTAAAATGGGATTTCACATGTCATGCGACTTGGAGTCTCACAAGTCGAAACCCAAATCACGGCAGTGTGAGCCGAGCCTAAGCTGCATGTGCAGGACGAAAAAATGTGTTTAGTTTCCCTTCACTTCATTTACCTTTGGTAATCTAGTTGTTTCATTTAGTTAAAGCATAACTCCACTATTGTGGAGAAAAAATCATTCCCCTCTGGGTGATCTCTGTACATTGCAGGGATTTTACCAAACTTTGTTGCAGATTCCTACCTTTTGTTATTCTGAAGAAATCATTGTTTGTTCCTCTGTACTGAGTGGGTCTAATGGGAGTGGTTTGATAATTATCTTTCAGCTGTGGCAGCTGCAGGGCTCTAATGAGGAAATCTGCTGGGCCTGAATCCCTTTAGACGTGTTCCTATTGGGAGTATCTCACCAAAAATGACATTTTTGTTGCAGGGGATGCCAGAAATCTGACTTGTATCTTAGGCAGACTTATGGGAAAAGTGGTGAGCCAATCACACAAGCAGGAAATGATGTTTCTGGGGGTGTGGTCAGTATACATTCTGTGTACAGAACAGCTCCAGGTGGCCATATTGCATTGCATTTTCAGAAATTTACAACAGCTGCAGATTGAAAAGGAAAGGTCATTTTTAATAACATTCAATTACAATATGATTTGTGTCACAATTATATACACTATATTGTACCTGAATAAAAGCAAATTTATGCAGTGCTAGCAACAAATTAGTGATAAAAATATGTAAATTATACCCATCAATATTAAATATATAATGATAATTCAATCACATTTAAAGTGCATAAATTTCTGTGATAATTAAATATAGTGCATGATTAAGCTAAACAAATTAATATATATAATTTGCAAAAGAAAATAAAAAAGTTAAAGTGCATAAATGGTGAAATATAGTCCTTATTGATCCAAAAGGTGCCAAAGTGCCAAGTGAATAAAGGTGCTTGTATGGTGAAGGTGCCCTCTTGGTTCCCCACTCACCGGATTAAAATTGTAAGAAAGCCCTTGGTTTTATTGCACATTTGCCCAGGATCTGATATGGGATTCCTCCGATGTGACCTCCGTGTTGAAATCGTCTCCGATAACACCGTTAAAAGAAGAGAGGGCCATACATCGTGAAGTACATAAGGTAAGTTTTATTTCCCCAAAGCAATAATAGAATACTTACAGGATAAAAAAGTTAATTGGGCATGTAGCAAACAAAAACGAGTGGCGCCGCTATTAGCGTGCGTTCCACATACAGGAAGTTCCCGACCGTAAATGACGTTACGTCCGCAACCGGAAGATCATCAACGAGTTTCGCCGTCACATACAGCGTCTTCAAAGGACATCACTTCCTGTTGACAGAGGCTCTTTATATCGTAGCCTCTCCTACATCATATCCGGCCCTCTCTTCTTTTAACGGTGTTATCGGAGACGATTTCAACACGGAGGTCACATCGGAGGAATATATTAATTTGTTTAGCTTAATCATGCACTATATTTAATTATCACAGAAATGTATGCACTTTAAATGTGATTGAATTATCATTATATATTTAATATTGATGGGTATAATTTACATATTTTTATCACTAATTTGTTGCTAGCGCTGCATAAATTTGCTTTTATTCATTTATTCTAAGTTTTTCTTAGTGTTTGCAGCAGCTGCACACCTTTACAGTTTTCTCACTGAATAATCATCACAATTGTGCAGGGCGGGTTTAAATTTGTATTTTCACTATATTGTACCTGTACCATGCCCACAGCCCCTGCATCTCCTGCACCATGCCCGCAGCCCCTGCATCTCCTATACCATGTCCGGAGCCCCTGCATCTCTTGTACCATGTCCAGAGCCCCTGCATCTCCTGCACCATGCCCGCAGCCCCTGCATCTCCTGTACCATGCCCTCAGCCCCTGCATCTCTTGTACCATGTCCAGAGCCTCTGCATCTCCTGTACCATACCCTCAGCCCCTGCATCTCCTGTACCATGTCTTCAGCCCCTGCATCTCCTGTACCATGCCTGCAGCCCCTGCATCTCCTGTACCATGCCCGCAGCCCCTGCATCTCCTGCACCATGCCCGCAGCCCCTGCATCTCCTATACCATGTCCAGAGCCCCTGCATCTCCTGTACCATGCCTGCAGCTCCTGCATCTCCTGTACCATGCCCGCAGCCCCTGCATCTCTTGCACCATGCCAACAGCCCCTGCATCTCCTGTACCATGCCCGCAGCCCCTGCATCTCCTGTACCATGGCCGCAGCCCCTGCATCTCCTGTACCATGCCTGCAGCCCCTGCATCTCCTATACCATGTCCAGAGCCCCTGCATCTCCTGTACCATGTCCACAGCCGCTGCATCTCCTGTACCATGCCCGCAGCCTC
Source organism: Pelophylax lessonae (assembly GCF_965119305.1). Classification (NCBI taxonomy): domain Eukaryota; kingdom Metazoa; phylum Chordata; class Amphibia; order Anura; family Ranidae; genus Pelophylax; species Pelophylax lessonae. Next base: position 711,568,367 of record NC_138769.1, on the reverse strand, counting down.
TGACATGTCCTCCTGTACCATGTCCGCAGCCCCTGCATCTCCTGTACCATGTCCGCAGCCCCTGCATCTCCTGTACCATGCCCGCAGCCCCTGCATCTCCTGCACCTTGCCCGCAGCCCTTGCATCTCTTGTACCATGTCCAGAGCCCCTGCATCTCCTGTATCATGCCTGCAGCCTCTGACATGTCCTCCTGTATCATGTCCGCAGCCTCTGACATCTCCTGTACCATGTCCACAGCCCCTGCATCGCCTGTACCATGCCCGCAGCCCCTGCATCTCCTGCACCTTGCCCGCAGCCCTTGCATCTCTTGTACCATGTCCAGAGCCCCTGCATCTCCTGTTTCATGCCTGCAGCCTCTGACATGTCCTCCTGTATCATGTCCGCAGCCTCTGACATCTCCTGTACCATGTCCACAGCCCCTGCATCTCCTGTACCATGCCTGCAGCCTCTGACATGTCCTCCTGTACCATGTCCGCAGCCCCTGCATCTCCTGTACCATGTCCACAGCCTCTGACATCTCCTGTACCATGTCCGCAGCCTCTAACATCTCCTGTACCATGTCCGCAGCCTCTAACATCTCCTGTACCATGTCCACAGCCTCTAACATCTCCTGTACCATGCCCACACAGCCTATGACCACCTCCTGTTTCATGCCTGCACTTTTACCACTTTAAACCAGAATTTGCTCATATATATATATATATATATATATATATATGAAGAGTGCATTATAGATAAGACAGATATGAAAGCATATAGGGCTTTATATATATATATATATATATATATATATATACACATATATATATATATATATATATATATATATATATATATATATATATATATATATATATATATATATATATATAAAGCCCTATATGCTTTCATATCTGTCTTATCTATAATGCACTCTTCAAATGTGCTTTAAAATGCATTGTTTTCCCTTTTATGAACAATAAAATAATGAGGTTATGCCTTTGGGCCGGTATAATACTGCTATGGGGCTGGTATGGAATTAGTTCCAGGGCTGAATTTTATTCCCAGTCCGGCCCTGCATGTATATTGTAGTAGTAAGCTCCACAGTTTGGAGGGATTTTCATATAATTCATATTATTCATCCTAAAAGAGGACTCCACATTCTCCCAAAGGCATGAATCCTTTTTATTGTTTACAAATCTTTTTTTTTTTTTTTTTTTGGAAAAAGGTTTTGCATAATAACATGAGAGCTAACTAGGGTGACCACGTGTCCCGGATCTCCCGGGACAGTCCCGCATTTGGAGAGTCTGTCCCGGGTCCCGGTCACCCTCATTCCGGGACAATGCAGTGCAGTGAGAACACGTGCCGCACTGCCGCTCCGCTCCCCCACCAAATCGGCAGAAAGGAAGAGGAAGTGCGCGGCAGCGCGAGCTGCATTCATACTAGTGCATCATCATCATGTGCTGGTCTGGACTGTACCACGTCCGGCGGCCGCTGGATGAGAGGATGGCTGGCTGGGCTGTACCATGTTAGAGGGCGCTCAGGGCGGGCTGTACAATTCGAGCCAGTACGAGAGCAGAGCAATGAGCAGAGGAGTGTGTGTATTGTAAATGAATAGAATGTCTGCTGTGCTCTGTGTCACAACAGCGTGAGTGCCCAGTGTGTGTGGCTCGGAGCCACTGGCTCCTCCCCTGCCTTGCTGCACGCTGCGCAGTGCGCGGCCGAGTGAGAGTCACGTCACGTGACGACGGTGACGTCAGCCGGACTCCGGAGCCGGGATCTGTCTGTGCGGTGCCGCCTCACCTCAGCCTGCTGCTGTAACTGAGTCACTGACTGTGACTGTCTGTAATCCAACCACGGCCGGCCAATATCAGCATTTAAGAGGAGGACAAAACCTGGACAAATGTAAGTTTAACTTTTTAATAGATGAGTGTCCGGGTGTAGGGCCTTAAAGATGTATTTGCACATTGTAAATCTCATGTCTAAACTAATTGGCAAAAAAAAGTATAAAAAAATCATCTTTTTTTTTTTTTGAGTGGGGGATTAGAGGCGGTGGGGTGTTGCGGGGGGGGGTTTAGAGATGTGGTCACCCTAGAGCTAACAGTTGAAATACATAAATATAACAACAGATATAAAGTACATGACATAAGTAGTATTACAAAATATATACGGCTACTTCTCAGTTAGTTTAATCAAGTATACGAAGTTGGGTACAAGATAAAGAAAAAAAAAAAAGAAAGGGAAATCTGACCATATAAGGTGCAAATTGATTGAAAAAAGATAAGTCACAATACTTCCGAAAGTAGATTTATAATCTAATTACCATTTTAAAGTCTATAAAATTCTAAAATTATTTTAGATCAAAACTATTTCTTCATGTTGTTTAGTGTATACATTTTTTTTTTTTTTTTTCCATAATCCTAGGCACGTATGCATAAAGCAACCTCATTCCAATTCCACAAACCATTTTACTGGGGATTAGTCAGGAGATCTAAGCTCCATCCCTGTTCATGGTCCATATCCTCCTCATCAGTAATGTCTGCCCCAGTGGTCTCGATTTTGTCATTAAATTGATAATTTTGCTATTGGTGGCATTTCATGAAAATTGCCTTTTAATTTCCCCTATTACAATTCAAGGCAAAATTTAAAGTCATATTAAAGGTTTAGCTTTATAAAATAAGAAACATGTCATACTTACTTGCTCTGTGCAATAGTTTTGCACAGAGTAGCCCTGACCCTCTTCTTCTCGGGTCCCCTTTACCTTGGTGTGTGCTCGCTCCTGATCCCTGCTCTATGCGTTCATAAGACTCAGAGAGCAGTGACTCAGCCCCGCCCCCTGCTCTCTTTATTGGTTCACTGGCTGTGATTGACAGCAGCAGGAGTCAATGGCTCCCGCCGCTTTCTCAGCCAATGAGGAGAGAGAGACCTAGGACAGCCGAGGCTCTCATGCAAATCGCTGGATTGAGATGGGGCCCAGATGAGTATTGGGGGAGACTGTGGGGGAGCAGCACACAGAAGGTTTTTTTTTACCTTCATTTATCTAAAAACTTTTCGCCTTTACAACCACTTCCCACCCAGGCCAATTCTGACACTTCTCTCCTACATGTAAAAAATCATCATTTTTTTTACTAGAAAATTACTCAGAACCCCCAAACGTTATATATGATTTTTAGCAGACACCCTAGGGAATAAAATGGTAGTCGTTTCAACTTTTTATGTCTCATAATATTTTCGCAGGAATTTTTCAAACGTCTTTTTTTGGGGGGAAAAAAACTATTTAATGAATTAAAAAAAAAACAAAAAGAAAACAACTAAAGTTAGCCAGATTTATTGCATAATGTGAAAGATGATGTTATGCCGAATAAATAGATACCTAACTTGTCACGCTTTAAAATTGCGCATGCTCGTGGAATGGCGCCAAACTTCGGATACTTAAAAATCTCCATAGGCGAGGCTTTAAAAATGTTTACAGGTTACCTGTTTATAATTACAGAGGAAGTCTTGTGCTAGAATTATTGCTCTTACTCTAACGTTCATGGTGATACCTTACATGTGTAGTTTGAACGCAGTTTACATATGCGGGCATGACCTACGTATGCGTTCCGTTCTGCGAGCACATTTATTTTATTTTTATTTAGTTTATTTTACCTTTATAGTACTATTTTGACACTTTCTTTTTCTGTTTTTTTAATCACTTTTATTCCTATTACAAGGAATGTAAACATCCCTGGTAATAGGAATAGGGCATGCCAGCGAGATCTGGTGTCTAGAAGTCCCCAGATCTCATCTCTAGCCTGGAAAGCCTAAAATAAAAAAAAAACATAAAAAAAAAAAAAAAAACGATTTCAGCTTCCTAGCCGAGGCAGTGTTTACAACTGCAGGCGCCAGACGGGATGACATAACATCACACCCGACCTCCGAAGGTCATAGAGACTGCCGGGGACCATCTGGAAGCACTAGTGGAAGCACAGGAGAGTGGTGGGAGGGGGGGGATGTTCCCTCCCGCCGCCTGTAAAAACAATCAAGCAGCTGAACAGCAGCTATTATTGTTTTTATGGTGAAGGAAATTGCAGAAAAAGAAGATATCTGAATGAGGCCTGCAGCTGCACCCATTATTCCGATATCTCCACTCAAAGTCTGCAACGTCATATGATGTTGTTGGGCGGGCAGTGGTTAAAAACAACCATATGCAGTTTAGCAGTACCTCTGCTAAGTAGGCAATGTTAGGAAACACTTGATCACTACCCGTCATTTAACCACTTGCTATATACTGCGGCAGGCTGGCTTGGCTGTGCGAACTGCCGTACCTGTACGGCGGTTCGTGGGAGTGCTCCTGGGGGTGCACTCCCACCCCCATTAGGCAGCGGGGAAGCCGATCCACGGGGCCAACGGCCGCAATTGCCGCCGGGCACCCGTGATCACTCCCCGTGGAGAGAGAACGATGGTCTGCTGTTGTAAACACAGCAAACCGTTGTAACCTCTGGAATGAACACAGAGCGCCTGTGATCCTTCTATTTAGAATCACAGCTCTCTGTGTTAATTTCACAAGTCCCTTCCTCTCACAGTTAGAAAACACTCCCCTAGGCTCACACTTAACCCTTTGAATGCCCCTAGGTTAACCACTTCCTTTCCAGTGTCATTATTATAGTAACAGTGCATATTTTTAGCAATGATTACTGTAGTAATGTCACTGGTCCCCCCAAAAGTGTCAAAAATGTCAGTTAGGGGTCCGATCTGTCCGCCGCAATGTTGCAGTCCCGCTAAAAATCGCAGATCGCCACCATTACTAGTAAAAAAGAAATAAATAAAATATAAATAAATAAAAATGACATAAATCTTTCCCCTAGTTTGTAGACGCGATAACTTTTGCGCAATCCAATCAAAATACGCTTATTGGTTGTTATTTTTACCAAAAACATGTAGATAATTAGAAGTACTGCTGACCAAAGCTCTGATGCAAGATATTGCAGCAAAAGCTTCTTTATTTTATCTTTAAGGTCTTGTCTGTCTTGGCTCTACCACCCCTCTAAAAAGAGATCGGTGCACAGTAGGTAACTTTTTAGAGGGCAGTAAAACAGCACCTGCCAGGCATTCAAGAGGTGATACTGCTAATTCCTGAATGCCTTTTTTTGCAGCTGAGCGGGAATTCTTTTTGTAATGTAAGACCCCAGATTGTTGTATGTTTTTTGTTTTTTTTTTTAGATGGGGAGGGGGGCGCCTCTTTTAACTGCCATCCCCTTGGTATTACATATAAAAGAGGCCTTTATAGGCCTTTTTTTATGTCTCCATCTTAAACCCTCCATTATTCTTTTTCAGAAGTCTTCAGGCCAATCACATGTTAAGAGAGTTTTTTTCAGACATCTTCAGGACAGTTAAGAGTTACATAGTTAGTCAGGTTGAAAAAAGACACAAGTCCATCTGGCTCAACCAATAAAAAACAAACAAACAAAAAAAAAACAGTAATGAAAACCCAACCATACAATCCCATATACACAATCCTATACCCGAAGTTGATCCAGAGGAAGGCGAAAAAACCCTAGCAAAGCATGTTCCAATTTCCTACAGCAGGGGAAAAAAATTCCTTCCTGATCCCCCGGCAATCAGATATTCCCTGGATCAACTTTACCTATAAATATTAGTACCCATTTATATTATGTACACCCAGGAAAGAATCCAGGCCTTTTTTAAAGCAATCTACTGAGCAGGCCAGAACCACCTCTGGAGGGAGTCTATTCCACATTTTCACAGCTCTTACTGTGAAGAAAACTTTCTGTATTTGGAGATGAAATCTCTTTTCCTCTAGACGTAAAGAGTGCCCCCTTGTCCTCTGTGATGACCTTAAAGTGAACAACTCAACACCAAGTTCACTATATGAATCCTTTATGTATTTATACATGGTGATCATATCCCCCCTTAAGAGGTCTTCACCTTATCTCCAGCACTGGGCAGTCCAGTGCAGATTGCATCACCGCCGGTGTGATCATCACTTCAGCACCAGTTAGGGCATCGCTATATGTGATTGGGTGGTATACTGGTGACACCTCTGCACGACAAAGGTCCATGACTCCCAAGTGACTTCAATGAGCTTGGGAGGTCCAGCTCTGGATCAAGAGCAGAGAAGTCTGCGTGCCGGTGTTCTATCAGATCTCCCTACCCATCAGAAATCCATACCCTCGTCATTTCCGGTTCAGAACAGCTGTGGATTCGTCATGCATCAGCTGTAGCTGCGTCACATGTCCTAGTGCGCAATAGGTAGAGAAATTTGATAATATCGCAACGGTCGGGCACACGTCCTAGTGTGCATGTGCGGCAACGGGTCGGGCAGCAGGCAGGGCGATCTCTTATAACAAACATCCATCCGATCTCCATGCCCCACACTGCACCGACCCGACAATGGGACATAGCCATCAAATGGACAGTGGGCATATTGTCCCATTGTCGGGTCGGTGCAGTGTGGGGCATGGAGATCAGATTGTCCCATTGTCGGGTCAGTGCAGTGTGGGGCATGGAGATCGGATTGTTCCATTGTCGGGTCGATGCAGTGTGGGGCATGGAGATCGGATTGTCCCATTGTCGGGTCGATGCAGTGTGGGTCATGGAGATCGGATTGTCCCATTGTCGGGTCGGTGTTGTGTGGGGCATGGAGATCGGATTATCCCATTGTCGGGTCGGTGCAGTGTGGCATGGAGACGGGATTGTCCCATTTCCGGGTCGGTGCAGTGTGGGGCATGGAGATCGGATTGTCCCATTGTCGGGTCGGTGCAGTGTGGGGCATGGAGATCGGATTGTCCCATTGTCGGGTCGGTGCGGTGTGGGGCATGGAGATCAGATTGTCCCATTGTCGGGTCGGTGTAGTGTGGGGCATGGAGATCGAATGGATATTTGTTATAAGAGATCTCCCTGGCCGCTGCCCGACCCGCAAGCGCACTAGGACGTGTGAACCGGCTACAGCTGATGCATACAGCTGATGCATGACGAAAGCACAGCTGATCCGAACCGGAAATTACAAGGGTATGGATTTCTGATGGGGTAGGGTTTTCTGATAGAACACCGGAAGAAAAAGAGAAAGTGAAAAAAAAAATCTATACTTGGGATTTAAAAATAAATAATTGTAAAAAAAAAAATAAATAAATAAAAGCACCATACTTTAGATCCCATATGAAGGCCAACATCCTGAAATATCCTGAATCTGCAGGCTACACCATCTAGGTTGGATCCTGGTTGGCATGGATCCTTTCCCCTGCTGCCGGTGTGCCCTTTGATACCGCTCAACTTTTGGGTCTAGTTTTCATTAGAGAAAAGAAACAAGAAAGCCTCTCTACTACACTAGCACAGAACTGTGAAAAGCTGCTGACATAATGTTTTTATTATAGCAAAGCTAGACCGAAGCATGATAATTAAGTGTAACGCATTTCTATTACATAAAAGACCTCCATGGAGAATAGAGTTCACCAAAGCAGCAGAATATTTTATCATTCCAACAGTTTATCAAAATAAGTCATTTTTCCTGGTTAAATTGGACCCTTGGTGGGAACTACTCCATTTACAAATTTATTAAAAACAGTCTGCTATTTTCATAATACTCTGCACTAAGGAAATGGCTGTACTTTACCGGGAGTCTATTATGTATTTTCAGTAAGTATTCATTGTGTTCTGTTAGCAAACAATCTACCTGGAGATATATTTTTACTTATTTACGTTTTTACAAGATTTCTGCGCTATATTTTTCATTTTACTATTTTATTTATAGATTTTTTGGCATGCCCTCTAGTGGTGACTAGTGGTATCTACTGCATTTAGTTCTTTGCTGAATGAATTCGGGGCATAGTAATAAAAGTGAGGTCAAATCCAGACATGTTTGCCTTATATTGTTGCTGCAATTGTAACATTTCCTGGAGGAGGATGCATGGCTGGAATCCACTTGTTGGTATAGGTCTACCCCCGCAGGAGCCAGGAGCGCTGGAGCTAATTTGAGCCTATTTTCCCTACTGTAGCGTGCACAGCCAGGCACACAGCTTTTTTGGCATTCTTCCTATGGTTTAAAGATCAGTCTAGGGGTTTCTATTAGGGTTTTTATTAGAACAATAACTTGGATAGTAATGGGGATTGGGGAGCATGAGATACCTCAGAACTTGTAGAACAACTTGAAGATTGCTTGGCTTCTGACTGCTGTACAAAAATGCAGGCTGTATTGCACAACCTCTGGCTGCACTACACTCTCTTGGCTTTCTGGTGCAACTTTTGGCCATCTTGCATCAGTTTCAACTTGACCATGGAGATGAACACCAGCACTATGGAGTAGAGGCTGCACCATTCTCTATACTCTGATACTGTGGCATATCCAGCCCTAGATCCATTTTTACTTCAAAGATTTTGGAGGTGGTGTGGGTAGCTTTTTGTACCCCTTGTGGGCCAGGTTTTTACCGGTCGCTGATGTTCCATCTGGGGGGCTGTTTCTCCATGGTGTGGTGTGTGGCCAAGGATCAGCAATATTGTTTTTAATAGTATGCGGTTCTCTGCTTGGTACTGCCTCTATTGGTTAGTACAACCTTGTGCATATGATGTTTTGGTAAATGTGATACATGTTACACAATGTGAATATAATGTGAATATAATGAATATGTAATTGCATTTTGCTCTCTCCCAAACATTAAACTTGATGTATAAGGTAGTCTGGTACGCGTTGGTTTTACTCCTGCCTGTTCTAGTCACCGGGTTGCCCGTGGTAACCAGTTATATAGAAATGGTTGTACCATCAAGCTTCATACCGCATCTGTTTTTATGATTGTACATTGTATTATCTATAAAATAAAATGTATAGGATTTGTAAATTTTTAAACGATTGGTTTCATTTTGCCCTGAAAAATCCCACCCCAAGGGTGACAAACCTTACAATTTTTTCGAGTTTCTGGGATGTGGACAGTCTACTGACAGCGAAACAACAACCTTTTCCTATCTTGCACAACTCCTGGCTGTACTGGGCAAACTTAAAAGCAGTACACGAACTAGAACACAAACTTATAAGCAGTGTTGCATGCACCTGGCTGTTTTAAACAACACCTGTCTGCACTGCATTAGCTTGGGGGGTTAGACCACTCTACAGTCACTTCTCCATTGTATAGCAGGATCAGTTACTCACTCCCAAAATGGTTGGGCTTCCTCCTACCAACTCCCTTCTGGCTCTGCTTTGTGTCTCTGGACACAGCTCTCTTCAATAGGCCCCCCAGCTAAGCCTAGCTGGGACCTTGATGTCTTCAAAGGCTCCTCTGGCTTTCTCTTTGTTCCTCTCTCTGCCCATGGAAAGAGCCACCTGCACAGGGGTTTCCTCCAGAAGGCCTGACCCAGGAACTCTGCCCCCTGGCTGCCAGGCCTCAGCATATTTATGGGCTCTCCCTCCACTTTCTGAGCACACCTCTCCATGGAATGGCCAAAGTTCCATAAATGGTCAGGCTGCCCATCCTGCTCTCCCTCCCATTATACATCTAGAAGTCTCTAGAACACAGAGGGAAGTAGCAGTACAGCAGCCTGTGAAGCACCGAACAGCTCTAAGTAATCAATTCCTGCTCCACTGTTTACAGAGGAGCTAAACTAAATTTACCTAGCAGCCTACTCTGAACTAAGAGGGTGCTACATAGGTGTAGCGTTAACCATGGAGGATCCGCTTGAATATGTTTGATTCTGTACTCTGCCTCTCAACCCCAAGAACAGTCCCAGCCCCTCTGGCATGCCTAGCACACAGTGTAAGTGCAGGCACAGTAATAACAGACACAACTGTGGTGGACCAGGAAGTTTGTTTACTGTGAGACTTTCCACAATCAAACAAACAATAATTAGATAACTTAGTAGTCAAGAATGGCAAACTCTCTGACCTACAACGGTATAAGTCAAGACCACATGCAGACTTCAAAATAGTACAGTTCAACAACTTAAATGGCAATAAAGTGGCCTATGTACTCAGGCATAAAGGGGAAAAGTCCAAACAAAACAAGGTGGATAAACCACCTATCTCCTGAGCTCAGAAAAGCCGACTCTTTGACTGCTCTGGCCACGGGACTTTCAAAATGGCGTCTTGGATGGCTAGTATTGCAATGGCGGGGCGACCAAGCTTGTCCCTTAGGCTACATTGATCGGCTTACTAGCTCCCCCCTGAGGAACCAGGAAAGGAGGGATCGGCCTCCGAGGGGCACAAGTCGGCAGTATGAGAGGTGGAAGAGCAGACTGCCCAAGATGGGGGCACTAAGCCTGCAAAATACTGAAAAATATTTCCGAGCCCGAGAGGCTCCAGTGAGAACGGACGTTAAACTGGGCCAGGGCTGCCACTGCTAGCTGATACAGACTTGTGGAAGTCGTAGAACAAGAAAACCCCCCATACTTGAGGCCCAAGTCAACCACTACGAGAAGGTAAAACCTAATACCTTCCGGCATTACAGATGCGCGGAGCACGCAACGTCCCTGTAGATGCCGAAGGCTAGGACAAAATCTGGTATGGAAGTTTGTTGAGTCCTGGGTCTCTGGCCTTCGACACGATGGCCAAATCCCCGTAATTGTACACCCAGTTTCCTACAACGTCTTGGGAGGCAAATGGTAAGGAAACCAGATACATGTCCTTCCCTTCTAAGATGTCCTTGCGGAGGGGCTGGGGGGACCACGTGTGCTGGGGTAAAGACTGGGGAAGCAGAAGGGGAGAAAAGGCGAGGCTGGGGCCTGCTCTGTCAGCTGTAAGCAGCGAGAGCCTGTAACGGCTTAGAGGGAGGTGAGACCATGTGGGATGGCCAGCGTTTCCAGTTTGGACAGTCTGTCACTGTTTGATAGTAGTGATCACGAAATGGTGTCTAGCGTCCCTAGTAAGTCCGTCCTGCCCCCCCCCCCCGAGAGCTGGTACCCAGCCAGGACCCCCAGGATGTGCTGAGAGCCGTTCGCAGAATTCAGCCTTCTTGCCGTAGCTGAAAAAGGGGGTGCCCCTGTGGTGCAAAATAGACGAAATCCTGGGGATGGTCCAGGGTCTAAAAAGGGGCCTGACATGGAAGGTTCTCGGAATTCCCTGGGGGTACCAGTTCTCACAGGGGTGGTAGGCCTAGCGGGTGTGCCGGGGGAGACGACCCTTCGCCTATGTTGACTGCTTGAGACATGCTGAAAGAGAAATTAACACACAAAGGAAAACTTGGTTAAACAAACACTGTTGAGTTAAAACAGAACTGGCTGGCTAACTAGTGCCGAAGCGAAAGCTGACTACACCGTGACAGGTGAGGCCCTGCTAGTTGCCGAGCGGCAGATGAGAGGCTCTACCTATGATTTGGGCGTGGGGCACGAGCCACTAGCGTGGTGGCGGGGGGTTGGCCTCTCGGTGACGGTAAAAGATTTTTAAAACGTGTGGCCGTGACAGGTGAGGCCCTAACTATGACCCCAAGAGATGGGTGGATGCAAGGCACTAACTATGATTTGGCCCGAGGGCGTAAATCTCCGTGTTGAGATTGGGGAGTTGGCCTCGTGGGACCAGCTACCAGGGAGACTAAGGCCAGCGCCTAGCCCTAAATAGCCAGTTCTCTAACCCTATATGGGGGCTTGATGAAGGGGTAGTGCAACATACCAACGAAGAAGTAGTAGTAGTACACATGGTAGTAGCATAAGTAGTGTAGTAGTATAAATGCGGAAATACATGCGGTAGCGATAGAGTAAGTAGTCATGTAGTGTAGCAGCGTATGCCGTAGCACAGGCGGTAGAAACAGCGTTAGTAGTGATGAAATAGTGTATAGCAGTAAATGTGGTAGAAATAGTATCATCAGTGATGTAGCGTGGCCGTATAGTAGCGTCCACAGTAGTGACATGCGTGACGGTATGTATGGCAAAAGTACACGTAAGGTAATGGTATAGGCGGCGCATCCGTAGGTGTAAGGTAGTAGCGCGTGCGGTAGTAACTGATGTAGTAGTACATACTGCCATGGTGCATACAGTAACGGCATGCAGTGTATCGGTATGCAGTTAGTTGTGGTATTAAGCAGTGTAGTCGTGTAGTTGTAACCAGTAGAACACAGAAATAGGAGTGTAGCGGCACGTATAGCAACAGTCCAAGAGGTAACAGTAGTGTAACAGTAACATTGCGGCAGTACCCATAGTAAAATAGTATTTCCAGAGTAGTACGCATAGTACCCATGAAATTGGAGTAGCAATACCTATAGTAACAATATTTTTTTTTTTTCCCTTCTTAAAGTAGCAATACTCATAGCAAAGTAATATTAGCAGAGTAGTAGTATCCCTAGTAACAACAGTATTAAAGTAGTACCCATAGTAACAATAGTATAAGAGTATTAACCCATAGCAAAAGTATTAGCAGTACCCCTGGGCACCATAGTATTAGAGTAGTACCCATAGTAACAAGCAGTGGCCATAGGCAGGGCAACAGTACACATGGTAGCAATAGTAATACAGCATAGAAGTACACAGCTAGTAACAGTGGTAAAGACAGAGAGTGTAGTAAGAAGCAGGGCCGTGGCCTGGTGCAGGCAAGGCAGAAACAAGACCCCCCCAGAAACCCAAGTATGAAGCATGCCGTGGCCTGGTGCAGGCAAGGCAGAACAAGACCCCCCAAAAACCCTTGTATGCAGCATGCCGTGGCCTGGTGCAGGCAAGGCAAAAATCAAGCCCCCGCAGGAACCCCCCCCCCAAAGCGGTACCTGCCACCCGGCGGCCGGATGGATGGACGGGCCGCCCGAGTGGAGGATGATAGTGCAGGAGGCTGGCAAGCTGGAGGCAGGCCGGAGGGAACCGGCGGCAGTGGCGGGGGTGCCAGCGGCGTCGGCGGTGTCAGCGGGAGTCGGCGGTGTCCGCTGCACATCCCGCAGGGCCTGGAGGACCGGAAGTTCGGCTGTCCGATGACAGCGATGTGATGCGGCAGGCAAGGAGGGGAGGAGCAGCGTCTTAAAGGCACGCTAGCTCCTCCCACAAATATAGGCCTGCGGCCTAACACTTATCAATTTTAGGATTAACATTAGAGTTCCTCTTTAGTGAAAATGACTAGGACCACCAATCACTGCTACTGAAGGAGAAACAGGAAGGTCCTCACAATGGAGATAATCGCTATCTTCAGCTAGCCTGGCGTTGAAGCACTTGGTGTTCTGTTTCCATGCTATTTCCACAAAATAATGAAAAATTTCATTTCAAATATTTATTTGTATGCCAATTTAAAAACAGTTTATTGATGTCATTTATTTATTTTTACTCCTATTCCAAAGACTTTTTTTTTTATGTTTTGTTTTTTTGAACATGTGAATAGCAGCTGAAGACTAGAAGCTCCTCCAGATTCTGTTTCTCTGCAGACAAGCTGGGAATAATCTGGGTCATATGACAGCTGTGTATTGATTAGGAAAAAGGTGCTTAGATTTTTTTTAAATTAAAATAATTACAGCGCCTTCATCAACATACAGAAATAGAAGGGACAAAATAAATTAAACAGTGTGTGTTTTATATCACTTTAAGAGTGCATAGACCCTCAACCTGAAGAATCAGCCCCAAAGTAAGAAAAGCTTAAGGAGGCTAATATACACTATATTACCAAAAGTATTGGGACTCCTGCCTCTACATGAACCTTAACCACTTAAGCCCAAGCCCTATTTCGGACACTTTTTGTTCACGCGTTAAAACCAGTATTTTTTCCTAGAAAACTACTTAGAACCCCCAAACATTATATATATTTTTTTAGCAAAGACTCTGGAGAATAAAATGTCGGTCATTGTAATATTTTTTATCACGCGGTATTTGCGCAGCGGTCTTTAAAGCGCCATTTTTTTGGAAAATTTTTGAAAAATCACATTTCACTAATTTTAAAAAATACTAAACAGTAAAGTTAGCCCATTTTTTTGTATATTGTGAAAGAACATGTCACGCCGAGTAAATAGATACCCAACATGTTACGGTTTAAAATTGCGCCCCCCCGTGGGATCGCGACAAACTACGGTCAATAGAGATCTCAATCTGTGACGCTTTAAATTTATTTAACGGTTACCAGTTTTGAGTTAGAGTGTAGCTCTTTTTTTTAAATTATTGCTCATGCTCTGGCGATCGCGGCGATACCTCACATGTGTGGTTTGAACAGCAATTTCATTTGCGGCTCGACTTCCGTATACGTTTTTTTTTGTGCGCGAGCTAACGGTGACGGGGGCGGCTAAATTTTTTTTTTTCCCATTTATTTTATTTATTTTTTTAACTTTATTAAAGTTTAAAAAAAAAAAAAAATCTGATCACTTTTATTGCTGTCACAAGCAATGTAAACATCCCTTGTGACACCAATATGTAGTGACAGGTACACTTTATGGAGGGATCGAGGGTCTTAAAGACCCTAGACCCCTCCACTACACTTCCCTGTATGCAAAACGCCGAAAACTGCATTTTTGCATACAGCCGTTTTTCAAATTTGCCGCCTTTTGCAGCACAGTAACCCGGAAGTGACGTCATGGACGCCGCCTCCGGGTTACGTCATCGGAGACCCGATCAATGCCGTTTCCGGTGTAGCGTGAGAATTACCTACCCCGTGAGAATTACCTACCCCTCGTCACTTCCGGCCAGGAACAGCTGAGCAGCGCAGCAGTGCGCATGCTCACAGGGCCGGATACCTAAAGGGACGACAGAGGAGCTGACTAGTGCGCATGCGCACTAGTATGGAAATAGGACGGTGTACCGTGGGAAAAACCTACCCACGCGGCGGTTAAATAAAACAGCGGGGTTGCAATACGAATCATCTCCGCTCCTGTGGCTGTCACTTCCCTGCTCTCGGCAAGTAAATATAAAAGCGGCTGGCGTCTCCGTGATTTATGTTTACATACACCCGCCGCCGCTTTTATATTTACTTGCCGAGAGCAGGGAAGTGACAGCCACAGGAGCGGAGATGATTCGTATTGCAGCCCAGTTGTTTTAATGTAACGGCTGCATTCCATACAGTGCCGTGAACCGGAAGTGACGAGGGGTAGGTTTTTCTCACGGGTAGGTAATTCTCACGGAACACCGGCATTCATCGGGACTCCATCCAGCCGGCGGACGGCTGGGTGCTCGGGGCTCCCGGTGGGACGGGAGCCCCGGGCAAAGCCACGGAAGGCGGCGGGAGGGGGGGCGTCCCCTCCCGCCCCCCCGGGTACCGATCGAGCGGCTCCCAAGCCGCATCGCTCGGTACCGACGGAAAGCCAACCGTCGGCTCTAAACCACGGTACCGGGATGGTGCCTCTAGCTAGAGGCATCATCCCGGTACACTACCGCAAAGTTTACCGACGTAGACCTACGTTAGTATGCGGTAAGTGGTTAATGGCATCAAAGTCCTAGTCTGTAGGGTTCAATATTGAGTTAACCCACCCTTTGCAGCTATAACAGCTTCAACTCTTCTGGGAAGGCTGTCCACAAGGTTTAGGAGTGTGTCTATGGGAATGTTTGACCATTCTTCCAGAAGCACTTTGAGAAGGCCTGGCTCGCAGTGTCCATTCGAATTCATCCCAAAGGTGTTCTATCCGGTTGAGGTCAGGACTCTGTGCAGACCAGTCAAGTTTCTCCACCCTAAATTCGCTCATCCATGTATTTATGGACCTTGCTTTGTGCACTGTTCCAAATCATTTGGTGGAGGGGGATTATGTTGTGTGGTTGTTTTTCAGGGGTTGGGCATTGCCCCTTAGTTCTAGTGAAGGGAACTCTTAGGGCATCAGCATACCAATATATTTTGGACAATTTCATGCTCCCAACTGTGTGGGAACAGTTTGGGGATGGCCCCTTCCTGTCCCAAAATGATTGCGCACCAGTGCACAAATCAAGGTCCACAAAGACATGGATGTGTGAGTTTGGGATGGAGGAACTTAATTGGCCCACACAGAGTACTGACCTTAACCCAATAGAACACCTTTTGGGATGAATTAGAGCAGAGACTGCGAGCTAGGCCTTCTTAACCAAATGTGCTTCTGGAAGAATGGTCAAACATTCCCATAGACACACTCCTAAACCTTGTGGACAGCCTTCCCAGAAGAGTTGAAGCTGTTATAGCTGCAAAGGGTGGGCCAACTCAATATTGAACCCTACAGACTAAGACTGGGATGCCATTACTTACCAATACTTTTGGTAATATAGTGTATATCTGTCATTCAAATGTGTACACAATTATAAAACAAAGAGGCCTCATTTAGATGTGCAGCCCCCAGAGGCATTTGACAGGTGGCTAGGAGGTTGTAGGTGGCTCAGGTGATAGGTTGTCTACTCACCAACTGTGTTAACCATGGATTCAGAGCATTTGTGGTGTGCTCCCATGCACCTGAAACAAATTTGGTTTGGTGGCAGTTCTGAGATGGGATAATTTTCAGTGCCCTGTACCACAACCATGGCAATGTGCACTTTCATGGTCAGTGACTAAGTTAACTTGTGGCTCAACAGTCAAGGGGCAGTAAAAATGCTGCTCAGCAATCTGTTTTTATCCCTCAGCCACCCATTTAAACTTGGCCTAAGACAGCAAGAGTTGTTAATAGTTTTAAAATGCTATCTTATTCCTCCTGTACTGGGAAAGAAGTACTGTGACAGCCTTGCAAACTTTCATAATGCTCCTCCGTAAAATAACACATGAAACTTGCAAAGCTTGGAAGGCAGAATGTAAACTTGAAAGGAAATAGTTTTATGACAGCTGGGACTAGACCATGTCCAAATGACCTCGTCAGACACCTTGCCCAGGGCAGGTATAAGATTAGAACACGTCATGAAGATTTAATGTACAAACTGCACCATCAGCTTACAATGCAGCTAGGAATAACCCACCTAATTTATTAAAGTGCCTAAAAAGGAAGAACTGCTTGTGCTGCCCATAGAAACTTGGAGGAATATTCCTTTCTTGCTCTTTTAAGTCTCTGATGGTACATTGGGAATGCCTTGTCCATACTACTTGGTTCTCTAAAGCAGCTACTGCTTAGAGCAGTCGTTCTTATCCAGGGTTCCGTTGAATCTTATGGTTCCTCCATAGGTGACTAGGGGTTCCTTGGGCTGTGGCTTATCGACCTACCATGTGATGGCGTCTGCAGAGCCCCAGGTCAAACACCACTTGGCAGAGCCATACGCATGTTTTTTTTAGTGTGTCTATGGGAGTGTTTGACCATTCTTCCAGAAGCACATTTGGTTAAGAAGGCCTGGCTTGCAGTCTCTGCTCTTATTTATCCCAAAGGTGTTCTATCGGGTTGAGGTCAGGACTCCGTGCAGACCAGTCAAGTTTCTCCACCCCAAACTCGCTCATCCATGTCTTTATGGACCTTGCTTTGTGCACTGTTCCAAATCATTTGGTGGAGTGGGATTATGTTGTGGGGTTGTTTTTCAGGGGTTGGGCTTGGCTCCTTAGTTGCAGTGAAGAGAACTCTTAAGGCATAAGCATACCAAGATATTTTGGACAATTTCATGCTCCCAACTTTGTGGGAACAGTTTGGAACTTCCTGTTCCAAAATGATTGCGCACCAGTGCACAAATCGAGGTCTATAAGAACATGGATGCGTGAGTATGGGATGGAGGAACTTGACTGGCCCACACAGAGTACTGACCTTAACCCAATAGAACACCTTTTGGGATGAATTAGAGCAGAGACTGCGAGCTAGGCCTTCTTAACCAAATGTGCTTCTGGAAGAATGGTCAAACATTCCCATAGACACACTCCTAAACCTTGTGGACAGCCTTCCCAGAAGAGTTGAAGCTGTTATATTTGCAAAGGTTGGGACAACTCAATATTGAACACTACAGACTAAGACTGGAATGCCATTAAAGTTCATGTGTGTGTAGAGGCAGGAGTCCCAATACTTTTGGTAATATAGTGTATATCTGTCATACAAATGTGTACACAATTATAAAACAGAGGCCTCATTTAGATGTGCAGCCCCCAGAGGCATTTGACAGGTGGCTAGGAGGTTGTAGGTGGCTTAGGTGATAGGTTGTCTACTCATCAACTGTGTTAATCATGGATTCAGAGCGGTTGTGGTGTGCTCCCATGCACCTGAAACTAATTTTGTTTGAAGTCAGTTCTGAGATGATATAATTTTCAGTGCCCTGTACCACAACCATGGCAATGTGCACTTTCATAGTCAGTGGCCAAGTTAACTTGTGGCTCAGCAGTCAAGGGGGGCAGTAAAAATGCTGCTCAGCAATCTGTTTTTATCCCTCAGCCATCCATTTAACCACTTTACGTCTGCTCACAGTAATATTACTGCGGCAGAGTGGCTCGTTATCGTCTGACGACGTAGTACTACGTCGTCAGACACTCCCCCTTCTGGGCGGCGCTTGCGCGCCGCCGGAGGCTCGCTCCCGCTGTTTTCATTCACAGCGGGAGTCGGGCCAGGGGAGGAGCAGCGGCGATCGCCGCTGCTCTTACCCGATCGTCGGGGATCGAGTCTGGAGATCCGCCCGCTGTGTGTAAACACAGCGGGCGGATCTCCATAGTGACAGGGAGTGACAGATCGGACTGTTCAGCATAGCTGGACATCCGATCTGTCCATGACTCACTCAGTCACCTCCCCCCCTACACGTCAGTAAGCGCCAGGCATACATTAACCCCTCCCTCTCCAATAAAATTAACCCCTTCCCTGCCAGTGTCATTTTTACAGTAACAATGCATATATATAGCACTGATTACTGCAGTAATGTCACTGGTACCCCCAAAAGTGTCAAAAATGTCAGTCAAGGGTCCGATCTGTCCGCCGCAATGTCGCAGTCCCGCAAAAAAAATCGCAGATCGCCGCCATTACGCGTTAAAAAAAACCCACCAAAAATGACAGAAATCTTTCCCTTTGTTAGTAAACGCAATAACTTTTGCGCAAACCAATCAAAATACGCTTATTGCGATTTTTTTTACCAAACATATGTAGCATAAAACAAATTGGCCAAAATTTTTTTAAAAAATTGGTTTTTACATCTTTTTTGGGGGGAATTTCATATAAAAAAATGTTAAAAATATTGTTATTTTTTCAAAATAAACGCTCTTTTTTTGTTTATAGCGCAAAAAGTAAAAATCGCTCAGGTGATCAAATACCACCAAAAGAAAGCTCTGTTTGTGGGAAAAAAAGGACGTAAATTTCGTTCGGGTACGGTGTCGCACGACCGCGAAATTGTCAGTTGAAGTCGCACAGCGCCGAATCGCAAAAAGTGGCCTGGACGGAAGACAGCAAAATCCTCCGGTGGTAAAGTGGTTAAACATGGCCTAAGACAGCAAGAGTTGTTAATAATTTTAAAATGCTATCTTATTCCTCCTGTACTGGGAAAGAAGTACTGTGACAACCTTGTGACTTTCATTATGCTCCTCCGTAAAATAACACATGAAACTCGCTTAGCTTGGAAGGCAGAATGTAAACTTGCAAGGAAATAGTTTTATGACAGCTGGGACTAGACCATGTCCAAATGACCTCATCAGACACCTTGCCCTGGGCAGGTACAAGATTAGAACACATCATGAAGATTTCATGTACAAACTGCACCATCAGCTTACAATGAAGCCAGGAATAACCCACCTAATTTATTAAAGTGACTAAAGGAAGAACTGCTTGTGTTGCCTCTAGAAACTGATCGGAATATTCCTTTCTTGCTCTTTTAAGATCCTGATGGGACATTGGGAAAGCCTTGTCTACACTACTTGGTCATTCTTAACCAGGGTTCCATGGAATCTTATGGTTCCTCCAGAGGTGGCCTGGGGTTCCTTGAGCTGTGGCTTACTGACCTCCTATGTGATGGCGCCTGCAGAGTTCCAGGTCAAACACCACTTGGCAGAGGCAGGCGCATGACTCTAAGGGTAGCATTTTCTACCACAACGGTAAGGGGAGTATTTTTCTACTCACCCCCAGCAATGTAATGGCCATTTTCCCAATGACCACCAATAGACATATCTTAGCAAGGGTTCCCTGAAACGTAAAGATTATTGCAAGGGCTCATTTGGGGGAAAAAAGCTAGAGAAAGGCTGGCTTAGATGGTTTCTTGCAGCCCAGATTTGTAGGGCATTTTGGGTAAAGGGTCAAGTGCTCCCGAAGGTGATATTCTAGTTACCTACCTGAATTGGTATTTGAACAAACCAAACAGGTCATTCATTTTCACTTGATGCATACACTGGACAGTATGGTTTGGGACTGAATTAACACCAAAAGTAATCGTAGGTGTATTCAGCACAGTGTATACTACATTAATTTATAGGTTTGGAGCATTTTGATTCTGTTTAGCCATTGTAAAATATTTTTTTAAACAAACTCTTTACTTCAATTGCAATGTATAACTATAAAACAGACCTTCACTCTCTAGATCCGCTTGTGCTCTATGCACTCCCTCTTACCTGCAATATCATTTTTTTATTATTATTATTGATAACATATATATATATATATATATATATATAATTTTTTTTTTGACTCGTCCTGCCTTCCACCGTCATTCTCGCCTAGTCAACAAAGACGTGTTTCTGCTCCTTCAGCCCCCTGGGATGCCATGTCTTGTATTCCAAAGGGCTGAAGGAGCAGTGACACGCAATAGCCAGGGGGCAGAGCTGGAGTGAATCGGGGGGGGGGGGGGTTGGAGGGCATCTGCAGGACCTAGAAGAGACAAAAGAAAAAGATGGTGACTTGGGACCCAGGCTGTATTACCCGAGCAGCGGATCACAGCAGGGCAATGCTGGACAGGTAATTATGTGAGTTGAAAGCAACCTAGAAGAACAAGTAAATGTGTGTGTGTGTGTGTGTGTGGGGGGGGGGGGGGGTCAAAAAACAGAGGGGGAGTGAAGTTCCTTATTAAATTATGTTTAGCAAAGGGAGAGCACAACAAAATGGTGCCCATCAGCACATAGGCACCAGCTCACTGTGTTTTTTGAGTTAATGAAAAAAAAGTAAAATGGCTTCAGCTTATGTTCTCCACCCTTGTAGAGCTTCTCAGACGCATTTCGTGCAATTCGGGGCTTAATCATGGAGTCCTCTGTGAGAGCATGAGCTGAAGTGATTTTACTTTTATTTTCATTAGCTCATATACACAGTAAGCTGTTGCCTGTGTACAGATGGGCACCATTTTGTTACAGTCTACTGGAGCCTGACACGCTGGTTTTGTCCTTTCTGCACCAATTTCATGGCAGTCCTACTGATACAGTATTGGGGAGCCACTGAGTTGTATTATTCTTACGGAAAAGGTCCCATGCCACTGATCTCCTCCTCTTGAACAGCCACTTCTGATGTATTTCATGTTTGTCTTAGGGAAGGTTCACACCAAAAAAACGGGGCAAAGGCGCGTTCAATGCATATTTCCTGCACTAAGTTCAAAACACACTGCCTTTGCAAGGCCCGATATGGGTGCCAATTAGAGTTGAGCGGACACCTGGATGTCCGTGTTCGGCGGGTTCGGCCGAACTTTAAAAAAAAGTCCGGGTCCGTGTCCCGGACTTTTGCCGAACTTTTCCTGGACACCGAACCCCATTGAAGTCAATGGGGACCCGAACTTTCAGGCACTAAAATGGCTCTAAAACACCAATGGAAAGGGCTAGAGTGCTGCAAATGGCAGCAAAACGTTGTTAAGAGCATGGCAAGTGCTCTGCAAACAAATGTGGATAGGGAAATAACCTAAAACAACAAAAAAAACACAGAAAAATAAAACAATGTTCTTCATCTCTGAAGGACGAGGCCCATATGGAGTAGGAGGGAGGTTGAGGTGGTGGTGGATGTGGCGGTGTCATAGGCATGCACACAGGGTGTGCCGGATGTGCCTGGGCACACCCTAATCACCTAGGGCACATAGCATTATCGCTCTGTTTGCCAGTGAGGAGATGGGAAAGATCTCCCTCGGACCTGCTCTGCTCTATTTCACTTTGCCAGCAGGGAGAGTAATGTATCGGGGCCATGTACATGTAGGCAAACACATGCATGTGTATTTAAACTTTGGGGTGCACACCCTAATGCAATAGGCTGCGCACACCTATGGGCGGTGTAGGTGGAAGCGGCGGTGGAGGAGGACCAGGGCCGGATTAAGAGCATCATGGGCTTGGTGCTGAGGATTTTGAAGGGCCTTAAGGGCCGTGCCTTGGCATGCACCCAGAGGAGGAAGGGTGCAGCCATGCATGTCTAATTCCACATGGGATGCTGTCTCTGAAGCCCATAAACACATCCATGCATGGGCAACTGTCCCTCCTTGTCCGGCCTTCGTGCTGTGTGGGGAGGTTCTGAGGGAGCTGTCTGGGGAAGCGAGCATAGAAGCCAGACTTCTGTGTTTACAAGTGACAGAAGAGCGGTAACAGTGAATATGGCCAACCTGGGGCCTATATAAAGGTAGGGGCCTGGAGCTGCAGCTCCAATAGCCACTACGTTAATCTGGCCCTGAGGAGGACGAAGTAGCCAACACTGCTTCTTTTCACAAATTTTAAATGAGGGTACACCCCAAAAGAGTGAGAAAGAGCAAAAATGGAACAATGGCTGGGTAAGGTCGGTATCCATCGCTATTCTGCACAAGGTACGGAAAAGTCCCGTGGGATCCATGCCTGGTTCATTTTAATGAACGTGAGCTTGTCCACATTGTCTCTGGACAGGCCGCTGCGCTTGTCTGTGATAACGCCCCCAGCCATGCTAAATACCCGTTCAGATAATACACTGGCTGCAGGGCACGCCAGCACCTCCAAGGCGTAAAGGGCAAGCTCAGGCCATGTGCCCAACTTGGAGACCCAGAAGTTGAAGGGGGCAGACCCGTCATTCAGTACGTCTAGGCGTGTGCACACATACTGCTCCACCATGTTGGTGAAATGCTGCCTCCTGCTAAGACGTTCCATATGAGCTGCTGGTGCTGCTGTTTGTTGTGGCGTGCTGACAAAGCTTTTCCACATTTCGGCCATGCTAACCCTGCCTTCTGAGGTGCTGGCGGTGCCCTGGTTGCGTTGGCGACCTCTTCCTCCTCCTCCTCCTCTGCCTTGTGCTTCCACTGTGGCCCCGCTGTCAGGTGGGAATGCCAGCAGCATGGCGTCTACCAGCGTGCGCTTGTACTCGCGCATCCAGTGAGTGAATTAAGGACGGTACGTTGTCCTTGTAACGGGGATCCAGCAGCGTGGCCACCCAGTAATCAGCACAAGTTAGAATGTGGGCAACTCGGCAGTCGTTGTGGAAACACTGCAGCATGTAATCGCTCATGTGTGCCAGGCTGCCCAGAGGCAACGAAAGGCTGTCCTCTGTGGGAGGTGTATCGTCCGTGTCCTCTGTATCCCCCCAGCCACGCACCAGTGATGGCCATGAGCTGGCCTGGGTGCCACCCTGCTGTGAACATGCTTCCATCTCCTCCTCCAGCTCCTCCTCCTCATCCTCCTCATCCTCCAGAACTGTGCCCCTGCTGGAAAATTGTGTCCCTGGCGTTTGTGTGTGCAGGAACCCACCCTCGGAGCCCCTTGCGAATGACTGCCCTGAAAGCCTTGGAAATGTTACCTCTTCATCCTCCTCCTCCTCCTCATCCTGTGCCACATCCTCTTCCATCATCGCCCGAATTGTTTTTTCAAGGAGGCATAGAAGTGGGATAGTTAAGCTGAGAACGGCGTCATCGGCACTGGCCATGTTGGTGGAGTACTCAAAACAGCGCAACAAGGCACACAGGTCTCGCATGGAGGCCCAGTTATTGGTGGTGAAGTGGTGCTGTTCCGAAGAGCGACTCACGCGTGCGTGCTGCAGCTGAAACTCCACTATGGCCTGCTGCTGCTCGCACAGTCTTTCCAGCATGTGCAAGGTGGAGTTCCACCTTGTGGGCACGTCACATATGAGGCGGTGAGCGGGAAGGCCGAAGTTACGCTGCAGCGCTGACAGGCGAGCAGCAGCAGGGTGAGAATGCCGAAAGTGCGCACAGACGGCCCGCACTTTCTGCAGCAGCTCTGACATATCGGGGTGGTTTTTAAGGAACCTCTGCACCACCAAATTCAGCACATGCGCCAGGCAAGGGATGTGCGTCAAACCGGCTAGGCCCAGAGCTGCTATGAGATTTCGCCCGTTATCGCACACCATCAGGCCGGGCTTGAGGCTCGCTGGCAGCAACCACTCATTTGTCTGCTGTTCCATGCTCCTCCACAACTCCTGCGCGGTGTGTCCCCCAAACAGGCAAGTTTTAAAACTGCCTGCTGTCGTTTACCCCTGGCCGTGCTGAAGTTGGTGGTGAAGGTGTTACGCTATCCGGATGAGGAGGCGGTAGAGGATGAGGAAGCGGAGTAGGAGGAGTTAGGAACAGGAGGCAAACTGAAGCGCCCTGCAATCCTCGGTGGTGGAAGGACATGCGCCAAATTGCTATCCGCCTCAGGCCCATCCGCCACTGCATTTACCCAGTGTGCCGTTAGGGAGATATAACGCCCCTGACCGTGCTTACTGGTCCATGTATCGGTAGTTAGATGGACCTTGCCAGAGATGGCGTTGCGCAGTGCACACATGATTTTTTCCCCCACTTGGTTGTGCAGGGAAGGGATTGCTTGCCTGGAAAAGTAGTGGCGGCTGGGCACGACGTACTGTGGGACAGCCACGACATAAGGTATTTAAAACTGTGCGTCTCCACCAGACGGAATGACAGCATTTCAAAGGCCAAGAATTTTGAAATGCTGGCATTCAGGGCCAGGGATCGCGGGTGGGTAGGGGGGTACTTCCTCTTCCTCTCAAGTGTTTGGGAGATGGAAAGCTGAACACTTCCACGGGACATTGTGGAGATAGTTGGTGACCCAGGTTGTGGTGTTGCTGACAGATCCTTTGTTTGCGGGGTGGCAGGTGCCGGTATCACTACAGATGTGGCTGGAGCGGCCGAGACTGCAGCAGAAGAGGAAGCAGGATGAGCCAGAGACGTTTCTTGGTTTTGAAGGTGTCTACTCCACTGCAGCTCATGCTTTGCACTTAGATGCCTGATCATGCAGGTTGTGCTCAGGTTGAGAAGGTTTATGCCTTGCTTCAGGCTCTGATTGCACAGGGTGCAAACCACTCGTGTCCTGTCATCAGCACATTTTCTAAAGAACTTCCACGCTAGAGAACTCCTTTGAGCTGACTTTGGTGCGCTCGTTCCCTTGCTGCGTTGGGCAGTAGCAGGCGTAGTGTCTAGGGCACGGGCGCTCCGCTTCTGCACCCTGCTCCCTCTTCTGCTGTGCTGGTGGCTCTGTGTGACCACCGCCTCTTCCTCCAAACTACTCAGGTCACCTGCATGACGTTCATTCCATGTGGGGTCGAGGACCTCATCGTCCTCCACATCATCTTCCACCCAGTCTTCACCCCTGCCCTCCTTGTCGGTCTCCACAATGCTGAACGCCGCAGCAGTTGGCACCTGCGTTTCGTCATCATCGGAGACGTGCTGCGATGGTCCTTGCATGTACTCATCTTGAGAAATGAGTGGTTGGGCATCGCTGCACTCAATCTCTTCCACTTCTGGGGCAGGGCTAGGTGGATGGCCCTGGGAAACCCTGCTGACAGAGTCCTCAAAAAGAAGAAGAGACTGCTGTATGGCTTGGGGCTCAGACTGCTTGCCTGATTTGCAAGGGGGTGAGGTGAAAAACGGTTGGACATCGGCTGCAGGTGCCAACTCTGACCTTTCTGCTGTAGACTGGGTGGGAGACAATGTGAAGGAACTGGAGGCACTGTCAGCAGCAAACCAATCTACTATCGCCTCCACTTGTTCTGGCCTCATCACTTCTAGAGGCATACGATGCCCTACCAAATACTGATGCAGGTTCTGTCGCCTACTAACACTTGAGGAAGGTGTTTCACTTGTGCGTGTAGCTGGCACAGATTGACCACGTCCTCTCCTTGCAACAGGAGCTCTACCAGCAGCACCACGACCCAGGCCACGGCCCCTATTTGACGGTCTCCTCATATTTCTGTAATTTATGATCTTGCCCTAGAAAGGTGTTTATTGAATAGTGGAACAAAACAACAACAGTATCGCACGGGTGTATCTGACAGTCAAATATGCAAACTATGCCACAATTTAATGTTTTTTACCCCAAAAGGGTGTATATTGAATAGCGGAATAGGAAAAAGGATAAAAAAACGGTGTATCTCACACGTACAAACACAGACTAGGCCCTGATTAAAATTTTTTGTACCCTTAAGGGAGGATGAGGAAGAGGAGTAGGAGGAGTTGGGAACAGGAGGCAAACTGAAGCGCCCTGCAATCCTTGGCGGTGGAAGGAGATGCGCCAAACAAATTTAAAAGGTGTATCTCACACGTACCGATACAGACTATGCCGTAATTTAATTTTCTTACACTCCAAAAGGGTGTATATTGAATAGCGGAATAGGAAAAATGTTATAATACGGTGTATCTCACACGTACAAACACCAACTAGGCCCCGATTACAATTTTTTGTACCCTACAGGCAGGATGAGGAAGAGGAGTAGGAGGAGTTGGGAACAGGAGGCAAACTGAAGCGCCCTGCAATCCTCGGCGGTAGAAGGAGATGCGCCAAACAAATTTAAAAAGGTGTATCTCACATGTACCGATACAGACTATCCCGCAATTTAATTTTTTACACTCAAACAGGGTGTATATTGAATAGCGGAATAGGACAAATTTTACAAAACGGTGTATCTCACACGTACAAACACCAACTAGGCCCCGATTACAATTTTTTGTACCCTAAAGGCAGGATGAGGAGTAGGAGGAGTTCGGAACAGGCAGGAGGCAGACTGAAGCACCCTCAAATCCTCGGCAGTATGAGATGCGCCCCAAAAATTGGAAAGGTGTATCTCACACGTACCGACACAGACTATCCTGCAATTTAATTGTTTATACCCAAAGGTTTTGATTAAATAGCGGAATAGAAAATATGATCAAAAAAAGTGTATGTATCTCACACGTACAGAAGCACACTAGGCCCCAATTACTATTGTTTGTACCCCTAAAAGGCTGAATGAGGAGTAGGAGGAGTATGGAACAGGCAGCACCCTCAAATCTTCAGAAGTATGAGATGATCCCCAAAAACTTGGAAAGGTGGATCTCACACGTACCAACACAAACTATCCCGCAATTTAATTGATCCCCAAAGGTTTTTATTGAATAGCGGAATAGGAAATATGATCAAAAAAAGTGTATGTATCTCACACGTACAGAAGCACACTAGGCCCCAATTACTATTGCTTGTACCCCTAAAAGGCTGAATGAGGAGTAGGAGGAGTATGGAACAGGCAGCACCCTCAAATCTTCAGAAGTATGAGATGAACCCCAAAAACTTGGAAAGGTGGATCTCACACGTACCAACACAAACTATCCCGCAATTTAATTGATCCCCAAAGGTTTTTATTGAATAGCCGAATAGGAAATATGATCAAAAAAAGTGTATGTATCTCACACGTACAAAACCACACTAGGCCCCAATTACTATTGTTTGTACCCCTAAAAGGCTGAATGAGGAGTAGGAGGAGTATGGAACAGGCAGCGCCCTCAAATCTTCAGAAGTATGAGATGAACCCCAAAAACTTGGAAAGGTGGATCTCACACGTACCAACACAAACTATCCCGCAATTTAATTGATCCCCAAAGGTTTTTATTGAATAGCGGAATAGGAAATATGATCAAAAAAAGTGTATGTATCTCACACGTACAAAACCACACTAGGCCCCAATTACTATTGTTTGTACCCCTAAAAGGCTGAATGAGGAGTAGGAGGAGTATGGAACAGGCAGCACCCTCAAATCTTCAGAAGTATGAGATGAACCCCAAAAACTTGGAAAGGTGGATCTCACACGTACCAACACAAACTATCCCGCAATTTAATTGATCCCCAAAGGTTTTTATTGAATAGCGGAATAGGAAATATGATCAAAAAAAGTGTATGTATCTCACACGTACAGAAGCACACTAGGCCCCAATTACTATTGTTTGTACCCCTAAAAGGCTGAATGAGGAGTAGGAGGAGTATGGAACAGGCAGCACCCTCAAATCTTCAGAAGTATGAGATGAACCCCAAAAACTTGGAAAGGTGGATCTCACACGTACCAACACAACCCCAAAAAGATTGTGTTCACTGCAGCCCACACACAGCAAAATGGATGTGGACCACTGACACCCGCCTATCTCCTATCCCACCCCCCACAGCAATATCGATTGTAGTTTGTAGAACACACTGTCTGACCCTAGAAATCAGCAGACTCTGTCCCTAAAAGGATTGCTAAGATCGTAGATCGGTCACTGCAATCCCCACCCCACACAGCAATATCGATTGTAGTTTGTAGAACACACTGTCTGACCCTAAAAATCAGCAGACTCTGTCCCTAAAAGGATTGCTAAGATCGTAGATCGGTCTAAAAAGAATTTCCCCAAAAAGATTGTGTTCACTGTACCCCAAAAAGATTGTGTTCACTGCACCCCAAAAAGATTGTGTTTACTGCAGCCCAAAAAGATTGTGTTTACTGCAGCCCAAAAAGATTGTGTTCACTGTACCCCAAAAAGATTGTGTTCACTGCACCCCAAAAAGATTGTGTTTACTGCAGCCCAAAAAGATTGTGTTCACTGCAGCCCACACACAGCAAAATGGATGTGGACCACTGACACCTGCCTATCTCCTATCCCACACCACACAGCAATATCGATTGTAGTTTGTAGAACACACTGACCCTAAAAATCAGCAGACTCTCTCCCTAAAAGGATTGCTAAGATCGTAGATCGGTCACTGCAAACCCCACCCCACACAGCAATATCGATTGTAGTTTGTAGAACACACTGACCCTAAAAATCAGCAGACTCTCTCCCTAAAATGCCTACAACCCGCCCTGCCTAACACACTCCGACCTGTCCCTCAATTCTATCCGGACACAAATGTTTTTTTTTTCCTGTCTGTCCCTAATCAGCAGCCAGCACCCCAAAAAGATTGTGTTCACTGTACCCCAAAAAGATTGTGTTCACTGCACCCCAAAAAGATTGTGTTTACTGCAGCCCAAAAAGATTGTGTTTACTGCAGCCCAAAAAGATTGTGTTCACTGTACCCCAAAAAGATTGTGTTCACTGCACCCCAAAAAGATTGTGTTTACTGCAGCCCAAAAAGATTGTGTTCACTGCAGCCCACACACAGCAAAATGGATGTGGACCACTGACACCTGCCTATCTCCTATCCCACACCACACAGCAATATCGATTGTAGTTTGTAGAACACACTGACCCTAAAAATCAGCAGACTCTCTCCCTAAAAGGATTGATAAGATCATAGATCGGTCACTGCAAACCCCACCCCACACAGCAATATCGATTGTAGTTTGTAGAACACACTATCTGACCCTAAAAATCAGCAGACTCTGTCCCTAAAAGGATTGCTAAGATCGTAGATCGGTCACTGCAAACCCCACCCCACACAGCAATATTGATTGTAGTTTGTAGAACACACTGTCTGACCTTAAAAATCAGCAGACTCTGTCCCTAAAAGGATTGCTAAGATCGTAGATCGGTCACTGCAAACCCCACCCCACACAGCAATATCGATTGTAGTTTGTAGAACACACTGACCCTAAACATCAGCAGACTCTCTCCCTAAAATGCCTACAACTCGCCCTGCCTAACACACTCCGACCTGTCCCTCAATTATATCCGGACACAAATGTTTTTTTTTTCCTGTCTTTCCCTAATCAGCAGGCAGCACGTTGATGTGTGCTCTCTCCCTGAACTAAACAGCAGAATGACGCCGCAGCGGCGCTGCCTCGAACTTATAAAGACTTGGTCACATGCTTCAGACGGCCAATCACAGCTACTGATACATTTGTAGGCATGGCTGGGATGGCTTAGGCACACCAGTTAAACGCTTGTTGATTGGCTGTTGAAAGCCCGCCATGAAAAGCGCACCAAAGCATGCAAAACCCGGAAATAAAACGACCGAACGCGGATTTTTACCCGAATATACAGTAAAGTTTTCGGGTCCGTGTTCGGGTAACAAAAATCCAATTATTCGGTACGAACACGAATAATACAGTCCATGTTCGCTCAACCCTAGTGCCAATACATTGTTATCTGCATCCCAAATGCAGCCTGTGCAGAGCTACTCAGATGCGTTTTGCCCTAATCGGGGCTTAATCATGGAGGCCTTCAGATGTAATTCGTGTTTGTCTAAGGGAAGGTTTACAACAAAAAACTGGGGAAATGCACATTTTGTGCGCATTTCCTGCGCCGAGTTCAAAACACACAGCCTTTGCGCTCTGATGTGGGTGCCAATACTTTGTTATCTGCACCCCAAATGTAGATTGCAAACGCACCAGATTGCATGGTATCGCAGTACTATGCGGTTTGGTGTGGCGCATTTTTCAAAAGTAGTGCATGCACTACCTTTTGTGTGTTCAGATGCAATTTTCAGCCCATTCGCTGCCAAATCGGGAACTCACAGGAATTGCACTGAAATGCGATTTGTGTTCCTGTGCAATTCTGGTGTGAACTGGCCCTTAGAGCTGGGGTATACACTGCACTGTTGCACCCAGGACTAACACTCTTGCTGGGGGGAAGTTCTTTTTTTCAGCAGACATGCTAACTCTCCTAGCAAAAATAAAAATATCGTAAGGTTCCTCTTTAAAGAGGAAGTAAACCCTCCTCTGCAACTTGTACCTATTGGTAAGCCTATGATTATGCTTACCTATAGGTACTGTCAATATCTCCTAAACATGTACCGTTTAGGAGATATTTACTTTGCATGCAGCCAGTGACATCACTGGCGCATACGCTCTGAAGAAACGGCCTTGTTCCGTGCCGTGACCGTCGGCTCCCTCGCGCATGCGCGGGAGTGACGTCATCGCGGCTCCAGCCAATCAGATGGCCGGATGCCGCAAACCTGGAAGAAGGGTGACAGAAAATGTCACCCATGAGAGAGGTGAGCGGTCGGCACTTCGGGGCTTCGTTCTAAGGTATTTCATAATGAGCTAGTATGCGATGCATACTAGCTCATTATGTGTTTGTCTTTCCGGTGTTTACAACCTCTTTAACATATTCCTTTTCTCTTCTCATTGAGGAAAGTGTAAGGTCAGCCACATTGCACCTTTTCTGGCAACCTAGAAAATCCAAAGTCCGGAGCTCTCATTTTCGTCCCCTAGGGTACCCCTAAAGCGGCATCGTCGCTGCACAATCAGGGACAAGGCTGGGCTGTCTAATTGGCCACCCTATTAACTCTGCCAGCTCGATTGGCATTGACTCATGCTAGTCCCCAAGCTACAAGCTCTGCTAAACAATATAAACCATAAATGATTTTGGTCACACAAAAGGGGGGAAACACAAAGCAAGCTTATTTTTTTTTTCTTCTTGTATGCAAAAAGTTTAAATGCCTTTGAAAAGAAGTTGTCAACAAAGAGGAGGAATAATAGAAAAAAATTTCAAAAGAAGTCACAAAGAAGGAAATCGTCTGTCTTTGGCGTGTCACTTTTCATTCACACAATAGGCTGATGGCATTACCCTTTCCAATGATTTTGCTTCTATTCTGTGGAAATCAAAGCAATGCTTGGCTTTTGTAGTGACACTTCATCCTCTGGGATCGTATTCAGGCCTCTTCACACTCGCCTGCTTTTCTTTCGTTTTATTATGCTGTTCTAGCGCAGATGTGGATCCTGTACCGAGAGTCAGATGAAAGGATAATATTTTTCTTTAAAGTCGCCTTAAAGCAAATGTTTTATTTATCTGTCCAGGAAAAAAAAAAAAAAAAACTGCAAAAAAATACAATCTACAACTTTGGAGTAAATACAATAGATTAATAGACAATCGATAGAATGGAACGGAGAGGATGTTCTTTGGCACTTGTTAAAGATACCTGTTTTTAGACACTTTTTGTTATTGTTGATAAGTAAATGTTGTTCAAAGCTAGGATAGCTTGCATGACATTTTTTTAGCTTAAAGGCCCGTACTCACGATCCCATAATCGTACAAAAAAATAGAGATCGTGATCCAAAATTTTCCGAAGGGACGAACACGAAATTGTACGATTTTTTGTTTAATCAGTACAGTTTTCATCCAAAAGTACAGTACAATACAAATACACTTACAACAATCTATATAAAAATTTCCATATGCAGCGCTCCAAGTGGGTATAAAGTTGATTAAAGATCAAACAGGATGTAAAGATGAATGTCCTCCACCAGCCTGTGTGTCAATAAAGCACACCACACAACCGTGATACAGTCAAATCTGCTTAACAGATGATCAGCAATAATGCGCAGTGCATTTAAATGGCTCTCAGGCTTCATCCACATGGAGACCCACACACTCTCTAATCAGTATGATAGTATATATCGTAAACTCAAGGATCCGACTGATAGATATTCTTCCACTCGATCAAATACGTACACCCAGAAAATAAAAGGACTCATAGGGCAGTACGTAATAAATAGATGACTATAGGGCAGTACGTAATAAATAGATGAATAAAGGTGCCCTCTGACGATGGGGGATTGGCCGAAACGCGTCAGTGGTTTCCCGGGGAAAGACACAAGCACGCTAGACGCTGTGGCTATATTGCTTTTACTACTCGTTTTATGCTGGAATTTGTAAGTACAATTTTAATAAATTGTCATCTATTTATTATGTACTGCCCTATGAGTCCCTTTATTTTCACGTTTCAGGGAACCCTTGCTAAGATTTGTCTATTGGTGGTCATTGGGAAAATGTCCATTACATTGCTGGAGGTCAGTAGAAAAATGCTCCCCTTACTGTTGTGGTAAGAATGCTACCCCTAGAGTCATGCCTCTGGCTCTGCCAAGTGGTGTTTGACCTGGAACTCTGCAGGCGCCATCACATGGTAGATGTACAGAAACAAAGCGCTTGCAATAATGTAAATAAAAATAAGAATAACATATCATAAATTTATATGCAATAATAACCATAAGTGAAATGGTGCTAAATATAAACTATAATCGTTGATAATATGAGTGCATAAAGTGCAATCTTGCTGCATCCAAACCGTATTAATTTATAAACAAAATGCAATAATAATTATCAATAAGAGAAAAGTGCTCAAAATAATGTGCAAGGGTGCAAAATTATAACAAAAATAAATGTCCACAATGTGACAATTCAATAAATTGCCCAAATGATAAATAATGTATTAAGTCCAATATGGAAGGCCATTTATCTTTACATCCTTTTTGATCTTTAATCAACTTTATACCCACTTGGAGCGCTGCATATGAACGTTTTTA
This sequence comes from Pelophylax lessonae, assembly GCF_965119305.1. Taxonomy (NCBI): domain Eukaryota; kingdom Metazoa; phylum Chordata; class Amphibia; order Anura; family Ranidae; genus Pelophylax; species Pelophylax lessonae. Next base: position 711,535,302 of record NC_138769.1, on the reverse strand, counting down.
TATAGATTATTGTAATTGTCATTTACAAATCATGCCGGCTGCTTATTAATTATTTCTGTTTTTTTGGCAAAGCGTGGATATTCCTCTTCCATTTTATATTAATACAAATACAACACATTACATCACATCAAATTTTTATTTGTGTCGTACAAGAATTTTCATGCATTAGTATTCTCTTCATTTTCGATATAGAGACTAGCATTAAAAAAAAAAAAAAAAAAAAAAAAAAACGGAAAAACCTTTGTCCGATAATCTCATCGGGTGTACTAGGCTTTAGTCAAAACACAAAACCATTGATAACAGACCAACAACAAGAGTTGAACAATTCGATTTGTGAGCATGTGAATAGTCTCTGAATTTTGAAACTTTGGGATGCCAATTATTTGGTCCTGGGTAGCCCATGCAGTGCCGAATCATCTTTGGCTTCTGGGCTTCAAGTGTCCTAGCAGAGTAAGGAGGGAAGAGGTTGTTGCTTTTTTATATTAAACTCAATTCAAGCCAAAATTTCCACTTTTTAATAGAATGAGTCAGAACATCTGGGATTTTTTATTACTGTCTTCATTGGGCAGATGTCTTCCTAATACCAGTCCCTGTAACATTGGAGCAATAAATATGGGGAGACTTTGTCTTCATACAAACAAGTGGCCACTGCCCCCACCTATAACTGGTCTTTGCAGCAAGGAGCACTGGAAGAGTGACGTATGTAAAACCAATACAAAGAGATTTCAAAGCTCAAACTTACCAACCAGCCAGTGACCAACCAAATTGACCTGTCTAACAATGTGCGTTAGCTAAAGGCCCCATCAAGGCACCCTGTTTTCTGTAGACCCTAACTCTAACTTTAGTGAGTCTTCACTATGAGAGTACATCCATTTTAATGGATAGGAAGAGGGCAGATGGACCTGGAAGGAGCCCACCCCTCCTTAAATATACAGGGGGGACTTTGTCACCAGTCCAGGACCTATAGGGTATGTCAATCATGTGACTGTTCTTCTGATCTCCTCAACTGTGAATGGAAATGTTTTCCTTTTTTAAATGGAAGAGATTCATTCCTGACCTGACTGAGAAAGACTGAACGTTTGCAACAATATCTTATATATGTATGATTTCAAGGCATAATTTTCTTTGCCAAGCCACTCTGCAAAGGCTCTCCGCTATATATCCATCTGTTCGGACAATATGCTATAGGTGTGACACAGAAATGGTCACTTTTGTACATATGGTGTGGACTTATCCTCAGATCCACATTTTCTGGAGGGAGTTTGTTGCTAGTATAAACGCTGTTGATGCTAGGGGCAGACCCTTTGAGTATGCTTCAAGGTATAACAGATAATGTTGATGCCAACCACCATTTAAACCTTTCTTATTTTCTATGTGGTCTTCTATACTAGATGGGAGATTCTGCTAAAATAGAAACTCACTGCCCTACCTGCAGTACATTCATGCCAGGAGGTAACTAATGAGGACTTACCACTCAAAAAACAAACCTATTCTAGCTGGAATTGTCCACAAAATTTGAGAAAATATGGGCATATTGGATATCTGCACAAGCGTTGACTTCTTAAATCTACTCTGACATATCTCACTTCTTTCTGAAGGGGTTTAATCTGGTGGTTTACCAAAAAGCTTAGTATTCACAGAAGGCTACATCTTCTTGGTCTTGGGTTTGCAAGGCCTGGACTACCATTTTTTTTGTCCCCCCTACAACCTTTTCTTTATACAACACTCACTTATTGAAATGTCTGATGCATTTTGTACATTGTTATTCTATATTCCACCTTATGCCCATGTCTAAGTATGAAAAACAAGAATTCCTCAATAAATGTATGTTTTACGAAGACGTTAATGACCAACTCTGGTCACGTTAGAAAGCATTAAGGCCTGGAGTAGGGTCATTCAGGACACCCCAAAAAAGTTACAATTTTAGAAAGATTTTTGAGCAAATAAAAAGACAAAATTTTAAACATTTTGTCTTCAAATAGTTTACGTTTGGTGCTTCTACATTTTTATGCACTTAGAGCTATGTAGGCCCTCCAGGACAGGTTTTCCTTGGGAACAGTCTAGATGGAAGTTCGAGAAAAATGTACAAAAGCGGTGGTCTCCAAACTGTGGCTTTTTAGCCTAATGTGGCTCTTTGCTTGCCTTTATCCTGCCCTTGGAGCACTGTTCCTCTCACTGATATGTGGCACTATTCTTCCCACTGAAACAAGAACCATTCAATCTACTGCCAACAACAGTGGGACATAGATCTTCCCATGATATGAACATTTGGGCATTGATTCGCCCACTAATACTGACAATGATTTGTCTCGATTGCTACTGAACACAGGTGCTACCAAGCCTGAGACATTGTCTACTCCCACTCACGATTGGGTATTTTCTACTCCCACTGGCCACAGTCCAGCCCCTTAAAATCTGTAGGACATGACACTGTCCTTTCACAGACAGACAGGAAAGAACACACAGTAATTAAAACAGTGCCAGAAGTTCTAACTTTGTCACACTTTATTACAAAAAGTGAAGTAAGAGCATTTGTGTGTATCAGCAAAGTGGAATGCCATTTGAACCTGTGGAGCAGTGTTCCAGGTTGGGCTCAGAAGAAATACCTTTTAAGGTAGACAACTATGGCAGAAAATGTCAAGCTGCAATGTCTCTGAGTTATGCCAGGACCCCCTTCCCAGAGCAGTATAGTTACATAGTTACATAGTTACATAGTTAGTGAGGTTGAAAAAAGACATCCGTCCATCCTGTTCAACCAATGATGTGTGTGTGTGTTTGCTTTTAACCGTACATTGTATACCCCTGTGTGTTGTGGTCTCTAAGGTGCCCATCTAATAGTTTTTTGAAACTATCAATGCTCCCTGCTGATACGACTGCTTGTGGAAGAGAATTCCACATCCTTACCGCTCTTACAGTGAAGAAACCATACGCACTTTAAGGTTAAACCGCCTTTCCTCTAGTTTTAGTGAGTGGCCACGTGTCTTATTGTATCTACTTTCTCTGAATAGTTTGTTCCTTATGCTAGGGTCGCCAGTACAGTTTGTACATTGATATCATATCCCCCCTCAATCATCTCTTCTCCAGAGAGAATAAGTTCAGTGCTTGTAGTCTTTCCTCATAGCTGATGTCCTCCATTCCCCTAATTATTTTTGTTGCCCTTCTCTGGACTCTCTCCAGTTCCAGCACATCCTTCCTGAGGACCGGTGCCCAGAACTGGACAGCATACTCCAGATGTGGCCGGACCAGAGTCTTGTAAAGCGGGAGAATAATCTCTTTATTTCTGGAGTGAATCCCCTTTTTTATACATCCCAGTATTCTGTTGGCTTTGCTTGCAGCGGCTTGGCATTGCATGCCACTGCCAAGCCTGTTGTCTACCAGTACCCCCAAGTCCTTTTCCATCCTAGACTCACCCAGAGGTTCCCCCCCCCCCCCTAGCGAGTAGCTTGCTTTCTGGTTTCTGGCCCCCAAGTGCATTACTTTACATTTTTCAACATTAAACCTCATCTGCCATGTAGTTGCCCACCCCGTTATTTTGTTCAGGTCCGCTTGTAAGGTTTCCACATCCTGCATAGAAGATATTGGCAAGCCTAGTTTAGTATCATCTGCAAATACTGAGATTGTACTCGATATCCCCTCCTCTAGATCATTTATGAATAAATTAAACAGGATTGGTCCCAGGACAGAACCCTGGGGGACCCCACTTTCCACACCCGCCCAATCCGAGTACTCCCCATTAATCATCACCCTCTGGACTCTCCCCTGGAGCCAGTTCTCTATCCAGGTACTCACCTTATGGTCCATACCTACCTTCCTTAGTTTGTACAGTAAGCGTTTGTGGGGAACGGTGTCAAAGGCCTTTGCAAAGTCCAGATACACCACATCCACAGGCTTTCCTTTATCTAGGTGGCAGCTCACTTCATCGTAGAAGGTTAATAGATTGGTTTGGCAAGAACGATTTTTCATGAATCCATGCTGATTACTACTAATAATACCATTTTCATTACTAAAGTCTTGTATGTGGTCCCTTAACATCCCCTCCAAAATCTTGCAGACTACTGATGTTAGGCTGACCGGCCTATAGTTACCCGGGATATATCTCGGCCCCTTTTTAAATATTGGTACCACGTTGGCTTATTTCCAATCAGCTGGCACCATACCCGTCTATAAACTATTCTTAAAGATCAAGAATAATGGTCTGGCAATCACCTGGCTGAGCTCTTTAAGAACCCTCGGGTGCAAGCCATCCGGTCCCGGCGATTTATTTATGTTAAGTTTCTCTAGTTTAGTTTTAAGTCTATCTTCCGTTAGCCATGGCGGCACTTCCTGAGGTGTGTTGTTTAGTTTGGCCTTACAAGCAAGGTTCGTGTAGCCCCCCGATTCTTTTGTGAAGACTGAAGAGAAGAAATTATTTAACACTTCCGCCCTTTCTCTGTCCTCAGTGGCCATATTTCCTTTGTCATCTTTTATGGGGCCAATGTGTTCTGGCCTCGCTTTCTTACTGTTTATATACTTAAAGAATTTCTTGGGGTTCTTTTTACTCTCCTCCGCTATATGTCTCTCGTGTTCTATTTTAGCCGCCCTGATTTCGTCTTTACATTTCTTATTACACTCTTTGTAATGCTTGAATGCTGCCAATGACCCCTCAGTCTTGTATTTTTTGAAGGCCTTTTCTTTAGCACTAATATGCATTTTTATGTTGGAGTTTAGCCACCCAGGGTTTAGTTTTGCTCTTTTAAATTTATTTCCCTTTGGAATGCACCGGCCAATCCCCTTGTTAAGTATGCTCTTGAAGCACTCCCATTTTTCCTCCATGTTCTTTGTTCCCAGAGTTCTATCACATTTGATATTTTCCAGCAGCGAGCGCAGTTTTGGGAAATTGTCTCTTTTGAAATTCAGTGTCCTTATATTACCCCTCTGCTTCCTATAACTGTAATTAATACTGAAACTTATTGACCTATGGTCACTGTTTCCTAAGTTGCCCCGTATTTCTATATCCGTGAGCAGGTCTGTATTGTTGGTAATCAGTAGGTCAAGTACCGCATTGTTTCTTGTCGGTGCATTCACCATCTGACCCATGAAATTGTCCTGCAAAACATTTAGGAACTGCCTAGCCTTGGCTGAATGTGCGGTTACTTCTGCCCAGTCTATATCAGGATAATTAAAGTCCCCCATTATAATGACATTTCCCATCCTTGCTGCAAATCCTATCTGTAAAATGAGGTCCGCCTCCCCCTCCTCCCTCTGGTTGGGGGGCCTATAGCATACGCCCAATATTACCTTCCCCACCGTGCCTTCCCTTTGAAGCTCTACCCATAGGGATTCTGCCTCGTCCATAGCTCCATTATTAATATCATTCCTCATATTTATCTGTATACTGCTCTTAATATACAGACATACCCCTCCCCCTTTTTTACCTTCTCTATCTCTGCGATAAAGGGAATACCCCTGAATGGTCGCCATCCAGTCATGAGAGCTGTCAAACCAAGTCTCTGTTATCCCCACAAAATCTAAGTCCTCCTCAAACATCAGTAGCTCCAGCTCTCCCATCTTGTTGGCCAGGCTTCTGGCATTGGTATACGAACCTCTTAATTTTGACCGGTTACATATATCCTCATTTGATGTTTTTAGGCTGCTCTCTTGATTTTTCCCCATACCCACCCTGGGTTTAGGAGCTCCGAACACCCTACCGCTAATGCCCCCATTTGTGCCCTCTGAATCTTGCTTTCCACTGGCTAATTCTACATCTGTACCCTCCCCCCCGTCACCTAGTTTAAAAGCCCCTCTAACTTATCGGCCATCCTCTCACCCAGTACGGCTGCACCCTCCCCATTTGGGTGCAATCCGTCCCTACCAAAGAGCCGGTGGCCGGCTGAGAAGTCAGCCCAGTTCTCCAGGAACCCGAAACCCTCCTTACTACACCAGCTCCTCAGCCACTTGTTAAATTCCCTAGTCTCCCGCTGCCTCTCTGGTGTGGCTCGAGGTACAGGTAGTATTTCTGAAAATACTACCTTGGAGGTCCTACTCCTCAACTTAGCTCCTAAGTCCCTGAAATCATTTAGGACTCTCCATCTTCCTCTGCCTATGTCATTGGTACCCACGTGTACCATAACAGCTGGGTTTTCCCCAGCCCCACCCAATAATCTGTCCACCCGATCCGCGATGTGCCGAACCCGAGCGCCCGGCAAACAACAGACTGTTCGGCGCACATGGTCTTTGGGACAGATTACACTGTCTGTCCTTCTAATAATTGAGTCCCCTACCACCAGCACCTGTCTTTCCTTTCCCTTTCTCCCGGCCTCACTGGAGGAGTTCTTCCCCTGGCAGCTAGGGACGTCACTCTGCTCCAGCAATGCTGGCCCCTGACTGGTTTCCCCAACATCACACAACGGGGCGTATCTATTGGGGTGCTCCAGCCCAGGATCAGCCTCCTTGCCTTGTCCCCTTCTACCCCTCCTAACTGTCACCCCTCTACTCTGCTCTGATGCCTGCACCTCCAATACTCAGCCCACCTCTGTGCAGACCCCTGCCTGCACCTGACTGGTACGATCCTGGCTCTCCTCCAGTATGGATATTCGTCTCAGTGTTGCCAGCTGCTTCCCTAGATTCAGGACCTGAGCTTCCAGGGAAGCAACTTGCTTATATTTTGCGCATTTGTATTCGCCCTCGATCGCATGACCGAGGAACGCATACATATCACAAGATGTACACCGAGTCGCATCTCCACACCCGCCGTGTTGTACCTACTGATCTAATGGGGATTCAGTGATTTAAGTCTATCCTATGTGGCTATTTCCTGGCTTCCTAACACTACCTTCTCACCCTCTGGTACTCCGCTACCCTCACTTGACACTCAGTTACACAACACTCACAATCTCACAGCCCGGTCAGTCGCACAACACTCACAGTCGTACAACACTCACAGTCGCACAGCCCGGTCAGTCGCACCACACTCCCAGTCGCACCACACTCACAGTCGCACAGCTTGATCAGTCGCACCACACTCACAGTCGCACAGCCCGGTCAGTCGCACAACACTCTCAGTTGCCCAACACTCTCAGTCGCACAGCCCGGTCAGTCGCACAACACTCTCAGTTGCCCAACACTCTCAGTCGCACAGCCCGGTCAGTCACACAACACTCACAGTCGCACAGCCTGGTCAGTCGCACCACACTCACAGTTGCACAGCCCGGTCAGTCGCACAACACTCTCAGTTGCCCAACACTCTCAGTCGCACAGCCCGGTCAGTCGCACAACACTCTCAGTTGCCCAACACTCTCAGTCACACAGCCCGGTCAGTTGCACAACACTCACAGTCGTACAACACTCACAGTCACACAACACTCACACAACACTCACAGTCACACAACACTCACAGACACACAGCCCGGTCAGTCGCACAACACTCACAGACAGACAGCCCAGTCAGTCGCACAGGTAGTAATAGGTACTCACAGGCCCTCAGGTAGTAATAGGTACTCCCATACTGTATAAAAGAGAGCAAGAGAAAATCGAATTGATAACTAGTGGCTGTCTAGTGTTTTCCAGGGAGAAACGCTAGACAGGGGAAAACAACTGGTAGGAACCTGTCTGAATCACTATTGTGATAAACCATTGGCGACCTTCTGTCCCACCTATCCACCAATTTCCTCACTTCTTCATTAACATATACTGGATGACAAAAAAATGTGTGCACTTCTTACTAGGGATGATCGAACTTTTGAAAAGTTTGGTTCGACCAGAACACCCGAATTACCCAAAAGTTTGGTTCGGATTCCAGAACCCTATTGAAATCAATGGGACCCGAACTTCTGGAATCAAAAAACACCATTTTCAAGCCCTAAAACCCAATAAATGCCCCTAAAAAGTGCCTAGGGTTCTGGGTCATGCCCCAGGGACTATGAATCAGGCAAAAGAAAGTTCTTAAAAATTGTCGTTTTGATATATATATATATATATATATATATATATATATATATATATATATATATATATATATATATGTATATATGTATACCCCTAACCCAGAATCTGCATAGTGGGGTCACCCTGACATGGCCGAGTTCGGTCACCCTGACATGGCAGAGTCAGTTCACCCTAAACTACACTACGGTCACCCTGACACTTAAAGCTATCCCTACAAAAACTAGATTTTTGAATCTAACTATAGTGGTATATAGTCCCTCTAACTACACTGCATATCCCTTTCCTCACATTAATAATTGCAAAATGACACTGGAGCTTTACAAGCAGCAGGAGAAACACTAATGCTTCCACTCTCTTCCACAGCCTCTGTATTACAGTGCTAGAGTTTGTGCGGGGCTATGTTATATACTGGGGGGCGTATGGGGGGTGTATTCACACCTGATTGGCCTCTGGACCCCGTAGTCACTCCAATCACATTTTACTGATGTTTCTGGGCCAATCGTGGGCTTTTAAAGCCCAGTTCCTGTCCCATTGCATTTTGGGCGGTTCTGGTGGCCGAATTCCGAAAAAGTTTGGAATTTGGCCGAATTTCGAACACCCAATGTTCGGGTCGAACCGATGGTCGACCCGAACCGTTCGATCCTCCCTACTTCTGACCATTATACCTTTATTAGCTTATTGGATATCCAATTCCCAAACCACTAATATGAAAATTCCTTTGCAGATTCAACAGCCTTCATGCTTCTGGGATGTCCATCCACAAGATCTTGGAGTGTGTCTGTGGGCATTTGCACCTATTCAGCCAAATGACTATTTTTGAGGCCAGGTATGATGTAGGTTCTGTGCAGGACAATCAAGTTCCTCCACACCAAACCCTTTACTTTAATGGCTTCCCATTTTAGTCAGTAGGGTTCAATATTGAGTTTGCCCACCCTTTGCAGCTACAACAGCTTAAACTCTTCTGGGAAGGTTGTCCACAAGGTTTAGGAGTGTGTCTATGGGAATGTTTGACAATTCTTCCAGAAGCATATCTGTGAGGTCAGGCACTAATGTTGGATGAGAAGGCCTGGCTCGCAAACTCCAATCTAATTCATTCCAAAGGTGTTCTATCAGGTTGAGGTCAGAATTCTGTGCAGGCAGGTCAAGTTCCTCCACCTCAAACATGCTCATCCATTTCTTTATGGACCTTGCTTTGTGCACTGATCCAAATTATTTGGTGATTATGGTGTGGGGTTGTTTTTCAGGGGTTGGGCTTGGCCCCTTAGTTCCAGTAAAGGGAACTCTTAAGATGTCAGCATACCAAGACATTTTAGACAATTCCATGCTGCCTTCCTATTCCAACATGACTATGCACCAGTGCACAATGCAAGGTCCATAAAAGACATGGATGAGCAATTTTGGGGTGGAGGAACTTGACTGGCCAGCACGTCATTGGCTGCATGCAAGTAAATATCTCCTAAACGGTGCAAGTTTAGGAGATATTTACAGTACCTATAGGTAAGCTTTGTTATATGTAAAAAGTAACACCTAAAAAAGGAGGTACTCCCCGCACCTAGGAGTTGTGCTTAGTTTTTAAAATTATAAATATATAAATACTGTGATAAACTATAATTAATTAGCAGCAGCAGTAGTATAAAAGTGGATATGAAAAAAATAGTCCTGGTAGGGGCTATCTAAAGCGCTTGCTGAAATGTGCAAATTGTGCAAAATTGTGTATAAAAATTTATATATTCTTAATATTCCTAGGACTAAAATTAAATCATTTAAATTTCATCTTGTGCAAATGTGCAAATATTGTGCAAACAATAATCATAATACTTCCAAAATTAGAAACTTAAAATTATATATGTAGTTAATAAGAGTTCATCTTTGCAATATAAATATATAAAGTATATAAAGTGCAATAAAGTCCAAAATTCTGTTGTTTCCTATTTTTTCAAGGATAGTGAAAAAATGCTCAACAATAAAATTCCAATGGTGATATATAAAGTGCAGGTGCTGAATTCCTTCTTCCCAGTGTAATTTAGAAGATGGGTGACTTACCGAATGTCGTGGGTCTTATATACCATACGATACTGAGACCAATCAAGCCTGTCGGTAGGTCCCCTTTAAATGTCTCCTGGCTGTGCTGTTGGTGATTTCCTCCTCACCGCTCCATAGGACAGCGTATGGTGTTGTTATAAAAAGGGAAGATAAAAAGGCTCCAGATAGTGTAATAATATTTTTAAAAGGGGGTTATTCCATAAGGATAGGACAAAGTTTCCAAAAATCAAATAAGCACCATTCGGCAAAGATCGGTAAAGATAGTTTTACAGGTTTCCGTGACTCTATGGTATAAACCTTGCAGAGTGGCGAGCGGAGGTAAATCCGGCTTGCGTTCCAATGCACGTCACGTTGTGCGTTCCACGTCTGACGCGTTTCGTCACATCCGGTGATGCTCTCTCCTAAATCTCCCGCCTCCAGTCACACCAGCTGCAACATGGATGGCACCCGAGTTCCTGCATGATGTCACCGGTAAGTTCCGCCCACCCTCACTTCATCTTCCTCCCCTCTCCAAAGTTAAAGCGGAGTTCCGGCCTATTTTGCAACTTTAGTGATTCCTGGAGCGCTCGCTATGCTGATCAACAAATGGGCATTTTCAATTTTTTTCGGGGGTCCCTTACCTTATTTTCAGGGCATTTTTGATTGTACTTCCTCCTTCTCCCCCCTCTGTGGCCATGGCCACCGACATCACTTCCGCCTTTGCATTGCATCCTGGGAGCTGTTTGTCATCACTCTCAGGAGGCTGGAATCAGGAAGAACTCCCAGAACACTCCCTGGAATCAGGAAGAACTCCCAGAACACTCCCTGGAATCAGGAAGAAGGACACAGCAGATTACACTGCATCCAAGATGGCTGCCCCCAGACAGTGTTTTTAAAAGTAAGATTTTGACTAAAATCCAGTACTGTACACCTTGTAAGTATGGGAAGAGTGGTTCTGTAAAGGGCGATGGATTAGTATTATAGGGGTATTTTTAGGTAAAAAAGGTATTTGAGGCCAGAACTCCGCTTTAGGTGCGTTGCTCAGCGAGTGCCTGTTCTGTCTGCTATCTCTCACCTTGTGACACTGCTGTTGGAGGGAGGAGAGAGTAGAACCCTCTCTCCAACAGCTGGTGCATCGTCCGCCCTGTTCTCTGTTCTCCAGCTGCCTAAGACGGCAGTATGATTACTCCTCACATGCCGACAGATGGACGGAGAACGGAGCACTGACAAGCTCCCAGCGCCCCCTCCTTCCCAAAACCACACAGTGCCCAGGGAAAGTGTACCCCCCCCCCTGTACCGGGTCAAACATCGCCATAGACACACTCCTAAACCTTGTGGACGGCCTTCCCTGAAGAGTTGAAGCTGTTATAGCTTCAAAGGGTGGGCCAACTCACTTTTAAACCCTACGGACTAAGACTGGGATGCCATCAAAGTTCATGCGCGTGTAAAGGCAGGCTTCCCAATACTTTTGACAATATAGTGTGTGTGTGTGTGTGTGTGTGTATGTATATATATATATATATATATATTTTTTTTTTTTACCCACCTACTGACAGATTTACAGGGGTTGAATAAATAGTACGAGTCACACGCCTTCCAGAAACAGACACGACAGATCCCAATTTTCTCATGTTGTAAAGCGTAGAGTCACTTTTCTTATGCTCATCATTGTACACTGTTCTGTGCTGACAAAAAATAATGAAAAATTCATAAAGATTACAGTTGCAGGAATGAGAAAAAAAATGACAGAATTGCTAAATAAAAATGATGCATAAAACCATTGTTTGGGATAAACTAAGCAGATGACTTCATTGTAATGTTACTGAGTGATTTAAAGTAATATTTAAAACCAAAGCTTTTTATTTATTTTTTATTTTTATAGGAATGGGAATAGTTAAAACTGAAGTTTAATCTGCTTTTATTTGGCCTTCCCTGGTCCCCCTCCCCCCTCTACATACTGATTACATTTTTTACTCAAATATTTATGTTTTTATTGCATACCTTATATTAGGCTGGCCATACATGTTCAATTTTAAATTATTTTTGAATTTTTCAAATTCGTTATTTCATCACTTTTTTTTTTTTATAATTTATTTTGGATTCGTTGAAGTTTGTTGCTATTGTGATTCGCAAATTCGAATACATCCGTATCTCCGAATAACAACATTTCTGTTCAGTGTTTGATTAGTGACAAAATGAATGCAGCTAGGTTCCTAGACGCAAGAAAAAAAAAAGGGGGGGGGGTATCTATCCCTGTAAAGCAATACAGAAAACCCACAGGGGGATGCGAGAGGGAATTGGAACTGTACGATACCCAGGAAGTGGTAGAAAAAAGTAATGATGATGTAGAGGTAAAAAATACAAAGTTTATTCAAGTACTATTAAAAAAAATCTCAAAAGAGGAAAAGCATCTAGCAACAGTATTAAAATACAAAATCACACAGTAGTGCCACTGTAGCAATACATAGATAGACCCAATGCGTATTGGACAATGCTGAAATAGGCGGACACATAGACCCCAACACATTTAAACGCAGGTAAAAAATACAAAGTTTATTTAGGCAATATTAAAAAAAAAATGAATTTTTGACTGAAATCTTTCTGTTTTTATTGCATACCTTATATTGTGCTGGCCATACATGTTCAATTTTAAATTATTTTTTAATTTTTCAGATTAGTTATTTCATTACGTTTTTTTTTTGTTTTTTTTTTTATAATTTATTTTGGATTCGTTGAAGTTTGTTGCTATTGTGATTCCCAAATTCGAATACATCTGTATCTCCGAATAACAACTTTTTTGTTCAAAGTTTAATTAGTGACTAAATGAATGCAGCTATGTTCCTAAACGCAAGAGAAAAAAATGGGGGGGGGGGGGGGTATCTATCCCTGTAAAGCAATACAGAAAACCCACAGGGGGATGCGAGAGGGAATTGGAACTGTACGATACCCAGGAAATGGTAGAAAAAAGTAATGATGATGTAGAGGTAAAAAATACAAAGTTTATTTAAGTACTATTAAAAAAAAAAAACTCAAAAGAGGAAAAGCATCTAGCAACAGTATTAAAATACAAAATCACACAGTAGTGCCACTGTAGCAATACATTAAAGATAGACCCAATGCGTATTGGATAATACTGAAATAAGCGGACACATAGACCCCAACGCATTTAAACGCAGGTAAAGAATACAAAGTTTATTTAGGCAATATTAAAAAAAAAAAAAAAAAAATTTTTGACTGAAAACTTTCTGTTTTTATTGCATACCTTATATAAGGCTGGCCATCCATGTTCAATTGTCTTGTACAGCTTTCCTTTCGATTTACCAAACACCATATAATAGGAGGACAAAACTAAACAACTTTCAATTGTATCCAATCAGGCAGGCCCTTGCACTACATTGTTTAGGGTAAATCTAAAGGAAAATTGTACAAGAATATTGAACATGTATGGCCAGTCTTAGATCCAGTGACATCATCATGTTAGATGGGAGGGGCCAGCAGGGTGCTGCAGATAACTTCCTGAGTATATCACAAGACCCCGCTTTTCGTACTCCTCTCAAGAGTCCTCAGGCCTGATACAAGCAGTGGGCTGGCCCTTGGGAAGAGTTATACAAATACCAAAATGCCTTGATGGATGGATGTCAGTCTGGAGGAGTAGGTGTTCCTAGGCGGGATGCATGTGCATGTAGACCACCATAAGTAACACCCACATGTGATGCTGAACCTCCATGAGCTTTCAGCACGGGAACATCACATGTGCAGTGCGTGGGTATCAAAGCCCACTCTTTTGCCACCACACATGCGAGTTACATGGGTGGCAACAGATTAACCCACCTGTATATTTAAGGATTGTGAGGGGATCCAATGAGCAAACCAATACACATATGCAAAGATAATGTCCCTACTGCAAAAGAAACCCCAAGATCCCAGGACTAGTGCTAACCACTTATTAGCCCATTGGTGCAGTAATTTACTCTTAAACAAAGCAAACTGAGTCAATAATACAGAAAATGAGAATGCAATCAACCAGTTGCCATTGTAGGGCAGGGAGATTTCAGGAAAAAAATTGTCTTATTTACCAAAATTTATTAGTACGTCTTTGTCTTGGCCAGGGGGTTACATGAGGCAGCAAAAAGCCAAGTGTGCCCTCTATCCCTGTTCCAGTGACAACTCAAAATTTTAGTTACCGTATATACTCGAGTATAAGCCGACCCGAATATAAGCCGAGGCACCTAATTTTACCACAAAAACTCGGAATACTTATTGACTCGAGTATAAGCCTAGGTTGGGAAATGCAACAGCTATTGTACCCAACTGGACCAGCACGAGACCCAAAACAGGGGCTGCGGGCATGGTGCAGGGGCTGCGGACATGGTACAGGAGATGCAGGGTTGTGGGCATGGTACAGGAGATGGTTCAGGCATGGCACAGGAGATGGTACAGCAGATTGTACAGGCATGGCACAGGAGATGGTACAGGCATGGCACAGGAGATGGTACAGACATGGCACAGGAGATGGTACAGGCATGGCACAGGAGATGGTACAGGCATGGCACAGGAGATGGTACAGGCATGACATAGGAGATGGTACAGGAGATGGTACAGGAGATGGTGCAGGCATGGCACAGGAGATGGTACAGACATGCACAGGAGATTGTACAGGCATGGCACAGGAGATGGTACAGGCATGGCATAGGAGATGGTACAGGAGATGGCACAGGAGATGGTACAGGAGATGGTACAGACATGGCACAGGAGATGGTACAGACATGGCATAGGAGATGGTACAGGAGATGGTACAGCAGATGGTACAGGCATGGTATAGGAGATGGTACAGGAGATGGTACAGCAGATGGTACAGGCATGACACAGGAGATGGTACAGACATGGCACAGGAGATGGTACAGGCATGGCACAGGAGATGGTACAGACATGGCACAGGAAATAGTACAGGCATGGCACAGATGGTACAGGCATGGTACAGGAGATGCAGTGCTGCTGGCATGGTACAGGAGAATCTCCTGTACCATGCCCGCAGCACTGCATCTCCTGATGAGATGCAGGGACTGCGGAAGAGTCTCACTTACCTTTCAAAGAGGCGCCTTACATTTAAAAATGGCGCCGCCCGGTGCCAACACATCACTGCTCATGTGCCATCTGCCCGGGAATAGCCGAACGTGTACGGACTATCCCGAGCGGCGGCGGCACATGCGCACTGACCGGGGAAAAGGTAAGTGAGACCATGACTCGAATATAAGCCGAGGGGGCTTTTTCAGCATAAAAAAACATGCTGAAAAAGTCGGCTTATACTAGAGTATATATGGTACCATCAATCTCAATGATAGCGGTCAACTGGACAAATAGAGTAAATCGCCTTATGAGGTACACGATAGATGTGCAGCTAATCTGACTAGTTCAGCAATTGACTGCACCTGAAGTCCAATTACAAGGATTTCCATAGATCCCCCTCTTGCCAAAGGAGACAGGAAGTCTCCAAACATCTCCCTGTCGAGATCTCTATATGCCGGCCTTGTCGCCTATGACGTCACTTCTGGTGCACTGGGGCACACATGGCGGCATCAACAAAACTGCGGTCAGGCCTGCACATAGAGGTCACTTCCGAAGAGCGAAAAATACACAGTTATCAAATATTACAATGTTGGTAAAGTAAATATAACATTTTAATATATATAAGAAAAATGACAAAATAGTGACGAAACGAATCGCACATGTCTAGCGCACGACAATGATAAAAACAATGTCTCTAACCCCTCACCATATTATCCAAAAATAAAAATATACTTTATACTACCAAAAGTATTGGGATGCCTGCCTTTACACGCACATGAACATGTTTTTTTTTTTTTTTTTCACTTGCTGTTTCTAACTAAAACTGGTCACTAAAGTATTGTATGTACATGGGTGGAATAGGATTAAAAAGAAATAACGAGGTGTGAGACTTCTATTGGCCTTTAAAAATGAAGACTTTTTTTTTCCAGGAAAAGCAATAGCTGTGCCAATTTTTTTTTTTTTTATATTTCAGTAAATTTAGTGAGCCTTTTCTAATGTAAGTTATTCTATTAATTACCTTTTTTTACCATCTTTATTAAATCCAATCAAGGAGCTACATCATTAAAATCTCAGGGACTCAGTTATGACGGCTATTACAATTTTATAAAGGCGCGTTATTCATACCTAGTGCACTAAAATACAAGATCTTTTTCCTTTTCACTTTTTAATACTTATTTGCTTGATTGAGCTTGTAAAGGTTGTATCACTCCTCAGCATCCCATTCCGTTCACGGGTGATATACTTAATAAAATAAGACTTTTTTCATTGCGTTACATTTTTTTTATGCCCCAACACTTTTTTAATTCGCCGATGCAAAATTTTATTGGGGGCGATCATTTAATTTTAATGAGCGTATTTACGTTGTTGATTGTTGAAACGTAAAATGGTATAACTATAAAAAAAATTTAGCATATTGCTAACATTCGTTTTTTTTTTTTTTTGGATTGGTTTTGTCCCAAAATAAATTGGAAAAACTGATTTTGAACTTTTAGGATTTATTATTGATGTGAAAAATACAGCTGGTATTTTTCTTCTTATAATAATATTAATTAATGTAATAATAATAATATTTCAGGGAGTCAGTGAAAGATGAACAAGAGCTTGCAATAATTTAAAAACTTTCCAGATAATTTATTTGTCAATATGATCTAAAGCTGAACCTTGGGATAAGCAAAGTCTAAATACATTCATTATGTGTACTATATTCTTCCTTGAATCTTGGTGTGCTTTGTATATTTCTTACAGATCTGTGCAATAATCCAGTGTAAGACTTTAAAGGAGCATATTTATATTGTTGATTGTTGAAAATGTAAAATGGTATAACTATAAAATAATTTTAACATATTGCTTATATATATATATATATATATATATATATATATATATATATATATATATATATATATTTATTTTTTTATTTTTTTTTTTTAATGATGGTGAAGTTTTATAATTTATCAACCCTCCTCTTGTGTTAGGGTCAAAACTGACCCGTTTTCAGGTTTTGAATGTCTATAAGTATCACATAAATTTGTTTATTGCATCAAGATTTTTTTACTTTGTCAGGAACCTCTATTTAAACAATGTAATAGAAAAATAATCCTTTTCACTAAATTATAAAATACTGTGGTGAAAATTAAGACGTTCATGGTGTTAGGGTCAATTCTGACCCAGTTATAACATAGGATTTTAGGACACTAATAAGTTCCAAAACTGAAATCATAAACACTCTCTCTGTTTAGTAACAGTGACAGCCAATCCCCTCTCAACCCTGTGAGCTGTAGTTAGGGAGGGGCCTATCTCTTTTCCTGCTTGTCTGCTTCTCTAAATAAAGTGAAGAAACAAAGGACAAATACATTTCAGAGTTGCTGACTTTATTTTACCATTTTTTAAATTTGACAATGAGAGGTATGCTATCAAAAGAAAGGTCTAGGGGTCACACCAAAAATATTAAAACCAATCTTTTCAAGGATAAAGAAGCCTAACAAGGCAACCAAGAGGTAAGAAACAAATTTGATGATAAATAATTATTCAGAGGGTATTTTATGGCTGATTTAAAACACGGGTCAAAACTGACCCTAACATCATGGATAGTAACGGAATTCTAACATAAGAGGAGGATTAATATAAAATAAATACAGTCATTTTTGTTTGTTATGAATAATATTAAATAATTTAATAATATAAAAATAAAAAATAATAATAAATACTGTTTCAATGAAAAATGAACAAGAGCTTGCAATCATTTTAAAAATGTTCAAGATAATTTACAGTGTCAATATGATTTAAAGCTGAACTCCGGGATAAGCAAAGTCCAAATACATTCATAATGTGTACTGTATTCTTCCTTGAATCTTGGTGTACTTTGTGTATTTCTTTCAGATCTGTGCAATAATCCAGCGTAAGACTTTTAATGAGCATATTTGTGTTGTTGACTGTCGAAAACCTAAAATTGTATAACTATAAAATAATTTTAGCATATTGCTTATATATATATATATATATATATATATATATATATATATATATATATATTTTTTTTTTTTTTTTTTTAACTGATGTTGGCGTTTTATGATTTATTATTAATGTGAAAAATACAGTCGGTAATTTTTGTTTCCTATAATAATATGAAATATTTAATAATATTAAAATAATAATATCAATAATCCTATTTCATGGAGTCAGTGAAAAGTGAAAAATGAACAAGAGCTTGCAATCATTTTGCAAACTTTGGAGATAATTTGCATTTATCAATATGATTTAAAGCTGAACTCTGGGATAAGCAAAGTCCAATTACATTCATTATGTGTATTCTTCCTTGAATCTTGGTGTACTTTGTGTATTTCTTCCAGATCTGTGCAATAAACCCGTGTAAGACTTTTAATCAGCATATTTGTGTTGTTGACTGTCGAAAACGTACAACTATAAAATAATTTTAGCATATTGCATATATATATATATATATATATATATATATATATATATATATATATATATATATATATATATATATATATATATATATATATATATATATATTATTTATAATATATATTGTATTTTTATATATTGTATTTTTTTTTTTAACTGATGTTGAAGTTTTATGATTTATTATTGATGAGAAAAATACAGTCGGTACATTTTGTTTCTTATAATAATTTTAAATAATTTAATAATAATAAATTAATAATAATAATAATAATAATATTAATAATAATAAATACTATTTAATTGAGTCAGTGAAAAATGAGCAAGAGGGGGGGCGTGGCTTGCGCGCGTGCTGCATGGACGCTTGAGCTGAGAGCTCTCTGTACCCGGCCGACTCTTACCCCAGCATATCCGAGGCACAGCGACCTCTGACTCTCAACACTTACCGGAACACCTTGCTGAATACATCGGGAAGATGACCAGCCGTAAGAGGAAGGATGAGCGGGGCCCGAAAAAGCTCACGGCCTTCTTCTTTCCACAGCCGCCTTTCCCTGAGAGGATCCAAGATGGCGCCGCAGCGCGACATGACGGCGGGAGTCCTGTGGCCTACACGGATCTCCCTGATGCGGTCCCAGCGTCATCTCCTGAGGACTTCCCCTCGCTGCCTCCTATGCCGGACTCCTCTCCTGCAACACCGATATCGGGTAGCCCAGCGAAGTCGAGGATGCGCATGGACCCTGCTAATCCTCCCGAGATTGATGTGAGTACATCTTTTGCCTCTATGCACTCTATGACAGCACTTCAATCCTCTATTGCTGCGTTTCCCACTACTGGCCAGCCTGTCCTGGACACCACAATGAAAAACATGTTAATGACTTTCCAATCCTCCCTTATGGCTAATCTCACCACCATAATGGACAGATTCACTTATGAAATGAGACATATGGGCAGCAGGGTGTCACATATGGAGCATGGTATGCAGGAATGTGCTGAAACGGTTAATGACCTTGTGGACGCTTATCAGGAGCAAAGGGAGGACACAGAATGGATTAAATCCAAAATAGCGGATTTGGAGGATCGTTCGCGCCGCAATAACATCAAGCTGCGCGGCATTCCTGAATCAGTGCAGCCGAACGATCTTCTCCAGCATGCATCCACTCTTTTCTCTACTTTGGTCCCAGAATTGGCTCCTATCGAACTGACTATTGACAGAATTCACAGAATCCCTAAGCCCCGCCACCTGGAAGATTCTGTGCCAAGAGATGTGCTTTTGCGCATGCACTTCTATCCCGCCAAAGAAAAAATCCTCAAAGTATCCAGGCAGCTGGGAACACTACCTGATCCTTATGCAGCAGTGCAGCTTTACGCTGACTTGTCTCAGCATACCCTACAACAAAGGAGGCAACTAAAAACCCTCACAAAAGCCCTTTTCAATCATAAAATTCTGTATAAGTGGCGCCACCCGGCGACTTTGCTTGTTACTCATAATGGGATCCCGCACACCATATCCACCATAGAAGGAGGAATGCGGCTCCTTCACTCTTGGGGTATCATCCCGGATCCCCCGAGGAACTTCCATGATGGCTCTCAACATTCTTCCTCATCCCGCTCGAGACCTCAACAAGGACAAGGACGCCAAAATCATCGACCATGACAAGCTGTGCTTCCCTGCTTTCTCGTCTACTAGCCCGGCCGGGCTACAGCTCGTTCTTTATTCTGTTCCTGTAACCAGTTAATCCACCCTGGTGGATGTCCCCTGTTTCTTTATCAGTAGGCCTCTCCGTAGGATACCCCTACTGATCATCAGTCCACCTCGGCCACTCAACCCACTTACCGAGCATAGTTCAAGCAGCCTCATTTGGTTGCTCATCAGAGAAGTATTGCATACTCATTGTTCTTTTTTTTTTTTTTTTGTTGTTTGCTTCTATTTTTTTGTGTACCCCACCTTTAGTGCCCTCATTCACCAGCGGCAGTAACTCTCGGAACTAGTGACAGCGACTGAATCCGTCTGCCTTTTTGGACACCCCCAGGTACCTGGAGTCCTCACCAGTGACGCAAGACTCACTATAAGCTGCCTGCCATCGAGACTTCAGGTACGGTCTTCACCTTCTTGGACACATCACTGTCTTCAACTACACACTTTTACCAGCCATGTCTCTCAATGTTCTCTCCCTGAATGCCAGGGGCCTTAACCACCCTGTAAAACGGTCCTCGTTGTGGAAATCCGCTCTCTCCTTTCAGAGTGACATAATATGTGTGCAGGAAACTCATTTCTCCCAATCCGCAACTCCCAAATGTTCCCATACTCAATTTCCCCACATATATCTGGCGTCAAGCAAGAAAAAGCGCAAAGGGGTTCTAATAGCCATCCACCAGTCCCTGTCATACCAACTTCATGACTCTATCATAGACCCGAAAGGTCGTTACATCATTCTCCAGTGCATTATAGACAATCGCAATTTCACTTTGGTTAATCTCTATGCGCCTAATGTGCACCAGATGACCTTTATCCGATCGATTGTGGACAAAGCTAAATCCCTCCAATGGGGACATTTACTGCTATGCGGTGACTTCAATCTGGCTCCTGACAGTGCTATGTATTCATCTGCCTCTCCTAAAAAGCACAACACTTCCCTGTCCAAGTTTTTGTGGGAATCTGATTTGTATGACGCGTGGAGGTGCTGTCATGCGGGGGAGAGGGACTATTCTTACCTTTCCCCTCGTCACGGCACCTACTCGCGTATTGACCTGTGCATTACTGACAAGCATCTTTTGGATCATGTCTCTTCTATCGAGCTGCACACTGCCACCTGGTCGGATCATTCCCCCTTAAGCATATCGATTGCCTTGGGTGCTCCTAAGATGTCCACGTTTGTGTGGAAACTTCCTAGCTATCTTATAACCAATCCGGACTACGTAGCGGAGATTCAGAATCAACTGGATTACTTTATTAATGAAAATACCTTGCCTGATACCGACCCGGTGGTAGTGTGGAATGCTCATAAAGCTGTATTACGCGGTTTGTTTTTACAATTGGGCGCTAGAGAACGGAAAAGGAGAACGCAGCATTTAGATACCCTTACCAACAAACTAGCGTCCCTGGATGCACAAAACAAGACAGACCCTTCCCCAGTCCTTCAAGCTCAAATCTTTGCGACTAGACAGGAACTTCGGTCTTTCTTGCTGGAGAAGTACAGTTTCTCCCTCAAGAAATGGAAAGCCAACACATACGCCACCAGTGACAAAGCCACCAAAGCTATGGCCCTTCGAATTAAGGGTCAACGGATCAAATCCAAAATCCCTAGCATGATTCATCCCAAGACAAAAGAGAAATTGCTCAAACCTACACTTATAGCCAATGCCTTTAGTTCTTACTATGAATCCCTCTATAATCTTAGGTCGGATCCCTCGACCTTCCAACCGACCCCTGCGGACATTGACGACTTTCTCGCACAAATTGAACTCCCTTCCCTTTTGCCCCAAGATATAAACTCTTTAAACAGACCCTTCTCTGACTTGGAAATCAAGACTGCTATAGCTTCGCTTCCCAACATGAAATCACCTGGACCAGACGGGTATTCTTCGGAATACTATAAGAAATTTAGTGACACCTTGACCCCCCTTCTTCGTAATGTATTTAATTCTGCTGCCTCCTCCTCATCCTTTCCGAAGGAAATGTTAAGTGCATTAATTGTGACCCTGCCTAAGCCTGGGAAGGAACCTGATCAACCTCAAAATTTTAGGCCCATATCCCTGTTAAACATAGATGTGAAGATATACGCCAAAGTTATAGCCGCCAGATTGGTGGACCTACTTTCCCAAATTATACATAAGGATCAATCGGGATTCACTAAAGGTCGTCAAGCGTCAGACGCTACTAGGCGTGTGGTTAATATTATCCATCATGTGGGCCTCAATGGGACGCCTTCTCTGCTCCTATCACTGGACGCGGAGAAGGCGTTCGATAGGGTCCACTGGGGGTTTCTATCAGCCGTCCTTCAAAAATTCGGATTTCGTGGATTTATTCACGACGCCATTATGGCCTTATACTCCACGCCCTCTGCAGTAGTCCGTACAACGGAAGCTATTTCTACTCCGTTTAATATCACCAATGGCACTAGGCAGGGATGTCCACTCTCCCCCCTGATTTTTAACATGATTATGGAAACTTTAGCCACACATATCCGATCCAATCCCAAAATCTCTGGTTTACTTATGGGTGATCAACACCATAAAATTAGTCTCTTCGCGGATGATGTGATACTTATGATATCAGAACCAACTACGTCCCTCCCGGAAATTCAAGGGATTCTTCAGTGGTTTGGAAAGGTCTCCTTTTATAAAGTAAATGAGTCCAAGTCCAACATATTGGGTATTGGCATTAATGCCACCATGCGTAACTTGTTGCAACACCAATTCCCGTATGCGTGGGCAGACCAAAGCATATCCTATCTGGGCGTACAATTAACTGCATCTACGAAACAGCTATTTCACCACAATTTCCTTTCTGCTCGCACTAAATTGCAGGACAACCTCAAGCATGTAGCTTCCTTTGAATTCTCCTGGTTGGGGCGTTTAGCAGCGTTTAAAATGATGTATTTTCCCCAATTACTGTACCTCTTTCGTACCCTTCCGATCCCCCTCCCAAAGACTTATCTTAGATCTCTTCAGTCCCTACTGTCCAAATATATATGGCAAAACAAAAAACCCAGGTGTGCTCACGTTAAACTGATTAAACATCGTCTGGCGGGTGGAGCGGGATACGTGGACATCTCTGACTATTACCTGGCATCAGTTTTGTCTCCACTGCGCGATTGGTTTAGGGAGGCGCCTACTACACTGTGGTGCGCAATGGAGGCTACATATTGCACCAGGCAGAAATTGTCTGACTGGTTGTTGGCGACTACCCTAAGCCCCAAGTTGCCTTCCTTTCTTCCTCCATTCATGACTGCAGCAGCTAGGGCGTGGAGAATCCTTGTGGCACAAGATGCCTCTACAACTTCCCCACTCCATATCCCCTTGTCAGCATTACACTCGCTTATTCCTCACGTTGACCTTTCCGTTTGGCAAATTAAAGGCATTACCCATCTCGGGAAACTATACGACGGCCCCAACCTGATTCCATTTAGCACCCTCCAAGCGAAATTCGACCTTCCTGGATCCGCAGTATTCACATATCTTCGGGTGTCACATTTCCTCAATTCTGCCCAGTTAGGGCCCGCGACTATTCCTACCCAGGCTTTGCGGTTCTTGGTAGACTCAGGATACTCTGGTCAGAAAGGCATTACGGTCTTTTATAATCTTTTCCAATGTAAGACGTTCTTCACCAAGTCTGTTCCCCACACTCAATGGGAAAGGGATATTGGTCAAGAATTTTCTGTCACACAATGGAGCAGAGCTATTCGTTCCATCTATGCAGCCACTAGTTGTGTCAAACTTTTGGAGTTACACATAAAATTTTCCCTCAGATGGTACCTCACGCCTTCCAGAATTTGCAAGTTTGATCCCCAGAACGACGGTAAATGCTGGCGTATGTGTGGGCAAGATGGTACGCTTTTCCATGTCCTGTGGCGCTGTCCAAAACTTACCCGATATTGGGCCCAGGTTTTCAAGTTATTGGCGGAAGTCTTACACTGTCCAACCGCAATCAAACCCGGTCTAGCCTTACTTAATCTTGAGATTGAGCAGATTCCTACTCTCTGTAGACATGTTGCGACCCACATACTGTTAGCAGCCAGGCTCACTGTGACACGCGCTTGGAAACAAGCCAATCCACCGACTATTAAAGAAGTCATTGATCTTATCAATACCCATTTCACATTTGAAAGATCACTTTCCCTCAAGAACCGAGCTAGGGCCACTGTAAAAGCCCAGTGGAAACCATGGTGTGACTGGATGGAGCATTTGACATTAAGCTCAGATCTGTTATGAATACCTACCTTGACATGTTCCTTATCATACTCTGCGGGGAGGGGAGCGGCTACCCAGACACGCTCTCCGCGCCTGGGCACAGTTTGGTTCCCAATAGGGGTGCCCAGGTGGGGGAAGCTAAGATCTATCTGGTATAATGGAGATCTCTCCGAGTGGCCCAATGGTATGACCTTCATGGTTTGGTCATGATGATTATGTCAAATGTCCAATATTGATATTGATATGGTGTTCAGAAAGGCGCGGAATCCTAATTGTTGTTTATGCATTACCTAGTTGCTACCGACTATGGTTGCTATTTTGAGCGGTCCCTGCCTAGTTCACCTCGACAATGCCTAAATGTGTCCTTTTATTACTACTGACTTACACTTGATTCTATTACTGTAATAGTTATTACGTTTGTTAGTGTTTCTATAACTTCTTCACCTTGTCTGCATTGATGTAAGTACCCCTGTTGTTGGTACGAATGTGGTAGCTTGCACGCTACTTGTTTTATAATGTTTTGAAAATTTTAATAAAAATAATTTGAAAAAAAAAAAAAATGAGCAAGAGCTTGCAATCATTTAAAAAAACTTTCCAGATAATTTGCATTGCCAATATGATTTAAAGCTGAACTCTTGGCTAAGCAAAGTCCAATTATATTCATCATGTGTATTCTTCCTTCAATCTTGGTGTGCTTTGTGTATTTCTTGCAGGTCCGTGCAATAATCAAGTGTGAGTCTTTTTTTTTTTTTTTTTTTTCGGTGTGGGACTTTACCTGTGCAGGAGCTTCCTGTAATAATGCCAGTGGAAGCACCAACAGGGAATACTCCAGTGGAGCCGCTGGATTGTTCGCATGTTGCTCCTGAACTGCTAAAGTGTTGACCAGCCCCGTATCTGATTACGAATAACACCAACACACCTTGAAACAAAAAATTAAATGGGATATATTAAAATAAAAGCTTTGTAGAAGAAATAGGGTAAGAAAAAATATATATTTGCAAACACCATTCTACACAGGGTACCCTGAACAAGGTATCTGGGGTCAATCCTCACAGCCACCTGAAAGTTTACCAATCTTAGGCCAGCCATAGACTGAATAAAATGTGATCAGTTCAGCAGGAACAAGCCAAATTTTGATCCATCTTTGGGCAGGCTGGTTGTACAGTGGGCACACTAGGCCAAGGTGAGGAATGCTACTGACACATTCACAGGAGGTAATGACTTTCAGAACAGGGTAGAGTAGTACGAATCCCTTTAGCAAGGATGGTACAGCCTAGCTGAACCTGTAAGTACCTACCTAATCACTCACCTGTGAACTTGAACTCAGTCTGGCCGGCATTGGTGCCCTTAGTCTCTCTCCCCCTTCCCTTCTAAAGGTTTTGGTGAACCCAAATAAGAAAAGTAAAGCAACCATAAACACTTGGCCAAAATGAGAAGACAACCACCGCTCAGGTGAGCAATCCTGGTGCTGGCCCGGCTCACCACCGCTGCAACAGTAGAAATGAAGAAGACATCAGGCGCACACCACCAGCTGCTAGGAAGATGAATCCTTTATTAACCACTTGACGATTGCCCGCTGCTCCTGGGCAAAGCGACGTAGCTCTACGTCGCTTGCTCTCAGGAGGCTAGGGGGCGAGCGAGCACCGCTGGTGGTGCACTCCCGCCCCTGATCGTCAGCCGGGGAGCCAGTGCGGGTGTCAGGCGGCTCCGATTGCTGCCTGACACCGGTGAGCTCCCCTCGCTGACAGAGAAGGACGGACGGCTGATGTAAACACAGCCGTCCGTCCTTCTCCCTCGGATGATCACAGAGATTATGTGATCCTGCTATATAGGATCACATGTTTCTATGGTCATCTCACAAGCCACGCCCCCCACAGTTAGAATCACTCTCCTAGGGTCACATTTAACCCCTTGATAACCAATAGTATTAGTGACCAAATAAATAATTATTGCTAAATTATAAGATTGCGCGCAACTAAAACACTAATATTAGTGGTATGGTGCAAAAATGCAAAACAAAGTGCAAAATATGCAAAAAAAAAAAAATGTTTGAGTGATGGTAAATCAATACCCAAAAGTCCATTAAATAAAGTCCATAAACTGTGAAACCGATTATCCAAATATCAAGAGACTCTAGATATACAGTGAGTAGCAATATACACCTCCACCAGATCACCCAGAGTGTGTATGTGCTTACCAGAAGCTATGGACCCCTTATTATAGGGGGTCAATAAGGCAGATATGGTCATGGACACCAGGCATCAAAGAAAGGCTCCACCTCCACGTATTCACAAAAGATTCCGCTTAAATAACCTGGAAATGGGGCTCCCATCCAGCATACCAGGAAAAAGAAAGGTCTCGATAGTGAAGTACGTTTAATTAAAGTAATTTTATTAAGAGATGGATGCACTTACATTATGTAGATAAAAGCAGGGTATTAAGGATATAATAGAACGGTCTCCAATTCACGAACGCCACGGACGCCTTCCGCGTTCCATAAGCGTGTCAGGGGGAGCCGGAAATATGTTGGCGCAGTCACAGGTCCTTACGTCCCGACGCGTTTCATCAGCACGTTGACTGACGTCATCAGGGTCAATAGTATTAACCCCTTCCCTGCCAATGACATTATTACAGTAACAGTGAATATTTTTAGCACTGATTACTGTAGTAATGTCACTGGTACCCCCAAAAGTATCAAAAATGTCAGTTAGGGGACCGATCTGTCCGCCGCAATGTCGCAGTTCCACTAAAATTCACAGATTGCTGCCATTACTAGTATAAAAAAAAAACAATAAAAATGACACAAATCATTCCTGTAGATAGTAGGCGCAATAACTTTTCTGCAAACCAATCAAAATACGCTTATTGCGATTTTTTTTACCAAAAATATGTAGCAGAAAACAAATTGGCCTAAAATGTTAAAAAAATAATTTTTTTACATTTTTTGTTTGGGAATGTCATATAGCAGAATGTGAAAAATATTGTTTTCTTTTTTCAAAATCGTCGCTCTTTTTTTGTTCATAGCACAAAAAATAAAAATCGCACAGGTGATCAAATACCACCAAAAGAAAGCTGTTTTTGGGAAATAAAGGACATCAATTTTATGTGGGTACAGCGTCGCACGACCGTGCAATTGTCTGTTAAAGTAACACAGTGCTGAATCGCAAAATAGGGCCTGGTCATTAAGCAGGAAAATCTTCCAGTCTTAAAGTGGTTAACATACCTCAAATGTACACAGGATACAGAGATAGACACGTTTCACACTTTCACTTTCACTTGGCCAGAGACCTTTTACCACTCCAGTAGCTCTGTCTGAGTTTACTTTCAGGAACCTGTGTGTTGAGGGGGCCCCCATGTGGGAGCGCCCAATAAAATACATATACGTTTTTGGTTGTGTTGCACCCTCCTTGGTAGGTCTAGAAGAGAGAATATAGTTTTTTGGGTCTTTCAGTTTGCCAGAGAGATTGCCAGGTAAATGTATACTGCTCTCTGCCTACCAGAGAGCAGGATCTGTTAGTGAGGTCTGCTCATGGTGCTCAGG
Source organism: Pelophylax lessonae (assembly GCF_965119305.1). Classification (NCBI taxonomy): domain Eukaryota; kingdom Metazoa; phylum Chordata; class Amphibia; order Anura; family Ranidae; genus Pelophylax; species Pelophylax lessonae. The sequence goes on along the minus strand of NC_138769.1, from coordinate 711,507,413 downwards.
TGCAGCTCAGCTTGTCTGAAGTGTTTCACACTGTTCCAATAAGGAGACATATTGGACAGTGGGAGGAAACCTGACAAATGAGTGCACATGCATTTACTACAGCCCTGGTGATTGGCAGAGAAAGGTGCCCTGGTGCATGCTGGGATACTGTATAAATAAAAAGGGCACATGTGCTCGGGGTCTTTCAGCTGGAGAGCAGGGTCCCAGAGGGAGGGGGTGGCTGCCACTCCTCTGTAGAAGCTGCCATGCGGCATCAGGTGACCGACCTAAGGGCCTGAGAGTCAGAGAGGAACTGAACCCAGATGTCTTGCAGAGCCGGAAAGGATGTTATTCTGCCTACAGTGAGTACAGATCTGTGTCGTGGGGCCTGTCCTATGAGGGCCACCCTTTCTGCTAGAAGAGTCAGTGGATGGGTGTCAGTCAAGGGGATGCTAGAGGGTGTCCTGAAGATAATGTAGTTGCATTAAATCTGCTGCAATAGAGAGCAAGAGGACTTAATTCTTCCATACAAGTGGCAGTATGGTCAAAGCAATGTGTCTTCTTCCACAAATAACCTGGTGAGGCCAAGTGAGAGTTGTCCTTATCTACTGTGAATATTTCAAGTTGGAGTATCCCACTATTCTCTTCTCCCATCCAAGTTCCACAATAAATATAAAACCAAATCCCCTGGACTGTTTATTGAGTAACGAGCCATTGGTAGTAAGGATGGATGTGTGCACTGTCCCTAAGTGACTGTGTGCTGGTAATCAGAGAAGACCCCATAAGTAATTATACAGTAAGCCCTACAGAAACAGTGCTACAGTTAACATGACAAAATGTGGAAAATTTTAAAGGGTATGAATTTTTTAAGGCACTGTAGCAGTTTGAGGTTTAAGACAAACCATTTCCCACTGACAGGACACTGACATGATCAGCTTTTTTTATTTATATCAATAGTCTTAAAGACTTTTCTGCGCATGGAAGAACCAATGCAAATATTAGCAGCCAGCACCAAAAAGGCTGATTACACACCATAAATAATAAAATTACGTAAAAGGGTGCAGCGCTAATCAAACATAGAGATAAAATCCATACATAAAAAGCCCAATAAAAAGAAGTTGATAGCGTAGAATCCCCACATCAGCTTCTGTGAGATGGAAACAGACACACTCATCACCACTGTGAAGGGGCAAACCTGCTTACTGGAAGCTATTGACCCTCAGATTATAGAGAGGTCCAAACAGCATAGTTGAAATCTGACGCAAGATGAACACTAAAAACTCCAGCTAAATTTACAGGTGCCATTCATCATTGAAAGCCGTTGTATTAGGGGGGGTCCCCTGGTCTTATAGCAAAGAGTCCTGCATTTCCAGTAATAATAAAGGACCCACAATAATACCTCAGGAGGGTGCAATACGCCTTGTAATATTTAAAATAACTACTTATTAAAAAGAATAACACCCACACATGATATAGTCATGCAAGGCACGGCAAACACATTTTCAAAAATGGCTGCGGCGTGGGGCATGCTTACGTCATGTGCTGCTGTCCCACCTTGCGCGTTTCGTCATACTTTGACGTCATCAGAAGCGTGATGCCCTGACGTGAGCACACTATAAATACCCCAAAGGCTGGGAAAGACCGACCGAAAATTAAACATCTTCACAATCCGTTCCATCATGCGCACCAAACCTCAGAAATAGAATCAATCTTCCAGTCACATGATTCCATCAACTGGACCTTAACCAGAAACCCGGTGTTCCCTGTCAAACCTTGAGCATTTTGTCATAGTTTGACGTCATCAGAGGCTTGACACCCTGACATGAGCAAACTATAAATACCCCAAAGGCTGGGAATGACCGGCTGGAAATTCAACATCTTCACAATCCGTTCCAAGATGCGCTCCAAACCTCAGAAATAGAATCAATCTTCCAGTCACATGATTCCATCAACTGGACCTTAACCAGAAATCCGGTGTTCCTGTCCCACCTTGCGCGTTTTATCATACTTTGACATCATAAGAATTGTAACGCCCTGACGTGAGCACACTATAAATACCCCAAAGGCTGTGAATGACCAACCGGAGGTTCAACATCTCCACAATCCATTCCAAGATGCGCTCCAAACCTCGGAAATAGAATCAATCTTCCAGTCACATGATTCCAACAACTGGACCTTAATCAGAAATCATGTGTTCCTGTCCCACCTTGTGCGTTTCATCATACTTTGACGTCATCAGAGGCGTGACGCCCTGACGTGAGCACACTATCAATTCCCCAAAGGCTGGGAATGACCAGCCAAGAATTCAACATCTTCACAATCCGTTCCAAGATGCCCGCCAAACCACGGAAATAAAATGAATCTTCTAGTCACATGATTCCATCAACTGGACCTTAACCAGAAATCCGGGGAAAGAATCAAACCACGGTAATAACCCCAACAAAAATATATAAAATTAAACCAATCATCTGTCCAATAATGGGCTTCATAAATGGGAAAAAGTCAATACCATAATTCAATTAACCACATTACTTAAAAATCAAACACTGGGTTTGCTATGTATTAAAATAAGGCAGTCTTGTGGAGAAGTTGAAAAAACAACAACTGATATATAATATATTTTAAAACAACCACATTCCTCAAAAAATGTATAAAACATTCTAAAAAGGAAAGCAATATAACCTATTAATGTAAAACCTTTATCCTAAAAGGGAAAAACCAACTGTTGCTGTAACTGATTATAAAGCTTGAGCTGGATTTTGGCTTCAATTTGTTAGTGTAAGTATGCCATACAACACTTTCCTCCCCCTAGATTAACAATGCTGCTGTCCAAATGTACCCCTGTGCTTTTTCATCCAGAGTGGAGGTATTCTAATACAGGAGGTGAGTTACTGGCCAGATCACCATGTGAAAAAGAAGGAAAAAAGACTAAAAAAAAAGAAAACTGATGCAGCCACCACATCTAATTTTTGGTTATTGAGTCAATACAACTTTAATATGAGAAATGCATGAAGGTAAAAAAAAAAAAAAAAAAAAAAAAACACAGACTTTAGAACCACTTTAATCAATCAGCCACTAAAGAGGCTAGGCCCCAAAGGCTAGATGTTGGCCACATCCTTGTTGCAAAGGCAAAAGCCAAAGACCCCACCAGAAAGTTGACAGGCATATTACTTATAGCATGTCCCAATCCATGGATGACATGCACACCGGGATTGGCTAGAGCTGCCTCCCTGACTCCCTGACTCAGCCCTCTGGATTATTTAGTTTGGCAGATGTGCTCAGAGACTCTACTTTCTCCTTATAAATTAATGCTGGGCTGACCCCGTGTTTTGTACCAAAGGGGAGGAACTTTTTATTTTTAGGGTCCTTGCATACAGTACTGAGGTATGAACACTGGAAGAAAGTTCCTGCGAAAAAAAATTTGAAAATGTTCCATATATGTGCAAATAAAAATGATTCTAGCTATAGTAAAATCTACTATGTAGTAATGCAGATTTTGTTGGGGGTTTATTCTACTAATCTAAACACAGTACAGGCCCATTGAAAGTAATAGACTGCATACTTCGAGGCATGGACTCTACTAGACTTCTAAAGGTATGCTGTGTTATCTAGCAACAATCTGTAAATTGCAGATCCTTTAAGCCTTCAAGGTTCGGGATGAGGCCTCCATGGATTGGACTTGCTTTTCCAGCACATCTCACAGATGCTCGATTGAATTGGGATCTGAAAAATTTGGAGGCCAAGTTAAAACCTTGAAGAAATCTTCTATTGTAGGCACTCTTGGCTGTGGACACGGGTCAGCATGGTCATCCTGACCGGTCTGAAGCTTCACAGCCCATTACACAACAAACTGCGATACTCTGTTTGTTCTGACACCTTTCTATTAGAACCTGCATTAACTTTTCCAGCAATTTGAGCTCCAGTAGCTCCTCTATTGGACCAGACTTCATGGTCAAGTCTTCGCTACCCTTGTGCATCAATGAGCCTCTGCTGCCCTTGACCATGTCACTGGTTCTCCGGTTTTCCATCCTTGGACCACTTTTAGTACTGACTATTACAGACCTGGATCATCCCACAAGAGCTGTTTTGGAGATGCTCTGACCCAGTCATCTAACCGTTACAATTTGGCCCCTGTCAAAGTCACTCAAATTCTAATGCTTACCCTTTATTTCTGCTTTTAACATAATCAACTTCAGGGATATGTTAATTTGTTGCCTAATATATCCCAACCAACTTCTATTCTGATTCTTATTTTTATTATTAATATTAAAAGTTTAGAGAGAATTTTCTTTCTTTTTTTTTTTTTTCCCCTACAGTTTATTTCAAAATTTTATTTTTTGAAGGGTTAGATATACAGTGTACATCTGTTCCCAATGTCAGCTCACGAATTCTAGATTCAATTAGAAATAGACCATGAACAACATGATAGGATTCTGGAAATCAAATAGCATTGCCCTTACTTTAATTTGCTTCTGCAGGACAAAAATACCAACATTTCCACTGAGACATAAGTTGCACCTGCCCAGAAACATTAATGCTAAGCTCAGAGATGGAAAACTTCATACCCAGTGCCCATCACAAAGGGGAGAACATTTGGGATCACCTTGAGTTGCCTTCTCATGGAGCTCTTCACAAGATGTTCTCATTGTAAAAAAAAACCTGTTACTTTGTAAAAAGTTTGTGATTGGATTTAAAGGCTAAATCTGCCCCAGACCATAATATCATGTGTGGATGGATGCAGGCCAGTTACAGTACGTTAACAAGTGCTTTGCCTTTTTAGTGTAACTACGAGCATAATGCAGACTATTGATAGCTGTAACAGAGCAGTTTTTTTTTCTCAGTTTCCTCTGAAAATGTTTATGTATTTATTTATTTTTTATTGTTATTACTTATTAATCCTGTCAATAGATCTGCTAATTTGCCATTTACTTTGTGAGACCAAGCTGTCCAGGAAAAGTTTCAGTTACGGGGATTGGGACATATCTCACAACACTGACAAGAGTGAGTACTGTGGTCAGATTTTAATAATTATTATTTAAACATTTTTTTTTCCCCCAAAAAAACATGTTGCTGTAACAGCTTAAAAAAATGTTAGCAGGAGTTAGACTTTAAGCTGGTTGTCCGTTACTTAAAAAAGAAAACCGGGCAAAGCACAAATTTGATGAAACATTCAATAAGCTTTTGATATTACCATCTTAAATATGCTAGCTTTAACCACTTTACCACCGGAGGATTTTGCTGTCTTACGTCCAGGCCACTTTTTTGCGATTCGGCACTGTGCAACTTTAACTGACAATTGCGCGGTCGTGCAATGCCGTACCCAAACGAAATTTACGTCCTTTTTTTCCCACAAACAGAGCTTTCTTTTGGTGGTATTTGATCACCTGTGCGATTTTCATTTTTTGCGATATTAATTTAAAAAAGCCACAATTTTGAAAAAATAACAATATTTTTCTACTTTGACAGTTAAAAAATATCCAATATATTCAATTTTTGTCATATATTTAGGCCAAAATGTAATTAGCTACATGTCTTTAACAAAAAAATTCTCAATAAGCGCATTTTTAACCGCTTTATGACCGGAAGGTTTTACCCCATTCCTGACCAGGTCATATTTTGTGATTCGGCACTGCGTTACTTTAACGGACAATTGCGCGGTCGTGCAACGCTGTACCCAAATTACATTTATGTCCTTTTTTCCCCACAAATAGAGCTTTCTTTTGGTGGTATTTGATCACCTGTGCGATTTTTACTTTTTGCGCTATAAACAAAAAAATAGCGTAACATTTGCAAAAACAACAATATTTTTCACATTTTTTTATATGAAATTCCACCCCCAAAAAAATTTAAAAATCAAAAATTTTTTATAATTTTAGGCCAATTTGTTTTCTGCTACATATTTTTGGTAAAATAAAATCGCAATAAGCGTATTTTGATTGGTTTGCACAAAAGTTATTGCGTTTACTAAGGGAAAGATTTCTGTCATTTTTTGGTGTTTTTTTTTTTTAACGAGTAATGGCAGCGATCTGCGATTTTTTTTGCGGGACTGCGACATTGCGGCCGACAGATCGGATCCTTGACTGACATTTTTTACACTTTTGGGGGTACCAGTGACATTACTACTGCTATACATATGCACTGTTACTGTAAAAATGACACTGGCAGGGAAGGGGTTAATTTTTATTGGAGAGGGAGGGGTTAATGTATGCCTGGTGCTTACTAACGTGTGTGGGGGGAGGTGACTGAGTGACACAGGGACAGATCGCAGGTTCAGCTATGCTGAACCCTGCAATCTGACCCTGCCTGTCACTTAGGAGATCCGCCCGCTTTGTTTACACAAGCGGGCGGATCTCCACACTAGATCCCCGACGATCTGGGAAGAGCAGCGGTGATCACCACCTCTCCTCCCCTGGCCCGACTCCCGCTGTGACTGAATACAGCGGGAGCGAGCCTCCAGTGGCGCGCGCGCGCTGCGAGAGAGGGGAATGTCTGGTGACGTAACGAGCCACTTTGCCGCAGTACAGTCAACGTGACTGGTCGGCAAGTGGTTAATGTCAAATTCTTTGTCAAATATTTTTCTTTTAGATCCTACCATTTCTCCTATTTTTTCCTTATTTCTTGTGCTAAACCGATGACACCATGGACGTGCTGCTGAGCTTAGCATTGTTGGCCCTGGGCGTTGTTCCTTCTCATTCATCTATATGGAGCCATCATCATATTGCTGAGTCCATTAACCAGAAATGTGTTGTTGGCCAGGACAACTCCTCCTCTCATGTAGAAAGCAGGGATGGAGAAAAGAGGGGAACGTAGGAGACCGCCCACTGACCAGACAAGAACAAGCAATAGTAAGGGATCAGAGGTCATGTACCTTCAAAGAAAATATTTAAGAACATTTTTTTTTCTAGAGATTTTTGGAATAAGTGAAATGGTTTGCTGATTTAGGGTAATGGTGAGGGAGCTTTTTATGTTTCTAGTTGAGAGGCTTTCCTTACACTTTAAGCCTAGGCTCACATACACGCACAGCCCCAGGGGCGTAACTACAGGGGTTGAAATTGCAACCGGGCCCCATGCTCCAGGGGTCATGTGCGGCTCCCCTGTACACCTGGATAGGAGGGGGGGGCAGCATATAGAGAAATCACTGTCCTCCTTTTTCCTTCTGTAGCTGCAGGAGGAAAATGGAGGAGATTGGTTCCTCTGTATGCTGCCCCCGCCACTCCTCCTATCCAGTTCACGTGTGTTCTGCTGCCTCTGAGCCCCTGTGTGCTCCCCTGGTCTCCCCCCCCCGGTCCCCCTCCCCCCCTTACTGTGCTCCCTCCCCTCTCCTGCCGGCTGCTGCAGGGGATGTGTCACAATAGAGAACCAGGAAGGGGTCGGTAAATATGTAATTTACCAGCTCCTTCCTTTTCTGAATGGACAGAGTCATAGTCAGTGACATTGTAAAAAAATAAAATAAAATGATAAAAAAGAATACAATAAAATACCAAAAAATAAAAACTACCGACACCAGTGGGTGAACTTCCAGGATCGCAAAGGTCACACTTGCATTCCACCACCATCGGGGGGCCCCAAGATGGCAGGAAGGGAGCCCAATGTAGAACTTGTGAAAGGGTCCCGCTGCAGGACTGTAATAAAGGGCCTCGCAATGAGAGTAAAGAGCCCCAGGCTTGAAGGGAAGGGCCCCGGCCAGGGGTTCAGGGGGCTCTTTATGGTTTCTTGCACCGGGGCCCTGAAGGTTCTAGTTACGCCTCTGCACAGCCCTCTTTATTAGGTACACCTTGCTAGTACCAGGTTAGACCCCCATTTGCCTTCAAAACTGCCCTAATTTATCCTGGCATAGATTCAACAAGGTGTTGGAAACATTCTTTAGAGATTTTGGTCCATAGTGACATGATAGCATCACGCAATTGCAGCAGATTTGTCGGCTGCACATCTATGATGCAAATCTCCCGTTCCACCACATCTCAAAGGTGCTCTATTGGATTGAGACCTGGTGAGTGTGGAGGCCATTGGAGTACAGTGACCTCATTGTCATGTTCAAGAAACCAGCGGTGAGATGATTTGAGCTTTGTGACATGGTGCATTATCTTGCTGGAAGGAGCCATCAGCGCCCCTGTGCCCCATTGATGGACCGCCACTGGTTAAGAGGCCAATGACAGCAGTCCTTTACCACATGATCACTCTGTCCAATGACGAAGCGATTACTTGTCAACAAACAGGCGCATTTCCGTTTGAGCTCCTCCCTTCTCCTCAAACAGATTGGTACAGTGTGCGAGGAGAGGAGGGAGCTAGTGCAGCAGTGCTTGTGGGCTGAATCTGAAGTGCTTGCAGCGCTGATCTGTGCCCATCCATGGCTCATCTATGCCCATCCATGCCTCATTTTATGCTCATCCATGGCTCATCTATGCCTCATTTTTGCTTATCCATGCCCATCCATGCCTCATCCATACTCATCCATGCCTCATTCATGCTCATTCATTCCCCATCCATGCCCCATCCATGCCCCATCAATGCCTCATTAATGCCCACCCATGCCTCATCTGTGCCTATCTATTCCCATCCGTGCCTAATCCATGCCTCATCTGTGCCCTTCCATGCCACATTCATGCCGCATTAGTGCTCATCTGTGCCACATCCATGCCTCATCCATGCCCATCCATGCCACATCAGTGCCCATGCATGCCTCATCCATGCCTCATCAGTGCTCATTCATGCCAAATCCATGTCACATTAGTGCTCATCTGTGCCACATCAATGCTCATCTATGCCACATCAATGCTCAGCTGTGCCACATCAGTGATCATCTATGCCACATCAATGCCCATCTGTGCCACATCAGTGCTCATCCGGGCCTCATCCATGCCACATCAGTGCTCATCAGTGCCTCGCCCATGCCACATCAGTGCTCATTTACGCCTCATTGATGCCACATCAGTGCTCATCCTTGCCTCATCTATGCCACATCAGGTGTCACCCATTACCTCATCAGTGCTAATCTGAGTCAAACCAATGCCACATCACTGCTCATCTGTGCCTCATGCATGCCACATCAGTGCTCATTCACGCCTCATCCATGCCACATCAGTGCTCATCTGTGCCTCACCCATGCCACATCAGTGTTCATCCGTACTACAATAATGCCACATCAGTACCCATCCATCCCACATCCTTGCCACATCAGTGCTCATCCGTGCCACATCAGTGGTCACTCGTGCCTCATCAGTGCTCATCCATGCCATATCAGTGCTCATCTGTGCCTTATCCCTGCCACATCAGTGCTCACCCATGCCTCATCCTAGCTACATCAGTGCTCATACATGCCTCATTCATGCCACATCGGTGCTCATCTGTGCCACATCAGTTCTCATCTGTGCTTCATCCATGCCACATCAGTGTTCATCCATGCTACAATAATGCCACATCAGTACCCATCCGTCCCACATCCATGCCACACCATAGCTATACAGGGATGCTATCCACAGGAACGAGGCCCAACCTAAGCAATATGGCTTGTAGATATGCCCAATCCACTCTATAGAAGGCCTTCTCAGCGTCAGTAGATAGTAGAAGGCAAGGTGGGCAGTCAATCTGCGAGTTTGCACAATGGATCAGCTGTATTGCCCGGTTGGAGTTGTCCCTGGCCTCCCTTCTTGCTATGAATCCTGTCTGGTCAAAATGTATTACAGTCGGTAGAATGGGTTTCAAGCAATTCGTCAAGATCCGCGCTAATATCCTAATATCATTATTCAGTAGCGAGATCGATCTATAGCTACTTGGTGTTGTAGGGTCCTTCCCTTTTTTTGGGAGAATTGTGATGTGGGCCAATAGGGCCTCTTTAGGGATTTTTGTTCCAGAGGCCAGGGCGTTGTAGTCTGTACACATAGGGCTAGAGAGGAGGTGAAAAAATGTACGGTAATAGGCATTTGTAAACCCATTAGGTCCTGGGCTCTTTCCATTTGGCAGATCTTTATCATTCACCTCTCTCTCTGTCAGGGAAATAGGCTCTTCTAGCTTCTTACTAATTTGTGTCGTAAGTCGAGGGACCTGCGCCTCATTGAGATACTGTGATAGAAGCTCCGCTTTTTGGATGGGTGTGGACTCGGCGAGTGCATCAGGGAGGTGATAGAGTCAGGCATAAAATGATTTGCCTTTTAATTTGTATTATATGTATTCTCCAAGTTGGGGATACCATGTCTTTATTGAATCCGTAGCTATGGCAGTTAGTTTAGCAATAAACTATTGATGTGTTTTTATAGGATACGCTATATTAAATCTAGCAAACAGCATAACATATTAAAACACATCATTTTGTATTACCTAGAATTCCAGGGATAGGCTTCAAGCCGGCAGACAATTATAATGCTGCATACACCATATCCTGGTGTTTTACGTACAGTCATTAGTCATGCTATAAAGACTATTTATAGTAAGATCTGTGCACACTTATTGGAAGAACAGCAGGGTAACCGGCTTTTGGCTGAATTTTGCTTTTTTTTTTTTTTTTTGCTTGTATTTACTTGACTGAGAGAGAAAGAATAATCCTCTATGGAGACACTAGATGGAAGCAAACTGAGTTTTTCTTTTCCATTACAAAGAAATTAGATTTGCCGTATGAGACGAAGGGTAGCAGCATGGTCTTACAGCAGTTACAAGGAGCATTGTTTGTAAAAGCATCCATAGACAATAAAACAGAGCTCAATGCAAAAAAAAAAAAATAGACCAATAAAAGATTAAATAAAAAAAAGCAGCTTTTGTTGCAATACTCACCTTCAGTATGAAGCTGCCCCTTGCAGTACCCACTTTCCACCAGTAGATGTCTTCAGTCTTCTAGGTCAAAGACAGCCAGCACCATTTAAAGCACTTCCTCTGAGGCCAGACTGTCATCAATCCACCCCCAGCCTGTGACTGGGCAGTGAAGAAGAAGCAGCACTGTGATTGGCTCTCTGCTTTCTCCATATATGTCTACGGTGCCAGAACAAGCCAGGAAATTAGTGCTTGTTTGTGCATGCAAATTTGTTTGTGTAAAATAAAAAAAATGAATTTTTTTCTTTGAAGGGATAATAATAGATTTAAAATCCTGAGATATATTTTCTGCAAACCTTTTTGATCCTTCAGGAATATAGAAAATTTAGTCACTGACAATATGCCTACTACAGAAGATTTCATTAAGCAGACAATGGAGATCATTTATAAGTGCTATATTAGATGTAGACTTTCGCTCTGAACTTTAATGGATAACTTTCACAGGAAGGTTTTGTTTCACTGTGCTGTAATTAGTACCTTAAAAAATGTGATTTTTATTTATGTATTTTTTGATGAGTGAGATAAGGCCATTGGCAGGAAATTTAAATATCTTCTGTCCGTTCTCAGAATTGCCTATTTTAATACAGAAGGGTTCATCTTATCTTTCATGAATATGAAATTATATAGAATCGAAAATGATTAGATGCATTCGAAGGCAAAGATATTACTACCGTTCACTTTATCTCTTTACAGAAAATGATTACTTGTAAAATGGGACAAAACTGGGATTTAAGAGAATCCATTTGCTTAACTCTTAACGGGACGGTCACCCATACGTGGCCAGCGTATTTTATATATCTCCTTAGGATTCCTCATTTCAGAAGGGTATTGTTACATAGTTACATAGTTAGTGAGGTTGAAAAAAGACATCAGTCCATCCAGTTCAACCTATGATTTGTGTGTGTGTTTGCTGTTAACCGTACATTGTATACCCCTGTATGTTGTGGTCTCTAAGGTGCCCATCTAATAGTTTTTTGAAACTATCGATGCTCCCCACTGATACGACTGCTTGTGGAAGAGAATTCCACATCCTTACTGCTCTGACCGTGAAGAACCTCTTACGTATTTTAAGGTTAAACCGTTTTTCCTCTAATTTTAGTGAGTGGCCACGTGTCTTATTGTATTCCCTTTCCCTAAAAAGTGTGTTCCTTATGCTAGGGTCATCACCAGTACAGTATTTGTACATTGGTATCATATCCCCCCTCAATCGTCTCTTCTCCAGAGAGAATAGGTTCAGTGCTTGTAGTCTTTCCTCATAGCTGATGTCCTCCATTCCCCTAATTATTTTTGTTGCCCTTCTCTGGACTCTTTCCAGTTCCAGCACATCCTTCCTGAGGACCGGTTGCCAGAACTGGACAGCATACTCCAGATGTGGCCGGACCAGAGTCTTGTAGAGTATTGCTCTCACTATTTTCTAAAAATTATACTCGCGCCAAAGAAAAAGTGTATGCAAAATCAAGTTAAAATGTGCAATATTTATGGCTGCTGCGGGCCACTAAAGGGCATGTGATATATGTAAACATTACCGCAACTAAGACGTCATGTTTGTGACAAAACGCGTCAAGCTGAGAAGCACGTCGCCTCATTATTCATACTAGCTGGAGCGCACGATGTTGATGGTTCTTTCAGAGTTGTGCGGCTCCCCAGTACAGTGCAGGAAACCTTATGGGAGCTTTGTTTGACTGTTTTTTTTCCTTTCAATGTTTATGTATTGATCCTATTGGGGAAGAGGGGGAGTCAGCTTCCCTCTCTTTTCGTTTTTTTGGGATTGCCATAAATAGTATTCGCCCTATGGGGGAGAACTTATCGGGAGGACAAGCTGAGAATCTGCACATAGTTCACGGAGATCGAATAAGCTTGCTTGGATCTCTACTTGTCATAAAGCAAGAGGGATCAATATCATATGGTGAATTTCTGTCATTTTTCAGCACGGAGGGTGTCACCATCACTATATCTAGGAATTATTTGCACTGCAAGAAGACTGCTTTTATTTTGGTGGGATATCCTTAAAGGATCCAGTACACAGTTACTCTTGGACTTTTTGAGCTTTTATATTAAAATTTTGTTTATAAAGAACAGACAAGAGAAGGTAAGGGGCATGGGGCGGGATTTTAAAGGTACCGTCTAGGACCAATATTAAATAGAGTTCTAGAAATAACCATCATAGTTAGATGACTTCCTTGGAGTGATATTCAGGCCGTCCATGCCTGCCTGGGGGGGGCTTGGTTTGCCTCTGGTCGGACCCATCAGCCATCCACTTGCAAGCAGTCATACAGGTGGGACTAACCATGTTATCATGATCTCAATGTGCATTTGGTTAATAATATAGAATATCATTTTTTGTTTCCATTGTTTGACCTTCTCAAAATGTACTTACTTTTATAATGATGCATATTGTATATGCATATATGTTAAACAAAATCATCTAAATGTCTTAATTGTATCCTGATTATTCTGCAGTTGTTGCATTGATTGAGATTGTGCACCCCTGTACCCCTGAAGAAGCGGAATACCCCGCAAAACATTTCGGGTAGTGGGTAATCACTCCGAGGAAGTCATCCCAGAATCACCAGGTTGCTCTGGTCTTCTGGTACCTCCCTACGGTTTGCCACAATCATCACTATGTTATAGCTTTGCTGGCTTGTGTTTTTATATCCGGACTGTTATATGTCCTTAATGTCTATGTATGTCGCTTGCTTTTGATTTTCTTTATTTGATAATAAAATTATATGCTTTTATAGAAAAACTATGATGGTTATTTCTAGAACTCTATTTAATATTGGTCATAGACGGTACCTTTAAAATCCCGCCCCATGCCCCATACCTTCTCTTTTCTGTTCTTTATGCCAATATTGGGATGTGGTACCTTTAATTGATATATCTCCCCTGAGCCATTCTGCAAATTTTGTTTATCACTTTTGTGCACAATGTTTTTTTGGGGGGTCTTCCTTCTTTCTCATACTTTTTGCACTTATTAATGACTTATTCTTACAGCGCACTTTATTGATACCATTTACAGGCACTGTTTTTGAAATCGATGTGTTTGAGTTAGCCAATATATCGAGGGCCGATCTGCGCTTTCCCTGATATATCGGAATCGGCCACCAAGGTGACCGATATTGCCGATTTTTTTGGAAAGTGCATGTACCAGAGTAATGACTGCAGCTAAAGGCATCACCCCGGTACCGGCGTCCATAGTCAATGGTCGCTGTCTTGTAATGACAACCGATGCGGCTGAGAAGCCGCTTGGCTGTCATTAGCCTTCCGCGGCTCGCCCGGGTCTCCCGTCCCACCAGTAGACCCGGGCACCCAGCCTGCACGGCCGCCGAAGACCCGATCAGAGCCGCATTCAGCTCTGATCGGGTCTCCATGCAAAAACCCGGAAGTGGTGTCATGACATCACTTCTGGGTACTCGGCGCCAGATTAAAAAAATGACAGCATTCAAAACAGCCAAACTTGGCGTTTTGAATGCTTTTAAGTGCAGAGGAGGGGTTTGGTGTCTTTTAGACCTCCAGATCCCTCCACAATAGTACCTGTCAAAGAAAAAACATTTTACAATTTATTTTTAAATGTACGAAAATATCGACCCATATCGGCCGATACTGATATGCATTGACCAAGATATCGGTATTGGCAATGAAAAAACGATATCGGTCGATCATTAGTTTGAGAATAATTAGCACCAGAGCTTGCGCTGCTGATCGCATATTTAGCTGCGGTAATTTTTACATATTGCTCTGTAAATGTTTTTACATTATAAAAAGTGCAGCAGGTGAGGTGAGACTTAAAGAGGAAGTAAACTCTTTATTTTTTTCCCCCCTGCAAAGTAAATGCATAATGCGCTAGTATGCATCGCATACTAGCACATTATGTGACACTTACCTGCAACGAAGCTTGCATCCATCTTTGCCCATCTTCCTTCCCGGCCCTCGGACTCCGGCTGTATTACTGGCCGTAGCTGCATGACGTCACTACTGCGCATCGTGCGCGGGAGCCGCCGGTCATGACACAGGGCTCTGAAGAAACGGCACGGGCGCATGCGCTGATGACATCATTGGCTGCAAGCAATGTAAATATCTCCTAAACGGTTCAAGTTTAGGAGATATTTACAGTACCTGTCACTGCACTAATGACACTGGCAGGGAAGGGGTTAACATCAGGGGTACTTACTAACTGTGGGGGGTTGCAATGATTGAGGGAAGACAGTGATCTGGGGTCCTGCTTAGCAGGAACACAAGATCTCCATCTTGCACCCTTGCAGAAAGGTGATCTGCCTTGTTTACATAGAAAGATCTCCATTCTGCCTCTCCCCGGGATGATCACGGGTGGATGGCAGGCATCCGGTCCGCCGAACCTGCTGATTGACATCCCCACTAGCCAATCACGGCGCGATCATGTCATCTAGTGTCTATTGAACGATATGATGTACAGGTACGCTGTTTCGTGCAACAGAGCCACACTGCCGCAGTAAATACACGGCGGTCGGTCGGTAACAACGTCATACATATATTGTTTTTTAATGAAAAACAGGGCTAACTTTTCATGACTATTGTCCTACAACAAATATTTATTTTCGCAATCCTAAGACAATTAAATGTAATAAAACTAAACAAAAGGCACTTTTTCTTTTTTTTTGAGACGTTTAGTTTAAAAATAAAAAGTGTTACTGCACATAAAAAGTGTGCATTGTAATCTGTAATTTGTCCTGTTTAAAAAAAAAATTAAATTATGATTCTGGCACAAAGCATTGCAAAAGTATTTACAAATTAGTTAAAGTAGGTTTTTTCACTGCTTTTCAATGTGATACAGTATGTGTAAATATATGTAAAATGTGTAAAAATATTAACGAGCAAAGCAAACAAAAACAGTAAACAAAAAAAAAAAAAAAAAGGTTAAATATTATTAGTTAATAGATTAGTATCTATTAATAGATAGTAAATAGAAAAAAAAAAAAAAACGAATTACCAGGAAAATTAAATTGTCTTGATATACAAGTAGCGTCACGTCACAAATGAGTATGAAAGAGAAGAGAGGCACCTCTAAGTGTAGCAATATGGTTACATTTAATGAAGGTACAATATTTAGTAACTCACATGGTTGATGATTAAAAGAGGCACATCTAAATATGGAGGCATCTGGGGTAAAGCTGTCCACATAGACCATCTTCCTCACCGCCATCAACGTCATCTCTTCCACACTGCGCTCCACATGTGCTCAAAGCCTCGCTTTCAGATCGCTCTACTGCAGGGTAATCTTCCCGGTCATGACTGCAGACTGACAACGGTGAGAGCCAATGGTGCAGAGGACGGTCTATGTGGACAGCTTTACCCCGGATGCCTGCATACTTAGATGTGCCTCTTTTAATCATCACCCATGTGAGTTTCTAAATGTTGTACCTTCATTAAATGTAACCATATTGCTACACTTAGAGGCGTCTCTCTTCTCTTTTATACTCTGTATCTCCTGCTGGATTTTGCTTCTAATCCCCTTGTGGAGGCGCAATTTGTGGATGGACATTTTATGGTTACACAACCTATCACATTGCTATAATCTTTTTATATGGACTATAAACTGAAGGACTTCTGAATAAATGGTTGTGGAACGAATCATCTGAGTTTCCATTATTTCTTATGGGAAAATTAGTTTTGA
The DNA here is from genome assembly GCF_965119305.1 of Pelophylax lessonae. Taxonomy (NCBI): domain Eukaryota; kingdom Metazoa; phylum Chordata; class Amphibia; order Anura; family Ranidae; genus Pelophylax; species Pelophylax lessonae. The sequence continues at coordinate 711,490,984 of NC_138769.1, read as the reverse complement.
TAAACGATTGCTTTGGATTACAAGCATGTTTCCGGGACAAATTATGTTCGCAATCCAAGGTTCTAGTGTATGTATTGTGAGGGGTTAGCTCGGTAGCGGGGTTCGTTACACAGAGAGACAGCCGAGGAGTGGTTGTAAACAACAGTCTATGGTTTATTCTTCCAATTTTCTTCAAACAAGTGCAAGCATCCAAAACAGGATAATTCAAAAACAAACATAAAATAAACCCTGGCCACTTGGGGCGTCTACCTTCACACACAGGAACCTACCTATGGTGTCTGTCCTAACCTACTGCTGGGCAGACACTGCTGGTCATACAGCAGAAAACCAATAGTCTTTGTTTTCTTTTCACACAGAAAAAATCCAACACTTCACCTTCAGAAGTCTTTCAGCTCACTGCTCTCCTTAACGCACACAGCTCCAGGAGGCATTCAATCAGTAGTCATCCTCTAGATAACTTATAGAGGCCTTAATTGCCTCATCCTGAATACCTGAAGCTTTTTCAACATCCTTACACCTTTCTGGCTATCTCTGCAGCCGACACCTGATAGTAATTGGTGAATTGTCTACACAAGGCAGAAATGTATCTCCCGTCTGTGACAACACCCACAGATTTACCTGACTTCCTGTCACAGTATATTTTTCTCTAAAGTCTTCTGGGCACTCCTGTAACACTCACATGTACTCCTTCCTCTTGTCTGGTGGTGGTAGTCTTCTGCACTGAACTATACTGTATGACACATGATCACCATTCAGTGCAGTAGTGTTCTGAACCCAGGCCATCATAATAGCGAATCCATGAGCCTGTGCCTGGGTGGGTTGAATGATGATGGCACAGAGGAACGGTGCCCATGGATAGTGATGTCGCGAACATAAAATTTAATGTTCGCGAACGGCGAACGGCGGCAAATGTTCGCGAACCGGCGAACATTGCGAACCGCCATAGACTTCAATAGGCAGGCGAATTTTAAAACCCACAGGGACTCTTTCTGGCCACAATAGTGATGGAAAAGTTGTTTCAAGGGGACTAACACCTGGACTGTGGCATGCCGGAGGGGGATCCATGGCAAAACTCCCATGGAAAATTACGTAGTTGACACAGAGTCAGGTTTTAATCCATAAAGGGCATAAATCACCTAACATTCCTAAATTGTTTGGAATAACGTGCTTTAAAACATCCAGTGTGTGTATACGATCAGGTATGATGTTGTATCGATCAGGTAGTGTAAGGGTTACGCCCACTTCACAGTGACAGACCAAACTCCCCGTTTAACGCACCGCAAACAGACCACAACCGACCAAAATGGGACAGGAACTGGGCTTTAAGGGTTAGGGTTAGGGTTAGGTTTAGTGTTAGGGGATAGGGTTAGGGTTATGGTGAGATACTTAGGGCTAGAGTTAGTAACCCTACCCCTATGCCGCTAACCCTCAGCACTAAAAATAACCCTAACCCTAGCTCTAACCCTAACCCTAGCCCTAACCCTAATTCTATTTTTTTTTTCTGGTTCTGGACATGCTACAGAGCTGAAACTTCACAGGTACACTTTTTAGACCCCCCAAACACCAAATCACACAAAAAAAAAAGTTCTTAAAAATTGTCATTTTTGATAGAGAGCCAATTATTGGAAAAATAAAAAAATAAATAAAAATAAAAAAAAAATAAATACATTTTATTTGGATTTAGTGTCTGGGTGGTCTAAAAAGTGTACCTGTGAAGTTTCAGCTCTGTAGCATGCCCAGAACCAGAAAAAAATTACGAATTAGGGTTAGGGTTAGGGCTAGGGCTAGGGTTAGGGGGTTAAGTTTAAGGTTAGAGGGTTAGGGTTAGGATTAGGGTTAGGGCTAGGGTTAGGTTTAGGGTTTGGGTTATTTTTATGGCTAGGCTTAGAGGGTTAGGGTTAAGGTTAGAGGGTTAGGGTTTTGGTTAGAGGGTTAGGGTTTTGGTTAGAGGGTTAGGGTTAGGTTTAGGGTTAGGGGATAGGGTTACAGTGAGATACTTAGGGTTAGAGTTAGTAACCCTACCCCTCTAACCCTAACCCTAAGCACTAAAAATAACCCTAACCTTAGCCCTGACCCTAACCCTAGCCCTAACCCTAGCCCTAACCCTAGCCCTAATCCTAATTCTATTTTTTTTTCTGGTTCTGGACATGCTACAGAGCTGAAACTCCACAGGTACACTTTTTAGACCCCCCCAGACAATAAATCCAAAGAATTTTTTTTTTTTATTTTTTTTTAATTTTTCCAATAATTGGCTCTCTATCAAAAATGAAAATTTTTAAGAACTTTTTTTGTGTGATTTAGTGTCTGGGGGGGTCTAAAAAGTGTACCTGTGAAGTTTCAGCTCTGTTGCATGTCCAGAACCAGAAAAAAAAGATCATTTTTCAGTAGAGCAGGGATGGTGGGAACCCTCCTTTTACACCTATATGATCTTTTTTTTTCTGGTTCTGGGCATGCTACAGAGCTGAAACTTCACAGGTACACTTTTTAGACCCCCCCCCCCCCCCGACACTAATCCCAAAAAATTAATGCCTGCCTCCAAAAATGCCTGATAAATATATAGAAAAAAAATACTCAAATACCAGCCCTAAAAAGGGCTTTTGGGGACAATATATACATATACATATATATATATATATATATATATATATATAAAAATTACATGAATAACAGCCCTAAAAAGGGCTTTTTGGGGACAATATATATATATATATATATATATATATATATATATATATATATATACACACACACAAAAAAAAAAAAACTCAAATACCAGCCCTGAGAAGGGCTTTTGGAGTGCTGTCCCTACAGCAGGAGTGTACCAAGAACACTGACTAACAAGACCGGGAACATTGACTAACAACTGTCCCTAGCTATTAACAGCAGCAGCAGCACTCTCCCTGCTCTCACTAACACACTGCTTCAGAATGATCTAAGATGGATGCTGCCCTTGCTTATTTATAGGAGGGTATGGGATTGCTGATTGGCCTGGAATGTGTCTGCTGACTGTGAGGTTCAGGGTCAAAGTTTGCCTCAATGATGATGTATAGGAGGCGGACCGAACATCGAATATGTTCGCCCACCGAGGCGAACGCGAACATGCGAAGTTCGCCGGGAACTGTTAGCCGGCGAACAGTTCGGGACATCTCTACCCATGGACAGCAACATATCAGAAATACATCACAAGCCCAGACAACCCCAGTGTGTGCACCAAATACTAAGAAGCAACAATGGCAGCTGATCTAATTGCTCTAAAACTAGCAAAACAGTCAAAGGTGCACAAGGGCAAGGCATAGTACAACACAATACACAGGGTACCCAGCGAACTTTGAAACTAACCATCAAAAAAAATAAAATAAAATACTAACTATACTGTTTTGACCAATCAAGGTAAAACAGGTAACTTGAAAAAACGTATTGACTGCCGTGTCAAAGCACCTCTGGTACCTCTGGTACCTTTTGTATTACCATACCCATGAGCACCTTTCCCCTTTTGGCTAGTTTCAAACTGGCAGCTGCCATTGTTTTCTTCTTTGGATTTAGTGTATATATGTACAGGAAGTCTTTAGCTGTCCTGCAAAAGCTGATGTCTAGGCATTCTATGCATGAAGGTTCAAAAACCTTCTGTGTGCAGCAGCTCCCTCAGCCTTCCTCATACTTACCTGAGCCCCATTGCGATCCAGTGATCTGCACAAGAGCCTTGGCTTACCGGGGACTCTCCCTTCTCATTGGCTGGGGCAGCAGTGGGAGCATTGGCTGGGTTTTCTGGAGGAGCTCCTTGCTATTAGGCTCTGGTTTGGCTGGATACATGTTAGTTCTGACAATGTAGGGGCACTTGCCTGGCTACAGCTCACTTGGCCAACTACCTCTGCCTCATCGGGTGTGGTCTTTCTGAGCTGCTAAGAGAGGGAAGAAGGTGAGTAAATGGATGCTTCACTACATCACAATTATCTAAAATAGTAAGGTTGAATAAAGACAACTTTACATCCAGTTCAACCTGTGTTGGCATGTGTGTGTTTGTGAAATCATCTTTTTCCATATCTCTGTATATTGTGTTCGCTAAGATGCACATCCAAGAGTCTTTTAAAACTATCAATACTCCGTGCTAACACCACTGATTGTGGAAGAGAGTTCCACACCCTTACCGCCCTGACAGTAAAAAAAACGATACGTAGCTTAAGGTTAAACCGCTTCTCTTCCAGGCTCCTCGTGTGGCCGTGTGTCCTCTTACACTCTCTGGGACTGAATAGTATTATACTTAACGCTGAGATCACCATTGAGATATTTGTATTTCACTATCATATCTCGTCTAAAGCGTCTCTTCTCCAGGGAGAACAAATTTAGGGCTTGTAGTCGTTCCTCGTAATTGAGGTCCAGTCTCTTTATTCATTTGTTGCCCTTCTCTGGACTCTCTCCAGCTCCAGCACATCCTTCCTGGGGACTGGTGACCAGAACCGGGTGGAAAACTCAAGATGCGGCCTAACCAGAGTTTTATAAATTGGCAAAATTATTGTTTTTATCTCTGGAGTAAAGCCCCTTTTTAATAAATGCTAATATTCTGCTGGCTTTTGCTTGCTGCAATTTGGCATGGCATGCTATTGCTCAGTCTGTCTTCTACTAGGACCCCCAGATCCTTCTCCATCCTGGAGTCCCCCAGAGGCTCTCCCCCTAATGAGTAATATGCATTTATATTTTTAACCCCCCCCTCGGGGCATTACCTTACATTTTTCAATGTTAAACCTCATTTGCCATCTAGTTGCCCACTCCATTACTTTATTCAGGTCCTCTTGTAAGGTTGCTATATCCTGCTGTGATTTTTTTGCCCTACTTATTTTTGTGTGATCAGCAAACACTGAGATTGAGCTATTTATCTCATCCTCTATATCATTTATAAATAAATTAAACAGAATTGGTCCCAGGACAGAGCCTTGGGGTACCTCATTTACCACTCTAGACTATTCTGAGAACACGTGTTTTATCACCACCCTTTTGGGCCTGCCCCTGTAGCCAGTTTTCTATCCAAGAACAAACCCTATGGTCCATGGCTACAGACATCAGTTTGTAGAATAAGCATCTGTGGGGGACTGTATCAAATGCTTTTGCAAAACCCAGACACACCACATCGACCGGCCTACCTTTGTCCAGATGGCAGCTCACTTCCTCGTAGAATGTTAACAGGCTTGTTTGGCAAGAACGACCTTTCGTAAACCCATGCTGATTACTACAAATGGTTTTCATTAGCAAATTCTTGGATATAGTCCCTCATCATCCCCTTGAATAGTTTACAAACTATCGATGTTAGACTGGTCTGTAGATTACAGAAATATATCTCTTCCCTTTTTTGAATTTTGCTACCACGTGGGCTTTTCTCCAATCAGGTGGTACCATTTCTGTCAGTATGCTGTCCATAAATATTAGGAATAATTGTCTGGTTGAGTTCTTTGAGGCCTCTCCGGTGTAAGCCATCCGGTCCTTGTGATTTATTTATGTTAAGCTTTTCTAACCCTTTCTGGACTTGGGCCTCTGTTAGCCACAACTGAGGAGAAGAAGACATTTAGTACAGTTGCCTTTTCCTTGTCATCTGTAACCAACTTCCCCTCATCATCCTTTATGGGAATATGAATGTTTTGAATGTCTTTGAAAGCTATATCATCAACAGTACCCGTCACTCTAAATACCCTTAAACCAATAATTTGAAGGGAGGCACACAAACCTCTGGCCATAATGGGTATCTATCTCAAAACACTACAGTACTAGCTACAGTAATAGGACTGGAAAGTTCTACTATTATATAAAAAACCTGACAAATATTATCACCCACTCCCGTTCTACTAAAAAAAAAAAAAAAAAAAAGAACTGCGTGTTTTTGTCGGAAAGGATTTTCTCACTTCCTGTCCTGGTGACCACAGCAAGGTAAAACATATCTCCACTGGTTACACAAAGAGGAATTAAAAATCCGACAGAGGTTGTAGTAGTTCTCACTATATCCAAAGAAAAAAAAAAGAATTTTGCCAGGAACTGCAATTTAAATGTTAACAGTCTATTAACACCACTCCTTGCTTCATGATCTTTCAATACATAAAGATATTAAAGGGGAACTATAAAACATTTTCAGTGAGCACATAGTTTGGCTTATTATTGTAATATTTTTTAATCATGACATTTCAAAATGTACCTGGGGAGAGTATATAACATTTTAGACTTTATTACGTGAAATATCTTAATCCTGTTAGGACTCATAAAAAACGTTAGCATTGATTTAGGTTCATGAGTAGACGGATTAGAGTTAAGCGTTATCATGGGTATTCAGTAAAATCTCATAAACTGGAGTCTTCTGATTCGACTTTGAGAATAGCTGAAATCAGTAATGACTCTGCGAGATATTACTGGATCCTGCCTTCTCTTTTTGAGATGTTCTTCCTAAGTAACATAAATCACAAAGTTACCACTTTCTTTTAAAGCACAAATCTTGCAAATATATAGATTCCGCCTAGAACAGTGGCGACTGGTGCTCCATGGGCCAGGGGGCGGCAGAAGGACCACACTATACCCCCCTCCCCCTGGACCACACCAGCTCGCACACCATGCAACCCCCCCCCCCCCGTCGCCGGCTCACTTACCCTGGACTGACAAGGAGGGCAGGCGGCGGCTTCCCCGGCATCTCCTTCTCCTCCTCCTCCTTGGCCAATAGCATTGCCTATCCTTTCGGCCAATCAGGAAACGGGTCTCAGGTCCTGCTTTCTGTTTGGCTGGGAGGAGAATCAGAGTGATAATAGTGAACATTCATTCGCTATTGTCACACAACTGGGTGGGCTCAGGGTGCAGTGCCCCCCTTTACCCTCCCTGGCGGTATGATCGTTTCCGATTTTAGGTGCTGAAAGCGGTGCGAGGATGTCCACGCCCAGGTGAACAGGACGGAGGACAATATCCACGTCAGACAAATGCCCTACTCTCATACCTTACTTACCTTCTGCCATGAACATAAACGTACTTTGTAGAGTGACATTGTGGGACTCTTGAGTGACTTACTACTCTTGAGAAATTTGGACCAGTGACGGATCATTGTGGTGCCCTCGATCTGGTCGGCTTCTGCCAACATTGTTCTATTTTCTCATTACTCTTCCAATGAACTATGTTCTCCTAGCCATTGACATCCTCTCTTCGGTTGACACCGATTTTAATCGACAGTCCAGTTGCCCCTACTAAGAAGACCCCTTTTGGGTTGACATTGTGTACTGAACTTTGGGTGACCCCTGATGAAGGGTTTGTAACCCGAAATGCGTAGGGTCCAGTCCGGTTCATCCTACCAATGACACCCAAGGGTCTCCTGTACGGATACTGGTCTGTCAACACTTGCAAGTTTTTAATTGTTGTGTCTACCTTGCTTTAGACATACATGTTTGTGCAACTTTTTGTTATGTGTTACAAAATAAATTGAATTTTTTATGCATACTTTTCGTATTCTTGTTCAGTGTGTGTGTGGCATATAAAATCCCATACCATTGGGGGTTTTTCCTTTTTCTATTATTTTGCATGTAATTCTTAAGGACGAGCAGCCCAAACCAACTATTTACATATGATTTTTTTTTACTTTGCGTTCTTCATTATAACATCTCGGGTATAATAAAGTTTGAAACACAAAATCAGAAATTATAATATAATAAATAACTATAAATAAGTTAAAGTATATATATATATATATATATATATATATATATATATATATATATATATATATATATAATGTATATATGTGTATGTATATATAAATATAATCACTTGCTGTTCGGTGACCACTATGCTGATTGAGAACATGCTACTCTCTGCCAAAAACAATCTGGAAAAGTGAATCAGGGTCTGGCGTCCATATTTTAGGACTTCAGGTGGCCACACAGGGGAGGTATTCACCTGACCACATCTAACATCATACCCATCCTAGTTCAGGATATATCCTTGATCCCTAAAAGGAGAATAAGCACTGCCAGTCTGCAATACGGTCAACTGACTTGTTTTTAACTTGGTTTGCAAGCATCATAATCTAATGCAAGTTTAACCACAGCACTTCAAAAGAACCACCCCTGAAGAAGGAAAAGTTTTTTTTTACAAAACATGTTGGGTCTCAGGTTCTGGAATAGTCATGGTTACACCATTTGTCATTTTATTGTCGCTTGCTAGTTTTAATTTTTTGTATTTTGTATTTTAGTAATTTGAATAAACTATATTTTGTGTAAATTTTCAAACCTTTTCTAATTCTTGTGCCTATAAAGTCCCAAACCTAGGGGAACCTTTCCCATTTTTCTTATATATATCTGTGTGTGTATATATATATATATATATATATATATGTTTATCTATCTATCTATCTATCTATCTATCTATCTATCTATCTATCTATCTATCTATCTATCTATCTATCTATCTATCTATCTATCTATCTATCTATCTATCTATCTATCTATCTATCTATATACACAGTACAGTAAAACTGCAGGAAAGGGCATTGGGGGGCAAACTAATGTCAATTTATTTTATTTAGTAATGTAATCCAATAGAATTACAATATATCAGTGTGTTTGTGTGTTTTACTATTTGAATTTGCCGCCGGTTACACCCCCCCCCCCCCCGCGACGTGACGCTCGCAGGAGACGGAAGATGGGGCTCACAGCAACAGGTGGAAGAGCCGGCCGCCGTATGCTGCAGTGATACATCACGGGATCCCGGGGACAAGGTAAATAACCTCTTCCAGGAGCCAGCGATGCTCCCTGGCGGTACCCCGAGTGTGGCTCGGGGTTACCGCTAATGGCACTGAAATTCCACCCCGAGCCACACTCGGGAATACCGCCAGGGAGGTTAATAAAGATTTGTCTGTGAGCCAGATGCAGCCATCAAAAGAGTCACGTCTGGCTCACGAGCCATAGGTTCCCTACCCCTGCTCTATTGCGTCCCGGGCAGTACAGTTCTAGTGCCAACAGCAGATCCGGTGGTCCGTTATCTTCTTGCTTCCTCCGTGAATATGCTGGCCGGGTTCTGGGGAGCAGAGACGAAAACGAGGGCCGAACCGCACAGTGAACCGTAATCCTGCACCAGTGACGTCAAAGACTTGTGAAGTGTTTCTGAGCATGCGCCGTATGGCACTGGCCTGCTAACACGCTCCTTTCTCAAGCTAAGCTTTTCCACAGTCTACATTTAGAGGCACCTTGTTGTTTTTTTTTTCATTACATATCTGGAAAAGTTGCTTCAGTCTTTTTCCCCCACCTGCCAATGGCTGCCTAGAGACTTGTGGACTCATCTCCTTACGGTGCCCCAAAATTCTACAGGACACTGTAAGTTCCATCAAGGACTTGATAATATTCAGAAGTTAGCGCCGATCCATTTTGTATTGTACAAAAAAAAAAAAACCTGTGCAGTTTTACATCCTAGTTCCTCGTCTTCTACTCTGCCCACAACATTCTCCATCAGCATCTACTCCATCATCTGTGACCTCAAGTGATAGATATTCTCACAAGGGCTTTCAGAGGCTTATCTTGTATTATATTTACGGGTTATAATCATAAAAATGTTTTTTGTAATATTTCACAAAATATTGCACTGCCTCCATTCACACTATGTTAGAAGCTTTTACTAGACTGCATTTTCACAGGGAGACAACAGACAAGATAATAAGTAAGAAATCTAAACTAGAGAAAAAAAAAACAGATATTGGGCACAATTCACTAAAGGTTACTTGATGGTCATGTGACCACTTAACCCATCCGATAATGAAAATGTCAATTCACTATTGATCAAATGTGGTATTTAGCGCAAACCCCAAGAATGCAGAAAAAGGCATTAATAAGGGCTAAACCTATGCGCTACCAATAGAGAGAAGGAGACGGAAATGAGGAGCAGAACAGAGGATGAATGGAGCACCAGAAATCTGCAGCTAATTCTGTAGTGTCACCACATACAACAAAGTTTTAAAAGGAATAGGAGAATCAGCGCAAATATTCTAAACTCGGTGAACCATAAGTAAAGTATATGTATAAATATATAAAATGTAAAATCGTCATCAATCTTCTAAAATACGAAGTAGAGAGAAGACATTACTGGAAGTGATAGCAGAGGAGGACACTATATATACCGGAGACCTTCACCCAATGGCCTACCCTTGATAATGTCACGTGCAATTGTGACGCAATGCGTTGGGAAAAGCCGCGGTGACGTCACTTCCGGTCTACGGCCGTGACCGGAAGTTTTGGAACGGACCGCATCGGCGGGATTCTTCTTCTCTGAATGCTAATTTTACTCTGCAAAATTGTAAGGGCAATTTTTATTTGACTCATTAAATACTTCATTAATTTACTACACTATGAGAGTCCTCCATATTTCTCCCTGGTAAACGAGTACCCTAAGAATCTTACAGCGGTTGCCGTATACCGGAGGCCACTATAGAAGATCATTATTTTATGCATTCGGTGTACCCATTTATCTGAGGAATACAGCAGTTGAGAGATCTCTAAAGTCTGCAGATCTGAAGATTTTACATTTTATATATTTATACATATACTTTACTTATGGTTCACCGAGTTTTGAATATCTGTGCTGATTCTCCTATTCCATTTTAGAAAAAGGCATTAGCCTTCTGTCAGTCCCTGCAGTGATCACAAGCGCGGCCATTTCAGCCACCAGACCCATTGCTTGGCTGCAGGGCTAGAGAGCGGGCGCGTAACACGAGACCCGCTCCCTCGAACCGATGTACCCATACGTCGGTTTGTGAAGGAGAACCAGCCTGCCGCAGTATATCTGTGGCGGCTGGTCTGTAAGTGGTTAAGGTCAATTCACAAAAGGAAATAAATAAATAAATACATGCAGTAATTAAGTACTGGTCCAAGCTTGCAATAAGTATGCGATAACTATGTGTTAACTATGGCAATAGTCAGACCCCCCCCCCCAGTGAATGGTTTAATGTGCAAGCCATTGGCCATAAAAGGGATATGGGGGTCTCGGTACTAACCTGGCAGACATGTATCAATTCACTGGGTCTGAGGGAGTGTCCCCACTGCATCCAATGAGGGAGCGTGTTGGCCAGTGGAGGAAACCCAGTCAGTGGCACATCAGGTTTTATGGCAGTCCCAGTGGGAGGGCATTCCTGCAATGCATCCTGGGATTGCTCATAATAGTGGAGGGGACATGTGACAGGGCATCTTTGGTGGGAAGCAGAGTCCCAGGAGGAGGTGGACGGCTGTGTCTCCTCCTGCTGTGTATGAGGAAGGTGGTCTTCGGCGGTCAGCCTAGTGCAGCGTTTTTCAACACTGGTGTGCCGGGAAGAGTCCCCAGGTGTGCCGTGGCAAAATTACCCCATCTGATCTACAAACTGTGTTGGCCACTCAGTTAAGCCTTGTTGTTACAGCGGATCTGGTCCGCTGTCTAAAGCTCACTTCCCGCTGCCACAGGCATTTAGGAAGCTGTGCGGGCCGTCCGATCGCATCTTGCCAACCGATGAGGTCATCGGTTGCTAGGGGCGGGTCAAGCGTACGCACAGCTTTCTGGGATGTGCGAGACGCAGGTCCCAGGAGACGCTGGCTGGCACGCTTTTCCCCGAAGGGGAGGTGAAGCAGAGCATGAGGAGAGGAGGAAGAACAGGGAGGAGGCTTTTCAGTGGCTGCATATGAGCTCCTCTGAGCTCCATGCGGTACAGCAATTGTACCTGCAATTTACCTGCATGTTTTTGTTTTAGGTATAATTGCAGGCATGGTGATTGTTTTTTTTTTTTTTAATGCAATATAAATATACATAAGATATGTTGGTTATTATTATTATTATTATTGGTAATAGTAACTATATTTCTCTAATGGTAACTGCACTTCTTTTTATTTTGTCTTCCGCTTGCACATTGCTCTGCTGCAGTTTGGCCGCAGTGCAAGTGTAGCGCAGGGTACCCGCGGTTTTCATGTGCATTACTTGCAGTTTCCTATAGACTTCTATTATGTCCCTCATTTTTGGTGTGCTTTCAGAAAATGTAGGACATAATAGAAGTTGATGAGAAACGGTAGGTAACGCACATGAAAAGTGCAGGTACCCTGCGCTACACCTGCCCTGCAGCGAGTCATAGTTAAATATACGTTTCGGTTCTGAAATGGTTTATCGGGTTATGGCTGAAGATATCAGCCATAACTTCAATATTGTTTTTTACAGCCTGGCTTTCTAATGAAAGGGTTCCAAGCAGCACATGAGCCACTGGAATGCTTTCAGAAGCAGCGGATGTACCCCCCTCCCACCGGCTCACCCGAGAAGCAATCCAATAGTGCAGCTGGCTAGTCCCAGGGGGCGATGAAAGAGTATATCCTCTTTAATAGCCTCTATGGCCTTGGAGGGCCAGAGCGACGTCATGTTGTTCCGTCCAGTCCAGGCTGCAATTTTGGTTGGTGTGCCTTGAGATTCTTCCAGATTTTAAAGTGTGCCTTGGGTCAAAAAAGGTTGAAAAACACTGGCCTAGTGAACCAGGTGTGGAGCTGAGCTGCAGAAGATCCAGAGTGCTGACAGTGGAGCTGCTGGCAGAGTCTCTCGGGAAAAACAGTTTCCGTGAGTACCAGGAGATTTGCCTAAGGGTCTGCCCAGGAAGGGGGACCACTCCAGTGAAGTCAGGGGATCAAGGAGCTAGCTCACACAGAGAGAGTTACAGTAAAGGGGGTGCCGTGTAGAACCCTGAAGAATAGGAACAAAGGGGGTGCCAGGAAGGGCCCTGAAGATTGTTCTGCAGTACAGTACCGTTTATCTAAAGCAGTTAATTAATTACTTCTTCACCGCTAGTGACAAGGTGAAGCAGCGGCCTTGCCACACTCAGCAATATCTAGTCGTCCCAGCAAATTGTGCATAGTTTATTCAAGTTGGAGTATCCCACTCATTCCCTTCTCCCATCCAAGTTCTCAATAAAACCACAAAAACCAAATCTCCTGACTGAGCCAGGCACTTTGAAAATGCTGAACTGTCATGTCATTGCTAAGGGTAACCCAGGGGAACTCGTAACCAGCAGCTCTCAAAGGAATAGTGCTACAACTCCATGTCTACTCCAACACACACAGTTAAAAGGCTGCTGGGAACCCTGACTATTATAGGGAGGTGGCTGGAACACAAAAGAAAAGAATGAACACATGATTGGCCCTTCTATGTCATCTGACTATGGTTTATACCATGGGTGTCCAACCTTTTGGCTTCTCTGAGCCACATTGAGTGTAGAGAAATTTTCTCGGGCCGCATATAAAATATATACAATAGTTAAGGTATATAAGTAAAAAAATGCTGCCGCGCCCTTCCCACGCCACCGCGGCCCCCGCACTGATTTAACACAACTAGAGGATGATGAAATGAAATGGAATCAGTATACAGAGGCTTACTTCTTCTAAATGATAATAAAGGAACACTCTAACCACCATGACCACCTCAGTGATTTCAAGTGGTCATGGTGGTAGGAGTCAGAAACACTGCGCATGCTCCCCCCCCCCCCCCTCTGAGGCAGCTTCTGCCTACCGTTAGTTGGAAGCTGCTGTGGCCGTGCCCCCGACCCGACTTTCTTCCTCCCCAGCAAAAATTGTCAGGGGGCAGTGGGCCGCATTGCCTGAGGCTCCGGGCCGCAGGTTGGACATGCCTGGTTTAGAGGCTAGCAAGTGCATTATTGGTAATAAGTTGCTATAGCGGTGAACAGCTGCATTAGTTCACCATTTTCCTGAACTGCAAATTACTTTGGTTCAGGTTGAACTGATGTTTAACCTCAACCCGAAGCTCTGAGTTCTCTCTATGTGGGCCCTAGATACAACACTGTGCAGAGTCTAAAATGGGGCCACCAGGAGAAGTATTACCATGGTCACTGTGACACCCTCCAATATCCCCTCCAGTCCTTCCCCTCTGCCAGTTGTACTTGCCTAGTTTTGCAAAGGCAGGCAGGACAACCAATGGCAGTACTAAAAACTTGTGTTGCAATCTCAGACAAGGAGCTGGCGGCATCTATGACATTTGACAGTACTGTTCCAATCCTGTGGCAAAAGTTGTGGGTACTGCGGCACATTCATGATTTGCATACAGTGATTAAGCTTGGGTTCTATTTAGGTATACCCAGGGCTTTTTTTCTCAGGTGCCAGGACTCCCCCCTTCTGAGTCACTCCTTGCCCCCACCCCCTACCCTCCTCTGAGCACCATCCCATGATTCCACCCCATACCCACCTCCCAGTACTGCCCCTTTTAGTGAATACAGAACCAAGCATTATTTTGTACTGCTAATTAATTTGTATGGTATTTGTTGATGATAAAAAGAAAATAAGTAAAATAGATCCTATTCTGCCAGCAACAATAGATCCCCCAAAAAATCTATAGATCCCCCAGAAACCATAGATCCCTCAGCACAAATATGTCTCCAGGCATTCCTAGATAACCTCAGTAACAATAGATCACCCATCAATAATAGATACCCCAACAAGAATAGATACCCCCAGCAACAATGGATCCCCCAGAAATTATAAATTCATTCAGCAACAATAGATCCCCAGCTAATAATAGGTATCCTGGCAATAAAAGATACCCTCAGCAACAATAGATCCTCCCACAATAAAAGATACCCCCAGCAACAATAGATCCCACAGCAATACTATATAACCCAGCAACTAAGGATACCCCCACCAACAATAGAATCCCCAGCAATAATAGATACCCCCAGCAACACTTTATCCACCACAGCAACAATAGACCCCAAGCAACAATGGACCACCCATTTATAAAATACCACTCCAGTGACAATAGATCTACACTTGCAACAATAGACCACCAGCAACAACAACAGATTTCCCAACAGCCAACATCAATAGACTCTCCAGCAGCCAACAACAATAGACCCCTTCCCTCAACAACTGACCCTCCCCCAGGCACAATAGACCTCTCCCTCAACAGATGACCCCCCTCAGTCACAATAGACCTCTTCCTAAACAACTGATCCCCTCCCTAGCAATTGACCACCCCCCCAACCATAGATTCCTGCCAGCATCAACAGACCCTCCAGCAGCCAGCCTCAATAGACCCTCCAGCAGCCAACAACAATAGACCCCCTCCCCCCTCAGCCCCAATAGATCTCTCCCTCAAAACTGGCCCCCCTCAGTCACAATAGACCTCTTCCTCAACAATTGATCCCCTCCCCAGCAATTTATCTCCTCCCCCCCAACAATATATTCCTGCCAGCATCAATAGACCCTCCATCATACCCCAGTACCTCTTGTCACTGTGTTCCCCTGCGTTCCCGCTGAAAAAAAGCCCTGGGTAGAGAAAAGTTTTGATCTCTATCAGCCTATTTGGAGATAAGGGTTTTGCCATCGTCCCAGTTGCAGTAGTATTTTTGGTTGGTACCACAAGCCAAATTGTGGGTGGGGACTTTTAAGGCAAGTGGCAAGTGGTCTCACTCCCCATCAGACAGGGAAGAGAGAGGACGGAAGACAGCCAGCGCCCGAAAGTGACTGAGAACCGAAGGGACTAACACTGAACCAAGGCAAACCTATGGAAAATACAAAAAAACTCCACAGCACCTAACAAGACACCCTAAAAAAACAGAGGAATCAAGGAATCCTTTATTTGAACAAAGAAACAAACAGTCCCTGATGCGATTGATATGTCTAGGATCCCATCGGGAAAAAACACACATCTCTATATTTAAGAAGTAATTGAACAGGTGTATGCCCCCATTGGCAACACTCGTCCAATATTGATTGATGCGGCTAAGGTTTTCGTTATTCTAAAGGGAAAAACACAATCACACATGGAAAGAAAAAAATTGATAACAAGTGACTACAAACTACCCTTGAAAAAGGCTCAATTGAGAGCCGAAACGCGTTGGAAAACGCAGGAGAAATTCTCTGACAAGACAGAGATGTATCCTAATACAGTCACATAAATAAACACCTGTCACGAAACTCTTAACTACTTTGCACCTCTTTCACTTGGGTCTATAACCCTTCATAATTGATCATTGTACTTTGTATATATACTACTGAGTACAAGATATTAAATACTTGTATTCATTTTTACTACTATGTACTCTTATTATTATTACCACTTGCCTTAAAAGTCCCCACCCACAATTTGGCTTGAGGTACCAACCAAAAATACTAAAAAGCCCTGGGTATACCCCATTTAACTGTCAGAACAATGAGGCCTTGCCCAGTTGTTGAAGTGCCCAGGGTTGCCCCAGGTCTTTCAAAATTCTGGCAACGCCCCTTTATTTAGACCAGTGTGTTCTTATGAGTTCTCTTTGAATTCCATTATATCTCATAAAGGAGTTACACATTTCTCCAACTGAAAACAGAGTTGTTTAAAAAAAAATTTAATAAACAAAATGCCTCATTAAAAGTCATCACATTGCGCCCATAGAAGGCATAGCAGGAACAGACCCAACTTCTTATGAGTTGTGTCCCAGGCAGTAAATTAATTACGTTGTAGGTCAATATTATGAAGCCTATTATTATGTGATTCAGTGCTCTCAGCATGCTTGAAGACAGCGTGAGTCCTTGAAACTCCTTTCAACCCTTTGATGTGGCATTATTTCTCATTTGCTTGAAGAAAAGTTACATTAGGAAACCAGGATCCAAGAAACTGGTTTGTTGTTATGTAGATAGTGGCCAAAAAAAAATAGGTGCACGTGGAGGACTCATTAGACAACATGATTAGCTAAAGCTTTGTGAAGCACTGTGTGTGTGTATAAAAATATTAGAAGTAAGTTAATATGAAAATGTAATAAATGCTTTGAAGTGACACTGTTATAAAAATGAAGCTGTTCTTTCAGAAGAAATTAGAAAATATACTCACCCCGTACTCCAATCGCTGCTGAAGGACACTGCTTTGAAGAGAAATTGTTGAAGTCCCTTCCAGAACTGACACTTATGGAGGTGTTGATCTCTTGGTTCCCCCATTGTGCTCAGTAGGTATTCCTTCATCACTACTAGGAATAAGCCAAACTGCCCTGGGTTTGGTTTGAGTCAGAGGTGTAACTAGAACCTTCAGGGCCCTGGTAACTATGAAGGACCACCCTGACCGCCAGGGTCCTTTACATCGGTCCCGGAGTTTTTCCATTGGTCCTGGGGCCCTTTCCTCTGATCCCAGGGTCCTTCTCTCCGAGCCTCCGAGCCTTTCCCTCCGGACCTAGGGCTTTTTTCTCCAGGCCTGAGGTTCTTTATTCCAATAATGGGTCCCTTTATGGGGCTTTTTCACTGCATGGAACCAAACGGTTCGGCTCGCTTTTGTGCTTTTTCACTGCATGGTACCCAGGGCTTTTTTTCAGCGGGAACGCGGGGGAACGCAGTTCCTGCACCTTCAGTACTGAATGGTACTGTATTTAATGGCAAGGGGTACTTGGGTGTGCTGAAGGGTCTATTGATAATGGCTGCTGGGGGGATCTATTTTTGCATGGTTGTTTATTGTTTCTGGGGAGGTCAATTTTGCTGGTTTTCTGGAGGGGGGCTTATGATGCTGGGGAGTCAATTGCTGCTGGATAGGACTTGCTGTTGAGGAAGGGGGTCTGGCTGCTGAGCGATCTGTAGTTGCTGGGGAGGGTCTATTGCTGGTGGATGCAGGGGATCTATTTTACTGCTTTTCTTGCTATCATTACCAAATTCCATGCAAATTACTTAGCACCACAAAATGATACCTGGCTCTGTATTCTGTAAAGGGGGCGGCACTAAGAAGTGGGGGGGAGGGGAGTTGAATCAAGAAACGGTGCTCAGGGGTGGGTAGGGGCAGAGACAAGAATTGACCCAGAAAGGGGGAGTTCCTGCACCTATTCTCTGAGAAAAAAAGCCCTGATGGTACCACAAGGTACGGTGTTGGTACGGTTCGGTATGGTATGGCGGCACTTTTCCATTACATGGAACCGAACGGTACGGCTCGCTTAAACAGTACCACCTCGATTGTGGTTCCAAGAGGGCCGTACCGGTACCATATCCCACAATCATTTGCATGCAGCCTTGACTGTTTGTCACTTCTAGCCACTGATTGGTCAGAGGCTCATTGTTATCCCACCCACTTTACTTTAGTGGAAAAGCAAACCGTACCAAACCGTACCAAACCGTTCCAACACTGTACCATGTGGTAACATGCAGTGGAAAACCAAACAGAGCCAAGCTGGGCCAAGCAGGGCCGAGTGGAGCCGAGCTGGTACTTGCAGTGGAAAAGTGCCAATAGAATCCCTAGTTTACACTGCTGCCACTTACGACACTATGGGGTTGACCTTCTAAAGGTAGATAGTCTGTACACTACAAGTGCTCTGGAAGTGCGGTTGCTCTAGATTTGAGGGGAACAGGCAAGGAAAATAAACAACTGCATTTTTGCTTGCACATAATTGGATGATTGGACGACAGAAATCAGCAGAGCTTCCCCTCCTTTCAGAGCTTCCCCTTAGTTCTAGAGCAACTGCACTTGTAGTGCCCTTCTAGTGCACAGTATATCTGCCTTTAGTATATCAACTTCATAAAGTCACTTGACAAGTAAAAACCCATTCATTTCAATGGGGGCCGACCTAATCAATGCAACTCAAGTTGCAGCTATATGAAAAAGGTTCTAGGGTGAGGAGATGGAGGGCGCTCTGGATAGAGGATATCTGCAATGGATTGGATACAGAACAGACGAGCAGGTGTCTCAGCAGCACTAGAGCAGCAACTCCAAGAGGGAAGCAAACTCTGGTACAAAGAAAGCAAACTCTAGGTGCCTCTAAGTGCAGAAAACAAAAGACTTTTATTGCCAAAGGATAAAAATGCACTTACTAGCATTCAAATAAACCAGGCTCATCATAGGATGCGGTAAGGAATCCAGTGACAGGTGGTCCTAGGGGTGGTCCAATGTGCAGCTAGATGGTAGAGATCCCCACCGACTGGCAGGGGGGGGGCACAGGAGAAAGAACCAGGAAGGACGGCTGTGATGCCAGGAACACAAATGCCAGGAAGTGATGTCAAAGGGACGATACGCATTTCTGAGCGACGATTGGCTCCTTCTTCATGCCGATAACTCAGACACATGGCCATTACTTTATATACTCACTGGGGGCGAGGTCATAGGTTGGACTTTGGGTGGGATCTGGGACAGCAGCAGCACAGAATGTAGATTCCTTGCCACATCCTATTAAGAGCCTGGTTTATTTTAATGCTAGTAAGTGCATTTTTATCCTTTGGCAATGAAAGTCTTTTGTTTTCTGCTCTTAGAGGCACCTTCTATATGTTTTCTTTTTCATAAAAAAGGTTCTTGCACTACTTTTCTGTGACTTTGGAGCAATTCGAGTGCCATAAACTTCAATGTTAAATCACAAAAGTTGCAAACAAGTTGCAAGGAAATTGCAAGCAAGTTTCACAACTTTGGGTTTGCAGCAGTGTGCAACAAGCCTTATGGTCCCGCAGTGTGACCCTTTCACATTTTCTGCAGCGGGCCCCGTTCTTGCTGTTTTGGCCCCCCCATCGTGGCAGAACACCAGAGCCCAGTCTGGTGATCCTGGTAGTTCTGTCACTGCTTCAAGTATTGTTGAACAAACAGGGTATTAGTGGTTCAGCGCTAAAATAAAATATCTAAACCTGATTTAAAGTCCATAAGGACAAAAGTCCCTATATAACATCCAGAGAAGGTATTGATATAGTAGTGCACGTATATATCGAAGGCGTGAAGAGACCATCACCAACACCCGATCACACTGTCTCTTACCCTCCAACATGGACCCTCACAACAAGGGTCAAATGCACCATGGATAGTAATTCATTGTTATCCCCAGCAGCATTAATCCACCTCTAGGGCTCTCTCAGTCGTCTCAACCACAGCTTTTTAGGTATTATATAAAAATACAGGAAATACTCCTCATGGTGTAGAAGTCCCAAACATGTTTATTGTTAACTAAAGAGTAACATTCACATTATGAAGGTTTAAAATCTGCATCTCTTAGTAAAAACGTCTGGCATTTTCTAACCCAGA
Source organism: Pelophylax lessonae (assembly GCF_965119305.1). Taxonomy (NCBI): domain Eukaryota; kingdom Metazoa; phylum Chordata; class Amphibia; order Anura; family Ranidae; genus Pelophylax; species Pelophylax lessonae. Next base: position 711,471,028 of record NC_138769.1, on the reverse strand, counting down.
AGATGGCAGCCTCGTCCCAGCATGTATTTGCATCACACGTCTCCAACTCCTTCCTATGCGTTTCGTCATCAACTGATGTCATCAGGAGCATGGTTAGACATGGCGCTCTATATATATACATATATATATATACAGAGGGTACGGAAAGTATTCAGACCCCCTTAAATTTTTCACTCTTTGTTATATTGCAGCCATTTGCTAAAATCATTTAGGTTCATTCTTCTTCCTCATAAATGTACACACAGCTCCCCATACTGACAGAAAAACACAGAATTGTTGACATTGTTGCAGATTTATTAAAAAAGAAAAACTGAAATATCACATGGTCCTAAGTATTCAGACCCTTTGCTCAGTATTTAGTAGAAGCCCCCTTTTGATCTAATACAGCCAGGAGTCTTTTTGGGAAAGATGCAACAAGTCTTTCACACCTGGATTTGGGAATCCTCTGCCATTCCTCCTTGCAGATCCTCTCCAGTTCTGTCAGGTTGGATGGTAAACGTTGGTGGACAGCCATTTTTAGGTCTCTCCAGAGATGCTCAATTGGGATAAGTCAGGGCTCTGGCTGGGCCATTCAAGAACAGTCACGGAGTTGTTGTGAAGCCACTCCTTCGTTATTTTAGCTGTGTGCTTAGGGTCATTGTCTTGTTGGAAGGTAAACCTTCGGCCCAGTCTGAGGTCCAGAGCACTCTGGAGAAGGTTTTTGTCCAGGATATCCCTGTACTTGGCCGCATTCATCTTTCCCTCGATTGCAACCAGTCGTCCTGTCCCTGCAGCTCAAAAACAACCCCACAGCATGAAGCTGCCACCACCATGCTTCACTGTTGGGACTGTATTGGACAGGTGATGAGCAGTGCCTGGTTTTCTCCACACATACCGCTTAGAATTAAGGCCAAAAAGTTCTATTTTGGTCTCATCAGACCAGAGAATCTTATTTCTCACCATCTTGGAGTCCTTCAGGTGTTTTTTAGCAAACTCCATGCGGGCTTTCATGTGTCTTACACTGAGGAGAGGCTTCCGTCGGGCCACTCTGGAATAAAGCACCGACTGGTGGAGGGCTGCAGTGATGGTTGACTTTCTACAACTTTCTCCCATCTCCTGACTGCATCTCTGAAGCTCAGCCACAGTGATCTTTGGGTTCTTCTTTACCTCTCTCACCAAGGCTCTTCTCCCCCGATAGCTCAGTTTGGCCGGACGGCCAACTCTAGGAAGGGTTCTGGTCATCCCAAACGTCTTCCATTTGAGGATTATGGAGGCCACTGTGCTCTTAGGAACCTTAAGTGCAGCAGAAATCTTTTTGTAACCTTGGCCAGATCTGTGCCTTGTCACAATTCTGTCTCTGAGCTCTTCAGGCAGTTCCTTTGACCTCATGATTCTCATTTGCTCTGACATGCATTGTGATCTGGAAGGTCTTATATAGACAGGTGTGTGGCTTTCCTAATCAAGTCCAATCAGTATAATCAAACACAGCTGGACTCAAATGAAGGTGTAGAACCATCTCAAGGATGATCAGAAGAAATGGAAAGCACCTGAGTTAAATATATGAGTGTCACAGCAAAGGGTCTGAATACTTAGGACCATGTGATATTTCAGTTTTTCTTTTTTAATAAATCTGCAACAATGTCAACAATTCTGTGTTTTTCTGTCAGTATGGGGTGCTATGTGTACATTCATGAGGAAGAAGAATGAACTTAAATGTGAGATGTCTCCCTGGTGCTACTGCTAGACGAGATAGAAGACGTATTATTAATATTGTTAAGCAAGCAAAGCAGGAAGGGGACGTGGATGTTCTTGTCCATCTAGGGACAAATGACCTGGCTTGCGATGAAGTGTCAGAGGTGAAAAAATCTTTTATCACACTTGGAAATGACGTACAGGATTTTGCATCCACCATTTCATTTTCTGAAGTTCTGCCTGTGCATAATGTTCAGAATGATAGGCAGAGGCGCATAAAGGAGTTCAACATATGGCTTAGTAAATGGTGTCAAGAGCAAGGATTTGGCTTTGTTTCTCATGATAGCTCTACTTGGAATAGAAAGGAACTGTACAAAAAAGATGGTTTGCATCTTTCTCTCAAAGGAACAAATGTACTTAGTGAACAACTCCAAGAATTTGCGAAAGAGTATTTAAACTAGGAAGGGGGGGCAAAAGAGTGGAATTACAAGAGTCCAATTGCCCCCCGAAACAATGCCAGAACAGGTCAGAAGCACAGAGGTTAAGAAATGATAAGCTCAGAGTCCTGTCTACAAATGCTCGCAGTTTAGGTAAAAAAATCAATGAACTTGGGTCAATTATGGCATCTGAGAATGTAGATTTAGTGGCTGTTACGGAGACATGGTTTAATGAAAGAAATGACTGGGACATAACCATACCAGGGTACTCTTTATACAGAAGAGACAGAGAAGGCAAGAAAGGAGGAGGAGTGGCCCTGTATGTGAAAGATAGCATTAAATCTAACCTAATACAAGTTGGTGAAGCCAACATAGAGTCAGTTTGGGTTACGTTGCAGTTTGCTAATCATGCAGTAACTCGTGTAGGTGTGATATATAGACCACCTGGTCAAGTCAAAGAACTAGATGATCTACTAGTTGAAGAAATAGCTAAAATGACAATGAAAGGAGAAGTTATCATTATGGGAGATTTCAATCTTCCAGATATAAACTGGAAAACCAAAATAGCAAGTTCTACCAGGAGTACAGATATTCTAAATTCCCTACTGGGGTTGTCTCTGCAACAAGTGGTTGAGGAGCCAACCCGGAGGGAGGCCATTTTGGATCTGGTATTCACAAATGGTGATTCGGTATATGATGTCATTGTAGGCGAAACCTTGGGATCCAGTGATCACCAGTCAGTGTGGTTTAATATAAGAACTGTGAAAGAGTCACACCACACAAAAACAAAAGTTTTAGATTTTAGAAAAACAGACTTTTCAAAAATGAAATTAGTCATAAATGAGTCCTTATCAGACTGGAACGGATTACATGGAGTCCAGGAGAAATGGGACTACTTAAAAGGTGCATTATTGAAGGCAACAGAAAATTGCATTAGACTTGTCAGTAAAAGCAAAAAAAGGAAGAGACCACTGTGGTACTCAGCAGAAGTGGCCCAAATCATTAAAAATAAAAAGCTAGCATTTGTAATTATAAAAAAACCCAGAGCAATGAAGATAAGGAAATCTACAAGATTAGGCAGAAAGAGGCCAAGCAAGTTATAAGAACTTCTAAAGCGCAGGCAGAAGAAAAACTAGCTCAGTCTATGAAAAAGGGGGATAAGACATTCTTCAGATATATAAATGAAAAAAGGAAATTAAAACAAGGAATAACTAAATTAAAAACAAAGGACGGAAGGTATGTAGAAGAGAATAAAGGGCTAGCCGACTGCCTTAATGAATACTTCTGTTCAGTTTTTACAGAAGAAAAAGGAGAAGGACCTCCACTTCAAAGGATGACTAATGAATCATTTGATGCATGTGTCTTTACAGAGGAAGACGTTCTAAGATTGCTGTCTAAAGTGAAGACAAATAAGTCACAGGGTCCTGATGAGATACACCCAAAATTATTAAAAGAGCTTAGTGGTGAGCTGGCAAAACCATTAACAGATTTATTTAACCAATCATTAGTAACAGGAGTCGTCCCGGAAGATTGGAAATTGGCAAATGTCGTGCCCATTCACAAGAAAGGTAGTAGGGAGGAATCGAGCAACTATAGACCTGTGAGTCTGACATCAATAGTAGGCAAATTAATGGAAACCCTATTAAAGGATAGGATTGTGGAACATCTTAAATCCCATGGATTGCAAGATGAAAAACAACATGGGTTTACTTCAGGGAGATCATGTCAAACAAATCTTATAGATTTTTTTGACTGGGTGACTAAAATAATAGACGGTGGAGGTGCAGTAGACATTGCATATCTAGATTTTAGTAAGGCTTTTGACACTGTCCCACATAGAAGACTTATCAATAAACTGCAGTCATTGAGCATGGACTCCCATATTGTTGAGTGGATTAGGCAGTGGCTGAGTGACAGACAACAGAGGGTTGTAGTCAATGGAGAACATTCAGAACAAGGTCATGTTACCAGTGGGGTACCTCATGGATCTGTACTGGGACCAATTTTGTTTAATATCTTCATAAGTGATATTGCAAAAGGCCTCGATGGTAAGGTTTGTCTTTTTGCTGATGACACAAAGATATGTAACAGGGTTGATGTTCCTGGAGGGAAACGCCAAATGGAAAAGGATTTAGGAAAACTAGAAGAATGGTCAGAACTCTGGCAACTGAAATTTAATGTGGATAAGTGCAAGATAATGCACCTGGGACGTAAAAACCCAAGGGCAGAATATAGAATATTTGACACAGTCCTGACCTCAGTATCTGAGGAAAGGGATTTAGGAGTAATTATTTCAGAAGACTTAAAGGTGGGAAGACAATGTAATAGAGCAGCACGAAATGCCAGCAGAATGCTTGGATGTATAGGGAGAGGTATAAGCAGTAGAAAGAGAGAAGTGCTTATGCCGCTGTACAGAACACTGGTGAGACCTCACTTGGAGTATTGTGCGCAGTACTGGAGGCCATATCTCCAGAAGGATATAGATACTCTAGAGAGAGTTCAGAGAAGAGCTACTAAACTAGTACATGGATTGCAGGAAAAAACTTACCAGGAAAGGTTAAAGGACCTTAACATGTATAGCTTGGAAGAAAGAAGAGACAGAGGGGATATGATAGAAACTTTTAAATACATAAAGGGAATCAACTCGGTAAAGGAGGAGAGCATATTTAAAAGAAGAAAAACTACCACAAGAGGACACAGTTTTAAATTAGAGGGGCAAAGGTTTAAAAGTAATATGAGGAAGTATTACTTTACTGAGAGAGTAGTGGATGCATGGAATAACCTTCCTGCAGAAGTGGTAGCTGCAAATACAGTGAAGGAGTTTAAGCATGCATGGGATAGGCATAAGGCTATCCTTCATATAAGATAGGGCCAGGGACTATTCATAGGATTCAGATTCAGATATATTGGGCAGACTAGATGGGCCAAATGGTTCTTATCTGCCGACACATTCTATGTTTCTATGTTTCTATGTAAATGATTTTAGCAAATGGCTGCAATATAACAAAGAGTGAAAAATTTAAGGGGGTCTGAATACTTTGCGTACCCACTGTACATACAGTATATATATATATATATATATATATATATATATACACAGTATAAATATATATATATATATATATATATATATATATATATATATATATATATATACATATATACATATACATATATATACACATACATATACAGTTAAACAAATATCAAAGAGGTTCGAATGCCGAACCTGAACCCTACTGAAATCAATGGGAGCTAAATCTGTCAAGGTAAAAATGCCCATTTTCTGGTCTAATAGACAAAAGTGATTTCAAAAATTGCGCGGGGTGGGCACTGCCCTGGGAAACATGTATCAATGCATCAACTTTTGCGCAAACCAATCAATATACACTTATTGGGACTTTTTTTTTTTTACCAAAAATATATAGCAGAATACATATTGGCCTAAATTAATGAAGAAATTTGATATGTTTTATATCAGAATTTTTACATTTTATTTATTGAGTATGTGTTATAGCAGAAAGTAAAAAAAAAAAAAAAAAAAATATATATATATATATATATATATATATATATATATATATATATATATATATATATATTTAAATATAAATATATATATATATGTATATATATATATATATTTAAATATAAATATATAAATATATATATATTTATATATTTAAATATAAATATATATATATATGTATATATATATATATATATATATATTTAAATATAAATATATAAATATATATATATTTATATATTTAAATATATATATATTTTTTTTTACTTTCTGCTATAAAACATACTCAATAAAAAAAATTTAAAAATTATATATATATATATATATATATATATATATATATATATATATATATATATATATATATATATATATATTTATTTCGCTCTTTTTTTGTTTATAGCACAAAAAAAAAAAAAAAAAAAACCTCAGTGGTAATCAAATACCACCAAAAGAAAGCTCTATTTGTGGGGAAAAAGCACATCAATTTTATTTAGGTACAGCATCGCACGACTGCGCAATTGTTAGTTAAAGTAACGCAGAAAATGGCCTGGTCATTAGGAGGGTAAAACCTTCTGGGGCTGAAGAGGGTTATAAATACATAGCCACTCACATGATACAGGTAGTACCCAAGCTCCTAATGATGAATCCACTGTACTGTAGGTAGGTACCGGTGTAATTTTAAGGCCGCCGGGAGCCATCACAAAAATCAGGAGGAGGCCCGCTGGTGGGTCACTGCAAGATGGAAGGAATCCGGGAGCTCTGGAGGGCGGTGGAGAGCAGGGTGGACTGCAACGGCAGGCAGGAAGTGGCACCAGAAATTGTGCAACGCGTTTCGGAGCATGCTCGGTACACCGATCAGTGTATGGGTGCGCTTCTTTCTCAAGCTGCCTGCAACTGCAGGTGTTAATTAGGCCTTAGTAAATGAGCCTCAATGGGTATGATTTACTAAAGGCAAGTAGACTGTGCTCTTTTGCAGGTGCAGTTGCTAAAGAGCTTAGTAAATGGGGTAAAGATTCATTTTACAAAGAATACCCAATCACATGCTAGGAAAAAAAAAACATTTTTTTTTTTCTGCATATGATTAAATGATTTAAGTCAGCAGAGCTCTCCCTCATTTACTAAACTCTGAAGCAACTGCACTTGCAGAGTGCACAGTCTATTTGCCTTTAATAAGTTAACCCCCTTGTATCTGGATTGCAAGGCCGACTCAACGCAATTAAAACTACTTTTTGGCAAGCAAAGCAATACACCTGTCGGCAGTTCAGCTGTTGGCTGGCGTTCCTCTGCCTGGTCTTTGTATTAATTTTACTGGCAAATTCCCATGGTCACAGAACGGCGCTTACAGCCGCCCTACTTGTAAAGTAAATAAGCGTGCGCAGAAATGTAATAAACTAAATAATGTAAGTAAAAGATCCTATCTGAATAAACTAATTTGGTAAAGTGAATGTACACAGCAATAAAAAAAAAAAAAAAAAAAAATCTTTAAATTCTAAGCATAACGGCAGATCATTTCTAGACTACGACAAGGCGAATGGATTTCCGAGGAAGCAGCGTGAGCCGCAATGTTCGCACGGAGTGCAGTTCGTATTTATGAAGCAGTGGGGTATTGCTTTTTATGTGTGTTATGGAAGAAGGGCCGCTATCCTGCTTAAACGCTGATTAAAGGAAATCTATACGCTGCAGAGCCGAGAGAATGATTTGTTGTATTCCTTCAGGGCGCGCAGACGTTAACAGTTACAAATGCAGAGCTCTTCGGCGATCTATACGCGCTTAAACTAATTGCGAACTACTTGTCACTTGATGCATTCGTACGTTATAAAAAAAAGTTACACAGAGTTTTATGCTTTACCTTAAAGTGTAGCTCTAGCCAATTTCGAGGGATAAAAATGTCTCCATTCCAAAAGAGACACCGAAAAAAAAACGTGTCAATTGAAACTGTACAATGAAACAGTTCTGACTTCCCTTCAGTCTTGCACAGTTGTACCGGCTCCTCTCCTGTACTGAAATTACTTACTCTGATTTCACTGCACACTGTGAGCTTCTCATGGTGTGCATTAGAAGCTGCAGAAAATCAGCCTCATGTCCTGGCTTGAGGACATCTGACATAATCTAGCTTTTTCCTCTCCAGCCTACTGTCCCTGGCCCACCCCTTTCATTCATTGTTTTTCAGTTCTTTAAAACATTGAAGGTTCAACATCAGATGTGGGCGTTACCTAGGGAGGTCTGCCTGCGAATACAGCCTGCCTAGGAATACCCACTCCTCCAGTGATCTTAGGTTGTAACTCTTCGACCCTCAAATTCCCCCTCCTAGCACAAATCCCCCCCTCCTAGCAACCTCCCCCAAATTCCTCCTAGTACAAACCCCCCAATCCCCCCCCCTCCTAGCACGAACCCACCATCAATTCCCCCTCCCAGCAAAAATCCCCCCCCCTCAAATCCCTCCTCTGAGCGCAAACCCCCCCCAAATTCCTCCTCCTAACCCAAACCGCCCAAATCCCTCCTCCTACCACAAAACCCCAAAACCCCCCTTCCTAGCACAAACCCCGCTCCCAACTCCGCCCTAGCACAACCACCCCCAAAACCCCCTTTCTAGCACATCCCCACTCCTAGCAGGAACTCTGCTCCCAAACCTCCCCTCCTTGCACAAACCCCCCAAATCCCCAATCCAAGCACAAGCCCCCTGCTCCCAAATCCCCTCTAATAGCACAAACCCCGCTCTCAACCCCCACCCCCCAGCACAACCCCCCAAAAACCCTCCTTTTTGCACAACCCCCTTGTTCCTATATACCCACTCCTAGCACAAACCCCACTCCCCCTCCCCAAGCACAACCCTCTCCCAAACCCTCCTTCTAGCTCAACCCAACTGTTCCCATATACCCACTCCTAGCACAGACTCAACCCCCCCCCCCAAGCACAATCCCCCCAAAACCCTCCTTCTAGCACAACCCAACTGTTCCCAAATACCCACTCCAAGCACAAACCCCTGTTCTCACACCCCCCCTTTCTAGCACAACCCCCCCCCCCCAAGGTCCTTCTCCAAACCCCTGCTCCCAAATCCACACTCCTAGCACAAACTCCACTCCCAACCGCCCCCCCCCCCCCAGCACAACCACTCACAAAACCTTCCTTCTAGCGCATCTCCCTTTTTCCCAAATCCCCACTCCTAGCACAAACCCTGCTCCAAACCCCCCTCCTAGAACAAACTCCCCAAAACCCCCCTCCAAGCACAAATCCCCTTCTCTAAAATCCGCACTCCTAGCACAATAGCTGCCCCCCCCCCCTGATTCCGCCCTCCTTCTGTCTGTACTGCCTGTACAGGTGCAGTGTAGGGAGGAGATAATGGGTAGTAAATAAACCCTGCACACTGAAATGCGAGAGTGACCCTGTGTAAATTCCCATGCACAGAGAAGAGAGAGGGAACACACCCCACACCTCCTCCCAGCTCTCTCCTCCTCCCTGTGCTATGTGTACTATTGCCAGAAAAACAGAAAGTTGTGCATGCTGCCGTACATGTCCTTAGCAACCAATGATGTCATTGATTGGTAGGACATGGTTGGGCAGCCTGCACAGATTTCTGTTTTGCCTGCAATAGAGAGGAAGAGAGAGCAGGGAGGAGGTGAGGGGTGTGCACCCTCTCTCCTCTATGTGCATAGGAGTTCACACAGGGTCGCACTCAGACTGGGATGCTGCCGCAGCACCCCTGATAACCTTTTGTGGCACCCCAGTTGAAGAACACCGGTCTAGAGAACTGTAAAGCTAGTTTGGTGTTCTGAGATAGCAGACATTAATATATATTGTGATTAACAATGAGTTGCTTGTAAAAATTCTTATTTATTATCTTTGGGAGGGTTCTACATGGCACCTGCCCTGGATTGGAGCTTAAAGCTGAAGTTCAGGGAAGTTTTAATTAATAACTTATAAGAACATGAGTATACATACCTTTGGCTTGACTGTGAATTGGCACCAAGAAATAGACACAGGAACGTTTAGTGGTAAATTAACTGGTAAGCTTTAGAATAAATTGTTCTTTGAGCATAAATGAACTCACAGAAGGTAGGTTCATACACAGTCCGCTAGACAGTATAATCATTATGCCAAGGTAATGTAGAATAGAGTTCTGTAACACTAGACTGGGATTAACTCATGAATCAACAAAGTCAGTAATAAACAGTGCATATAAGCATTACCTGCAATTCGAATAATAATAATACTATAACTAGTCTAGAGTGCACTCTTGGAAAATAACTAGGATATTGTGCAAATTGCCCTGAGAGCTACCCTTTTAGCATAAGCAATGGGTGAAGGTCTCTGTGTAGCAGCTGTAAACGGACAGTCTTTTAGTCCTAACACTTCAGCTGGCTAGTGTTGGGGCCCAGTTGTACCGTTGGTGCACATGAGAATAATCCCTGCAGGCAGCAATAAGGCTACTAGAAGACTATATGGCCAGTTCCTAAAAGAGTCATTCTCTCTAGCAGCAGATAGTAAATCTCCAACAGCAACAGCTCACCAGTCCCAGCAATATTGCAGCTTACCGTCCGGTCACACACAGCCATTGGTCCACTTTCTGCTCTGTACCCAGGTGACTCTGGGTGTTGGCACCCCAGAACTCAGTGTTCTCGGATTCTGCTTAGGCTGCTAACATGCAGCCCTGACTGTGTTATACACTGGTGTAGCACACCCCCTAAGGTGTCCCAGTTAATCTGGAATCCACCACCCTGTACAGCCAGGCACACCAAATTTTCACAGGCACTCCAGAGACAGAGAACTGCCCGTGATTTTGGTTTTTGGCCTTTTGAGGGTTCATACCTTGGATGGGGATGGGAAATTATGGAATGCTCACTTGACTTCTGCCACAACACTTTATCAACATCTTCAGGGAAATCTTCCTATACAGAGTCTATATAAAGCCTATATACAGCCCCAGACTAGGGGGCACCCTTGAGAGGACCAACAGTCTCCACAGCACTATATCTCCATCTTCCACCCGACTGCCCTGCTGGCATGGCTCATGCCTATTTATGAGGTAAGCCTTGCCCCCTGTTAGCCCTTTACTGGATATAGGCTATTCCAAACAGCCCCTTCTAACCACCATCCACTAGCCCTAGAAGTGTTTACAACCTTTTAGACCAGGAGGAGGCATCAGAGGAGCTGTAAGGATGAGTCACCCAGCCCTGGCTCACTGAACCCTGACCCAGATTCACAGCTCAGGCTAAGCCCTGAGCCAAATTAGATTTTCCTATACTAACAAACCTATACTAACAAACCTAGCACACACTAGAGCAGTGGTTCTCATCTCCGGTACTCGGGACCCACCAACAGGCCAGGTTTGCAAAATAACTAAATTACATCACAGGTGATCTCATTTGCTGCTCAGTGATTGCAGTATTCTAGTCTGCATATCCCCAAGGTAATACTTAAAATCTGGCCTGTTAGTGGGTCCCGAGGGCAGGAGTTGAGAACCACTGCACTAGAGGATGCTACACTGGACAGCGATGTGCACTCTTTGGTCTCCCACACGACAAGAGGAAGCTGTATCGTGTACAGCCTGAGAAAATGCAGCTCTTTTTCTCCTCTCTGGAAAATGCATTCCAAAAGCTTTTGATTACAGTAGAGTCTCTATTCTGTGGACTACAGATCCCACAGTGCAAAGCTGCCTGAGTCAGTCTATTGAACTCTCCCTCCTCTCACTGATATGGCTGTTAACCAGTTCAGCACCGCAGGGCAGCAACTACAGAGAGCAGCCACAGCCAGTGTTCACTCTCCATTCTTAGCAAAGCGCATTGGTATACAATCCTTATTTTTACTTTGTAATTCTTCTCTTCTCAACAAACTTTCAGAACTTTCACTGTGGGCAGAGGTTGCTGCTTTCCATATCATTATCATTAATAAAATGATGTGCAACTGTAATATAAGACTCTTCCCCTAACCACTATCACTAGAGTTGCCATGGCAACACAGTTCCTTTCCTACTAAAGGCTAAATAAACTAGACATAAAGATATATTTATTAAAAGTTGCTGGAGTGCCCCTCCCAACCGACAGAGGCCACACAAAGGTGAAAATCCCCTTTAAATCCAATTTCAGCAATGGTTTTGCTCTAATAATACACACAATTATCTCTGCACCAAGGCAATTGCATTTTGTCAGTTCCTTTGAAACTGATGTGATGAAGTCTTAAGGTTACGATGACAGTTTATTACCGTACGCAAGGAACTTGTTTTATTCTCTTTTTTTTTATTTTCCTTTCAAGTGTAATTTATGAACAGAACAAAATATTTTGCCCTCGAACTAAATAATAATAGAGGACAATTTTCTCATTTGCAATAATCCATGTGCCAATCAAACGCAAGCACTAAAATGCTGCCAAAATAAGATGTTAGCATTTTATTTTACAATCGGGAAGCGTCTAAACGGTGAAATCAAGGTATTATGACAAAAAACTGTAACACTTCTATTAGCAGCCACTTGCTTTAAAATGTCATATCATAAGCCCTTATTAGGCGTGCATGGCATTTTCAAAGCAAATGGGCATCAGGTTTGATTGTTTTTCGCATATCTATGCTAAAAGGAGGCAAGAGTTGATGAATGTACTTTCTTAAAATGAATTAGGAAAAACTTTCATTTCTTGCCTTATGAAGTTCAGGGAAAGAAACTCTCAGTGGGGAATTTTATGAACTTTAAAAAGCTAAACAAAAGCTGAACAACAGCAGTATAATTCAAAATGTTACATGATTGTTGTTAAGGTTGGCAGGAAGGGTATGGTGGTACATTCACCAGCAAAGTGGACATTAGTACCTTACTACATTAAATATTATTATTATTATTATTATTATTATTATTATTATTATTATTATTATTATTATATGTGATTATTGAAAGATACCTATGAATAAATAGTATGTGTTAATATTATTATCATTAGCAGTAGTTGTAGTATTACGTTTATTTATCATTATTAATATTGTATTATTATTATTATTACTACTACTATTATTATTATTATTATTAGTAGTAGTATTCATATTATTTATATGTGATTTTAAAATATGTTTATGTATCATTATTATTAATAGTAGTAGTAGTATTTATCATTATTAAAATAGTTGTTTGTATGTACTATACGTATATATTATTATGTTTGTTTATACTATTATTATTAATATTATTATTATTATTATTATTATTATTATTATTATTATTATTATTATTATTATTATTCACCAGTAAAATGGACATTAGTATATCTATATATTAAATATTATTATTATTATTATTTTTTATGTACATATTAAAATATTCCTATGCATTAGTAGCAGCAGCAGCAATATTATAATTTTTATTATTAACATTGATTTATATATTTTTTCATTCGCAATAATCCATGTGCCAATCAAACACAAGCAAATGCTGGCAAAATAAGATGTTAGCATTTTATTTTACAATTGGGAAGCATCTAAATGGTGAAATCAAGATATTATGACAAGAAAATATTATTTTTTATGTAGATATTGAAATATTATTATGCATTAGCATCAGCAGCAGCAGTGGTAGTAGCAGCAGTAGCAGTATTATTATTTTCATTATTGATATTGTAGTATATTATTATTATTATTATTATTATTATTATTATTATTATTATTATTATTATGTATATGTGATTTTAAAATATGCTTATGTATCATTATTATTAATAGTAGTAGTATTTATCAATATTAAAATAGTTGTTTGTATGTACCCTATGTATGTATTATTTTTTTGCATTTGTATAATAATAAGAATAAGAATAATAAAAATAATAATAATAATTATTATTATTATTTACCAGCAGAGTGGCCATACCTTTTTATATTAAATATTATTTATGTAAATATAGAAATATGCTTATGCATTAGCAGCAGAAGTAGAAGACGTGGTAGTAGTAGTATTAGTAGTAACAGTAGCAGTATTATAATTTTCATTATTAATATTGTATTATTATTATTATTATTATTATTATTATTATTATTAGGTATATGTGATTATTAAAATATGCTTATGTATTATTATCATTAATAATAGTGGTAGTGATAGTAGTAGTAGTAGTAGTTGTTATAGTAGCAGTATTTATCATTATTAAATAGTTGTATATAATGTATGTATGTATGTATCATTATTTTTGTTATTATTATTGAATATAAAAATGTGTGTATATATAATTTGTTTTATCATGTGCTGTTTTGGTATTGTGTTTTAATAATAATAATAATAATAATAATATTAATATAAACACATGTTAAAATACTTTTTTTTTTTGATAGATTGGTGAAGGAAACTGTTGATTATTTATGGCTATCCGAGTTGTGTAAGACAGTTTCCCCTCATTTCCTGTCCGGCTGACAATTGTTTCACCAGACAGGAAGAGAGGGAAAATCTGCAACAGAGACATGGACAGAAATAAAAGTCTGACAGGGGTTCACATACTCCACTAAGAAAATCATTTTATTGCTGTCTCGTTTGCTGTTGGAGAGCAACCCTTGCTTCCTATCTGGTGAAACTGTTGAAGCAGGATAGGCATTGAGCAGTAAAAACCAGACAAGGAGTTTGAACCTTTTCCTCCAAAACTAAAAAATACAGTTTTAGGCAGACATACAGTACACCTTGCACACTTTGATACAAACAAAACCAAGGACATGTCCCAGCTCAACTTACTGAGCAGCCTGTGACCACTGAATTAAGCTGTCTAATAATATGTGCTAAAACAAGGGGTTTGGTCTTCACACATTTGCAAATTCAGAACATGCGGAAGCTACAGGCCGCAGAAAGGCTGGTTGGTAACTTATGCTGGGAAAATTCTTTGGTTTTGTTTGAAATATGTCACCATTCCAGTGCTCCTTGCTGAAAAGACCAGTTATAGGTGGGAACAGTGGCCACTTGTCTGTACCTTTAATATATTGGTCAGGCAACGTACTGACACCTTAACAAAACTAAAAATAAAATAGTTCATAAGGTCCCAAAACCATCAACAAACCAATAGATGTTGGAGATGGTACTTCCTTATAATATAGTTAAATCGTTCGGTCATTTTTTGACCGGGAGCTCCAGCAACTATTATAGTCATCAAAACAATCTATAAGTCGGAGTCCTGCCTAGACAGGAATTCGAACAGAAAAGTTGCAGTTGAGTATAAATTGCAACTTTTCTGTTGGAATTCCTGTCTAGGCAGGACTCCGACTTATAGCGTACTGACACCTTTGCTGCCATAATGCTATGTGCTAGGTGTTCAGTGTGCCGCTGTACCATTAAAAATGGGTGGGCTCACTGTCCCTCTGCCTATCCATTATAATGCATGTGCTTCCACTGTAGAGACTCTCAGAAGTTAGAGCTAGGACTACAGAAAATGGGGTGCCTTGATGGGGCTCTGTAGCTTATGCATATATTTGAAAATGTGTGCAGACTAAACCCCTGTTCTTAACGCATACTGTTAGACCAGTCAATTTGGTTGGTTGCTGGCTGGTCAGTAGGTTGCGCTTTGAAAGTTCTTTGGTTTTGTTTGACATACGTCACCCTTCCAGTGCTCCTTGCTGCAAAGACCAGTTATAGGTTGGGACAGTAGCCACTTGTTTGACACTTTAATACTGTGACTGTACTCACCGTCACTGGGAGTGAAAGACAGATAATTAATGGACACTGAGAATATAGCTTGGATTGCTACCAATGGGGTCTGCATTTACACTTATGCTAATGTGTATTGTACTTCAATGGCAGAGACAGGCTCTCCCTATTGCTTGTGTATTAAGATGTGATGTGGATTCTGTTAAGCCTGTCTGTCCCATTGTTAAATGTTAATGAACTCACATATTGTTTCTCTCCAGATGGCTAGATAATTTGTTCAGGTTTAATTATATTTCTGTATACAATTTCATCTGCATATGATAATGTAATCAGGCAACCCCTGACCTGTGTGTGGTAATCTGATCAGGAGGGGGAGGTCCATGCTGTATATAAATTCTGTGTGGCTGTTCAATAAAGGGATGATTCCAGTACAAGCTAAGTTGTCGGCTAGCTTTGTATGGGGGGCGACTGGAAAATCTGATATCTATATTCACGACTGTGAGGAAGCTGTATACTGACGGAAGTCCACAAGTACAGTGTGGGTTGCGGTTCCATTACAAATACAAATCTACAACTCACCTCTGTGGCTATAAGCATTGTGGAGAGATTCATCTTTCACAACAGAACTAGGAGAATCTTGGTAGCCTATAATGTAAACACACATTGTTCTATTTATTGAGAAAATACCATACATTTGCAAAATACAGCTGTAAAACATCATTGTATAGAGTTACTGAATTCTAACAGAACATAACATTTGCAATAAAGGGGAGGGAGGAAATTAAACAATTAAAAAATAAATGGAAATATATAAATGTGGCTATATACAGCGTGTTGCCTCTAATATTTCTTAGGGATCCTGTCCAGATAACAATAGTGAGTAAAGCATATCCTCTTTATACAAGTGGGTAATTATTATTTATACTAGAGATAATCATTGACAATAGCAATAAAAAAATAATAAACTAAAAATTGATTTGCTGATTTAGGATAAAGTAATCCTTATTCATCCATTTTATTTTTATTTTTTTTAATTTAAAGTCTGCAACGGCTTTTTGAGATTTGCACTGTATGCTACCAAAGCATAAATATCAGAAATCTCTTGCATTCCTTCTTTATTAGATGGACTATCCGGGGACTTCTAGCATCTAAATTAAATAATTTTGCAGTTTTAAGCCTCATAAATGTAATATTCTGCTTGTGAAAACAATAAACTGTGTGAGTCGATACAAAAATAGCATTTTTTTTTTCCAAAGAAGACAATGGGGGTTTCTAAGCTGTTAGAAAACTGACTGAAGCTGATTTCAGAGCCTTTGTTGTAAGACTTTGAGGACCTTTGAGGGTGAATCACTTCATGGTACATGCAGCTAGAGAGATCAATGAGGACTTGTTTCAAGGCTCTTTTACGGCTTGTAAAAAATAAGTAAAAATGTTGGAGCTCCTATAATAAGTGAAAAAAGACACAAACTATTGCAGCTCTGTTTTGTTGAATACATTTGTAGCACCCTCCTAGTTCAAAGAAAGCAGCTAGACGAATTCAGTTGGCTCCTCCGTAAACAGTGGGTGGAGCAAGGGTTGATTTCTTGGGGCTGTTCAGTGTCTCATGGGCTGCTGTTTTGCTACTTCCCCCAGAAGGTGGAGGAGGAGCCCATAAATATTTTGAGGACTGGCAGCAGAGTGCAGAGTAACAGCCTTCTGGAGGAGACTACTGTGCTTCAGGCTTTGTTCCTGGGGCAGACTGACACAGAGAGGAAGTCGTGGAGCACTTTTTGAAGACATTGATTTCATCTGTGTGCTTAGCTGTTTGCCTGAAGTTCAGCCTAAAATGACTGTAAAGCTTTACATTTTTTTTATCATAAAATAACAAACAAGTCATACTTACCGGCTCACTTTGAATGGGGGCACATGTGTGAGATCATTCCTGGGATGCCCTGTCTTTGTCTATTGACACAGACAGCTCACCTCCAACCTGCCCCCTCATCACAGGATTTGATTGACAGCAGCATGAGCTTAGCCCACTGCTATCAATCTGCCCAGTAAGAAGGGACAGAGCCGGTAGAGCACATTTCTCTCATGCACAGCACTGGAATGAGATCGAGCTCAGGTAAGTATAAGGAGGGTAAGAGGGAATTTTTTGCACAGAAGGTTTTTTACCATAATGCATAGAATTTTTGTTTACAATTTTATACTATTTAATTTTTTTAAATATTTATTGATTTCTTTTCTATCGGTCCTGTTGGTGGGCTTTGGTGAGATATCAGGGATCTAAAGAGACCCCTGCCATCTCCCCTTTGGGACAGAGAAAGGGACTGAGGACAGAGATTCCCCATTCCCTTTCTCAGCAGCCCCGGCATTGAAAATGAATGAACAGGAGACAGAGTCTCCTGTTTATTCATAAACTGAAGCAAACACAGTAAACACAGTGAACACAGTTTAGGAAGGAGTCGGTAAATTACATATTTACCAGCCCCTTCCTCCAATCTCCATTCTGCAAGATCCCTCCAGCAGCCGGTGGGAGAGGGGAGGAGGGAATCCGGCTGTGAGGGAGCGGAGGGGGTCACAGAGAGGGGCCGGAGGAAAAGGAGGACATGTAGAGGGGCGGAAGGAGGACACAGTGGCCAGAGGAGAAGGACATGGGGGCCAGAGGAGGACACGGAGGGCTACTGGAGAAGGAGGGCATGGGGTACAGTTGGGGATCATCATTGCAACAGTTTCTAGCACTGATATCCCTGTATGACTTTTCAGCTGACAGCCACAGAAGGGAGAGGAGGAGAAGTGGCTGTCAGCTGAAAAGTCATACAGGGAGATCAGTGCTAGTAACTGTCACACCGATCATCCTTGACTGTCAACCAGGAGATCATCCATGGGTGCAGGGTGGGTTATAGTGCCTCCCCCCCTTCCCTCTGGGCCCGTGTGCAGTGAACACCCTGCACACATGGATGATACGTCACTGCGTGGCTGTGAACTGTTAAACTGTAGAATGGTAAAGCTATTTCTGTGAAAATAAAGAATTTATAAAAATACAGAAGATTTGGTTGCACACATGCAAATATATGTGAAAGCCGCAGTGCTTACATCAAGGCTCCTCTGCCAGCATGACCTGGCTTAGAGTTACTAACTAACCTCCCAAAGCAGGTCTCTTGGATTTCGGCTTAATGTCTTAGTCATCTACATCTAAAACGACCCTCTACCCACGTTGACAATGCTGCTGGCCAATATGGAACGGGACTATGGGTGGACAGAAGGGACATATGACCTGGACTCAGTAGCACTGTGGAGAGGAGGCGCTGAGAGCCAATGCACTAACTGAATGACAGGAATGATGCACGACAGTGCAGGGATGTGATAGCTGCTGGTTGGAGGATTCTGCTCTCGCTTTCCTCAAGAAGCAGTGTAATGTGGGAGAGAGAAAAGGCAGGAAAGCGTTTTGCTGAGACCACAGAAACCTCCTTCTCAGCACAGGCACCTCTGGAGAGTTAGGGAAGGCTGTCCTTTTTGCCAGGGGCGTAGATACACTGCTGGTCAAAAGTGTACAGGGGTGGCACCAAGGGGGTGCATGGGTATGCTATAGCACCCTCGTAACACCTCTGCTCCATCTCACAGTGATGATTGTTTTTTTTTTTTTTTAAATGGCCGCTGTGATAATAGTTGGTTGCTAGGACCGCCCAATTACCTAGCAACCAAACAAGTGCTTTCACTGCCCCAGCAGTTCACACCATCCCAGCATTCAGAGAAGGAGGAAGGGGATTCCTCCTCCAGACCTGCTACCAGCGCTCTGCCTCCCAACTTTACTGTAGCTGTGGGCCTAACAGAGTGAACTCTTATGCAAGGCAGGTAAGAGAAGTCTAAAAACCCTGATTTCATGTTGGGGGCAGCTCTGGGGACCCTGATGTTAAGGGAAGGTCTCTGGGTACCCTGATCAAAGGGGGGAGCAGGAACTATGGGCACCCTGATGAAAGGCAGGTGACTCTGGGGGCCCTGATGTCAGGGGGAGACTCTGGGACCCCTGACATTAGGGGAGAGATTCTGGGGACCCTGAAATTAAGGGGGGAGACTCTGGGGATTCTGACATAAGGAGGGGCTCTAGGGACCCCGACGTAAGGGGGGGGCTGTAGGGACCTAATGAAGAGGGGAGCAGGGATTATGCGGACCCTAATGAAAGGAGGATGACTCTGAGGACCCTGAAGTTGGGAGGAACTCTGGGGACCCTGATATTGGGATGACTCTGGGGACCCTGACGTAAGGGAGGGACTCTGGGGAAACTGACATAAGAGGGGGAAGGGGGAACTCTGCCTCACCTACTACTGACTCCTGAACTCTGCATCACTTACTACTGACCCCTGAACTATAAATGACTTTCTACTGAACCCTGAACTTTGCCTCACTTACAACTGACTCCTGAACTCTGCACCATGTACTACTGACCCCTAAACTCTGCATCACTTACTACTGACTCCTGGACTCTGCATCACTTACTACTGATCTCTGAACTCTGCATCAATTACTTCTGACTCCTGAACTCTGCATCACTTACTATTGACTCCTGAACTCTGCATCACTTACTACTGACCCCTGAACTATACATCACTTACTACTGACCCCTGAACTCTGCCTCACTTACTACTGACCCCCTAAACTCTGCCTCACTTACTACTGACTCCTGAACTCTGCACCACTTACTTCTGACCCCTAAACTCTGAGTCACTTACTACTGATCCCTGAACTTTGCCTCATTTACTGCTGAAACCTGAACTCTACTCTACTGACCCTAAACTCTGGGTCACTTATTACTAACTCCTGAGCTCTGCATCACTTAATACTGAGCCCTGAACTCTGGGTCACTTACTACTGACCCCTGAACTCTGGGTCACTTACTACTGACCCCTGAACTCTGCATCACCTACTACTGATCCCAAACTCCGCCTCATTTACTGCTGACCCCTGAACTCAACCTCACTTACTACTAAGGATGATCGAACTTTTGAAAAGTTCGGTTCGACCAGAACACCCGAATTTTCCAAAAGTTCGGTTTGGATTTCAGAACCCCATTGTAATCAAAAAACACAATTTTGAAGCCCTAAAACCCAATAAATGCCCCTAAAAAGTGCCTAGGGTTCTGGGTCATGCCCCATTAACTATTAATCACACAAAAAAAGTTCTTAAAAATTGTCATTTTTGATAAAAAAAGCCAATTATTGAAAAAAAAAAAAAAAAAGAAAGATTTTTTTGATTTTTACTTTGGATTTAGTATCTGGGGGGTCTAAAAGGTGTGCATGTGAAGTTTCAGCTCTGTAGCATGTCCAGAACCATGAAAAAAAAAAAGATAATTTTTCAGTAGAACAGGGATGTGGGTCGGGACCCTCCTTTAACTTTAACACCTATATGATCTTTTTTTCTGGTTCTGGACATGCTACAGAGCTGAAACTTCACAGGTACACTTTTTAGACCCCCCAGACACAAAATAACACAAAAAAAGTTCTTAAAAATTGTCATTTTTGATAAAAAAGGCAAAACATCTGAACTTGTGTATAGTGGTGTATATACACACATCCATATATTTATATACACACCTAGACATATATAGGTGTGATAGTAGCAGAAATATATGCTTGCGCTAATGAAATCATTTACAGTAATATATTTCTGCTACTATCACACCTATATATGTCTAGGTGTGTATATAAATATATGTATGTGTGTATATATACCACTATACACAAGTTCAGATGTTTTGCCTGCCTCAAAAGAACCCCAAAAAATGCCAAAAAAAACACTAGCGTCAAAAAAAAATGCCCAGGTGTGTTTTTGCTGGCATTTTTTGGGGGTTTTTGGAGGCATGCAAAACATCAGAACTTGTGCACAGTACCACTATACACAAGTTCAGATGTTTCTCCTGACTGCAAAGAACCCAAAAAAATGCCTTCTATTAAACCGGCAAGGTGTTACAGGAGCGCAGCAAACTCCCTGTCAGAAAGTTTTCTAATACAAACGATCTTTTTTTTCTGGTTCTGGACATGCTACAGAGCTGAAACTTCACATGTACACTTTTTAGACCCCGCAGATACTAAATCCAAAAATCTCTCTTTTTTTTTTTTTTTTTATTCAATAATTGGCTTTTTTATCAAAAATGACAATTTTTAAGAACTTTTTTTTGTGTGATTTTGTGTCTGGGGGGTCTAAAAGGTGTACCTGTGAAGTTTCAGCTCTGTAGCATGTCCAGAACCAGAAAAAAAAGGATTGTTTGTATTAGAAAACTTTCTGACAGGGGGTTGGCTCCGCTCCTGTAACATCTTGCCGGTTTAATAGCAGGCATTTTTTTGGGATCTTTGCAGTCAGGAAAAACATCTGAACTTGTGTATAGTGGTACTGTGCACAAGTTCAGATGTTTTGCCTGCCTCCAAAACCCCCCAAAAAATGCCAGCAAAAACACACCTGGGCATTTTTTTTTTGACGCTAGCGTTTTTTTGGCATTTTTTTGGGGTTCTTTTGAGGCAGGCAAAACATCTGAACATGTGTATAGGGGGTATATATACTCATATATGTCTGAATATATACCCCTAGGCATATATAGGTGTGATAGTAGCAGAAATATATTACTGTAAATGATTTCATTAGCGCAAGCATTTATTTCTGCTACTATCACACCTATATATGTCTAGGGGTATATATTCAGACATATATGTCTATATATTCCCCCTATACACATGTTCAGATGTCATGTCTGACATCAAACATGTCCTCAAAAAAGCACTGGCAGTGGCAGCCCCTGCAGCATAAAAAATGCTTGGCTGGTGAGAAGCCATATGGGTGTGCCGAAGCTATTCAGAAAAATGATCTTTTCTCTATAGCGGTCACCCTGATATGGAAGGGTTTTGTCACCCTGCCATAGCAGTCACTGCCAGTTAACCCTACACTACACTACGGTCCCCTTACACTTAACACTTTCCCTACAGAAACTAAATTTTTGAAGCTAACTTAAGTGTAAAGGAGCACTCTAACTACACTAGATATCCCTTTCCTCACACTAAAAATAGCTAAATGACACTTTTAAAGTAAAATTAACAGAACTGCTTCCACTCTCTTCCATGTCCAGTATAACAATGCTAGGAATATGGCGGGGGCGATCTTATATACTGGGGGGCGTATTCACTAATGATTGGTCTAGGGACCCCCTAGTCACTCCAATCACATTCCTAGCATTCTCCTGCCCCCTCAATTGGCTTTTGCTAATGGTTCTGGTCCAATCACGGGCTTTTAAAGCCCATTTCCTGAAGCATTGCATTTTGGGCGGTTCTGGTTGCCGAATTCCGAACTTTTTGGGCAAAAAGTTCTAAATTTGGCCGAACCTCGAACACCCAATGTTCGGGCCGAACCGATGGTGGACCCGAACCGGTCGATCATCCCTACTTACTACTGACCCTTGAAATCTGCCCCCAAGGGGGGGCTTGGGGGAATTCTGCGGCACAGAAGGTTTTTCACTTTAATGCATAGAATGCATTAAGATGAAAAATGTTAAGGCTTTAGAACCACTTTAAACATATGTGTAAAACAGTGTTCTTCATTCATCTGCTAGTATCTTGTTTGAAGTGCCACCAGTGAATCCCCTACACCCTAAAGCATACAGCCTCTTACTGGAACAAAAGACCCCAAATTATAGGTGGTCTATAAAAATGTGCATGGACCTTGTGCACCTTTTGGAGCTGCATGGACCTTGTGACAATGGATCATCCATTACAGGGAGCCATAAGGCACCTCCACTGGAAACTCCACTATACACCTCTCTCCATCGTTTTACAAGAGAAAAATATATTTAAAAAAAAAAAATAATATATATATATATATATATATATATATATATATATATATATATATATATATATATATATATATATATATATATATATATATAGCCTCCAATGGTGTAATATTGCTAAGTTTATTGGCTTAAAAAGGCTGTAAATCGGTCCAGTAAATTGTGCATATCAGAACAAAAAAGGTTTGGCTCCGCCCCGACATACATGTCATCTGCACAGACAATCTCAAATACACTTGTATTTTTATGTTTCTAAATGTTGCTGGTATATTTTAATTTTTGTTAAGTTTTATATGAGTTTTGGCAGTTTTTTCTTCCCCTATATCTATGAGAGTCTCCAAGTTGGTGCATATACTCTATAGCAGTGTATAAACTAAGGGTAGGTTTGCCTGGGGGAGCCCGCTTCTCCTTAAAGGCACAGGGACACACTGGACACCCAGAAGGAGCACAATGGCAGCTGGAGGCATCCAATGTGTCCCCATACCAAATCCAGCGAACAAGCTATACAAAAAGATGGCAACCACCCCAATTTATAACTCACCTTTGCAGTCAGGTGCATATGCAGGGGCAATGCACAATACAGCACACTTACCAGCTATGCTTCTGCTGCTAAAAAACAAAACAAATTGACCCTGTCTTACAATTCACATTAAAAACAGAGGGTTTTGTTGCACACATTTGCAAATACAGGTGCATCGCATAAAATTAGAATATCATCAAAAAGTTAATTTATTTCAGTAATTCAATTCAAAAAGTGAAACTCATATATTTTATATAGATTCATTACACACAGAGTGATATAATTTTAGCATTTCTTTCTTTATTTTAATGATTATGACTTACAGCTAGTGACACCCCAAAATTCAGTATCTCAGAAAATTAGAATATTACATAAGACTAATAAAAAAAATGAATTTTTAATACAGAAATGTTGGCTTACTGAAAAGTATGTCCATGAACAGTATAGCAGCCCTCAAAAATTCCACTCGCCTGCTCACATTTTGCGAGTGGAATTATGAGGATGGCGAGTAAGGGCTGTGCTTTAGTCTCGTGTATGGGGAATGTACTAGTGCCTTTGCCTGCCCACCGCCGTTCACAGCGCAGCCTGCAATTACATTCTTCTTAAAAAAAGGGTGGACCCGGGTCGCAGAGCAGTGCGCCCTGAGCCCACCTATTGTGTGACAATAGCGAATGACTATTCACAATTGTCACAGGGATCCTCCTTCTGATCCTCCTACTGGCCAATCAGGAGGCGGGTGCAAGACCGTTTCCTGATTGGCTGAAAGGCAAACAATTGCAATTGGCCAAGAAGGAGAACTCGGGAAACACGGAGGACGCGCAGGATTGATGAGAAGCCGTCGCTGCATCAGGTAAGTGCACGCTGGTCTCTCTGCACGCTGTGGGCGCTCTGCATTGAAAGGGGGCACGATGTGGGCGCTCTGCATTGAAAGGGGGCACGCTGTGGGCGCTCTGCATTGAAAGGGGTAAAGCTGTGGGTGCTCTGCATTAAAAGGGGGCATGCTGTGGGTGCTCTGCAATGAAAGGGGGCACGCTATGGGCGCTCTGCATTGAAAGTGGCAGCCGAGCCGAGGCGCAGAGCATTGCTCCCCCCCGAGCCCGTCCATTGTGTGACAATAGCGAATGAAAATTCGCTATTGTCACACTGATCCTCCTCCTGGCCAATCAGGGAGTGGGTCCTCCCGCTTCCTGATTGGCCGAAAGGCAAACCCCATGCCATTGGCCGAGGAGGAGGCGCCACGGGAGGACTGAGGAGACGTGGGGAATCCAGGGACTGAACTGAAGAGAAGTGAGGTAAGTGCATGGACGGGTCTCGCGGGGGGAACGCTGGCGCTCTGCATTGAAAGGTGGCACGCTGGCATCTCTACATTGAAAGGGGGCAATGCTGTGGCACTCTGCATTTATTGGGGGCATTGCTGTGGCACTCTGCATTTATTGGGGGCAATGCTGTCATTGCTGTGGCACTCTGCATTTATTGGGGGCAATGCTGTGGCACTTTGCATTTATTCAGGGCATTGCTGTGGCACTCTGCATTTATTGGGGGCATTGCTGTGGCACTCTGCATTTATTGAGGGCATTGCTGTGGCACTCTGCATTTATTGGGGGCAATGCTGTGGCACTCTGCATTTATTGGGGGCATTGCTGTGGCACTCTGCATTGCTGTGGCACTCTGCATTTATTGGGGGGAATGCTGTGGCACTCTGCATTTATTGGGGGCAATGCTGTGGCACTCGGCATTTATTGGGGGCAATGCTGTGGCACTCTGCATTTATTGTTATGTTGTCATGTTATTTTTTTTTTGGGGGGGGGGGGGCGCCCAGGGAGCAATTTAATGTAGAACCACCACTGCATACTAGCACATTATGCCTTTACTTTGCAGGGTAAGAAGAGCAAAAAAAAATAAGTCCAGCGGTTTACAACTGCTTTAAGTCAATTAAAAATAATTAGTCAAGTACATCTAACATGATCCTCTGCCCTGTCTGACAATGCTGTTGTCAAAGGGTGTCTCCTTTGCTCTCCTCCATGTGGAGTGGCGGAGACTTCCTAGGAAAGGAAAAGTGTTAGTGGCCTGATCTCCAGGGTAAAAAGAATGGAAAGCAACTGAAAAGGAAAACCAATGGAGCCACCACATTTTGGAACTAATAAGCTGCAATATATTATATGTATGTTTTGGGGTTTAATACTGCTTTAAATGTCCTCGCCCTGGTGTGAACTGAACCCAGGCCACCAGGGACACTAGACTTTCATGGTAACCACTTATCTTTTCTAAATTATGAAAACTGATACTCAAACAAGCTACATCTAAATCCTTTGTGTTTTGAGAATTCTTTATAGAAAAAAAAAAACTGTCCAGAATAATAGAAGCCTTTCTTTGCTTTTGGCATCCTGTATTTTCCCCTCAACAGCACAAAACATCGTCCGTAATTTACATGTGAAGGAGAATCCATCATCGCCAACTACGGGAGCTAATCACGCTGTCAGTTCAGATGTTTGGTGTCCAGTACAAGCAAAGCAAGCTTGACATTCACTAAAACAACTGAGACGTACTGTTCAGAGCTCTAAAAATGCAATTCAATACACATCCAGTGAATGCCATCAGCTGTTGCCGTCACTTTGACATCTCCATTCTCTACACTTTTCTTCCTGAGGCGGCTCGCAGCGGGCCCTGTCAGGATGGTGCTAATTTGAAGAAGACCCATGAGCTGTGAACATGCAACAAACTTTTCCACTTTTCAAGCCATTTATCTTGTTTCATCTTTCTCTAATGTTGTGTGCAGGTCTTTAGCTAGTGTCCACAGTAATCCATTATTCTCCGCAAACAGCAGTGTGTTAGAAAGCTGCCAGGGATCTTTCATATATTTACCTAAAAGGCCATTAATGGTATATTTTTATTAAAGCGGACCTTAACAGGTCTGTGTGACTTTGTTCCTAACTTGTCACAATATACAGTAACCATATATTATTTTAATAACGCTCCACCATTATCTAAAATGATGATATCAGTTTGCTGCGGGCAGGAGTATCACACTCACCTGTTCCATGTTCCAGCACCGTTTTTTTCCCTCTGTGTGCAACCACTGGCCTTCTACTTCCACTGGCACCATAGCAAATCAAAGAGCTACATGGCATGTGGCTTGGAGTTCAAACAATGCATCCACACGCTAGCAGCCAGATCCCCTGTGTTCCCTGACAACTTCTCTTGTGAACTCCTTTGCCATCCAGGGTTATGTCAGTGACCCAAGAATTTCCATGCTGTTTGCTCTTTCAGTCTTTCCAGTGTACTCCAGCCTGTATCCATCTTCTGTGACCCCAGTGTACTCCAATCTGTATTCATCCCCTGTGACTCCAGTGTACTCCAGCCTGTATCCATCTTCTGTGACCGCAGTGTACTCCAATCTGTATTCATCCCCTGTGACCCTAGTGTACTCCAATCTGTATTCATCCCCTGTGACCCTAGTGTACTCCAATCTGTATTCATCTTCTGTGACCCCAGTGTACTCCAGCCTGTATCCATCTTCTGTGACCGCAGTGTACTCCAATCTGTATTCATCCCCTGTGACCCTAGTGTACTCCAATCTGTATTCATCCCCTGTGACCCTAGTGTACTCCAATCTGTATCCATCTTCTGTGACCCCAGTGTACTCCAGCCTGTATCCATCTTCTGTGACCCCAGTGTACTCCAATCTGTATTCATCCCCTGTGACCCCAGTGTACCCCACACTGTATCCATCCCCTGTGATCCCAGTGTACTCCAATCTATATTCATCCCCTGTGACCCTAGTGTACTCCAATCTGTATTCATCCCCTGTGACTCCAGTGTACTCCAATCTTTATCAATCTCCTTTGACCCCAGTGTACTCCAATCTGTATATATCTCCTGTGACCTCAGTGTACTCCAGTCTGTATCCATCTCCTGTGACCCCAGTTTACGCCAATCTGTATCCATCTCCTGTGATCCCAGTGTACTCCAATCTGTATCCATCTCCTGTGACCCCAGTGCATTGTACTCCAGTCTGTATCCATCTCCTGTGACCCCTAGTGTACTCAAGCCTGTATCCATCTCTTGTGACTCCAGTTTACTCCAGCCTGTATCCATCTCCTGTGACCCCAGTGTACTCCAGTCTGTATCCATCTCCTGTGATCAGAGTGTACTCCAGCCTGAATCCATCTCCTGTGATCACAGTGTACTCCAGCCTGTATCCATCTCCAGTGACCCCAGTGTACTGCAATCTGTATCCATCTCCAGTGACCCCAGTGTACTGCAATCTGTATCCATCTCCTGTGACCCCAGTGTACTCCAGTCTGTATCCATCTCCTGTGATCACAGTGTACTCCAGCCTGTATCCATCTCCTGTGACCCCAGTGTACTCCAATCTGTATCCATCTCCTGTGACCCCAGTGTATTCCAATCTGTATCCATCTCCTGTGACCCCAGTGTACTCCAGTCTGTATCCATCTCCTGTGATCACAGTGTACTCCAGCCTGTATCCATCTCCAGTGACCCCAGTGTACTGCAATCTGTATCCATCTCCTGTGACCCCAGTGTACTCCAGCCTGTATCTATCTCCTGTGATCCCAGTGTACTCTACTCCAGCCTGTATCCATCTCATTTGACCCCAGTTTACTCCAATCTGTATCCATCTCCTGTGACCCCAGTGTACTCCAGTCTGTATCTATCTCCTGTGACCCCCAGTGTACTCCAGTCTGTATCTATATCCTGTGACCCCGGTGTACTCCAGCCTGTATTCAGCTCCTGCGTCCTCAGTGTACTCCATCTTGTGTCCAGCTTCCGTGACCATGTGTACTCCAGCATATATCCTGCTCCAGCGACCCCATGCATGTCAACCTGTATCCTATTTCAGTGTGACGCAGTGCACCCCAACCTGTATCCTCCTCCAGTGACTCCATATATCCAGCTCTAGTGTTAAGACTCTTGTCCCTGTGTTTTGTAGAACTTCCCAACCTTGCCTGACATAGACTGTAACTTACTACTAACCAATGTTTCCAGGATCCCTTTGCTGTAGTGACTCTTTCTTGGATATCCATACTCAGTTTACAGTGGATGCTTTCTCGGGTGAGTTAGAAGCCCGCAACCTGGGACCCATCAGCAGCAAAATCTCATGCTCTGGGGAAGACCAGAAAGCCCCTTAGACCCTGCACCTTGGACCTTCTAAGAACCAAACATTTGAGCACACTAAGTCTTATTCCTTTCGTATCACCGGGTATTCTGCTTTTCAAAGACAGCACTGGTGCTTTGTCTCTACTCCATGGCCTATGACACCACCATTCTCAGTTGCTATAGTCAAACACTTGTAAGTCAACCTGCCTCTAGTGGGAAAGCACTCCTGTCCTTGACAAGGAAGAGGCATTTTCTACGTTTTTTGTAGACTTTGTAACTGCAGGTGGGAGGCTGTAGTGGGTCTGATTTGTGCCAGACATTTTTAAATACAGCCAATAACTACACAGGCACAAAGGTTTGCTTGATTTTGTCATCTCTGAATCAAGATTTGAGACCAGAAAATAACTACAATAACTACACAGGCACAAAGGTTTGCTTGATTTTGTCATCTCTGAATCAAGATTTGAGACCAGAAAATAGATGGTGACACTGGATAATGCCAGGACAAGATGGTGCCATCCTCTGGACAGAAAAACAGATTAAGGCATTGTAGTTAGGAGCACTGCGACTGGTAATACTGTAAATACCTGCAAGTGTAATTCCTACACATTACTTAGTATGCGTGTATTTAACAAAAAAAAAATATATATATATATATATATATATATATATATATATATATATATACATGATACTAGGTCCAATTTAATGTATAGCCAAAAGTTTTTTTTTTTTTTAATTTGGGATGAAGTAGAGAATGCCTAAACTCCTATCAGATTTTTGTTGCTGTTTCTGTGCCATGATGATCATTTTGCCTTCAGAAAGGGTCCCTGCGAGGGCCAAAAACCTTCTTTTGGTGGTAACTCTTCTCTGATGTCCTACTAAAAGACATAATTCTTGATGCATAAGAAGGTGTGCTGAAAAAAAATAATTACTTACATAATTAAATGATAAATCCAGCCAAACTTGATGTTTAGGGAAATGCCTGTATGGTGTAAGACTGACATCCTCTGGCCAGTGGAACCCCACCACAAACAATACACCCCACCCAGACTTTTCACCCTAATCATTAAAAAAAGAAAAAAAATGAAATGACCCAAAACCCACCTGAATCTGTGGTCACGTGATGAACCAGTTCCTGAGTCTTCGTACTTCTTATGGACTAAAGAGTGGAAAGGTCCTTCTTTGAGCACCTGTGTTGCTGTTGATGTGAACACTTGCCATTGGGTCCATCGTCAGGTCCTCATAAGGTTCAGAAGACGCTACTGATGGTCACTTTGCCTTCAGAAAGGGACCATGTGAGGATCAGAAGCATTTTTCTGGTGCTAAATCTTCTCTAACTATGCTTATTTTGCAGGGGTGCGGCAAGGTAGATAAAATGCTTTAGTCTAGCTAGGGGATCCCCACCAGAAACAATATGCCCCACCACGGTTCATCTCCCCAGTCATTAAAAAAAAATAGTTCAACCTGAATACGTGATGCACCAGGTCCCGAGTCTTCTTTCTTTTTTTTTGACTAAAGAGTGAAAACATTTCAATTGCCTAAAGCCCACCTGATCACGTGATGCACCAGGTCCTGAGTCTTGCCATTGGGCGACCATTGTGCGGATTGCCGGGTCCTCACAATATCTTGAAGACTACAGTGTTGGTCACTTTTGCTTTCAGAAAGGGGCCCTGTGAGGTCCTGAAACCTTTTTTTGGTGATAATCCTTTTTTGATGTCTAAATAAAAGACATAAATCTAGATGCATAAGAAGGTGTGCTGGGGAACATGGTTTTCATGGTCAAATGGTGGATACAGCCAACCTTCCTGTTCAGTTCAGCAATCATGAAGTTTAGGGCATTGCCTATAAGGTTTGAGATTGACTTAATCTTATTTAAGTAAAACATGCATATTTCACATGGATGCAGCAAGATAATTAAAAAGTTAAAGTCAGGCCAAGGGGCCCCACCACAAACAATACACCCCACCCTGGCTTATCACCCTAATCATTAAAAAAAGGAAAATAGCTTAAATGGCCTAAAGCCCACCTGAAGCAAGGGTCACATGATGCACCAAGTCCTGAAGCTTCGTCCTTCTTATGGACTAAGGAGTTGAAGGGTCCTTCTTTGAGTACCCAAAATGTTGTCTGGTGACATAGACACTTGCCATTGAGTCCTCAAAGTGTCCAGGGATGGTCAATTTGTCTTCAGAAAGGGACCCTGTAAAGTCCAGAAACCTATTTTGGTGATACCTCTTCTATGTTGTCCTTGATGCCTAACAAAGTGTGCAAGGAAAACATATTTACATGGGGAAATGATGGATGCAGCCAATCTTCCTGTTCAGTTCAGCACCCTTGAAATGTAGGGCATTCCCTGTATGCTGTAAGACTGATTTCATCTTATTCAAGTAAAAAAATAATTTTTTTGCATAAATGCGGCAAGGTAATTAATCAGTTGAAGTCTGGCCGGTGAAGCCACAAACAAGACACCCCACCCTGGCTTAACCCCAGAGCCATTAAAAAAAGAAAAAAAATTAAATGGCCCAAAACCCACCTGAATCCATGGTCACGTGATACACTAGTGGCGCTTTTCCACTGCATGGAACCGAACGGTTTGGCTTGCTTTTGTGCTTTTCCACTGCATGGTACCGCATGGTGTTGGAACAGTTCGGTACGGTACGGCGGCACTTTTCCACTACATGGAACCGAACGGTACGGCTCGCTTAAACAGTACCACCTCGGTTGTGGTTCCAAGAGGGCCGCACCGGTACCATATCCCACAATCCTTTGCATGCAGCCTTGACTGTTTGTCACTACTAGCCACTGATTGGTCAGAGAATCGTTGTTATCCCACCCACTTACTATTAGTGGAAAAGCAAACTGTACCGAACCGTTCCAACACCGTACCATGCGGTACAATGCAGTGGAAAACCAAACCGAGCCAAGCAGGGCCAAGTGGAGCTGAGCCGGTACTTGCAGTGGAAAAGTGCCATTGGTCTTATCTCTTCTTATGGACTACAAAGTAGGAGTGCCCACGTTGCTGCCTGATGATGTGGACACTTGCCAATGGGTCCATTGTCAGGCACTTACAAGGTCCTGAAGACTCCAGCGATGGAGTAATGCCCTTACAATAAGTAGTGGTGACAAGACTGCTTGGTGAAGGATCCAACCTAGGCAGGGGATCACTGGTCCTCATTCTCAGTAAAGTTGCCACGGAGAGTAAGGAACGTTAGAAGAAGCAAAGAGGTGTTTTTTTTTGTTGTCTTGTGATTGGGTAGAGATAGTGGTGGCTGGGAGGGATAGGTGATTTTTTCAACTTTGGAAGGAAGGCACAGAGTGAAGTCTGGGCACCTATTTTACTGCTTTCTTGGATTGTGGCTTTAGATACCACAGCCCAGCAACTAGCATATTCAGTATATGGTCTGCAAAACCAGCTGCTTGACAGATTTTCTTAACAAAAAAAAAATGCTGCATCAATCTGCTTTTAGTCTAACAAACTTTGGTAATAAACTCCAAATTTAAATCCAATTTTCTTCAGATCCTCCTTACAAATATTTTTGATAATGCATAATTGTCTTGGCTCTCGGAGGGTTTATTAAACGGTCGATGTGAAATAAAGGATGTCATATTGCTGACCTGTAAATCTTCAGCTAATAAGATTTTTTTTTTTTTCTTTTTTTCTTCTCCTTCTAAAAAATGAAACTTTTAATTAATAGTTCTAGTTTCACTGAAGATGAGGAGGCTTTATTAAAATCGCATTAATTTAAAGCAAGGTCGAAATCAACTCAGTTGAAATGAACATATTAATGAAATAAAAAATGATAAGAAAGAATAGAATGTCACCATCTAATCGTAGAACGTCACATTTTATATTAACTGTGCTGAAAATCTCCAGTGTATGGAAAATTGGATATTTATAATTTACATTTTTAATCCTTATGTAGCCAAGAGTGGACTAGTTGTTGCTTACAGTGTCTTTCATAGAAGCAGTGATCAACATTTAAAAGAGAAGTTCAGGATTAAAAAAAAAAAAAAAATGATACTCACTTGGGTGGATGAGGCATCGTTCCGATATTGCATCTGTCCCCCCGCCGGTTCTGAAGTGAGAACTGAGCGATCAAACACTACTGACCATTCAGTTCTCCATCTCTGCTCTAAGAGAGCTGTGACTGTCAGTCAGTGGCTCTCTGCAAAGGATCATTGCTGAATGGTCTTTCAATTTGAGTTCCTGCATTCCTGATCCTGAAATGTAGGCTTGACCTTGTTATTGACCTGACTTTCATCTGACCTTCTTCTCGATTATCCTTGTCTGGCAATGTTTTCTGCTCGATTTTGTTACTGATCTTGGCCTGAAAAACTGACTAAGATTTTACCCATCTAACTGCCTGCACCAGTGGTGGCTGGTGCTCCATCAGTTGGGGTGGCAGACAGACCTGCCCCCCCATATCACTCCAGCCTGCACCACCACATCTCTCCCCCCCATCAGTTTACTTACCTTGTTCCTCTGGAATGACAGGCATGGGCAGTGGCTTCCCCCTCAGGCTCCTTCATGTCCCTTCTCGGCGGTCGTGTCCTCCCCCCTTCTTGGACAATAGCATGTCTTCTCCTTTCAGCCAATCGGGAAACAGGTCTCAGGGAGGAGAATCAGTGTGGCAATAGCAAATATGTATTCGCTGTTGTCACACAACTGGGTGCTCTGCGCCCCGACGCCCACCCTTTTTTTGAAGCATATTAGAGCCTCTAAAAAAAAAGAAACCCCATTGGAATCTATGCATCCGGCACCCTGCATGTAGATTAGGGTGCCCGAAGGATGGACAGGGGGGCGGCGCCCCTGTGCACCCAATGGACGGGCCGCCACTGGCCTGCACATTGCTAATGCTGCTCTTTTCTGACCTTGATTCTACCTACAACTTGGTGCCTACACGCTGTACTTCTGCTCTTCTGCTACCAGTGCTCCCAAGGTCCAGTCTATGGTTTCAGCCCCCTGGCACTTGTGTCCTTCCATCACCCTTCCATGGACCCTGTCTTAATTTCCAGGAATAATGGGATAGGGATTGTGCTAGAGACCACCCCATCATCTCAATCATAACATTACCATACATGTTATATTATGACTGTACATTGTGATCGGCCAACAACCAAGGCTTTTTTTCAGTGGGAAGGCAGGGGAATGCAATTCCAGCACCTCCAGCGCTGACTGTATGCAAAGGCAAGAGGTACTGGGGTATGCTGAGGGTCTATTGATGCTGGCAGGATTCTAATCTTGTGAGGGGGTCAATTGTTGAAGGAGGGGGTCTATTGTTGCTGGCTGCTGGGGGGGTCTATTGATGCTGGCTGCTGGGAAATCTCTTGTTGTTGCTGTGAGTCTACTGTTGCAGGGTTGGATCTACTGTTACTGGGCTGGATCTATTGTTGCTTGGGTGATAGATTATAATGGGCGGTCGATTGTTGCTGGGGGGGGTAATGTTGGGTGGGGGATCTATTGGTGCTGGGGAGATCGATTTTTTTCAGGGTGGTTCTAGTGTTTCTGGGAGGATCTATTGTTGCTGGGGGTGGGTCTAGTGTTGCTGGGGGATATATTATTGCTGGGTTATCTATTATTGCAGGGATAGCTATGATTGCTGGGTGATCTATTGTTGCTGGGGGAATTATTTTTGCTGGGGGTATCTGTTATTACTCTGCGATCTATTGTTGCTGAGGGATATCTATTATTGTTGGGAAATCTCTTGTTGTTTCTGGGGGTCTATTGTTGCACGGGTGGATATATTGATGCTGTGGCGGCAGATTATAATGGGTGATCCATTGTTGCTGGGGGAAGGGGTATAATGTTGGGTGGGGGATCTATTGGTGCTGGGGGGATCTAGTGTTACTGGGAAGATTCTAGTGTTTCTGGGGGGGATCTAGTGTTACTAGGAGGCTCTATTGTTGCTGGGGTGGATATATTGATGCTGGGGTGGTAGATTGTAATGGGTGGACCATTGTTGCTGGGGGAGGGGATGTAATGTTGGGTGGGGGATCTATTGGTGCTAGGGGGATCTAGTGTTACTGGGGGGATCTAGTGTTGCTGGGGTTGTTCTAGTGTTGCTGGGGGATTTATTTTTGCAGGCGGTATCTGTTATTACTCTGGGATCTTTTGTTGCTGAGGGATACCTATTATTGTTGGTAAATCTTTATTTTGGTGGGATCTTTTGTTGCTAGGGGTGTCTATTGTTGCTGGCTG
Source organism: Pelophylax lessonae (assembly GCF_965119305.1). NCBI lineage: Eukaryota > Metazoa > Chordata > Amphibia > Anura > Ranidae > Pelophylax > Pelophylax lessonae. The sequence goes on along the minus strand of NC_138769.1, from coordinate 711,436,148 downwards.
CTGGGAAATCTCTTGTTGTTTCTGGGGGTCTATTGTTGCAGGGGTGGATATATTGATGCTGGGGTGGTAGATTGTAATGGGTGGTCCATTGTTGCTGGGGGAGGGGGTATAATGTTGGGTGGGGGATCTATTGGTACTGGGGGGATCTGGTGTTGCTGGGGTGATTCTAGTGTTTCTGGGGGGGGGATCTAGTGTTACTGGGAGGCTCTATTGTTGCTGGGGTGGTTCTAGCGTTGCTGGGGGCATCTAGTATTGCTGGGGTATCTATTGTTGCAGGGGGATCTATTGATTCTGGGGGTATCTGTGATTGCTGGTTGATCTATTGTTGCTGGGATATTTTGTGTTGCTAGGGAAACTTGCATTGCTGGGGGAACTTTTGTTGCTGGGGATATCTGTTATTGCTGGGGGATATTGTAAAGTGCTGCACAAACTGTTGGCACTGTATAAATACTGTATAATAATAATAATAATAATAATAATAATATTAATAATAATAATAATAATAATAATAAAAATAAAAATAATAATAATATATAATAGCATTATATTGTTGCTGGGGGTATCTGTTATTACTGGGGGATCTATTGTTGATGGGAGTGGTATCTATTGTTGCTGGGTGTATCTATGATTGCTGGAAAATCTATTATTGCTAGGGGGATCTATTGTTTCTGGAAGATCTAATGTTGCTGAGGTGATCAATTGTTGGTGTCTGCAGAGGATCTATTTTACTGCTTTTCTTGTTATCATTAACAATGCCATACAAATTGCTTAGGACCACAAAACATGCTTGGTTCTGTATTCTCTAAAAGGGGCGGTACTGGGAGTTGGGCAGGGGGTAGAATCAAGGGAAGGTGCTCAGAAGAGGGTATGGGGCGGAGGCAGGGCCGAGACAAGGGGTGGGCAGGAGGGACGGTTGTCCTGGGCGCATTGGTTTATTGCAGGGATGGGAGGGGGGGGGTGCCTTGACCCTAACCCTAAGGGAAGGGGGGGGCGCAGTTGGGCATCCTTGCCCTGGGCGCTGGGTGACCTTGTCCTGGCACTGGGCGGAGGCAACTCAAAAGGGGGGAGTTCCTTCACCTATTCTCTGAGAAAAGACAACTATGTAATGTAAAGAATAAACATTAATTGTATAGTTTAGATAGATACATTGTTTGGTAAATCTGAAGGACTTTGTATGGTCAGACTGTAATAAGTATGGTGAGATCAGGTGATTAGCAGACCTCACCAGCCCACTAATGCTGCTCAATGCCAGCTTTCATTAGGCACCAAGGAAGATGTAATGCTTCAGAGCCGTGATGGCTCCCCTTCATCAAGGCATCGCTGTCCATTATGATCAAAAAAGCAAGCAAAGCAAAAAAAGACGCTGCTGTCCCACATATCCAGAAGGACTGAGTTAACACAGTTCCATTGAGAGAAACAAGAGATTAATTCAAAGAAAAAAGAACGCTCACAAATTAAAAAACAATGGTTCCAAGCCTTGATCTATGCAACTCATGAGCTAGTACTGAGCAATACTTATGCCTTGGTGACAATTATTTTGTGAAAGCAATGGTTTTATTCTCCTGGCACAGTCATAGCAATATCATTATTCTAATTCAAATGGTCTCTTCAGACTTTGAAGGCCTCATGCATACTAAGCATTTGCTTAGCTCCCCTGAACCCCTTTTCTGGTGGCAGGAGAAAAGCTGCTTGAAAAAAAAAAAAAAATACTAAAGCCAAGTTTTTCTCTCTTGAACGAGCTGGTGATTGGCTTTTCCTTTCAGCCAATCGGGAAACAGGCCTCAGGACCTGCTTAACACTGCCTAACACTCTCCTGTGTGTTATGTAGTCCTGTGCCTAGCGCTGCCTATTGTGCAGGCATGTGCCCAGCGCTCTGTGTATTATGCAGTCCTGTACCCAGTGCTCTGTGTATTATGCAGTCCTGCACCCAGCGCTCTGTGTATTATGTAGTCCTGTACCCAGAGCTCTGTGTATTATGCAGTCCTGTCCCCAGCGCTCTGTGTATTATGTAGTCCTGTACCCAGCGCTCTGTGTATCATGCAGTCCTGTCCCCAGCGCTCTGTGTATCATGTAGTCCTGTCCCCAGTGCTCTGTGTATCATGTAGTCCTGTCCCCAGTTCTCTGTGTATCATGTAGTCCTATGCCCAGAGCTCTGTGTATTATGTAGTCCTGTCTCCAGCGCTCTGTGTATTATGTAGTCCTGTACCCAGTGCTCTGTGTATTATGCAGTCCTGCACCCAGCGCTCTGTGCATTATGTAGTCCTGTACCCAGAGCTCTGTGTATTATGCAGTCCTGTCCCCAGCGCTCTGTGTATTATGCAGTTCTGTCCCCATCGTTCTGTGTATTATGTAGTCCTATGCCCAGCGCACTTTGTATTATGCAGTCCTGTGCCCAGAGCTCTGTGTATTATGTAGTCCTATGCCCAGCGCACTTTGTATTATGCAGTCCTGTCCCCAGCGCTCTGTGTATTATGCAGTCCTGTGCTCAGTGCTCTGTGTATTATGCAGTCCTGTGCCCAGCCCTCTGTGTATTATGCAGTCCTGTGCTCAGTGCTCTGTGTATTATGCAGTCCTGTGCCCAGCCCTCTGTGTATTATGCAGTCCTGTGCTCAGTGCTCTGTGTATTATGCAGTCCTGTGTTCAGTGCTCTGTGTATTATGCAGTCCTGTGCCCAGCCCTCTGTGTATTATGCAGTCCTGTGCTCAGTGCTCTGTGTATTATGCAGTCCTGTGCCCAGCCCTCTGTGTATTATGCAGTCCTGTGCTCAGTGCTCTGTGTATTATGCAGTCCTGTGCTCAGTGCTCTGTGTATTATGCCGTCCTGTGCTCAGTGCTCTGTGTATTATGCAGTCCTGTGCCCAGCGCTCTGTGTATTATGCAGTCCTGTGCTCAGTGCTCTGTGTATTATGCAGTCCTGTGCTCAGTGCTCTGTGTATTATGCAGTCCTGTGCCAAGCCATCTGTGTATTATGCAGTCCTGTACACAGCGGTCGGTGTATTATGCAGTCCTGTGCTCAGTGCTCTGTGTATTATGCAGTCCTGTGCTCAGTGCTCTGTGTATTATGCAGTCCTGTGCTCAGTGCTCTGTGTATTATGCAGTCCTGTGCCTAGCGCTCTGTGTATTATGCAGTCCTGTACTCAGCGATCTGTGTATTATGCAGTCCTGTGCCAAGCGCTCTGTGTATTATGCAGTCCTGTACACAGCGGTCGGTGTATTATGCAGTCCTGTGCTCAGTGCTCTGTGTATTATGCAGTCCTGTGCTCAGTGCTCTGTGTATTATGCAGTCCTGTGCTCTGTGTATTATGCAGTCCTGTGCTCAGTGCTCTGTGTATTATGCAGTCCTGTGCTCAGTGCTCTGTGTATTATGCAGTCCTGTGCCTAGCGCTCTGTGTATTATGCAGTCCTGTGCCCAGCGCTCTGTGTATTATGCAGTCCTGTGCCTAGCGCTCTGTGTATTATGCAGTCCTGTGCCCAGCGCTCTGTGTATTATGCAGTCCTGTGCCCAGCGCTCTGTGTATTATGCAGTCCTGTGCCCAGCGCTCTGTGTATTATGCAGTCCTGTGCCTAGCGCTCTGTGTATTATGCAGTCCTGTGCCCAGCGCTCTGTGTATTATGCAGTCCTGTGCCTAGCGCTCTGTGTATTATGCAGTCCTGTGCCCAGCGCTCTGTGTATTATGCAGTCCTGTGCCATTTGCCAATAAAAAAAAAATACGTCCCCGGATTTCATTTTAAAAATCTGGTCACCTTAAAATAGACTGTGCAATAAACAATGTGCAATAGGCAAAATCAAACAATAGTGAATGTTCAAATGGCAAAGTGTCAGTAGATAAGTGAAACTCCTGTTGCCTAGAACGGTGTATAATGTGAATTACATAAAAAAAGCCTTCATCCCAGGCGATGCCTTCTGAGAGGAAACGTGTTGGATTGGAGTTAGCAAAGTGACGTCAACTATCGAAGACCGCACTGCAGGCGGCCGTGCAAGATTTTATCCCATATCGCTCAAATTCATTGTCCTTAATGTAAGTGCAATTAATGCACTATGAGCGTCTTCCATTATCTTTTACGACTTGATGAGATTAACGAAATTAACCACTTAAGGACCAGGCCTATTTCTGACACTTCTTGTTTACAAGTTAAAATCAGTATTTTTTGCTAGAAAATTACTTAGAACTCCCAAACATTATATATATATATATATATATATATATATATATATATATCAATAAATAAATAAATAATCAATTTATGCGACGCAACATTCTTTTTCACATTGTAGAAAAATATTGGGCAAACGTATTTTTTTAATTTAAAAAAAGTGTATTTTCTCTCAAAAAAAATGCCACCGCGCAACTACGGTGTGACATAAAGTATTGCATATATATATATATATATATATATATATATATATTTTTTTTTTTTTTTTTAGCAGAGAACGTAGAGAATAAAATGGGGATTGTTGCAATACTCTATGTCACACCGTAGTTGCGCTGCAGTATTACAAATGCAATTTTTTGGGAAAAAATACACTTTTTTTGAATTAAAAAATAAGTTTGCCCAATTTTTTTTCTACAATGTGAAAAAGAATTTCACGTCACATAAATTGATACCTAACATGTCATGCTTCAAAATTGTGCACGCTTGTTGAATGGCGTCAAGCTTTGGTACTTAAAAATTTCCATAGGCGACGATTTAAAAAATTCGACATATTACCGGTTTACAGATACAGAGAAGGTCCAGGGCTAGAATTATTGCTTTCGCTCTAGCAATCACGGCAATACCTTACATGTGTGGTTTGAACACTGTTTACATATGTGGGCGCAAGCTTCTGTGCGCAAGCTCGGAGGGATGCATTACATTTTTGTTTCTTATTTATTTTACCTTTTATTTTTTTATTTTTTTACACTGTCCCTTAAAAAAAAAAAAAGTGTGATAATTTTTATTCCTATTACAAGGAATGTAAACATCCTCAGATCTCACATTTACACTGCAAGAAAAAAAATGGGCCCTCTAAGGCCGTTGGGAGGAAGCGACATATGACCATAGAGTCAAGTGGCCATAGAGTCAAGTGGGGGCCATCTTGCCCTCACTCGACTTCCTGCCTAGGACCTGAAAGGACCGGATCATTTTCTCCACTACCGATGGCTCCGGGAAGCAGCGCGAGGGGGGGGGGGGCGGTGCACCTCTTCCACCACCCATAAAAGTGATCCCGCGGCAAATCCGCTGCTGGGACTACTTTTATAGTAAAGCGGACCACCTGCTGTTTAAAAAAAAAAAAAAGACTTTAATATCACTTTAAGCTTTGACAAAAAAAAAAAAAACCTGGAAGCTGATTGGTTTCAGTGCAGAGTTGCACCAGATTTTGCACTCTCCAGTTTTAGTAAATCAACCCCTATATGTATTTTATTAAGACCATCAAAGTGAATGACATTGATTATCTGCTTACAATGGAATCTGAAAGTCTGTGGGATATATAAGGCAGCAGGTAAACATGTTGTCCCTGAAGCTGATGTGTTGAAAGCTGAAAAAATTGGCAATGCAGTTTTTTGTGTATAGCCGCAGACTCCCCTGAGGAGTTCTCTATAGGTGGAGAACAGGAGCTGAAGCCATCCTTTACCCATCTTATTCACATTTTATGCAACGGGGAGTCGGTTTCTGTGAGAAGGCGGTCACCATTTTGTTGAAGTCTACTAGAGCCTGACAAGCCTGTTCTGTGTCTTACCCCAGTCTATTCACATGCTTATCCGACTGACACAGGTTTGAGGGGCATTCGGGCAGTACTATTTTCATTGTTTTGAGCTATGCTGTAAACAAAGGCCACATGTGATGCTGAGCCCCTTTAGTTGAATTAACTGAACTGCAATGAATGGAAGGGGTGGACCGGGGACAGTCAGAGAGGGCTAGAGGATGCTGGACATCCTCCAGCATGGAAATGAAATGGGTGCCATCTGACTTGCTGCAGCTTCCAATGCACATCAGGGATGATTTACTAAAGGCAAATAGACTTTGCACTTTACAAAGTGCAGTTGCTTCAGAGCTTAGTAAATAAAGTGTAGCACTCTGTGATGTGTTCTAGAAGTGAGCGTAGGAAAACCATACTCTGAATCACATTTAAGCTGGTGAGTCTTAACTGGGTCAGGGTTTTTTTAGAGTTCAGGGCTGGGTGACTCATGACTGCTTGGTCTAGAAGGTTGGAGAATCTTCTGGAAATAGAGGGTGGGGGTTAGGAGGAGCTGCCATGCATATTCATGAGGCCTCAGCCAATCCCCAGTAATGGGCTGGCAGAGGGCAGAGAATACCTAATAAATAGACATGGGCCATGCCAGTAGGGGCAGTCGGGCGGAAGATGGAGATGCAGTGTTGAGGGGGCTGTCAATGGTCCTTGAGGCGAACCTCCTAGTCTGGGGGGGGGGGCATCCTGCCTCAGGCTGGGGCTCAGGTGCTGGAAGGATCATGTCAAAACATATGGGAGGAAGTCTTTCCTGGAGGCATGGGAGCAAGAGGGAGGACAAAGTGACTGGGCACCGGTCCTCAGGAAGGATGTTCTGGAACTGGAGAGAGTCCAGAAAAGGGCAACAAAAATAATTAGGGGAATGGGGGCCATCAGCTATGAGGAAAGATTGCATTGAACTTATTCTCTCTGGAGAAGAGACGCTTCAGAGGGGAAAACCATACTCTAACTCACATTTAAGCTGGTGAGTCTTAACTGTGTCAGGGTTTTTTAGAGCTTAGGGCTGGGTGACTCATCATGACAGCTCTCTGATGCCTCCACTTGGCCTAGAAGGTTGGAGAATCTTCTGAAACTAGAAGTTGGGGGTTGGGAGATGCTGCCATGCATATTTTTTTAGGTCTCAGCCAATCCCCAGTAATGGGCTGGCAGGGGGCAGAGAATAACTCATAAACTAGACATAAACAATGCCAGCAGGGGCAGTCGGGTGGAAGATGGAGATGCAGAGTTGAGGAGGCTATCGGTGGCCCCTGAGGTGAACCCTCCAGTCTGGAAAGGGTGTCCTGCCTCAGACCGGGACTCGGGTGCTGAAAGAATCCTGCGAAAACACAAGGGAGACAGTTTTTTTCTGGGGGCACAGGAGCAAGAGAGAGGACAAAGTGAGTAGTCAACACTGTGGGGACTAACAAAGGGAGGGGACTGCCACGTGTAGCCAGTCTCCCTTGAAAACAGTGTGCTTGAGTCTTCAGCCTTTCCCTAGAGCTCTCCTGAGAGTCAGTTGGGTGGGCTGGTAAAGAGTCAGCAAGGTGGGCTGGCGAAGAATCAGTTGAGTGGACTGGTGTGTAGAGACAGCCAGGGGGGCTGATGAAAGGGGCAACTGCAGCCAGGTGGGTTGGCAGTGCCCGAAGAGGTGATGCTGGGCTTAGTGGCCACAGAGGAAGCTGTTTTACTACATCTGTGCTACACAAAAGGGGCTACGAGTTCCTGCATTTACTGGGTTATTGCTAATCTGACTGGGAGCCAGATCAATCAGAGTGATTCGGCTGGAGTAAGCAAGTGAATGTGCAGGAGGAAAGTGAAGAAGACTGTATATAGGTGTATATAGAAAGATGTCCCTGAAGTTTTTTTGAAGTCAAGTGGGCATCCCATAATCTCCCATCCCTATCCAAGTGTAGCACCCTCCTAGGAAGGTGCTAGTTAGAGAGTATAGTTTGAACTCTGTCTGCTTACCAGAAGAGCTGCAGGCAAATCTATATTGTTCTCTGCCTATCAGAGAGCAGAATCTGTTAGTGAGGTCTGTTCGCTGTGCTCAGAGTGCAACTCTTTCTGTCTAGACAGTGTTCGACACTGGTCCAATAGGGAGGCATGTTGGACAGTGGGAGGAAACCTGACAAATGGGTGCATGGGTTTTTGATACAGTCCTGATAATTGGCAGAGGGAAAGTCACATTGGTGCATGCTGGGATACTGTATAAAAGCCAGGAGCACATGTGCTCGAGGTCTTTCGTTGGGGAGCGGAGTCCCGGAGGGAGGGGGCGGCTGCCTCCTCCTCTGTGGCGGTGCCGTGTAGGCCTCAGGGGGGTCATCCTGAGGGCCTGGAGGGTAGCAATGAGTAGCTGAATCCAGAGGTCCAGGGAAGCTGACTGAGAGGGGAGACACTGAAGGATCTTTTTCTGCAGTACATTGAGTACAGAAACTTGTGTCATGGGGCCTGACCTGAGGGGGGCCACCCCTGCTCCTAGGATAGTCAGTGGACAGGTGTCAGCTAAAAGGGGATGCTATTGAGAGTGTCCTGAAGATAAGATATTGTTCACCAAGTCGTCTTGTCAGAGAGTAAAGAGAGCAAGAGACTTAACCCCATCTATACTTGAGGCCGTGTGGATTAGCAGCCTGGCTGTTCCTAAGTACTAAAGAAGTTCTGAAGATAGAAGACCTCATCTATGTGAATAGTTCCGTTGGAGTATTCCACTATTCCCTTCTCCTATCCCAATTAAAAAATAAACAACAAAAAACCAACACCCCTAGACTGTTATCCCAAGCAATGGGAGGGGATGCCTCCACTCCCCTGTTATCCCAAGCAATGGGAGGGGATGCCCCCCCCCCCTGGTTATCCCAAACAACGGGAGGGGATCCCCCCTCCCCCGTTATCCCAAGCAACGGGAGGGGATGCCCCGCTCCTGCCCCCTCCTGCCTCTCTGCCCGGGTCTCCTGCCTCTCTGCCCTGGGAGACCCGAGCGACCAGCTGGCACTTCCTCCCCATGGCCAGAGACTCAAACAAAGCAGGAATTGGCTTTGATCGGGTCACCAATGTAGTAACTCAGAAGCAACGTCACAACTCCACTTCCAGTTTACTCAGCAGCCAACGGCGCCAATTTGAAAAAATCTAAAGTATTTAAAAAAGCCAATTTTGGCATTTTGAATACTTTGAAGTGCAGAGGAGGGGTTTGGGGTCTTATGGACCCCAGATCTCTCCAAAAAAAGAACCTGTCACTGTTTACTGTCACAATGGAGCTTTACATTCCTTGTGACAGCAATAAAAGTGATCAGATTTTTTTTTTTTTTTTTTTTTTTTAGGGACAGTAGAAAAAAAATGTAAAATAAAATAAATAAGAAAAAAAAAATGTTTAAGCGCCCTAGTCTCCGCATGCTCACGCACCAAAGAAAACGCATACATAAGTTGCGCCCGCAAATGTAAACAGTGTTCAAATTACACATGTGTGGTATCGCCGCAATCGTTAGAGTGAAAGTAATAAATCTAGCAAAAGACCTCTGTAACTCTAAACTGGTAACCATTACAATTTTTTAAAGCGTCACCTATGGAGATTTTTAAATACCGTAGTTCAGCCGTCATTAAATGGCGGCCCGCGGTCCAGGAGCGGCCCACATGATGCTTCCGCCCGGACCCGTCAGGCTGCCACTGTATGTAGTCATTGGTTTGCTGGGACCGCGGGTGTCCCAGCAACCAGTGACATCCCGTGTGTGCGCCCGCCCCCTGCTTCAGTAGACATCCCGTGTGTGCGCCCGCCCCTGCTTCATTCTTCGGGTGTCCCAGCAACCAGTGACATACCGTGTGTGCGCCCGCCCCCTGCTTCATTCTTCGGCTCCCTCCCAGTCGGCCGCAAATTGGGGCGTGACCTCACGTGCGCGCCCTGCCCCCCTGCTCCTAACTGCGGCTTCTGACTCACACTCAGCCCAGCCGCGAGCTGGGGCGTGACATCACATGCACGCCACGCCCCGCCTCCCTGATGTTCACGGCTCCTGGCTCTGACATTTTCTGCTCCCAAAGGTATGTGGGGCACATTTTTTGTAGGGGGTTGCTTATTTTTATAAAATGCAGACTGATGGGCATATTTTGTTAAGGGCACACAGATGGGCACATTTGTTCCCATTAGAGTGCCCCCTAACATAAAATGTGCCCATCAGCGTGCGCCTTATTTTATGTTGTTAAGGGTCATGCTGATGGGCAAATTTTATGTTAAGTTGCACTCTAATGGGCATATTTTATGTTAAGGGGCACTCTAATGGGCATATTTAATGTTAAAACCAACGCTGATGGACATGTTTTTGTTTTGCCCATCAGCGTGCCCCTTAACATAAAATGTGCCCATCAGAGTGCCCCTTAACATAAAATGTGCCCATCAGAGGGTCTCCTAACATAACATTATTTTATGTTAAGGGTCACGCTGATGGGCACATTTTATGCTAAGGGTCACCCTGATGGGCATAATTAATGCTAAGTGTTATGCTGATGGGAACATTTTATGCTAAGGGTCACGCTAATGGGCACATTTTATGTTAAGAGCCACTCTAATGGGCATATTTAATGTTAAGAGCAACGCTGATGGACACGTTTTGTTTTGCCCATCAGCATGCCCCTTAACATAAAATGTTCCCATCAGAGTGCCCCCTAACATAAAATATGCCCATCAGAATGCCCCCTAACATAAAATGTGCCTATCATCGTTCCCCTTATTTTATGTTAAGGATCACGCTGATGGGCATATTTTATGTTAAGGGTCACGCTGATGGGCATATTTTATGTTAGGGGGCACGCTGATGGGCAAATTTTATGCTAAGGGTCACGCTGATGGACACATTTTATGTTAGGGGGCACTCTGATGGGCAGATTTTATGTTAGGGGGAACTCTGATGGGAACATTTTATGTTAGGGGGCACTCTGATGGGCAAATTTTATGGTAAGGGTCACGGTGATGGGCACATTTTATGTTAGGGGGCAATCTGATGGGCACATTTTACACATTTTATGTTAGGGGTCACTCTGATGGGCACATTTTATGTTAAGGGTCACTCTAATGGGCATATTTTATGTTAAGATTGACACGTTTTGTTTTGCCCATCAGCATGCCCCCTAACAAAATGTGCCCATCAGAGTGCCCCCAAACATAAAATCTGCCCATCAGAGTGCCCCCTAACATAAAATCTGCCCATCAACGTGCCCCCTAACATAAAATGTGCCCATCAAGCGTGCCCCTTATTTTATGTTAAGGGTCACGCTGATGGACACATTTTATGTTAAGGGGCACTCTAATGGGCATATTTTATGTTAAGAGCAACGCTGATGGACACGTTTTGTTTTGCCCATCTTTCTGAGTCATAGCACAGACTTCAGATTCGGACCTCGGCCCAAAGAAAATTTTAGCGTCCGGACCTCCTTGAATTTTAATTCATTAACCCTGCCGAAGTTTGTCGTCATTCCATGAGCGTGTGCAATTGTAAAGCGTAACATGTTATGTATCTATTTACATCATCTTTCACATTATACAAAAAAGTTGGGCTAACTTTACAGTTTAGTTTTTTTAATTCATTGAAATTAATTTTTTCCAAACAAATTGCGTTTGAAAGACCGCTGCGCAAATACAGCGTGACATAAAATGTTGCAACAACCTCTAAACTGGTAACCGTTAAAAATTTTTAAAACATCGCCTATGGAGATTTTTAAGTACCGTACTTTGTCGCCATTCCACAAGCGTGTGCAATTGTAAAGCGTAACATATTATGTACTGTATCTATTTACTCAGCGTGACATCATCTTTCACAATATACAAAACAATTGGGCTAACTTTACTCTTTATTTATTTATTTTTTAATTCATTGAAATATATTTTTTCCAAACAAATTGCGATTGAAAGACTGCTGCGCAAATACAGTGTGACATAAAATGTTGCAACAACCGCTATTTTATTCTCTAGGGTCTCTGCTAAATATATATATATATATATATATATATATATATATATATATTTATCTATTATATATATAGATAAATCTATTATGTATGTATATATATATATATATATATATATAGATAAATCTATTATGTATGTATATATATATATATATATATATATATATATATATATATATAATTAATGTTTGGGGGTTCTAAGTAAATTTCTAGCAAAAAATACTGATTTTAACTTGTAAGCAGCAAATGTCAGAAAGAAGCCTGATCTTTAGGTGGTTAAATATAAAGAGTAAACTGCGTAAATAAAAGAAGTCCCCCCCTAATGTTTAAATCTAAATGGTTGCAATTGACTAATCGTATCTGTGTGTCTTTATGGTAAAAGGAAAATGCTGCTTATGTGTCCATCAAACCCGACACATCCAATTAAGATAGAAGTTTTCTCCGGTTTTAGTTTAGGTACATGATAGCTCTTGTTCATATTATCTATTATCAGTGAAATACACGTGTGTGTGTGTGGAGATTTGACATAAATGTTTCCCAGGCAACCACCGTTATTAGGAATCTGATGTGACAGTTTGACAGCTTAAAAAAAAAAAAAAAAAAAAGTTATTTTTCTTTCTTCTTCTTTTTTACCTCCTGTCTGCCCACTGTCAATTTTAGAGACTTCTTTTTTTTCTAATCCATAATTAAAATTATGGATCAGGCACTTAAATGTCATTTAGTCTGTAAAAAAAAGAGAGTTTTATAACAAGGATGAACCAGAGAAATGAGGTAATATAGCAATGAATAGCCTGCAATATGATCCCAATTATGTATAAGTTTTTTTTTTCTTTAAATCGGGAAAGATGTGTCATGATGGTTTGGAATTTGCAACAAATTTCTGACTCACACAATGTTACATAGTTAGTGAGGTTGAAAAAAGACATCAGTCCATCCAGTTCAACCTATGATGTGAGTGTGTGTGTGTTTGCTGTTAACCGTATATTGTATACCCCTGTGTTGTGGTCATTAACCACTTTAAGACTGGAAGGATTTGCCCCCTTAATGACCAGGCCCTATTTTGTGATTCGGCACTGCGTTATTTTAATGGACAATTGCACGGTCGTGCGACGCTGTACCCAAATAAAATTGACGTCCTTTTTTCCCCACAAATAGAGCTTTCTTTTGGTGGCATTTGATCACATCTGCGGTTTATATTTTTTGCACTATAAACAAAAACAGAGTGACGATTTTGAAAAAAAAAAAAACAATATTTTCCACATTTTGCTATATGACATTCTCAAAAAAAAAGAAAATTAAAAATCAAATTTTTTTAACATTTTAGGCCAATTTGTATTCTGCTACATATTTCTGGTAAATAAAATTGCAATAAGCGCATTTTACTAACTACGGGAAAGATTTGTCATCTTTATTATTATTTTTTTTTTACTAGTAATGGCGGCGATCTGCACGTTTTTTGCAGGACTGCGACATTGCAGCAGACAGATCGGACCCCTAACTGACATTTTTGAAACTTGGGGGTACCAGTGACATTACTACAGCAATCAGTGCTACAAATATGCCCTGTTACTGTAATAATGACAATGGCAGGGAAGGGGTTAACACAGTGGGTGATCAATGAGTTAAATGCGAGCCTAGGGGAGTGTTTCTAACTGTGGGGGGGGGCGTGGCTTGTGAAATGACCATAGAGACCTGTGTTCATATATAGAAAGATCACATGAGCTCTGTGATCATTCCAGGGAGAAGAACGGTCAGCTGTGTCGCTCGATCGCGAGTGTTAGGTGGCAATCGGAGCCACCTGACCCCTGCATCGGCTTCCCTGCTGCCGAGTGGGGGCGGGAGCGCGCAGCTGGTGGTGCGTGCTCACCCCCTAGCTTCCCGCGCGCGACCGACATAGGTCTATGTCGTTTTTTTTTAAACTATTGACGCTCCCTGCTGATACCACTGCTTGTGAAAGAGAATGCCATATAACAGTAAAGAACCCTTTACGCAGGTTAAACCACTTCTCTTCTAATTTAACCACTTAAGCCCCGGAAGATTTTACCCCCTTCCTGACCAGGGTTTTTTTTGCGATTTTTTACTGCGTGAATTTAACGGACAATTGCGCGGTCGTACGACGCGGTACCTAAACAAATTTGACATCCTTTTTTTTCCCCACAAACAGAGCTTTCTTTTGGTGGTATTTGATCACCTGTGCGATTTTTACTTTTTGCGCTATAAACAAAAAGAGAGCGTAAATTTTGCAAAAATAACAATATTTTTCACATTTTTTTATATGAAATTCCCCCCCCAAAAAATGTAAAAAACCTAAATTTAACATTTTTGGCCAATTTGTTTTTTGCTACATATGTTTGGTAGAAAAAATTGCAAAAAGCGTATTTTGATTGGTTTGCGCAAAAGTTATTGCGTTTACTAACTAAGGGAAAGATTTTTGTCATTTTTGGTGTTTTTTTTTTAACGCGTAATGATGGCGGTCTGCGATTTTTTTGTGGTACTGCGACATTGCGGCGGACAGATCGGACCCTTGACTGACATTTTTGACACTTTTGGGGTTACCAGTGACATTACTGCAGTAATCAGTGCTATACATATGCACTGTTACTGTAAAAATGACACTGGCAGGGAAGGGGTTAACTTTATTGGAGAGGGAGGGGTTAAGTGTGTCCCTAGGGGCGTGCTTTTTACTTTGATTGGCTGTGGCTACTAGTGTAGGAACAGTGATCAACGGTCCTACATAGTAGAACCGTATGATCACTGTTTCTACACAGGGGAGAATGACAGGCGCCTTGTTTACATTAGCCGCCTGACTTTCTCCCTCTGCACCGACGATCGGCGAGTGACCGGCGGACATTGGGTCCGCCGGTCACACGCACTGACTTCCCTGTGAACGAGCCGCGGCGGGCGCGCGCTCGCCCGCTATTGGCTCACAAGGAAGTGACAGGCAAGTGACGTAGATCTACGTCACTCTGCCTGGCCGGGGCTGACCGCCGCAGTAAATAGTCGTGCGGCGGTCGGCAACCGGTTAAGTGAATGGCGGTGTGCCTTTTTAAATTCCCTCTCGCTAAATAGTGTGTCCCCTATTTTAGGGTCGCCAGTGCAGTATTTGCACATTGATATCATATCCCCTCTCAAGATTCTCCTCTCCAGAGAGAATAAGTTCAATGCTTGTAGTCTTTCCTCATAGCCGATGTCCTCCAGTCCCTTTATTAGCTTTGTTGCCCTTCTCTGGACTCTCTCCAGTTCCATCACATCCTTTCTGAACACCTGTGCCCAGAACTGGATGGCATACTCCAGATGCAGCTGGACCAGAGTCTTGTAGAGTGGGAGAATTATTGTTTTATCTCCGGAGTGAATCCCCTTTTTTATACATGGCCAATATTCTGTTGGATTTGCTTGTAGCAGCTTGGCATTGCATGCCATTGCTAAGCTTGTCGTCTACTAGGACCCCCCAAGTCCTTTTCCATCCTTGATTCCCCCAGAGGTTCACCCCCTAGTGAGTAACTTGCGTTCATATTTCTGGCACCCAAATGTATTACCTTACATTTTCCAACATTAAACCTCATTTGCCATGTAGATGCCCACCCCGGTATTTTGTTCCGGTCTTCTTGTAAGGTGTCCACATCCTGCGTAGAAGTTATTGCCCTGCTTAGCTATATATCATGCGCAAATACTGAGATTGAGCTGTTTCTCCCATCCTCTAGATCGTTAATGAATAAATTAAACAGGATTGGTACCAGGACAGATCCTTGGGGGGACCCCCCTGTGACGGTACTCACTGCTTGTACTCACCGTCACTGGGAGTAAAAATACAGATACTTAATGGTTTGGATTGCTTCAAGTTGGACAGTAATATTTGTCTGCAATATCTCTCAAATATGAGGATTTAATCCCACTTTACACTGTAAGACCTATAGCCTGTTGCCATGAAATCTGACTCCTAAATAATCATAGCAATACGTAGATGTGTATTCCATGTACTTCAATGTAGGAGATGGACAGACTGCCATTGGCAGTCTTGTCCTATTGTCTGTTTTGAGGTGGGATGTGGATTGTGTTAAGTCTGACTGTCCCATTTTTAAATGTTAATGAGCCCACATTGTTCTGTCCAGATAATTAGTTCAGGTTAATTCTCTTTCTGCATACAATTTAATCTGCATAGGATAATGTATACAGGTAACCCCTGTGTGGTATTTTGATCAGGAGGGGGATGTGCTTATGTGTGTATAAATTGAGGGAAACTGTTCAATAAAGAAGAAGGTTCCAAAATGTGTACAAGCTAATTTGTTGGCTAGCTTTGTATGGGAGCGGCTAGGATTTGATATCTATGTCCACGACTGGGAGAAAGCCATATACAGACGGAAGTCCACAAGTACAGTGTGGGTCAGAGTTCCGTTACACCCCCTTTCCACACCAGACCATTCCGAGTACTCCCCATTTATCACCACCCTTTGGACTCCCCCCTGAAGCCAGTTTTCAATCCAGGTTCTCAACCTATGGTCCATACCTACAAACCTTAGTTTGTACAGTAAACATTTATGGGGAACTGTATTAAATGCCTTTATAAATCTGGATAGACCACATCCACAGAACTTCCTTTATCTAGATGGCAGCTCACTTCTTCATAGAAGGTTAATAGATTGGTCTGGCAAGAACGATTTTTCATGAATCCAATGAAGATTATTAAAGAGAAATGTCTGCACACTGTGCTCAGATTGCATGAATTGTGACTTACTGTTTGTATTTCTATTATACACTATATTGTAAAAAGTATTGGGACGCCTGCCTTTACACACACACAAACTTTAATGGCATTATAGTTTTTGTCCATAGGGTTCAATAGTGAGTTGGTCCACCCTTTGCAGTTATAACAGCCTAAACTCTTCAGGGAAGGCTGTTCACAAGGTTTAGGAGTGTGTCTATGGGAATGTTTGACCATTCTTCCAGAATCGTATTTCTGAGGCCAGGCACTGATGTTGGATAAGAAGGCCTGGCTCACAGTCTCCGCTCTAATTCATCCCAAAGATGATCAGGTTGAGGTCAGGCCAGTCAAGTTTCTCCACCCCAAATTCGCTCATCCATGTCTTTATGGACTTTGCTTTGTGCACTGGTCCGAATCATTCGGCATAGGGTGTAAAAAAAAGAAAAATACTAATCCCCTCCTCAGGGTAGTACAGTGTTACAGTGGTAACACTGCATTGCTCTGATCACTGTATATTAAAAAAAAAAAAAAAGAAATATAAAAAAAAATTAAAAGACATATTATTATTTTTTTTTACATACTGCCACTAGTCAGTGTCCCTTATCACTGCCACACCAGTCATATGATGATGCTGTACTGCACTTGTGAAAGTATGTAAAAAAAAAAAACAGCAAAAACATTTTTTTTTTATTTCTTTTTTATTTTCCAAAAAATTGTGACAAAAAAATGACAACTTCAAAATACTTGCCGTGCATTTTACTAAATACCTTGGACTGTCTACTTTCCAAAAAGGGGTAATTTGGGGGATATTTTGTACTCCTCTGGTAGATGGATCAGGATTTATCGATTTTCAGATATATACCATAGTTTGTAGTACAAACAAAATAATATACGTTGATTTGGGTTATTTTCACCAAAGAAATGCAGCAGTATATGTTTTGTCCTACATTTATAACGAACGAAAGAAAGAAAGATTATGAAGAATGAATATTTATTTGCAAAATTGTATAACAATAACAAAGAAAAACGTATTTATTATTTTGTTTAATTTTCAGTCTTTTTTTGTTTATTGTCAAAAAGTAAAAAACAAATGTGATTAAATACCACCAAAATAAAGGTCTATTTGTGTGAAACAAAAATGATAAAAATGTCATATGGGTACAGTGTTGTATGACTGCGCAATTCTTATTCAAATGTAATAGCGCTGAAAGCTGAAAATTGGCCTGGGCAGCAAGGGAGTAAAAGTGTCCGGTATTGAAGCGGTTAAAGGCTCTATAGAGAAAATACTGTATGAATGTATAAATGTATACAACTTAAAATATATAAACTTTCATAGACATCAGGTTCACATTGTAGATTGTAGTTTGTTGTTGTCTCTGGTACTTTCAAAAAAGGACACTGTCAGGTCCCAGATCTTAACCTAGGACTGCTGCAGTGTCTGGCAGTAGCCCATCATGTTGAGCCACCTGAGATGCTGGACAGCTCCCTGCCTGATCCCTTGGACAATCTTTTCTATCTTGTTTCTGGTGAAATCTAAACTCCTTGCTTCTCCCATGCCTTTGCACTACCTGTTTGCCAGATTATTGTGCTCTTCTCCAGCCAATACCTTGCTCCTTGTGCTCCTTCTGCTATTTGTATCTTCATTGCACTCATTACTGACCTTTGGCTTGTTACTCGACTACACTTCCACATGATTCCCAACCTGCAACTACTTGTTACCGACCTTTGGCTTGTTTACTGACTACACTTCTGCTTGATCCCTACCTGCTACATCTGCTACTGCACCCTGGATCACTCACCTCCTGGTGGGGGGATCTGATTCCTGAAGACCAGGACCTGGCATTGGCATGCAGAGAAATCCATCCCCAACATCAAGAGCTCTGGTGAAGCCTGGTTAGTGCTTAGACCTCATGCCTCAGATGAGCACACATTTTTAAAGATCAAACAGAAATTCCCAACGAACTTCTTACCAGCCAGCCTGCAACAAACCATATTTACCTTGTCTAACAGAATACATTTAAAACAAGGGGTTTCATTTGCACACATTTGCAAATATATGTGTACTCCAGTGTACTGCAGTCCTAACTATATCATTTTGAGAGTCTCCTAAATTGGAGCACTTACATAAAAATTGATAGATTAAGGGCAGGTATACCTGGAGGGAGCGCACCCCTCCTTAAAGGTACAGGGAGGCACTGGACACCCAGCAATAGCACAATGACAGGGAAGGTATCCATTGCAATCCCTCACCAATTCCCCAACAGTATAAACAAATGGCAACCACCCCAACCTAAAACTAGCCTTTGGAGCAAGGAGAAAATGGAAGGGGCGATGCATGCCAAAAAACAAGCAAAAATTCCCAGCTCTCTTACCCGCTAGCCTGCAAAAAAACAAACTGACCTTGTCTAACAGTTCACGTTTCAAACAAGGTCGCGAGCCCCCATCACCTTATGGTTTCAGAGCGAGCCTTTCCACTGCTATAGCTACTGGCCTCCAAGACTGACCCCTGACCATGGCAGACAAACAGTAAATGTAAAGCTTTGGGGGGATAGCTCTTATCAAACTTCATTATAGGTATTTCAACTGAATCCTACCAGCAGTCAAATCTTATTCACGGCTCCAGCCCTGAGTAAACAAGAAGCATTTTGACTCCAACAAAACATGCTGGCTTATCTTGATACTCTTTGGATCTCCAAACTACGGACCTCCAGCTGTTGCGAAACTACACATCCCATGATGCATTGTAAAACTCTGACATTAACAGTGATGAATGGGCATGATGGGAATTGTAGTTCCTGATCAACTGGAGGGCCATAGTTTGGAGACTCCTGCTCTATATCATTAAAAATGTTGACTAAAACTCTTAAAGTGTCACAAATGTTGTACTGGATGCTCTTCATCATTCCCCCCAAAGCTTTACATCCACTCTTCTGGAAAGGCTTTCCACACGATCTTGGCGTGTTGTCTGTGGGATATTTTGCCCATTCAGCCAAAAGAGCATTTGTGAGGTCAGGTACTGATGTTTACTGATATTAAATGAGAGGACCTGGCTTACAATTGCCATTCAAATTAATTCTATAGGTGTTCAGTAGAGTTGAGGTCAGAGGTCGGTGCAGATCACTTGAGTTCTTCCACATTAAACTCATCAGTGCTGTATTTTGGCATAGGCCAGTAAGGTGGGAGGTAGGGGCATCACACACACCTACCCACAGACAGGGTGCACAGGACAGACAGGGAGGCAGGGCTAGGAGGTCTCCTACCCCCTCTCCCACCACCCCCTTTCCCTCCCTCTCTCTCCCACCCCCTTTTTTTCACCCCCTCCCTTACCCACCCCCTCTCTCCCCCCCTTACCCACCCCCCCTCTCTCTCTCTCTCTCCCTCCCCCTCTCTCTCTCTCACCCCCCCCCCATTTCTCTCTCTCTCTCACTCCCCCTCTCTCTCACCCCCTCTCTCTCTCTCTCTCACCCCTCCCCCCTCTCGTGAGATCGCAGAGGCTCTTGCTGGGACTTTTAGTCCTTCAATTTTGGAGGGAGTCACATCCATTAAACAGGAAGGGGTGGGGCAAATTTTCATAGGAGAGGGAGGGGTGTCCAATTTTAGTCTTGCCTAGGGCAGCACAAAACCAAAATACACCACTGAAACTCCTCATCATGTCTTTATGGACCTGAGTTTGTGTATATAGGCTCAGGTATCAGAGTCAGTCACGTCACAGGGGGCTGGTGTCACCAGGTGACGTCGCCAAGTGGCCCCGCCCTTATCTATATAAGAACTGTCAAAGAGCAAGTCAGGCATTCGGCGGTTTGCCTTAGTTGACGGTGGGGCATTTTTTTGGGGGGTTTCAGAGGTGATGGGGGCATTGTGATTGACGATGGATCTACATCGGGGGACATTGTTTTGTTATTTTTTTTTTTTTAATAAATGTACCCTGTACTCATTCACATGGGGGAGCAGGATCTAGGGGCCCCCTTGTACTGTCCAGATCATAAAAAAAGACTACAATTAAAACTAATGCAGCCATCACATATAAAATATCTGGCTATGAATCATAGCTTAAGCAGCATTTTGGCAGTTTTTTGGCTATACCCATTTTAATTTTACTCCAGTTATTTTAATATAGTTGATATTCCACCTAATAACTTTGCTCACAATTGTCATTCTGGCAGATGTAGAAACCTGTAAAGCGATTTGCTAAAATTTAATTAACAGGGAGCAAATTAACCCAGAACGGAGTCGGCCAACTTGGCACAGCGAGGGAATGGGCAATGCTCACTTATTCCTGAAACGGCTTTAGGTTATTACAGTTGAGAAGATGGGCAAGGAGCAAGTCGTCCGGTCCAAATCGGAGTATTCACAAGGCAGTCACTCAGACAGGTTAAATCAGAATTCCAAGATTAAAGCGTGAAACGAAATGACAGGAGGTGACAAGATGGATAATCTCATAAATTAAAAGCCTTCAACGCTGCAACAAATGTACCTGTGGGTTGGAATGGAAATAAGACTTGGCCGCGTATATCTCGAGACTCGCAAATTGACTTGCGCGCTGTATAAACCTCATTCATGGATAAAATAATGATGCTGAAATAACGCAATCTAATGTAGAATTATGTCGCGCTCTTCATTACTATGACAAACAAACTGGAAATGTACTTCTGCAAGCCTGTGCGGAAAAGGCTAAGAGATTAATTATGTAGTAGAGGCTGTAAATGAAAATGTTAATATTTGTTTTATGCTAAGAATGAATACTCATTTCACAGTAGGCAGGAACATACAAGTATGGCTGAAAAGGTTGTGTTTTTCTTTTTTTAGAAAACTATAACTTTCTAAAGTAGGAGTTTGGGCACTAATATTAAAAATATATATCCTTACTTAATTTTTCAATTCAGAAGATGTTCCAAAAATCTCACCCCTGTCTTGCCCCAATCTAGCCACTTCTGTCTACAATAGATCCCTGTCATCTGCCCTGGACCAGCTCCTCCCTCTCACTTGACACAGAATCAGGCCTTGACCCCTACAACCCTGGCAAACAGATGACATCAGAAGTCTCAAAAACTTAGCTGCGCTCTTAAATGTCTTTGGCTTAAGACTGTAAGTCTCAAAAAGAAGTCAACCAATATAAATCTGCCCTCCAAAAATACAGTAACTGCCTCCTCAACCCTGCACTGCTGTCAGGACACTTTGTCTTTGGAGGGGGAGCCCATAACTGCAGGAATGCCTGTCCGCCTCCACAGGAACAGGCACATACAGGACAGTCGAGTCTGACTCCTGTCCATGTGTGCGTTCACCGGACCCAGCTGCCGAAATGGAAGCTGTCATTACCCTGGCACTGCTGTACCAATAAATATCGCCTTATCAATAATTTTTATTTTTATTCTCGTGGGTGATTGTATAGGCCCCAGTGCACTGTATTGCCCCGGGGCCTATAATGCTCTTAAGATGGCACTGCACCATTCACTTCAAAAAAAAGATTGATACATTTTGTGATGAAATCTCCACTCTACAGATATCCCCCCACCCCCATGTCCACAGGTACAATCAACATAATTCAACCCTGCTACTATAGACGAGGTTGCTAAACTTTTTTCTAATGCCCACCTAACCACCTGTCCCCTGAACTCTGTTCCCTCTCAAATACTGCAGTCAGCCTCCGACTCTATCCTACACTCTCTAACTCACATATTCAGACTCTCCCTCTCTTCTGGCATCTTCCCAAACTCTCTAAAATCCCTATCCCCCTCCCCCCATACTTAAAAAGCCTTCCTTGGACCCCACCAATCTTAACAACCTATGCCCCATCGCTTTGCTCCCCTTTCCCCTTTTCCTCCAAACTCCTTGAACGCCTGGTCTACAACTGACTGAGTAATCACCTCATTAAGTGAGTGACCACCTTTTTGATCCCCTCCAGTCTGGATTTCACCCTCAACACTCCACAGAAACCGCTCTCCTAAAACTCACAAACGATTTGCTAACAGAAAAAAACCAAAGGACGCTATTCTGTACTGCTACTTCTACTACTTGGACCTTTCGGCTGCCTTTGATACAGTTGACCACCCCCTCCTCCTCAAAAAACGTTACTTCTTTGGTCTCTGTGACTTTGCTCTTCGTTGGCTCTCATCCTACCTATCCCACAGCACCGTTGGGGTCCCCCAAGGTTCTGTTCTTGGATATCTCCTATTCTCAATCTCCATATTCTTCCTGGGTCAGTTGATGGCCTCCCATGGCTTTCATTTTAATTTCTACGCTGACGACACAAAATCTATCTCTATACCCTTCAGTTCACATCAGTCTCCTCATGCATCACTAATTTATTGACCGACATATCAGTCTGGATGTCACACCACCTCATCAAATTCAACCTGTCAAAAACAGAGCTCATAGTATTTCCTCCGCCACGTACCTCCTCCACTCCTCTGTCAAGATCAATGGCACAACAATCAACTAATCCCCTCATGCCAGGGTGCTAGGTGTAGTCCTGGACTCCCAACTCTCCTTTTCGGTCCCACATCCAATCACTTTCCAAGGCTTGCCATCACAACCACTGCAACATCTCTAAAATACGCCCCTTCCTAATCAATGACACCACAAAGCTCTTAATCTTCTCCCTGGGTATCTCTAGCCTTGACTACTGCAACTCCCTCCTCATTTACTCCACCTCTACATAGGCTATCCCCTATTTAGTCCATCATGAATGCGGCTGCCAGACTCATCCACTTTACAAACCACTCAGTTTATGCTACCACTCTCTGCCAATCCCTCTATTGGCTGCCACTCACCCAAGGAATTAAATTCGAAATACTAACAATAACTTACAAAGCCATCCAGAACTTGGCCCCTAACTACATCACTAACCTTGTCTCAAAGAACCAACTGAACCATTCTCTTCATTCCTCCCAAGGCCTCCAGTTCTCTAGTTCCCTTGTCACCTCCTCCCTTGCTCGCCTCCAGGACTTCTCCTATACTTTGGAATTCCCTACCCCTTTATTCCGACTAGATTGCAACAGGTCAACTACTAGTTGAAATGGAACTTTCAACATGGATTCATGGAAGACTGGCCTACCTCTACCTCGGAGTTGTTGAAAGGTTCTCGGTAGAATTGATCTACAAATTCGGAGAGCGTTCGATTCAAAACAAATTGCAAGAATACATTTGTTGCGAGCCAAAACTGAATTTCAGGCAGTTTCAATTTCCAAAAGGTTTTCGTGCAATGGAGAACAAAGAAATCTTTAAAGGTTGTTGCTGCCTTATATCTGTATCTTGTAATTGTTGGTCACATTCAACTAGACTTGTTCTGTAATGTTAAAGTAACTTCTCCAAACCCCTTTCTTCGGTTCTAATAGGAAGATATTCCAGTATTTATTTCCACCAAGAAGACCCAGACACCTTAATCTTATCACCATGTAATGTGTGAAGGCAAATGTTGATTGTCCGTGAATAGGGTGAGGGATATTAAAATTGTGGAACCACGATGTAGTTCCCTCGATTTACAATTTGCATTGTCAGCCATGAAAAACAAAAGGATAACACCTATGCAGACCTCCTGACACCAAGAATGGGATTATAGTATGTAAGTAGAGCATGGTGGTTCCACAACAGTCACACCTCCCATCCTGTTCTATAACAATCAGCATCTGGCTTTACACAATCCATGGTGATGAGAAAAGTTCTAAAGTCAAAAAGTTTTTTTTACCCTAATGTTTTCCCACAGGAGACTTTGAGAGCAGCGGGGTACATAGTCTCTCCCTGCTGTTAGTCAAACACCTGTGAGGAGTGAAAGGGATCGGGGCGTACTGGCGTTGTGTGTGTCTATAGACGCACACAGCCTGGATCAGGAGCTCGCCCACACAAATAGCTTTATAGCTATTTGCTTGGTCCTACCCTGAAATTCTTGACCTCATCCAACAGTGTTAATTAATTATTAAGGAGAGGTATATAGTGGTGTAGCATGGTGTCAAGTCTACTGTAAGTATAAGGAATTAAAGTATAACTAAAGGCAACACTTTTTTTTTTAGTTTTAGGACAGATCAGGGAAGGTTTAGAACTCCTTTGAGGCTGTTATTACTGTCTGTGCTCCTGTTAGGTAGATCTACCCTCTCTATTTGTACCAATAAACCAAAAATTCCCACATTGTTGGAAATATTTCAATGGGGACAATAGATGTGGTGACCCAGGAGACAACCAGGTATTCTCTCACTTGTAGGGATTTACTCCCACTTTTTATTACCGTTATTGGACAGGAAATAAAGAAAAATCTCCCCAATGGGACACAGATGGCAAAAACCAACCTAACATAACCCTTCATTACTTTTTTCAAAATGAAAAAAAAAAAGTTTTGTCTTTTATTCTACGTTATGTTCTCTGTCCCCTTCGTACAGTATTGATGAATTTTCTCTTTGGGTTTGATAATAGATGGTATTCATATAATACCGTACATGTAGTGACTTTGGTTGTAACATTTGAGGTATAATTGAATACACCTATATTCACCTTCTTGTCAGGTATGACTTATTTCTGTACTTTTTGTAACAGCATTATAACATAGATAGTCTAACATAGGAGAGAGGTCAATGTAAGTGAACTTAACCAAGCCTTCTATACTTTTTGAAATTGATGTGGGCATCCCCTGTGTTGGTAGATAAGCTTCTCTCTTTTTTGTAAAGAGTTAATGGCGATTTTCTATTGTCTTTGCATGGGAGGTATCAGAGATATCCATTTTAGTTAGCTATTAATTTTTATTTTTAACAGGGAAAAAACTCATGCTTACTACCAAAAAACTTTTGGCTCGTATATTTGTGGTACAAATACGTGTCGTTTTTGTGACAGGCATTCCAAACAGCACAGAACTGTTGTTACATGTGGAACTGGGAAAGAATTCTCAGTTAGGGAATGTATTAATTGTGGCACGAGCAATATTATCTATGCTGTGGAATGTATTTCTTGTCGCAAACAATATGTGGGATGTACATCTAGACCCTGGAGGACCAGAATAAGTGAACATCTCCATGGAGCCTCATACAGCAAAGATAAGAATTTGTCTAATGTATCTAAACATTTTAATTATGCACACCATGGAAATATGACTTTCTTTCAAGGACTAGGAAGGGTTGGTTTGTCCTCCCGAGGGGGTGATATCAACCGTAAGATCCTATCCAGGGAGGTATGGTGGATATTTAAAGTCCAAACAAGGATGCCTTTGGGAATGAATCATCGTTATGTTGTGGATCTTTTCCTTAAGTGAATTACTACATGACCTGTGTTTGTGTAAGTTTTATGTATTTTAATGTACTATATATTTTGTTCCATTATGGCTGTCATCTGTTTTAACTAAAACACATTGAAGACTACTTCCCTCCTACAATCTTGTAACAGCTGTTGAACCTTTTTGGTCAGCACAGCACTTGGTTTATTTACTAATTGATTGGTGTGTGTGTTGAGTCTCCCATTAGGTGTGTGTATATATATATATATATATATTGTGAGGGATTAGCTAGGTGGCGGGCGTGGATGACCCCTTGGGGGGGTTCGTTACACAAGGAGATAGCCGAGAAGTGGTTGCAAACAACAGTTTGGTTTATTCATGCAATTTTCTTCACCAGACTGCAAGTGTCAAAAACATCCAAAATAAAATAAAAGACAAAATAAATCCTTGCCACTGTGGGCGGCTACCTTCTCACACACAGGAACCTATCTAGGGAAGTCTGTCCCCAACCTACTGTTGGGCCGACTTGGCTGATCATACAGCAGACTCTCAATAGTCCGTGTTTTATCTCTTCACACAACAAATGTCCATTGAACATGTCCCTTTTCTCTTCACATTGAACATGTCCCTTTTCTCTTCACATTAAACATGTCCCTTTTCTCTTCTTATTGAACATGTCCCTTTTCTCTTCACACAGCACATGTTCATTGGACTTTCCTTTCACATAGAAAACATCCATTGTTTTTTCTCTTCACACTCTTCACATAGAAATAGTTCATTTTCTCACCTTGAGAAGTCTTCACCCTTTTTACCCTCCTCAGCGCACATCGCTTCAGGAGGTCTTCCCCATGCTCACACAGCTTCAGGGGGCATCCCTTCTCCCAAGCCCACACAGCGTCGGGAGGCACACATCTGACTGTCCTCCTCTCCCCAGCTGCTAAAATTGTGGTGGATGTGGGTGCCTCAAACCCAGGTAAGGGGACTTTAAGGGCAAGAGTAGGTTAGAAAATAACATTGAAAAAGAAGAAAATGTATTGATAATAATAACAGATTACATATTAAAGATGGGATGACCCATAGACAATTGGTGTATGGGTAAAGCCCATAGTGTGAAAGTATGGAAAAATTGTGACTTGAAAACGGTGATAGAGATCCACCTATTTTGCTGTTTCTATTTTCCAGGTTGGGGATAAACAGAATCCAAAGCAAAATAAGGGAAAAGGATCTTGGGTATGATCCTAGTAATTCCTACGCGTTTCGGCCCGATGAGGGCCTTTCTCAAGGATAAATCACCAATTCTACAAAGCAATAATAGAAGTGTTATCATTTGATGCATAAACTCATAAAGTGAAATTTATGCAAAACAATGAAAATGATAATAAGGAAGATTAATAACATACATGTTTTTAAGCCCGAATGTTGCATGTCAATGCACCTTTCTTTGATACTCAAACTGCAGCGGGAACCGTATGCTGCTAACAGGCGGCGTCACCCTCCTGTGTTGTGAACGAAAACAGAATGTTTATGGGAATTGAGTAGGGTTGATTTAGGAAAAAAAAAAAAAAGTGATAATAAAAAAATTACTTTACTTTTGCAAAGAACTGTGTGATCCTGGTGGATTTCGTCACAGTTTGCATAATGTGTCAGAGGCTTCAATCCGTTGACTGAGTACGTTTCTAAGAAAATATATGGTATATAATAATTTCTTGGTCAGCTATTGTATTTAAAAGTAATCAATAGTGACAGTATTCATTTTTAGGGTGTATATTTCAAATAAAGTATTTTTGTATTATTACTTGTGTATCCAGTGTTGAAAATCCTGGTTACTTCGACTTTTTGTTACATCAGCAGAGAGATGCAAACTGTAGGGGTAAAAGTATAGGTAAAGTTCCCATTTAAATAATGGAGCAGCAATGTTTCCTTTTCCCAGGAGCTGGAATGAAGCTTACCTAGTTGTCCACAGCAGCAACTACTTCTGTGACCTCACCGCTCCCTCTGTTGGCAGCAGAATGAGTGTCTACGGATGTTCCCCGGCCTTTTATGTGAGCCGCACATGCACTCATTGGCTGTGCGGCATCACATGACACGGACCCATTATGCAACCAGCCGAGAAGTAGAAGTGCGCATCCCCGGCGGCCCTCTGGTCGTGCCATAACGGCCGCCGACACGGTTTTAAATGGAGCATTGTTCCTCTGATGGAAATCGGAATGGGGTGCCAATCACCCTGCTTGTGCCCCAAGCACCCCGACCCTTGGATCGGGGGGTTATCCGTGCCGGGTGCAGTCTTAGAGTTTTAAAAGAATCGGTGTTGGCAAATCGGGCTGTACAATATATGCTCAATATTATATGTTTACAATACGAATGACATACATGATTACAATTTTGTTCGTTCCTAGGAACATACATAATATTATTTTGGTGTAGTTTTAACAGCAGTAAAAGTTTGTTGAGGTTTAGAAAGTGCACCGAATCGGTGCTTAGGTTAGTCCAGAAGGTGAACGATATGGTTAGTCTGATGTGTGCATTCATTGAAAATCCATATGGGAGAGGACAAACATCTATATATATACATATATACAGGTTAAAAGGAAAAGATCAGGTAAACTTAGTTGTGATGTCTTTCTAGACATTAAACCTTAATGGAGTACCAGTTGATCGCTATAGCGACCAGGAGAGTTTAGAGTGGGGAAGGTGGAATTTGCTAGATAGGGACGGACCAGAGATATATCTGAGCAGGGATACATCGGAGCGACCTATTTGTCTGGGGCTTGTTTTGAGCAAGGGGTGGGGATGACATATTTGAATATATGTGAAGACCCCTGGTATTATTTCCTCCTAGCAGAGGAGGGGGATTTTTTAATCTGTTTTTCCAGAAGAGAACCCCGGAAGGAATGGGCGAAAACTCTGGGCCTCATTCAAGCCCGGGGGATTGGTTGCCTTAAGGTGGCTTATCCATCGCATTTCTTTTTGTAGTAACACCTTGTTCCAATCTCCGCCGCGTATCGGAATGTGAATACGGTCCAGGGCAAAGAACTTGACTTTAGGCATTTTATAGGCATCAGATGGAGATTGGGAACTATTATGTGCCACTTGGAAGACACGTGGCCTTCGACCATAACTATAAAATGCCTAAAGTCAAGTTCTTTGCCCTGGACCGTATTCACATTCCGATACGCAGCGGAGATTGTAACAAGGTGTTACTACAAAAAGAAATGCGATGGATAAGCCACCTTAAGGCAACCAATCCCCCGAGCTTGAATGAGGCCCAGAGTTTTCGCCCATTCCTTCCGGGGTTCTCTTCTGGAAAAACAGATTAAAAAATCCCCCTCCTCTGCTAGGAGGAAATAATACCAGGGGTCTTCACATATATTCAAATATGTCATCCCCACCCCTTGCTCAAAACAAGCCCCAGACAAATAGGTCGCTCCGATGTATCCCTGCTCAGATATATCTCTGGTCCGTCCCTATCTAGCAAATTCCACCTTTCCCACTCTAAACTCTCCTGGTCGCTATAGCGATCAACTGGTACTCCATTAAGGTTTAATGTCTAGAAAGACATCACAACTAAGTTTACCTGATCTTTTCCTTTTAACCTGTATATATGTATATATATAGATGTTTGTCCTCTCCTATATGGATTTTCAATGTATGCACACATCAGACTAACCATATCGTTCACCTTCTGGACTAACCTAAGCACCGATTCGGTGCACTTTCTAAACCTCAACAAACTTTTACTGCTGTTAAAACTACACCAAAATAATATTATGTATGTTCCTAGGAACGAACAAAATTGTAATCATGTATGTCATTCGTATTGTAAACATATAATATTGAGCATATATTGTACAGCCCGATTTGCCAACACCGATTCTTTTAAAACTCTAAGACTGCACCCGGCACGGATAACCCCCCGATCCAAGGGTCGGGGTGCTTGGGGCACAAGCAGGGTGATTGGCACCCCATTCCGATTTCCATCAGAGGAACAATGCTCCATTTAAAACCGTGTCGGCGGCCGTTATGGCACGACCAGAGGGCCGCCGGGGATGCACACTTCTACTTCTCGTCTGGTTGCATAATGGGTCCGTGTCATGTGATGTCGCACAGCCAATGAGTGCATGTGAGGCTCACATAAAAGGCCGGGGAACATCCGTAGACACTCCTTTTGCTGCCAACAGAGGGAGCGGTGAGGTCACGGAAGTAGATGCTGCTGTGGACAACTAGGTAAGCTTCATTCCAGCTCCTGGGAAAAGGAAACATTGCTGCTCCATTATTTAAATGGGAACTTTACCTATACTTTTACCCCTACAGTTTGCATCTCTCTGCTGATGTAACAAAAAGTTGAAGTAACCAGGATTTTCAACACTGGATACACAAGTAATAATACAAAAATACTTTATTTGAAATATACACCCTAAAAATGAATACTGTCACTATTGATTACTTTTAAATACAATAGCTGACCAAGAAATTATTATATACCATATATTTTCTTAGAAACGTACTCAGTCAACGGATTGAAGCCTCTGACACATTATGCAAACTGTGACGAAATCCACCAGGATCACACAGTTCTTTGCAAAAGTAAAGTAATTTTTTTATTATCACTTTTTTTTTTTTTTCCTAAATCAACCCTACTCAATTCCCATAAACATTCTGTTTTCGTTCACAACACAGAAGGGTGACGCCGCCTGTTAGCAGCATACGGTTCCCGCTGCAGTTTGAGTATCAAAGAAAGGTGCATTGACATGCAACATTCGGGCTTAAAAACATGTATGTTATTAATCTTCATTATTATCATTTTCATTGTTTTGCATAAATTTCACTTTATGAGTTTATGCATCAAATGATAACACTTCTATTATTGCTTTGTAGAATTGGTGATTTATCCTTGAGAAAGGCCCTCATCGGGCCGAAACGCGTAGGACTTACTAGGATCATACCCAAGATCCTTTTCCCTTATTTTGCTTTGGATTCTGTTTATCCCCAACCTGGAAAATAGAAACAGCAAAATAGGTGGATCTCTATCACCGTTTTCAAGTCACAATTTTTCCATACTTTCACACTATGGGCTTTACCCATACACCAATTGTCTATGGGTCATCCCATCTTTAATATGTAATCTGTTATTATAATTATTATCAATAAATTTTCTTCTTTTTCAACGTTCTTTTCTAACCTACTCTTGCCCTTAAAGTCCCCTTACCTGGGTTTGAGGCACCCACATCCACCACAATTTTAGAATCTTCTGGGACGGTGGCAAAAACCTACTACAGGGTCCAACTGAGACATAAACTCCCCTCCAATATCTCCTCTCCCCAGCTCACACAGCGTCAGGAGGCAGCAATCCTTAGACTTCCTTTGGACAAATTATAGAGGCCTTAACTTCATTCTGAACAGCTGAAGTCTGTTCAACGTCCTTAGACAGTTCTGGCTACCTTTGCAGCCGACACCCTATAGTAATTGGTGAATTTTCTAAACCAGGTGGAAATGTATCTCCTGTCTGTGACTACATCCACAGATTTACCTGACTTCCTGTCACAATATATATATATATATATATATATATATATATATATGTGTGTGTGTTTTTTTTTCATATGTTGTGTGTGCTGTGACCAAGGCTCATCGCCGAAACGCGTTAACCACATTGTCTATTTTACTCACTGAGTAAACTCACTGAGTTGTGACAATAAAGAATTGGAAGATTTATGGAATTGCTGGCTGTTCTTTCGCTTGATACTGTATTTTATGGTGTTTGGAGAGATCATCGCAGCCTATGCACCTGATGGACGTTTTCATTTACCTGATGGTTCCATTATTCAGAGTGATGTGTTTTTGTTTATTAGTACCAAAAAACATTCTGACCACCCAATGTTTTACCCAAAACAAGTATGTAAATACATTTAAATTACACAGTGTGAAATAACATAATTGTCATGAGCTATAAATTGTAGGACAGATCTATAATCTGCAGGAAGATACTTGACTTGAATTCACCCTACAAACTTTTAGACTGTAAAGAATCACATATATAAATCCAATAGCTTTATTTTTTTCTGTAAACGTAGTCACTTTGCCTAGCGGGAATCTGTAGTTGATAAATAGTCAAATATATCTTTGACTTTTCTTCCTCTATGTTGATGGGAACTCTTCCCCACAACCATGGACTGTGGTTGTTGGGGTCTGCCGGCAGGGGGCTTATCAGAATCTTGAAGCCTCTTTTAAGAAGGGGCTTCCAAATCCAGGCCCCCCTTCATGTAAATAAGAATAGGGTACATAGTACCTCTACTCAATCACCAAAAAAGTGTCAAAAAGTAAAAAACACAGAGACAGTTTTTGCAATTCCTTTATTAAAAAATAAAAAAATAGTGTCCCCCGATGTAAATCCATTGTCAATCACGATGCTTGCCGCACCCGAAAAAGAACCAAAATAAAAACGCTCCGTCTTCATTGACAGTCGACCGCCGAATGCCTCCCCCGCTGTTTGACAGTTCTTATATAAGTAAGGTCAGGGCCACCTGGTGACAGAATTGTCAAAAACTGTCTGTGTTTTTATTACATTTTGACACTCTTTGGTGAATGGGTCACGGTACAATGTACCCCATACTCATTCCCATGGGGAGGCAGGATATGGGGGCCCCCTTCCTAAAAGGGGCTTCCAGATTCCAATAAGCCCCCTGCCCACAGACCCCCATAACCACAGCCCAGGGTTGTGGGGAAGAGACCCTTATCCTTATCAACATGGGGACAAAGTGCTTTGGGTGGGGGATCCTGGCCCCGCTCTATAACAACCAGTTTTTACTGTGCCCTGATTGGGTAAAGCAGTGCATTGCAAGGCATTGGTGCGAACACCCTGCAAATTCAGGTGTTTCCTGAACGGGGCAAACAGCCAATGTTCGGCCCGAACTAATGCTCGGGTCGAACCGTTCACCCAACATTACCAGCCATGATTAAATTGCTGGCTGCCTTACACTTTTTTGGAAAAGCATAACATCAGATTCTTGCAATAACTTACTGCTTGGTTTCATGTGATATTTATGGCAAACATCGGAAAGATAACACATGCAAGATTTGAAGGAGAGTTTATTTGTGAATAGCACAGTTTTTTTTTTTTCTGAACATTGTGTGTTTTTTTATAATACTTGGATGAGGTAAAATGTTGCTTAGTGAATTGTGCCCACACTAGCTCCAAAAATAATACCAATTAACTATCTGACATCAGTTAAAGTGTATTCTTAGAATAAGGCAAATTGGGAAGGTGATATTATTTTGATATTCATCTTTATACAATTTCAGTTCCCTAAATAATTCCTCCAACTCAAGTCAACAATGTTCCTTTGAAAATGGGTATGTCACTGTTAGGATCATGAGAAGAGCTTCTACTTTCCTCTCCCTGTACGTAGTTGTGCCTCAGCTTGTGGCTACTGTAGGTCGTTACTTTGCAACAGACCCGGTTCTAGCAGCAATGCCCCCTTCACACCTATTGGTGGCACTGCTCCTGGAGGGGGTCATCATTGCTAAGCAGCAGGTCAGCTCTGTCTGCCTTGTTTCCTTTGCACCGACTG
This sequence comes from Pelophylax lessonae, assembly GCF_965119305.1. NCBI lineage: Eukaryota > Metazoa > Chordata > Amphibia > Anura > Ranidae > Pelophylax > Pelophylax lessonae. Next base: position 711,403,039 of record NC_138769.1, on the reverse strand, counting down.
GCCTGGTGGCCACACACCACAAACTATGGCTATTTGCTTCTCTCCTGTGAGTGGCTGTGGTGCTTTAGCCAACTAAATGAGCATCACACGCTCAGGGCTCTGGATTCTCCTGTTACTGGTTGTTTGTTTGGATATGGACTAGTTAGCCAAGAGACAGCTACCTTCTGCCCCTCTCAACAGGCGCTTTCAGTTTGACTGAAACTTGCTCTCTTCATACGCTGTTGGACCTGTGAGTGTTCCCGGTTGGGATGTCCCCCCAATGGGTTTACTGTTAACTGTCTTTGCATTATTTAAATACAAGTTATTTCATTGCACTGGGACTGTGTGTGTCATTGCCGTCACCCCACGCTGAACCACCACCTACACACTAGTACAAGCTGGAAAGATCTGACTTGTAGTTTTGGGTAGCACAGATAGTTGTTATTATATCACCCCCGGTTACAAATAAATATACAATGGACTTGCTCTGGTAACTGGTTATCTTACAGCTGTTGTCCAGCAATGATGCTGATTATGTTGTCTGATATACAGGAAGGTGCTCCCTCTAGTGCCTAAAGACTACATATGAAATATCATCATCTAAAAACAGCTAATAATAGTTATTGGCAAAAATGAGCCCCCAACCCACCCCTCTCTAGAGGTATAAAGCGGTATTAAATCCAAAATAAAACCCCCCAACTATTAAACAGAAGAAGACAGAAGACTCAGGCCCCAAAGTGCATGATTTAGATGATTAACCATCTCCATACTGCGCGATTTCTGGCACTCCTCTCCTACATGTAAAAGTCATAATTTTTTTGCTAGAAAATTACTCGGAACCCCCAAACATTATATTTATACATTTTTTTTAGCAGAGACCCTAGAGAATAAAATGGCGGTCATTGCAACTTTTTATGTTACAAAACACTAAAGATTGCCCAATTTTTTTGTATAATGTGAAAGATGATGTTACACTGAGTAAATAACATGTCACGCTTTAAAATTGTGCACACTCGTGGAATGACGCCAAACTTTGGTGCCTAAAAATCTCTATAGGGGACGCTTTACATTTTTTACAGGTCACCAGTTTAGAGTTACAGTGGAGGTCTTGGCCTAGAATTGTTGCTCTCGCTCTACCGTTTGCTGCGATACCTCACATGTATGGATTAAACGCCGTTTACATATGTGGCCGCAACAAACGCATGCGTTCGCTTCCGCGTGTGAGCGCACGGGGACGGGGGCGCTTTAATTTTTTTTTTTTTATTGTTTATTTATTTATTTTTTTATGCTTTCCCTTAAATTTATTTTTTTATCTACTTTTTTGATCACTTTTATTCTTATTACAAGGAATGTAAACAACCCTTGTAATAGGAATAGTGAATGACAGGTCCTCTTTATATGGAGATCTTCGGTCAATAAGACCTCGGATACAGTGGGTACGGAAAGTATTCAGACCCCCTTAAATTTTTCACTCTTTGTTATATTGCAGCCATTTGCTAAAATCATTTAGGTTCATTCTTCTTCCTCATGAATGTACACATAGCACCCCATACTGACAGAAAAACACAGAATTGTTGATATTGTTGCAGATTTATTAAAAAAGAAAAACTGAAATATCACATGGTCCTAAGTATTCAAACCCTTTGCTGTGACACTCATATATTTAACTCAGGTGCTTTCCATTTCTTCTGATCATCCTTGAGATGGTTCTACACCTTCATTTGAGTCCAGCTGTGTTTGATTATACTGATTGGACTTGATTAGGAAAGCCACACACCTGTCTATATAAGATCTTCCAGATCACAATGCATGTCAGAGCAAATGAGAATTATGAGGTCAAAGGAACTGCCTGAAGAGCTCAGAGACAGAATTGTGGCAAGGCACTGATTTGGCCAAGGTTACAAAAAGATTTCTGCTGCACTTAAGGTTCCTAAGAGCACAGTGGCCTCCATAATCCTCAAATGGAAGACGTTTGGGATGACCAGAACCCTTCCTAGAGCTGGCCGTCCGGCCAAACTGAGCTATCGGGGGAGAAGAGCCTTGGTGAGAGAGGTAAAGAAGAACCCAAAGATCACTGTGGCTGAGCTCCAGAGATGCAGTCAGGAGATGGGAGAAAGTTGTAGAAAGTCAACCATCACTGCAGCCCTCCACCAGTCGGGGCTTTATGGCAGAGTGGCCCGACGGAAGCCTCTCCTCAGTGTAAGACACATGAAAGCCCGCATGGAGTTTGCTAAAAAAACACCTGAAGGACTCCAAGATGGTGAGAAATAAGATTCTCTGGTCTGATGAGACCAAAATAGAACTTTTTGGCCTTAATTCTAAGCGGTATGTGTGGAGAAAACCAGGCACTGCTCATCACCTGTCCAATACAGTCCCAACAGTGAAGCATGGTGGTGGCAGCATCATGCTGTGGGGGTGTTTTTCAGCTGCAGGGACAGGACGACTGGTTGCAATCGAGGGAAAGATGAATGCGGCCAAGTACAGGGATATCCTGGACAAAAACCTTCTCCAGAGTGCTCTGGACCTCAGACTGGGCCGAAGGTTTACCTTCCAACAAGACAATGACCCTAAGCACACAGCTAAAATAACGAAGGAGTGGCTTCACAGCAACTCCATGACTGTTCTTGAATGGCCCAGCCAGAGCCCTGATTTAAACCCAATTGAGCATCTCTGGAGAGACCTAAAAATGGCTGTCCACCAACGTTTACCATCCAACCTGACAGAACTGGAGAGGATCTGCAAGGAGGAATGGCAGAGGATCCCCAAATCCAGGTGTGAAAGACTTGTTGCATCTTTCCCAAAAAGACTCCTGGCTGTATTAGATCAAAAGGGGGCTTCTACTAAATACTGAGCAAAGGGTCTGAATACTTAGGACCATGTGATATTTCAGTTTTTCTTTTTTAATAAATCTGCAACAATGTCAACAATTCTGTGTTTTTCTGTCAGTATGGGGTGCTATGTGTACATTCATGAGGAAGAAGAATGAACCTAAATGATTTTAGCAAATGGCTGCAATATAACAAAGAGTGAAAAATTTAAGGGGGTCTGAATACTTTCCGTACCCACTGTATCTCCTACAGGCTAGAGAGCCTGAAAAAAAAATGATCTTGGCTATTTAGCCGAGATCAGGGCAGTATTAAAAACTGCCAGGCTGGGTGTGACGTCATCACGTCGCGCCCTGGCCTCTGAGAGTCAAAGAGACTTGCGGGGACCATCTGGTCCTTGCAGTCTCTATGGTAACACTTCCGCCGGTGGCCGATTCCTTCTCCGGCTCACCAATCGCACCGGAGGGCAGCAGGAGAGGGGGGGGTGTCCCCTCTCGCTGCCTGTAAGAGCGATCAAGCGACTGAACAGCTACTGTGATTGTTCTTATGATAAAGGGAATCGCCGGCTGAAAAAAATGATATCTGAATGATGCCTGCAGCTGCACCCATCATTCAGATATCCCCACTCAAAGCCCAGGATGTCATATCACCTCCATCGGGAAGTAGTTAAGGAGAGGGATTATTTTTTCTAGTTAGTTAGTCGCAGTCCCACAAAAAAAAAAAAAAAAACGCAGATCGCCGCTATTACCAGTAAAAAAAAAAACAACCAGTAAAAAAAAAACAATAAAAATGACATAAATCTTTCCCGTAGTTAGTAGACACGATAACTTTTGCGCAAACCAATCAAAATACGCTTATTGCGATTTTTTTTTTTTACCAAAAATATGTAGCAGAAAACAAATTGGCCTAAAATGTTAAAAAATGTTGATTTTTAATTTTTTTTTATGGGAATGTTATATAGCAGAATGTGAAAAATATATTTTTTTTTTTTTCAAAATTTTCGCTCTTTTTTTGTTTATAGCGCAAAAAGTAAAAATCGCACAGGTGATCAAATACCAACAAAAGAAAGCTCTATTTATGGGAAAAAAAGGACGTCAATTTTATTTGGGTACAGCGTCGCACGACTGCGCAATTGTCTGTTAAAGTAACGCAGTGCCGAATCGCAAAATAGGGCCTGGTCATTAAGCAGCAAAATCCTACGGGGCTAAAGTGGTTAAGCTCTAGAAAATCTTTTAAAATAAGAAGTAAATGACGGCGATTTTTAACAGCGCTGCTCAAAATATCAGATTGCATTCTGCGTGTGACTTTAACACACCCCAGATAGCCTTTATCAACTCCTACAAGATTCCTTTATGTCGGGAAAGGTTTTTGATGTACCAAGATAAGGTAAACCATTTCAGCGACCAAATTATAGATCATAATACAGACAATGAAATAGCTTGTGTACCTGGAGCAGATAAGGTCTAATTATATTCAGAACTGCATAGGGAATAACAGGGATTTTAAAGAATTATAAACCATCACTGAGTTAAACAAGTGACAGGTTATTTTTTTTTTTTTGGCTCTAGCAGGCCAAATTTGTTGCTATTTAACCACTTCTGGACCGGAAGGATTTGCCCCTCGATTCGGAACTGCGTTATTTTAACTGACAATTGCACGGTCGTGTGACGCTGTATCCAAATTAAAATTGATGTCTTTTTTTTCCTACAAACAGAGCTTTCTTTTGGTGGTATTTGATCACCTGTGCAATTTTTATTTTTTGCACTATAAACAAAAAAATTAAGACAATTCTGAAAAAAAAAAACAATATTTTCAAATTCTACTATATAATATTCCCCCCCAAAAAAAATCAAAAATCAAAATTTTTTTAACATTTTAGGCCAATTTGTTTTCTGCTACATATTTTTGGTAAAAAAAAAAATCGCAATAAGCGTATTTTGATTGGTTTGTGAAAAAGGTATAGCGTCTACTAACTACGGGAAATTTATGTCCTTTTTATAGTTTTTTTTTTATTTTTTTTTTACTACAAATGGCGGCGATCTGTGATTTTTAGCGGGACTGCGACATTGTGGCGGTCAGATCGGACCCCTAACTGACATTTTTGACACTTTTGGGGGGACCAGTGACATTACTACAGTAATCAGTGCTAAAAATATGCACTGTTACTGTAATAATGGCACTGGCAGGGAAGGGGTTAATACTGTGGGTAATCAATGGGTTAAATATGAGCCTAGGGGAGTGATTCTAACTGTGGGGGGGGGGGGGTTGGGCTTGTGAAATGACCATAGAGACCTGTGATCCTATATAGAAGGATCACATGGGCTTTGTGATCATTTCAGAGAGAAGAACGGTCACATGTGTTTACAACAGCCGACTGTCCTTCTCTCTCAGTGGGGAGCGATTGCGGGTGTCAGGCGGCAATCGGAGCCGCCTGCCCAGTGCATCGGAGTCCCCGCTGCTGAGTGGGGGCGGAAGTGTGCCCTAGCTGCAGGCGTGCGACCGACGTATACCTATGTCGGTTTGCGCAGGATGGGCTGCCTGTCGCAGTATAACTGCGGCGGGCAGTCCTTAAGTGGACCCTATTTTCCATCCGTCCAGCGGATCGGATGAGAACAGACAGACAGTCCTTCCCATCTGATTCCCCCATAGAGAACAGCGGGGACCTGACAGCTCTGTCTGCTCAGCGGGGGATCGGAGGATTGATCCCCCGCTGAGATAAACTGAGTCCGCCGACGGACTCTACAGTGTGAAAGGGGCCTAACTGAGACTTTTGACACTTTTTGGGGACCAGTGACACTAATACATGATCAGTGCTAAAAATATGCACTGTCACTGTACTAATGACACTGGCTCAGAAGTGGTTAAACATCTAGAGCGAACAAAGGTTAAATGTGTGCCTAACAATGCTTAGTGTACTATGGGGTGCTTTTACTAAGAGATGTGTTGGTATTGATTCCCTGTTTTGTAGGGAAACAAAAATCAGCACATCCCTGCTGACATGACAGAGCTCTGTATTGTTTACATAGATAGAGCTCTGTCCTGTCTTCCTCCGATCAGCGGGTGCCGGCAGACATCTATTGGCCAGCACCCACTGATCAGCTTGTGCTGTGTCTAATCTCAGTCCAGGAGTTGCCGGCGGCACGCGTGCCCCTACCTGTTTAGTACTGGATCACATACTCAGGGCCATGTGTAATATCGATTGGACCCTGGGCAAAACATTTCTTGCCCCCCTCCCCCTGGAATCCTCTTATCTGCTATTTACGGGCTGCGCAGGCTCAAGGGGCAGCTGCCTTGGGCCCCACACAATGATTGGGCCCAGGGCAGCTGGCCCTTTTGCCCTTCGTTAAAGATGTCCCTGCATGTACTAGGTACGTGATCCGGCACAGGAGAGTCACTCTGCCACCGTACTCATACGTGAGGTGGATGGCAAGTGGTTAATGTATTTTAGGCAAGTTATTTACCTATAAAAGCCTCCTTTGTGTAGACACCTAAAATCTCTGAGACTGCTGCTAACTGCTGCCATCTTAAAGGTGACATCAGCATTCCCAGCAGACTTCCCCAACAGCTACAATAAGATGTATGTAGGAGCTGGGCCAGCAAAGATTAATCATTCCAAAAAGAGGAAAGGGCTATGATGTGCAAGGCGGGGGTGCTAGGGAATTGACTCCCCAGAGTAGTCAATATTTTCTCGTTGTACAAAAAAATTATGAAAAAGTAAGTATTTAAAATATTGTTTTTTCTGTGCTTTTACGTGGAATATTTTAAGTTGATAACATGGTCTCTTTAGGGCACAATACCTCACTTCAATGCAGAATTATGGTGTAAACAGGGAACATAGGAAACAAATGTTTTCATGTACTGTATCCTTGCATTGAGCCTGCATTACATTTTTGATTAAAATTTTGTGGGCATTTGTTTCAGGTGGTACTTCTTCTTGAAGGTAAAATATGTCTCCAGTGACACAATCAGCACCGTATTAACACAATCACAAACACATTCACAAAAGAACAATCAGCACCACATTGACACAATCACAAACATATGGTTTCTGTCATTTTAATTGGGATTTAAGATTACACTGTCAAACATGTGAAAAGTTGCATATAGCTCCACCTGCTGGCTGTAAATAGTAAATACAAAATCCTTAACGTGTAAGAAAACCTTAAAGCGGAGTTCCACCCTAAAAATTTTCTTTGCACCGTCTGCTAGCTTAGATGAACCTGAAAAAGAATTGGATAATTAAATTTTTTTTTTCACTTACCTTGTTTTTAATGACATCACTTCCTCCTTGCATTGACTCCTGGGAGATGAGCGTCATCGATCCCAGGAGTCAATGCGCCTGCACCGGCCATGCTCATCACTTCTGATGCAGGCACGTCATTCCCTGCTGAATAGCTTCTCCCTGCAGGGATGACGCGTCTACACCAGAAGTGACGAGCAGGGCATTCTGGGACTCCGATGTCACGGAAGAGGACACAAAGAGGGACGCCCTGGCTTCAGCTGCCCACACCTGTCACTTAGTAGTACCTGTGTGGTATTTGCTGAGTGGTACCTGAGTGGTATTTTCTGAGAGTGGCACTGTGGTACCTGGGTGGTACACTTCTGGTGTATAGGGTGGGTGGGTAGGTGTATTTGGGGGTCAGTGGGTGTATAGGGTGGGTGGGTGGGTAGGTGTATATAGGGGTCAGTGGGTGTATAGGGTGGGTGGGTAGGTGTATATAGGGGTCAGTGGGTGTATAGGGTGGGTAGGTGGTGGTGGCTGGTGGTGGTGTGGCGCACTGTGGGGGTCTGAGTCCTGAGTCCTCCTGACTGTGTGAGTAACCGTATTTTGTTTTTTGGTATCTGCTGCTGTCTGGAGTGGTTGGGTGGTGGTGGTGGTGGCTGGTGGCGGTGTGGCACACTGGTGGTGGGGGTCTGAGTTCGGTGGTGTGGCACACTGGTGGTGGGGGTCTGAGTCCTGACTGAGTTCTCCTGTCTTGACTGTCTGTGACTGAGTTTTGTTTTTTGGTACCTGTTGCCTGGCTGGCTGGTGGCTGGCTGCTGCTGGTGGTGGTGGTGGCTGGCTGCTGGTGGTGGCTGGCTGCTGGTGGTGGCTGGCTGCTGGTGGTGGTGGTGGCTGGCTGCTGGTGGTGGTGGTGGCTGGTGGTGGTGGTGGTGGCTGGCTGCTGGTGGTGGTGGTGGTGGCGGTGGCTGGCTGCTGGTGGTGGTGGTGGCTGGCTGCTGGTGGTGGCTGGCTGGTGGTGTGGTGGTGGTGGCTGGCTGGTGGTGGTGGTGGTGGCTGGCTGGTGGTGTGGTGGTGGTGGTGGTGGCTGGCTGCTGGTGGTGGTGGTGGCTGGCTGCTGGTGGTGGTGTGTGGCCTGCCCAGGCACACTGGGGTCCATCTCCTCCTCCTCCAGGCCTGTGCTGCTGCCTCTCTCTCTCTCATCGACTGAGGCCAGTACTGCGGACAGCGCCGGCCTCGGCCTCGGTCATACAGGAGAGGAGGCCACTGTGGCGGTAGATCTAATTGCGGTAACGCGGCCGAAGTAATTTTAACGGCGTTACCATGAGGGGACGAGTAATCAGTTAGATTACTCATTACCCTCTAAAGTAACTGCGTTAAGTAACGCCGTTTACTTAAACGCAGTTACTTCCATCACTGCCTGTGATATCCAGTATATGATGTCTACCATCCTGAATCTTTAGTGGGAAGGAGGAGTTGGTCTCATCTGATCTGTAAATAAGTAAGAAATTGACATCTTTAAGCAAAATAAATAATGGGTATACCAGTAAGATATATAATTATATTTTATATGTAATGTATCTAGGATCTCTCAAGTCAACCTTTCCATGTGGCTTTTGAGGAACCACCTGTATAGTACCCGCTTTATAACCACGATTCATGTTTTTTATATTCATTGGGGACATGTCATATATGGGAAATGCATGTCAATATTCACACTTTTAATATATGTTTAATAAATTGTGATTTTTTTTTTACACATACTATATACTGTTTGCAGAGTACTCCTTTCTGGCCTGTATAGTCCAACAAAACCTCTTTTTTGTTTAGATTTCTCCTCAGATCTCTACTATGTGTTGGAAATTTGATGAAGCACAAGGTTTCATGATCCACATCTGGTGTTCATGTGCAAAAATTAAAAAGTTTTTGAAATCAGTACACGAGACCATTATTGCAGTTACATCTGAAAACATTGATTTCACACCAGCTCAATACATTCTACATTACAGCCACATTCCAAAGAGAGGCTACCTCAGACCCTTTCCATGTTCATGATAAATGCCATGAGACTCTGCATATCCTGCCACTGGTGCTCAAACACTGTCCCAAGGAGAAAAGAATGGTTTCATAGACTCAATAACATAGAAAAAAGAACTGGTCCAGCCACATCTGGAATATGCTGTCCAGTTCTGGGCACCGGTCCTCAGGAAGGATGTGCTGGAACTGGAAAGAGTCCAGAGAAGGGCAACAAAAATAATTAGGGGAATGGAGGACATCAGCTATGAGGAAAGACTACAAGCACTGAACTTATTCACTCTGGAGAAGAAACGCTTGAGAGGGGATATGATATCAATGTACAAATACTGTACTGGTGACCTTAACATAGGGAATAAACTTTTCAGAGAAAGGGAATTCAATAAGACACGTGGCCACTCACTAAAACTAGAAGAAAAGCGGTTTAACCTTAAATTTCATAAGGGTTTTTTTTTTACTGTCAGAGCAGTAAGGATGTGGAATTCTCTTCCACAAGCAGTCGTATCAGCAGGGAGCATCGATAGTTTCAAAAAAACTATTAGATGGGCACCTTAAAGACCACAACATACAGGGGTATACAATGTACGGTTAACAGACAGGCTTACCTGAAAAGATGTGTTTTCAGCGATCGTCTGAAAGTGGACAAAGTAGGAGTTAGTCGGACAGATTGGGGTAGAGCATTCCAGAGGATGGGAGTGGCTCAGGAGAAGTCATGGAGGCGAGCATGGGAAGAGGTGATAAGGGAGCTAGAGAGCAGGAGGTCCTGGGAGGAACAAAGAGAGCTATTTGGTTGATATTTTGAGACCAGGTTAGTCGGTAGCTGGGTGCCAAGCATAGGCGTGTGCACAGGATGTGCCAGGTGTGCCTGGGCACACACTTTAATCACTCATAGTTGCCAACTGTCTTGAATGACATGACCATTATCTGAATAAATCTCCTCCCCCTACCTCCTCCCTCCTTGCTTTCGTCTACTACTGTAATTCATTTTGAGTGGACAGGATCAGGATGCATCTGTCTCTGAGCAGAAGAAATCAGAGGGAGTGTTTGCCAAAAGTATATTCAATATATATATATGTGTGTGTAGCACTGACCCTCGAAAGGGCTGCTGGTTTGATCTGGGCCTGCACTCTACCAATAAACCCCACTAACTTGGCTCAATCCCCTTGACACAGCTGTAATGCAATGCAATACAATACAATGTAAGATAGTACAAAATACCTGTATTGTCACTCCAGGATAAGTCAACAGCACAATGGATTTCAATATAAACAATTAAAAAGAAACAGTATACATATATATATATATATTTATATATATATATATATAGAGTCTAACTGCATGTGAGATTTAACAAACTGTGGGCCGTGACCCGCTCACCCACTGGATAGAGGCTCTGTGTGGTGACTTTTGTCCGATGACTGAAACTTGCTTCTCCGTCAGCTGGACCAATCGCTCCGTTCAGCCCCACTGGGTGGATCCCGTCCTCCGATGCTCGGATGAGTGTCTCTGGGTCTCTGCAATCTGGCCACCTTCTCCCCACAGGTCCTCTCAGGCAGGCCACACGAGTCCAAGAGACCTAAAATGGCTGCGCTGGCCCCTTTTATCCCCTACCCAGCATGCCCTGCACAAGAAGGTGTTCATGGGTAGGTCACCAAACCTCCCAAAACCAACAGTCACTTCCTGTCTAGTCTTTTGTGGTTCTTTCAGGAAAAACACATATCTGCATTACCAGTATTTGGTCACTAGATGGCTCCAACTACTCAAACATAGCAATGTCCATGCACGTTTTATTAAAGTATACAGACACACATCAACATAGGAGAATATCAGCGCTATATATATATATATATATATATATATATATATATATATATATATATACACTGTTAAAAAAAATTAAAGGAACACTTTTTAATCAGAGTATAGCATCAAGTCTATTAAGTTTCAGCTGCTTTGGTGTTAATGAAATTACCAACAGGTGCACTAGAAGGGCAACAATGAGATGACCTCAAAAACAGGAATGATTTTACAGGTGGAGGCCACTGACATTTTTTTCCCTACTCATCTTTTCTGACTGTTTTTCACTAGTTTTGCATTTGGCTAGGGTCAGTGTCACTACTGGTAGCATGAGGCCATACCTGGACCCTATAGAGGTTGCACAGGCAGTCCAACTCCTCCAGGATGGCACATCAATACGGGTCATTGCCAAAAGGTTTGCTGTGTCTCCCAGCACAGTCTCAAGAGCATGGAGGAGATTCCAGGAGACAGGCAGTTACTCTAGGAGAGCTGGACAGGGCCAAATAACGTCATTAACCCATCACTCAGCAGGACCATTATCTGCTAATTTGAGCAAGGAGGAACAGGATAAGCACTTCCAGATCCCTACAAAATGACCTCCAGCAGGCCACTGGTGCAAATGTCTCTGACCAAACAATCAGAAACAGACTTCATGAGGGTAGCCTGAGGGCCCAATGTCCTCTAGTGAGCCCTGTGCTCACTGCCTGCCACTGTGAAGCTTGATTGGCATTTGCCATTGAATATCAGAATTGGCAGGTCCCCCACTGGCGCCCTGTGCTTTTCACAGATGAGAGCAGGTTCACCCTGAGCACATGTGACAGACGTAAAAGGGTCTGGAGAAGCCATGGAAAATGTTATGCTGCCTGTAACATCGTTCAGCATAAGCAGTTTGGTGGTGGGTCAGTGGTGGTCTAGGAAGGCATATCCATGGAGGGACGCACAGACCACTGCAGGCTAGGCAATGGCACCCTGAATGCCATTAGGTATCGGGATGAAATCTTTGGACCCATTGTCAGACTCTACGCTGGTGCAGTGGGTCCCGGGTATCTCCTGGTGCACGACAATGCCCAGCCTTATGTGGTGAGAGTATGCAGCTAGTTCCTGCAGGATGAAGGAATTGATAGCATTGAATGGCCCCCATGCCTGCCTGACCTAAATCCAATAGAACACCTCTGGGACATTATGTTTCCGTCCATCCGATGCCACCAAGTTGCACCTCAGTCTGTTCAGGAGCTCAGTGATGCCCTGGTCCAGTTCTGGGAGGAAATACCCCAGGACACCATCTGTCGTCTCATTAGGAGCATGCCCTGACATTGTCAGGCATGCATACAAGCACGCGCGCTGGCCATGCAAACTACTGAGTACCATTTTGTGTTGCTGCAATGAAATTTCAGCAAAATGGACTAGCCTGCTGCATCCTTTTTCACTTTGATTTTCGGGGTGTCTTTGAATTCAGCCCTCTGTAGGTTGATTATTTAAATTTCTATCAAACGATGTGGCATCTTGTTGTTCCTAACACATTACCCATTTCAAATCAGTATAGATATCCAGCATGAGATTTTTCCCCATTGAGATCTGATGTGTTTTTTTAAAAGTGGTCCATTAATTATTTTTTTTGAGCAGTGTGTGTATGTGTGTGTATATGTATATATATATATAGCAGGACCCCCATAGGAACTGCTGAGTATGATCACTTCCTCTGCACTCCCTTGACCCTGAGGCACCTCTGACCTCTGACCCGCTAGGCACTATTGGTTCTGTCATGTTGACTCAAGAATACCAATGACACTTCAGTAACAGTATATCAATTAACTGATTCAAAAAGGTAATGAACAAATATATTTTAATACAACTGGAATGATAATTAACAGGTGAGAGGAGATTTTGAGTCTCCAGGCTCCAAAAGCAAATACAAAGCCCAAGACTAAAAATCAAATGCAACAATATAGCAGTATATAAATAGATATAACTATATCTATTCAGAGGTATATATATATATATATATATATGTTATGCAACCTCTTTAAAGAATTTGTGAGAGTGACTATCAGACAAACTGGCTACACCGACTGAAAGAGTGCACTCTATCACCTTTGGGGGGCCCCCTTTTCCTATGAATCACTAGAGTCTTTTCCTAGCAAGGCCTTGCAACTCTTCGCCGGCAGCTGGAGCTTTAATCATTCACATGAATGATATTTGTAATCCACAGGGAAAGGTGTACAGTATTTGTAAATCCAAATTCTGCTTGAGGTAAGGTCAGTGTGTGTATTACTTTAATGATACTTGCAGTTCTCCGGTTCACCAGGCACTGTAGAATTTCAGGAGTGTCCTATGGCAACCGCTTCAGCTCTTCAGGTCTCTCTCTATTTGCGCTGCGTCAGACTCCCGCTCTCTCTCCGCCTTTCTCACCCAAGTCTCCGCAGGCCTCCGCACAGGACTGGTCACCTCACCGCAACCTCCGGTGTCCTTCTAACACATTCTCTCCATCTAGGCCTCAGCCTCCCACCTCTCCGCTTTTAGCAGTGGTTCTGCTCTCCTCTCTGACCCTCGGCTCTCCACGAGGTTCCGAAGCAAGAGACCGTACATCTGACTCAGCCCCTTATTTATCTCCACTCCCACAATCCTCTGCGGAGCCCTCTGCTCCCTGGGAGTATAGTCTAACCAAGCCCATTTTACACAGTCTTCATCCTTCTTAGAACTACATCTCCCACAATCCAACACGCCGCTCTCTTAGGAGAACCGGTACTAAGCACCAAACTTAAAGGAACAATACTTGAGCCTCAATTATACTGTACACTGTTTCTTCACTTGGCTACATCTATATACAGTATATATATATATATATATATATATATATATATATACACACACACACACACACACACACACAAACACACAAACACACACTTTTGTTTGAGCTTTCGGGTGCCCACCCCTAATGCAATAGGCTGGGCACACCTATGGTGCCAATTTATTAATGGCTTTGTAAGGTATGGCTAGTATCTTGAATTTAATTTGTTGGGAAAAAGAGGACTGAGTTATAAGTGACCATGCACCGATCTCAATCACCCAGCGCTTAGGTAATCATTAATGAACAAATGATTCAATAGTTTCAATAGTAATTAAAATAAGAATAAGAAACAGCTGCTGCCTAAACATAAAACTTAATTATAAACCAGGTGTATATCATCTTAACGTGTCAAGAATAATATCCACAAGCAGCGCTATGGGCTATGAACTTATATCTGGACTTTTAAGTTATGATTATCTATATGCCATGATTTAGCGCTGTGAAAATAAAATTAATGCTGCGCTATGGTGAATATACAAGTGCAACTCAAAGTGCTGCTGTGCTAAAATCAAAAAGATTCTGAACGTGACATTATGAAAAAACAGCGCAAATTGGTTGTGATTGGCATACAATATAGGTGACAAACCACTAGAGTGCCTTAGATTAATAAATATGAAAATAAGTATAAATATAAATAAAAATACAGAAGACAGATGTACCTAAAAACCTTGTGAAATTACTTTCAATATAAAACAATAATCAATAGAAAGCACTATCATACACCCTGTGCGGTGAGTATATAAAGTCCATAAAAATATAAATATAAGTCCATCAACACTATAATAAAAATCAATCAACAAAAATGCATGAAATTCAAAGGTGCTTCAGCATGTAGCCAGTGAAAATGTGATCCACCGAAAGAAAGTGCTCAAGTGCTGGAAATTCCGTGCAAAATCATGCTGCCATGGTGTAGTGAAAAATGGTGACTTCCCTCTCCCCCAGGATGTTACACTTAACAGACAGAATGGAACCCTAGACAATACTGTGTAAGGGTCACACAAGCTAAATCCGGTAAGGAATCCAGGCAATGATCCTTGTAGCTGATTGGGACCACCTAGGGACCTCCAATGAACTCAGCGGGATGGAACCATATGCGGAAGGAGAAGCTCACAAGAGTGTAATATTGCTACAATACACGTTTTATTAAGAACATAAATTGTTCACTCACATTTCCATGGTTAAAAGCAGGCCGTAACAATCATTGAATTGGTATAACCAATCATATAGATCGCGGTGTGCTGCGGGCTCCCCTGGTCCTGGCGTGCGTACCACCACTACCGGAAATAATGTCACAGCTAGCGTGGAACCGGAAATTGCGTTGACGCGTTTCGTCCTCCTCCTGGGCGTTATCACAGACGTATTTCCGGCCTCAAGACAGGAAGGGTTTAAATACCCCCTCATCCTCTAATGCATTACTCATTTCCTGTTCCTGCTGGGTGTACATGACTTCACGTACACCCAACCGGAAGCCATTTCCGACTTAATGTGAAACTTTGTAATATGTTACGTTTTGGGTATTATTCCTCAAAAAGAACAAAACCCTGGACGTTAATACCCCATCCAGATGTGAATCGCAGCTATTTGGATGGAATGTACTGGCTTAGAAATTAGCATTAACTAGTATCATTCCGTATATTCTCGTTGCAAAAATGTTAAAATATTAATTACAATGGGGTGAGCTATTGTTTGAAATAAATTAAAATGAAATATCATAACTTATAAATTCAAAAATCAGGGTTCGTGAGTGGCTCAAATTGGAAATATCAGGAAAAATAGGGATATTAATAATCATCACTGTGATTTGCTTTCTAAATGGGATACCACCATCCTTATACCCCCGAAAAATGGTGCATAATACATATTACAGAAATTGAAGAATATACATAAAAATTCATGAAGGAAGATCTAAAACATAGAATATGAATATGGGTAGCTCCCTATGGGTATAACAGCAAATATGTAGATATAAAAATATTACATATAAAATATTAAATATATATACCCCCCAGAAAATAGTGCATCATTGAAGTTGCAGAAATTAAAAAATAATAATAAGATGTAAAAATTACAATAAAAAAATTCATTCATAAGAGGGAGAAACTGAATGTAAATAGTATAAAAAAGGTGTATTGGGAAAAAAAATAAAAAAGGTGTGGGTAACTGCCCAATTGGCACCCCCAGGGGTCATAGACACACCCATATAGAATCTTATGCGAACCAAACATCATAATAAATTTTCATAGTATAATACCTAAAAAAACACTAAAAGACACCCCGTAAGGTGCTAATAAAATTGGAAAACCCTATATAAAAAATTGATATTAAAATGTGTTGTGTAAAAATATTAAAAAGCGGGAAAAGGATAAAAATTAGAATGTAACAATAATTTATCAATTGGATAAAAAACAGTTCAAGTCAAAGTCAATGTTCAACCCATGGGGATGGAGTGTTTTTAAAAAATATATCCACCTTCCTTCGTTTTGTGAAATCCCCTGGGTGAGGTTTCCCCCTCTCCAGTTGGGTACTACTTTGTCTATACCACACAATTTGAGTCCGGTTGGGTCCTTGTTGTGGACCAATCAGAAATGGTTCGATAGGCTATGTTTTTTGAACCCATTTTTTATGTTGGTCACATGTTCACGTAGCCGGACTCCTAGTGGACGGGTAGTCCGGCCCATATACTGGAGTTTGCATGGACATTTGTTTGGAGGTCTTACACATTTGGGGACATTCTTGGACCAGGTAGGTTTCTTCTCGTGTGGGCGATGTGTTATGTGTAAGACCTCCAAACACAGAGTAAGGAAAACCACACAGTTCAAATCAAACAGTAAAGGTATGACCTACAAAATTGACAAATTTATCACATGTGGTACCACACATGTGATGTACCTTCTGGAATGATTTAGCTTGTGTGACCCTTACACAGTATTGTCTAGGGGTCCATTCTGTCCGGTAAGTGTAACATCCTGGGGGAGAGGAAAGTCACCATTTTTCACTACACCGTGGTAGCATGATTTTGCACGAAATTTCCAGCACTTGAGCACTTTCTTTCGGTGGATCACTTTTTCACTGGCTACATGCTGAAGCACCTTTGAATTTCATGCATTTTTGTTGATTGTTTTTTATTATAGTGTTGATGGACTTATATTTATATTTTTATGGACTTTATATACTCACCGCACAGGGTGTATGATAGTGCTTTCTATTGATTATTGTTTTATATTGAAAGTAATTTCACAAGGTTTTTAGGTACACCTGTCTTCTGTATTCTTATTTATATTTATACTTATTTTCATATTTATTAATCTAAGGCACTCTGGTGGTTTGTCACCTATATTGTATGCCAATCACAACCAATTTACGCTGTTTTTTTCATAATGTCATGATTTAGCGCTGCTTTTGGATATTATTCTTGAAACGTTAAGATGATATACACCTGGTTTAGAATTTAATTTGTTGGTTGAGTGGCAGCCAATGGAAGGATAGCAGACATTGAGCGGTTTGTAAGGTGGATGAGCCTGGCAGCAGCGTTCATGATGGACTTGAAGGAGGGATAGCCCATTTAAAGGTAAGCCAATGAGGAGGGAGTTCCAGTAATCGAGACAAGAGATGACCAGGGAGTGGATTGGCTTTGTGGTGTCGTTGGTTAGGAAGGGGAGATGTTGCGGAGGTTGAGGCAGCAAGTTTTGGACAAGCTTTGGACAGTTTATGGTTCTGATACAGTTAGTTTTCTATACATTGTATAAAAACTATATAATGCATTTTTGTACTTTGATCATAAAAATGTAATTGCTGTATGTTATTTCTTTTGTTTTTACAATACTCTCTGCTTGCATATTTGAGTATTGTATGTTTGTACTTCACTCAAAAAAATTTATGAAATAAAATGAAAATGTGTCCCCTGAAGCTAGAAACACAATGCCCACCTGGGGAAATAGAAAGTCTATAAATTGATGTATAAATTGGCAGCAAATATTCCTAGGACATTCTTCACCAAAATGGGTAAGGTAATGAATGGCAGGAACATGTTTTGTAATTGTTTTATCTGATCTGATTTTAAGGCAGAAGGTTGTTCTTTCTGATCTTTTTCATTTTGAATTGTAGCAGATATCTTTTCGACTGAAACTGCTCCATGTGCCAAACAATGACTGATAACATTTAACGAAAATGACTGTCTGCGGAGAATGACTTTCTAAAATATTGTCATTTATGATCTTTTTTTTTATTTGAACAATGTTGCAATGTCATTCATTTTATGTTCAAGGATATTGATCAAATATTTGCTGCAGAAAACACAAAGAAAGAGAAAAAAAGGTGTAGAACAAAACCCAGACAAAGGTAGACCATCAACTGCACAAATGAAATACTGTATAATTACTGCTTGTGCCCACGCACAAATCTTAAAGCGGTAGTAGATTTAAATTTTTAAAATGTATCCTTAAAGGTAATGCTATAAAGTACTAATATGCATGGCATGACAGAGTTATCTTACAAACAGAGCCCCTCAATGATGCACTGGTACTGCTGCAGGCACATACATCTTCACTCGGTCTTCCTTTCCGGTTCATGCGCTCGAGCCATTTGAATGGCCATGATGTGACAGCATCACTCCCACGCATGCAGGGGTCATCATAGCGCCATTGCACTCTCTGGATCCATTGAACTTTCAGCATCCATGCATGCAGAGAGTACTGTGCATGTGTGAAATACATCATTGACCTAAATGGGTTCTAAAGTAAAAATGTTTTTTATCTTAGGATAAAAAGCCTTCTGTGTGCAGCAGCCCCCCTCAGCCCCTCCCCAATACTTACCTGGGCCCCTCTCTATCCAGCGATGTCCACAAGTGCCCCAGCCGTCTGGGACTCTCTCTCCTGATTCTGAGACACAGCAGCGGTGCCATTGGCTCCCGCTACTATCAATCAAACTCAGTTAGCCAATCAGGAGAGAGAAGGGGCAGCGGGAAACGGCAGCTCCATGTCTGAATGGTTACACTGAGCTGCAGCTCAGCTCGGGTGCCCCCTGTAGCAAGCTGCTTGCTGTTGGGGCACTCAACAGGAGGGAGGGGCTAGGAGAGGCTAAGAGGGACCTGAGAAGAGGAGGAATGGGGCTGCTCTGTGTAAAACTACTGCACAGAGGAGTTAAGTATAACATGTTTTTTTTTTTTAGTAGAAAAAAAAAAAATGAGACATTACAATCACTTTAGGCTGATGCCAGTATTCACTAAACAGTGCAAGTCTGAGCCATTTTAAAGTCACCTAGAGGTAAGACTTTTTCAAGCCTTACCTGTAGGCCAAAGTAAAATTTTTGACTTAACTACCGCTTTAAGCTTTAATGCCAACTCCAGGCTGGCCACCCCTTCCCCCAAGTTTCCTTGGTTCTGTTTAATGCCTTAGCAGTGGTCCTCAACTCCGGTCCTCGGGGCCCACTAACAGGCCAGATTTTAAGTATTACCTTGGGGAGATGCAGACTAGAATACTGCAATAACCGAGCAGCAAATGAGATCACCCGTGTCATTTAGTTATCTTGCAAACCTGGCCTGTTAGTGGGCCCCGAGGACCGGAGTTGAGGACCACTGCCTTAGAGCACCCTACGCACCAATTTTTTTCATATACAGTACATACCTAGTTCCCATGAGTCTTTGGACCAGTTGCGTGATAAAGTCCTCCAGACTGCTTCAGAGTTCTTCACTTAATAAGGACTGCAACATTCTTCAAGGTAGCTTGATGAAAAACCCGCAGAGGACTGCGCTTTTATGCCCTGGGCTCACAGGAAGTGGGTTTACTGATGCTGGGGGTCATACGAATGACCATGCCATAAGCTGGAGTGTCCCTAATCTAAATTTAGTGAAACCAGCCTGAGCTTATCTACAGTATGTGTTGATTGAGTTTCTCCTAGGCCCAGGGACACTGTTTGCTTCTATGAAGATAGAAAAAAGATAACACTATACTAGTGTATCTCCCCACGCCTCGGAAAAGGTTTTGTTTAAATATAAGATAAAAATAGAAAAATGTGTGTAATTAGTGAGATATAAATATAAAAATATATATTGTGTGACAGCAGCTGTAGATTTAAAATGGATGATAGAAAAATAGCCTAGGTTGTGGAACGCACGTCAGCACGCTACTCACCATGTGGAACGCAAGGCGGAACACTCCGCTCGCCACTCTGCTAGGAGGTGTTTGTAAGCGGTTTCTTTGCCTGCAAACTTGGAGTTTGAGTCTTTCTTCACTACGATTTTTATGAATATTTGATGAATAAACTTTTAAAACGATAATACACTATCTGGAGCCTTTCTTTTAACCCCATATCCTGAGGATCAAGATCGGGTAAGGAGGAACCTAACCTGTATTCCACCAGGATCATCCACAAAGGGGATCCCCAATCCGGCCTGAACGGCCTCCAAGCGCTGTAGGTCCTAGTGCTATACAGCACATAGGACCCAACAATTCTGGTAAGTCATTTATTTCTACCACAAGCCACAGGAAAAGAGGAATCCACGTCACGAAAGTCACAAACTTTTATTTATTAAGCACGAAGCACTTTGCACCTGATCACCACTTGAAAAGACTTTATTTATTGAATTTTACATTTATTTTATTCACATATATTGATCACCACTGGAAAAGACTTATTTATCTATTTATCAATTCCTTGGAACTTTTTATTCATTTTCATGTGTTTAATTGATTTGTATTTTCACTTATACTGTAAAGATAAGTTTTCAACATTGTTCACATACATTAAGTTAATTGTTTTTCTGCGGCAAGCGCTGTATATAGCCTAGGCTATTTTTCTATCACTGTTTGCTTCTGCCTACTTCTAAGGAGTGTTCTCCAGCAGAAAGATTAAGAATATGCAATGCTTAAGGTTATGAATATTTTTTTCATCCTAGCCGATCAATGTCGGGAAAAATATTTTGTGAGACTTTCTAGAGGGGTCATTACCCTTTTTGACTTTGCCTGGAGCGGATGTCAGAGTATGGGCCAGGTCTTTGCCTCCCAGGCCTGCTGCCTGGGTAGGGTGTAACTGTGAAGGGTTAATTCTTGGTCTATCAGGTCTGCTACCTGGGGGGGGGGTATAGCTCCAGAGGGGTATAGCTCCAGAGAGAGATCTTTGCTTCTCAGGCCAGCTGTTCATGACAGGAAGCTGAAGATGAAGAAAAGTTCTGCTTAGACAAATTGTTGGTCCCGGCTTAAAGGTCAACAACTACAAACTGCTGGACTTGACCTAAATGTCCACCAATAGGGTGAGTATTGCAGGGAGAGCTGCTTTGTTTCAATGCTGGAAGAAGAAGAGGTTGAGGAAGGAGCAGTGAGGGATCACTGGTAGGGTGAATATAGAGGTGCAGGCGGGTGGGGCAATTGGCTGGGAACAGTTGTGCTATGCCTAAGAAGCATTCTTTTTCCAGCCGACCAGCAATGCTGAGGAGTGATATTATGTTTCCATAATTTTCAAATGACTTCCTCCTTCTATCATCAGTAGCAAACAAAGTGGTCACTCAACACAGAAACATCAGCACATGTGCGGGCGGCAACAGGTTAATACAATCCTTTTTAGTATTTTGTTTTGTAATTGAAAGTTTCTTCCCAGGGCACGGGCTGACAGAAGGCTGCATCCCAGCATTTGTTGTTTGGAGTGAGTGTCTGATTAAATCTAGAAATATTGTAAGCGCTTTTTATTCCTCTGTATACTCGGAAGGATAATTCCCCGCCACTTGCACGTTGGCTGCTACTGGAAAAATAATTCATTTTCCGGCAGCAGAGCCGAGGTATATTTTACCGATTTGTGTGCCAGGTAGAGGGCCTCCGGAGGGCTATCTATAGCTGACATCTGTTTGTCTCTCTCTTCTCTCCGCGCTCGTTGGGGATTTTTAAAAAGTCAAGTCTCAGTGTTTTGAAGCATGGGGCTGCTATGATGTTAAAGAGAAATGAGGCTAAGACACATTGCTTGGGATTTCCGAAGTCCCCATTTGTAAATGTTCAGGCATAGGTCTTTTTATTTTACATTTGTGCAATTCTGTACTCGCTATGGGTTTGGTTAAGCAATTCTTCAAATTTTCAGCTGGCATCCCAGGGTGCCTGTTCTTTCCCAAAAGCAAGTGTAGCACCCTCCTAGATAGGTGCTAGGTTTAGAATTATGTGTTTTGATAGGTAAATTAAGTTGCCACACTGTAGTCGGCATGGCTGTGATTGTTTGTTAGGTAAAAGCTTGCTCACTGTACTCAGTGAAGCTTCATTCTGCTAGTCAAGTCTGCTCAGTGTGTTCAGCCGATGCCATTCTGATAGCTCCCTCTGCATCTAGAGAGCTTGAGAAGTTTCTGGATTATATATGTGGAGCTATGCGGATGGCAACATAAATATTGATACAGCTCTGGCCTATCCCAGAGAGGCAGGCTCTGGAGGCATGCTGGGAGATTGTATATGTTCAGTGAGTACACTGAGCTTGGGGTCTTTTCCTAGAGAGGATTTATCCAGCCTGGAGGGCACGCTGCTCTCTGAGGCAATCCTGCTATGCCTGCTGTTGTGAGACCACAGATGGGCGACCTGAGGGCCTGGATGCTGAGACCCTGGAACTAAAGAAAGCTGACTGAAAGGGGGCTGTCTGCTAAAGATCTGGTCTGGTGACACCAGAGTAAGGTGTTACTTGGAAATTGAAAGGAGGCAACCAGCTGTCCTTGAGCCTTCTAAGAGATCTTGGGGACTTTTGTGCCTTTGCCACACCCCTGGTGCTAGAGGAAGTCAGCTGTGGGTTCAGTTTAAGTGGACACTGGCTGGTGTCCTGAAGAGCTTTGTCCATCTAATCTTCCACTTAAAGGGACTCTGCTCTTGTGGCTTTAAGAAACAGATTTACAGTTAACTATTACTACCTTATAGCTGATATCTACTTTTTGCTACAAGCATGCACTTTAATATAGCTTGTTCTGAAGAAAAGTCCTTAAGTTGTACATAGTTTTTGGAGTATCCCACCTAATTCCCTCAACCCTATCCAAGTTCTCCAAAAATAAAAACAACAAAAACAATAACCCTAGACTAGTTATTGAAGAAATGTGTGAATGAGCTCATGTGCCTAGCTCCAGGGCAAATTTTGTGGGGAAGACCTGGACAGTATTCCTGCAGCTCCTTCCAGCTTCCAGATAAAGAACTGTGCACAGCTAAAGAACTGTGCACAGCACACCATGCCAAATTGTGGGCGTGGACACATTGGAAGGAGCTACAGTAAAAGGCCATACATAAAGCCTAGGCCTACACACTGTAAACTCAATACACATATGCCACGATCCCTGTAGCTACAAACCCAGGAGTGCCTAACACACAGGCTACTGCACAGAATACAACCAAAAATGACCTCCTCCTGCCAGTGCAATCTACCCGTGGAAGCCCAGATCCCCCAAAGTATAAATTTCAACAAACAGCCCTAATTTCCCCCGAGTAGAGATCTTTCCCCACAGTCATGAATCCCCATCCTATGCCATCACACCAGTACAGACCCTCTTCCTAATCTAACCCCTCAGTACAGACCCTCCCCCAGAACAGACTCCCTTCCCAGCCTAAACCCTCAGTACAGACCTACACAGTACACTCAACCTTCCCAGCCTAATGCCTTAGTATAGACCTCCTTTCTGGCTAACCCCTCAGTATAACTGTCCCCAGCACAGTCCCCCTTACAAACTAACCCCTCAGTACAGACCCCTTAAGTATAGGCACACCCCCAGTACAGACCCCTCAGTACAGAAACCCCTTAGTACAGACACACCCAGTATAGATCACTCAGTATAGACCCCTCCCACCTAGTACATATCTCCTCAATGTAGACACCCCTTAGTACATACACCCCTAATACAGACCCCCTCCCCCCTAGTACAGACACCCTTAATACAGATACCCCTCAGTACAGACTCTTCCCCTCAGTACAGAGCTTCTCAGTATAGACCACTCCATTTTAGACACCCCTTTGGTGCACATTTACTTACAGGTACAGGTAGTTGAGAGTGAGGGAAGTCTATGTGACTAGAACTAAGGAGGAGAAGGAGTGCTGCAGTGCCTATAATGCTAGTACTATAGCACTGTTTTTGCCTGTTTGACAGCACTTTGTAACATGGAAAAATTGTTGAGAGGATGACTGGCACCCCCAGAGTGCTGGTAGTTGGTGTTTACAACACCCCTCTACATATGCCACTGCGAATGACTACTCTATCCAAAAGGGATCCTTTGGGACAGAGGGACAAGGGGCAATCAATGTAAGAGGCACTCGGACTGGGACACCTAATGTAACAGGGCATACTGATAGGGATACTAGATAAAAGGGGACACTGTAATGGGGACACTGGATGTAAGGGGTCATTGTGATAGGGACACCTGATGTAAGAGAATACTCTCATGTGGATACCTGATGTAAGGGGGGACTGTGATGGGGACACTTGATGTAACAGGGCACTGTGATGGAGACAGCCTTGTCCCAT
Organism: Pelophylax lessonae; assembly: GCF_965119305.1. NCBI lineage: Eukaryota > Metazoa > Chordata > Amphibia > Anura > Ranidae > Pelophylax > Pelophylax lessonae. The sequence continues at coordinate 711,378,872 of NC_138769.1, read as the reverse complement.
TAGACCTCAATGGATTTCAGGTCTATTTTAAACATTGTGAACCGCCATGTTGACAACGGTCTTCCCTCTTTACACTTCCTTCTAGTTGGTGGCTTCCAGCACATTGCAATTTTGGGAATGCAATAACTGGGTAGCCGCAGAATATGTTTGGCCAGCCAAAACCTCCAATTGGTGACAATATCTTCTAGCTTCTGTATACCACTGCATTTCAAGATTTTCTCGTTTGTGATATGCCCTCTCTATGTGATGCCCAGAATATTCCATATGTATTTCTGGTGACATTAGTTCAGTTTTTGAGCATTTTTTTAGTGATTTTCTCAGTTTTGAGGGAATGTGATCACCTATAAAAAAAAAGGGAAAAAATTAATTTATATATTTTTTTTTATATTTATACATAAATGTTTTGCCTTTTGTTTCACTGTTAAACTGAATGGGCTGTTTTACAAGGTGATCATTTAGGTTTAGTATCACTTAAAGCATGATTAGTGTAAGTGTGACTGTAATGTCCTTGGTGCCACACCCATTACAATGTTGCCTCCTGGCCCTCAGCATTTTTTTTTTCTTTCAAGACAAATAGGAACCTGGACAGCTTATAAGTAAGCATGAAAGCACCCTGAACAACTCATAAATAAACTTCTAAGGAACATGTTCAATGGTTTAACAAAATTTCATAAGGTTCTCTGAAAACCCCAAAAAATTAATTAAAATATTCACGCTCAAGCATTCTATTTATATAGTTAATTAAACTATTCCTCATAAGGGAAATTTCCATAATAGCCTCCCAGAGGCTGAAACAGAAGATAACAGAAGCCAAAATGGGATGTGGAGGAAAAAAAGAAAAAAGGGACTTTTTGTACTCACTGTAAAATTCCTTTCTCTATGATCATGGCAGGACACACTGCCTGTGTGCGTGCAAAAACTTTGTTTTTGTGCTAATATAATTTAACTGAGCCTGGCTGCAATCAGCATTATCATCATCATGTGGTTGGCTATCAGCATTGTACTTAGTGGCCTTTTCTTGCAGGTAGCTCTATACCCGGTCGGTGAGGATCTAAAGCAGAAGCTGTATGAATGAGGGAGACATTATGCTTCATTCTATATAGGAATGCACCGATTTTCTTAACACCGAGTATGAGTACCGATACTTTTTTTTTTTTGGTACTCACGGATGCCATGACTGATACCTATCACCTAGGAAGAGTAGGTAGAGGGGTGGTTTGGGATGTGAGGTGGGGGGGGGTGAGTTAGGGAGTTGGGTGAGGCTGAGGTGAGGGCAAGGTGGCGGGGTGGAGTGATAAGTGAGGATGAAGATGCACAGGGGTGATGAGGATGAAGAAGCACAGGGGTGATGAGTATGCAGCAGAGGACTTCTTTTTCCTGTCTATGTAATCTGCCCCCTCCCCACAGATTTAACCCCTACAGTGCCAGCCCATGCACTCACCATACACCGTGGTCCCTCCATTCTCATGCAGAAGCCTGAAGAGCCAAATGGTGAGGATGAGCAGAAAAGTTGAAGACCAGCGACTCCAGCACTCCTTAATGCTTGAGGAGCTCCAGGGTCTAGGAAGACATTGCTGTCCTGTCTTGCCCCATCTCTGCCAGCACTGCCCTCACTCTGAACCACACTCCAGGCTCAATTTCACAGCCCTGCTACAGCAGTCATAGCCAGCAATGACAGAGCTCCAAGGAGGGGCAACCCGCCCACTTGCTCAATAACTAAGAAGCTTGCTCACAGCTCACACTGCATGCTGTAGTTCTCCACTGCCTGTTAGTGTATGACCAGTCTTTGAGCATAGGCACAGCTCCCCCCCCCCCAAACCTACCACAGTGCTACCTAATGGTGTCATTGGCGGGTGGCTGAAATGACATTGGTTGTTAAGGACACGGCGGCTCCTCTCCTTAACAACCAATAATTGCCGACATTCTTTTCTTTACATTCCCGCTGACTGCTCAAAAAAAAAAAAAGAAGCCAGAAGGTATCGGTTTCAGGTATTGGTACAGTTACACCGATATCCATGCAAATGCCTAGTATCAGCACCGATACCAGTATCGGTATGGGTGCAACCTTAGTTCTGTACTATGAATAGACTCTTGGTAAAGAAGTGCAGTGAGATGTTATAGTTGGACCCCTTGACCTCAGGACCCTTAGGTTTAGTAATGTTACTTATGTATGCTCCCTGACCACCCAGCCATATTAACCGGTTAATGACCGCCTGCCGAAGTTATACTGCGGCAGGCAGCAGCTCCTGCGCGAACCAATGTAGGTATACTCCGATGCACGGGGTAGGCACCTCCGATTGCTGCCTGACACGCGTGATCGTTCCCCGCTAAAAGAGAAGAGCGGTCAGCTGTTGTAAACACAACTGACCATTCTTCTCCCTGGAATGATCCAGGGAGAATATTATAACGAATATAAGCGTATATTGATTGGTTTGCACAAAAGCTATAGCATTTACAAACTATTGATATTTTTATGGAATTTTTTTTTCCTTATTTATTTTTTACTAGTGGTTATGGTGGTGATCAGCGACTTATAGCGGGATTGGGATATTGCAGCGGACAAATCAGACACTTAGGGCCGGATTTAAAGAAACTGCAGCTTCAAACATCTATGACGTGTTTCAGTTTCGCCGCGTTCAAATCAATTAACTGGCGCTGCGGCGAATTGGCTAATGAAACAGCAATAATGAATTCCGCCGTCAGCGGTATTCACTTACGATCGCGGCTTCGCCAATTCGCAAACTTATGTCTTCGTGCTTATAGCAGTTTCACATAGCGATGTGGGCTAGTGGATTAGTGCACACATCACACGTCTGTAATTCATCTCCCTCTGCTGTAGGTTCGAGGCTTACCATCTCCACCTAACTTTTTTATTTTCTTTTTTGTTTATATTGCTAAAATGTAACGGATTACATCATATATATTGCTAAATAATGTTACACTCAGAAGCGCTTGCAAGCTTACACCATTTTAAGTGGTTTTATGATCTTGTCTGTGTGTCGAATCGATCTTATGATTGAAAGTACCAAAGGCAAGTGACCAAACCCCTACCCTACTTCAGGGCAAGATGAAACCTCACAATTTTACCATGGTCTTCTTCCCAGATTCCATACAATGTTTAGTTCTTTAGCTATATGTGCTTTTTAGCCTTAACACACTCCTTTTTTTCCACCATACAGCTTTATTCTGCACAATAGCTAAGTGCTTTGCAACTTCACTGCAGTTAACAATGTCATGGGTTCAAATCACATCACTACACTTGGGATCTCTTTTCACTCTCATTTTTTTAACAGTTTTTTTAAACTATCTTGAATTTGGGGGGGGGGGGGGGTGTCCTACCCAAATTTCAAGCACATCAATGGAAACAACACAATTTTGATTTTCTGAGTGTGGTCCTAGTTTTCTCGAGATGCAATTCTTTACATATTTACCATGGTTCTTACAATTTCTTGACCAATAAACATAGGTGTCTGATATTGGACTCCATATTTCAACAACACAGACCCTCATAGTCCAACACTACATTTGCCTCACACCTCAACACAACACTGTCACATCCCTACTCTACATTACAACCCCTCACATCACCAGTACAAGCAGCATGCAAAGTGCAAAACTCCGGCCTTGGCAGCTTAATGGGCCAAACACTAACAATTTGTCTAGACTTTTTCCTGTAGACTTAACCAAACCATATAATATAAGGTCAAACCTCAACACTTTCAATTTGGATGCAATCAGGCAGGCCCTTGCACTACATAGAAAATGTCAATCTGAAGGATAAAGTCTTCTCTAAATCTTACAGTGTGGATGGCCCTTTTGTCTGTAGGCACTCACACAAAACAAAAAAACACATGTTCAATTCTAAAGTCTTTATTTATTTGAGAATGACAGCAAAAGGAGGAGGGATGCAGCAAAATAATATTGTCACTCTCCAGTCCGTGTGCCTTTACAGCGCCAGACCACGATCTTTGCTCCATGGCTACGGGATTCTGATGTCTTCCACAACTTCAGGCAGAGTTCAGAATCCATTCTGCACCTCTACCAGCTCATAGGGGACAGGCATGGCAAGGTTGCTGGTCAGCTTCCAAGCCACTTTTGAAGTTCCAGGGTGTTCATGTTGGTCATCGATGCTGCTTTTGGCCATGTGCCTTACCAAATATCCACTGACCACAAAAGAAGATGAGTGGAGTCCATCAAGGTGGGTTTCTACCACCTACACCCGCAAGCAGTACCACTCCTGGAAAAATAAAACAAAGGATAAGACATTTCATTATGAAAATCACATCTTAATGCCTGTTTGCTTCATTCTGAACTTCATTTAATTTCGACATCACGAGTGAAATAACACATTTTATGCCAACTTACACAAACCAGAAATCATTCATGTAAACATTTGAATACACACCTGTGACGCCAGACAGCCCATCACCACAGGCTTCTCATGGTAAGTGCCATGATTCCAAGATGTTGACGTTCTGGAAAATTACAACACCATAAGATACCAAGCAGCCGTTCATGTTATCAATAACTACACAGGTGGCATAGACACAAATAAACACCTGCCAGCTCTTCTCAGCCCTTTACACTATTCACAATACCAACATGTTTATGGTTAGAGGTGCATGTTTTTGCTCAAGTAACACAATTTTACCAATGTTGACTACACTTTATCTACAATGGCAAGTATCATTGGCAGATGATAATGACCCTCTGTCTCCCTGTGAGTGGCACCTCTGCTAACTAGCTAATTAATACACATGCCCTATCTTGACCGGTTACAGTACTTACATGTAAAGTGGCTAGCAACCAGGGTATTCCGGGTGGCAAAACCTGCAGCGGTGCTCCGCCGCCTGGGGGCCGCCGGCTGACGGACCTCTGGCTCCCTCTCCTCCGTCAGCTCCCAAGATTCATCCCGGGCAACGCACATGTTGTGCAACACGCAGCACGCCAGGATGATCTTGGAAGCCTTTGTAGGAGAGTACAGGAGTTCACCCCCAGGCCGGGCCAAGCAGAGAAACCGGGATTTGAGAAGACCTATGGTCAACTCGATGATACTCCGGCTTCTCCGCAAGGCCCTGTTGTAATTCCTCTCTGCTGGGCCCTGGGGGTACCTGATTGGAGCCATCAGCCACGTCAGCTGCGGGTAACCAGCATCCCCTGAAAAATAAGAAAAATATACATTAGTTCTTCATTAGTGTTGAGCGAACACGGACTGTATTATTCGTGTTCGTACCGAATAATTGGATTTTTTGTACCCGAACACGGACACGGACACTTTACTGTATGTTCGGGTAAAAATCCGTGTTCGGTCGTTTTATTTCCGGGTTTTGCATGCTTTGGCGCTCTTTTCATGGCGGGCTTTCAACAGCCAATCAACAATCGTTTAACTGGTGTGCCTTAAGCCATCCCAGCCATGCCTGCAAATGTCTCAGTAGCTGTGATTGGCCGTCTGAAGCATGTGACCAAGTCTTTATAAGTTCGAGGCAGCCGCAGCGGCGTCATTATGCTGCTTAGATTCAGGGACAGAGCACACATCAACGTGCTGGCTGCTGATTAGGGAAAGATAGGCAGGAAAAAACCATTTGTGTCCGGATAGAATTGAGGGACAGGTCGGAGTGTTTAGGCAGGGCGAGTTGTAGGCATTTTAGGGATAGAGTCTGCTGAATTATAGGGTCAGTGTCTTCTACAAACTACAATCGATATTGCTGTGTGGGGGGTGGGGTGAATCTGCACTCAATCCTGATCTACGATCTCTTCTCAATCCTGTTAGGGACAGAGTCTGCTGAATTTTAGGGAAACTGTGTTCTACAAACTACAATCGATATTGCTGTGTGGTGTGGGATTGGAGATAGGCAGGTGTCAGTGATCCACATCCATTTTTCTGTGTGTGAGCTGCAGTGAACACAATCTTTTTGGGCTGCAGTGAACACAATCTTTTTGGGCTGCAGTGAACACAATCTTTTTGGGCTGCAGTGAACACAATCTTTTTGGGCTGCAGTGAACACAATCTTTTTGGGCTGCAGTGAACACAATCTTTTTGGGGTGCAGTGAACAAAATCTTTTTGGGGTGCAGTGAACACAATCCTTTTTGGTGTGCAGTGAACACAATCTTTGTGGGGTGCAGTGAACAAAATCCTTTGTGGGGTGCAGTGAACACAATCTTTTTGGGGTGCAGTGAACAAAATCCTTTTTGGGGTGCAGTGAACAACATCCTTTTTGGGGTGCAGTGAACACAATCTTTTTGGGGTGCAGTGAACAAAATCCTTTGTGGGGTGCAGTGAACACAATCTTTTTGGGGTGGAGTGAACAACATCCTTTTTGGGGTGCAGTGAACAAAATCCTTTTTGGGGTGCAGTGAACAAAATCATTTTTGGGGTGCAGTGAACACAATCTTTTTGGGGTGCAGTGAACACAATCTTTGTGGGGTGCAGTGAACACAATCTTTTTGGGGTGGAGTGAACAACATCCTTTTTGGGGTGCAGTGAACAACATCCTTTTTGGGGTGCAGTGAACACAATCTTTTTGGGGTGCAGTGAACACAATCTTTGTGGGGTACAGTGAACAGAATCTTTGTGGGGTGCAGTGAACACAATCTTTGGGGGGTACAGTGAACACAATCTTTGTGAGGTGCAGTGAACACAATCTTTGTGGGGTGCAGTGAACACAATCATTGTGGGGTGCAGTGAACTCAATCTTTGTGGGGTACAGTGAACACAATCTCATACTTCTGAAGGTTTGAGGGTGCTGCCTGTTCCATACTCCCCCTACTCCTCATCTAGCCTTTTAGGGGTACAAACAATAGTAATTGGGGCCTAGTGTGGTTGTGTACGTGTGATATACATACACTTTTTTGGGATCATATTTTCTATTCCGCTATTTAATCAAAAACCTTTGGGGATCAGTTAAATTGGGGGATAGTCTGTGTTGGTACGTGTGAGAGAGATCCACCTTTCCAAGTTGTTGGGGTTCATCTCATACTTCTGAAGGTTTGAGGGTGCTGCCTGTTCCATACTCCCCCTACTCCTAGCCTTTTAGGGGTACAAACAATAGTAATTGGGGCCTAGTGTGGTTGTGTACGTGTGATATACATACACTTTTTTGGGATCATATTTTCTATTCCGCTATTTAATCAAAAACCTTTGGGGATCAGTTAAATTGGGGGATAGTCTGTGTTGGTACGTGTGAGAGAGATCCACCTTTCCAAGTTGTTGGGGTTCATCTCATACTTCTGAAGGTTTGAGGGTGCTGCCTGTTCCATACTCCCCCTACTCCTAGCCTTTTAGGGGTACAAACAATAGTAATTGGGGCCTAGTGTGGTTGTGTACGTGTGATATACATACACTTTTTTGGGATCATATTTTCTATTCCGCTATTTAATCAAAAACCTTTGGGGATCAGTTAAATTGGGGGATAGTCTGTGTTGGTACGTGTGAGAGAGATCCACCTTTCCAAGTTGTTGGGGTTCATCTCATACTTCTGAAGGTTTGAGGGTGCTGCCTGTTCCATACTCCCCCCTACTCCTAGCCTTTTAGGGGTACAAACAATAGTAATTGGGGCCTAGTGTGGTTGTGTACGTGTGATATACATACACTTTTTTGGGATCATATTTTCTATTCCGCTATTTAATCAAAAACCTTTGGGGATCAGTTAAATTGGGGGATAGTCTGTGTTGGTACGTGTGAGAGAGATCCACCTTTCCAAGTTGTTGGGGTTCATCTCATACTTCTGAAGGTTTGAGGGTGCTGCCTGTTCCATACTCCCCCTACTCCTAGCCTTTTAGGGGTACAAACAATAGTAATTGGGGCCTAGTGTGGTTGTGTACGTGTGATATACATACACTTTTTTGGGATCATATTTTCTATTCCGCTATTTAATCAAAAACCTTTGGGGATCAGTTAAATTGGGGGATAGTCTGTGTTGGTACGTGTGAGAGAGATCCACCTTTCCAAGTTGTTGGGGTTCATCTCATACTTCTGAAGGTTTGAGGGTGCTGCCTGTTCCATACTCCCCCTACTCCTAGCCTTTTAGGGGTACAAACAATAGTAATTGGGGCCTAGTGTGGTTGTGTACGTGTGATATACATACACTTTTTTGGGATCATATTTTCTATTCCGCTATTTAATCAAAAACCTTTGGGGATCAGTTAAATTGGGGGATAGTCTGTGTTGGTACGTGTGAGAGAGATCCACCTTTCCAAGTTGTTGGGGTTCATCTCATACTTCTGAAGGTTTGAGGGTGCTGCCTGTTCCATACTCCCCCTACTCCTAGCCTTTTAGGGGTACAAACAATAGTAATTGGGGCCTAGTGTGGTTGTGTACGTGTGATATACATACACTTTTTTGGGATCATATTTTCTATTCCGCTATTTAATCAAAAACCTTTGGGGATCAGTTAAATTGGGGGATAGTCTGTGTTGGTACGTGTGAGAGAGATCCACCTTTCCAAGTTGTTGGGGTTCATCTCATACTTCTGAAGGTTTGAGGGTGCTGCCTGTTCCATACTCCCCCTACTCCTAGCCTTTTAGGGGTACAAACAATAGTAATTGGGGCCTAGTGTGGTTGTGTACGTGTGATATACATACACTTTTTTGGGATCATATTTTCTATTCCGCTATTTAATCAAAAACCTTTGGGGATCAGTTAAATTGGGGGATAGTCTGTGTTGGTACGTGTGAGAGAGATCCACCTTTCCAAGTTGTTGGGGTTCATCTCATACTTCTGAAGGTTTGAGGGTGCTGCCTGTTCCATACTCCCCCTACTCCTAGCCTTTTAGGGGTACAAACAATAGTAATTGGGGCCTAGTGTGGTTGTGTACGTGTGATATACATACACTTTTTTGGGATCATATTTTCTATTCCGCTATTTAATCAAAAACCTTTGGGGATCAGTTAAATTGGGGGATAGTCTGTGTTGGTACGTGTGAGAGAGATCCACCTTTCCAAGTTGTTGGGGTTCATCTCATACTTCTGAAGGTTTGAGGGTGCTGCCTGTTCCATACTCCCCCTACTCCTAGCCTTTTAGGGGTACAAACAATAGTAATTGGGGCCTAGTGTGGTTGTGTACGTGTGATATACATACACTTTTTTGGGATCATATTTTCTATTCCGCTATTTAATCAAAAACCTTTGGGGATCAGTTAAATTGGGGGATAGTCTGTGTTGGTACGTGTGAGAGAGATCCACCTTTCCAAGTTGTTGGGGTTCATCTCATACTTCTGAAGGTTTGAGGGTGCTGCCTGTTCCATACTCCCCCTACTCCTAGCCTTTTAGGGGTACAAACAATAGTAATTGGGGCCTAGTGTGGTTGTGTACGTGTGATATACATACACTTTTTTTGGATCATATTTTCTATTCCGCTATTTAATCAAAAACCTTTGGGGATCAGTTAAATTGGGGGATAGTCTGTGTTGGTACGTGTGAGAGAGATCCACCTTTCCAAGTTGTTGGGGTTCATCTCATACTTCTGAAGGTTTGAGGGTGCTGCCTGTTCCATACTCCCCCTACTCCTCATCTAGCCTTTTAGGGGTACAAACAATAGTAATTGGGGCCCAGTGTGGTTGTGTACGTGTGATATACATACACTTTTTTGGGATCATATTTTCTATTCCGCTATTTAATCAAAAACCTTTGGGGATCAGTTAAATTGGGGGATAGTCTGTGTCGGTACGTGTGAGAGAGATCCACCTTTCCAAGTTGTTGGGGTTCATCTCATACTTCTGAAGGTTTGAGGGTGCTGCCTGTTCCATACCCCCCCTACTCCTCATCTAGCCTTTTAGGGGTACAAACAATAGTAATTGGGGCCTAGTGTGGTTGTGTACGTGCGAGATACATACACTTTTTTTGATCATATTTCCTATTCCGCTATTCAATAAAAACCTTTGAGGATCAATTGAATTGCGGGATAGTCTGTGTCGGTACGTGTGAGAGAGATCCACCTTTCCAAGTTGTTGGGGTTCATCTCATACTTCTGAAGGTTTGAGGGTGCTGCCTGTTCCATACTCCCCCTACTCCTCATCTAGCCTTTTAGGGGTACAAACAATAGTAATTGGGGCCCAGTGTGGTTGTGTACGTGTGATATACATACACTTTTTTTGGATCATATTTTCTATTCTGCTATTTAATCAAAAACCTTTGGGGATCAGTTAAATTGGGGGATAGTCTGTGTCGGTACGTGTGAGAGAGATCCACCTTTCCAAGTTGTTGGGGTTCATCTCATACTTCTGAAGGTTTGAGGGTGCTGCCTGTTCCATACCCCCCCTACTCCTCATCTAGCCTTTTAGGGGTACAAACAATAGTAATTGGGGCCTAGTGTGGTTGTGTACGTGCGAGATACATACACTTTTTTTGATCATATTTCCTATTCCGCTATTCAATAAAAACCTTTGAGGATCAATTGAATTGCGGGATAGTCTGTGTCGGTACGTGTGAGAGAGATCCACCTTTCCAAGTTGTTGGGGTTCATCTCATACTTCTGAAGGTTTGAGGGTGCTGCCTGTTCCATACTCCCCCTACTCCTCATCTAGCCTTTTAGGGGTACAAACAATAGTAATTGGGGCCTAGTGTGGTTGTGTACGTGTGATATACATACACTTTTTTTGGATCATATTTTCTATTCCGCTATTTAATCAAAAACCTTTGGGGATCAGTTAAATTGGGGGATAGTCTGTGTTGGTACGTGTGAGAGAGATCCACCTTTCCAAGTTGTTGGGGTTCATCTCATACTTCTGAAGGTTTGAGGGTGCTGCCTGTTCCATACTCCCCCTACTCCTCATCTAGCCTTTTAGGGGTACAAACAATAGTAATTGGGGCCCAGTGTGGTTGTGTACGTGTGATATACATACACTTTTTTGGGATCATATTTTCTATTCCGCTATTTAATCAAAAACCTTTGGGGATCAGTTAAATTGGGGGATAGTCTGTGTCGGTACGTGTGAGAGAGATCCACCTTTCCAAGTTGTTGGGGTTCATCTCATACTTCTGAAGGTTTGAGGGTGCTGCCTGTTCCATACCCCCCCTACTCCTCATCTAGCCTTTTAGGGGTACAAACAATAGTAATTGGGGCCTAGTGTGGTTGTGTACGTGCGAGATACATACACTTTTTTTGATCATATTTCCTATTCCGCTATTCAATAAAAACCTTTGAGGATCAATTGAATTGCGGGATAGTCTGTGTCGGTACGTGTGAGAGAGATCCACCTTTCCAAGTTGTTGGGGTTCATCTCATACTTCTGAAGGTTTGAGGGTGCTGCCTGTTCCATACTCCCCCTACTCCTCATCTAGCCTTTTAGGGGTACAAACAATAGTAATTGGGGCCTAGTGTGGTTGTGTACGTGTGATATACATACACTTTTTTTGGATCATATTTTCTATTCCGCTATTTAATCAAAAACCTTTGGGGATCAGTTAAATTGGGGGATAGTCTGTGTTGGTACGTGTGAGAGAGATCCACCTTTCCAAGTTGTTGGGGTTCATCTCATACTTCTGAAGGTTTGAGGGTGCTGCCTGTTCCATACTCCCCCTACTCCTCATCTAGCCTTTTAGGGGTACAAACAATAGTAATTGGGGCCCAGTGTGGTTGTGTACGTGTGATATACATACACTTTTTTGGGATCATATTTTCTATTCCGCTATTTAATCAAAAACCTTTGGGGATCAGTTAAATTGGGGGATAGTCTGTGTCGGTACGTGTGAGAGAGATCCACCTTTCCAAGTTGTTGGGGTTCATCTCATACTTCTGAAGGTTTGAGGGTGCTGCCTGTTCCATACCCCCCCTACTCCTCATCTAGCCTTTTAGGGGTACAAACAATAGTAATTGGGGCCTAGTGTGGTTGTGTACGTGTGATATACATACACTTTTTTTGGATCATATTTTCTATTCCGCTATTTAATCAAAAACCTTTGGGGATCAGTTAAATTGGGGGATAGTCTGTGTCGGTACGTGTGAGAGAGATCCACCTTTCCAAGTTGTTGGGGTTCATCTCATACTTCTGAAGGTTTGAGGGTGCTGCCTGTTCCATACCCCCCCTACTCCTCATCTAGCCTTTTAGGGGTACAAACAATAGTAATTGGGGCCTAGTGTGGTTGTGTACGTGCGAGATACATACACTTTTTTTGATCATATTTCCTATTCCGCTATTCAATAAAAACCTTTGAGGATCAATTGAATTGCGGGATAGTCTGTGTCGGTACGTGTGAGAGAGATCCACCTTTCCAAGTTGTTGGGGTTCATCTCATACTTCTGAAGGTTTGAGGGTGCTGCCTGTTCCATACTCCCCCTACTCCTCATCTAGCCTTTTAGGGGTACAAACAATAGTAATTGGGGCCCAGTGTGGTTGTGTATGTGTGATATACATACACTTTTTTTGGATCATATTTTCTATTCCGCTATTTAATTTAACTGGGCCTCCATGCGAGACCTGTGTGCCTTGTTGCGCTGTTTTGAGTACTCCACCAACATGGCCAGTGGCAATGACGCCGTTCTCAGCTTAACTATCCCACTTCTATGCCTCCTTGAAAAAACAATTCGGGCGATGATGGAAGAGGATGTGGCACAGGATGAGGAGGAGGAGGAGGATGAAGAGGTAACATTTCCAAGGCTTTCAGGGCAGTCATTCGCAAGGGGCTCCGAGGGTGGGTTCCTGCACACGCAAACGCCAGGGACGCAATTGTCCAGCAGGGGCACAGTTCTGGAGGATGAGGAGGATGAGGAGGAGGAGGAGCTGGAGGAGGAGATGGAACCATGTTCACAGCAGGGTGGCACCCAGGCCAGCTCATGGCCATCACTGGTGCGTGGCTGGGGGGATACAGAGGACACGGACGATACACCTCCCACAGAGGACAGCCTTTCGTTGCCTCTGGGCAGCCTGGCACACATGAGCGATTACATGCTGCAGTGTCTCCACAACGACCGCCGAGTTGCCCACATTCTAACTTGTGCTGATTACTGGGTGGCCACGCCGCTGGATCCCCGTTACAAGGACAACGTACCGTCCTTAATTCACTCACTGGAGCGCGATCGCAAGATGCGCGAGTACAAGCGCACGCTGGTAGACGCCATGCTGCTGGCATTCCCATCTGACAGCGGGGCCACAGTGGAAGCACAAGGCAGAGGAGGAGGAGGAGGAGGTCGCCAACGCAACCAGGGCACCGCCAACACCTCAGAAGGCAGGGTTAGCATGGCCGAAATGGGGAAAAGCTTTGTCAGCACGCCACAACAAACAGCAGCACCAGCAGCTCAGATGGAACGTCTTAGCAGGAGGCAGCATTTTACCAACATGGTGGAGCAGTATGTGTGCACACGCCTACATGTAGTGAATGACGGGTCTGCCCCCTTCAACTTCTGGGTCTCCAAATTGGGCACATGGCTTGAGCTTGCCCTTTACGCCTTGGAGGTGCTGGCGTGCCCTGCAGCCAGTGTATTATCTGAACGGGTATTTAGCACGGCTGGGGGCGTTATAACAGACAAGCGCAGCCGCCTGTCCAGAGACAATGTGGACAAGCTCACGTTCATTAAAATGAACCAGGCATGGATCCCACGGGACTTTTCCGTACCTTATGCAGAATAGCAATGGATACCGACCTTACCCACCCATTGTTCCATTTTTGCTCTTTCTCACTCTTTTGGGGTGTACCCTCATTTAAAATTTTTGAAAAGAAGCAGTGTTGGCTACCTCGTCCTCCTCCTCAGGGCCAGATTAATGTAGGGGCTATTGGAGCTGCAGCTCCAGGCCCCTACCTTTTATATAGGCCCCGGGTTGGCCATATTCACTGTTACCGCTCTTCTGTCACTTGTAAACACAGAAGTCTGGCTTCTATGCTCGCTTCCCCAGGCAGCACCCTCAGAACCTCCCCACACAGCGTGAAGGCCGGACAAGGAGGGACAGTTGGCGATGCATGGATGTGTTTATGGGCTTCAGAGACAGCATCCCATGTTGAATTAGGCATGCATGGCTGCACCCTTCCTCCTCTGGGTGCATGGCAAGGCACGGCCCTTAAGGCCCTTCAAAATCCTCAGCACCAAGCCCATGATGCTGTTAATCCGGCCCTGGTCCTCCTCCACCGCCGCTTCCACCTACACCGCCCATAGGTGTGCGCAGCCTATTGCATTAAGGTGTGCACCCCAAAGTTGAAATACACATGCATGTGTTTGCCAGCAGGGAGAGTAATGTATCGGGGCCATGTACCTGTAGGCAAGGAGAAATAGAGCAGAGCAGGTCCCAGGGAGATCTTTCCCATCTCCTCACTGGCAATGCTATGTGCCCTAGGTGATTAGGGTGTGCCCAGGCACACCCAGCACACCCTGTGCGCATGCCTATGTCACCGCCACATCCACCACCACCTCAACCTCCCTCCTACTCCATATGGGCCTCGTCCTTCAGAGATGAAGAAGAACATTGTTTTATTTTTCTGTTTTTTTTTTGTTGTTTTAAGTTATTTCCCTATCCACATTTGTTTGCAGAGCACTTGCCATGCTCTTAATTATGTTTTGCTGCCATTTGCAGCACTCTAGCCCTTTCCTTTGGTGTTTTAGAGCCATTTTAGTGCCTTAAAGTTCGGGTCCCCATTGACTTCAATGGGGTTCGGTGTCCGGGAAAAGTTCGGTAAAAGTCCGGGACACGGACCCGGACTTTTTTTTAAAGTTCGGCCGAACCCGTCGAACACGGACATCTAGGTGTTCGCTCAACCCTATTCTTCATATCATGTGACTTTAGATGACTCCTCAAAATGGGAGACAATTAGGCATTTTACTAAACAACCTGCTCGTCTGTTTGCAAAAACTCATATGAAACATCTCAACTCTGTCTAACTGCCTAAATCACTAATACAAATGGGAAAAAGGACACACAAAGTGGTGTGTTTCTCTTGCAAGTTCCAACTTGGCCCCTATTTTGTTCCTATTACATTAGCCTAGGTATTACTTCTGGAATATATCTGCAACTAGAGTGAGGAAACCAATATTGACTCACTTATGCAAAGTACTTTGGGGATATGGCAATACCATTGGAATCATTTGTAGGTTTTCTTTGGGTGGCTAGAGGACACCATTTACACATTGGTTAACCACCTTCATTGGACTCAAAGACAACTTTGCAAATCTTTCTTTTGTGAGCTGCTAAGCTGCTGATCTGGTTGTGTGTGAACAGCCTGCCAACTCCTAACACATCCATTTTAGGTAGGCTTTGCTTAAATCAGGGTGTACACCGATGTAGCTTATTCCTATGTCTATGTAATCTTACAGTTTATGTTGTTAAGACAAAATACTTTACCAATAAGCCACCCTTGGGGCATTTGGCCACTTTCAAACGCCTCGTACAGAGTACTGGTTCTTAACATACTGGAATCATGGCACGACTCTGGGTGACCAGTGTTGACACTCATGATGCGCTGTTTGGCGTCACAAACTAATTGGACGTTCACGGAGTGGTACTGCTTGCGGTTCCGGTACTCACTTTCGTGGCTCCTTGGTGGCCTAATGGCTATGTGGGTGCCATCGATTGCCCCTAGGATTTGCGGCATGTGTGCCCGCAGGTAGAAACCCAACTTGACTTCATTCCACTCATTTTCATTCTGTGGCCAGTGGATAAAATTGGGCACTATATCGACTATGGCATTAATGACCAACATGAACACCCTTGAAACTGTGGGCTGGCTAATGCCCATGATACTTCCCGAAGTGGCTTGGAAGCTGCCACGCCCTAAAATATACAAAGTGGCCAGCAATCTGGCCATGCCGGGCACCGCATGGCCGCGCTGTGTGTCCGGGTCAATTTTGTCTGCTATGAGCTGGTAGAGGTGGAGAATAGTTCCACGCTCGAGCCGGAATTTCCTCCTGACATCAGAATCCCGCAGCTTGTCCAAATAGATCCTTGGAGCAAAAATGCGTGGCTGGCGAGGTAAGGGCACACGGACTGGAGGTGCTGCTGGAGGTGCTGCTGCTGGAGGTGCTGCTGCTGCTGCAGCTTCCCCACCTTCTGCTGCCTCCTGTGCTAGGGCCTCCTCAAACAAGGCACCGATAAATGCCAACATTGCACCATCTAATGCGTCTGGGATATCGTCCTCCATTTTGAACGCGCAAATTCGCGAATGCGCAGATATATATAGAAACGGCCGCTAATTATCACACCTGTGAGCCAGCTATAAAAGGAGCACATGGCCAATATGGCTGCTGGATGTTATAGATCGATGTTTCTTATGTGCTAGCAAGACCCTGTGACCCACAACCTACATTATCTGGAGGTAAGACAATTGTATCTCTCTCTCCCAAAAAAAAGGAAGGAGAGAATTTGTACTTATCTTGGGTGTGCTTAAGTTGTCTATGGTGAATCCCCTCCAACCCACAATAGCTTGGGAACCCCTCAAGTGTCTTTTAATCATTGGCAGTTGGCCCCATGTGCATGTGGTTTGGACATGTGTTTTCTCATGTTTGTTAAAGGTGTGCAGTCTAGATTTGGCATCTAAACCTGCCCCCTTACCTTCCCAGCTTCCAAAGACACCATTTTTGCTTTCCTGATAACTGTAATTTATTATGTGCACGTATGTAGGTCATGTGATTTCTCATGTATGTTTAATGTTTGCAGCCTCCTTTTGCCTATAAAGGATTACACCACCCCCCCTCCACCAAGTCTGTTTGTGCCATTAGGTAAGTGTTTGGAGGGCCTCGTGTGATTTGTACCCATATGCGTTTTCTTATGTGTTTTTTTTCCATTTCTTTGCAGCCTCTTCTGCTTTTTTTGCCACCACCACCACCACCACCACCGTCTTTGTGCCATTAGGTAAGTGTTTGGAGGGCCTCGTGTGATTTGTACCCATATGCGTTTTCTTATGTGTTTTTTTTCCATTTCTTTGCAGCCTCTTCTGCTTTTTTTTGCCACCACCACCACCACCACCACCACCGTCTTTGTGCCATTAGGTAAGTGTTTGGAGGGCCTCGTGTGATTTGTACCCATATGCGTTTTCTTATGTTTTTTTTTTCCATTTCTTTGCAGCCTCTTCTGCTTTTTTTGCCACCACCACCACCACCACCACCGTCTTTGTGCCATTAGGTAAGTGTTTGGAGGGCCTCGTGTGATTTGTACCCATATGCGTTTTCTTATGTGTTTTTTTTTCCATTTCTTTGCAGCCTCTTCTGCTTTTTTTTGCCACCACCACCACCACCACCACCACCACCACCGTCTTTGTGCCATTAGGTAAGTGTTTGGAGGGCCTCGTGTGATTTGTACCCATATGCGTTTTCTTATGTGTTTTTTTTCCATTTCTTTGCAGCCTCTTCTGCTTTTTTTTGCCACCACCACCACCACCACCACCACCGTCTTTGTGCCATTAGGTAAGTGTTTGGAGGGCCTCGTGTGATTTGTACCCATATGCGTTTTCTTATGTGTTTTTTTTCCATTTCTTTGCAGCCTCTTCTGCTTTTTTTGCCACCACCACCACCACCACCACCGTCTTTGTGCCATTAGGTAAGTGTTTGGAGGGCCTCATGTGATTTGTACCCATATGCGTTTTCTTATGTTTTTTTTGTTCCATTTCTTTGCAGCCTCTTCTGCTTTTTTTGCCACCACCACCACCACCGTCTTTGTGCCATTAGGTAAGTGTTTGGAGGGCCTCGTGTGATTTGTACCCATATGCGTTTTCTTATGTGTTTTTTTTTCCATTTCTTTGCAGCCTCTTCTGCTCTTTGCCCACTACCACCACCACCACCACCAAGTCTGTTTGTGCCATTAGGTAAGTGTGTTCTGTAACTGTTCACTAATTATACATATATATATCATGTTTTTTTCTGTTTTATCTTTTGTCATTTCAGATTTAGGAGTTTGGGGCTCTTTGCTGCTGCTGGACAGCCAGATTCTCTGCCCACCTCGTGCTCCCATGGCCCCACCCACTGGAAGGCTGAGAAGGGGCAGGGTGGCCAGGGGGGGCAGGGTGGCCAGGGGGGGCAGGGTGGGCAGATCGTCTGGCTCTGGTGTGAGGGAGGCTCCAGCTGTATCCATGAGGGAGTCCACCATCCCCATCCCGGAGGAGGAAGCCGGGGGAGGTGGTAACACACCAAGTGGACAAGCTGGCTCTTCTGACAGTAGTCCTGGAGAGGGTCCGTCCACCAGAGTCAGCTTGTCCACATTACCCCGGCTTCCCCGTTTCACCCACAATCAGTGCTGTGCCCTAGGTCCACGCCTATATGGCCAGATATCAGGCGATACATGGGACCAGGGCCGCGTCTTACTCAGTAACAGAGAAGAACAGATTGTGGGATGAAATCCGGGATGCTGTAAATGCACTGGGTGAAGCACCTCGCCACCGTGACAGTGTGCGGAAGAAGGTCAACGACATCTGTGGGTCCGTTCGGAAGAAGCTAATTGCATGGGCTGCGGAGGGTCTTTATGACCGACAAGGTCGGCTGGATGAACGTGCACGAAGTTCTCTCTGGGATTATCAATTACCTTTCTTGAAGATCATAGGACCCGATACCATCTTTCCCAGAGAGGACTTAGATTCGGATGCTTTGCACCGAGGTAGGATATTATCTTGGATGTCAATTGTGTGAGTTGTTTTGAAAAGATTAACTACTATCCTATGTGTGACATGAATAGAATTTGATACTTGCCCTTCCAATTGTCCTTTTTTTGTTTTCCCCAACCTGCAATTTGTTCATCTGTAGCACGGATCTCAGCCCCTCCACAGCCCATGCAGCTTGGCGAACCAGACGGACTCACAGGTGTTGACATCAGTGCTGACCCTCCTCCTGGTAGGTCCAATATCATACTGTGCCAAACAATGTAGATGTTTTTTTTTTTTTGCCAAGATAGCTCATATTGCTATGTCCTTTACAGAAGATCCGCAGCAGGGAACGCACCCAGTGCAGCAAGGCCTGGAGGAAGGTGTTGGTATGTCTAGCCAAATAATGTTTTTTGCAATCTTATTAACCCCATTAACACACATGTTTTTTCTTATGAAAGAGTGTTGCCTTTTAGATGTTTACCCTGCAAAACACAGTTGACAGCATTAATGGGTGCCGTCATTAGTAGGCAGACCAAGCCTTCTTAACCTTTGGGAGGGTTTAGCAAGTGTCCTATGAGCCCAGGAAAGCACTTTTGAATGTTTGGCTTCAATGCTTCATTCCTGAAGCTAGGAGGGCAATCTGGCCATAATCATTACTGCCTAAGGTTATGTACTAAACATGTTTTTTTTTTTTTAAAGAACATCAGGCCCCTCTTGACGTAGCAGCTGGAGTTGGATCAGGAGCTGGTGACGATTCTGCATCCAGTGCTGTGGTATGTGATATAAGGGAACAAGGTGCACATGTAACATTTCAATGGTAGTAATGATTTTGGGCTAGATGTGGCTTACATTGTGTGTGTTAAATTAGTGCTATGACATTCTGACGATGCACCAGCACAACAAGAGTTCTATCTTGAACATCAGGGAATTATGTTATAATTTGGCGTGGCACTAATGTTCCAAAAACATCCAGGATCTTTAAAGTCCGGCCAGTCTTTGATTTTCCAGGTCCAAATTCATGGGTATCGTTTGGTTGCGTTGTCCTGTAGCCGATTGATGGCAAGATTTTAGACAACATACGTAGATGTATAAAGTCATTGGTGTAGTAACCGATTTACCAAAAGCATAAACAACCTACCACACCAGGGTTAATTGGGAACACCTTCATGTTGAATCTTTTTTGCCTTTGTCATATTAGTCATACCAATATAATATGTACCCATTATCAGAAGTGTTGCTAGCTTGGATAATCTTACAATGAACAAGTACTTATTAGAAGCACATCAAACTTTTCAATGTTCTGCTTGGGGTGTTAATTTGTCAAACTAATCTGAAATATTTAGTCATGATGTTTGATAATGATTTGGTCTATTTCTTCTGCTTTCAGGTATCCTTAGATGCAGAGGGATTGTCACCTACCCAAACTCGTCCATCTATGCTGGATGTAGCCGAGAGGCTGCTTGATGAGTATCGGATCCAAAATGAGTTAAGGAGGCGTACTCAGCAATCTACTGAGGTAGTACATCTGCTCGGGCTCATACAGGAATCTGTAGCAACAATGGTACAGGTTCAACAGGATATGCGTAACAGCTTGGTAAGTTTAGCAGACCAGCATCAACGGGATCGGCAAAGTGTTGACACTCAGGTGCTGGCCACACGCCAATGCCTGTTTGGATCTGAAGATGCCCCATTGGCAGAGCCCTCCCAAACATCTCACTCACCTGCCACTGCAGGTTGTGGTAGTGGGAGGGTAATGCCAGTGTTGGCCACTTGTCAGGCAGCTGGGGATGGGACAATTCCTCCTGTAGCCACTCCTAGCACTTCACACTCCGTTCGGACTCCCACACCCCTCAATGAGCAATCCTCCTGCACAACCTCAATGCGCACTGGTTCCATAATACCCCTTCCACCTGACTACATTCCCTACACACCTTTATCACTTCACTCCTCCCCAGGCCGTCCTCCTTTTTTCTCACCAATGCGGCATGTCGTTTCCCCCCGCACCGTGGACCACAACAACCAATCAACCACCACTCCCCACACATCTTCACAACCCTTGCACCACCTGCAGCATCAAATAGCCTCGGGGCAGCAACTATCCCATCTCATGGTAATGGCACACGTTCCCCAAATTCTTCGGCTGAGCACAGAGCAGATTAGACTATTGGCACAAGATCTTCAGTCTGGGACATTTCCAGGGTTCAACACCCTGCATCATCAGCAGCCTCAGACACAAGATCTGATCCTAATGGGCCACTTGACCAGAACTCTACGGCTAACCCCAGACCAGATGGGACTATTGTCCCACCATTTGATGGCAGGAACCTTAACAGTGCTCACCACACTGCTTCAGTCACCACCACCACCACCACCACCACCAACTTAATTTTTTTTTTTTATTATTTTATTTTGGTTAGTTTTGTTAATGATTGTTACATTGGCCAATTTGTTGGCCCATTTATTTGTTTAATTTGAGGGTGGCACAATATGATTTATTATAGTGTTTTTTTGGGGGATGAAATTCAATTTTATGCAAAATGATTAGTTTGTGTTTGATCTTTGTTTTTTTAGGAGTGTTGGTGGCCAAGTAATGGCCCTGGTTAATGTAGGCATTTATACACACGTGCTCCTCTATCTCCAAACATATGATTTCATGTAAATTTTGAAAACTCAATGTTCACATAATGCCCCAAGAAAAGGTCTCCCTTCAAATGTAGCTTCAAAACAAGTCTCAAGGCTAACATAAACCAAAGCCAACATACTAACAATTACAGACCACACCACTCGACTAAACAAATACAACACAAAAGACATTCGATGTGTACACCAAAAAGAAAACTTTGGTAATAAAATAAACGTTTTAATAACACATGTGGGTGTCTACCAACTGTAGCGTACAAAAAATATATTAAAATATATAATAGAATGAACTAAATTGCCAATGTAACATTTGTGTTGCAACGAGCAACATACTTTTATTTTATTTATATAAACATTTTTTTTGGTTTTACAATTTTTTTGTAGTTTCACAAAAACAAGGCTTTTTAGTAAACATTTTTGTTTTTTTTTGTTGCCAAAAACAACAAGGCTTTTTTGTAAACATTTTTGGTTTTTTTTGTTACCAAAAACAACAAGGCTTTTTTGTAAACATTTTTGGTTTTGTTTGTTACCAAAAACAACAAGGCTTTTTTGTAAACATTTTTGGGTTTTTTTGTTGCCAAAAACAACAAGGCTTTTGGGTAAACATTTTTGTTTTTTTTTGTTGCCAAAAACAACAAGGCTTTTTTGTAAACATTTTTGGTTTTGTTTGTTACCAAAAACAACAAGGCTTTTTTGTAAACATTTTTGGTTTTGTTTGTTACCAAAAACAACAAGGCTTTT
Source organism: Pelophylax lessonae (assembly GCF_965119305.1). Classification (NCBI taxonomy): domain Eukaryota; kingdom Metazoa; phylum Chordata; class Amphibia; order Anura; family Ranidae; genus Pelophylax; species Pelophylax lessonae. The sequence continues at coordinate 711,357,001 of NC_138769.1, read as the reverse complement.
TTGTAAACATTTTTGGGTTTTTTTGTTGCCAAAAACAACAAGGCTTTTTTGTAAACATTTTTGGTTTTTTTTGTTGCCAAAAACAACAAGGCTTTTTTGTAAACATTTTTGGTTTTGTTTGTTACCAAAAACAACAAGGCTTTTTTGTAAACATTTTTGTTTTTTTTTGTTGCCAAAAACAACAAGGCTTTTTTGTAAACATTTTTGGTCTTGTTTGTTACCAAAAACAACAAGGCTTTTTTGTAAACATTTTTAGTTTTGTATGTTACCAAAAACAACAAGGCTTTTTTGTAAACATTTTTGGTTTTGTTTGTTACCAAAAACAACAAGGCTTTTTTGTAAACATTTTTGGTTTTGTTTGTTACCAAAAACAACAAGGCTTTTTTGTAAACATTTTTGGTTTTGTTTGTTACCAAAAACAACAAGGCTTTTTTGTAAACATTTTTGTTTTTTTTTGGTCCCAAAAACAAGGTTTTTTTATTTTTTTTCTAATTTTTTTGGTCCCAAAAACAAGGGTTTTTTATTTTTTTTCAAATTTTTTTGGTCCCAAAAACAAGGGTTTTTTATTATTTTTCAAATTTTTTTGGTCCCAAAAAAGGGTTTTTTTTTTTCTAATTTTTTTGGTCCCAAAAACAAGGGTTTTTTATTATTTTTAAAAAATTTTTGGTCCCAAAAAAGGGTTTTTTTTTTCTAATTTTTTTGGTCCCAAAAAAGGGTTTTTTATTATTTTTAAAAAGTTTTTGGTCCCAAAAAAAAGGGTTTTTAATTTTTTGCTTTTTTTGGTATATTTTTTTTTATAATGTAGAAATGTGACATTTAAAAAACATTGGAAAATTAACAAAACAAATTAAAAAATAAAAACTACAATCTTTTTAAGGGTGACACATTCCTCACAAATGGCTCCTGAGGGTCTGGATCCGCCCCATAAGTGTCTTCCAAAACTAAAATGCGGTCTATGCACCACGTAACATATTCCAAAAGGACCTCATAGGTGAGGTGGGTGTGTCCTGGGTAGAAAAAGACATGACAATTAGTTTTATGCAAAATGATCCAAACAACGATTGTAATTAATGTGCCTCAACAAATATGCTTAGGAGTCTATTTGTTGGCTTTTATCAACACTCTGAAGCAAATATGCTAAATTGCTGGTGTAAATCTTAAACTTAAACTTTCACAGCAAATTGTTCAAAAGGTTACATAAGATGGCTTGGAATGTTAGTAGCAGTTCCACCAAAGCTAAGTAAAAGGCTTTTCTTCATGTCAACACAAGCAATCATTTAGAAGAATGTAAGGTGTTTTGGGTTCAATTGGTCAACACGATACATGTGCACACATTTATCTCTATCACCATTGGAATTTGTGTAGCGTTCTCTCTCCCTCTTACTGTCTATAGATTGAACCTGACACATAGTAGAGACTTACCCTTTGGAATTCGGAGGGCCAGTTGTGGCCGGAGGAGATGTGTCTGCTCCCCTTTTAGTTTTTCCGCCATCCCAGCTGTGTTAAGAGAAAAGAAAAAATTCATCTAAAAATCGAATCACGCTAACTGTAGGTTACGCAGTCATGAAAACGCTCTAACACCCACTCATTACCCCTCCACATTTCCCTGAAAGTTTTATTTAGACTTTGATATGGTGGTGATGCAGATTTGTACAGTGCAAGCGTCATTCTTCTGGGTGAAGCTTGTAGCGTTAAGGATACGTACTCCCTGCTTTTGTGCTGATTGTGTTTTTCGGATGTTTTTTGTGCCTCAGCCCTGCCTGTTCTAAGTGTTGGAAACATATCATTTTTGGAGGGCTGCGGAAAACTAATCAGGTTAGACTTACACTCTCTAGGTTTTTGGGGACGAGAGAAATCACAATCCTCCTTTTTACATGGCCCCTGTACACACCTCTAGGCACCTCCCTCCTGTTGGTTGACCCCACAGCAGGCAGCTTGCTATGGAGGCACATGAGATGAAGCCAAGCACCCTGTGCCTGTTCAGGCACTAGGCTGTGAGCCAGCCTTGCCCCCCTCCCTTCCGATGGTCTCAATGATTAGGAGTGACAGCATCAGGAGGCAATATTGGCATGCTGTCACCTCAGTTAAGGAGGAGGGGGAGTCTGTTCCAGACAAGTATTTGTGCAAAATTTTGGACAGTAAGAAAATGGTCCCAGTAAGTCTTAGGGGGAATATGCACACCTATCACTTGGAATACTAATGCATAGAATGCATTCACATAAAGAACCTGCTGCCTTTAGAACAACTTGAAGCCTGAGCGGGGACATACACAGTTAGCATTTCTCCACTTACTAAGTAGACACATTACTGCAAAAGCACACAACTTACCATCATCACGGTTTTTTTGGGCCCCCGAAGTGGATGGCGTTGCTGGCTCAGGAGAAACTGCACAAAAAGAACACAAATTGTGAACTGGAATGTGGTACATTACCGAGGAAGAGTATTTATGAAAGATTGATAAACACACATTTTCAGTGTTGACTAAATCAGGACATGATTAAATTACAATGTCCCCAAAAAATTTACAAGTACAAAGCACACCATTTCCAATGTAGAGAAACTAACACCAATTTAGAATAGGGTGGCTTGAGATAACTTACAAAAGATAACATGTCCTGTAATGCTCCCCAAAACCACCTTTCAAACATGAAGGTTAAGCAAGAGTGTTTCATGACCAACCTTCCTGTCACATATAGCAAAATTACACTTGCTTTGACTCCAACTTAGATTATCCTAGATACACATCATCCTAGCACACACAATTCATGTGAGAATCTAATTTTAGGTACTTACAGACTAGTTCAGGGGAGCCTGGAGTGGGGGAGGATGGAGGAGACCCTTCATGGGGGGATGGTGTCCCTTCATAGGGGGATGGTGTCGTATCTCCTAGAAACACAAAGACACAGATACAATCCTTGAACAAAAGCTATTTGATAAAGGCACACAGAAAGTAGTCTGGAAACATTGAAGGTAGTAGTTACAGTGGACTGGGTAAGCAGTGGCCCCTCTTCCCCAGTCCTCCACAACAAACATCCTCAATGTCAGCTGGTACAAAACCCCAATGTCAAAATATATATATTACAGCCCTTATATTTCCCAGGACACATTGAACACACAAACACATGTAGAATACTTACTTCCCATTTGAGGAGAGCCCAGGTCCTCATCTGAGTCCGACCAATTGGCCTCTTCTTGTCCAACATTTTTTTCCTGGCCCGGATCCAGGCGACTTGGCCCTGCCTGAGGCTCCTCTCTTGCTGAAGTTACATCAACCACAAAAGAAAACAAAACAAACAATCATTCCTCCAAGTTTGACCTAATGCACAACACAACAGCACATCCACATTACTTACACTGGGCCTAAGAAGTGTGAGGCTCCAGATCCTCATCACTGGTTTCTACAAAAATAAACCAAAAAATAAACAACAAAAATAATACATTATATATTATTTATGGACACAAATAGGCAGTAACCTCTCATCATGCTAGCACCATACTCAATGCCCCTACAATTCAGAACATAGAAGTGCACTTACACCAAGGAGATGCATTGAGCATGTTTTAAAACAGGAGGGCACCATGCAAATTAAGCGGGCGCCTAAGGCCTCGCACCTACAGGGGCCTTGCGGCCAGTGGCGGAGCACCAACATTTCGAAGGGCGCAGTCAGGGAAATCTCCCAAGTAAAAGATTGCTTTCAATCCTCGGATCTAAAATTTGCAGCAGTGTGCTGCAGTCCCTTCACTGCGTCTGCCAGGTGTCTGTTGTCCGCTGACACTTACTCCTCCTTCTCTGACTGGGGATTGGCCGTCTGATAATGTTATCCTAAGATGTTGAGGAATCGGTAGGTGTGTACCTGCACCAGTAGGAAGTGACTGGCCGGTCAACTCACTCTGCTATCATCAGTTGTTGCTCTGGGAGGAGAGCTCCGCCCTGGACCCGGAACATACAGGTAACCAGGCCCAGACTTGATATTTTGCAGGCTGGTCATAGATTTGTGGTGTCCACTATGCAAAGGGGTTGAGTAGCCCCAGGGAAGTTGGAAGAGTCTGAAAATGGTTGGTGGAGGAGGAGGAGAAGAAGGCCCTGGGTGGCTGGGGGACAAGGAGAGAGTCCCTGGGTGTTTTCTAGAGGAGGAAAGATCCACAATGACGCCAGAGTCAATTGCCAGGGAAGAGAGTGGAGCTGAGCAAGTCCTGCCTATCTGACCTGAAAGCCAAACATGGTGTAGATGGAGCCCTTTGCCCTACACAATGACAGCACCGGAGGTGGAAGGTGAGTGGTAGCGGGTCTTTGACATTATAGAGCATATGGACTCTGTCCATTATTGTTAGTTTTGTTTGGAGTGGTCCTTTAGATGTTTAACTGTGTTGTTTTTGACCCGAGCTGTGAGGGACTGAGGTATGACAGCCCACTATGCTGAGACTTATAGTGCCCTAGAATGTTGAGGACTGAGGAATCCTTAGTCCCTAACAGAGGGCACTACAAGTCTTAGCATAGCAGGCAGTAGTTCCTCATTCCCCTACAGAGAGCATTACAAGTCCAAGCAGGTAGCCTTCTGCAGTGGGACTTGTTGTGCCCTTGACTGTGGTGGACTGAGGAAGGGAAGTGTAAGAGGGTCTCTGTAAGCTCAGATATATGGGGGAGCTTTGGGGACCACAGAGTTCCCTTTTACACCAGAGTCCCCAGCTTCCCCCCTCAAATAATGGTTCCCAGAACTCTCCTTACATCAGAGTCTTCACACTTCCCTCTTACAGTGTAGTAAGTCTGGAGACTCCGATGTAAAGGGGGCTCTGTAAAATGTGATTAGAGATTTGAAATTTCTACCATTTTTATTTTCTACTTACGATCCACAATTTGCAGCTGCTGAAATGGCTCGCTGTCTCGTAAGGCATACTTGAGTGTGGCAGTCCTCCTCCTCCCCTTCTTCACCAAAAGCACAAGAGGGTGCCGGCCGTCCGCTTTGGCTAGAAGCAGAAGAAAAAAAAGAAACATAAAAAATACGAATGTACATAGTAGTATTAAAGGTTGTAAAGAGACACTTGATGGAGGTAGGAAAGGTAGGAGCGAGAGGGAGGGGGGGGGGGGGGGTGTTGGTATTAGTGTTGTTGCATAGCTAAACACATGTCCACCTACCCAAAAAATTGTAACCTATCTGGTCACATGTAATGTATATTTTTACTTACCGGAGATTTGCTCCACAGCCTTTAGCAGGAGCCTGGGTGAGCGCCTTTTGGCATCACTCCAGGCCCGCTGCAGATCCACCATCTCAGCCTGAAACTGGAATCTCCGCTGCAGCCTCATCAGGACACGACACATCATCTTGTGCTTTTGGTGAAGATGCGTATTAATGGTATCATACCCCCAGAGGAGGAGGAGCTGTGGAAAGAGCAGTGTATGTTTGAGTCCAAGTATGTCCAAAATAGTACAGTCTTCAAATAACATGCTAGGTCATCTTTGAGATATTGTAGAACAAAGAATTCCATTTCTGGTGATACATATACATCGATGTCCAAATCTACCTCCATGACATAGGTTGCCCCACACTGGTGATTTCCTCTACATGATATAGCCATTTTCTCATTTGGCCTTTCATGACACACCCAGGGCCGCCATCAGGGGGGGACAGGCAGTCACTGTATTTACAACCTTATTGCTGTCCATTTAGCAGGGTGAAAGTAACTTTACACACATGTAGCATAGGTATCAACTTTTGTCACCATGTTAAAAGGACAGCAGTATGGGTAGCATTACAGTGACTGTTATTAGTCCAGGCTCACTCAACTAGCCAATGCTTGGAAAAGCAAGCCATGCAGATTGCTTTTCAGGTCCCTTTTAACATGAGCTGTCTGATTGGGTGTGGCTGTTAATTTTTGACACAGACCTGATAAGCCCCTCCATTCTCCTTTATGGAGTGTTATATGTAAATGTGATTGCTTCATTTGAGATGCAGATTTAAACTATGTATGGCCAGGCTGAAGGTACCCAAGTTGATTGATCGATCACCTTGAGGACAACGTACAACCAGTCTGTCAGATTTTACACACAATTATCGCTAGCATCTCTTGTAGCCACTAGCAATAATCACTGTGTTTTCCTGGCAGGGGCAGCACCGGGAGAACACAATGGCTCCGCAGGAGTGTTTCCCCTGTCTGTGTTGATGGTGGAATCAAGGCAAAATGTTTTTCCTGCAAGCCACGGGACAAACAAAGATAGTTTTTTAATTAATCCATGATTTTGCCAAAATGGGAAAAAAAAGATGTTTGCTTTGTATATTCTTAAGTTTGCTACATAACTAGAACATGTAACAGTGTTATATCATTGCAGGAGATTTCCCCTCACTTCCTGTCTTGGTGTCACCAGGACAGGAAGTGAGGGAATCTCCCGTGGGGATATAGCCAGCAATTCTTTCCTTTTATATATACTATGGACATTATAAGGCAACAATTGCAAGCTATTTCCCCACAGTGATATTCCCCTCACTTCCTGTCTTGGTGACACTAAGACAGGAAGTGAGGGGAAATCTCATGCAATGATATCACCCTATTAGAAATTGGAGTTCCGTCTAAAAAGTATACATCAAGTAAGCACTTGGTTTCCAAAGTGGCAAAATTATGGAGGAGTTAAAACCCCATAGTGTGATTGGGGAATCTGACGCTGTGCTCCTACACTCCTCAATGTGTCTGTTCATTATGCTGTGCTGAATTATCCTTGATTCGCAATTCCTGCAAGAGTTGCACATGGTATGTGGGAGATGCAAATTTAAGGTGGCATAATTATCCACACAATCACACATAATCCTTTTTAAAGGTCCCCAGCAGAATTTGATGGCATAGTGGTTCACAGCAGTGCCATCAGATTCCAGTTAGATCTGTCAATTAACAAAGCAATGGGATCTGGGGGTGTATTTAACTTGCAATGGACACCCCCATTCATTATCATATGGCAGTGTGAGATGGGTGTGTTGGGAATGTGATCCATTAAGACAAGTGATTATACACTCATGTGTTTCTTTGAGAGGTGATTTGTTCAAGGCAATCCTTTGAAGACATGACCATTCCAGATTTTTGTGATCACTGATTCCATCTCAGGTGAACCAATTAGCTGCTGTGTGCAGATCCAGCTTATGATGGTAAGAGTGTCAGACAAGACAAACGGTGCAGAGCTTGCAGTGTGTATGGATGTATGTAAGGCAATAATTTTTGGCATTATGTATTTAGGGAATATAATGTTTCTAATCTTGCATATATGAAAAGGGTCAATACATTTGTCTTTATCTAGACAGATTCCAAAGCGTTAGAGCAATCTGTCACAGATAATTGTGTTTCATTTTGTGTAAAAGTTGAAACTAATCAAATCTATCTATATACAGGCATAGCCCACTTTAAGTACACAATGGGACCAGGGCATGTATGTAAACTGAAAATGTACTTAAAGTGAAGCAATCCCTTTTTTCTTTTCTCAATGCATGAAAATACACCAGCTCCATTGTAAATTTTGGCCACATTGACATAGCCTTACTCCGAAACCATGTGGGAGCATGTTAAGGGGATCCAGGACTATGACATGATAGATTACCTAGGCAAGCTGGCCAGCCACAAAATGGATATGGTGTAGTCCTGGGTACCTGGGTACCCTCTCGTTGCTCCCTAAGTTTCTTATCCCTGTCACTTATGGTTTGTGAGCAGTGTCATGGCAAGCTGAACAAGCTGTGTCCTTACTCACGATTGTATATAAAGTGAGTGTACTTAAAGCAGGGTATGCCTATCTATATCATAGTTACATAGTTACATAGTTACATAGTAGGTGAGGTTGAATAAAGACAATAGTCCATCCAGTTCAACCTGTGTAGGTGTGTGTGACTGTAATCATCTAACATAGCCCTCAATCTCCTGATCCTTGAGATGTAAGTCTAAGAGTCTTTTGAAAGTCACCATACTACCCGCAGAAACCACCTCTTGTGGTAGACAATTCCACAATCTTGTAGCCCTAACAGTAAAGAACCCCCCACGTTGCCTGAGGTTAAAACGCTTCTCCTCTAATCGCATTGTATGTCCTCGAGTCCTCATGCAATTCCTTCGAATGAACAGCTTTTCTTCTAAGCTGAGATCCCCATTAAGATATTTATAAATTGCTATCATGTCCCCTCTCAGACGTCTTTTCTCCAGGGAAAATAAATCGAGCGATTGCAGCCGCTCTTCATAGGTAAGGTCCTCCAACCCCCTAATCAGTTTAGTTGCCCTTCTCTGGACTTTCTCCAGCTCCAACACATCCCTCCTGAGGACTGGCGACCAGAACTGGACAGAATACTCCAGATGCGGTCGGACCAGAGTTTTATAAAGTGGAAGGATTATAGTCTTATCTCTGGAATACATCCCTTTCTTTATGCATGCTAATATTCTGTTGGCTTTGGAAGCTGCCGCTTGGCATTGCATGCTGTTGCCTAATCTATCATCAACTAAGACTCCCAGATCTTTCTCCATTTTTGATTCCCCCAAGGGTTCCCCTCCTAACGTGTATTGTGTTTTTATGTTTTTGTTCCCCAAGTGCAAAACCTTACACTTCTCCACATTAAACCTCATTTGCCATGTCGTTGCCCACTCCGTAATTTTGTCCAGGTCATTCTGTAGGATATCTGCTTCATGCTGTGCAGTTATTGCCCTGGCCAATTTTGTGTCATCTGCAAAAACTGATAACGAACTACTGATCCCTTCCTCAATGCTGTTTATGAATAAATTGAACAAGGTTGGTCCCAGGACTGAGCCCTGGGGCACCCCGCTTACTACCTCAGACCAGTCTGAGTATGCGCTGTTTATTACTACCCTTTGGACACGGCCTTTTAGCCAATTCCGTATCCAAGAGCAAACCCTGCTGTCGATACCTGCAGACCTTATTTTATAAATTAAGCGCTTGTGGGGAACTGTATCAAACGCCTTAGCGAAATCCAAGTACACCACATCCACTGGTCTCCCCCTATCTAGCTCACAGCTCACTTCCTCGTAGAATGCTAAGAGATTGGTTTGACAAGATCGCCCATTTGTAAACCCGTGCTGGTTACTACTGATGATGTTGTTGTCTTTAGCATACTCTACGATATAGTCCCTTATCATCCCCTCCAAAAGTTTACATATTATTGATGTCAGACTGACAGGCCTATAATTTCCCGGGATATGTCTCTGGCCCTTTTTGAATATCGGAATCACGTTAGCCTTCCTCCAATCCCCTGGTACATCTCCTGTCCTAATACTGTCAGCAAAGATCAGGAACAGTGGTCTAGATATAACCATACTGAGTTCCTTGAGCACTCTCGGATGTACGCCATCCGGGCCTGGTGATTTGTTTGTGTTAAGTTTATCCAGTCTTTCCCTATCTATATCTTATCTATATAGAAAGTTCAGAGATGTGAACCTGTTCCCTATTATATACACTAATATATGGTATAACATATTCTATAATGTATATATATTGTATATAATGTATATATTGTATATAATATATATATATATATATATATATATATACACATTGTCTCTAATATATATATTTTCTATAATATATATTTTGTGTGTGTGTGTGTATATACATACATATACATATATATACATATATACACATATACATATACATATATACATATACATATATACATATATACATATATACATATATATATGTGTAGGGAACAGGTTCACATCTAGGAAGTTTCTATAACAGGAAGCTTCTAGATCACGTCTAATAGGCAGAAAGTGCATGCGCAGATCAGCAGACCAAAAGTTTATTGCACACCCGCTAGATAAGCGAGCGACCCACCCATCCCCCCAGCCACCATCCCCCATCCCGCACCCCGCACATTCACACCCCCTCCTTACCTTACACACAAATGCCACTATTTCAGCAGTATAGAGCGCAGGAGCCATGATGCACACACTTGGCCTGGACAATTTCCGGAAACGTGTGCACGCACCAAAAGTTTCGTTTCCGGTTTCAATGTATAATGTATAAATGTGAGAACGCGGGTTTGTATATTAGCGAATTCGCGAACAATAGTCAACATACACAACCATTAAGCATATTTAACTTACAAAAAGAAATACAAATACATACATTTGTGGACACCAGAAAACTTTATTTAGACACATGAAGACATTTGAAAAAAAGATTGGAAACATGCTGTTTATTACACAAATACACAGCTCAAACATTTCACATGACATATTTTTGGCACAGTCTCCACAGTATCCCATTGAAGCCACAGATTTGTATTTTTCAAACAAAAACAACCTTTGTACAACATTTAGACCATATACATCGACAAAGAGCCCATAATCAACAGATGCATGTGCAGATTGACAGAACAATACACTATTATGTTAACAGCAATAAATACTTACAGAGAGTCAACACACAACACAGCCAAATCTCACCTCCATAAATAACAAAGGCCCACAAATGTTAACCATAAAGCATGTGACACACAAATATATTGGACCTCTTCGTAGGTCAAATCTTTCCTGATGTCTGAGTGAGCTATATATAATCAAAGCAAACACACACCCAGAATGGTAACGCCCAGTCAAAAAATTAACTGTGTGTGTCCTGTGTGTTTTGGAGCATGCTCAGTTGCCAAAACAAGGGAAATAGAAATGAGGAGGAGGAGAGAGACCTAAACAGCCCAAATCCATGTATGTATGTATGTAGGTGTGTATATATGTGAATTGATAAAATTCTCTCTTCAAGTTTGCTAGTCATCATTTAGAATGTTTAGATACAGGAATACATACATATATATACAATTACATGAGAGAGTGAGAGAGAGAGAAATATATATTTAGGGAAACAATTGAAACACACCTTTTGGGATTTGGGAAGTGAGATTGTGACGATTGAACAGATATGTAAGCCAACAATCTGACTCATCACTCATGAACATCCCTAAATTTGGCGTGGCAATTATATCAGGCGTTCTTATGGGCGTTTTGGCTGGCGTTTTCCCAGGCGTTTTGACATGCATTTTTTGGGCAGGCATTGTTATATGAAATCACCTAAAAAAGCCCCAAAAACAGACCACAAACATGTACATGTGAACGTAGCCCATTTGGGGGCGTTTGAGGGGGATTTGTACAGCTCAAGGATCAACTCCCAAAACAGCCAAAAAATCCAATCCTATTCAGTTCAATGGCCCCTGTTCCCATGTGAGCATTTTGCCGGCATGAGGAAAACACCCAACGCTCACTGAGAAATAGCACAATGATTAGGGAGTCTGCCTTCCTGCTGTAGGTTTGTAAGTTCGAATCCGGAAGGAGCCCTCTGTATGGGCAACACTTGGATATCTCCAATCCTCCAAATGTTGACATCATTAATTTTGTTCATGTTTGAAAAAGGCATGTGTATCAGCAAACTTTTAATCTAAAGACATGAACAAAATACATAAGATGCCAGTCAATATGTAGCAATATTGTGAGCTAAAGCTCTATTTGTATGTTGGGCATACTTTGCTTATTAGCCAAGTATGAGGGATATATATATATACCTTCAGTTAAATGTGTAGTAAAATGGTAACACTTGGCCATACCCATATGGAAGAAAATGTAGTATTTGCAATATATTTCGAAAAAAATTCTTTTGAAACACATAAAATATTGTCAAAATTGTGACATTTCCTTGATATGTGTGAAATGCTAATAATCTTTATTTGAAATATGTTTTCCATCTATTTTTGTTCTATCTGACGACCCGTTCCCCAATGTAATATTTTGTGGGTTTTTTCCGATAATTTCCGATAATGTGGAGGTTCTATATAAACACTGTAGATTTGACTGTTATGATTTCTGAGTTAGCAGGAAAGGTGTATGGAATGTGATGGTGTTTACTAAGGGATCCCTTGTTGGAAGTGTGCAAGTTTTTCCAATTGCCATTTTCTATGGGCGAGACAGCGGATTTCCAAGCGGTATTCAAAAAAAAAATTGGCCCAAAATCGCGCTGGCGAAATTTTTTGAGCCTATTTGGCGTTGCGCATGCGCACATTCGCGCGTTCGCAGCTCGGGGCTGGAGGAGCTGTTTAACCTTTCTACACTTTCGCAGATATCTCTCTTTCTAAGTCAGTTTTTGACATTTTTTAAACGCAAGTCATCTCCAAATTGACTTCCACACCTTCCACAGTGATTTGGGATTTTTGGGGGTACAGGGGAAAATTTGGCTAAACTTTAGTCGAGCTTTTAGCTGGCGTGGTTTTAAGTCGCGCTCTGACCATATTGCATCTTAATGAATCTCACACTAGGCGCTATTTTCCGCCCGCCGTTCTTTGAATACCAATTTCAGACTCAAACAATCGCCGGTTCGCAAAATCCAGCCGAAACGCCAATTCGCCGTACTATGAATCAGGCCCATAGTGACACATTTGACACTTGGGGATCAGTGACACCAATACAGTGATCAGTGCTAAAAATATGCACTGTCACTGTACTAATGACATTGATAGGGAAGGGGTTAACATCGGGGGCGATCAAAGGGATAAATGTGTCCCTAGGGAGTGCCTGCTAACTGTTTTGGGGATGCTTTAACTGTGGGAAGACAGAGATCAGTGTACCTGCTTAGCAGAAACACAGACTCTCTATCTTCCCTTGTCACAGAATGGCGATCTGCCTTGTTTACTTAGGCAGACCTCCGATCCACCTCTCCCGGGAACTATCGGCAGGTCGCCGGTGGTGTGCATGCGCGCCGCAGACCTAAAAGCAGGAAATTATGTATCTGTATGTGATTTTGCACAGAAGAGCAGCTGCCCTGCAGTATATGTACGTGGGGCGGTCGGCAAGTAGTTAAAGTATAACTAAATACAAACCTTTTTTCCAGTTTTGGAGATTAGAACACCTGTCAATTGTTATTGTGGTCTATGCCCCCATTGGGAGACCCACCCTCTCAATTTGTTCTGTTTACCATTATCATGGAAAGTGAAAGTAAAAAAAAATCCTATAATTTGTATTGTCTACAAAAAAGTAATAGAGGGAAAACATTCCAATGGGGACACTAGTTCTGGTGACCTTTTTTTACTTTAGTGTCAGTTTATTTTGTCAGGGCAGTTTACTTTCAATGCACTAGTGCATGTTTAATTTTGTGCATTACTGCACATTTAACGCTGTATATTTCTGTGCATTACTGAACAAATAACGCAGTATATTTCTGTGCATTAGTGCTTGTTGAAAGCAGTATATTTCTGGGTGTTACTGCATGTTTACCGCAGTATATTTCTGTGCGTTAGTGCCATTCTCAATTTGGTGGTGCAGCATTTCCTAAATAGGTACCCAGCATTGGAAGATATGCTAAAGCAGGCCAGAGGAGTTCGTAGCCATTTCAGGCAGTCATACACAGCCAGTGCTCGGTTGACTGAAATTCAGCAGGAATTGCACCTGCCCGTAAACTGCCTAATTTGTGACATGCCCACCAGGTGGAACTCGACTTTGGCAGTGCTGCAGCAGCTGCACATGCAGCGAGGGCCGTCAACGAGTACCTGTGTGAGTTTGGCACAATAACAGCCTCAGGCCGGCTCTGATTTTTTCCCCACGCCAATGGCTGCTGTTAAGGATGCAAACAGAAAACAGAAAAACAGAGATGGAGAGCTTTCCAGTTGACAATACACTGGGTTACTGGGTCAGGAGAATAGACCACTGGCCAGAACTTGCCCAGTATGCAATTGAGCTGCTGAACTGGGCTGCCCTGCATCCAGCAAGCTTTCTGACTGGGCATTCAGTGTTGCTGGAGGTTTTGTTATTGATAATAGAAAGCATATGTCCATAGAACTCCGTGGACCGTCTGACATTTATCAAAATGAATCAGTCGTGGATTACCAGCAGCTATGAAGCCCCTAAAGCCAATGTAACTGATTAAGTGTTTTTGGAATGTGGAATCTCTGCAAGACTTCTAGGCTGCCTAGTGTTGTGGGTGTGGATATCATCTGGAAGAATTTTTTGGTGTAGGTTTTATGGGCACAATTATTTGATAGCAAGGCCAATTCTTGCTTTCATCAAGAGTACCTCTATAGGGTTTCGATGTGAAGGTGCCTCCAACACACAAAGACCAATTTTTCCACACCTGTTTGACAGGTGCATATCATTTAAATTTTTGACAGCAAGGCCAATTCTTGCTTTCATCAAGTGTACCTCTATAGGGTTACAGTGTAAAGGCACCTCCGACACCCAAAGAGCAATTTTTTCACACCTGTTTGACAGGTGGATATCAGTTTAATTTTTGACAGCAAGGCCAGTTCTTGCTTTTTTTTCAAGAGTACCTCTATAGGGTTACGGTGTGAAGGTGCCTCCAACACCCAAAGACCAGTTTTTCCACACCTGTTTGACAGGTGCATATCATTTCAATTTTTGACAGCAAGGCCAATTCTTGCTTTCATCAAGAGTACCTCTATAGAGTTACGGTGTGAAGGCACCAGAGACACCCAAAGACCAATTTTTACGCACCTGTTACTTCTATCCAACGTTTGCTAAAAAAGGCACCAAAAAATCCAAATCTTCCCAGTGCACTACATTGTGACCTCATCATACAGGCTGGCTCCCCAAGCCTATAAGCCCGTAGGGTCAAAGCTTGCAGGGAAAATGTAATTGGCTTTATAAATGCAATTATTTATGCAGCAGCTTCTATACACAGTACAAGGTGAAAAAATAGGTGTGCTGTTGGTGTGATAAATTAAAAGCTGCAACCAAAGATCCAATTATGCAATTGGAATAATAAATGGGTGAATATGTGATCTGGTGCGCTAATAAATGAAGCCATATGTAAAATAATACACATAAAAAATAAGTGAAAAGATTATGTGATCATATGAAAATATAAATAAATTGACATAAAGTCCATAAATCACTAGTGTAAAAAATGGTGAAATAAGATGTCTCCAAATTCAACGGTGCAAGTGGTGATACATATTCCCTCCACCATACAAGTTCTGCTCTCACCAGACGGAAATGATGAAAGTGCAAGTTCAACTCAAAAATCCACACTTGTGCAATGTAAGTGATGTCCCACCATCCACGTGTGAGCACTCAAATCAATCAAAGCCTCTTACCGGACATCAACATGAGAAAGCATAAATCATCAGATGGAAGAAATTCCCTGTCCTTAACATGAGTGGAACAGATCCAAATGGCTCAAAGCAAAATCCAACTCTCAATGCTTTAGGACGATCCCTCAGAGTGTACCCAGGGAGAAATAAGTGGGCGAACAATAGTGCATTATCTTTATACATTTTATTAAAAAATATAGACATGCACTTACAGTTACAGATGAATTGAAGGAGCGTTATGCATAAACTTGTAGATACCCGTGGCCGCATGCAGTGCGGACCGTGGACGAGCTGTGTGACGGTGCGGCGCCTCCTCTATGACGCGTTTCCTTTCAAAAGAGCTTCTACTGTTGAATTTGGAGACATCTTATTTCACCATTTTTTACACTAGTGATTTATGGACTTTTTTATGTCAATTTATTTATATTTTCATGTGATCACATTTTTATGTGTATTATTATACATATGGTTTCATTTATTAGCGCACCAGATCACATATTCACCCATTTATTATACACAGTACAGACTTACCACTTTATAGGTAGACTAAGGGGACCCCCCAGGCACTATATTGAAAGGAATTTTACATTTTTATTGTTATTTCCTATTTTTATGCTTTCACTTTAAGCATTCGTAAATCACTGCTCATTTAAAAATGGCGTTTTTTACAATCTTTTTTTCATTGATACATGTCCCCCAGGGCAGTACCTGGACCCCATACCATTGTATGCCCAATTACTTGTATATTAGCCTTCACAATGGGCACTTTTGATGTTTATAGTTCAAGTCCCATAGACTTCAATTGGTTTTGTTATCCGGTTTCAAACTTTTGCGATGTTCGAAAGTTCTAGTGCAAACTTAACAGGGGGTTGTTCGGCCCATACCTACCAGGCAGTACTAAATGTGATAGACACTGCTGCTAAGGGCAGGGAGGCTACAACAGAAATTTTATTTTATGTTAAACAAATGTATTCATCCAAAACCCAGAAAAATCATGCTAGTCATAAAGGGGTAAAAGCTTTTTGGTTTTTCATTCCTCCATGACTTTGTCAAGGTACATAAGACTATGAATTTGATTGATAATGTCAAAAGACAACATTGAGATTATAAATTGTATATAATGTATACCAGGGATCCCCAAACTACGGCCCTCCAGCTGTTGCAGAACTATACATCCCATGAGGCTTTGTAAAAGTCTGACCTTCACAGACATGACTAGGCATGATGGGAATTGTAGTTCCTGAACAACTGGAGGGCCATAGTTTGGAGACCCCTGATGTATACTGTTACATGTAGCAACTGTGACTTTTCTGTAAAGTAAATCAATATACTTTGTTTTATTTTAGAATCAGATATCCTTCCAGCTTGAAAGACATCATAAAGGACTGTCAAACTGACCCATGTTTTTACCCGGAAAGCCTAAAACAGAGCATTGAAGGCTGCCTATGCCAGCACAACAAAACCTGCTTCAGGCATTGTAAAGGTCCTTTAGAAGAGCAAAAGATTTGGCATGCTTCCAGCTCTTCAATACTGCTACACATCAAGAAGGAAGCCTGCTTGAAAAGAATTTCAAGAGCAAAATTGTAGGATTTGCAGGGTTCAGGAGAACTTGACCTGACACAGGTTAAAATGTCATTTAGGAGGATATAAAAATCAGTGGTATTAAAGTTATAAAAAGGAATACTATTGCAGAGTTTTTCAAGCGCCTCTTTTTAATGCCAGAAAACGGAAATAATACATTTTCTGTGGAATGCCTTTAGGTATTTACTTAACCTGAAAATCATCATTAAACTGAGCCACCATACACACAGAACTTTGCTCTGCGGGATGTGAATTCTTCTGATAAACCAATGAAAGAGGAGATGCTGTAGATCTGATTTGAAGCTAACCCTTTTCCTAAGACTCACACTATTACATAGAGATGCAGAGCACTCCTAGCAAGCTCCAGGCGCATGCATAGCAATGCTACAATGACAGACAGTGCAACCTAGTCCAGCCTACATTCCTCCATTTGCAAAAAATATTAATGCATCCATTTTGAAAAAAGTATGAATGTGAATGTATTATTTTTTTGCATTTGAGCCAGCAAAGCACCACAACTGTGATCAATAGAAGCTCTAGATACTGCCGACTATTCCTCCAGCTCAGTACGGACCTTCTGCTATGGAGCTGGAGGAAGTAAAAGGTCCAATAATGTGTGTCCTTTTGAGAATGGGCTGCGCATGTTGACCATGTTTCATGTTATGCTAAATCTGGGTGTAACATGAAACACACTCAGAAAGGTAGAGATAGCTTTTAATGTGAACCATTTCAGATGTTACCTAGTGTATTACCTTCTGATACTGGTAAGATGCAGTTTTATATTTACATAATTTTCCATGTACCAATGTAAGACTTTCAATTCTTATGCCAAGGCTTTGAATTTTCTGCCAGGTGACTCCAAAACTTCCCCCTAGTTCTAATTTACCATCTAACAATCCAATGTTTGTGGCCATTGGTCATGGGGGGACTTTCTATACCATGGGCTTAGGATCCAGGGTCCTCCCCAGACACAGAGAAAGTAACCTGAAGATGAATAAAGTTACTTGTAAGAACCACAATATTTGACTCATTACTTGTGTTTGCAAACTTGTCGGATGATGACAGGTTCATTTTTTAACTGTAAACATAACAATTTGAAATTAATGCTAACTATTCCCATGTCAAAATAAAGCCCGATATTTAGCAAATTTTATTACCCACACAGTGGGTACATGTTGAACTTATTAGGCTGACTCATTGACAGTGGCGTCACTTGGGTTCTCCAGATGACGTCAGATAGACGAAACCGGTAGAGAGCGTGACCACGTCATTTCCGTCTTACACACCCGAGGCTTGGAACGCACATCCGGCGGTTGGGACGCACGCTATCTCGCAGTGTGCACCGCAAAAGAGGAAGTTGCGGGTCCTATGCCAGACGGGCATACATTTCGTTTTTACAATATGTGAGTACTTGTCTTTTACTTGAATAAAGCTTTTTTATAAACCATACTACACTATTGGAGGCTCCTTCCCTTTTCTCCCATATACCCGGTACTGCACTGGACTTCCATATACATATACTGAGCTGACATCTATACACCAATAAGGAGAGGAACCGAGATCTGGGAACATCCTGATTGCCAGTGTGTGGGAGCGATCCCCTAATAATCGACCCGCTGTTTACTCCTGTAGGGGTAAGGGAATCTGGTAAGCGCAGGACCCCAGGCTCAGGGGAATACTTCTTATTTCCGCCCACCCACCATACCTTGGGCATAGATAAAGGAGCACCTTTTATCACCATATACGGATTGCACTTATTTAGGACTCTTTTTGGATTCAAAGTCACCGAGACTGCACATGCGTTTGGACTTATTTATTGGATTAATTATACGGACACCTTTTTGATACTGCTATTTATATATATATTTTTTCATTTTTTTTCATTTTTTCATTTTTTCATTTTTTAAGAGTAATTTGCACTTTTGCACTCACTTATTTATTGGTAGTCATATATATATATATATATTTATTTTCGCACTTATATTTATTTGTACACTCATGATTATATTTACCGATTGTCATTTTTATGGATGTTAATTTATTACTGGTTGTTATTTATTGAACTCCATCATTGTAATATTGCTTTTATTACTTCACATTTTCCACTCACCTCTGCACCTTTTTGCACGATTGCACTTATGGTATATTTCTGCTGATATATTTTAAATAAGTTTTTATCTGATGCTTTTTTATACACAAACCTGCCCTGATTTATATAAGTTTGATATTTGCTACACCATATTATCTAAACAAATTACGCATAGATCTTACCAGGGGTTTTTGTATAGACCCCCATATAACATCTTACCATCAGTATAGTAAGACCCTATCCCCTAAGCACTCCGCCAGGCAGCGCCAATCACTTCCCTTTTTCTTCCAGACAGTGCAACCTAGTCCAGCCTACATTCCTCCATTTGCAAAAAATATTAATGCATCCATTTTGAAAAAAGTATGAATGTGAATGTATTATTTTTTTGCATTTGAGCCAGCAAAGCACCACAACTGTGATCAATAGAAGCTCTAGATACTGCCGACTATTCCTCCAGCTCAGTACGGACCTTCAGCTATGGAGCTGGAGGAAGTAAAAGGTCCAATAATGTGTGTCCTTTTGAGAATGGGCTGCGCATGTTGACCATGTTTCATGTTATGCTAAATCTGGGTGTAACATGAAACACACTCAGAAAGGTAGAGATAGCTTTTAATGTGAACCATTTCAGATGTTACCTAGTGTATTATCTTCTGATACTGGTAAGATGCAGTGTTTATATTTACATAATTTTCCATGTACCAATGTAAGACTTTCAATTCTTATGCCAAGGCTTTGAATTTTCTGCCAGGTGATTCCAAAACTTCCCCCTAGTTCTAATTTACCATCTAAAAATCCAATGTTTGTGGCCATTGGTCATGGGGGGACTTTCTATACCATGGGCTTAGGATCCAGGGTCCTCCCCAGACACAGAGAAAGTAACCTGAAGATGAATAAAGTTACTTTTAAGAACCACAATATTTGACTCATTACTTGTGTTTGCAAACTTGTCGGATGATGACAGGTTCATTTTTTTAACTGTAAACATTACAATTTGAAATTAATGCTAACTATTCCCATGTCAAAATAAAGCCCGATATTTAGCAAATTTTATTACCCACACAGTGGGTACATGTTGAACTTATTAGGCTGACTCATTGACAGTGGCGTCACTAGGGGTTGGTGTCACCTGGTGTGGTAAAACATGGTGTAACCACCCCACCTTAGTGCAAACTCAACTCCATTCCAGCCTCCCTTCCCCAGCACAGAGCTGTACATAGGAACAGCACTCTTATATCATAAAATACATATCACTATAGTAAATAAACTATAGTGAATAAACAATTAAATAAATACATCTTCATTTAAATTATAGAAAATACATAAAAATTGTGAAGTCCATTTATAGATCCCACATGTGAATAACAGCTGAGGACATCAGACATAGGCTGACGAAACGGCATCGGGTGGTGTTTGAGATATGTCATTTCTGGTCAGCTGGAACACAGGTGGGGCGCAAATCGGCAATTCCTATACAATAAATTTTCTTTGATGTAAGTGCCATACAACCTTCTTTTTTAAATAAATGATTTGAAATACTGCACCATGAGAGTGTTCTTTCCTCTCCCTGTTTATATGCCAATAGTGATGGACGAACATCGGCCGGGGCGGTTCGCGAATGTCAGCCGCAAATTTTCTCAAAAGTCCGCGAACCGCGAGTTTGCGGCGGGCCCCATTGACTTTAATGGGAGGTGAACTTTAAAAACCTTTAGGTCATATTTCCAGCCACAAAAGATGTACTAGCTGTGCACAAATAGTCCCAGCACATGGACAATGTCATAACAGAAGTATTGCAACTAAAAAAGTTGCCCTAAATTTTTATTTTTTTTTTTTTACAGAAAAAAAATATATTTTTTTTTCATAAATCAGCCAGAACTGACAGCAGCCAGTAAATACATTGTCTAATACATATAGGGTCCATTCACACATCTGTAAAATGGGTCCACATCCATTCCACAATTTGGCGGAACCTTTACAGACCCATTGTTTTTCATTTCCAGTCTGAAGAATTAGGCATTCACAGGATAAAGAAGAAAGTGTCGGCCATTCCAGGCCCCAAAAATTAGCCCGCATGGGTTTACCTGACAGCTAAGAATGTAGTATTCTGTGGCTAAAGGTACATTAGGCATTCACACAGTATACAGAAGTAAGTGTCGGCTTGTATTGGCCCCAAAAATTAGCCCATATGGGTTTACCTGACAACTAAGAATGTAGTATTCTGTGGCTAAAGGTACATTAGGCATTCACACAGTATACAGAAGTAAGTGTCGGCCTGTATAGGCCCCAAAAATTAGCCCACATGGGTTGAACTGACAGCAAAGAACATAGTATTTGATGGCTGGAGGTACAGTAGGCATTCACAGTATACAGAAGTAAGTGTCGGCCTGTATAGGCCCCAAAAATTAGCTCATATAGGTGGAACTGACAGCAAAGAACGTAGTATTTGATGGCTAGAGGTACATTAGGCATTCACACAGTATACAGAAGTGTCTGCCTGTATAGGCTGTAAAAATTAGCTCACGTGGGTTGAACTGACAGCAAAGAATGTAGTATTTGGTTGCTAGAGGTACATTAGGCATTCACACAGTATACAGAAGTGTCGGCCTGTATAGGCTGCAAAAATTAGCTCACATGGGTTGAACTGACAGCAAAGAACGTAGTATTTGATGGCTAGAGGTACATTAGGTGTTCACAGGATACAGAAGTGAGTGTCGGCCTGTTGGGGCTCCAAAAATTAGCTCACATGGGTTGAACTGACAGCAAAGAACGTAGTATTTGATGGCTAGAGGTACAGTAGGCATTCACACAGTATACAGAAGTAAGTGTCGGCCTGTATAGGCTGAAAAAATTAGCTCACATAGGTTTAACTGACAGCAAAGAATGTAGTATTTGATGGCTGGAGGTACAGTAGGCATTCACAGTATACAGAAGTAAGTGTCGGCCTGTATAGGCTCCAAAAATTAGCTCACATGGGTTGAACTGACAGCAAAGAACGTAGTATTTGATGGCTGGAGGTACAGTAGGCATTCACAGTATACAGAAGTGTCGGCGTGTATAGGCTCCAAAAATTAGCTCACATGGGTTGAACTGACAGCAAAGAACGTAGTATTTGGTGGCTAGAGGTACATTAGGCATTCACACAGTATACAGAAGTGTCGGCCTGTATAGGCTGCAAAAATTAGCTCACATGGGTTGAACTGACAGCAAAGAACATAGTATTTGATGGCTAGAGGTACATTAGGTGTTCACAGGATACAGAAGTAAGTGTCGGCCTGTTGGGGCTCCAAAAATTAACTCACATGGGTTGAACTGACAGCAAAGAACGTAGTATTTGATGGCTGGAGGTACAGTAGGCATTCACAGTATACAGAAGTGTCGGCGTGTATAGGCTCCAAAAATTAGCTCACATGGGTTGAACTGACAGCAAAGAACGTAGTATTTGATGGCTGAAGGTACAGAAGGCGTTCACAGTATACAGAAGTAAGTGTCGGCCTGTATAGGCTCCAAAAATTAGCTCACATGGGTTGAACTGACAGCAAAGATTGTAGTATTTGATGGCTGGAGGTACAGTAGGCATTCACAGTATACAGAAGTGTCGGCCTGTATAGGCTCCAAAAATTAGCCCACATGGGTTTAACTGACAGCAAAGAACGTAGTGTATTTGATGGCTAGAGGTACATTAGGCATTCACACAGTATACAGAAGTGTCGGCCTGTATAGGCTGCAAAAATTATCTCACATGGGTTTAACTGACAGCACAGAACTTAGTATTTGATGGCTAGAGGTACAGTAGGCATTCACAGGATACAGAAGTGTCGGCCTGTATAGGCCCCAAAAATTAGCTCACATGGGTTGAACTGACAGCAAAGAACGTAGTATTTGATGGCTAGAGGTACATTAGGCATTCACACAGTACACAGAAGTGTCGGTCTGTATAGGCCTCAAAAATTATCCCACATGGGTTTAACTGACAGCAAAGAACATAGTGTATTTGATGGCTGGAGGTACAGTAGGCATTCACAGGATAAAGAAGAAAGTGTCGGCCATTCCAGGCCCCAAAAATTAGCCCGCATGGGTTTACCTGACAGCTAAGAATGTAGTATTCTGTGGCTGAAGGTACATTAGGCATTCACACAGTATACAGAAGTAAGTGTCGGCCTGTATAGGCCCCAAAAATTAGCCCACATGGGTTTACCTGACAACAAAGAATGTAGTATTCTGTGGCTAAATGTACATTAGGCATTCACACAGTATACAGAAGTAAGTTTCGGCATGTATAGGCTCCAAAAATTAGCTCACATGGGTTGAACTGACAGCAAAGAACGTAGTATTTGATGGCTGAAGGTACAGAAGGCGTTCACAGTATACAGAAGTAAGTGTCGGCCTGTATAGGCTCCAAAAATTAGCTCACATGGGTTGAACTGACAGCAAAGAACGTAGTATTTGATGGCTGGAGGTACAGTAGGCATTCACAGTATACAGAAGTGTCGGCCTGTATAGGCTCCAAAAATTAGCCCACATGGGTTTAACTGACAGCAAAGAACGTAGTGTATTTGATGGCTAGAGGTACATTAGGCATTCACACAGTATACAGAAGTGTCGGCTTGTATAGGCTGCAAAAAATAGCTCACATGGGTTTAACTGACAGCAAAGAACTTAGTATTTGATGGCTAGAGGTACAGTAGGCATTCACAGGATACAGAAGTGTCGGCCTGTATAGGCCCCAAAAATTAGCTCACATGGGTTGAACTGACAGCAAAGAACGTAGTATTTGATGGCTAGAGGTACATTAGGTGTTCACAGGATACAGAAGTGAATGTCGGCCTGTTGGGGCTCCAAAAATTAGCTCACATGGGTTGAACTGACAGCAAAGAACGTAGTATTTGATGGCTAGAGGTACAGTAGGCATTCACACAGTATACAGAAGTAAGTGTCGGCCTGTATAGGCTGAAAAAATTAGCTCACATGGGTTTAACTGACAGCAAAGAATGTAGTATTTGATGGCTGGAGGTACAGTAGGCATTCACAGTATACAGAAGTAAGTGTCGGCCTGTATAGGCTCCAAAAATTAGCTCACATGGGTTGAACTGACAGCAAAGAACGTAGTATTTGATGGCTGGAGGTACAGTAGGCATTCACAGTATACAGAAGTGTCGGCGTGTATAGGCTCCAAAAATTAGCTCACATGGGTTGAACTGACAGCAAAGAACGTAGTATTTGGTGGCTAGAGGTACATTAGGCATTCACACAGTATACAGAAGTGTCGGCCTGTATAGGCTGCAAAATTAGCTCACATGGGTTGAACTGACAGCAAAGAACGTAGTATTTGATGGCTAGAGGTACATTAGGTGTTCACAGGATACAGAAGTAAGTGTCGGCCTGTTGGGGCTCCAAAAATTAACTCACATGGGTTGAACTGACAGCAAAGAACGTAGTATTTGATGGCTAGAGGTACACTAGGCATTCACACAGTATACAGAAGTAAGTGTCGGCCTGTATAGGCTCCAAAAATTAGCTCACATGGGTTGAACTGACAGCAAAGAACGTAGTATTTGATGGCTGGAGGTACAGTAGGCATTCACAGTATACAGAAGTGTCGGCGTGTATAGGCTCCAAAAATTAGCTCACATGGGTTGAACTGACAGCAAAGAACGTAGTATTTGATGGCTGAAGGTACAGAAGGCGTTCACAGTATACAGAAGTAAGTGTCGGCCTGTATAGGCTCCAAAAATTAGCTCACATGGGTTGAACTGACAGCAAAGAACGTAGTATTTGATGGCTGGAGGTACAGTAGGCATTCACAGTATACAGAAGTGTCGGCCTGTATAGGCTCCAAAAATTAGCCCACATGGTTTTAACTGACAGCAAAGAACGTAGTGTATTTGATGGCTAGAGGTACATTAGGCATTCACACAGTATACAGAAGTGTCAGCCTGTATAGGCTGCAAAAATTAGCTCACATGGGTTTAACTGACAGCAAAGAACTTAGTATTTGATGGCTAGAGGTACA
The DNA here is from genome assembly GCF_965119305.1 of Pelophylax lessonae. NCBI lineage: Eukaryota > Metazoa > Chordata > Amphibia > Anura > Ranidae > Pelophylax > Pelophylax lessonae. The sequence continues at coordinate 711,332,262 of NC_138769.1, read as the reverse complement.
GTAGGCATTCACAGGATACAGAAGTGTCGGCCTGTATAGGCCCCAAAAATTAGCTCACATGGGTTGAACTGACAGCAAAGAACGTAGCATTTGATGGCTAGAGGTACATTAGGCATTCACACAGTACACAGAAGTGTCGGTCTGTATAGGCCTCAAAAATTATCCCACATGGGTTTAACTGACAGCAAAGAACATAGTGTATTTGATGGCTGGAGGTACAGTAGGCATTCACAGGATAAAGAAGAAAGTGTCGGCCATTCCAGGCCCCAAAAATTAGCCCACATGGGTTTACCTGACAGCTAAGAATGTAGTATTCTGTGGCTGAAGGTACATTAGGCATTCACACAGTATAGAGAAGTAAGTGTCGGCCTGTATAGGCCCCAAAAATTAGCCCACATGGGTTTACCTGACAACAAAGAATGTAGTATTCTGTGGCTAAATGTACATTAGGCATTCACACAGTATACAGAAGTATGTTTCGGCATGTATAGGCCCCAAAAATTATCCCACGTGGGTTTAACTGACAGCAAAGAACGTAGTATTTGATGGCTGGAGGTACAGTAGGCATTCGCACAGTATACAGAAGTGTCGGCCTGTATAGGCTGTAAAAATTAGCTCACATGGGTTGAACTGACAGCAAAGAACGTAGTATTTGATGGCTAGAGGTACATTAGGTGTTCACAGGATACAGAAGTAAGTGTCGGCCTGTTGGGGCTCCAAAAATTAGCTCACATGGGTTGAACTGACAGCAAAGAACGTAGTATTTGATGGCTAGAGGTACAGTAGGCATTCACACAGTATACAGAAGTAAGTGTCGGCCTGTATAGGCTCCAAAAATTAGCTCACATGGGTTGAACTGACAGCAAAAAACGTAATATTTGATGGCTGGAGGTACAGTAGGCATTCACAGTATACAGAAGTGTCGGCGTGTATAGGCTCCAAAAATTAGCTCACATGGGTTGAACTGACAGCAAAGAACGTAGTATTTGATGGCTAGAGGTACAGTAGGCATTCACACAGTATACAGAAGTAAGTGTCGGCCTGTATAGGCTGCAAAAATTAGCTCACATGGGTTGAACTGACAGCAAAAAAACGTAGTATTTGATGGCTGGAGGTACAGTAGGCATTCACAGTATACAGAAGTGTCGGCGTGTATAGGCTCCAAAAATTAGCTCACACGGGTTGAACTGACAGCAAAGAACGTAGTATTTGATGGCTAGAGGTACATTAGTCATTCACACAGTATACAGAAGTGTCGGCCTGTATAGGCTGCAAAAATTAGCTCACATGGGTTGAACTGACAGCAAAGAACGTAGTATTTGATGGCTAGAGGTACAGTAGGCATTCACAGGATACAGAACTGTCGGCCTGTATAGGCCCCAAAAATTAGCTCACATTGGTTGAACTGACAGCAAAGAACTTAGTATTTGATGGCTGGAGGTACATTAGGCATTCACACAGTATACAGAAGTAAGTGTCGGTCTGTATAGGCCTCAAAAATTATCCCACATGGGTTTTACTGACAGCAAAGAACGTAGTGTATTTTATGGCTGGAGGTACAGTAGGAATTCACAGTATACAGAAGTAAGTGTCGGCCTGTATAGGCTCCAAAAATTAGCTCACATGGGTTGAACTGACAGCAAAGAACGTAGTATTTGATGGCTGGAGGTACAGTAGGCATTCACAGGATACAGAACTGTCGGCCTGTATAGGCCCCAAAAATTAGCTCACATTGGTTGAACTGACAGCAAAGAACTTAGTATTTGATGGCTGGAGGTACATTAGGCATTCACACAGTATACAGAAGTAAGTGTCGGTCTGTATAGGCCTCAAAAATTATCCCACATGGGTTTTACTGACAGCAAAGAACGTAGTGTATTTTATGGCTGGAGGTACAGTAGGAATTCACAGTATACAGAAGTAAGTGTCGGCCTGTATAGGCTCCAAAAATTAGCTCACATGGGTTTAACTGACAGCAAAGAACTTAGTATTTGATGGCTAGAGGTAGAGTAGGCGTTCACAGGATACAGAAGTGTCGGCCTGTATAGGCCCCAAAAATTAGCTCACATGGGTTGAACTGACAGCAAAGAACTTAGTATTTGATGGCTGGAAGTACATTAGGCATTTACAGTACACAGAACATATATATATATATATATATATATATATATATATATACACACTTACATACATACACACATGTTTGTTTGAGTTTTTCAGGTGCACACCCTATAGCAATAGGCTGGGCACACCTGTGCCAACAAGGATGGACCCACAAAAAGTCACACTGCAATAAAGTTCCTCCGGTTATGGAAGTTTCTGGATTTACTGACTCATGCAAATCATCATGGCTCATCTTTAACTGGAAATACCAATCAGCCCCGACTGAGAAAGTTCAGCAGCCTGTTTTCAGTGTTTGTCCAAACTCTGCTAAGCTTAACCACTTGCCGACCAGCCGCAGTCGATATATGGCGGCAGGTCAGTAGGTTCCCGCGAATCGCCGTACCTATACTGCAGTTCACGGGAGCCAGCAAGGGAGCCGATCCACAGGGCCGGCCCCCGTGATCGCTCCCCATGAAGAGAGAACGGCAGACCGTTATTCTCTCAGCTATCAACACAGAGCTCCTGTGTTCCTCCTATTTAGGAACACAGGTCTCTGTGTTGATTTCACAAGCCCTTCCCACGCACAGTTTGAAGACATTCCCTAGGCTCACATTTAAACCTTTGATTGCCCCTGGGTTAACCCCTTCCCTGCCAGTGTCATTATTGTAGTAACAGTGCATCTTTTTAGCACTGATTACTGTAGTAATGTCACTGGTCCTCCCAAAAGTGTCAAAAATGTCAGTTAGGGGTCCGATCTGTCCGCCGAAATGTCACAGTCCCGCTAAATATCACTGATCGCCGCCATTACTATTAAAATAATAAAAATTGCATAAGTCTTTCCCCTAGTTTGTAGATGTGATAACTTTTGCGCACAACAATCAAATTACACTTATTGGGATTTTTTTTACCAAAAATATGCAGCAGAATACAAATTGGCCTAAAATGATGAAAACATTTTGATTTTTACATTTTTTTATTGGGAATGTTATATAGCAGAAAGTAAAAAATATTGTTTTTTTTTTTTTCTCAGAATTGTCGCTCTTTTTTTTTTGTTTATAGTGCAAAAAATAAAAATCGCACAGGTGATCAAATACCATCAAAGGAAAGCTCTATTTGTTGGAGAAAAAGAACATCAATTTTATTTGGGTACAGCATCCCACATCTGTGCAATTGTCCGTTAAATTAACGCAGTGCCTGGTCATTAAGGGGGAAAAATCTTCCGATCCAGATGTGGTTAAAAGCCTAATGATGTCCATACAGAATATAGACAGGCTGTTTTGCCTTACAGCAACCATCTCCATTTTCCCTTGCCAGAATATTAGATTGAAAGAAAGAATATGACTAACTGCATGGCAGGGGCTAAATAAAATATTTTTCACTTAACTCCAGGCTTTAACCTTATACTGTGCATTGTACTCCATTGAGCAGTAGAAATAGAGTAATATATACTATAATATAAAATACTTGGGCGCCAGAGAGAGTACTCTATGCACTTTCAACATCAGTTCCTGGAAATGTATTTTCTCAGTAAACCTGGACAATACATTGTACTTAGAATTAGGGATTGGCACAATGTACTTTCCACTAGGAAATGGGTACTGCCTAGTTTTTATTCCTTTAGAAATTACAGATAAAACAATATGCTTGAAGGTCCTTAATCTAGACACCCACTAGATAGCAAGGACTGCTATTATATTACACATTGGAACTTGTACTGTATTTTCTAACTTTATGAACTGACAGCAGCCATGGGAGAATCAAATTTGTTTTTACCTTCAAAAATTAATTACTATATCATTTATAGTGGGATACAGAGGTTGTTAACAGTCAACTAGATTTAATTCACAATGTTGTGGTTTATCTTCTAAAATCTATCTATCTATCTATCTATCTATCTATCTATCTATCTATCTATCTATCTATCTATCTATCTATCTATCTATCTATCTATCTATCTATCTATCTATCTATCTATCTATCTATCTATCTATCTATCTATCTATCTATCTATCTATCTATCTATCAATCTATCCATCCATCCATCCATCTGTTCTGGAAAAATAATGTTGCCTGTAGTTAGAGTTGATCGTAAAATTCTGTTTTAGAACAACTTTTTTTTGTTATTAAATATCTAAGCTTTTCAGAGATTTAGCTCACTGGGCATTCAATGTTGCCACTGTTAACCACTTAAGCCCCGGAAGATTTTACCCCCTTCTTGACCAGGGGGTATTTTGCGATTCGGCACTGCGTGACTTTAACGGACAATTGCGCGGTCGTGCGACGCTGTACCTAAACGAATTTGATGTCCTTTTTTTCCCCACAAACAGAGCTTTCTTTTGGTGGTATTTGATCACCTGTGCGATTTTTTGATCATGCGCTATAAACAAAAAAAGAACATAAATTTTGCAAAAATAACAATATTTTTCACATTTTTTATATGAAATTCCCCCCAAAAAAATGTAAAAATCTAAATTTTTTAACATTTTAGGCCAATTTGTTTTATGCTACATATTTTTGGTAAAAAAAAATCGCAAAAAGCGTATTTTGATTGGTTTGCGCAAAAGTTATTGCGTTTACTAACTAAGGGAAAGATTTTTGTCATTTTTGTTGTTTTTTTTTTTTTTTTACGTGTAATGGCTGCGATCTGCGATTTTTTTTTTTTGCGGGACTGTGACATTGCGGCGGACAGATCGGATCCTTGACTGACATTTTTGACACTTTTGGGGTTACCAGTGACATTACTGCAGTAATCAGTGCTATACATATGCACTGTTACTGTAAAATGACACTGGTAGTGAAGGGGTTAACTTTATTTGAGAGGGAGGGGTGGTGTGTGTCCCTAGGGGCGTGATTCTAACTGTGATTGGCTGTGGCTTGAGGTGTAGGAACAGTGATCAACGGTCCTACATAGCATAACCATATAATCACTGTTCTTACACAGGGGAGAATGACAGGCGGCTTGTTTACATCAGCCGTCTGCCTTTCTCCCGCTGTCACGGATGATCGTGAGTGCCCGGCAGACATCAGGTCCGCCAGGCACACGCACGGGGGGGTCCGCGACCGAGCGGAAGCGCGCCTCAGGCGGCGCTCACTCGCCCCCCAGAGCCTCACAGGCTAGTGACATACCCATGCGGTCGGCAAGTGGTTAATATTGTCAATTATATCGTGTGGGGGTCTGTCATTAATACTGCATCTGCAGCCCACAGACTGAGCTGTGCCCAGGATCTCCTTGATGGTGCCAGATAGTTCTCTGGCCAGGGAACGATGCCTCATCTGGCAAGCAGTGCTGACAATTTCTTCCACTGTGATGCTTCCCCTGTGTTTATTGATCTTCTGCTTCTTCCTGTCATGTGGAGGCTCTTTCAGGGCCTTGATGATCAGAGCAGAGGCAGATAGCATAACCTCAATCTGGGCCTGTCTGTTCTGCATGGTCAGTTTGACAGTGATCCTCAAGCCCTTCCAGTCACCAGTTGCCTTGGCAAGGTCATCACCAACTTTTTTGGGAGACAAACCCAAAGAGCAGATTTTGGGGGCCAGAGCTGAGGTAGCTCCTACCTTACCAACAGTGCATCTCAGGTAAATGGTTTTAATTTTGTTGACGTCAACCTTAGGGGACATGTCTGTGCCTAAGGAGGCTCCTCATCTCTCGGACCAGTTTTGGTGTTGGATGAGCATTGATTTGGGATAACCAAAGAGCAGTTGCACCTCCACCAGCGGGGTAGTAGGATCAGCAAGCGGATTCAGATCAGTTTTATAAATGTTGATGTCCTCAGCCAAAACCAGACTTCAGTGTTATTTTTGGTGATTCAGTTTCCCAATAGCTTAGTCAGCTTCTGCCCTATGTATATCTGCTTGAGCTGTTGTCTAAGCACCCTTAGTTTGACCACCAGTGCCCCCAGGTCCAACATTTCTATTTTAGTATCCCTGCACAAATAATTTCAGGGCTCCCAGGAGTTGCTGTTGTTCTTTCTTATTTCCTCAAACTTCATCTTCAAGGGGAAGTTTGGAGTAATGAAAAAAATAAACATCTGTACATCCCTTTCTGCTGCAGCATTGGTCTGATCCAGGTCTAATCCCAAGAACTGAGCGATGATCACTCTGGGCAGAGAGCCATGATTGTCAGTAATCACTCTCTGCTCTGCCCCTCCAGCGCTCACTGGAACGCTGGGCTGGGAGGGGGGCAGGAGTGGCTGGCTCCCTGAGAGCCTGAGCTAGCTAACGATCAAGCATCTGGGTGGATCCTGACATTATTGTCAGCATCCTTCCAGAATTTGGACTTGCTCTGTGAATTCAGCCAACAGTGGGCTTTAGAGAAATGATTCTGGGTCAGTCATAGGAGAGCACAAGTAAGTGCACTCCTGTAAACCACAAGAGAAGTATGGCCAAAAAACATTTGCTATACTTCTCTTTTAATTTCTCCATTCTTTGACTTCATCATGTCATCAGACAGGGATGCCATAAGCTTCCCAAACAATTCAGCATAATTTAGCAACTTTTGGAACCTCGTTTGAATTAATTAATGGGACTGTAAATTAGGAAATTCTAAATTTCAGGGGCTTGCGAGTTTTTAGAAGGTTCAGCCGAACCACAACTGATTAAACATTTCAGCAGCTTGCTCCTTTGTACGATTGATTGATGGATTTATCTGGAAGGGTACATGCATAACACGTCTTCCGACCAAGTTTTCGGATTAGGTAAAAGGTAATAAAAGGGACAGCTCACAGCAAGGAGGGCAAGTGGTGCGTTGTAGAGGTTCTAGTGATTACCTTCTTCTTCTGTGGCAATGCCTACTACCTAAAGCAATGAAGGTCCCTCTCTTTGGGACCTGGTAAGCACCAAGTGAATGCTAGATGCTCCCCTGGGGGTTTTTTGTGATGCAATGGTTCTTGAAGATAGCCCCTCCTAAGATAACCTATTTTATAAAGGATATGTCATTGTCTTTAGGGTACTAACCTGGCCAAGAATAATACGATAGTCAGGGAAATCTTTAACACAGGGTAATGCCTCTTGAGTAGGGATGATCAAACTTTTCAAAAGTTCGGTTCGACCAGAACACCCGAACTTCCCGAAAGTTCGGCCCGGATTTCAGAACCCCATTGAAATCAATGGGACCCGAACTTCGGTAATCAAAAAACACAATTTTGAAGCCCTAAAAGCCAATAAATGCCCCTAAAAAGTGCCTAGGGTTCTGGGTCATGCCCCAGGGACTATTAATCACACAAAAAAAGTTCTTAAAAATTGTAATTTTTGATAAAGAGCCAATTATTGAAAAAATTATTGAAAAAAAAAAGAAATGAGATTTCTTTGGATTTAGTGTCTGGGGGTCTAAAAAGTGTACCTGTGAAGTTTCAGCTCTGTAGCATGTCCAGAACCAGAAAAAAAAAAAGTTTGTTTGTATTAGAATTGCAATAGAACAGTATAGTGGCTACGCTATTTTCACACCTTGCCGTTTTTTGGGGAATTTTTGGGGGTCTTTGGAGGCAGGCATAACATCAGAACTTCTGTGTAGGGGTATATATACACACACACATGTATGTATATATACACACATACACATATATAGGTGTGAAAGTAGCAGAAACCTATGCTTGCGCTAATGAAATAATTAACACCCATATGGCTTCTCTGCTATAACACCTATATATGTGTATGTGTATGTGTATAAATACATGTGTGTGTGTGTATATATACCCCTATACAGAATTTCAGATGTTTTGCCTGCCTCCAAAGAACCCCAAAAAATGCCCAAAAAAAACACCTGCTGCAAAAACACACCTGGGCGTTTTTGTAGCTGGTGTTTTTTTGGGCATTTTTTGGGCGTCTTTGGAGGCAGGCATAACATCTGAACTTCTGTATAGGGGTATATATACAAACACATATGTATTTATACACATACACATATATAGGTGTGATATCAGAGAAGCCATATGGGTGTTAATTATTTCATTAGCGCAAGCATAGGTTTCTGCTACTTTCACACCTATATATGTGTACATATACATACATATGTGTGTGTGTATATATACCCCTACACAGAAGTTCAGATGTCATGCCTGACTCCAAACATGTCCTCAAAAAAGCCCTATAAACGCCTGCAACAAAAAGCAGGGTGACAGGGGCGAAGCCACTATCCGGTTCTGTAAGTGTGCTAAGAGAAACAATCTTTTCTCTATAGCGGTCACCCTGACATGGAAGGGTTTGGTCACCCTGCCATAGCAGTCAGAGTCAGTTCACCCTACACTACACTACGGTCACCCTGGCACTTAACAGTTTCCCTACAGAAACTAGATTTTTGAATCTAACTATAGTGGAAAATAGCACCCTAACTACACTAGATATCCCTTTCCTCACACTAATAATTGCTAAATGACACTTTTGAAGCAGAAGTAACAGAACTGCTTCCACTCTCTTCCACAGCCCTGTATTAAAATGGTAGAGATTTGGTGGGGCTATCTTATATACTGGGGGGCATATTCACTAATGATTGGCCTCTGGACCCCCTAGTCACTCCAATCACATTCCTAGCATTCTCCTGTCCCCTCAATTGGCTTTTACTGATGTTTCTGGTCCAATCAAGGGCTTTTAAAGCCCAGTTCCTGTCCCATTGCATTTTGGTCGGTTCTGGTTGCCGAATTCCGAACTTTTTCCGCAAAAAGTTCGGAATTCGGCCGAACCTCGAACAGCCAATGTTTGGGTCGAACCGATGGTCGAGCCGAACTGTTCGATCATCCCTACTCTTGAGCCTGCACTGCCCTCAAATAGTTGATAAGTGAATTTGGGAGGGCCCAAGAAAATGTTTGCCCAGGTTCCAATCAATGTTTTAAGATGGCCCTGACGATAGCAGGAGGCTGCTTTCTACTAATCATGGGGAAAAAATTGTAACCATTGACAATACAGTGGACCGCTCTCCACGCACAGGCTTAGCACAGCAGGCACAATCTTGAAAATTTTAAACTTTTGTGTACTGTACTACCAGTTTAATGGTACTGCACTATTGGGAGCATTTATTTTTTACCCTAATCGGACCTTGAGGACCCGATCTATTGAGGAAGGAGATCCCGGACCATAGGGGACTACAAAGCCCAGCAGTCACCATCTCTCTGGCCAGGGAGGCCATAAGGCTCATATGGTCTTTTTGCCATACGGCAACTAAGACCCACAACTTCTGGTGAGTGCGCAACCCCCATTATTTCCTAAAGCCACATCACAAACACCAGCAGCTGGACCATTGGAGGATTCGGCACAAGCACTTGCACTTTCTTCCCCTTTTTTGGCACTGAAGTTATTTACATGCACTAAAGTCACATATGAACTTTATTTTGACTTTTTTGGCACTTAATTGCACTTTAAGGCACTTATGGATATTAATTGATTGTTTTTATTTGATGATGATTTATTGCATTTGTGTGATTTAGTATATGTCACTTATTAAGTTTCAAAACCTGTTATTATATATACATATTTATATCACATCTTGAATTAATTTATATTTGCCCCATACAATTTTATCCGGGTTATTAACAAGCAATTGTTTACCCCTGGATAATAATAGCAAGCGCTATATCAATCCCAACTACTTTGGGGTTTCTCTTATCAGACAATATTTAACCTATAGCAGCTGCTTCCTTCCCCCACCTATTTATTATTTACCTGCACACCCCCTTTATAGATTAGGTCATCCAAAGGCGCGAATAATATACTCCTATTGGAGCATATACCTCTATCACTAATACAGGGAAAAGCCAACTTTTTTCTTCTGCAGACTATAAATATGTTCATTGTGAGCTAATGGTAGATCCAGCCCTGGGCAGTTGATATTGAAGCCACTTAAAGTCCAATTTTTGGCAGTTTCTATGTCTGAGCCACATGTGATTCCTTTCGCCGTGATAAAAAAAAAAAAAAAAACCTAAAGCGTTAAAGGTTAAAGAGTCTAGGGTGATTTGAGAATAGGAGGATGACCTATAGCAGTCTGAGGTCTAGTAGTCAGCACACTGGCAATGTAAATCAGCTAGAATGTGCCTTCTCAAGAAGTAGGGTAGATGAAGCCCATCCACTGGTGTACCAAAGAATTTGGGATTATTAGTAAAGGCTTGTCATCTAACACTGGTGGGTTGCATGAGGAAAATAACGCACCCTCAGTGTTTGTGGGCATGAAAGTTACTCTGTTACACGTATACTATGTATCTATCCATATCATATCGCTCTGCCTGTCCATTCCTTGTAGAAAATGCAAAGCCAATATTGGAGCAGACTTCCCACCCCGAAATGAAGACTTGGGGATTTGTGCAGTATTTTTACTAGTAATATATTAACAGATAATAGGATGACCTCAAGGCCACTGAATACAGAGTGAATAACATTTAGCCGAATAGACCATGACAGTCACTTCTTAAAAGGGTCATGAACAAATGACATTTTCATGGAAAAATAAAGTATCAGATTGTTATTCAGTTTCCAGGCAGCTTGCTTGCTCTATAACACGGTTATAGATGGGGAGCATATGCATTTTGTTGAACTCTGTACTGAGAAATATAATTGCTAGTAGGACCATATGTGTATTGTCCCCTGTATGCATAGGTCATAGAAATAATGTAACTTCTGGTTATACTTGAAAAAAAGCCCAAATAATGTAACTATTGGCTGTACAATAATAGATCGATCATACAACCGCCAATATGTGATTATTTCCTGCCAAACAGGAAGGCTAAATCTGATAAATTAAAGGGCAACTCATAGCAACAAGTACTTTCAACCAGTAAACTTTTATTGCATCTGTTAAACATTTGACAGATTTTATCTCCTATGCTCCAGGATCACGGCAGACGGTGACTATAGCCATGAAATTAGGAGATGCTTGCTTCTTGGGAAGAAAGCAATGGCAAACCTAGACAACATTATAAAAAACTGAGACATCACCCTACCAACTGTCGTATAGTGAAAGCTATGGTATTCCCTGTAGTACCCTATGGCTGTGAAAGTTGGACCATAAGGAAGGCAAGAATTGATGTTTTTGAACTATGGTGTTGGAGAAGACTCTTGAAAGTCCCTTGGATGGCAAGAAGATCAAACCAGTCAATCCTAAAGGAAATCAACCCTGAATATTCACTGGAAGGACAGATCCTGAAGCTGAAACTCAAATACTTTGGCCACCTAATGCAAAGAGAGGACTTTTTGGAAAAGACTCTGATGCTGGGAAACATAGAAGGAAAAATAGAGGACGACAGAAAACAAGATAGATGGATAGCATCATCGAAACAATGAACATGAAGTTAAAGGAGTTGTAAAATCAGAAGGTTTTTTTTATCTTAACCACTTGCCGACCGGCCGCCGCAAATATACTATATGGCGGTTTGTAGGAGCACTCCTATGGGTGCGCGTGTGCCCACCCCCATTAGATAGCTGTGAAGCCGATCCATGAGGCCAGCGGCCGCGATTGCCGCCGGGCACCCGCGATCGCTCCCCGTGAAGAGAGAACGATGGTCTGCTGTTGTAAACACATCAGATCTTTGTTCTCTCCTCCTATTTAGAATCACAAGTCTCTGTGTTGATTCCACAAGTCCAACCCCCATACAGTTAGAAAACACTCCCCTAGTCTCACACTTAACCCTTCGATCGCCCCTGGGTTAACCCCTTCCCTGCCAGTGTCATTATTACAGTAACAGTGCATATTTTTAGCACTGATTACTGTAGTAATGTCACTGGTCCTCCCAAAAGTGTCAAAAATGTCAGTTGGGGGACCGATCTGTCTGCCGCAATGTCGCAGTCCCACTAAAAATCGCAGATCGCCGCCATTACTAGTAAAAAGATAATAAATAAAATAAAAATTACATAAATTTTTCCCCTTGTTTGTAGACGCAATAACTTTTGTGCAACCAATCAAAATACGCTTATTGGGATTTTTTTCAAATTGGCTTAAAAGGATGAAAAAATTCAATTTTTAAATTTTTGTTTTTGGGAATGTTATATAGCAGAAAGTGAAATATATATATATATATATATATATATATTTTTTTTTTTTTTTCAGAATTGTCGCTCTTTTTTTGTTTATAGCGCAATAAATTAAAATTGCACATGTGATCAAATACCACCAAAAGAAAGCTCTATTTGTGGAGGACATACACTTTATTTGGGTACAGCATCGCATGACCGTGCAATTGTCCAGTAAAGTAATGCAGTGCCAAATCACAAAAAATGGCCTGGTCATTAAGGGTGTGTAATGCATTGTATGCATTGAGATAAAAAACCTTCTGTGTGTAGCAGCCTCCCAACATCTCCTAATACACTTCTGAACCAAATCTGTGCCCATCGATGTGTACGAGTCCCTCTCCCTCCTAATTGGCTGAGAGACAGCAGAAGTGCCATTGGCTCCCGCAGCTGTCAATTAAAGTCAATCAGCCAATCAGGAGAGAGAGGGGGCATGGGGCAGAACGGCAGCTCCGTGTCTAAATGGACAGACGGAGCTGCAGCTCGGCTCAGGTGCCCCCAAATAAAAATAGCACAGGTGATCAAATACCACCAAAAGAAAGCACTATTTGTGGGGAAAAAAGGACATCAATTTTATTTGGGCACAGCGTCGTGCGACCGCGCAAATATTTTGTTAAAGTAACGCAGTACTGATTCGCAAAAAATTGCCTGGTCATTAAAGAGGAAGTAAACCCTCTGAAAAAAAAGGAGAAAAAAAAACCTTTAAAGACAAAGGAATAATGAGCTAGTATGCATCACATACTATCTCATTATGAAGTACTTACCTTAAAACGAAGCCCCCGCAGCGCTGCCCGCTCAGCAACAGGACGGTCGACATGTTTGGCCATCCTGCTTCTTGGTTCGCGTGCTCCGGCCATCTGATTGTGCGGGAGCTGCCATTCACGGCACAGGGCTCTGAAGGTATGGCACGGGTGGCTGTACCTTCAGAGCGCATGCGCCGATGACGTCATCGGCTGCCTGCACTGTAAATATCTCCTAAACGTTGCAAGTTTTGGAGATATTTATAGCACCTATAGGTAAGCCTTAATATGTCTTTAAAGTGGGTTTACACTTTACCACTTGCCGACCGCCCGCCGCAGTTGTACAGCGGCAGTCTGGCGCTCCCAGGCAAAATGCCGTACGTGTATGGCGCTAGCCTTGGAGGAGCTAGGGGGCGATTGCATGCCTCTGGAGGCGCGCTCCTGCCCCCGCTCGTCGGCTGGGGAGTCAGTGCGTGTGACTGGCGGCTCCGACGGCCGTTGGCCACTCGCAATCTCCTGCTGCAATGAGAGAAGGACAGACGGCTGATGTAAACAAAGCCGTCTGTCATTCTCCCTGAAGTGATCACAGAGGCTATGTGATCCTGCTATGTAGGATCTTATGTCTCTGTGATTACATCACAAGCCACGCCCCTCCACAGTTAGAATCACGCCCCTAGGGACACACTTAACCCCTTGATCACCAGTAAAGTTAACCCTTTCCCTGCCAGTGTCATTTTTATAATAACAGTGCATATTTATAGCACTGATTACTGTAGTAATGTCACTGGTCCCCCCAAAAGTGTCAAAAATGTCAGTTAGGGGTCCGATCTGTCCGCCGCAATGTCGCAGTCCCACAAAAAAATCGCAGATCACCACCATTACTAGTAAAAAAATAAAAAAATAAAAATGACATAAATCTTTCCCGAAGTTAGTAGATGCAATTACTTTTGGCGCAAACCAATCAAAATACCCTTTTTGCGATTCTTTTTTTACCAAAAATATGTAGCAGAAAACAAATTTGCTTAGAATGTTAAAAAAGTTTGTTTTTTAATTTTTTTTTTGGGGGGGGGGGGAGGATTGTTATATAGCAGAATGTGAAAAAAAATATATTTTTTTTTTTTTCAGAATTGTCGCTTTTTTTTGTTTATAGCGCAAAAAAATAAAAAAATCGCACAGGTGATCAAATACCACCAAAAGAAAGCTCTATTTGTGGGAAAAAAAGAACATCAATTTTATTTGGGCACAGCGTCGCACGAGTGCGCAATTGTCCGTTAAAGTCACGCAGTGCCGAATCGCAAAATGGGGCCTGGTCATTGAGCAGCCAAATCTTCCGGGGCTAAAGTGGTTAAGTAAGAATACACACGTCTCCTGTATTAAGACAATATTATTTCCCCTGGGATTTCAGCTTTAATTTGGGTTTAATATTATCTCTTATATTAAGTTATGGGACTGTGGCTTTTGTTGCATTATTTTACAGCCTCCCTTCCTGATTACTGCGAGGGCAATGCTTGGACCCAGGGAACACATGACCTGGATTTTCTCAGGCTCGTAAGTAATGTCACTCAGAAGACGAGCTTAGTGGCAGCAATGAGGGGTTAGTTAGTGCAGTAGAGCAGAAAATCAATACGAAGATGAAAATTAGGGTCGTCCTGCAAAAGATCACATCCCAAATTAATTGAAATCTATGTTTGACTGAAGCACACATTTATCCTGCTATAGAAGAAGCAGAATCTTTGAACACATTCAGTGCTGGTTCACACATATGCGATGCGAGACATCGCATGTGATTCTCACCGCACTGCTCTGCAAATCAAATGCGATGTCTGTGCGATGCGAGTTCAGCCATACAGATTGCATGGCTGAAGTTGCATCGCATTCGGGCTAAAGTCACACAGGACCCTTTTTTTGGTCCGCACCAGAATCGGATTGCATGGGTGTTCACACCTATGCGATCCAATTCCTGTCTGAACTGACAGTTCGCACTGATCTGGGGGTAGCATTAACCACTTTACGTCCAGCCGCCGTAGAGGCTGGCTCTCCAGGCAAAGTGCCGTACATGTACGGCGCTCACCTGGGAGGAGCTAGGGGGTGATCGCGCGCTGCCAGAGGCGCACTCCCGCCTCCCGGGGAGGCCAGTGCGTGTAAAAGGTGGCTCCGATGTCCGCCGGCTACTTGCAATCTCCCGCCGCTGACAGAGAAGGACGGACGGCTGATGTAAACACAGCTGTCTGTACTTCTCCCTGAAGTGATCACAAACAAATTGGCCTAAAATGTTAAAACATTTAGATTTTTAAATTTTTTGAGAATTTCATCTAAAAGAATGTGAAAAATAATGTTTTTTTTTTTTTTTTCAGAATTGTCGCTCTTTTTTTGTTTATAGCGCAAAAAATAAAAATTGCACAGGTGATCAAATACCACCAAAAGACAGCTCTGTTTGTGGGGAAAAAAATGCGTCAATTTTATTTGGGTACAGCGTCGCACAACCGAGCAATTGTACGTTAAAGTCACGCAGTGCCGAATCGCAAAATAGGCCCTGGTCATTGAGCAGCCAAATCCTCCAGGGCTTAAGTGGTTAACTTTGTGTTGACACCTCCAGCAGTTCACATATGACAGTGTGAACTGCCTGTGAGTTGGGTGCGATGCGGGAAACCGGAATGGATTTGCAAGGTTCCCGCATCGCACCATTGTGAACCGGCACTCATTGTGTAAAAAAGAAATGACTTGCTGGGTATGTAAATATCTTCCTGGAATCCACTGTGTGTATCCCTACACTTTACTGCTGCATCATCTATAGCAGAAAGGAGCACCTGTGATATGTCTGTGAGGGCTCTTATTTATCGAGGTCATCTGTGTGCACAGTAGGCAGGGTCGGGACAAGGGTGGGCAGGAGGAGAAGTTGCCCAGGGCACTGTGGTATTATGTGAGGTAGTGGGGGCACTACAAGGAAATGGGGGGGGGATTTGTGTTGAGAGGGGGAATTTGGAGATTGGCAGGGGGTAGGAATTATTCTAGGAGGGCAAATTTGGTGGTGATTTGGAGGGATTTGTGTTGGCAGGGGGGTGAGGATTTGTGGGGTTTGTGCTATAAAAGTAATATGGTAGAGGGGAAAAATATATATATTGTGACAGTGCAGTCAACTGTGAGGGTGTATGTCACCCAGGATTGTCAACCAGACAGGTTGAAAGGCTCCAGGAGGATTCTTTTATTTGCAGGAAACTGGTTTTTAAGTTTCCTTGCCGTTTTGTAAAGTCCAGTTGGGGACCTGGATCTTGGAGATTTCGCAGCGATCTGGGTGGGAGGAAATCTCCAATCCTGGGACCAGGTCTTAGGAATAGCCGGCACACTGATTGTGCAGGTGGATCTGGGCCTTTTAACACAGACAGGACCAGGGTTCTGGGCTCCACCCTCCCAAGGAGTCCTGGCAAGCAAGGGAGAAGTGCATGTCTGCACAGTGCAGTCTAACAGAGCAGACGGAGGGCCAAAACCTGTGGGCCTGAGCAGCAAGGAAGCTGTAAAAGGAGAGTGTCAGGAAGGGTACAGAGTGTACCATACAGGGACACTGTTACAGGGTCAAGAGGACCGAGGTCAAAGCCTGAGGAGCAGTGCTGACCAGAGAGCCAGGTGGCTTGGTATTATTTGCTTATTATTTCTTTACTGCTGTGTAAAGTTGAAACCCCTGCGTGGGAAATCCTGGATGGACTATTTTCCTTTTTCTTTAATAAAAGTGGGCCAACAAGCCCTTGAAAGGCACAACTGGAGTGGACTCAGCTCACTGGTAAGCGCTACATTTAAGCTAAAATAACCCCCAAATGTTACAATATATATATATATATATATATATATATATATATATATATATATATAATATAATATATTTTTTTTTTCAGGGGGGGATTTGTCTTAGTAAGGATTATTGAGGGGGAGAAACATTTGTGCTTGAAAAGGGGGGGGGGGGTTTGGAGAGGAGTTGTGGGGAGGGGTTTGCTTGGAGGGCAAGTTTGAGAGGTAGAAGATGTATGCTAGGAGGTTTTTGTTTTGGGGGGGTTGTGCTGGGAGGGGGATTTTAGCAGGGGGCAGATTTGTACTGGGAGAAGGGGAATCTCATGTTTAAGGGATGAGCGTGCAGATTAATGCTCGTTTTTCACTGACACATAATGATCATACATCTCGAGAAGGGGGGGAGCGCAATTTGGCATGTTCGCCCCTTGCTCTAGATGTCCTTGTCCCGGCACTGACAGTAGGAACATTTAGTTGGGCTCCTCTGTAGGCAGAGGAGCCAAAGTTAATTTGTTAGGAGTTAGCTGGCAACGCTCCAAGGACTGAGTCTCTGTTGCCACCGCCTGGCTTCTAGAACTGCTGGAGATTTTTAGAACTTAGAGGGAGGAGGGAGAGAGATAAGGCTTGAATATTTATGGAGTCTCTTCCAATTCCTGGGTGGGAACAGCCCAGAAGGTGGAGAGACAAGCCATACATTTTCTGGAGCCTAGCCATGTGGGAGCAGAGTCCAGGGTCCAGTTGACAGGAGGGGGCCCCTTTGCTAGGGGGCTCTGCCCCTGGGCAGAAGCATGGAGCCAGAAAGAGTATTAGAAAGAGAGAAATCAGGAGCGGCAGAAGCCTCACACCCTTTCAGCCTCAGCTAGACTTAGCTGAAACCATCCTGGCAGCTATTAGGACCTGTCCAGCAGGAGGCCTGTTCAGCAGTCACATGAGCCACAGGATTCAACAAAGGGACTGAACAAGTAGCTTCAACCACTATACCCTAGAGCCTAGAGAGGAGAAGCAGCCAGGTGCAATACCCAGATAGCCTTCTAACAAGGGACTGCTTAAACCAGGGATCCTCTAACTACGACCCTACAGCTGTTGCGGAACTATACATCCCATGAGGCATTGTAAAACTCTGACATTCACAGATATGACTAGGCATGATGGGAATTGTAGTTCTTGCACAACTGGAGGGCCAAAGTTTGAAGACCCCAGGCTAAGAGCCTTTCAAAGCCAATACAGCTACCCCACACCTCTTGCTTGGGGAATCTAAGGAGTGGCCAGGGGCTTTGGTATTTTCTACAGAGATAGAGCACCTGCATTCTGTAGGTGGTAACCTTTCTTTACCAGTTGAGCTGATCCATTTATCCTACGGGAGGACAGCCTTGAGATATTTGGTAACCAGAGCCAGTTTCAAGTCCTCAAGTTGAATTTAAACTATAGTTCTGGGCATCCTATACCTTCTCATCCCTATCCAAGTTCATCCACAATTTAACCAAAAACAAAACGCCCTGGACAGATTTTTGACTACAGAGTGAATGATGGAAAATTCCTGTCGCCTGGCTGTGCATGCAAGGGAGAACCCAAAAATCCTGTGGCTTCTTAGGTGGTAGCACTACATTATAGTAATTATTCCCATTCAAAGCTTCTCCTATTACCTTCCCCTCAATGTTTTGGTGCGGTAGTGGTGAAACATCTTTACAGAACAAGTCCATCTACCTGTGAATTAAAAAAAAAAATGGTTCCACCCAAAGTTACATAACAAACCCCATTTATTCTATTTTAACTGGAGAAAATACCCCAAGTACAAGAAAAGAAAATGTGGGATTCCCTTAATTTACACCAGGGTGTGGTGGGGTTGGCAGAGTAGCAAACATCTTGCCTGACTGGCTAGGACCCCTAACTGACATTTTTGACACTTTTGGAGGTACCAGTGACATTACTACAGTAATCAGTGCTAAAAATATGCACTGTTACTGTAATAATGACACTGGCAGGGATGGGGTTAATACTGTTGGTAATCAAGGGGTTAAACGTAAGCCCAAGGGAGTGATTCTAACTGTGGGGGGGGCTGGGCTTGTGAAATGACCATAGAGACATGCGATCCTATATAGAAGGATCACATGGTCTCTGTGATCATTCCAGGGAGAAGAACGGACGGCTGTGTCAGGCAGCAATCAGAGCCATCTGACACACGCGCCGGCTTCCCCGTGAATGAGCGGGGGCGCATTCGCCCCCTAGCGGCCTTCAGGCGAGCGCCGTGCATGTACGGCGATTTGCCTGTAGGAGCCAGCCTGCCACAGTATATCTGCGGGGGCTGGTCGGGAACCGGATAACTATGCACAATTAGCTGGGACGACTGATTAATGCTGATTAACGCTGAGTAACGCTGAGTAGCACTGTATAACGCTAGTGATGGCAAGGCCGCTGCTTCACCTTGTCATAAGCAGTGAAGAAGAATTAAGTGAACTTCCAGAGGTAAACTGTACTATACTGCAGAACAACCTTCAGGGCCCTTCCTGGCACCCCCTTTGTTCCTATTCTTCAGGGTCAACTCCACGGCACCCCCTTTACTGATACACTTCCTGTGTGAGCTAGCTCCTTGAACCCCTGACTTCTCTGGAGTGGTCCCCTGTCCTGGGCCAGACCCTTTGGCAGGTCCCTCAGTACTCACAGACACTGTTTTTCCCAGGAGACTCTGCCAGAAACTCCACCATCAGCTACTCTGGATCCTCTGCAGCTCAGCTCCACACCTGGTTCACAAGGCCGACTGCCTGAACCACCTTCCTCACACTCTGCAGGAGCACAGACAGCCGTCCACCTCCTCTTGGGACTCTGCTTCCCACCAAAGATGCCCTGTCACATGTCCCCTCAGTATTTATGGTCAATCCCGGTGTAACGTTAAAAAACCATACCCCGTGAAGAAACCATACCCTCGTCACTTCCGGTCTGAAACAGCTGAGCAGCGCAGCAGTGCGCATGCTCAGAGCCCCGGATACCTAATAGAACATGAAAGGATTTGAGAAGTGCGCATGCTCGGTGGGCATGAAATTATCACGGCACCGTTTCTACTGTTATATTTGCGGCGGGTACATTAAAACACTTCGGCTGGAACATCAATTATCTCCTCTCCTATCGCTGTAACTTCCATCATCTCCGGTAATAAAAATAAAAGCGGCGGCGGGTGTATGAGATGTAAATGTGACGGCGATCGCGGCTCCGTGATCCGCTTTTATATTTATTACCGGAGATGAGGGAAGTGACAGGGGAAGGAGCGGAGATGATTTATGTTGCAGAGGAGCTGTTTTAATGTAAGCGCCGCATGTTTAACTATCGTGAGAAATCCATACCCTCCATAGGTGCACCGGAAGTGACGAGGGTATGGTTTTCTCACGGGTATGTTTTTTTCACGGAACACCGGGATGCATTGCAAGAATGCCCTCCCACTGGGACTGCCATAAACCCTGATATGCCACTGGCTAGGTTTCCTCCACTGTCCAAGAAGCTCCCTCATTGGATACAGTGGGAATACTCCCTCAGACCCAGTGAATCACACCTGGAAACATGTGACAGGCAAACTAACAGATCAGACTCCCCTGATAAGCAGCAGGAGCAATAAATGCTTTTATCCAGCACCTGTCTAGGGGGGTGCTACAAGATCATTTTTAATTTTACTTTAATCAAAATAAGGCCATCTAAGCCATACGGCACACAAGTAAGACTTTGTGCCACATTGTAGGCAGGTGCTTCCAAGAGGGTTAAATGTGTTTTTTTTTTTTTTTTCCTCTGTGTTCCTGTTTTCAAGTTAATCAGGTCAGCCAGGTGCAAATTGTTACAAGGGCTTGATGTTGCATTGTGTCCTCAGGTTGACCTGCTGAGCTTGGGGTAATTGAGCAGAAAGGGTAAATGTTTTTCCTGCACTTTTCAGCAAGGTTTCCACACCCTGCAGGCCATACCATGTAAATAGGGCTCACCAAATGCCCTAGAAAGTCCTGGGGAAAGACTGCCAAAATGTACTCTGTTGGGGTGAAACACCCCCTTGGAAGAGGGGGGGGGTGATTGGAGCCATATCAGGGTGCCGAATAATGGACCCTAATGGACTGATGTTGCTTCTTGGGGATATATTACCTACATGGACTCTTGCTTTGAAAGGATTGTTTTATGTACTTTGCCATCTGAAGAGAAAGCTAAAGATAGGCACTCCAAGATATAACCCTAATATCACATGAATATGTGAGAAAATCGCTTAAAAAGGGTGGCCGATAAAATGACTAATGGGAACTCTGAGATAAAAACCTGATTTATACTCAACCACCCAACATAACAGATATTGTGTATGAATATAACCAATACTCACTGGGCTGCAAAAATCTATCTTTAATAATCAAAAAATCACAGGACAAAAAAGTCTGTGCAAAAAAATGCAATTCATGAAATGGTACCAAATCTCACATTACACACGCCTAAAAACATGCACTCAACCACCCCTGGCACTTCATATATTCCAACGGGCCCATGTGCATAAATGTAAAAAAAACAAACAAAGAAAAAATAGTAGAATGTTCAATGAATTCGTGATGGTATCCCCATACTAGGGAGCGGGAAGGAACTCAATGATGATAAGGGACAAACTGATTGGCTGTTCCAAAAATATGATGAAAAGTCTCCTTGTACATTGATAACTTATTTTTGTAGAAAGATGAAGATGGTGACCTTGATTGGTACTTAGTTGATGAATATATCACATCTGTTGTGGGGGAAGAATCTGTATGTGGTCCAGAGGAGGCATTCCGTTCCCCAAAGAACAATGTCACAGGTTAAACCATAAACATCCAAGAGATTTAGGAAAACAATTGTGGATGACATGATCCAACGCAAGAATTATTCCATATCCAACCTATATAAACAGCATCAAGTTTACACAAACAAACTCTCCGTCAAGACCCTCTTCGACAAATGGAACATTGACTTTCCCCTGGAAAATTTAGCGCCGAATATTCTGAAAGGATACCTGAAGCTGAAAAACTGTGCACTAATGGAAACATGGAGGGAAACACAGTTCAAACTGATTCATTGGGCATTTATTCCAGACCTCTACACTAGAAATCCGGCCACCCCTGCAATCTGTCCCCAGTGTGGTAAGGATAAGCCCTCACTGGCGCATAGATTCTGGTACTGTCACCCCATCTCACTCTTTTGGGACCAGGTGGTGGACTTTGTACACTTCATATCAGATATTCGTCTTGACAAGTCTCCCCACTTTCTGTTATTTGGGTGTGAAAATACGCTCACTTCTCCGATGAGGCCAAACAGGAAACTCAACCAGATTCCCCAATGGATTCATCTTTGCACCTTAGCAGCTAAAAGAGCCACTTTGAAAACTTGGACATCTAATCTTCCCCCTATTGTTTCCATGATACAAAATGACCTTAAAGCACTCCTATACATGGAAAAGACTGATTTGGAAGTTAGGGGATTTAGAAAAATTTTCAGTAGACGGCGTTCGTTCATGGAACGGACTTTCTCTTCCGAGGAACTGAAAACACTAATGTCGTCCTTCCAATATACAGACTGGTACTTGCAAGCCTCAGTAACCAATACTCTAGGAAGACTCAAGGTCTAAGGTGCTTATCCAACTTCACAAATTCCAAAAGGAACCCTATAATAGAACTCCATTGCTTCACAATGACTACTCTCATGGACTTACCTTACCCCCCCCTTACTACCCTGTCTTCCTCTGCTCCCCTCGGGCGTCCCCCCTCAATCATTCTCCTGTATAGCATGTTTAAAAGCCAGTACAGAGTCATCCCATCGCAAATTGGTTGATGTTCTCTCCCTGTTCCATGCGAGAGTGTCAACCCCCCTCCATTTCCACCCTTCCCAGCATTTTCTAATGTGATATATGTAATGGTTGGTTGTGTCACTTTTATTCTTATTTTTGAAAACTGTTATGTTACATACATATGTACCGTTTGATATTTCTCTAATAAAAATTATGTGAAAAAAAAAAAAAAAAACAGAAACATATGATATGTAGTTTCAAGGTGAGCTGTGTGAACAAAACGCCTCCCTCGCACATCACAGGCATATTAATCCATTGAGTATCTTCCAAGCAATCAAAGAAAGGACCCTCAGGTCACTCAGTTGGATGACTTTGCTTAATGATTTAGATAAGTGAGAGTATACTCATCTGCCCAGTAGGTTCATAGAAGCATTGAAGCCATCAGTTTTCTTGCAGGTGAATATATCTCCCAAATATCCATAGTCTACTTTGCCATCTGCCCAAAGTGCAGTCACTTTATGTGGCACTAGGGAACTTTGTATAGGAAACTGTGTGAAATATGTCTTTAAAAACTGTTACTGTTATCTAAAACTACCTCAGTAAAAGATTTTTATTTGTTCGATTATTTGCCTGATATGAAGTCTCCTATAGGGGTGCATGCATGGTGTATCATAAGAACAGGGCTTAAAACAAGGACTGAAGTTAAAGAAGATACAGTACATGGGTCTAACAAGCAGAAAACTGCTGTCCAGAAGAAGCTAATATGTCTTTGTGTCACATGCCAAAGCAGCCAATCAGCCAGGAGACAGATGACATGGCCGACGGTGACGGATACTCTAGTAGTGAAGGGGTTTATGTGCTTGGCACCTTCACTAGCAGTCAGTTCCCTACTTTCTGTGACTGGACCCACAGCACAGAGTGCCTAGGAACCCAGCCTGGGGTCACAGGACAGAAAGTTGAAGTAACAAGGCCTCAGGATGAGAAAGCAAGCACAGTGAGAGTGTGTTTTTTCTCCAGTAGCAACACTGGATTAGTGAGTGTAGTGACAGTAATGCTGGGTTGGTGGAGACCAGTGCATGCTCTGAGGCTTCCGGCTCAGAAATTCTGCACACTGGGAGGGAGAGGTGTTCTCTAACATAATCGTCTCTGAAGTGCTCAAGTGTCAACAGTGTAAAGAAGTTCAGCCATGGATTACAAAGAATTAACTATGCAATTTGCTACTCACTTCTAAAGTCTGGAGACTTGAGCTTAATGTTGATTTCACATCTCCCGGCATAGTTTAGGCGTTAGTGAGTGTCGTTTCTCAGTGTCCCCACTAGGGAATCTTGAGCCTGGTCCACAACATCAACATAAGTTGATCTTGCCTATGGGCCTAATCGGCAATGACCATGGGACACTTGGATCTGCTTTGCACTACTTTACCAGATCACTCAATGATGGCTACCTGAAACATACTGTAAAACCCAAACTGAGATCACAGGTTTAGATTTACCCATCATTAAGAAAAACAGCAAATTCATTGTACATGTTTTAAACTACTTATATGTTTTTGGACTTCTAGAGGAAGCCCATGCAAGAAGTATGATAGCATACAAACTAAAATCAGACAGTCAGATATTGATTTAGAACTAAAAAGTATTAAAAGTGTTATACTATTAGTATAGAAAAAAGTAGCCCTATATCCGGTGACATTGCTGTCACATTCAGCAAGGTCTTCCATCTCTGTTGGACATCATTTCAAATCTCAAGACTGATGATTAAAAAAAAAAAAAGGCCAAGATAATAGAAACTTCCATGTTTACTCATTTTGTTGGTTGTTTCCCTGCGGTTTTCAAGGAATACCTGTCTTTTACCGCTGTCACTCAAGCTGTCCCAACGGATATCCATTTACTGTGCTGGCCTCTTGTTCTATTTTATTTTTAATGCTCCTATCCCCCTTCCAATTCACTTTTTTTTGTTTAGCTATTATTTCCCCAATCGCCTTCTAGTTAATCATGTCATCAATTCGGTTGTCTCCTTAGTTGTTGAGTTAACGTTGTTTTCTTCAT
The DNA here is from genome assembly GCF_965119305.1 of Pelophylax lessonae. NCBI lineage: Eukaryota > Metazoa > Chordata > Amphibia > Anura > Ranidae > Pelophylax > Pelophylax lessonae. The sequence goes on along the minus strand of NC_138769.1, from coordinate 711,307,843 downwards.
TTCCTAGGGAGGAATGATGCTGTACAATCCCCCTTCGTCTCCGAGGCGTTGTCGCCATTTGGAGACCACGCTGTTTAAGATGAAAACTTGCTCAGCTCCCCCCACTTTGTCGTTTCCTAACCGACATGATTGATGATTACGTCAAAAATAGTTTCAATCCCCTCTGACACTTTGTAAAGGCAACAACGGACATTAGTGTCCATTACATTGCGTGTGGATGAAAATGGTACACTAAGTTGTCAAACAACGGCCTAAAGGTTGAAAAGTTTTTTTCCAAGTTTTTCTTCTCCTTGAAGAACGGAAAGTGCGAAATGTTTCTGAAATTTATATTTTCAATGTTTTAGGACAAGCATATATTGAACATAGACTATATGAACCATATTATTAGCTTAATATATAATCTTCATAATAAGTTATTAAGCCCATAATAGCATTCACAAAGCAACAATCTTGCTTAACACAGAGCAACAAAATAAACGGTAGCTGCACGAACCAATCAGTTCAGTGATAAATTCAAATAGAACTAAAGGAAAAATCTTTTTTTTTTAATGCAGTGCTGCCTCCTGTAAGAGCCACTTAGACTTAGAAGGTTTTTTTTTCCCCTTACAGTGCAGAGACAGCTAGACACACAGTACCAGCCTATTCAATGCGGCTCATCGAACAATCTAGTCTTTATCTCTTAGTAGGAACTAGGGAGGGCTTTGGGGTGATGTGGAATACTCCAAAATGCTTGAACACGACCTTGAGAGGACAGCTATGTCAAGACCGGAACAGTCTGTGTGTACAGGGGTGGAAACCATAAATTAGCTTGCAGAACAGATATGGCTAGACTGGAATAGTCTATGGGTTCATGGCTGGGAACCATAGGTAGTTTGGAGAACAGATATAGGTAGAATGGTGGGTTACAACCAAAAACGTGAATGTATTTTATTGAGATTTTATGTGATAGACCAACACAAAGTGGCACATATTTGTGAAGTTGACGGAAAATGATAAATAGGGTTGAGCGAACACCTAGATGTCCGTGTTCGACGGGTTCGGCCGAACTTTAAAAAAAAGTCCGGGTCCGTGTCCCGGACTTTTACCGAACTTTTCCCGGACACCGAACCCCATTGAAGTCAATGGGGACCCGAACTTTAAGGCACTAAAATGGCTCTAAAACACCAAAGGAAAGGGCTAGAGTGCTGCAAATGGCAGCAAAACGTAATTAAGAGCATGGCAAGTGCTCTGCAAACAAATGTGGATAGGGAAATAACTTAAAACAACAAAAAAAAACAGAAAAATAAAACAATGTTCTTCTTCATCTCTGAAGGACGAGGCCCATATGGAGTAGGAGGGAGGTTAAGGTGGTGGTGGATGTGGCGGTGACATAGGCGTGCGCACAGGGTGTGCTGGGTGTGCCTGGGCACACCCTAATCACCTAGGGCACATAGCATTGCCAGTGAGGAGATGGGAAAGATCTCCCTGGGACCTGCTCTGCTCTATTTCTCCTTGCCTACAGGTACATGGCCCCGATACATTACTCTCCCTGCTGGCAAACACATGCATGTGTATTTCAACTTTGGGGTGCACACCTTAATGCAATAGGCTGCGCACACCTATGGGCGGTGTAGGTGGAAGCGGCGGTGGAGGAGGACCAGGGCCGGATTAACAGCATCATGGGCTTGGTGCTGAGGATTTTGAAGGGCCTTAAGGGCCGTGCCTTGCCATGCACCCAGAGGAGGAAGGGTGCAGCCATGCATGCCTAATTCAACATGGGATGCTGTCTCTGAAGCCCATAAACACATCCATGCATCGCCAACTGTCCCTCCTTGTCCGGCCTTCACGCTGTGTGGGGAGGTTCTGAGGGTGCTGCCTGGGGAAGCGAGCATAGAAGCCAGACTTCTGTGTTTACAAGTGACAGAAGAGCGGTAACAGTGAATATGGCCAACCCGGGGCCTATATAAAAGGTAGGGGCCTGGAGCTGCAGCTCCAATAGCCCCTACATTAATCTGGCCCTGAGGAGGAGGACGAGGTAGCCAACACTGCTTCTTTTCAAAAATTTTAAATGAGGGTACACCCCAAAAGAGTGAGAAAGAGCAAAAATGGAACAATGGGTGGGTAAGGTCGGTATCCATTGCTATTCTGCATAAGGTACGGAAAAGTCCCGTGGGATCCATGCCTGGTTCATTTTAATGAACGTGAGCTTGTCCACATTGTCTCTGGACAGGCGGCTGCGCTTGTCTGTTATAACGCCCCCAGCCGTGCTAAATACCCGTTCAGATAATACACTGGCTGCAGGGCACGCCAGCACCTCCAAGGCGTAAAGGGCAAGCTCAGGCCATGTGCCCAATTTGGAGACCCAGAAGTTGAAGGGGGCAGACCCGTCATTCACTACATGTAGGCGTGTGCACACATACTGCTCCACCATGTTGGTAAAATGCTGCCTCCTGCTAAGACGTTCCATCTGAGCTGCTGGTGCTGCTGTTTGTTGTGGCGTGCTGACAAAGCTTTTCCACATTTCGGCCATGCTAACCCTGCCTTCTGAGGTGCTGGCGGTGCCCTGGTTGCGTTGGCGACCTCCTCCTCCTCCTCCTCTGCCTTGTGCTTCCACTGTGGCCCCGCTGTCAGATGGGAATGCCAGCAGCATGGCGTCTACCAGCGTGCGCTTGTACTCGCGCATCTTGCGATCGCGCTCCAGTGAGTGAATTAAGGACGGTACGTTGTCCTTGTAACGGGGATCCAGCAGCGTGGCCACCCAGTAATCAGCACAAGTTAGAATGTGGGCAACTCGGCGGTCGTTGTGGAGACACTGCAGCATGTAATCGCTCATGTGTGCCAGGCTGCCCAGAGGCAACGAAAGGCTGTCCTCTGTGGGAGGTGTATGGTCCGTGTCCTCTGTATCCCCCCAGCCACGCACCAGTGATGGCCATGAGCTGGCCTGGGTGCCACCCTGCTGTGAACATGGTTCCATCTCCTCCTCCAGCTCCTCCTCCTCCTCATCCTCCTCATCCTCCAGAACTGTGCCCCTGCTGGACAATTGCGTCCCTGGCGTTTGCGTGTGCAGGAACCCACCCTCGGAGCCCCTTGCGAATGACTGCCCTGAAAGCCTTGGAAATGTTACCTCTTCATCCTCCTCCTCCTCCTCATCCTGTGCCACATCCTCTTCCATCATCGCCCGAATTGTTTTTTCAAGGAGGCATAGAAGTGGGATAGTTAAGCTGAGAACGGCGTCATTGCCACTGGCCATGTTGGTGGAGTACTCAAAACAGCGCAACAAGGCACACAGGTCTCGCATGGAGGCCCAGTTAAATTAAATAGCGGAATAGAAAATATGATCCAAAAAAAGTGTATGTATATCACACGTACACAACCACACTAGGCCCCAATTACTATTGTTTGTACCCCTAAAAGGCTAGATGAGGAGTAGGGGGAGTATGGAACAGGCAGCACCCTCAAACCTTCAGTATGAGATTGTGTTCACTGTACCCCACAAAGATTGAGTTCACTGCACCCCACAATGATTGTGTTCACTGCACCCCACAAAGATTGTGTTCACTGCACCTCACAAAGATTGTGTTCACTGTACCCCCCAAAGATTGTGTTCACTGCACCCCACAAAGATTCTGTTCACTGTACCCCACAAAGATTGTGTTCACTGCACCCCAAAAAGATTGTGTTCACTGCACCCCAAAAAGGATGTTGTTCACTGCACCCCAAAAAGGATGTTGTTCACTCCACCCCAAAAAGATTGTGTTCACTGCACCCCACAAAGATTGTGTTCACTGAACCCCAAAAAGATTGTGTTCACTGCACCCCAAAAATGATTTTGTTCACTGCACCCCAAAAAGGATGTTGTTCACTCCACCCCAAAAAGATTGTGTTCACTGCACCCCACAAAGGATTTTGTTCACTGCACCCCAAAAAGATTGTGTTCACTGCACCCCAAAAAGGATGTTGTTCACTGCACCCCAAAAAGGATTTTGTTCACTGCACCCCAAAAAGATTGTGTTCACTGCACCCCACAAAGGATTTTGTTCACTGCACCCCACAAAGATTGTGTTCACTGCACACCAAAAAGGATTGTGTTCACTGCACCCCAAAAAGATTTTGTTCACTGCACCCCAAAAAGATTGTGTTCACTGCAGCCCAAAAAGATTGTGTTCACTGCAGCCCAAAAAGATTGTGTTCACTGCAGCCCAAAAAGATTGTGTTCACTGCAGCCCAAAAAGATTGTGTTCACTGCAGCCCAAAAAGATTGTGTTCACTGCAGCTCACACACAGAAAAATGGATGTGGATCACTGACACCTGCCTATCTCCAATCCCACACCACACAGCAATATCGATTGTAGTTTGTAGAACACAGTTTCCCTAAAATTCAGCAGACTCTGTCCCTAACAGGATTGAGAAGAGATCGTAGATCAGGATTGAGTGCAGACCCCACCCCCCACACAGCAATATCGATTGTAGTTTGTAGAAGACACTGACCCTATATAATTCAGCAGACTCTATCCCTAAAATGCCTACAACTCGCCCTGCCTAAACACTCCGACCTGTCCCTCAATTCTATCCGGACACAAATGGTTTTTTCCTGCCTATCTTTCCCTAATCAGCAGCCAGCACGTTGATGTGTGCTCTGTCCCTGAATCTAAGCAGCATAATGACGCCGCTGCGGCTGCCTCGAACTTATAAAGACTTGGTCACATGCTTCAGACGGCCAATCACAGCTACTGAGACATTTGCAGGCATGGCTGGGATGGCTTAAGGCACACCAGTTAAACGATTGTTGATTGGCTGTTGAAAGCCCGCCATGAAAAGAGCGCCAAAGCATGCAAAACCCGGAAATAAAACGACCGAACACGGATTTTTACCCGAACATACAGTAAAGTGTCCGTGTCCGTGTTCGGGTACAAAAAATCCAATTATTCGGTACGAACACGAATAATACAGTCCGTGTTCGCTCAACACTAATGATAAATGGTAAGTCAATACTTTGTAGAACCACCTTTAACCTTTACAGCTGCAGGTCTTTTTGGGGATGTCTCTACCAGCTTTGCACATCTAGAGAGTGACTTTTTTGCTCATTCTTCTTTGCAAAATGGCTCAAGCTCTGTCAGATTGGATGGAGAACCTCTGTGAACAACAATTTGCAAGTCTTGCCACAGATTCTCAATTGGATTTAGGTCTGCACTTTAACTGGGCCATTCTAACACATGAATATGCTTTGATCTAAACCATTCCATTGTAACTCTGTTTAGGGTTTTTTCCCTGCTGGAAGGTAAACCTCTGCCCAAGTCTCAAGTCTTTTGCAAACTCTAACAGGTTTTCTTCTAAGATTGCCATGTATTTGGCTCTATCCATCTTCCCATCAACTCTCACCAGCTTCCATGTTGCTGCTGAAGAAAAGCATCCCCACAACATGATGCTGCCACCACCATGTTTCACGGTAGGGATCATGTGTTCCCGGGTGATGTTCATTGTTCATTTTCCACCACACATAGCGTTTTGCTTTTAGGCCAAATAGTTAAGTTTTGGTCTCATCTGACTAGAGCACCTTCTTCCACATGTTTTATGTGTCCCCCACATAGCTTTTCGCAAACTGCAAGTGTGACTTCTTATGGCTTTCTTTTAACAGTAGCTTTCTTCTTGCCACTCTTCCATAAAGGCCAGATGTGTGGAGTGCACGACTAATAGTTGTCCTGCAGACAGATTCTCCGAGCTGAGCTGTGGATCTCTGCAGCTCCTCCAGAGTTACCATTGGCCTCTTGGCTGCTTCTCTGATTAATATTCTCCTTGCCCGGCCTGTCAGTTTAGGTGGACGGCCATGTCTTGGTAGGTTTGAAGTTGCGCCATACTCTTTCCATTTTCAGATGATGGATTGAACAGTGCTCCATGAGATGTTCAAAGCTTGGGATATTTGTTTTTAACCTAATCCTGCTTTAAACTTCTCCATAACTTTATACTTGACCTGTCTGGTGTGTTCCTTGGCCTTCATGATGCTGTTTGTTCACTAAGGTTCTCTAACATAGCTCTGAGGGCTTCACAGAACAGCTGAATTTATACTGAGATTAAATTACACACAGGTGGACTCTATTTACTACTTAGGTGACTTCTGAAGGCAATTGGTTCCACTAGATTTTAGTTAGGGGTATCAGAGTAAAGGGGGCTGAATACCATCGCACGCCACATTTTTCAGATATTCATTTATAAAACATTTTGAAAACCATTAATCATTTTCCTTCCACTTCACAATTATGTGGCACTTTGTGTCTATCACATAAAATTCCAATAAAATACATTTACGTTTTTGGTTGCAACATGACAAAATGTGTAAAATTTCAAGGGGTATAAATACTTTTTCAAGGCACTATATGACTAAACTGGAATAATCTATCGGTTCAAGGCGAGGAAACATGAAGTAGCTTACAGAACTGATCTGGCTTGACTGTAATATTCTGTGAGTTCACAGGTGGTTTGGCACCCCAGATGTTTTGGAACTACGTTTGCCATGATGCTCAGCTACACTTCAGAGTGCATGAGCATCATGGGAAATTTATGTAGCACCCTCCTAGTTAGGTGCTAGGTTTAAAAGCATTGTATGCTCTATCTGCTTATCAGGGGAGTTTGATCTATTAGGTTGCCTCTTGCATGTTCCCATGCGTGATTTACTGGGTCTGAGGGAGTGTCCCCACTTTATCCAATAGGGGAGCCGGTTGGACAGTGGATTAAACCAATCCAGTGACACATAGGATTTTCTGAGAGTCCCAGTGGGAGGGCATTCCTGCAGTGCATCCTGGGATTGCTAATAAAAGCCAGGGGGACATGTGACAGGACATCTTTGGTGGGAAGCAGAGTCCCAGGAGGAGGCTGATGGCTGTCTCTCCTCCTGCTGTCTGAGAAAAGAGGTCATAGACATTCGGCCTAGTGAACCAGGTGTGGAGCTGAGCCAAAAAGGATCCCGTAGAGCTGACAGTGGAACTGCTAGCAGAGTCTTCTGGAAAAAAAGTGTCTGTGAGTACCAGTGGACTTGCCAATGGGTCTGCCCTGGAAGGGGGACCACTCCAGTGAAGTCAGAGGATAAAGGTCAGCTCACACAATGTGTCAGAGTAAAGGGGGTGCCGAGTAGAACCCTGAAGAGTAGGGGTAAAGGGGGTACCAAGCAGGGCCCTGAAGAGTGATTCACTGTACTGTTCCCTTAATTACTATTCACTACAGTGGCAAAGTGAAGCAGCTGCCTTGCCACATTCAGCTACAGCTAGAAGTCCCAAAATTGTGCATAGTTCATTCAGTAGGAGTATCCCACTCATCCCTTCTCCTATACAAGTTCTCAATAAAAAACAACAACAACCAAATCCCCTGGACTGTTTTCTGACTGAGCCAAGCACTTAGAATACATTGAATTGTCAAGTCGTTGCTATGGGTAACCCAGGGGAATCCGTTACCAGCAGCTCCCATGGGAGTAGTGCTACATTTGGGGGCTCATCCGGGATGTCGCCCTGGGTTACCGGCCCGGTAGCTAATGGCAACGTCCGAGGAAAATTTTCAAAAACTTCATTTTTCCTTCGGAGACTGTGTTCTAATGCTCAAGACAAATGTGAGGCCTGCTCTACAGGAGATAGGGAGAGTGGGATGAAGAGAAAATTGCACACTAATGGTTGCTCATGGAAATGGAGAGATTCCTGTCAGAACCACAATCTATACATTCAAGTGCTGAAAATTTTATTTCTGAATCGTAACAGGTTCACTCCCGAGATGTGCTGGAAGGCGGGAGAAATGCATCTTTCTGTGAATATGGACTGTGTCTGCTTAACAGTAAATGGTGCAAGTATGGATGGAGAAAATGGCGGCCCAGGGCATGAGGATCGGTGTGCCATGAACGTGCCAAGATTACATGGAAAAGTGTTGACCGTGCATATAATAACAGCGGGACATTCTTCCTGTGTAGTGGCAGTGTGGATACTGTGAAGAAATCTGTCGGCCATGCATCTCATGACAGTGGGACATTTTTCGGATACATTAAAAAAGTAATTAAACCCGCGCTAAGTGAAAAAATATTAAATGTGACATTAAATGCTGCAGCTGCTGCTAACCAAGTAAAAGACTTGGATATATAGAATAGTCAAAAAAAAAAACAGTGCTTGCAGAAAATAATAATGACAAATACCTCATATAAAACTAATAAAAAAATGTATGATATATAATCAGGGCTTTTTTTCTCAGAGAAAAGGTGCAGGAACTCCTCCCTTCTGAGTCCCCCTTAACTCCACCCCCTACCCACCTCCGAGCACCGTTCCATGGTTCCATCTCTTACCCACCTCCCAGTACCACCCTTTTTAAAGAATATAGAACCAAGTATCATTTTGCGGTGCTAAGTATTTTTTATGGAATTTGTTCATGATAATAAGAAAGGCAGTAAAATAGATATAACAACAATGGACACCCCAGCGACAATAGTTCCAGCCCAGCATCAATAGACTCCCAATAGTCAGCACCAATCGACCCTTCAGCAGCCAGCAACATCAGACCCCTCCCTCAATAGTAGATCCCTTTCAGCAACAATTGACCCCCTGCAACATAAGACCCACCACCAGCAACTTTAGATCACCCACCAATAACAATAGACCTATATAAAATTAAATAAGTGCGCAGGATCAGTAGTGTGAATAGCTGCAACCTTCGAACCAAATGGTGATAAAAATGTGTAGAAAAGAAATCAGGTGGGCTAAAATTCACTGGTGTCACAAATCAGGAAAAGGTGTGACACTATAATGAGTGTCCCCCATATACCTGTGATGTGTTTCCAAAATTGATGTGCACTTGAACGGGTGTACAGTAAATACTCTACACCCTGGTGCATATACTTGGGTGTGTTATGGTGAATAGGTGATGATAAATGGATAATGTGATACCAACATAGGTAAGTAAAGCTTACTCCTATTTCCGTAGACGACTGTTTAGTGGAAACGCGTCACAGAGGAGCGCTGCATCGTCATCGCAAGTTGCCGAGGACCGCACTGCAGGCGGCCACGGCCTCTCCAATATCGGTATCGGTTTCCTGTGTCCATTAGTTAACATCTAACTGTAAGTGCACTGGATACTTTTGTTTTAAAAAATTGTCAAAGGTACTGCGCTATGGTCTGATTCTGTTTCTGTGAGATACACGTGGAAGCCCTCACCTGTGCGGAGAGTAACACCCAGAACAAGAGTGGACCGGGATTGGGTTGAGACACCGGAAGATCAGTGAGACAGTCGCCTTTTGGTTTGAGCGATCTGGTAAGAGGCCACACTTACTATCTGATTATTTCACGGTGACCTCCCTGAATTCCCAAGACACTACTGGGCTGATTATCCGTCCTTAACCTCTTTTCTCTATGGTAAGGGGCTAATCCCCACAAAGGTGGTGGAACCCATCTGCACCCCACGGATCTAGAGGAACCCACAGAGTGGATTTTACTTTAGCCTGTGAGGGGACGATTGGGACTTTATGCACTTTTATATGTATATGGACTATACACTGAGGTGGCAACCATTGAAATATTGGACACTTTTTCTTTGAATTACTTGTGCACTTTGTTGGTTTATGTTGGTATCACATTATCCATTTATCATCACCTATTCACCACAACACACCCAAGTATATGCACCAGGGTGTATAGTATTTACTGTACACCAGTTCAAGTGCACATGAATTTTGGAAACACATCACAGGTATATGGGGGACACTCATTATAGTGTCACACCTTTTCCTGATTTGTGACACCAGTGAATTTTAGCGCACCTGATTTCTTTTCTACACAATAACAATAGACCTCCCCAGCAACAATCGAACCCCCTGCAAAAACAGATCCACTCCAGCAACAATAGATTCCTCAACAGCCAGCAACAAAGACTGCTCCCTCAACACTAAATCCCCCCAAGCAACAACTGACCCCCCAGCAACAAAAATCCCACCCTGGCATCAATAGATCCCACACGAGCAACAGAAGACCTTCCCAGAAACAATAGACCTCCTTTCTCCACAAAAATAGATAGCCTCCAGCAGCAATATATTCCCCAGCAGCCAGCATTAATAGACCCTCCAGCACACTCCAGCACCCCTTGCCAACACATACATTCAGTTCAGGAGGTGCCGGAACTGTGTTCCCCCGCGTTCCCGCTGAAAAAAAGCCATGTATATAATCAAACCATAAATAAAGTGCACAGCGTTGATAAATACCATTAAATATGTGGTAAACAATTCATCAGTGAGTAAAGGTTCACCAGTGCTGATAAATGTAAAATCCAAGAAAAATGTATAAATATATGACTGATAGCAAAAAGAGTCAAATTAATGTGCAAACAAACAGTCACTTATAGGTGGTAAGGTGCTGATAATAATAAAACAAGGTGATGAAGTGCTAAAGTGCTCCAAAATACAGTGCAAGGTGTCTCAGAACCCCTCCAAGAACCCCACTCACCAGAATTGATGGACCCTGCAACTGGGCTCAATAAAGCTTGAAAATTAAACAATGCCAAGGGACCACCTCCAGGCTAAAGGTGGACAGTTTGTACACTCACCGCCACTTTATTAGGTACACCTTGCTAGTACCAGGTTGGACCTCCTTTTGCCTTCAGAACTGCCTTCATTCTTCAAGGTGTAGGATATTTTTCTCAGAGATTTTGGTCCATAGTGACATGATAGCATCATGCAGTTGCTGCAGATTTGTCGACTGCACATCCATGATGAGAATCTTCCACCACATCCCAAAGATGTTCTATTGGAAGAGATCTGGTGAGTGTGGAGGCCATTGGAGTACAGTGACCTGATCTGGTGAGTGTGGAGGCCATTATAGTACAGTGACCTCATTGTCATGGTGAAGAAACCAGTGGTGAGATGATTGGAGCTTTGTGACATGGTGCATTATCCTGCTGGAAGGAGCCATCAGAAGATGGGGACACTGCAGTCATAAAGGGATGGACATGGTCAGCAACAATACTCAGGTAGGCTGTGGTTTTTAAACAATGCTCAATTGGTACTAAGGGGCCCAAAGTGTGCCAAAAAATATCCCCCACACCATTACACCACCACCACCAACCTGAACCATTGATACAAGGCAGGATGGATCCATGCTTTCATGTTGTTTACACCAAATTCTGACCCTACCATCTAAATGTCGTAGGTGAAATGGAGACTCGTCAGACCAAATTGAGACTCTGGACTGATTGGACTTACTTATTGCGCTGTACCTCCTTTTTATTATCTCATGTTATGTTTTATCCTACATATGTGCAGCAGCTGTTTTTTCTGCAAACAGTACATTTCTCATTTAATGCTTTTTTTTGTTGCTCCAACTGATCTGAGTGCAGCTTTCTTTGTTTAAATTGCTAATGTACTACATGCACTTTGTCTCATAGGAAACAGAAGTGTAACAAAAAATATAATGAGACAGAAAAGAAAAAGAAAAGGAAAAAGAAAAATAGACATATAAATAAAAAGAAAAATAAAAATATAAAGGAAAAGAAAAATATATTTATGGAAAAAAAAATATAAAGAAAAAGAAAATGAAAAAAAGAAATAGAAATAAAACGAAATAGAAAAAGAAATGGAAAAGGAACAGGAAACATATAAATATAAATATAAATAAAAAGAAAAAGAAACACAGAAATAAAATAAAAAGGAAAAAGAAAAAGAAAAATATAAAGAAAAAGAAAAATATAAAGAAATAGAAATAGAAATAAAAGGACATAGAAAAAGTAAAGGAAAAAGAAAAGGAAATGGAAAATTAGAAATATAAAGAAAAAGAAAAATATAAAGAATTAGAAATAGAAATAAAAGGAAATAGAAAAAAAAAGGAAAAAGAAAAGGAAAAGGAAAAATAGAAATATAAAGAAAAATAGAAATAAAAAGAAAAGGAAAAAGAAAAAGAAAAATAGAAATATAAATAGAAATGAAAAGGAAAAAGAAAAATAGAAATATAAATAAAAAGAAAAGGAAAGAAAAAAATAGAAAAAGAAAAATAGAAATAAAAATAAAAGGAAATAGAAAAAGAAAAAGGAAAAGAAAAACAGAAATAGAAATATAAAGAAAATGAAAAATAGAAATAAAAAGAAAAGAAAAATAGAAATAAAAAGAAAAGAAAAGGAAAAAGAAAAATAGAGATAAAAAGAAAAAGAAAAATAGAAAAAGAAAAATAGAAATAGAAAAATAGAAATAAAAAGAAAAGGAAGAAGAAAAAGAAAAAGAAAAAGAAAAATAGAAATAGAAATAGAAATGAAAAGGGAAAAGAAAAATAGAAATAGAAATAAAAAGAAAAGGAAATAGAAAAAGAAAAATAGAAATGAAAAGAAAAAGAAAACAGAAATAAAAATAAAATAGAAATAAAAAGAAAAGGAAAAAGAAAAAGAAAAGAAAAAAGAAAAAATAGAAATAAAAATAAAAAGAAAAGGAAAAAGAAAAAGAAAAGTAAATTGTTATATTCCACATATAGGGGTGCATATTACGTAAATAACACACTTCAATAAAGTCTGTTCAGTATATAGAATTTTGTGAGCAGCTCCAGTATGACAACAAATTTGTCCCTGTAACTTCCCATCTTGCCACTAATGTTTTATGACTACTCTGCAGACTGTATAATGACAACCAAAATGTGCTCAGTACTCGGATTCCCAGCTAAAGCATAAACACATGAATACATTACCATAAAATCCGGAGCAAGCAAACTCTCAAGCCAATCGTATCATACCCGATCACAACAGATGTCTCTCGAAAATCAGGAGAGTAATTTCAAGCCCCCCTCCCATTCAGCTTTCCGCTGCTTCATCTCTACATACACCATCCGCTATAATCACTGCGAATGGCGACTGGCAGCTACGGGTGCTAGGAGATGTGACAGATGTACGGGCTGGAAGGCAAACAGATAAACAAATTATCACTTCAGGCCACTAAGAAAAAAAAAAAAAAAAACAACGCCATATCATCTGTGGATTTTATTTTAAACGGGACAAAATGTTGTTTATTAATTATACCATGTAAATCATTATGCTTAGACGTATGTATTTGTTGTTTGATCATTTCAGAAAAGAAAATGATAAAGGGGAACTCAAGGCTGGTGGGCAACATCATTTCTAGTTTGTTCTAATGGCAGAATTATCCAGAACTTTAAGGCTTCATTCTCATGAGTGTACCGATCGGTATGACCATGCATAGGGCCATCTACAGTTGTGTTCAAAATTATTCAACCCCTACTGAAATTGATTGTTTTGGCCAGTTTGACATTGATTTTGATCATTCAGTCATCCTGCTTACAATTAAATCAAAGAGGCACGTGTAGGTCAGACAAATATAACATAACATTTATAATGAAATAACCACAAATGTCTTTTCTGTGCTCACATCATTATCAGTTTTATTCAACCCCCAAGTGACATTCAATCTTAGTACTTAGTACAACATCCTTTTACAGTTATAACAGCTTTTATACGTGAAGCATAGCTTGACACAAGTGTCTTGCAGCGATCTACGGGTATCTTCGCCCATTCGTCATGGGCAAAAGCCTCCAGTTCAGTCACATTCTTAGGCTTGTGCACTGCAACTGCTTTCTTTAAGTCCCACCAGAGGTTCTCAATCGGATTTAAGTCTGGTGACTGTGATGGCAACTCCAAAATGTTCCAGCCTTTAATCTGCAACCATGCTCTAGTGGACTTGGAGGTATGCTTGGGATCATTGTCCTGTTGAAAGGTCCAACGTCTCCCAAGCCTCAGGTTTGTGACGGACTGCATCACATTGTCATCCAATATCTCCTGGTACTGAAGAGAATTCATGGTACCTTGCACACGCTGAAGCTTCCCTGTACCTGCAGAAGCAAAACAGCCCCAAAGCATGATTGACCCCCCGCCATGCTTCACAGTAGGCAAGGTGTTCTTTTCTTCATAGGCCTTGTTCTTCCTCCTCTAAACATAGCGTTGATCCATGGGCCCAAACAGTTCTAATTTTGTTTCATCAGTCCACAGAACACTATCCCCAAACTTCTGTGGTTTGTCCACATGACTTTTGGCATACTGCAGTCGACTCTTCTTCTTCTTTGGAGACAGCAAGGGGGTGCGCCTGGGAGTTCTGGCATGGAGGCCTTCATTACGCAGTGTGCGCCGTATTGTCTGAGAAGAAACTTCAGTACCCACATCTGACAAATCTTTTCTCAGTTCCTCAGCAGTCACACGGGGACTTTTCTCCACTCTACGCTTCAGGTAGCACACAGCAGTCGAAGTCAGCATCTTCTTTCTGCCACGACCAGGTAGCGTTTCAACAGTGCCCTTTGCCTTGAATTTGCAAATGATGCTTCCTATGGTGTCTCTTGGTATGTTTAACATCTTTGCAATCTTCTTATAGCCATTGCCCTTCCTGTGAAGAGTAATCACCTCTTCTCTTGTCTTCCTGGACCATTCTCTTGACTTCACCATGTTTGTAACCACACCAGTAAATGTCTAGAAGGAGCTGAGTATCACAGTCATTTTAAAGCTGCCTAATTGGTGTTTATTAGGCTTTATTGCTGCTCCCTGACATCCACAGGTGTTTTCAATACCTGATTGAAAACACTTCAATGAACCTCTGTTCTTCAGAGTGGTAGTCTTTAAGGGGTTGAATAATTGTGTCAATATAGAATTCACAAAAGAAACATTTACTACTGTATTACAAAACCAATTGATGTCATTTTAGTTGCATATGGTTCTTTAAAGTCCTTGTAGGATTTAATTCTGAATACAATTATAAATGTACACTAAATTCCCTAAACCCTTTACAGCATTGGTGGGTTGAATAATTTTGAACACAACTGTATATCCCTGCGGGTAAAGAGAAAGGAAAAAAAAATAAAAAATCCTGTGTGTATTAGGACTTTAAAGGCAGCCACTGTTAATCCAATAAGGAAATAATCAGTACTCAAATGTAAAAAAACATAGCAAATTTATTTTGACAACATGACATGATAGAAATATTCATTAAAACCATAGCATGAATGATATGCATGAAGGTGCTATACAGCATGCTCCTATAGCAAGAGAACCCATAAGTTGCCCGACGTGTTCCAGGGTCCTGGTGTCTGTGAATCACAGAAATGAATGACCTTTCGTGTCCGGGCCAATATGGATTCTAGTATGTAGATACTAATGGATAATGGATCGCTACGTGTTTCTCTGTGCAGCTTCCTCAGGAGATCCTATTGGTCTTTGGACGATAACCAAAAAGAACCCAATGTCTTCCTAATTTTGGTATTCAGGGTGATGATAACAGGATCATTCCTATATTGGAAATAGCCACTATATAAAGGTTTCCTTCCTGTTCAGGAGCAGCAGCCCTTCCAAGTGCTGATCCAGCCTGTGGAAATAGCCCCTCCGGCTGGGAGACAGGGAAAATGTCCACTCTATTGTGGAGTGGACATCTTCACTGTGGACATCTTTCCTTATGGGGGTTAACAGTGTCTGCCTTTAACCAGTTCTGGACCGGAAGGATATGCCCCCTTAATGACCAAGCCATTCTTTGCGATTTGGCACTGAGTTATTTTAATGGAAAATTGCTGTACGGAAATCAAATTGCTGTCCTTTTTTCCCCACAAATAGATCTTTCTTTTGGTGGTATCTGATCACCTGTGTGGTTTTTTTTTTTTTTTTTTTTTTTGCGCTATAAACATTCTGAAAAAAATTATATTTTTCACATTCTGCTATATAACATTCCCAAAAAAAAAAAAAAATTAAATTAAATTAAAAATTTAATTATAATTAACATTTTTTCATCCTTTTAGGCCAATTTGTTTTCTGCTACATATTATTGGTAAAAAAAAAAAAAAAAATCGCAATAAACGTATTTTGATTGGTTTGCACAAAAGTTATCGTGTCTACTAACTACGGGAAATATTTGTCATTTTTATTTGTTTATTTATTTTTTACTAATAATGGCAGCGATCTGTGATTTGTAGCGGGACTGCAACATTGCGGTAGACAGATCGGACCCCTAACTGACATTTTTTACACTTTTGGGGGTACCAGTGACATTACTACAGTAATCAGTGCTAAAAATATGCACTGTTACTGTACTAAAAAAAGAGAGTTTGGGACTTTTACATTGATTAGGGATGGAGACGCATGGCCAATCCCACCGTGCGCCTCATTTAAAGTCCCACCATTCCCCCCTCCTTCCATGTTACTGTACTAATGACACTGGAAGGGAAGATGTTAACCTAGTTGGTGATCAAGGGGTTAAATGTAAGCCTAGGGGCGTGTTTACTAACTGTGGGGGGGGGGGGTGGGCTTTTGAAATGACCATAGAGACCTGTGTTCCTATATAGAAGGATCACAGGCACTCTGTGATCATTCCAGAGAGAAGAATGGTCAGCTGTGTTTACAACAGCTGCCCGTCCTTCTCTCACAGTGGGGAGCGATTGGGGGTGGCCCGCAGCAATCGCGGTATCGTGCATCGGCATCCCCGCTGCTGAGTGGGGGCAGGAGCGCGCGACTGATGTATCGGTTTGTGCAGGAGGGGCTGACTTCCGCAGTATAACTGCGGCGGGCGGTCCGTAACTGGTTAAAGTCCTAATACCCACATGATTTTTTTTTCTTTCTCTTTACTTGTATAAATTGGATGTGGTGCCACAACACACAGGGTAACGTCTCAATCTTGTATATATAACCCTGCAGGATTCACAGTTGTTCTTTGCAGCCCTGTGCTGGCAGCCTGTTCAAATCAATGACAGGCAGACAGCTGCACGGATCTCCCAGAGCGTACATCTGTGCAGGTTTGATATACAGAAAAGGACGCATAAATAAAGTGATGGGAAATCCAACATTTGTGATTTGGCATAGTAAACGGAAGTGAGGGGTCAAAACCTCTGTTGATATGATGGGGGTCCTGAGGAGTCTTCCTGATAGGCCAGGAAACCGAATGAGCGTGCACGGTATAAGGTGTGGATCGGGAATACTCCTGTGGTGTGGAGAGTTCTGAGTAAGTATCTCCAATGGTTTAGAGAGGCTGGATTCATCCTTCATTTTATGGATAGTGTAGGACCCACTGACAATGGGGTACTTTGACGTAGTGGTGGGCTTGAGCACGATATGGCCATATGGCGGGACCAAATCCTCATTTATATTTTGATTGCCTTGTTATATTTGATAGTCATTTCTTTTGCATGTGTGCGCTATCCTCTAGAGTTCTGAGGAGCCCAGTGCCTCCTGATTTGAGCGGTGTTGTCTGGTCTGGTCTGTTGTCATAGGCCGGGAAGGCAGAGGGCCTGTGGCCCACTAGAAGTTGGTCACCCCAGGGGTGCTCGTAGTTTTGGGCGTGGGAAACCCACTGTGAGAAAAATCACAAAGCTACATCACCTAAGCTTTTTTTTTTTTGTTCAGTGCCTCTAGTGGCTAGGCCTTTTGGCTAAGTCCGGGCCAAATTTTTGCTACCAGGCCTAGCAAATGCACCCGCACTGACACTATTTTAGTCATAATTGTAAGGCCTTTATTTATTATAATTATAATTTTGCCCCTGTACAAATCATTAGTAAGACCTCATCTGGAATATGCAGTTCAGTTTTAAGCACCGGTTCTTAAAAAGGATATCAAGGAACTGGAGAAAGTGCAGAGAAGGGCAACCAAACTGATAAGAGGCATGGAGGAGCTCAGCTATGAGGAAAGATTAGAGGAACTGAATTTATTCTCTCTTGAGTAGAGGAGATTAAAGGGGGGGGGGATATGGTCAACATGTATAAATACATAAGGGGTCCATATAGTGAACTTGGGTTTGAGTTGTTTACTTTAAGGTCAACACAGAGGACAAGGGGACACTCTTTACAACTGGAGGAAAACAGATTTTGTCTCCAAATACGGAAAGGTTTCTTCACCATAAGAGCTGTGAAAATGTGGAATAGACTCTCTCCAGAGGTGGTTCTGGCTACCTCACTAGATTGCTTTAAAAAAGCCCTTGATTCTTTCCTAGGTGTACATGATATAAACGGGTACTAATATTTTATATGGGTAAAGTTGATACAGGGAATATACGATTGCCTCTCGGGTGATCAGGAAGGAATTTTTTTCCCCTGCTGTAGCAAATTGGATCATGTTTTGCTGGGGTTTATTTTCGCCTTCATCTGGATCAACAGCGGGCATAGGATTGTGCATATGGGATTGTATGTGTATGTATATGGGATTGTATGGTTGGGTTTTCAATACTGTTTTTTTTTTTTTTATGGTTAAACCGGATGGACTTTTTTCAACATGACTATGTAACTATGTAACTATATTAAAGAGACGGGGAGATTTCATGCAATCTCCATGGTCTTTACCTGGTTTTGGGATAACATGATTAAATGTTGTATTTTCTAATATTATTAAACATTTTGCAAAGATGGGGGATGAAAATCCCCAGATATTTTTTTACAATTGTGTCCTGAATATCCATCTGGGCCTGGAGCTTTTGAAGGATTTAATAGTTTCAAAGCATCACGATTTCCTCTTCCGAAAACTCATCCCTTAGCAGTTCCTTAGTAATAAATGATGGGTGTGTGTAGGTATACCATTACTCAGAAATAGCTTGGGAGGGCCGTGGTGTGATTTCTAGCTGACAATTTCCTCACCAACATGGCGCTAGGTTTATCCCCAAATGTATAAAATGTATGTCTTGCCCATCTGAGAGTTTTCTCTGCTTTTGTCATAAGACTCAGCTTTACAGTGCTATGGGCACTTTCAATTTGTGTTTTAAGGTCTTTGTGTGGTTCCCTCTTCTGCTCTCTTATTATTGGTAATGGTTCCTTTTCTTATTGATTGAGGAGTTTCTTTGTTGTTTGGCTCTAAAAGCCAATTGTATTAATAAACCTCTAATTGTGGCTTTATGAGCTGCCCAGTTAGTGATGGAGAAAGAATCTTTAGGCAAGGTAACCTGAAAAAAATGTCAGATTTCCACTTCTATTTCATTGTAAGTTACCGGAATAACTTCTGGACCAGAAGATTTTCCCCCTTCATAACCAGGCCATATTTTGCAGGTTCGGCACTGCATTACTTTAACGGACAATTGCACGGTCGTGCGCCACTGTACCCAAATAAAATTGATGTCCTTTTTTCCCACAAATAGAGCATTTTTTTGGTGGTATTTGATCACCTCTGCGTTTTTTATTTTTTGGGAGTGTAGCAATACATCAAAGTCACTGCATGGTCATTAATTTTTCCCGTCACCAATAGATATCTACCGTCGTTATCTCGATAAGGCCATTTTTTAAAAAAGTTTGTGGTGCTTTCAGCACAGCATTTACTTGTTAATGACCATTTGTTCTTGGAATTGCCATTTGTTTGCAGCAAGCCACTGCTAAAACTGCATGAATAGCATGCACTGAAACCACACCAGTCACATTCCCTGCACCTCCCAGATCTTTGCAAAAATAAAAATTAGGTATACCCTGGTTAGGCCTAATATCCCTCAATAATTCTGTCCTTTTGCTGGCCAACTTTACATTGCTATTTCCTCTGCAGTATACAAATTCTTGTAGTAAAACCCTAGTCTGTGCATGATGTCTCAAGTAAATTTGGGACTAGCCTTGCTATTTAACCACTTCAATACAGGGCAGTTACACCCCCTTCCTGCTCAGGCAAATTTTCAGCTTTTAGCGCTGTTGCATTTTGAATGACAATTGCGCGGTCATGCAACACTGTACCTAAACCAAATTTATGTCATTTTTTTTCCCACTAATAGAGCTTTATTTTGGTGGTATTTGATCACCGCAAGGTTTTTTCTTTTTTGCTACACAAATAAAAAAAGACAGAAAAGTTTGAAAAAAAAAAAAAAGATTTTTTGCTTATGTTATAACATTTTGTAAATAGATACGTTTTTTCCTGCACTGATGAGGCTGCACTGACAGGCACTGATGAGGAGGCACTGATGGGGTGGCACTGATGGAGTGGCACTGATGGGATGGCATTAATATGCAGCACTGATGGGCACTGATAGGCGACACTGATATGCAGCACTGATGGGTACTGATATGTGGCACTGATAGGTAGCACTGATATGCAGAATTGGTGGGCACTGATAGGCGGCACTGATGGGTACTGATATGTTGCACTGATGGGCATTGATGGGCACTGATAGGTGGCACTGATGGGTACTGATAGGTGGCATTGGTGGGCAATGGTGGGCACTGATGGGCACTGATAGGCGGCACTGGTGGGCAATAATGGGCACTGGTGGGCGGTACTGATAGATGAAAATTATGGGCACTGGTGGACAGCACTGATAGGTGGCAATGGTGGGCAGCACTGATGGGGAGGGCGCCACTAACAGGCTCCCTGAGCCCTGATTGCCATCCCTGGTGGCCATGGTGGGCATCCCTGATGGCCATGGGTGGACATCCCTGGTGGCCATGGGTGGGCACCCATGGTGACTCTAGTGGCACCCCAAGGGTCTGCACTGGTAATCAATGCTCTGATTACCAGCACAGACCCCCCCCCCCTGTCAGGAGAGCCGCAGATCGACTCCCCTCTATTCGAACTGAGGAAAGCTAATCAACGGCTCTTCGTATTTACTATGTGACCAGCTATGATTGGACACAGCTGGTCACAGGGTAAAGAGCCTACGTCAGAGTGACACACTGCAGCTCCGATCTCCGCAGAGCGCATTATCCTGCTCAATGTCAAATGACGGCGGGTCAGGATAATGAAACCACCTTCCCGCCGTCAATTGCCTATATAGCAGGCGGGAAGTGGTTAAAATTGTCCTGTTACTGGCAAATTTTATATACAGTGCATTCGGAAAGTATTCACAGCACTTCACTTTTTCCACATTTTTATGTTACAGCCTTATTCCAAAATAGATTAAATTCATTATTTTCCTTTAAAATTCTACAAACAATACCCGCCATAATGACAACGTGAAAGTAGTTTGTTTGAAATCTTTGCAAATTTATTAATAAATCCATAGACAAATATAACTCAACATGGGCCTGCTGGATCTATTTTACAGACGTATATCACCGCACAATGAACGTTATATAGCATTCATACACTCAACCTGACAAATTATAGACTAGTTGATGCACATGTCGCCTTAACCGGAACCTATTCATAGTGCCGTTGATCGCACTCGGTCACACACCTATACACTCATAATACTCCATTCTTAGACTATTTCAGACTCTGAGTACTGTCCCCATGACCAATGATACACCGGGGATAGTAGAAAAGAAGCTGCTGAGCTGACCTCTGGGGAATCTTACAAGCCCTTTTCTTGCCTCCAGGTAACTTTTCCCCTTATCTTAGTTGCGGATTACTTGTTCCTACTCCATCCCCTTCACTACTTGCTACATATTTTATTCTGGTGAGGAAGGGAGAAGGAGAGAAATAGAGGGAAGAGAAATGCCCCCCCCCCCTTTTTTTTTAAAAGAATTCCACAAATTCACACCACTTAGAGTATAACATTATACGGGAAAACATGCCTCATATACTCTTATTTCCTTTCTCCTCCCTCACACATGTAGTCTCACAAACCTGCAAAAAGGGGAGGGAGAAGGGAAAAAAAAAAAGGAAAAAGATTTTTGAGAAAACAATTCTTCTTTATTTGAGACCAAACCATACACGATAATGGATTTACTTAATAAATCTTTGATCTCTAATAAAGCCTTTTTCAACCAGGGGGCCCAGGCACCCTGGGGTGCCTTGAGGTTTTTTCAGGAGTGCCTTGGAAAAATGCCTAAAAATGTATCAAAAATTGTGTACAAGCCTGCGGGTGGATCAAGCCTGCCTTTCAGTTACACAAAGCCACAAGTTTTCATTATGCACCACTACGACTTTCTAGACACTGGCATCCTAACAACCAATGACATCATCAGTTAATAAGGAGGATGTCTGTTGCGTCCACTAGCATCCTTGTTTGAACCTCCTGTGCCCCTCTCCCTCAGCACTCGGGTGACATTAGCTGACCGATGGAGAGAAATTGAGGAAGG
Source organism: Pelophylax lessonae (assembly GCF_965119305.1). Lineage (NCBI taxonomy): Eukaryota > Metazoa > Chordata > Amphibia > Anura > Ranidae > Pelophylax > Pelophylax lessonae. The sequence continues at coordinate 711,285,919 of NC_138769.1, read as the reverse complement.
AGAGAAACATTGGAATACTAGTCAGTACCAGTGTGCAAACGTGTATTTGCTTTGGAAGAATAAATCACCTCAACGTTTGGGTGTCCTACATGTGTGGATGTCACTGCATTAGGTAAAGCTATTAGAATTGTTTTTTACATTTTAGAATGGGGTGCCTTGAGATTGTCTATAATTTTAAAGGATGCCTCGACTGAAAATAGGTTGAGAAACACTGCTCTAATATATGGTTTACGATAACATCTTTACCTAACTTTGTGACTGATTTGTTTGTTATAATATAAGATCAGGGTGAAAGCCCCCAAAAATGTCAAAGATTTCTAAGCTTGAAATTGTATTTATTTATTTATTTTTTACAGAATTCTGAGTTTTAAAAGTCAAAATTCTGTGTTTAAAAGTCAGAATTCTGAGATTAAAAGTCAGAATTCTGAGATTACAAGTTTGGACCATGGTGAAATTTTTTAAACACAATTCTGAGATTAAAAGTCAGAATTCTGAGGGGCGTGGCATACATCGCTGAAGATGGCCGCATAGCTCTGCAGCTACGCTCGGCCACCTGGGGCTTCAGCCTCCACAGACCCCCCAGGACGGCACACTCGCTGACCCCCCAGATGGCGAAGGGGAAAAAGGGCTCCCACCAACTTACCCGAATGGACAGATTCCTCCATGCCAGCGCCGCCGGTCTACGGCAAAATGGCGCTGGCCAGCAGCAGCAGCAGCGGCCTTCACAGGACAGTGCAAGCAGGCAAGCGGGCTGTTCGCCCCCGCTCAGGCAAGTGGCTAATCCCGATAGCGGGAATTCCTCTGGATCCTCCACTCCCCCATCGCCCTCTTCCAGGAGCCCTGCCAAACAGAAGCCCCGCCGGGGTTTCTCCCCTCCAGACCGCTTCCATGGCGACCAGATGGACCTCGTGGCGGCTCCCTGTAATCCACAGGCCCAATCTATGGCCACAGCAGACCCCTTTGCGGCCTTTCCAGCAGGAGATCAGCCTGTGTCAGCTTCCCTGCTGAATGACATGCTGCGTTACCTGTGGTCCTCCATCCACAATGACGTGGTGCAAGGACTGACCCGAACGCAGCGGGAAGTTCATCAACTCGGTGAGAGAGTAGACATTGTTGAGGCTTCTATGGACAAATGCACACTCTCCCTTAATACCCTTGTTGAAGCCCACAATAGTCGCACGGAGGACATAACCTGGCTAAAAGATAAGGTTGCGGACCCGGAGGACAGGTCACGCAGGAATAATTTGAAGCTCATAGGAGTGCCAGAAACAGTGCAACCCCAGCATCTGGAAAAAATGGCCAAGGACCTATTTGATGCACTAGTGCCAACCCTCTCTGCGTCTGCGTTGGAGATCGACAGGATCCACAGGATCCCCAAACCCAGCTTTATTGCACAAGACCTGCCTCGTGATGTCCTCCTCAGAGTCCAATTTTTTTCAAACAAAGGATAAAGTGCTCATGGCATCACGACAGCTACACTCCCTACCGGGAGAGTTCCCCCAGATCCAAACACTCCCTGACTTATCCAGGCTGCAGAGGCACAGAAATCTGGCAACTATAACAAAGGCCCTTAGGAATCATCACATTCCGCACAAAGGCTCTACAGTCACCATCTCTACTATGGAAGAAGATCTGTCCCTCCTGCGACATTGGGGTATCATCATGGATCCATCACCTCGGTCTACAGCCTCCTCTACGCCTACACCCCTATCAGGGGAACGGCAGGTAGTGTCACGGAAATGTTCCAACTCCAGGCAGAGCTCCAGTGGTGGTGAGTGCGTTTCCTCACAGTCTCCATCACAGTCCCAGGCCTAGGATGTGACATATCCCTATGGCCCCTCGTTCTTTGTTGCAGGTACTTCCAGCTTTTGAACTTTTTTTATGTTCTGTTCAGTGCCTGGCGCTGTCGTTGGACTACCCCCCCCCCCCCCACCTGTCCTTGTTCCGATACTAGACTTCCCTTTCCGATCTTCGTTGCTCCGATAATGTCTATGAGCTCCTGTCTGTTCTATGCTCCAACTGAATACTTTGCTCACGTTTGGATAATGTGAGTACGCCTGATTTATCCACCATGACCATCAAGTTCCTTTTGCTGAATTTCAACGGCCTGAATCACCCGGCCAAACGCTACTCCTTATGGACTGAACTGTGCAACAGTCGGGCAGATGTTGTATCTATCCAGGAGACTCATTTCAGAGCCACCCAGCAACCGAGATTCTCCCATAAGAACTTTCCTCACCTTTTCTTTGCTAATGGCCCTGAGAAAAAACGTGGGGTCCTGGTGGCGATCAAAGACACAATCGCCTTCTCCTTGAAGGATAAGATCTGTGATCCGCACGGCCGATTTTTGATACTCCAAGGGGACTTTAACTCCATGCCTCTGACACTGGTGGTGCTACATGCTCCAAATAGTCACCAGAAGTGCTTTCTCCACAGGCTTCTTCGGAAGATATCCACAAATATTTATGGTAATCTGGTAATGTGTGGTGATTTTAACGCTGTGGTCGACCCGGGGCTCGACGCGTTAGTGCCCGCCCAGGGCCGACAACTCTCTTTACACTCTCTCCTTCATGGGGAACAACTTTACAATGTCTGGAGATGTCAGCATGGTTTGGAGAGGGACTATTCTCACTACTCCTCCAGGCATCTCTCATACTCTTGCATTGACTTGTTTGTGACGGATCTACCTTTGCTGGGTAAGGTCTCCTCCTCCGCCATCAGAAGCATCACATGGTCTGACCATGCGGCTGTGGAGATGGTTTTGGAGGAGAGCGGACCCAGGGAACGGACTTTCATTTGGTGCTGCAACGCTAGAGTTCTCCAGGACTCTCTCACTGGTAAGGTGATTGGGGACCACCTGGGTGAGTTTTTCCAGATCAACGCCTCTTCGTTTTCGGATCCTTGTTCACTCTGGGGAGCGCATAAGGCTTATATACGTGGAATATGTATTCAACAAACTGCCAGGATGCGCAAAGCCTATAATCATAAACTCACGGCTCTCCTCTCAGAGATCCGGGATCTAGAGGCCATCCACAAACGTACACCCGCTCCCTACGTGGCCATGGATTTGACCCAGAAAAGGGAATCCCTTAAGTCCCACCTCATGGACTGTTATGACAGACACCTTAAATCTCTCAAGCTCCGCTATTACGCTCATGCCAATAGGGCAGGCAAGGTTCTAGCGTCCAGACTCAAACAAAAGAGGGCGGCCGCCCGCATCTCCCACTTGACACACCATGGGACCTAGACTAAACTCACTAATCCTAAGGATATCGCGAATGACTTTCTATGGATCCCTGTACAACTTAACCCAGGACCCCGCTACTGTCCAACCCAGCTCCGAAGCTATTCAACACTTTCTGGATAGGCTCTCACTCCCCACCCTTTCTGATGCCCAAATGCAGTCCCTCTCCTCTCCGTTCACAACGACGGAGGTCTCTAAAGCGATCCACTCCCTACCCACTGGTAAATCCTCGGGCCCAGAAGGCTTATGCATTGAGTATTATAGGCTCCACAACCATACCCTGAGCCCCTTTCTTACTGAGGTGTTTAACAAGGCTGCACGGACCTCTACCTTCCCACGGGAAATGCTGAGCACTTATATCACGACTATCCCCAAGCCGGGCAAGGATCCTAGCCTCCCTGCCAACTACAGGCCTATTTCCCTTCTCAACAGTGATCTTAAGATTTATGCTAAAGTACTAGCTGCACGTTTGCAACCCCTTCTCCCACACTTGATTTAAAATGATCAAAATGGGCTTTATGCCGGGCAGGCAGACGTCGGATGCTACTAGGCGTATCATTGATCTGGTCCATTTGGCGGAGAGCGCCTGAACGCCTTCTCTGCTCCTTACGTTGGATGCAGAGAAGGCGTTCGACAGGGTGAATTGGCTGTACATGCGTATGACTCTAGATGGAAAACTATCCGCCCTGTTGGCACTCTACTCTTGCCCCTCGGGCCCAGGTTCTCACTTCTGGCGTAGCCTCGACTCCGTTCGTCATCACCAATGGCACCCGTCAGGGATGTCCTCTCTCCCCAGCAATCTTCAATCTTATGATTGAACCTCTGGCGGAGGCCATTCAGTCTGACGACATGGTGGAGGGGTTCCGCCTGGGTGACACCATCCATAAAGTCAACCTCTTCGCAGACGACATTGTGGTCCTCCTGACGAACCCAATGCGTTACCTCCCTGCTGTTCACCACATACTCCTAGCATTTGGGGCAGTCTCCTATCACAAGGTGAATACCTCGAAATCCCTAGTGCTTAATATGGGAGTCAGTCCGAAAGTAGTTGCCCTTTTACAAACACAATGCCCCTATCCTTGGCCTGATGACCAGATCCCTTACCTAGGAGTGAATATTACCCCCCGCATAGCCAAGCTCCTCCCTGCTAATCTGGACCCCCTCATAAAAAAACTAAATCGGGATATGGCCACCATGGCAAAAGTTTAACTTTCCTGGGGGGGTAGGATGGCTGCCTACAATATGATGATCTTACCCCAGGTGCTATATTTGTTCCGGGCGCTCCCCATCCCTTTCCTGAAAAAATACCTGGATGCTCTTTCTCGGGGCCTGCGCGATTTTATATGGTGCGGTAAGAGGGCGAGAGTTTCTGCCTCCATCCTGACACAGCCCAGGGCCTTGGGTGGTGCCCAGCTTCCAGACCTCCATACTTATTACTGGTCCACTAGGTTGGACCAACTGCGGACATGATTCGCTCATGAGAATGAATTCCATTGGTCATCCCTGGAGCGTCATCTGTCACCAACCAGGGATTTTCGGCTGTTTCTCCTGGGCGACCTCTGGATACCCTGGCCTCTCTCTTGGCTTCCCCCAATGTTGCAGGCAGCCCTGATGGCCTGGCGGTTGCTGGGGGACGCACAGATGAAGCGTGATGAGGTGGCTCCCCATCGCTCCTCTTCCCTGCCATTGTGCCTTCTAGAAGCGCACTTACCCTCCCTTCAAACGTCATTGTTGCTCACACTAGGCATATCCGATCTCTCCCATTTTCACGAGGAGGACACCCTGTTGACCCCGCAGCTTCTGATGCACCACTTCCATATACCTCCCTCATTATTCCTTAATCCTTACCATATTGCGTATCGACACCCTCCTCAAAAAGCACCCCCCACGGACTCCTCTTAAAGCCTGGGCATTTTATCATTCTGCCAGGAAAGCAGATAAGGGCATATCCCTGTTCTATGACCTTCTGCGTAAACCAGACCCTCCAGTCTCTGCATCTATGCGGAGATGGGAAAGGGATCTAGACCTTCAATTTACCCCGGAACAGTGGTCCCGCGCTCTCACCTCTACCTACCAATACTGTCACTGCACGTCACATTGGGAAATGATGTTGAAAATCACTAACAGGTGGTACTATACCCCACACAGGTTGGCAAAAGTTTTCCCCTCACTCCCTGACCTTTGTTGGAGGGAGTGTGGCCATAAGGGAACACTTGCCCATATACTTTGGGAATGCCCTTGGTTGACCAGTTATTGGAATAGGATATTCAGGTGTATTGCGGAATGCACGGGTATACTGCATCCCCCCAAGAAGTAATTGGCTCTGTTGAATCTAGGCATGGATGCTTACCCCGTCCACTATAGACAGATGGTTCTACACATACTATTGGCCTCTAGGACGCTGATTCTGCATAGATGGCGGACTCTAGACATACCTAGCTTCTCAGAAGTAGTCAAAACCGTTAATGATAATTACATCTTGGAAAGATCCGTGCGTGGCAATATTGGAAGTATTCTCCCTGAATGTAACTGGATGTTATGCGGAGGGGGGGGGGGGGCGTTATCCCCCGCAGCAATTATGTTCCCACTGGGAGCTGTGGGGGAGGTCGCCTCTCTCTCTTCCTATCCATCCCTCAGAGTAGACTCGTTGTCTGGCCTGTTATATTCCAGGCTTGTTCTGAGCCACGGTACCTGCAGTGCGTTACTAATGCATATAGACTGGTTTTCTTTTTCTTGTTTACTGTTTAGCTGCCTACTTCTGTATATCTGTCGGAACATCCCCCCCCCTCTCCCCCCCCCCCCCCCTCTATTTGCATTTACATGCTGTTTTACTGTTCACGATGCATTGACTGTGTACTTCCTGTATGTTGTTAAAATTTTCAATAAAAAACAATATTCAAAAAAAAAAAGAAAAAAAAAGGAAAAAAAAAAAGTCAGAATTCTGACTTTGAAAATCAGAGATTAAAAGTCAAAATTCCGAGTTTAAAAGTCAGAATTCTGAGTTTAAAAAGTCAGAATTCTGAGATTAAAAGTCAGAAATTGTGTTTAATACATTTTAGCATGGTCCAAACTTGTAATCTCAGAATTCTGACATTCAAATATCCCCAAAATAAAGCTTTATTTGTTGGGGGAAAAAAGGGACATAAATTTCAATAATGTACAGCGTTGCATGACTGCGCAATTGTCAGTTAAAGCAACGCAATGTCGTATCACAAAAAATGGCCTGGCCATTAAGGAGGGTAAATCTTCCAGATTGCAAGTGGTTAGGGAACAATGTCCACCCAATTATTCTATGATTTGCTCATCTCTTGTTTCTCATCGCTTGACTAAGTGGCATAGTCCATAGACATGTGGCAAAGGGATCCACCAATCAGCAGCTCTACCTAAATACCATTCCTCCCTCCGCATCAAATAAGATTACCATTGCTGTGGTGTTTGGCCACACGATTGCCTCTTCACTTGTAAAGTATTATGCAATCCAGAGAAAAGGTAATTTTTTTTTTTTAAATAATTATTTTGTATTAACTACCATCAGTAAATGTGAGGATGATAACGATATCAGAGATATAGGTCCACCCTAATGGAATTCTGATCATGGCTTCACTCAAAGAAAAATATGATTGACTGCTTTTTTCTAACCACAGTTCCCCCTGTGAAAATTAAATGAAAACTATCCGAGAAAAAAACACAGATATGTATTCCAAGTGTGGCACTGGGGGAGACTCTAAGGCATAAAGGGAAGATATGCCAAGGTCAGCAAAAAGGAAATTAGCAAAGAAAACCATCACATGGGGACTTATTATAACATACCGAATCTGTGGATAAATGAAATGTAGTATGAAGAAGAAAAAAACATAGAAAAATATGGAAATTGCAAAGCAGCGTTTTGTGTGAAGGTCAGGGACGATTTGTGGGAGGCCATGACCCAAGGTGGCGCCACAACATTGAATGGCAGCAGGCTAGTTCTCGTTCCACTATCTTAGTACATTTTATAAATTGGTATGCAAGATATATTCCCTATGTTATTTTCTTATTTTTACTTGACATGTAAAACTGCAGCCCAAAGATTAGGCTCGTGGCCCGATGTTATTAATGTAGCCTTAAAGATTCATAACAAAGAACATTTATACATTTTGAGTGCAGGGTGCTGTAGTGACGCATCCCCAAGGGTAGGGAGCATGATGCCCTGCATTTACATGGTGTCTTCAGTTTTTCGGGTTGAATGATGCTGGGTGCCCTTCCACCTGAAGAGAGCAATCTGAGGACATATGGAGGGGCAAAGAAATTACAGGATGGGGGGGGGGGGGGGTTTGCAGGCTAAGAGGGGCATATTTGGGTTGCGTTTGACATACAGTATATATTTATATATATATATATATATATATATATGCAGTATATATATATATATATATATATATATATATATACTGTATATTAGTGATCGACCGATATCGGTTTTTCGTTACCGATACTGATATTTTGACCAATGCATATCAGTATCGGCTGATATTGGCCGATATTTTTGTACATTTAAAAACATTTTTCTTTTTTTTTTTAGACAGGTACTTTTGTGGAGGGATCTGGGGGCCTAAAAGACCCCAAACCCCTCCTCTGCACTTGAAAGCATTCAAAACGCCAAGTTTGGCTGTTTTGAATGCTGTAATTTTTTTTTTAATCTGGCGCCAGACAGTACCCGGAAGTGATGCCACTCATGACATCACTTCCGGGTTTTTGCATGGAGACCCAGTCAGAGCTGAATGCAGCTCTGATCGGCGGCCATGCAGGCTGGTTGCCTGGGTCTCCCGGTGGGACGGGAAACCCGGGCGAGCCGCAGAAGGGGGGGACGTCCCCTCCCCCTCCTTGTAATGACAGCCGAGCAGCTTCTCAGCCGCATTGGTTGTCTTTACAAGACCCCAGTACCGGGGTGATGCCTCTAGCTGCAGGTATCACTCCGGTACAAGCACTTTCCCGATATAGTACCTCCGGGGCCGATTCCGATATATCGGGAAAAGTGCATATCGGCCCTCGATATATCCGCTTTGCCGATAATCAGTTGATCCCTACTGTATATACTGTATATATATATATATATATATATATATATATATATATATACACTGTATATACACTCACGGCCACTTTATTAGGTACACCTGTTCAATTGCTTGGTAACAAAAATTACTAGTCAGCCAGTCACATGGCAGCAACTCAATGCATTTAGGCATCTAGACATGGTGAAGATCACTTGCTGAAGTTTAAACCAAGCATCAGAATGGGGAACAAAGTGACTTTGAACGTGACATGGTTGTTGGTGCCAGACGGGCTGGTTTGAGTATTTCAAAAACTGCTGATCTACTGGGATTTTCACGCACAACCATCTCTCGGGTTTACAGAGCATGGTCCAAAAAAGAGAAAATATCCAGTGAGCAGCAGTTGTGTGGAGGAAAATCCCTTGTTGATGTCAGAGGAGAATGGGCAGACTGGTTTGAGATGATAGAAAGGCAATAGTAACTCAAATAATCACTTGTTACAACCAAGGTATGCAGAATACCATCTCTGAATGCACAACATTTCGAACCTTGAAGCAGATGCAGAAGACCACATCGGGTGCCACCCCTGTTATCTAAGAACAGGAAACTAAGGCTACAATTTGCACAGGTTCACCAAAATTGGACTATAGAAGTGTAGCACTGCTGAAGATGTAGCCAAGTTGCAGATTCACCTTGCCACTAGATGAACTGAAGGTAAAGTCTCTGTAATGAAGACTTGATTAGGCAACTATCTTCAGGGTAATCGCCTAGTACCCCCTTTCATTCCACCAACTGACACCCATCCCTCTGGCTACTCTACTCCGAGGTGGCCCCCTCACAGGTCAGGCCCTCAGACACGATCCCCTGTACTCACTATACTGTTTTTCCAGGTTCTCCAGTGTCTCAACCCCTCTAGTCAGCTCTCCTGGACCTCTGGGTTTAGCTCCTTCCTTCTGGTTCACCAGGCCGACTTCCTGCGACCACACACCGGCAGCTACAGAAGAGGAGGCCGCCGCAACCCTCCTTCCGGGACTCTGCTCATCAGCCATAGACCCAGAGCACATGTGCTCCTGGCTTTTATATCACACCCCACAATGCACCGAGGCAACCAGTCTGTGCCGATCACTGAGGCTGTATCAAAGCCTGTGCACCCATTGGCCTGGTTTCCTCCACTGTCCAATATGCCTCCCTATTGAACCCTTGTGGATACTCCCTAGACCAGCTGAATCACACACTGAGCACCATGAGCAGACCTAACTCACAAATCCTGCTCTCTGTTAAGCAGAAAGCAATATAGAATGTGCCCGCTGCTCCTCTTATAGGCAGACAGAGCCAAAACTATACTCACTCTCTAGCACCTACCTAGGAGGGTGCTACAGAAGATTGGAAAAACATTGTCTGGTCTGATGAGTCTTGATTTTAGCTGGGACATTCAGATGGTAGGGTTAGAATTTGGTGTAAACAACATAAAAGCTTGAATCCATCCTGCCTTGTATCAATGGTTCAGGCTGCTGGTGGTGTAATGGTGTGGGGGATATTTTCTTGGCACACTTTGGGCCCCTTAGTAACAATTGAGCATTGTTTAAATGCTACGACCTACCTGAGTATTGTTGCTGACCATGTCCATCCCTTTATGACTGCAGTGTACCCATCTTCTGATAGCTCCTTCCAGCAGGATAATGCACCATGTCACAAAGCTCAGATCATCTCACCACTGGTTTCTTCAACATGACAATGAGGTCACTGTACTCCAATGGCCTCCACAGCCACCAGATCTCAATCTAAAAGCACCTTTGGGATGTGGTGGAATTGGAGATTTGCACCATGGATGTGCAGCCAACAAATCTGAATTTTGAGGTTTCCCATCACTCAGTACCTAGGTGCCGGTGGCCATCAACCCTGTTATATAGAAAGAAGAAATCCCCAATGGGACTGTAAAGGCAACCGTGTACCCAAAAACGAAACTACAAAGTTTCCAAAATATATAATATATAGCTTTTATTGTGTATACATAAAAAACAATTCACATAAAAATGTTGCAAGGTAATTGACAAAGGACATTGCATAAAATGACATACAAATCACAGCTCATAGAATGTGGCCCTGAAAGTATGAGAAGGTAGAAACTGAGGGTATATGATGGTTTGAGAGACCCTACGCGTTTTGGGTGATAACCCTTCTTCGGGGGTCAGGCACTTAAACCATATAGATTTACCACTTATCAGATACCCAGATTGACCAAAGAGCCGTAGACATTAAAAGCCAGATAGAGATACCAGCGAAGCAATTTATTAGAGGATGCATAAGCTAGGGTATTAAGAGCTATAGACTGAAATGCAGATGGAAAAAAAGAAGTTGCTGCACAGCCGCGAGGGGGCCGGTCCCTCAGGGATCCAAAAACTGGCCCGAAAGTGGGGGCCTGCAGTATAGAGTAACTAAGGCGACAAAAACGTAAGGCCAGCACAGATGGAAATGTTGTTGGTGTCTCATTATGTAGTGAGACATGGAGGGACCTTTAGACATGTGTATGCACAATAAAAGCTAATTATTATATATTTTGGAAACTTTGTAGTTTTGTTTTTGGGTGCACGGTCGCCTTTACAATCCAATTCCCATTGGTGGATTTCTTCTTTCTAGCCGATAAATCTGCAGCAACTGCGTGATGCTATCATGTCAATATGGACCAAAATCTCTGGGGAATGTTTCCAACACCTTGTTAAATCTATGTCATGAAGTATGACGGCAGTTCTGAAGACAAAAGAAGGTCCAACCCGGTACTAGCAAGGAGTACCTAATAAAGTGGCCGGTGAGTATATATATATATATATATATATATATACAGTGGGTATGGAAAGTATTCAGACCCCCTTAAATTTGTCACTCTTTGTTATATTGCAGCCATTTGCTAAAATCATTTAAGTTCATTCTTCTTCCTCATGAATGTACACATAGCACCCCATACTGACAGAAAAACACAGAATTGTTGACATTGTTGCAGATTTATTAAAAAAGAAAAACTGAAATATCACATGGTCCTAAGTAATCAGACCCTTTGCTGTGACACTCATATATTTAACTCAGGTGCTTTCCATTTCTTCTGATCATCCTTGAGATGGTTCTACACCTTCATTTAAGTCCAGCTGTGTTTGATTATACTGATTGGACTTGATTAGGAAAGCCACACACCTGTCTATATAAGATCTTCCAGATCACAATGCATGTCAGAGCAAATGAGAATCATGAGGTCAAAGGAACTGCCTGAAGAGCTCAGAGACAGAATTGTGGCAAGACACAGATCTGGCCAAGGTTACAAAAAGATTTCTGCTGCACTTAAGGTTCCTAAGAGCACAGTGGCCTCCATAATCCTCAAATGGAAGACGTTTGGGACAACCAGAACCCTTCCTAGAGCTGGCCGTCCGGCCAAACTGAGCTATCGGGGGAGAAGAGCCTTCGTGAGAGAGGTAAAGAAGAACCCAAAGATCACTGTGGCTGAGCTCCAGAGATGCAGTCAGGAGATGGGAGAAAGTTGTAGAAAGTCAACCATCACTGCAGCCCTCCACCAGTCGGGGCTTTATGGCAGAGTGGCCCGACGGAAGCCTCTCCTCAGTGTAAGACACATGAAAGCCCGCATGGAGTTTGCTAAAAAACACCTGAAGGACTCCAAGATGGTGAGAAATAAGATTCTCTGGTCTGATGAGACCAAAATAGAACTTTTTGGCCTTAATTCTAAGCGGTATGTGTGGAGAAAACCAGGCACTGCTCATCACCTGTCCAATACAGTCCCAACAGTGAAGCATGGTGGTGGCAGCATCATGCTGTGGGGGTGTTTTTCAGCTGCAGGGACAGGACTACTGGTTGCAATCGAGGGAAAGATGAATGCGGCCAAGTACAGGGATATCCTGGACAAAAACCTTCTCCAGAGTGCTCTAGACCTCAGACTGGGCCGAAGGTTTACCTTCCAACAAGACAATGACCCTAAGCACACAGCTAAAATAACGAAGGAGTGGCTTCACAACAACTCCGTGACTGTTCTTGAATGGCCCAGCCAGAGCCCTGACTTAAACCCAATTGAGCATCTCTGGAGAGACCTAAAAATGGCTGTCCACCAACGTTTACCATCCAACCTGACAGAACTGGAGAGGATCTGCAAGGAGGAATGGCAGAGGATCCCCAAATCCAGGTGTGAAAGACTTGTTGCATCTTTCCCAAAAAGACTCCTGGCTGTATTAGATCAAAAGGGGGCTTCTACTAAATACTGAGCAAAGGGTCTGAATACTTAGGACCATGTGATATTTCAGTTTTTATTTTTTAATAAATCTGCAACAATGTCAACAATTCTGTGTTTTTCTGTCAGTATGGGGTGCTATGTGTACATTCATGAGGAAGAAGAATGAACTTAAATGATTTTAGCAAATGGCTGCAATATAACAAAGAGTGAAAAATTTAAGGGGGTCTGAATACTTTCCGTACCCACTGTATATATACAGTATAAGGGTTGGATAAAAATATGGAAACACTGCATAATTTGCAGGTGTGAATGTGACGATATGGTTCACGTTGAAAGCGGAAGTGATGTACCATGGGACGGTAGGAGGCATAAACTTCAAACATACAAAGAACACTAGACACACCAAACGAAATTCATAATGGCTGCAGTCTTGCTTATTGGTTTTCACAAATATTAACAATTAGCAATTCCCTATAACTCTTATATTCAATAAATACTTTGAAACTGTAAACAAAATCAGCCAAAATGAGTGAGGTACGCTTCAAATATCCCTGAATCAATCAAACAATGGGGGGCTTGAAACTCATACCACCGCCATCCTATGAGGGAAAGGGGGGGGGGGTTTCCTCTTTCCTCACATTCTTTTGAACTTCATAAGCAAAACATTCATGGACAAGATACAATTGCCAAACCTCTAGTGATCAATACTAATGCTCAGAAGAGGAGAGAGTGGTGCAACACCCAAAAATGGTGGACTGTCAATCAATGGAAGACTGTAATATGGTCCAATGAGTCAAGCTTCACACTGTTCCCAACCATTGAATGTGTTTGTTTGGCGAACACGGTCCCAAACTTATATCCAGGACTGTCTAGTGCCAACAGTAAAGCATGGTGGTGGCCCAATTATGGTTTGGGCAGCAATATCTTGGAATTTTACATGCCCCATCACCACCTTAAAAGGTAGAGTCACTGCCAGCAATTCTGTACACATTCTGGCCGACCATGTGCACCTCATGGTGCAGACATTGTTTCCTGAGGACATCTCAACTCACCAAGACGATAATGCTCAGATTTACACAGGTGGTGTTGTCAAATTATGGTTTGATGAGCATGCAAGTCTCGCACCTTCCCTGGGCGCCTAACCTCAATCCCGTAGAGCCACTATGGTCATTATTGGAGAACAATGTTGGGGCTCGTTTACCACCTCCAGCATCTCTGTGATAACTGGAACGATTTTTGCATAAAGAGTGGTATCAGATTCCATTATCCACCCTCCAAGACTTATATTTGTCAATTCCCAGGAGAATTTAAGCCTGTTTTGAATGCTAAACGTGGTCCAACACCATATTGGGCAACAATTTGGTTCTTTTACCTGGTGTTTCCATATTTTTGTCTGTTTGTGTTTTGTGTGATTTTCATAGACCAACATAAAAAATGTGTTTGTTAGTTTTAGAAGTATATTTCAGGTTTCTTTGAAAGACATTTCTTAAACAAATGCTGTTGGAAATGTAGCACTGTCCCCGTAGGGCTTCCTGTGTGATGACTTCTTGGGCCTCCTCTGATTACCTGCAGTCAGTCACTTAGGGACAGTTCACACATGCATCCTTACTCCCATTGGCTCGTTACTCAATAAACAGTCCAGAGGTTATAGGTTTTTGGTATTTTTTTTGGAACTTGGATGGGAGAAAGGAATAGTGGGATACTCCAACTTGAACTTTTTACAGTTGATAAGGACAACTCAAACTTGGCCTCACCAGGTTACTTGTGGAAGAAGTCATAAGGGGTTAAATCTTCTTGCTCTCTCTCCAGACACAGACTTGATGCACTACATTATCTTCAGAACATTCTCTAGCATCCCCTTTACTGACACCCATCCACTGACTCTTCGAGTGTAAGATCCTGGTACTTTCAGTACCTTCTAGCCTCTTACTTCCGGGTTGCGTTCCACCATTCAGGTAGATGGAACGCATATAGCTGCATGTCTCTTTAACAACTGATGACGTCATCACTAGGCGCCGCTCTGAGCGGCTATTTCAACTGACGGTCTGCACTCACAAGGTGTTCGTGCAACCGCTCATAATACAAGCCTGACTGACGCTGCCGTATCCTCCAGCTATCTTCCCTATACCTGGACTGACCGGAGCCTCGCTACTTGATCCTTTACCTCGCTACCTGATCCTTTACCTCGCTACCTGATCCTTACCCACGCTCACCAGCCTGTGATAAGTACCCCGCAGGGGATCCCTTCCTACCAAACCACTTGCTATATCTTTCTGCATAATAAGAACTGTTACTAAGCTCTAAGATACATGCTCTCACCATCTATCACCTGCATAGCTACCTAGAGTGTTAGCTCTTGAACCTACTACCACCTGTAACCTATATCCTTGTGTTTGCTTAGCATATCCTGTACACTTCATCTGTTATCACCTATCACCTATTACCTGTACATGATTGCTATCTCTCCTGCATACTATCTATCACCATCTGCTATCACTCCTGCAACATTACTACCTGAGTGCTTATTATTATTTGCTATCACTACTCAAGCCTATCCCTTTAGTATATCACCTCACTACTATTGCATAGACCTCTATCACTCCAACAACATCATCTCTGAGTGTTTGTGTGTGTGCATACTGAAGCAGGCTGAACCACCATGATGAGTCAAGAGAGTTGGATAAGGTGATTCAACACATCTCTACACGACTACTGAGTGGAAATTCTGCAGCTGCAAATCCAGTTCACAAAATCAAACCCCAGAGCGTTACAGATTGCACGAACCCGAAAAAATGGATTCAGCAGATTTAGCCACTCATGTGATGCACCTAACACAAAAGGTAGATGCATTAATTGTTTCTCTTACCGAAGTGCAAAAAGAAAATCAGACTTTGAGACAGCAGGTAGCCCGTGTATCACAGCTCACTGCTGCTCAACCCTGTGAGCCCAAAATAAACCCTCCACAAGTGTTTACAGGTGATCGGAAAAAAAATTGTGAATTTAAAAACGCATGTCAATTGCTTTTTAATTTAAAACCTCGTACTTAAAATACAGACCAAATTAAAGTCTGTACCACTATATCATATATGTCAGGTGATCCACGGGCCTGGGCAGACTCCTTCTTTGAGAAAAACGACCCTCTTCTCAACTCCTATCATGCGTTCTTAGCAGAACTTTCTAGCCTGTATGAAGACCCAAACAGGCAGAGTACTGCTGACACCCAATTGAGGGCTTTAAAACAGGGAAGGAGACCTGTTGAAGACTTCGTAGCAGAGTTCAAGAGATGGACCCTAGATTCAGGGTGGAATGACGCATCTCTACGAACCCAGTTCAGGCTCGGGTTATCCGAAGCCGTAAAAGATGAGCTCGCCCGAGCTGATTTACCTGGCACTTTGGATGCCTTAATACAACTCAGCATCAATATCGACAGACGGTTACGAGAAAAGAAGGCTGAGAAAATGGGAGTACCATTAACCAATCCTTCTCGATTTTCGTCCTCCGACCCTACTCCTATGGAGGTAGGAATTATACGTCCACCATTGTCGTCTGTTGAACGAGCCAGGAGAAAATCTCAAAATCTCTGCATGTATTGTGCATCCGCTGATCATCTGATAAGCGTCTGTCCCCTTGTCCTCAAAAAAGAGGGTAAGTGTTCACATGTATTACTGGGGGGATTAACGACTTCTTTTTCTAATCCCTATCTTTTCATTCATTTGATCTTACAGTGGGACCAAAATAGAATCACTACTAAGGCTATGATCGACACAGGATCTTGTGGGAACTACATTGACACATCTTCAGAGACCTACTCGATGTTTGTGTTGTGGTATATCTGGATGATATACTCATTTACTCTCAATCCTTGTCTGAACATGTAAGACATGTACGACTTGTGTTGTCCAGATTACTCGCACACAATTTATATGTAAAGCTGAAGAAATGCCTATTCCATAAGGAAGAAGTATTATTCCTAGGATACATCATATCAAAGAATGGCATTAAGATGGATATGAGCAAGATATCGTGTATTCTGGATTGGCCTGTACCAACAACTCGTAAGGCATTACAACGATTCCTCGGATTCTCAAACTTCTATAGGAAGTTCATCAAGAACTTCTCTTCTATCGTAAGACCGCTCACACAACTCACAAGTGTGAAAAAAACATACAAATGGTCTGAAGAAGCAAATAAAGCTTTCCGCTTGTTAAAATCAAGCTTCACTTCTGCTCCCATACTACGCCATCCAGACCCATCCCTCCAATACATCCTAGAGGTGGATGCGTCAAATATGGCTGTAGGAGCAGTTCTTTCCCAACGACCAACAAAGGCTTCTCCACTTCACCCAGTTGCTTTTTTCTCTAAATCACTAAGTAGCCCAGAGGTGAACTACCCAGTGGGTGAAAAGGAGCTGCTTGTCATGAAACTGGCACTTGAAAATTGGCGACATTTACTCGAAGGTACCCGGTTGCCAATACTCATATATACAGATCATAAGAATCTCCAATACCTTCAGATCAACAAGACCCTTTCCCATCGGCAGGTACGGTGGTCATTATTCTTCCTAAGATTCAATTTGTTAGTGACCTACACTCCTGCAGATAAAAACAAGAAGGCGGATGCGTTATCACGGTTAACCGAAGATAACTGTGCTGAAATCCCTTCACTTCCTATAATACCCCATGATCGTATTATTGGTGTTGTTCAATCCTTAAAGGAAGAGATTCTGCACAGCCTAGGACTGGATTCACCACCACCACAACTAAGTGCTGATGCAGAGGGCTTCCTCTATTTTGACAACAAACTCTACATACCTCCTGGTATGCGTACTAAAATTTTAGAACTATCACATGACGTACCTATGGCAGGACATATGGGTATGACTAAGACATTTAATTTACTCACCAGGCAATTTTGGTGGCCTGGAATGAAGACGTCTGTACAGAAATTTGTTTCCTCATGTGACATCTGTGCAAGGTCCAAAATTGACACTACAAAACCATTTGGTCTACTTTGCAGTCTACCAATAGGGATGATCGAACTTTTGAAAAGTTCGGTTCGACCAGAACACCCGAACTTCACGAAAGTTCGGTTCGGATTTCAGAACCCCATTGAAATCAATGGGACCCGAACTTCTGTAATCAAAAAACACCATTTTTAAGCCCTAAAACCCAATAAATGCCCCTAAAAAGTGCCTAGGGTCATGCCCCATTAACTATTAATCACACAAAAAAAAGTTCTTAAAAATTGTCATTTTTGATAAAAAAGCCAATTATTGAAAAATTAAAAAAAAAAAAAAAAAAGATTTTTTCATTTTTACTTTGGATTTAGTATCTGGGGGGTCTAAAAGGTGTGCATGTGAAGTTTCAGCTCTGTAGCATGTCCAGAACCATGAAAAAAAAAAAAGATAATTTTTCAGTAGAACAGGGATGTGGGTCGGGACCCTCCTTTAACTTTAACACCTATATGATCTTTTTTTCTGGTTCTGGACATGCTACAGAGCTGAAACTTCACAGGTACACCTTTTAGACCCCCCAGACACAAAATCACACAAAAAAAGTTCTTAAAAATTGTAATTTTTGATAAAAAAAAGCCAATGATTGAAAAATTATAAAAAAAAAAAAAAGAGATTTTTTGATTTTTACTTTGGATTTAGTATCTGGGGGGTCTAAAAAGTGTACATGTGAAGTTTCAGCTCTGTAGCATGTCCAGAACCCCCCAAAAATTAGCATTTTCTTATAATTTTTATTAGAACAGGTATACGGCTTCTCTACGGCGCTTTTTCTTGCATTTATCGGGCATTTTTGGAGGCAGGCATGACTTTTTTTGGATTTAGTGTCTGGGGGGTCTAAAAAGTGTACCTGTGAAGTTTCAGCTCTGTAGCATGTCCAGAACCAGAAAAAAGATCATTTTTCAGTAGAGCAGGGATGGTGGGACCCCTCTTTTACACTTATATGATCTTTTTTTGGGGTTCTGGACATGCTACAGAGCTGAAACTTTACAGGTACACCTTTTAGACCCCCCAGACACAAAATCACACAAAAAAAGTTCTTAAAAATTGTAATTTTTGATAAAAAAAGCCAATGATTGAAAAATTATAAAAAAAAAAAAGAGATTTTTTGATTTTTACTTTGGATTTAGTATCTGGGGGGTCTAAAAAGTGTACATGTGACGTTTCAGCTCTGTAGCATGTCCAGAACCCCCCAAAAATTAGCATTTTCTTATAATTTTTATTAGAACAGGTATACGGCTTCTCTACGGCGCTTTTTCTTGCATTTATCAGGCATTTTTGGAGGCAGGCATGACTTTTTTTGGATTTAGTGTCTGGGGGGTCTAAAAAGTGTACCTGTGAAGTTTCAGCTCTGTAGCATGTCCAGAACCAGAAAAAAGATAATTTTTCAGTAGAGCAGGGATGGTGGGACCCCTCTTTTACACTTATATGATCTTTTTTTGGGGTTCTGGACATGCTACAGAGCTGAAACTTCACAGGTACACCTTTTAGACCCCCCAGACACAAAATCACACAAAAAAAGTTCTTAAAAATTGTCATTTTTGATAAAAAAGCCAATGATTGAAAAATTATAAAAAAAAAAAAAAAAAAAGAGATTTTTTTATTTTTACTTTGGATTTCAGATCTGGGGGGTCTAAAAAGTGTACATGTGAAGTTTCAGGTCTGTAGTATGTCCAGAACCATAAAAAAAAAGATCGTTTGTATTAGAAAACTTTAAGCACAGGAATATGGCTTCTCTGCTGTAACACCTTGCCGGTTTAATAGCAGGCATTTTTTTGGGTTCTTTGCAGTCAGGAAAAACATCTGAACTTGTGTATAGTGGTACTGTGCACAAGTTCTGATGTTTTGCCTGCCTCCAAAACCCCCCAAAAAATGCCAGCAAAAACACACCTGGGCATTTTTTTTTTTGACGCTAGCGTTTTTTTTGGCATTTTTTGGGGTTCTTTTGAGGCAGGCAAAACATCTGAACTTGTGTATAGTGGTACTGTGCACAAGTTCTGATGTTTTGCCTGCCTCCAAAACCCCCCAAAAAATGCCAGCAAAAACACACCTGGGCATTTTTTTTTTTTTTACGCTAGCGTTTTTTTGGCATTTTTTGGGGTTCTTTTGAGGCAGGCAAAACATCTGAACTTGTGTATAGTGGTACTGTGCACAAGTTCTGATGTTTTGCCTGCCTCCAAAACCCCCCAAAAAATGCCAGCAAAAACACACCTGGGCATTTTTTTTTTTTTTTTGACGCTAGCGTTTTTTTGGCATTTTTTGGGGTTCTTTTGAGGCAGGCAAAACATCTGAACTTGTGTATAGTGGTACTGTGCACAAGTTCTGATGTTTTGCCTGCCTCCAAAACCCCCCAAAAAATGCCAGCAAAAACACACCTGGGCATTTTTTTTTTGACGCTAGCGTTTTTTTGGCATTTTTTGGGGTTCTTTTGAGGCAGGCAAAACATCTGAACATGTGTATAGGGGGTATATATAGGCATATATGTCTGAATATATACCCCTAGACATATATAGGTGTGATAGTAGCAGAAATATATTACTGTAAATGATTTCATTAGCGCAAGCATTTATTTCTGCTACTATCACACCTATATATGTCTAGGGGTATATATTCAGACATATATGTCTATATATACCCCCTATACACATGTTCAGATGTCATGTCTGACATCAAACATGTCCTCAAAAAAGCACTGGCAGTGGCAGCCCCTGCAGCATAAAAAATGCTTGCTGGTGAGAAGCCACATACCTGTCCCGAAGCAACTCAGAGAAATGATCATTTCTCTATAGCGGTCACCCTGCTATGGAGGGGTTTTGTCACCCTGCCATAGCAGTCACTGTCAGTTAACCCTACACTACACTACGCTCCCCTGACACTTAACACTTTCCCTACAGAAACTAAATTTTTGAAGCTAACTTAAGTGTAAAGGAGCACTCTAACTACACTAGATATCCCTTTCCTCGCACTAAAAATAGCTAAATGACACTTTTAAAGTAAAATTAACAGAACTGCTTCCACTCTCTTCCATGTCCAGTATAACAATGCTGGGAATATGGCGGGGGCGATCTTATATACTGGGGGGCGTATTCACTAATGATTGGTCTAGGGACCCCCTAGTCACTCCAATCACATTCCTAGCATTCTCCTGCCCCCTCAATTGGCTTTTGCTAATGGTTCTGGTCCAATCACGGGCTTTTAAAGCCCATTTCCTGAAGCATTGCATTTTGGGCGGTTCTGGTTGCCGAATTCCGAACTTTTTGGGCAAAAAGTTCTAAATTCGGCCGAACCTCGAACACCCAATGTTCGGGCCGAACCGATGGTGGACCCGAACCGTTCGATCATCCCTATCTACCAATACCCAAAGTTCCATGGGAAGTTGTGTCTCTAGACTTCATAGCAGAGTTACCACCTTCCAAAGGATTTACTACCATCTTAGTGTCAGTGGACCATCTGACAAAGATGGCACATTTCATTCCTATTCGCAGACTACCTTCATCTAAGGAAACAGCGGAATTACTGGTGAAATATGTGTTCAAACTACATGGAATTCCAAAGACTCTCCTATCTGACCGGGGATCACAGTTCATCTCTAAGTTTTGGCAAGCTCTATGTCGCATATTGCGTATTGAGCGGAAGCTTACTTCCCCTTATCACCCACAGACTAATGGGCAAACTGAAAGTGTCAACCAGTGTATTGAACAATATTTACGTTGCTACACCTCATACCTACAGGATGATTGGGTGGACCTCCTCCCTTTGTCAGAATTTGCTTATAATAATGCAACCCACAGTACTACTAAGCAAAGTCCGTTCTACCTAAACTATGGGTTTCATCCCACACTTCTTCCACCACGCATCCTACCATCAAGTAATCCAGTAGCCGCTGACTATCTCACCCAAATAAAAGACTCTCTGGATTTACTTAACACCACCATATCACATGCTCATAGCCAAAAAAAAGCTACTACGACCTTCGTAGAAGACCTTCCCCTCAATACACTATTGGGGATCTTGTCTGGCTATCTACAAAAAACTTGAGGTTGAAAATCCCCAGTAAAAAGCTTGGACCTCTGTTTTTGGGACCTTTCCCATTCGAGAAACTCATAGGAACGTCTGCGGTTCGTATCGCTATTAAAGCCACATATACCCAACCAAGGGATTAGACCTACCATCTTACCTCCACCTCCAGTACAAGTTGAAGGTGGAGAAGAATTTGAGATTAGGGAGATTTTGGATTCTCGTATCCACAGAGGAAAACCCAATATCTCATCAGATGGAAAAACTATGGACCCCAAGACAACACCTGGTTGGATGCTTCTGACGTTCACGCATCCAGGCTTATACGAAGATTTCACTCCAAATACCCTGAGAGACCAGTGCTATAGGCCTTCTGGAGCCGGCCTTAGGGGGGGGGGGGGGTATTGTAAGATCCTGATACTTTCAGTACCTTCTAGCCTCTTACTTCCGGGTTGCGTTCCACCATTCAGGTAGATGGAACGCATATAGCTGCATGTCTCTTTAACAACTGATGACATCATCACTAGGCGCCGCTCTGAGTGGCTATTTCAACCGACGGTCTGCACTCACAAGGTGTTCGTGCAACCGCTCATAATACAAGCCTGACTGACGCTGCCGTATCCTCCAGCTATCTTCCCTATACCTGGACTGACCGGAGCCTCGCTACTTGATCCTTTACCTCGCTACCTGATCCTTTACCTCGCTACCTGATCCTTACCCTCGCTCACCAGCCTGTGATAAGTACCCCGCAGGGGATCCCTTCCTACCAAACCACTTGCTATATCTTTCTGCATAATAAGAACTGTTACTAAGCTCTAAGATACATGCTCTCACCATCTATCACCTGCATCACTACCTAGAGTGTTAGCTCTTGAACCTACTACCACCTGTAACCTATATCCTTGTGTTTGCTTAGCATATCCTGTACACTTCATCTGTTATCACCTATCACCTATTACCTGTACATGATTGCTATCTCTCCTGCATACTATCTATCACCATCTGCTATCACTCCTGCAACATTACTACCTGAGTGCTTATTATTATTTGCTATCACTACTCAAGCCAATCCCTTCAGTATATCACCTCGCTACTATTGTATAGACCTCTATCACTCCAACAACATCATCTCTGAGTGTTTGTGTGTGTGCATACTGAAGCAGGCTGAACCACCATGATGAGTCAAGAGAGTTGGATAAGGTGATTCTACACATCTCTACACGACTACTGAGTGGAAATTCTGCAGCTGCAAATCCAGTTCACAAAATCAAACCCCAGAGCGTTACACCGAGCAGGGATGGTTCAGTTCCTCTCTAACTTTCAGGCCCTCAGGTCGACCACCTGAGGCTGCATGGCAACTTCTACAGAGGAGGGAGCAGCTGCCCTCTCCCTCCAGAACCCCGCTCTCCAGCTGAAAGACCCTGAGAACATATACCCTTGGCATTTATACAGTAACCCAGCATACACCGATGCACTTTCCTCTGGCAATCATCAGGGCTGTATTAAATGTCTATGCATTCATTCATCGGGTTTCCTCCCAATGTCCAATATGCCTCCCTATTGGACCAATGTGAAACCCTTCAGACAAACTGAGTCGCACCTGAGCACAATGAACAGACCTCACTAGAAGATCCTGCTCTCTGGTAGGCAGAGAATGCTATAGTTTTACCTGGCAATCTTTCTGGTAAGCAGAAAAGATCCAAAACTATACTCTAGGAGGGTGCTACAGAAACATTTGCACAGTTTGTCCTCCAATACAATGGGAAGATAGATACTAGGTGTGTTTTTGCAGCAGGCATTTTTTTGGGGTCTTTGGAGGCAGGCAAAACATCTGAACTTCTGTATAGGGGTATATATACACACACACTTATATGTATTTATACACATACACATATATAGATGTGATCGGGGCG
Source organism: Pelophylax lessonae (assembly GCF_965119305.1). Classification (NCBI taxonomy): domain Eukaryota; kingdom Metazoa; phylum Chordata; class Amphibia; order Anura; family Ranidae; genus Pelophylax; species Pelophylax lessonae. The sequence continues at coordinate 711,262,479 of NC_138769.1, read as the reverse complement.
GAGCCATATGCCTGTTAATTATTTCATTAGCGCAAGCATAGGGTTCTGCTACTTTCACACCTATATATGTGTATGTGTATATATACATACATGTGTGTGTGTGTATATATACCCCTACACAGAAGTTCTGATGTTATGCCTGCCTCCAAAGATGCCCAAAAAATGCCCAAAAAAACGCCAGCTACAAAAACGCCCAGGTGTGTTTTTTGCTGCAGGCGTTTTTTTTGGGCATTTTTTGGGGGTCTTTGGAGGCAGGCAAAACATCTGAAATTTTGTATAGGGGTATATATACACACACACTTATATGTATTTATACACATACACATATATAGGTGTGATAGGAGCGGAGCCATATGCCTGTTAATTATTTCATTAGCGCAAGCATAGTGTTCTGCTACTTTCACACCTATATATGTGTTTGTGTATATATACATACATGTGTGTGTGTATATATACCCCTACACAGAAGTTCACATGTCATGCCTGACTCCAAACATGTCCTCAAAAAAGCCCTATAAACGCCTGCAGCAAAAAGCAGGGTGACAGGGGAGAAGCCACTATCCGGTTCTATAAGTGACCTAAGAGAAACGATCTTTTCTCTATAGCGGTCACCCTGAAATGGAAGGGTTTTGACACCCTGCCATAGAAGTCAGAGTCAGTTAACCCTACACTACACTAAGGATCCCTTACACTTAACACTTTCCCTACAGAAACTAGATTATTAAATCTAACTATAGTGGAAAATAGTACCCTAACTACACTAGATATCCCTTTCCTCACACTAATAATTGCTAAATGACACTTTGAAGCAGAAGTAACAGAACTGCTTCCACTCTCTTCCACGTCCCTGTATTACAATGCTGGGAATTTGGCGGGGCTATCTTATATACTGGGGGGCGTATTCACTAATGATTGGCCTCTGGACCCCCTAGTCACTCCAATCACATTCCTAGCATTCTCCTGCCCCCTCAATTGGCTTTTACTGATGGTTCTGGTCCAACCACAGGCTTTTAAAGCCCATTTCCTGTCCCATTGCATTTTGGTCGGTTCTGGTTGCCGAATTCCGAACTTTTTCAGCAAAAAGTTCTAAATTCGGCCGAACCTCGAACAGTCTATGTTCGGGTCGAACCGATGGTCGACCCGAACCGTTCGATCATCCCTATTAAGGAGAGAGAGGTAGGGCTTGGGCCACCTCTAAACAAACTTCTGCTGTGTCCATCTGGGATATCTTTAATCCAAGAAGTGCTTTAGATCATTGTAAAAACAGTGGTCATAATGTTCTAGTAAGAGGCTGTCTACTTCATATGGTGGAGGTGTATGCTCATTTGGATCACCTATGTCAGCCTGTTTGGTGCACATCAGGAGGTGGAAACTTCTACTTCAATTTCAACCTCAAATGATTCAACTGTATTATGGACACATAATTAGTTATTAGCACTGCATTTTATATACCACCAAACAAACTCCAGATTCTTCTCCCAACAATACAGAAAAGAACATTCTATCCAAGACCAGCACTCTTTATACTTTAGATCCATGCTGAAAAAGCAAATGCAACCCTTAATCCTGAACGAGCAACCAGACTTCTTGCGAGGCTGCGGATGTTATTCAGCTTCTCAGGACACCTCCAACAGAAGTTCCTCCCTGGTACTCTGAACCAGACCCAGCTTCCGTCCTTCTGGGCAACACCTCCAGCAAGGCAGAGTACACTCTGGATGCAGTGGGAGCCAATCAGCAGGTCCGGAGGACGCTATGTCTGCCAGGACCCACCGATCATTCTCAGGAGAGGCAGAATGGCAGTCTTCCTATGTAAACAAGGCAGACCGCCATTCCGTGAGAGGGGAAGATGGAGATTTTGTGTTCCTGCTAAGCAGAAACAGGGATCTCTGGCTTCCTCCAGTCAAAGCACCTCCAACATATAGTTAGAAAGCACTCCCTAGGAGAACATTTAACCCTTTGATCTCCCCTGAGATCACCCCTTCCCTGCCAGTATCATTAGTACAGTGACAGTGCATTTTGTTTTTTTAGCACTGATTACTGTAATAATGTCACTGATCCCCAAAAAGTGTCAAAAGTGTAATTTAGGTGTCCAATTTGTCACAGTCCCGCTAAAAATCGCTGATCACCGTCATTACTAGTAAAAACGAAATAAATAAAAATTCCAGAAATATATCCCGTAGTTTGTAGACTCTATACATTTTGTGAAAACCAATGAAAATACGCTTATCTGGATTTTTTTTACCAAAAATATGAAGCAGAATACATATTGGCCTAAACTGATGAATACATTTTTTTTATTAGATGTGTTTTATAGCATAAAGTAAAAAATATATATATATATTTTTTTTAATTGTCATTCTTTTTTTGTTTATAGCGCAAAAAATAAAAGCCGCAGAGGTGATCAAATACCACCAAAAGAAAGCTCTGTTTGTGGGGAAAAAAGGGCATACATTTTATTTGGGTACAGTGTTGCACAACGCTCTGACACAGCTTTTTAGCCCCCCCTGTTCTTATCTTGGACTACAAGTCAATTACGTATCATATAAAAACACAATAGGAGAGGTTAGGTATTTTGCTCACCAACAGCACACATTCACCTCTCACCTTCCTTTAGTTCATCCACTACTTCTTTAACCAGTTGCCGACTGCCTTTTAGCAGTTTTACTACTACAGGGCGGCCCCGCTGCGCAATATTACGTATATATATACGTGATCCTGCGTTTCTGGGTAGCAGGCGCCATTCTACACAGCACGAGCCGATCAGCGGGTCCTGCGGGCTCAATGTCCGCCAGCGCCCATTGATTTTTCTGTGCACAGACAGAATGGCAGCGTGCCTATGTAAACAAGGCAGATCGCTGTTCTTTCAGTAAGGAAGGCATGGATCCTGTGTTCCTGCAAAGCAGGGACATGGATCCATGCCTCCCCCTAGTAAAAGCACCCCTCCCACTACACTAAAACACAGGCTAGACACACAGTTATTCTTTTGATCGCTCCTGATGTTAACCCTTTCCCATCTAGTGTCATTAGTACAGTGACAGTTCATTTTTTTAGCACTAATTACTATAATAATGTCACTGGTCCCCAAAAAGTGTCACGTTAGGTGTCCAATGTGTCCGCAGCAATGTCACAGTCCTGCTATAAATCGCCACCATCACTAGAAAAAAAAAAATGAAAAATTCAGTGAATATATCCCATAGTTTGTAGACACTAGAGCTTTTGCGCAAACCAATCAATATATACGCTTATTGAGATTTTTGCTTACCAATTGGCACCAATTGTTTTCCCATTGGGGAATTTGTTTATCATGTAGCAGAATACAAATTGGCCTAAATTGACAAAGAAATTTGCTTTTTTAAATTTTTTTTATTGGATGTGTTTTATAGCAGAAAACAAAAAATATTGTTTTTTTTTTTTTCAAAATTTTCAGTCGTTTTCTTGTTTATAGCACAAATAATAAAAAGCGCAGAGGTGATCAAATAACACCAAAAGAAAGATCCATTTGTGGGAAAAAAAGGGTAAAATTTTTATTTTGGTACAGTGTCGCACGACTGCGCAATTTTAAGTTAAACGAATGCAGTGCCGTATCGCAATAAATGGTCTGGTTAGGAGGGGGGGGGGGGGTAAATCTTGCTAAACTGAATAAACTGAAGTGGTTAAAAGCTGCTGGGAGTTAAGAAAATGCCCACTACTTCTGGGTATGGTTGAATATACAGTATAAGTCATAATAATAAAATAACTCGTGCTTGGTTTATAGCTAAAATACCGTAAGCAGCTGCTGTTCACCCAACAGGGGAAAGAAAAAAAATAATTAATAAAACAGCGCTTGTTAAATGAAATGAGATAACAATTGGAGTTATAGATGTGCTAAAAAATGTGTATCAGCATTAAAGTGCAAAGGAATCCCTATAATAAATAGGACAATAAATAAATGTGCAAAATAAGCACTGTAATCAAATATATATATATATATATATATATATATATATATATATATATATATATTAAAAAATAAAAAAAAAGACGTGCTAAAAAATGTGTATTAGCATTAAAGTGCAAATTAATCCCTATAATAAATAGGTCAATAAATAAATGTGCAAAATAGATGTAGCACCCTCCTAGATAGGTGCTAGGTAGGCAAAGCATAGTCGCTCTTTCTACTTATCAGGGAAGCCTGATCAGTAGTTAGGTCTGCTCAGTGTGCTCAATGTGCAATGCATGTGGGCTGAGGGAGCGTCCCCACTGTATCCAAAGAGGAGGTTTGTTGGACAGTGGAGGAAACCTGGCCAATGACACACAGGCTTTTGTACTGTCCCAGTGGATTGGCACAGAGAGAGGTGCATCCTGGGATAGGGTATAAAAGCTGAGAGTACATGAGGCAGGGGTCTTTGGGCGGGAATCCAGGTCCCGGAAAGAGGGTGATGGCTCTCTCTCCTTCTGTTGCTGTGGATGGTGGTCACAGGCGGTCGGCCTTGTGAGCCAGGAGTGTGGGTCTGAATCCAAAGTTCCAGGAAAGCTGAATGGTGGAGTTGAAGGCAGAGTGACTCAAAAACAGTGTCTATGAGTACAGGGAAGCTTGCTGGGGGTCTGCACATAGAGTCAGTGGACGGGTGTCAGCACACACAGTAAGAGAGAAAGGGGGGGGGCAAGTTTAGAACCCTGAAGAGATAATTCAAGCAGGAACACATCAAGTATTAAAGTGTCTTCAAGGTGAAGCAGCGGCCTTGCCGCATCCTAAGTCAGTTGTCCTCAACATTGTGAATAGTTATCAGTTGGAGCATCCCACTCTTCCCTTCTCCTATCCCAGTTCTACAATAAACTACAAAACAACATCCCCTGGACTGTTCATTGTCTGAGCCAAGCATTTAAAGGGATAGGTTTCCACAGACTGTTGCTACGGGTAACCCAGAGGAATCCAGAAAGTGTAATTCTCAGCAGTCCCCTAGGGGGCAGTGCTACATAAGCAAAGAAATCAAATATATATATATATATATATATATATATATATATATATATATATATATATATATATATAAATGCTTCCACTAATAGAGTTCAGTTCATAAATAAGTGCATGCAGTAATGAAGTTCATCAAATGCGCAAACAACTGTGCAAAATGTGCTCAAAAAGTGCTCAGGTGCTTTTCTTTTTGCTGGAAGGTGCTCATCCATGCCAAGGTACCACTCTTCCCTCTTGCACCCCCACTCACCAGAAATAGAGACCCCCTATGGGTCAAATGCAGCCTTAGTGGTTAGCAGTGAGTGTGGAGTCCTGGGTACCATCCAGCAGTAACATTTGGTTCAAGAATCCAGAAATTGTTTCCTTGGCTTACTAAGAAGATCATAGTGAGATATTGTTTTATGATGATTATTTATTAAAGTAGATCTTAAATACTCACAATGTCAAAGAAAAACATCGGCAGTAGGTAATAGTAAGAAAAGAAACTTCCTGGAATGCTGCCTCGCGTGCGTTCCACAAGCAAACAGGAAGTGACGCAATTGGTTAAACCGAAAATTACGTCAATGCGTTTCACCCGCCCTCCCGAGCGTCATCAAAGGATATAATTTCCGGCCTAATTGTCATTGTCATTGTATTTATGTATTCAAGATAGGAACCGCTCTCCGGTTTTCCCCAATAGAGAGACGAACTGAATATATAAGTCAGCCCATGTTACTGTGCAGGGCCAATCAGCAAGAATCAGTTCTGTCACATAGGAAGAGTCCAAAGCCCTGTGTAAGCTTTGATTAACCACTTCCGGCCCTCCTGCGCGAAACCACGTAGCTCTATGTCGGTCGCACGCCTGCAGCTAGGGGGCGGGGACTCCGATGCACGGGGCAGGCGGCTCTGATTGCTGCCTGACACCCGCAATCGTTCCCTGCTGAGGGAGAAGGACGGGCAGCTGTTGTAAACACAGCTGACCGTTCTTCTCTCTGAAATGATCACAGAGCCCCTGTGATCCTTCTACATAGGATCACAGGTCTCTGTGATCATTTCACAAGCCCCACCCCCCTACAGTTAGAAACACGCCCCCTAGGTACACATTTAATCCTTTGATCATCCACAGTGTTAACCTCTTACCTGCCAGTGTCATTATCACAGTAACAGTGCATATTTTTAGCACTGATTACTGTAGTAATGCCACTGGTCACCTCAAAAGTGTCAAAAATGTCAGTTAGGGGTCCGATCTGTCCGCCGCAATGTCGCAGTCCCGCAAAAAATCACAGATCGCCGCCATTACTAGTAAAAAACAAACAATAAAAATGACATACATTTTTCCCGTAGATATTAGACGCGATAACTTTTGCGCAAACCAATCAAAATACACTTTTTGCGATTTTTTTTTACCAAAAATATGTAGCAGAAAACAAATTGGCCTAAAATGTTAAAAAATTTTGATTTTTAAATTATTTTTTTGGGAATGTCATATAGCAGAATGTGAAAAATGTTGTTTTTTTTCAGAATTGTCGCTCTTTTTTTGTTTATAGCGCAAAAAATAAAAATCGCAGAGGTGATCAAATACCACCAAAAGAAAGCTCTATTTGTGAGAAAAAAAGGACATCAATTTTATTTGGGTACAGCGTCGCACGACTGCGCAATTGTATGTTAACGCAGTGCCGAATCGCAAAAAATGGCCTGGTCATTAAGGGGGCAAATCCTTCCGGTCCAGAAGTGGTTAAAGTAGATCTCAAATACTCACAAAGTCCAACAAAAACATGGGCAGTAGGTAATAGTATAAGAAACTTCCTGGAACGCAGTCTCGCATATGTTCCACGAGCAAACAGGAAGTGACGCAATTGGTTAAACCGGCAATTACGTCAACGCGTTTCACCCTCCCTCCCTGAGCGTCATCAAAGGACATAATTTCTGGCCTAATTGTCAATATATTTATATATTCAATATAGTAACTTCCCTCCAGTTTTCACCAATAGAGAGACAAATTGAATATATAAGTCAGCCCATTTTTCCAAACAATGATGTGCAGGGCCAATCAGCAAGAATCAGTTCTGTCGCATGGGAGGAGTCCAAAGGAGTCCAAAGTTTTGATTAAAGACACTCATGGTGGATACTCCTGCTACCGGCTACAAAACATATAGTTACATAGTAGTTGAGGTTGAATAAAGACAATAGTCCATCCAGTTCAACCTGTGTAGGTGTGTGTGGCTGTAATCATCTCACATACCCCTGAATGGTCTGATCATTGAGATGTACGTCCAAGAGTCTTTTGAAAGCTACCATACTTCCCGCAGAAACCACCTCTTGTGGTAGAGAATTCCACAATTTTGTAGCTCTAACAGTAAAAATCCCCCACGTTGCCTGAGGTTAAAACGCTTCTTCTCTAATCGCATTGTATGCCTTTGAGTCCTTGACAGAATGGCAGGCTGGTGAAGAAGGTCACTTTTTAAAATTTACAAACATTACATACGTGTAAAAGAAAATGTTAAAAAGTCAGAAAAAGTAACCTTGGCACTTCAGATTGTGGAATTATGGGCAGTTTTTATAGATCCAGTTAGTTCCAGGCTCAATCAGACCTTGCGTGAATAAATCTTCTCATATCCAACATTTACCTAATCTCCCCCTGACCTCACAGGCCTTCTTAATTATTCAGCATCATATCACCGGTCTGATTAGAAACACATAAGCGGCTTCAAGACGTTCTTCTTGAGAGTACGTTGGCAGCTACTAAAAAGGTATAAATTGCACTTGATGCGGTTGAACAAAAATGCACCTTAAATATTACACCCTCAGAAGCCGTTCTCGATATCTGGATCTGATTGTACAATTTGAAATGGTCGTACTTTGATTAACCTTCAAATGGAGTGAAATCTTAAGAGTGCCATTTTTCCAAACAATGATGTGTGAAAAGATTGGTCAATTATGGCAATAAAGGTCTTCTACAGCCCATTCAATGATTGCCTCTATCATTTAAAAGTCAGCACTACTTTGTATTAGATAGAAATGGTGTAAATTGACCCTTTTTCTTATGGAAATGAGACAAAAAATGATTCTTAAGAGCACAAAATTCTCAAGCGTTATGTATTATTCATGGGAGCCCTTAAATAGTGCACATCAAATTTTGCTTTTCTTTAAAAAGTGTCACCTTTTAGATATTGATCACCCATGTCTAAATGATATTGACATTAAACAGTTACTTTTTATACTTTTCAGAGAAAACAAAAAAAAGACTTCTAGTAAACTTCTTTCCTAAAAGAGTTTTTTTAGCCCCCCGTTCACACTAAGGCGACCTGTGAGGCGACCTGGTCGCCTCACAGGGCGCCGTAGGTCGCCTCCCATAGGGAAGCTGCGGACCCGTTCTAATAGGAGCGACACAAGTCGCTCCGACTTAGAAAAAGGGTCCGGAGCTTCTTTGGGGCGACCAGGAGGCGACCGCCATAGACTTCAATGTTATGAAGTCCGTGGCGGCCGCTCCGAGGTCGCGGTGCGAAGTAGCGTCGCTTGCATGTGAACGGGGGCTTACAAAGCTCATCGTTGACTTAGAGCCGGTTCACACTGGTGTCCATGCTGGAATCCTGCGAATCCACTGTGGGTTCCTGCATTTTTTCCTGCATTTTTTCTTTTGTGACACCTTACCAAAAGAAGAAGCCACGATTAGCTTCTCATTGGTCATTACATTCACTTGGCTGTGCTGACCAATGAGGCCATGCCATTGACAGCAATATGATGGATACTCACTTTGGGGCTGTATATTGTGGTATACAGTGTACAGATCGCTAAAATGGCAGCATGGGACATCACGTACGCTATGCTACTACTTTATTACTTGTCTTTCAGTAAAACATATATTTATGATTGGTTACCAACAACATTTTTAAAGTTTAGCCAAGACTTAGCCACTTTCATTTTTACTATTGTTGGAAAGTAGCACTATTGTTTATTGCAGTCTATGGAGGAGGTTAGATGTACAGCCTTCCATGAATATCTGTCACCAAGCAAAATGTAATTAATGAGTATTCTGATTTTTAAGTACTTTAATTAATTATTTCAAAACACTTTTTAACATGCTTTCAGAACTTCAGTAACCAGAGTTTTCCTTTGATAAATACAATATCTGGATCCAACCCCTTGATGGGGTTGGACGCCAATCTTGGCGTTAGCGTCTTAGCCCCCCCATGGATATCTTGATGGCTGCCTCCGCCATGATGGATGTTCTCTTTCTGTTCACCTAATTAATTGCATTTTATGGTATTTGGCGTGGAACAAAAGCATTAACTAGAACTGCAGGAGGGTCACATTTGGCTTCCCTAAAAGGAACCAATTAATTAATTTAGGAACAACACCGAACATTGCTCAACTTGTATTCCCTAATTAAATGGAAAGTTTTAATCATTACTTAAGCACCACTGACAAAAAATGAAATAAATAAATAAATAAATAAAAATGTTGCCTTGTTTTGAGGTAAAACCTTTTATACAAAAAAAAATGTTTTATTTTTTTTCAAAATTTGCGTAAAATAAAATTGAATCCATTTTCCATAACAGGAACAGTCATTTCTTTGAAAACAAACATGTTTACAAATCTTGCACAGTTCAAACAATCCAAAGGGATTTTCAAAAGTAATAACACAGCTACGACTACAATTATCGATGGCAACAAGCAACACTAAAACATTTTCCATTGGCAGAGTGGCCACTACAAGACCATGGTATACTGAAATAGAAGAGAAAATAGAAATTTCCCACAAAGCTGCTATTATCACCGACCTACCACAAGTGTCAGGAAAAATATATAATTTGCTACATAGCCATATAAACTTTATTTCCTATTCAACAGATATATAAGAAACAGCAGCTTTTTGAATTATTGAACATGCAAGAGAACTGTCCCTCCCAATTCTCTCCAATTTTTCTTGTTGCCTCTTATAACAAAAGTATCACATTTGTCATTAAAGGGTAAGTAAACCATAAGGGCTTCCAGCAATGCAGACAAGATCCTATCGTCCTTGTATCTTAATCTCTGGTGGGGATACGGGTAAGGGCACCCATTTATTTACTACCTGGCAAGGGTATATACCTTCCCTTACTGCTGAGGACTGGGACGAGGGGATCCAGCAATGTATTCCCTTGGTAATATTGGCTAGAGACAGGTATAGTTACATAGTTACATAGTTAGTGAGGTTGAAAAAAGACATCAGTCCATCCAGTTGAACCTATGATGTGTGTGTGTTTGCTGTTAACCGTACATTGTATACCCCTGTATGTTGTGGTCTTTAAGGTGCCCATCTAATAGTTTTTTGAAACTATCAATGCTCCCTGCTGATACCACTGTTTGCGGAAGAGAATTCCACATCCTTACTGCTCTCACAGTGAAGAACCCCCTGCGTATTTTAAGGTTAAACCGCCTCTAGTTTTAGTGAGTGGCCACTTGTCTTATTGTATTTCCTTTCTCTGAATAGGTTTTTCCATATGCTAGGGTTGCCAGTACAATATGTGTACATTGATATCATATCCCCCCTCAATCGTCTCTTCTCCAGAGAGAATAGGTTCAGGGCTTGTAGTCTTTCCTCATAGCTGATGTCCTCCATTCCCCTAATTTTTTTTGTTGCCCTTCTCTGGACTCTCTCCAGTTCCAGCACATCCTTCCTGAGGACCGGTGCCCAGAACTGGACAGCATACTCCAGATGTGGCCGGACCAGAGTCTTGTAGAGTGTGAGAATAATCTCTTTATTTCTGGAGTGAATCCCCTTTTTTATACATCCCAGTATTCTGTTGGCTTTGCTTGCAGCGGCTTGGCATTGCATGCCACTGCCAAGCCTGTTGTCTACCAGTACCCCCAGATCCTTTTCCATCCTAGACTCACCCAGAGGTCCCCCCCCCCCCTAGTGAGTAGCTTGCTTTCTGATTTCTGGCACCCAAGTGCATTACTTTACATTTTTCAACATTAATCCTCATCTGCCATGTAGTTGCCCACCCCATTATTTTGTTCAGGTCCCCTTGTAAGATTTCCACATCCCGCATAGAAGATATTGGCCTGCTTAGTTTAGTATCATCCACAAATACTGTGATTTTACTCGATATCCCCTCCTCTAGATCATTTATGAATAAATTAAACAGGATTGGCCCCAGGACAGAACCCTGGGGGACCCCACTTTCCACACCCGCCCAATCCGAGTACTCCCCATTAATCACCACCCTTTGCACTCTCCCCTGGAGCCAGTTCTCTATCCAGGTACTCACCTTATGGTCCATACCTACCTCCCTTAGTTTGAACAGTAAGCGTTTGTGGGGAACGTTGTCAAAGGCCTTTGCAAAGTCCAGGTACACCACATCCACAGGCTTACCTTTATCTAGGTGGCAGCTCACTTCATCATAGAAGGTTAATAGATTGGTTTTGCAAGAACGTTTTCTCATGAATCCATGCTGATTACTACTAATAATACCATTTTCATTACTAAAGTCTTGTATGTGGTCCCTTAACATCCCCTCCATAATCTTGCAGACTACTGATGTTAGGCTGACCGGCCTATAGTTACCCGGGATATATCTCGGCCCTTTTTTAAATATTGGTACCACGTTGGCTTTTTTCCAATCAGCTGGCACCATACCTATCTGTAAACTATCCTTAAAAATCATGAATAATGGTCTGGCAATCAACTGGCTGAGCTCTTTAAGAACCCTCGGGTGCAAGCCATCCAGTCCCAGTGATTTATTTATGTTAAGTTTAACAGACCTAGACAAACAATAACTGCTCCCTTGATTACAAAAGGAGTCAAAAACTAAATTTACCTATCACCCTGTGCTAGGAGGTTGCTATATCACTATAGAACAGCACAGCAGTAAATTCAACTTGGCACTGAGGCAGGCTGAGAATGTACACTAAGCTGAGCATGTGCAGTGTACATTCCAAAGTTTGCATAGAGGTAATACACTGTTATTGCAAAAGAGACATAGGGGTTGATTTACTGAAACTGGAGAGTGCAAACTCTGGATGCATATGTGCATGGTAGCCAATCAATTGACAAAAAAAAAAAAAAAAAAACTTGAAGCTGATTGGTTCCTATACAGAGCTGCACCAGAGTTTTCACTCTCCAGTTTTAGTAAATTAACCCCTATGTCTCTTGCAATAAAAGTTTTTTTTTACCTATTAGCAAGTTTTAGAATGTACAGCACAATACTCTTAGCTTAGTGTACATTCTCAGTCTGCCTCAATGCCAAGGTGAATTTACTGCTGTGCACAGGAAATACATCATCCCAGGCAGGACAATCCCGAACGGGGAGCTTGCAGACATCTAGTGGCTGGAGGGCAGGTGAGAATTGTAGACAGTGCTTCCACTTAAAATATGGCAGGCTTTATTTGAAATATGATACTTAGAATCCAAAAGCTATTGTAATGTAGCAACCTCCTAGCGTAGGATGCTAGGTAAAGGTCGTTTTTGGCTCCTTTTGTAATCAAGGGAGCAGTGATTGTTTGTCCAGGTCTGTTCATGGTTTCACAGGCTGGGATTTTGATTACTTCCCCCTGCCTATAGGCAAAGTTGCTCTAGCTTAAGGAGGGATAATTCAAATACCCAGCCTGCATATTGATCAGGGCCTAGTTGCTCCCTAGGGAAGTATGCCAAGATGGTGGCTGAGCAGCTGATAAATAGTCTGGAGCCCTGGAGAGATGGTCTTTCCTCAGCAAGGAGAGATTCAAGCCTCAAGGGGCTATTGCCCCTGCTGCAGACTATGAACTGCGTTTATGTTCTGTGAGGTCAGGTGGCAGATCTGCAGCCTGGAAGTGGTCTGCAAATGATGCAAGACTTTACCAAAGGGATCTGGTCTAGAGAAGGACTGTCTCACTCACTGGAGTCTGGAAGGTTGAAGCTGGTTTGGGGACATGTAAGTAATGACCCTGAATTGATTCCTGGTGACTGTTTGCTTTTGGGATATATGTGCCAGAGGTTGCTTGGACTACGGTTCCCTCATTCAGCCTAATTGAACAAGCTGAATTTGGAAGCGGATTGGATACCTTCACAGTTGCACCAGATTTTGCACTTTCCAGTTTTAGTAAATCAGCGCCAAAGTATATGTCTTCTGTATTAAAAAAAAACAAAAACCTTCTTGCTTAAAAATTTTACTTAGCCCGGCCATAGATGGTTTGAATCTAGGCCAGTTCAGCAGAAACCGGACAAGATTCAAACCATGTATGTGCAGGCTGAATGTACCAAGTTGATTGATCAATCAACTTGGTTACAAGCAGCCTGCTGGATTTTACATACAATTATCACTAGTGGCTGGTATAGCTGCTAGCAATAATCACGGTCTTCCCCCACATCCCTCTGCTCCCCCCCCCTCCCGAAAGGTTGCAGGAAAGAAATTTGCTCCGTGCTTTAAATCTGATCGGCCACAAGGGTGACTGCATACATAATATTTCTTTTGAAAGGAACTTTTTTTAAGATTTACTGCGGCAATCATAGAAATACATTTTAAATAGTATCTAATCCAATAACAAAAATGTATTATGTAGAAGCCCACCAGTTCTTGGGATGTTATGGGCTTTTTCTCTGTTTTTTTTCCTTTATATTCACCTGGTGATCCTGCCAGTAACACACTTCCTTTCCTAGTATGACAATGCTTACTCGTTGTACTATATCTATTGAGGATGGAAGAGCGCATTGTCAACCTATTACAGGAAGTGTGTTAGGACTACAGAACATGTTCCACTCTCCTATTCCCCATAACACTGTGAAGAAACACTGTGGTTCTTTCTTCCGACCCATTTGTAACTTCAAGACTCAGAAGTGACTTAGAGATCAGAGAATGGCACCACAACATGTGGAGGGGAACACCGGAATCTGTCACTCCTAGAAGTAGAAGTGTTGAAGACACCAATGGATGCTGTAGCGCTGGAACAAAGGGGATGTAGGAGACAAAAGGCACTCCAGTATGATCTTTTTATATCAGTTAAATACAAAATTTACAGTTACTTATACAGACCACAGCTTATGGGGTTTGCTCTCTAATGCTTTGGCCGTGATGTACTGAAATACAATTTACTAGTTTATCTTGACAAGGTCACTATTGGTGGTTTTGGCAGGTTGGAAAGCAGGGGCGCAGATCTAGCGTCAGAGAAAATCACAATCAGCGAGTGACTCAACCTACTACTGGCTAAGCTCAAACATCATTTTTGGTGAACTCAGCCTTTAATTTCCTTTTTTTTTTTTTTTTCTTCAAACGAGTTATTCCCAAATACAGAACATTTTTAACTGGTTAACACACTGCGCCTCTTGGCTCATGAAACAGTTGTTGAGTAATCGGAACACTCTAAACGACAGCTTTATCGATGATTTATTTGTGACTTTTCCTGAATATTGTCCTCTTGCTTCACAGTAGTGCACCTCAATAGATCATTCGATACTTGGACTCTTCTACTGAACAGATTGGCTATTCATTTAAGAGAAAGTACAATCCCATTGCTGTAATTCAGTGGTTTTAACTGCGTCCAAATAAATGTTTTCAGGCATGCTGTTACATAACCTTGCCACGGCCAGTAAAAATGATGATGTTTTTAAATGAATTTTCTACTTGCTCTATATGCCGTCCAACTTTAAATGTGGTTATGGAAATGCAGCTGCCAGTTTTATATAGAATACATTGCTATTTTCTTTTTATTCAGTTCATCTCTCTACATTAGGAAAGCAAATGAGATAAAGTGACCATGTCAAGTACAACCTTAGTTCACCTTTATAACAAATTCCGCTTGTGAAGTGCAATTCATTTTTCAACATCACCATTATACTTGAAACATTTTATTTATCAGTTGTACATTTTTTTCTTTTAATGATTTTTTGGTTCTGCCGGCCCCCCCCTAAAAAAAAAAAAAAAATATGAGAATCGGTTTTACCAGCCACCTCAATATGAAGATCATGGCAACCTTATGTGTTGCTATAGCTATTTGTAAGGATTTCTATAGCACTAATATGGAGTAACATTTTAGTTACAAGTATGTTTTTTTGGAAGCTAGGCCTCTCCCATCGATATGCAAATGAACCAGTTGGACTGGTTTATGAGCTCAGCATGGGAAGTGAGGCTACAGGATATGATGTAGCGAGAAGGATCTGGGTGTTGTAGTAGATCATAAGCTTAATAATAGCATGCAATGCCAAGCTGCGGTTTCCAAAGCAAGCAAAGTCTTTTCTTGCATTAAGAGAGCCATGAACTGCAGAGAGAAGGGTATCATTTTGCCCCTGTACAAATCATTAGCAAGATCTCATCTGGAATATGCAGATCAGTTTTGGGCACCAGTTCTCCAAAAGCATATCGGGGAACTGGAGAAAGTGCAGAGGAGGACAACCAAACTGATAAGAGGCATGGAGAAGCTCAGCTATGAGAAAATATTAGAGGAACTGACTTTATTTACTCTTGAGAAGAAGAGATTAAGGGGGATATGATCAACATGTATAAATACATAAGGGGTCCATATAGTGAACTTGGTGTTGAGTTATTCACTTTAAGGTCATCACAGAGGACAAGGGGGCCCTCTTTACATCTAGAGGAAAAGAGATTTTGTTTCCAAATACGGAAAGGTTTCTTCACAGTAAGAGCTGTGAAAATGTGGAATAGACTCCCTCCAGAGTTGGTTCTGGCCAGCTCAGTAGATTGCTTTAAAAAAACGACCTGGATTCTTTCCTAGGTGCACATAATATAACTGGGTACTAATATTTATATGTAAAGTTGATCAAGGGAATATCTGATTGCCCTTAGGGGAATAAGGAAGGAATTTTTTCAACTGCTGTAACAAATCGGATCATTCTTTGCTGTGGTTTTTCGCCTTCCTCTGGATAAACTGTGGGTATAGGATTGTGTACATGGGATTGTATGGTTGTATTTTCTTTTTTGTTTTTTTATTGGTTGAGCGTCTTTTTTCAACCTATGTAACTATGTAGCAGGAAATAGGGGAAGAAAATAGTATTTGGAACCATGTGCTCAAGACAGTCCGGAAGATCCTGGATCCTGGATGAAAACTCCATCACCAGGAAGAAAGACCTAAGTTAAGTAGATGTTTAGTATACTTGTCCCAAACATTGTACAAGCTTATTTTCTTGAAAGGATAGTTAACTTGTGCATGTAGTAGGCATATTTTGTAACACTTTGTATGCTATGAATTGTATGCTATGAATTGTGTATCCTGCAGTTGTATATGCAGCTTTTTTGTTTAGTAAAATAATTATTACACTCCAGAGTTTTAATCGCTTTCTTAGCTTATACCACAAAGTAACCTTAAAAGACGCATGCAAAACACCTTAGAAGTGAAGCAGTGAGTACAGTAAATTCATTCACATAATTGCTTGATTTAGAACAGGGGTCTCCAAACTTTCTAAACAAGGGGACACGTTTACTGTCCTTCAGACTTTAGGGGGCCAGAGTGTGGCCAGCGGAAGGTGAAAAATGTCCTGACATCAGTAGGAGTAAAGAATGCCCCATATATTAGGGGGAGAAAAAGTGCACCATTGTTGGTGTCAGTTGGGGGAATCGTACCCCATCGTTGGTGTCAGTAATGGGAATAGTGCCACATTGTTTGTGTCAGTGGGAGGGATTGTATTGTATTGTTTGTATTAGTGGAAAAGACAATGACCCAATATTGGTGTCAGTGGAAGCCATAGTATCTCATTCTAGGTGTCAGTGGATGGAATAGTGCCTCAAGGGCCAGATAAAGGCAAGCAAAGGGCCACTTCCAGCCCCCTGGCCACAATTTTGGAGACCACTGATTTTGAAATATTGCATACAGAATACATGATACAGAAATATGACTTGGCTAAAATTTTCCCAGCATTAAAAAAAAAAAAACAGTTGAAACACTCTAACATTGGCACGGTATAATTTTATTAGCAAGCTCAACACCATTCCACAAGTGGAGGCCTATTTATTAAGAGTCTAATTAAAATGTATGTATTCGTTTGGTGGATTTGATATTTTGCTGGTTCAAAATGTGTGAACTAGTAATTTTGAGATTCATAGTGCAAATGTATTTTTGAATTCACTGTGTGCCTCACTTTTTTGCTTGATGCCCACTGAAACGTACACATTACAGTTTTCTCCTAAAAGAGAAGTGTCATTTTTTATTGGTTATAAAGCAGTCTGTTTGTTGAAAAAACTGTGTAATGTAGCAGAAAATATTTTAATTGACTTCTCCATAAACTGAACAAGTCAAGAGTCCTCTTCGATAGGGCTGATTTTCATTACAATCTGCCAACTTTATAACTTTATGATTCCAATTACAATTCCAGGCGACAATAAAATCATTCCTTGAGAGGCTAACGCAACCAAAAAAATAACCATTGGCAAATCAAATTCCAATTCAGACATTTAGAAAAGTTTTACATATCCCTTAACTGAGTAGGTCTTTCACTCTCTTGCTTGCAGCTTGTTGATTTTCCAGCACACTGTGGTGCGCAACATCCCCTTCCAAGAACTAAATCTACAAGTCATGTTTATATGAATAATTATTATACAGAGAGAATTTAATCAACAATGTCAGGAACTTATGACATTCCAGAAAACCCAAATGAATAGTCTGCCGTAATTAAGCAAACATTTGGTCAGCCTTCCTAACATCCCTCCCCCAACACACACACAAACTCAACAATAACCCTTCGACTAATAGTCCCAGAAATTGAAAAAAGAACCTCAAAATGGCCAGATACTTACCTCAATGTATAGTCATTTGACATGTTGGGTCCCAATCCTTCTGTTGGGTCCCAAGTCTTCTCTCTTCTAAACTGAGTTGGGGAGTGCTTTTTTGGTTGCTGACATCACTGCCTGGGGATGTACACACTTCACATAGAGTCCATTGGCAGGTTGCTGAAGACCCCAGTAGAGGGCCCTATAAAGGACGCAGAAAGGAGTCTGGCTACAAAGGACAGAGAGAAGGCGAAGGTGCTAAATAAATTCTTCTCATCAGTCTTCACAAAAGAATTGGGGGGCTACATTAACCCAGCTTGTAAT
Source organism: Pelophylax lessonae (assembly GCF_965119305.1). Lineage (NCBI taxonomy): Eukaryota > Metazoa > Chordata > Amphibia > Anura > Ranidae > Pelophylax > Pelophylax lessonae. The sequence goes on along the minus strand of NC_138769.1, from coordinate 711,244,542 downwards.
GTTAAAGTTAATAACACATCACAGGAAGCACCCTCATGGTTAACAGAAGACAGACTCAGAACTAGATTTGAAAAACTTAACATAAATAATTCACCAGGACCAAATGGCTAACACCCGAGAGTCCTTAAAGAACTCAGCCAGGTGAGAGCCAGACCTTTGTTCCTAATCTTTATGGATAGTCTTACTGACAGGAATGGTAGCAGATAATTGGAGAAAAGCCAACGTGGTACCAATATTTTAAAAGGGGCGAGATATATCCCTGGGACCTACAGGCCAGTTAGCCTAACATCAATAGTCTATAAGACATTGGAGGGGATGATAAGGGACTATATACAAGACTTTAATAATGAAAACAGTATCATTAGTAGAAATCAGCATGGATTTATGAAAAATCACTCTTGCCAGACCAATCGATTAACCTTCTATGAAGAAGTGAGCTGCCATCTAGATAACGGAAGCCCTGTGGGTGTGGTGTATCTGGATTTTGCAAAGGCATTTGATACAGTTCCCCACAAAGGCTTACTGTACAAACTAAGGTATGTAGGTATGGACTATAAAGTGAGTGCCTGGATTAAAAGCTTGCTGCAGGGGGCGAGTCCAAAGGGTGATGATAAATGGGGAGTACTCGGAATCATCTGTTGTGAAAAGTGGGGTCTCCCAAGGATCTGTCCTTGGACCAATCCAATTTAATTTATTCATAAATGACCTAGAGGGGATAAACAGCTCAATCTCCATATTTGCAGACGATACTAAATTATGCATGGCAATAACTTCTACGCAGGATGTGGAAACCTTACAAGAAGACTTTAACAAAATATCTAGATGGCAAATGAGGTTTAATGTTGAAAAATTTAAGGTAATGCATCTTGGTGCCAGAAATGCAAACGCAAGTTGCTTACTAGGGGGAGAGCCTTTGGGGGAATCTAAGATGGAAAAAGACCTGGGGGTCCTAGTAGAAGACAAGCTCAGCAATGACATGCAATGTCAAGCTGCTGCAAGCAATGCTATTAGGCATGTTTTAAAAAGGAGATTCACTCCAGAGATAAAATGATAATTCTCCCACTCTACAAGATTTTGGTTCGGCCACATCTGGAGTATGCCATCCAGCTCTGGCCACCGATCCTCAGGAAGGATGTGCTGGAACTGGAGAGAGTCAAGGGAAGGGCAAGAAAATTAATAAAGGGACTGGAGGATCTCAGCTATAAGGAAAGACTGCAAACATTGAACTTATTCTCTCTGGAAAAGAGATACTTGAGAGGGGATATGATATCAATGTACAAATACCCTACTGGTGACCCTAGCATAGGGAATACACTTCAGTAAAAGGGAATATAAAAGGACCATTCGCTAAAATTAGAAGAGAAGCGTTGTAACCTCAAACTGTGTAAAGGGTTCTATACCATCAGAACGGTAAGGATGTGGAATTCTCTTCCACAAGCAGTGGTATCAGCGAGGAGCATCGATAGTTTCAAAAAACTATTAGATGGGCACCCTAATGACCACAACATACAGGGGTATACAATGTACTATTGCCATAAACACACACACACACACTCATCATAGGTTGGACTGGATGGACTGATGTCTTTTTTCAACCTCACTAACTATGTAACTATGTAACATCACAACGTGGGATGGCAATAAAGCCAATTAGCGGCGTGCAGACTGCAACAATGAATCACTCGTCTTTACTCCCGGAGAAGGCATGGAGGGGTTAAATGTGAGTTTTAAATCCTAGTAAATAAACAAAAATAGCCCTGAGTAGCTAAGCTTTCAAGTATTTATGCCTCCTGTATTTATTCTGATTCCAAATATTCAATGTGGAAAGTTTGTTATTTAAGTAACATTATTACTGAAAATCTTAAAGGAGTTGTAAAGTCAGAAGGTTTTTTTTTTATCTTAATGCATTCTTTGCATTAAGATAAAAAAACCTTCTGGGTGTAGCAGCTGCCACATCACCCATTAATACTTACCTGAGGTCCATCTCTGTTCAGCGATGTCCACGAGTCCCTCGGCCATCCGGTACTCTCTCTCCTGATTGGTTGCTTGCTGTGGGGGCACTCGATAGAAGGGAGGGGCTAGGAGCAGCAATGAGGGACCCGAGAAGAGGAGGATCCAGGCTGCTCTGTGCAAAACCAACTGCACAAAGGAGGTAAGTATAACATGTTTGTTATTTCATTTTTAAAAAAATTTTAATAAAAAGGAGATTTTACAATCAGTTTAAGTTATTAAAGTGTTAGAAAAGCAATTTCAGCAGCTAACCTCCGTACTTACCTTGCATCTTCTTTAAAGGCTTGATGCACCTCTTAGTTGAGCCGCTCCAAATATTGGTGCCCCAGGATCCTAGTTTTCTGGTGCCTTGCAGCTTCCTATGGAGTCACCCCATTTAAGTGACACAATTATTGACAATCTTAAGTGATTGTAAAGTCTCTTTTTAAAAAAAAATAAAAATAGCAAACATGTTATACTTACCTGCTCTATGCAGTTGGTTTTGCACAGAGCAGCCCAGATCCGAGCCCCTCTTCTGCTCTCCTGGCCTCCCCTCCTGGTGACTGCCCCCACAGCAAGCAGTTTGCTATACGGGCACCCAGGCCGAGTCACAGCTCCCCGTGTCCATTCTTTTTCTGAGTCTTTTTCTCCTTATTGGCTGACTGACTTTGATTGACAGCAGTGGGAGCCAATGGCGCTGCTGCTGTGTCTCAGCCAATCAGGAGGGAGAGTCCCAGGATGGCAGAGGCATTTGTGGACATTGCTGGATAGAGATAGGCTCAGGTAAGTATTAGGGGGGCTGCTACACACAGAAGGCTTTTTATCTTAATGCATAGAAAGCATTAAGTTAAAAAAAACTTTCTGAATTTACAACCACTTTAAGTTATTAAAGTGTTAGAAAAGCAATTGCAGCAGCTGACCTCAGTACTTACCTTGCGTCTTCTATAAAGGCTTGATGTACCACTTAGTTGAGCCGCTTCAAAAATCGGTGCCTTGGGATCCTAGTTTTCTGGTCCCTTGCAGCTTCCTATGGAGTCACCATATTTAAGTGTCACCATTATTTTTTTTTTTTTTATATATATAATTATTTTTATTAAGATATTTCAAGAAATACATAGAGAGAAAATTATTGTACAAACAGTTCCATATTGCATTCTCCAGTTTTAAAACATATAGTAACAGGGTAATGACAATTTTGTGAACATGTTACAGCAGTTATTGATACATGAGTATTACTGTGCATTTAGAGCTCCGAATAGGAGAAGTTATTTAACATAGGTATGTAGATGACGGCCAAACCCGCCCCCTGACCGGACACCCCTAAAGTGTCTGGGCCCGGGGTAAAGCCGGCCATTCCTCCAACATCCAACCAATATCTAACCAATTAGTCTGCCTTGTATAGATTCATCTCTTGTTATGTGGAGAGAGGCAATGTTAGTTGTATGTGTTATGTACTTATCATACAGGTTTCTATTGGAGTTGATAAGTCCTGAAACTCCTCTGTTCAGAGCTATGAACTGGGTATGATATCTAAAGTAAAGAAGTATTGTAGGCTGTTGTCATTTTTCATATTGGTCTAATGAAGTGACACCATTATTGACAATCACATGTTATTAAAGTGTTAGAAAATCAATTGGAGCAAATGACCTCAGTACTTACCTTACGTCTTTGTTAAAGGCTTGACTTACCTCCAAAGATTGGTGCCCCAGGATTATAGTTTTCTGGTGCCTTGCAGCTTCCTATGAAGTCCCCATCTTGCGCATGTTCCCTGAAGAGAGATTCCAAGCCAACATTATGAGGCACCGACATGCACAGGCAGCCATGGAAGACTAGGCAAGGTATGCATGCACAATGGCGTTTGGAATTTTGAGGCATGTAGTTCTGAGAAGTGGAACCAGAGACTTTCTATAAAGCGATAAGTTCATGTAACGGAACCCGGACACCCCGACTGGGTATCTCCGATAAGAAGCTGCTTCCTAAGCTCTGGAACACGAGATCCGCAAATCTGGCTATAGTTACCCCAAGAACTCGACAGTACAAGTTTTGGAGTCAGCTAGAATGAACTGTTTATTGAAACACAGGCACAAATAGATATACACTGTGGGAACCCCCCCCTCCCCCTTAGCAGCCAATCCACATACACATATACATCCCATAATAAGTTTATCCTAAGGCAGACAAACAATAGAACAATAGAATACAGGTACTTAACAATAACAAACCCCACCCCACCTCACTATCTAGCAAGGATCTATGAGACACTGCAATATTCTAGCAATCTGAAAAGTCAAACCATTCCTCTTCATATATTTCCAGAGGGACACTGTTCAGAAATATTATTGTCCCAAGTGAAAGAGGCCCTTCGCTCTTTCAACACAAACCACACAGATGGAACCCAGGATTACCGGGGTAACACGAAATGCTGAGTGCGGTGTGGTTGTACAGCGAGTCTGATTAGTGCAGACCCGACTGGAGTTCTTGGTCACCCTGTGCCCCTAATAGACACAGGTTGACTTACACATAAGGGGGGGCTGGGGACATTGGACAAGGAGTTTCCTGGCCTCTCTAAAGTAATCTGGGTTCCACGTGCCCCCCAGCCAAAGCGACTCCTGGACCCAAAATCGGGGGAAGTGGTGCGAGGGAACCCAGACAATGTAGTAGCAAAACGAACAAATTATCAGTATTCCTGGACTTTTCTTTGAAGGAGAAGTATGACCAAAGCTATTTTGGCCATATTTCTTTTGTGGGTCACAGGAGTGCATTTAGTTCTGCACTCTTATGACCCAGACTCAGTCGACAGTGGGCTAAAAGTGGGCTAAAGTCTGCTGCCAGCTGAAGTCACAGAGCCATTCTAGGCTCTTCAGGCATCCCCACAATAATGTTGGGATCTTCCCAGATGCCTGATCAGCAGCTGGCTCAGTTGCTCAGAGCTTAAACCACCCAATCACACCCCCTCCACAGCCCAGCACTCCAGTTTTAGCTGCAGGGCAGATCAGCGGTTTTTGCTCGCTTAGTTCTCGGTCTTAAGAGGTGGCAGGGATACAGATGCAGCATTGCATCATTTGACTGATGAATGCTTGTTTTTTTGAAAACTCGCACTTCTCTTTTTAAGCATGCATTTATTGTCCTTTGCTCAGCTGCTTTATACAAATGTAATTATGATACACGTGTGTACTTTAAAGATATAAACATTTGGGGTACCTTAGTTCCCTTTCTCAAGCTTTATACAAGGTATAGGTTTACTGGAATATGGTATAGGTTTACTGGAATTGGTGGCCTCCTTTTGAAAACATTAGTTGATTAGCTGTCATGCTATTCCCTTATATTCAGTGTTGACCTCATCATGAAAATACTGGTCCCTTGGCTATCGAAAAGCCTAAGTTTAGTTAATTTTTTTTTCCTTAAGTGTCCTTCATGCTGGTGGCTTCTCTCTTAGTTAAGTCCTCTGCTCCCAATGCAGTAATCTTCCAGTGCTGTAGGGCTTAAAGTGATTGTAAAGTCTAATTTTTGTGTTTTTTTAAAATAACAAACATGTTATACTTACCTCCTCTGTGCAGTTGGTTTTGCAAAGAGCAGCCTGGATCCTCCTCTTTTCGGGTCCCTCATTCCTGCTCATGGTCCCTCCCTCCTATCGAGTGCTCCCACAGCAAGCAGCTTGCTATGGGGCACCCGAGCCGAGCTGCAGCTCTGTGTGTCCATTCAGACACGGAGCTCCATTTGGCCCCGCCCCCTCTCTCTCCTGATTGGCTCACTGACTTTGATTGACAGCCACGGGAGCCAATGGCGCCCCGACTGTATCTCAGCCAATCAGGATGGGGAGTCCTGGGATGGCCGAGGGACTCATGAACATCCCTTGACAGAGAGGGGGCACAGGTAAGTATTAGGGGGTGCTGGGGAGGCTGCTACACACAAATGGCTTATTATCTTAATGCATAGAATGCATTAAGATAAAAAACTTCCTGACTTACAACAACTCCTTTATTATGAGCCCCTTTCCACCTGCCCTCCTCCATTCATAGAAGTTGTACTATAGCTTCCAGCAATGAAAACCCCTCTTTTAGAATGTCTATGACAGGTCCAGCTGCTTTAATGAACCCCCCCCCCCCCCACTTCACGGAAAGGTTGCCAGTGCTGAGAGATATGGGAGGGCAGAGGATGGGAGATTTCAAGAGACCATCTACCAGCACAAGGGACACATCTTGTTTAAGTACTGTCCCTTGTGCTGATTAAAGAAAAAAAAAATCCAAACTTAGTCTTAAAGAGAGCCAAGGGACCAACATTTTCACTCGGAGATCAGCAATGACAACGTAAGAAATTGTAGCCAAGGGAATATAATGACCGCTAACCAACTAGCATTTTAAAAGGAGGGCAGCAATGCCAGAAAACATATTCCATGTATATAGCCTGAGAAAGGGGTAATTTATTTTAAGTACTGTCCCTTGTGTTGACTTTTTTTTTCAACTAAATTTAACTTAACTTGGCTTTAATGATCTTCTGGTTTCAACACATTCTGAGGCACTGATATGCAAGGCTTTTTTTCAGCTGGAACTTGGAGGAACTCCATTCCGCCATCTCTGGCTCTCGCCCTCCGCTCCCTGCAACCCAATGTCACTTGTAAACAGAGAAGCCTTCTGGGTTTACAAGGGCAGCTTTCCTCTTGGTAGGAATAAATATAAATTAATCAGCGCTAAATTCAAAATATTTCATAAAGAGTGTATCACAAAATAAAATATATAATAAATATTCCAAAGTATCTGTAAAATTGCTAAAATAAAATTGGCGCGATAAATAAAAATCACAAATAAAGCATATCCATCAAGTATTAAATAAATTATGTATAATATTCCAGTGAAACAAATGCAATATATAAATCTATAAGGTGCTGGTGGGAAAAATTCAAACATGAAATCCGTAATTCAATTGATGTGCAAAAGTGCAAAAGCAACAAATGACAGTGATAGATAATACGTTAAAAGTCCATATTCCAATTCTTGTGCAAAACTGTGCAAAATAAAGCAGCATGTGGCAGTGATTTGAGTGATGTAATGTGCACTCAATTCCAAAGATATCACCGATGTGAAAAGTATCCCGCAGTGAATCCAATACTGTGTGAAATGGCCGCTCACCCTTAAACCAGTATTATGAAGAGTAGTATGGAGACCAAATCTCCTATAAAACCTCAATCAGGGAAACCAGGAAAACGAATGGTGAAGATTGGCCAAAGGATCCGCTCGTCACTGTTCCTCACAGGAATAAAACAAGAAGGGGCCTCATAGTGTAGTAATTTAAAACATGTATTTGAAAAAAATATAGTATATGTATATAGTATATAGTATATAGTATATGCAATAAAGCTGTAGCTCTTCCACAATTGCGGGACACAGATAAAAGATGAACTTCCGGTCATGGCCGTAGACCAGGAAGTGACATCACCCGGCTCCTTCCGACGCGTTGCGTCACACCACCTCATGACTTTATCAAGGGTACCCTGATCGTTAGAGCAAGAGCAAAAATTCTAGCTCTGTAACTCTAAACAGGTAACCTGTAAACATTTTTTAAGCGTTTTTTACTGCACTTTTTTGCCATTCCACGAGCATGCACATATTTAAAGCAATGACATGTTAGGTATCTGTTTACTCAGCGTAAAATCATCTTTCCCATTATAAAAAGGAATTGGGCTAATTTTACTGTTTTTTTTTTTAAATTTAATCAAAGTGTATTTTTTTCCCCAAAAAATTGTGTTTGAAAGACTGCGCAAATGCAATGTGACATAAAATTTTTTAAACAACCGCCATTTTATTTTCTAGAGTCTCTGCTAAAAAGGTATATATATATATATATATATATATATATATATATATATATTTTTTTTTTTTTTTAGCAGAGACTCTAGAAAACTAAATGACCAAGCCTTTTTCTGACATTTGTTGTTTACAAGTAACAATTGGTATTTTATCTCTAGAAAATTACTTAAAACCCCCAAACATTTTATAGATAGATAGATAGATAGATAGATAGATAGATAGATAGATAGATAGATAGATAGATAGATAGATAGATAGATAGATAGATAGATAGATAGATAGATAGATAGATAGATAGATAGATAGATAGATAGATAGATATACATATAAAAAATATAAATATAGAAAAAATATATATATGTATATAATGTTTGGGGGTTCTAAGTAATGTTCTAGAGATAAAATACCAATTGTTACTTTTAAACAACAAATGTCAGAAAAAGGCTTGGTCATAAAGTGATTGAAGGCAAAAAAAAGTTACCCACTTTACTTTAGTTTTTTTTTTACCAAAAGAAAGTACTTGTATAATATTTCTAATGGTTTATCTCTAACAAACACATTGAGAGACAACAGCAGATATTAAACACAAATCACAATTCTTTGCTGAATATTCATAATATATTAAAACAAAATTTGCATCTAATTTGTTTGTGATCTGCATTTTATTGCATATTAATTGCTAACTGGGATTCGTTTTAATGACCACCTGGGGAGGAAGAATTTGCATTTTGGGGACCCAGCTTGTTCCGTGACCTTGGTCAAACCAAAAATCTTCTTTACATAATAAAGAACACAGGTGGATGAAGAACTTTTATTTTCCCGTTTTATCTTGGTCAGTGAAGCACGATAATGATGATCAAGGCTTTAATGATCTAGAAGTATTTATGATGCAGCTTTCAGAACAAGTAAGGCAAAACATTAAATGAATTGAGGATTGATGTCTTTTTAATTTGCCCACTTATTAAAAGTAGGAGTTGAAAGCTTCCATTCAAACTTTGTTACAATGAGATCTCGTTCTTGAATGTTAGCATTTCCATATCAATGTAACATGTAAAGTGTTGTTTTGTGTTTGCGAGTGTCGCTTACACGCACCAGTAGGCCAGATACATTATATAAAGAGCTGACAGATTATGATTTCTTTCAATTGACATCCAGGGTCCAGTACGTGATTTGTATCCCTGTTATGTATATTCAGTTGCATTCCATTGGGACATGGAATATAAACAGTGACTTGGACCACCTCTACAATATTGCAGACAAATACATACAGCTGTAATCTGCTGATAAATTACCCATTTTTAAAACCAAATTCACAGTCGCTAAAATAATGTATGCTAAATTCAGAACCTGTTAAATCCTGACCAATTATCTTGCTTGACTGATTATACTGTGGTTGGTGTAACAGCAGAATTTAATACATTTTTACTTTTCACTGGTATTTGTATAGCACTGTTCTGTTTTAAATGCCGCCTTGTGCATTGACATACACTCACTGGCCATTTTATTACCGTGTTTCCCCAAAAATAGGGCCTACCCTGAAAATAAGACCTACTGTGATATTCTGGGATGGCTGCAAAAGAAGCCCTACCTTGAAAAATAAGCTCTAGTGGTTGTAAAATCCTATAGTCCACTCTATTATAGTATTATTTATCATCCAGAAAGTATTCACAGTGCTTATTCCAAAATTGATTAAATTAATTGTTTTCCTCAAAATTCTACAAAGAATAACCCATAATGACAACGTGAAAGAAGTTTCGTTTGGGAGGGCAGAGCTTGAAGTTAATGACTGACTAACTCTAGAGCTCCGGAGCACAGTGGGACTTAAACGGCTACTAGAGAACGATCAGGGCACCCTAATCTCACCAGGCAGAATACCTCCCAAACAGGCTGCCAACATGACCCGCAAGAGAAAAAGATTTCAAGCCCAAAAAGCTGACAGCCTTTTTCTCACACCCACAATGGACGCCTGACCAAGATGGCGCCGGCTCCTTCTCCACGGTGGCCCACAAGGTCTCCTTCACAATAGAGAGAGAGCAAGGCAACAGTACATTCTCAGCACATCACGCTGCCTCCCAGCCTGAAACCCTACAATCGAAAAGCCCGGAGAAAGACAGATTCCGGATGAGCGATTGCTCACAGTAACATTCTGGGGTAAGCTCTAACCATGACTCCCAGGATGATACTAGGGAGTAGGGAACTAACTGATTCCATTATCACATTCCCTACGAACAATCAGCCAGTACTAGACGCTACCTTAAAAGATATGCTCATTTCTCTCAGGAGCACATTACATTTTGGTATGATGACGTGTATGCAGAGGTTTAATGCTGAACAGACTGCAATGGAGGGCAGTGTGACACGCTGAATCTAAGATGGGTGAATGTGCCAACAATTAACGATCTGGTAGATGCACACGATTCACATTAAGTCGACCACCAGTGGTTTCAAGCCAAGCTGGCTGACCTGGAAGATAGATCCAGGCGCAACAACATCACGATAAGGGGTATACCTGAGAATGTTCAGACTGAGAGCTGAAAGCATATGCTGAAACATTATTCTCTTCCCTACTGCCTGCTCTCACCCCAATTGCTATGGTAATTGAATGCATTCATCGCCTGCCTAAACCTTCTTATATACTTGCTTTAGTACCAAGAGATGTGCTTCTCAGATTGCACTTCCATCATGTAAAGGAGCAAATAATGCAAACTTCTCATAAGGTAAAGTCACTGCCTCAACCTTATGATAACCTGCCACTTTTCACTGACTTGTCACAATATACTACACAACTCAGGAAAAAACCTCAATACCATTACCAAATCCCTGAGGAATAACAACATTCAATATCAATGGAGATATCCAACCAAACAGCCTTCCCAGAAGAGTTGAAGCAGTGTGCACGTGGCTGCAGGAAATACTGTGTAGCACTACCCCCCATAGGAACTGCTGGTATTCTTCCTTATTTAAGCTCTTCAGACAGGCACACAGTATTCCCCACAGCCAGGCACACAGTTTCTGCTCGGTGCTCTAGGGTTTTTTTTTTGTTTAATTTAGGAACTTGGATAGGGTAGGGGATGAAGTGGGATACTCCAAATTACGGTAACTATTCACATTCTAGGACAACTTTTTCAGTAGAACTGTGTGGCCAACTGTACAAAGTGAAGCAAAACACCCTTTAAGTAGAAGGGATTGAGTGGACCCTGTTCTTCAGGACATCTGACGGTATCCGCTTTAGCCTATACCCAGCTGCTGACTTATAGCACCCAGAGAGGGATTTAGCAGCACACAGTTTTTGGGATCCCTTTAGGGGTCTGTACTCACAAAGCCTTGGTCGCAGGTCTCCTTCCTCCGTGATACAAGACAGGATCCACGGACATCCTCCCTCAGTCAGCTCTTAGGAGAACATCATTCAGTGTTCAGGCCCTCAGTTCACCCACCTGAGGCCGCATGGCAGCCTGTGCTGAGAAAGTGGCAGCAGGCCCCCTCCCAAACTGGACTTCTCTCTCTGGAGGAAGACCCAGATCCCATGTATTCACTAAATATAAATACTGTCACCCAGCATGCTTAGGGGCACCACTCCCTGTAATTGGCTGAGAGGGTTTTCATATTTCTGCTACTGCTCTGCATGGGTCACTTCTGTTCATCCAGAACTTTCCAAAGCTGCCTGGATACAGAGGAGCCAGATACCCGCTCTAAGTCATATACATCCTAGCACCTATCTAGGAAGTTGCTGCAGCTGTGTGCCTGGCTGCGGGGCTGAAATTTTGGAAGAGCTGGGCAAAATCCCTGCCCTCCTACGGAAGTAGCGCTATAGAGAGGTATAGTATTTACATCACAAAGGGGCATCTTGGCCCAGTCTCGGCTCCCCTGATTACTTAGCCGCTGTTAATAATTTGCACAAAGCATTTTCGGTCTGCTTGCCGACATTAACTGTTGTTATTCTTAATCTACAAATGATAAGCATATTGCCAAGACATATATTTGCCTTCCGTCATAGCTAAACATTCCAGTGTTGACATAACAATGATGTATTAGTCCATCAAGCCCTGAACTGCTAGCGGTTGAATATTCAAGTGGAAAAATGATTAATGCTGAAATCTGCATTCAGAGTGGTCCTCAATATCAATATTTCAGCTTAGGTAAACACAAGTAAGATTATTTATTAGTTTTTATTATGGATGGCTGTCGCAGTCTAAAATCTCCCCGATCCATGCAGTGACCTTTCCTGTCCTTAAAGTCAATCATAAAGTTATCTAAAAGGATAGGCAGTGACTATGTCATTAAAAAGAAAAAGTAAATTAAGCTGCTAACAGGTATAAAAGCACAGGTATATAGATTAATGGCACCATAGCGCTAAAGGATTAGGAAAATAAGTAAAGTATCAATGCGGGTATATTCCAGTATTCATGGTTTTCCTTTGCAGGTATGTTCCTACAATGTAGTCCTCTTCAGATAAGGGAATCTTACTGATAAATGACAAAATACAAAACAAAAGAGTGAAGAGGCCTAGTGACTTACTTAGTATACAATTTTATTAAATATAAAATTATGCCAAATTCACTCTCACAAAGTGCAAAGCGATGTACAAAGGACCCAAGTAGCAGAGTGGTCAGGTTCAGGACATATCATCAGGACCCAGGCATCACTCAGACTAGCAAACTGACGAGTTTCAAGGGATAGACCCTCTTCTTCAGAGCAATACAATCATATAATGCTCAGATCTCAAGTCTTCTTTCCTCTTCTGTTGCCTTCCAAAGGGGTCCTACTTCAGGTGTCTACCACATCCCTGCCTTTGTAACATGGACATATCCTCTTTGCTGTTACCCCATACCTGGTAGGGATGATCGAACTTTTCAAAAGTTCGGTTCGACCAGAACACCCGAACTTCCTGAAAGTTTGGCCCGGATTTCAGAACCCCTTTGAAATCAATGGGACCCGAACTTCGGTAATCAAAAAACACCATTTTGTAGCCCTAAAACCCAATAAATGCCCCTAAAAAGTGCCTAGGGTTCTGGGTCATGCCCCAGGGACTATTAATCACACAAAAAAAAGTTCTTAAAAATTGTCATTTTTGATAGAGAGCCAATTATTGAAAAAATTATTGAAAAAAAAAAATGAGAATTGGATTTAGTGTCTGGGGGGTCTAAAAAGTGTACCTGTGAAGTTTCAGCTCTGTAGCATGTCCAGAACCATTAAAAAAAGTTTGTTTGTATTAGAATTAATATAGAACAGGTACGACAGGTCGCTACTTTTACACCCGGCTTTTTGTTGCAGGCGTTTTATTGGGCTTTTTTGAGGACATGTTTGGAATCAGGCATGACATCTGAACTTCTGTGTAGGGGTATATACACACACACACACATGTATGTATATATACACATACATAGGTGTGAAAGTAGCAGAAACCTATGCTTGCGCTAATGAAATAATTAACAGGCATATGGCTTCTCTGCTATAACACCTATATGTGTGTATGTGTATAAATACATATAAGTGCGTGTGTATATATACCCCTATACAGAAGTTCAGATGTTATGCCTGCCTCCAAAGACGCCCAAAAAATGCCCCAAAAAAACGCCTGCTGCAAAAACACACCTGGGCGTTTTTTGTAGCAGGCGTTTTTTTTGGGCATTTTTTGGGCGTCTTTGGAGGCAGGCATACCATCAGAACTTCTGTGTAGGGGTATATATACACACACACATGTATGTATATATATATACACATAAATAGGTGTGAAAGTAGCAGAAAACTATGCTTGCGCTAATGTAATAATTAACAGGCATATGGCTTCTCTGCTATAACACCTATATGTGTGTATGTGTATAAATACATATAAGTGTGTGTATATATATACCCCTATACAGAAGTTCAGATGTTATGCCTGCCTCCAAAGACGACCCAAAAAATGCCCAAAAAAACGCCTGAGCCAAAAAAAAAAAAAAACGCCCAGGTGTGTTGTTGCAGGCGTTTTTCTTTTTGGGCATTTTTTGGGGGTCTTTGGAGGCAGGCATAACATCTGAACTTCTGTATAGGGGTATATATACACACACACTTATATGTATTTATACACATACACACATATAGGTGTTATAGCAGAGAAGCCATATGCCTGTTAATTATTTCATTAGCGCAAGCATAGGTTTCTGCTACTTTCACACCTATATATGTGTATGTGTATATATACATACATGTGTGTGTATATATACCCCTACACAGAAGTTCAGATGTCATGCCTGACTCCAAACATATCCTCAAAAAAGCCCAATAAAATGCCTGCAACAAAAAGCCAGGTGACAGGGGCGAAGCCACCATCCTGTTCTATAAGTGTTCTAAGAGAAACAATCTTTTCTCTATAGCGGTCACCCTGACATGGAAGGGTTTGGTCACCCTGCCATAGCAGTCAGAGTCAGTTAACCCTTCACTACACTACAGTCCCCTGACACTTAACACTTTCCCTACAGAAACTAAATTAATAAATCTAACTATAGTGGAAAATAGTACCCTAACTACACTAGATATTCCTTTCCTCACACTAATAATTGCTAAATGACACTTTGAGAGCAGAAGTAACAGAACTGCTTCCACTCTCTTCCACATCCCTGTATAAAAATGCTAGAGATTTGGCGGGGCTATCTTATATACTGGGGGGCGTATTCACTAATGATTGGCCTCTGGACCCCCTAGTCACTCCAATCACATTCCTAGCATTCTCCTGCCCCCTCAATTGGCTTTTACTGATGGTTCTGGTCCAATCACGGGCTTTTAAAGCCCAGTTCCTGTCCCATTGCATTTTGGTCGGGTCTGGTTGTCGAATTCCGAACTTTTTCAGCAAAAAGTTCGAAATTCGGCCGAATTTCAAACAGTCAATGTTCGGGTTGAACCGATGGTCGACTCGAACTGTTCCATCATCCCTAGTACCTGGTTAGAGGCAGAAGTGACAAGAGTATAGGCAGGTAGATTCTTATACTGCTCCAGTTGGTAGGGTTAGTGTTAATTATATTCATGGTTCCTTCTTGGCAGGCTTTCTGGGGTGTGACCACTGGTTCTGTTCTGTATAAAAATAGAAAAGGGCTCCGATTCAAGGGTGTGCGAATGCAAGCATGCAATAAAGTTGCTGGACCCTGTCCTGCATATGCAGAGACTGGAATGGCCATTAATGTGCATCTGCCCTCAGGATCTTCTTACAGCCTGAAAGAACTGCTGGGACTTGCAGTCCATTCCAAAGATGCAAAAATCCCTGATACTGCCATCATAGACTCAGCCAGAAATAGACTCTTTCCTGTGCAGGTATGCTGGGGCAGCCATAACCCTGAGTTAAGGTAGTATAGCTTTTGAAATCTTGCCTTTGCCTGGTCTGAAGTTACTCAAGTAGTGTACTGCAAGTAACTGCCACATATAGTCCACAGCTTAGGTCAGCTAAACACATTGGAGTATGAAGATAACAGTACAAGAGTCAATACGGCGTGAACATACAATGGTTCCCAAGGGTAACGAAGTTCTTTCTAGCAACCTGTGGTAAGTGTGTACATGAGACAGGTGGCATGACTTTTGTGGTCAGCACTCACTCCATGATCAGGTCTGTCTCCCAAAGCAGTGGGAGCATATCAGCACTGCAGAGGTCCCCAGCCTGTACACATATATGAAAGAAGAAGAGTTAAGTGATGTTCCTCTCATATGGCCCTTGCTTGGTGCCCAACGAACAGGGAAAAATGGAGGATGTAACAACCACATCACCCCCAACTACAAGAGGACTTCCTTTACAGCTCTATTCCAAACTGCCCGGGAAATGGTGACAGGGTGAACAAGCACAAAGAGGCAAGGGTCTGAGAGTTAAGGCCACAGGTTATTTCTTCTGGTAGGTCTTGGCAGAGAGGTACTCTTGTAGACTGCTGAGGAGATTACTGGAGAACCAGGTGAAGAAGCCATGGAGGAACAGACTGGAACAGAAGTTGACAAAAGCACCAGAACCCACAACAGGTTGGAGGTAAGATCTGAATTGGCCAATGGTGAAAAACCCAGAGGGCAGGTATCAGGCAGAATGAAAGGCAGAGGCATGGTCAAGAGATCAGCAAAGGGTAATCAACAGGATTATGGTGAAGAAGCAAGCCAAAGTCAGCAATGAGTACTCAGTAAGATCGTGATCAGTAAGAAGGCCAAGGTCAGCAATGAGCAGACAGATAAGCCAAGGTCATAATCAAATCAGCTCACAACAGGAAATCCGAGCAGAGAAGACAAATTAAGTCAGGTCAGCAATGGAAAATCAGGTGTAATTATTGATTAGAACACAGGGAGCAGCTGAAGATCATCCAGGAACCTCTTGTTTCAACTCTTGTTTAAATAGGTAGTTTGACCCCATGTCTTGAATCAGGAATTAGACTTAAGCACCTGAATGAGAAGATGGCGCAGCATGCCTGTTTGCACTCTTGCACAAACAAGCGTGCCCACCCAACCTGTTGGCAAGGATCCTTGATGCATATTGGTTTATGCACATATTTTCCCCTGAAACCATCCAAACAGCTATCAGTGGCAAGGACCTCTCAGGGTACAGATGAGGAATGACATCAGAGGAAGGGACTGTAGGGGATTTGTGTGTATTTGCAGTGCTGGATTAGAGATGCAAATGCTTGAAACAGATGCAGGGAAGGACCTAGAAGGCAGACTTAAAGTGGTTGTAAACCTCAGACATGAAATTTGAACAAAGCATATCCCTCTATAGAGTGTAGTTGTCTCAAATGAGAACTAATTGAGAAGTAGGTGTCATTTCTATCCGTACATCATAAAAAAATGGCATTTGTAAAAAAAAAAAAAAAAATGTTCCATCCTTTGTTACATCTCAGTATTGAAGACCTCCTCCTCAACCATGACTAGGGTAGTTCAGATCCCACCTGCTTAACCATATTCCCTGCATCAGTACCCAACACCACCCCCTTTACATTTAAATTACAACACTAACTCAGCATTGAGATTTAATGGCCGTTTCGGCCTTTTATTAAACAAAACCATAAATAACAGAAAAACAAAAAACAGTCAAATCAATCCAGATCATAGAATGGTTGCAGATCCTTGAAGATATCATCTCCCACAACTTTGGAATCTATGGTACCATTAGGTAAGGTTCTGTCCCCAGCCGCCAAAACACCGCCTCGAGAACTATCCTAACTGACCACAGACCCCTACCACCTTACACTACCCGGTCTGTCTAGACTGAACCAGACCAGCCATAGGACTCCATACTGAGATGGATTCTATCATTTTATCATTTGACACAATGTTTTGGACCCTCATCAAGGACCCCAACCACCAAAATCTAACCTCGTTAGCAGAACGACAGAAAACGGCATCACCAGGGCAGGCAGGAGGGACATTCCTCCTTTGATCTCCAGTCTGCAAGAGAAGCCCCTTCACTCTCCCCTACAATTACTCTCTCTCCAGCTCCTCCCCTCCAACTACTCTCTCTCCAGCTCCTCCCCATCACCTCATCTGCTCGGCCAACAGGGTAAGAGTCCTGACCTCTCATATCCCAACAACTAATTGAACCCCCTACTGCCAGGTTTTCCCTTCCACCCTGTCATATATGCCCTATGCTTATCATTTCCTTCAAGCTCCGGGCATGTCTCGAACAGTCTACAGCAGGATTCCCAAACTGGGGGCCCTGCAGTTGTTCAGGAACTACAATTCCCATCATGCCTAGTCATGTCTGTGAATGTCAGACTTTTACAATGCCTCATGGGATGCGATGTTCTTTAATAGCTGCAGGGCCGTAGTTTGGGAATCCCTGGTCTACAGTATACCATGTCTGTGTAACGTGTTTTAAAACAACTACTGGTAGTCTCCACTGGAATTCCATGTAACACTGGAGCAGAACTGGAAGATGGACGCAGGCTGTTGGAACTGTATTAAAAAAAAAAAAAACACAACCTTCAACATAATGGTAACCCCCGTGAACCCATCATTTGGCTATTCATTGTTACTGTTGTTATATCCTAAGTTGAGCGTTAGATGGCTACTATTGTCTTATCTGTGGTTATGCTTTGAGCCGCCGTTGGGCGACTTTACTTGTACTCTTGATTGTATTCCAATTATTCTCTGTTAATATACTTTTTTCTCAATAAAATGTTAATGGAAAAAAAAAAAAACCTTCATAGCTGGATCAACGGGTAATATTTTAACGAAAGCTACAGATTTCGATTTTTAAAATTAAAATGGACATTTTTTTTTTTTAATACACAATTTTTTTTCCCCCAGGTGGTCTCCTTCAGATGGGTGGTTGGGGTGTAGTATTAACAGGCAGGCTGAGTCTTGGTTCAGCTGTCCACTTGAATTGGAAGAAAAACAGCCGGAGAGGGCTGTACGAGTTTTGATTCAGAGTTTGACAAGCACTACCTTCTGTCATGCTTGCCCATAGAGTTTAATGGGACCACAACCACGTGCAATGCAAGCAGTTTGGCACGGTAGTGTTGGCATTGCAGGCTTACTGTAAATTCAGCAGTGAGCAGGCCACCTCACCACCTGTCAAATGCTCTCTGAAAAGTGACCTGAACTCTGGTCTCACTTTAGAGGGCACCACAGTCCACCGCAAATGTGAAGGAGCCCTAATAAAAGTAGTTCAAGAGTGTCCATTAAACATCTTCAGTAGTATTTGAAGTGTTACTAAACCCAGGAGCCTGCATTCACTATATTTGGTCTCCCACAGTACACGAAAATGCAATTATTTTAGTAAATCTAAACTGCTAAATACCTTTTCTCCTCAGCAGTATATAGCAGTCTTGTGACTTCTATCAGGGTCTGGTTAAAGCTTGTAGGAAGAGTTTTTATTCTCCTCTGACTGTCCTATGAGGCTGCAGGACCCCTGGCCCTCTCTCTGGACCAGGGGAGGACTGGGCCAGGGGGGCAATTGCCCCCAGGGCCACTCTGATGCCCCGTAAAAAGGCTGCACCGCTTCTGCCACAGACATGCCTAAAGGACTCCTGGTGGAGAGAAGTAAAAAGTCCCCACCACTGACCTACTGAGTGTGGACTGAAGACAAGTACAAAGCTCAGGCCTTCCTTCCAGCATGGTTTAAACTGTGTCTGAGCAGAGGCTGATTCCATGCCACACTAGAGACCCTTCTGCCCCAGCCAGCCCCATTCAAGCTGTCCCAGCTTCCCCCACCCAAACCCTGTTGGCCAGGTCAGAAACCGGGATTCAGACAGTAGGTAGAGAGTATCTTGAACAGGGCTTCAGCTTGGAATGGGGGTCAGGGGGAGGATTGGGAGGGGGGTAAGGGAGAGTATGAGGGGGGCTGAGTCGCTGCACCATTGGCCTCTGGTTTTTACTTGCCCCCTGGGCTGAAAGTTACCAGTCTGCCCCTGCTCTGGACAGTCCCGATTGGCCCTCTGCTGATCACATGCACCCTCCCAAGGAAAAAAAAAAAAAATTCTCTAGCATTACACACCAAACTGAGCATGTGCAGAGTGACTCCTAATGCTCGGTCTTATTAGGAGATGGATTGGGGACAGTGGAAGAAGGGAAGGATCAGAGAAGACAGGGTCAAAACAGCCTTTTTACACAATGTGGAGGATTAACCCCTTCCACAGTGAGTATAACAAGCATGCTTTACTCCATTTAAAGACTGATTTTTACTGTTGTGGGATTAGTAACACTTTACTTTTTAGAATATAAACACCAAGAGTACATTGCCTATTTCTCAGCTCTGCAGGCATAAATGTTATATATGTCAGCTCTACTTTTATTCCATGTGTCCTAATGAGGTTTCCCTTAATTTATACCAGTAAGTAGAGTATGAGTGTAGAAGGGTTGGTGTCCTAATAGTATGGAAACTTCTAGGGGTTTTGGGGGTGCATTGTGGCTAAGACATATGTAATAGTGAGAGCTGAGCTTGCGCCCATTAGTTGTGGTCATTGCTGGGTGGTTTGTTTGATCTAGGCAATTCTGCGTATGGGTTGCAAGCACCAAGAGATGCAGCTGATTAAAATTTCAGAAGTATGTCAATATATTCGATTTGAACGATAAGTTTACATCTACTTTAATTCAAAGTATATTAAAAAAGAATAGCGCGCAAATGCAAAAGAAATTACTACCAAATCTGAAGAGAGTCCATAAATAAAAATGGGGGTTTGGTCCCACCATATGGCCATATCGTGCTCAAGCCCACTTTGACGCAGTAGTGGGCTTGAGCACGATATGGCCATATGGTGGGACCAAACCCCCATTTTTATTTATGGACTCTCTTCAGATTTGGTAGTAATTTCTTTTGCATTTGCGCGCTATTCTTTTTTAATATACATGTCTTTTGGTTCATAGCTGCAGCAGCTTTGGAAATACATGGGTATGCTCCCCCAAATTTTTTGCCTGTTTAATTCAAAGTATGCACAGTAGTGAATAGGAAGCATAATCATGCAGGCAGCAACTGAATAGCGGGGGGAAAGAAGAGACTTAAATAACTACAAGCCTAGTAAACATGGAATTGCGGTAAATGCAATTCGGACTCTACATTTATTTTCTTCAAAACTTCAGCTTCTTTGATTTTTTCCAAAAAAATAATAATTGCTGTAAAAATAAAAATCCTACCTAGATGTTCTGCCTCCTGAAAGATATTATTTAAAGCGGAATTCCACTTTTGTGGGGAGAAAAAAAACATTCCCCTCTGAGTGATCTCTGTACATTGCAAGGATTAGAACAACCTTTGTTGCAGATTCCTACCTTTTGTTATTCTGAAGAAATCCCTGTTTGTCTATTGGGAGGGGTTTCATAATTATCAATCAGCTGTTCAGCTGCAGAGCACTAATAAGAGAAATCTGCTGTGTCTGCATCCCTTTAGACGTGTTCCTATTGGGAGTATCTCACCAAAAATGACATTATTGTTGCAGGGGATGCCAGAAATCTGACTTTTATCTTAGTGCAGACTTCTGGGAAAATTGGTGAGCCAATCACACAAGCAGGAAATGATGTTTCTGGGGGTGTGGTCAGTATACATTCTGTGTACAGAACAGCTCCAGGCGGCCATATTGTATTTTCAGAAAATTGCAGCAGATGCAGATTGAAAAGGAAAGGTCATTTTTAATAACATTTAATTACAATATGATTTGTGTCACACTTGTATACGCTATATTATTTTTTCTTTATTTGCTATTTTCTTCCCCACAAAAGTGGAGTTACCCTTTAAGTCGCTTTGCCTGCAATATCAGATTTACCACAAGTTGAAGCCAGTAGTAAATTTACAGTTTTGCAGAACCTAGAAAACTGTTCACCTTTATTAAAACTTCCCCATCATTCTTCAGTCCAAGGAAAGGAGCCAGATGCACCATGGGAGCTCAGACTCCAACTTAGAGACTAAAAAGAAGGAACCAGCTATCAGAGCACATGTTGGACTAAAACTTGCATCCTCTAAATGCAGCATCGTTGTTGAGAATTACTTATCCTCATCTACAGCCTAGCTTCTTCATTGTATTTCTGTAGATTTCATATATTGATTTTTTTATGCATCTGTATTTGTTTTTTCCTCTCTCAATAGCTTCACCCCCACCCTGCTTTGTTAACGACTTTAACTCCAGCTGCCACAGATGTACTGCGGCAGGCTGGCGCTCCCAGGCAAACCGCTGTACATGTACGGCGCTCGCCTGGGGAGGAGCTAGCGGGCCATCGCGTGCCCCGGCTCTTCAGAGGGGAAGCCAATGCGGGTGGCACTGATGGCTGCAGGCCACTCGCAATCTCCCACCGCCGACAGAGAAGGACGGACGGCTGATGTAAACACAGCCGTCCGTACTTCTCGCTGAAGTTGTCACAGATGTCATGTGATCCTGCTATATAGGATCACATGTCTCTGTGATGACTTCACAAGCCCCGCCCCTCCAGTTAGAATCACGCCCCTAGGGTCACATTTAACCCCTTGATCACCAGTACTCTTAAGCCCTTCCCTGCAAGTGTCATTTTTACAGTAACAGTGCATATTTATAGCACTGATTACTGTAGTAATGTCGCTGGTACCCCCAAAAGGGTCAAAAATGTTAGTTAGGAGTCCGATCTGTCCGCCGCAATGGCGCAGTCCCGCAAAAAAAAAAAAAAAAAAACAACAATAAAAATTACATAAATCTTTCCCGTAGTTAGTAAACGCAATAACATTTGCGCAAACCAATCAAAATATGCTTATTACGATGTTTTTTACCAAAAATATGTAGCAGAAAACAAAAAGGGCCTAAAATGTTAAAGTTTGATTTGTACATTTTTTTTTTTTTTTTGAGAATTTCATATAAAAGAATGTGAAAAATAGTTATTTTTCTCAAAATTGTCGCTCTTTTTTTTGTTTATAGTGCAAAAAAAAAAACAAAAAAAAAAAAACGCACAGGTAATCAGGTACCACCAAAAGAAAGCTCTATTTGCGGGGAAAAAAAAAAAAAGACATCAATTTTGTTTGGGTACAGCATCGCAAGACCGCGCAATTGTCCGTTAAAGTCACGCAGTGCGGAATCGCAAAATAGGGCCTGGTCATTGAGCAGCCAAATCCTCCGGTCTGAAAGTGGTTAATAAAGCTTTAACCACTTGCCGATCTGCCGCTGCAGTTATGGAACTTTTCCACTGCAAGTACCGGCTTGGCTCCACTCGGCCCTGCTTGGCTCTGTTTGGTTTTCCACTGCTGGTACCGCATGGTACGGTGTTGGAAAGGTTTGGTACGGTTTGCTTTTCCACTAAAGTAAAGAGGGTGGGATAACAACGATTCTCTGACCAATCAGTGGCTAGTAGTGACAAACAGTCAAGGCTGCATGCAAAGGATTGTGGAATATGGTACCGGTACGGCCCTCTTGGAACCACTACTTAGGTGGTACTGTTTAAGAGAGCCATACCGTTCGGTTCCATGTAGTAGAAAAGCACCACCGTACTGAACCATTCCAACACCGTACCATGCGGTAACATGCAGTGGAAAAGCACAAAAGCGAGCCGAACAGTTCGGTTCCATGTAGTGGAAAAGCGCCATTATATAATGGCAGGTTCCCACCAATCGCCGTGCCTGTGTGGCAGTTCACGGGAGCAAACCTGCGGGCGTGCGCCCGTTCGCCAGCGGGGAAGCCGATCCACTGGACCGGTGGCTGCAATTGCCGCCAGGCACCTGCAAATTGCTCCCCGTGGAGACAGAACAGCGGTCTGCTGTTATAAATACAACAGACAGTTGTTCTCTCCGCTATCAACACAGAGCACCTGTGTTCCTGGTTCACTGCCATATAATATAAAATATAAATAAATAAAAATGACAAATCTTTTCCCCAGTTTGTAGACACGATAACTTTTGCACAAACCACTCAAAATACGCTTATTGGGATTTTTTTTCTTTAACCAAAAAAATAAATAAAATAAATATGTAGCAGAATACAAATTGGCCTAAAATGCTGAAAAAATAGATTTTTACATTTTTTTTTTGGGGGGGGGGGGGGGGGTGATGTTATATAGCAGAACGTGAAAGTTTAGGTTTTGTTTTTTTTTCCAGAATTGTCGTTTTTTTTGGTTTATAGCGCATTAAAAAAAAAAAAAAAAAACCCCGCACAGGCGATCAGATAGCACCAAAAGAAAGCTCCATTTGTGGGGAAAAAGGACATTTGATTTTATTTGGGTACAGCGTCACACGACCACGCAATTGTCCTTTAAATATCAGTGCCGAATCGCAAGAAAATGGCCTTGTCATTAAGGGGGGAAATCTTCTGGTCCAGAAGTGGTTAAAACGACACTCCCTGTGATATTGCAGAATTGGGAGGGTTTAGTTGCATGCCGAGCTACATGCAGGGAAACGTGTAGCTGGGGCAGAACACTGTACAAAACACACCAAATGTCTTCAAGTTAATGTTTATTCATTATAAATATTACCAGAATAATTAAAAAATATAGATTGGGCCAGTAGCAGGATGATTGGAAATCCAAATTATATACACAAGCCAGCCCAATGGATTCTTTTTGGACAACTTTTTGAGCAGCGAATGCCATCTGGGGATCACGATGCTGGCTGAGCTGACAAAGTTTCAGGCAGCAGTATTTTCCGTGTGCTGCAAGGTGTCATCAAGCTCATCATCTAGCTCTTCTTTGGCTTCATCTTCTGTTTCAAGTTTGTTTTCTATTGGCCTTGCTGCAGAGTTTTCCCCATCTTGTGTCCCAGTTGGACTTTTGTAGTCTTGAATTTCTGATATTTCTTGACCCTCTTCCGGTGCCATCATTTTATTTTCAGTGTCTATGTTCGCCTCACCCTGCTGGGTACATCAGAAACAAAAACGGGTTATTGTTAGAGAGGCAGCAGCCCAACACCACTAAACTCATTGGTTGCATGTGTAGCCGTACCCCCGCAGGAGCCTCTTGGATATTGGTTTGCCCGGGCCTCCCACTGATTACTCCATGGCCAGATACAGTCAGGGGCACACACTCTTCTGCTCATTATCTTCAATGACCAGTGTAGGGGATTTGTTTTTTGTGTTTTATTTGGAGAACTTGGATAGAAGGGAATTAGTAGGATACTGTAAATAAACTATTCACAGGTGAGGACAACTCTCTCAATAGAACTGTATAGCAGATCAACAGCAGGAACATACAGCAGCTTTATGGGATGAACAAGTCCCTCTGTAGCTGAAGGAACTCTGCAAACGATGCCTCTTCAAGAGACTAGCCAATATCTCCTTTAGCTTGCACCCAGTAGCTGACTTCCAACACCCAGAGGGGGATCTAACAGCACAAGTCCCAAGGATCCCCTGTGGGGGTCTGTACTCACAAGGCTCCTGAAGCACACACAGCAGCCTAATGCCCCGTACACACGCGTCGATATTTGGCCGTGAATTTTCGGCCAACGTCCGATCGGCCGATTTTCAGCTTGTTAGTATGATGCTTTCGACAACCAACTCCGACTTTTCGGCCGAATAAAATCTGGTGTGCAGGCTATAAAATTTTTGTTGGCCATCACCACAACGGCCGATTTTCCGTCAGTCAGTACAGATTTCGGCAGACAAAAATCTGATGAGCAAGACTGAGCATGCTCAGAGATGAAAAAACACACGGAAAGTAAACCAGCACATGACATCACTTCTGAAGTAGATTTTTGTTGGCCGAGAAAATTTGTGTGCAGTCTAGAGCACATTTCAACCAACACAACAACACTGGACAAAAGTCAGCCGATTGGTTGGCCGATAATCGTTGCGTGTGTACGAGGCATTACTCAGTAGTACCAGACAGGATCCATGGACATCCTCCCTCAGTCAACTCTCTCAAGAACCATGGGTTGCAACTTGAATGTTTCAGGCCCTCAGGTCAACCACCTGAGGCCAAATGGCAGCTTGTGCTGGGGGAGAGGCAGCATCCCCTCCCCACCTGTACCTCTTCTTGTAGATGTACATGTGATCTTCAGATATAAATACAGTTACCCGGCATGCCTTGGGGCACATCCTCCCTCTAATTGACCAGGGCTGTACAGACCTCCATGCTCCCATCTGCTAGGTTTTCACCCACTGTCCAATACACTCCATAGCTACTGGACCAGTGTGAAACATCAAGACAGCATGAGCAACACCAGAGCATACTGAGCAGCCTCTGCTAAACAATCACAGCTCTCTGTTAGGCAGACAGCATATAATATTTGCCCAGCTGTCTCCCTGTCAAGCAGAGAACCCAAAAACTATATACGCTCACTCTAGCACCTACCTGGGAGGGTGCTACACATGGAAATACATGTTGTGTATGACAAGGTTAGCCTATGGCCCAAAGCAGCTGGAGAGCAGAGGTCTTGGAAGATAAGAGGATGGTATGGGTGATATTTTGAGACAAGACTGGTCATGTAGCTTGAGGGCGAGTTGTAAATGGCTTTATGTTAGAATTTTATTTGTTGGGTGATTGGAAGGCAGTCGAGGGATTGGCAGAGAGGGGCATATTTTAGAGGGGATGTTATGAAGGTGAAGACTACAAGCTCTAACCAGTGATTGAATTTGGGGGCTGAAAGAAAAAAGGCCAGAGTCTAAGATTATGAGTCCATTTCCTCATGCTAGGGTTCTGTAGTTGTATTATTGATCTTAATGAAAAAGTCAGAGAGAAAGGCATATGGGGGGGGGGGGGGTATTATGAGCTTAGTTTTAAAAAGATTTAGTTTGCATATGGCAGATGTATCTTAAAGCGGAGTTCCACCCTGGATTTTTTTTTTTTTTTTTATTAAATACCCCAGGGACAGTCAGGGCTAGTGCATTCCACAATGGCTAGCCTCTGATCTGTCCCAGGTTGCACTTACCTGTTAGGACAAATACTTATCTTGAAAACGTCTTGTCCAGCGCTGCCATCTCAGATGTGGGCAGCTTGAAGCCAGCGAGATCCTCTTCGGCGTCCTCTTCCGCCTTCTTCGGTCCCTCGATGCCCTGCGCCGGCCCCGCCGTCACTTCTGGTGCGCGCGCGTCATCCCTCCACAGCTTCTGGGCATGCCCAGAAGCTGTTTAGAAGGGGATGACGCGCGCGCCCCGGAACTGACGTCGGGGCCGGTGCAGGCGCAATGATTCCTGGGAGCTATGACGTTCAGCTCCCAGGAATCATTGCAGAGCCAGGAAGTGACGACGGACCGCGGCCAAGGAAGGAGGAAGAAGGAAGTAAGGTAAGTATATTTTCTTCGCTACGAGGTAAGTAAAAAAAAAAAAAAATGTGATTATCCATTTCTTTTTCAGGTGACCCAGAGCGAGAAGATGGAGGCAAGTATAAAATTAGGGTGGAACTCCACTTTAAGCAGAACATGAGGGTTTTACGTTTCTCCAGAGAAGAATTGTAGTTTTACAGAGTTTTTGATGCACAAAATAGATCAGCACCAACTTTTTTGTGCCTCCGCCACCACTATTTTTTTAAAATGTGTATATAGTCATTCATTCTGAGGTCTTCTGGGTGGTCCAGAAGACCTCAGAATGGGCCCTTCCTCTTCTCCATGGGTTCTTCCTCCTGGACAGAACGCTTACACCACAGGTGTCAAACAAGGCCTGCGGGCCGAATGCAGCCCACCAGGCCATTTCGGGTGGCCCTTACACCTTACACCTGCAGCTGTGGCACCCCCCTTGTCTCTGATTCCACATTGTCTCAGTAGCCAGCAACAAAGAGGATAGAACTTCTTTGCCAGATCCTGTGCTTCTCTGTGTTGCTGCAGAAAGGCTTGTCTTTGCCCATCCCCCCTTCTCAGCAGTCTGCAGCAGAGAGGAGGGCAGAACTCCTCCTACAGATCCTGCACCTCTCTGTGCAGCCACAACACCACCTTGTCTCTGCCTCCCCTGGTCTAAGCATTCAGCAGACTCTGTAAGCCAACTCCAGCCCTCATCTGGTCCTCCTCCAGACCCTGTACTTTCTTATTCTTCCCAGATCCACCTGCACCTGGAAGTAGCACAAGGTAAGGGGGTGCATTGTGATGTAAGGAAGGGTGGGAGCCTCTTGACTTCTGATGGTGGGGGGGGGGCACTTGACATCTCATGTAAGGGTGTAAGGAGGCGTGGGGTGCTCTGGACATCTAATATTACAGATATAACCGGCCCTTTGAGGGGAACCATAATGCTGATGTGGCCCACGATGAAATTGAGTTTGACACCCCTGTCTTTCACACACACACACACATATATAATAATACAGTGTTGCGCTTTTCAAACTATACAATTATGAAACACAAACGAATTGTGAAAACATCCATGTAAAAAGAGAATCTTCCAAGGTGAAAACGTTCACATTCCTCCCTTAAACAGTGTTCAAAAAGGTTATCACTTCCATACTTACGGCAACAGGAGGAAGATAAATTAACCGCATAGTGGAAAACCCTTAAAAACCTGGTTTGATAAACCTTAAAATCACACTTACAATGAATAAATTAAAATGCACAGAAGAAAAACACTCCCAGCTTGCATGTATGGTGTTTGTACAGTAACTTTTTACGCAATGATGCAATCACATCACTCCGCCCTATGTGTTTCGTCACACCATATATGCCAGCTGGGAGTGTTTTCTTTATTCATGGTAAGTGTGTCCATTGTAAGCAAGTCCAAGGGGCAACTGGTTATTAAAACCGGAGAGTGTAGCTGTGCATGGTAGCCAATCAGCTTCCAGTTCTTTTTTGTCAAAGCTTAATTGAATAAACTGAAGTTAGAAGGATTGTCTAGAAGGATTGTCTACCATTCACAGGTGCACCAAATGTTGCACTCTCCAGTTTGAGTAAATCAATCCCAGAGTGTTTATTGTTTAGTTTTGAAGCTTGTTAAGCTATATCCCTTCAGACTAGAAAGTCTAGGATGTTAGAAGCAATCAACATTGTATGTCAGGTTAAGCCCTGGATCACACTGCCGCGACTTGTCATGCAACTTTGAACTCTCAAGTTGCATGACAAGTCGCGTCTCATTAGCTGCAATGGAACTGTTCTAATGAGTCACTCCAACTAAGAAAAAGGTTTCTACACTACTTTTGGTCTGATCTCAATATGACTTGCATTGACCTCTGTTAACCACTTCAGCTTCGGAAGGTTTACCCCCCCCTCATGACTAAGCCATTTTCTGCGATACAGCACTGCATTACTTTAACCACTTTACCACCGGAGGATTTTCCTGCTGTACGTCCAGGCCACTTTTTGCGATTCGGCGCTGTGCGACTTTAACTGACAATTGCGTGGTCATGCAACGCCGTACCCAAACGAAATTTACGTCCTTTTTTTCCCCACAAACAGAGCTTTCTTTTGGTGGTATTTGATCACCTCTGCGATTTTTAAGTTTTGCGCTATAAACAAAAAAAGAGCGACAATTTTGAAAAATAACAATATTTTTCAATTTTTTTTTTTATATGAAATCCCCCCCCCCCCCCCCAAAAATGTAAAAATCAAAATTTATCATTTTAGGCCAATTTGTTTTCTGCTACATATTTTTGGTAAAAATCGTAATAAGCGTATTTTGATTGGTTTGCGCAAAAGTTATTGCATTTACTAACTAAGGGAAAGATTTCTGTCATTTTTGGTGTTTTTTTTTTTTTTTTAAACGAGTAATGGCGGCGATCTGCGCTTTTTTTGGCGGGACTGCGAGATATTGGCGGACAGGTTGGACCCTTGACTGACATTTTTGGGGTTACCAGTGACATTACTACAGTAATCAGTGCTATACATATGCACTGTTACTGTAAAAATGACACTGGCAGGGAAGGGGTTAATTTTTATTGGAGAGGGAGGGGTTAATGTATGCCTGGTGCTTACTAACGTGTGTGGGGGGAGGTGACTGAGTGACACAGGGACAGATCGCAGGTTCAGCTATGCTGAACCCTGCAATCTGACCCTGCCTGTCACTTAGGAGATCCGCCCGCTTTGTTTACACAAGCAGGCGGATCTCCACACTCGATTCCCCGACGATCGGGGAAGAGCGGCGGTAATCACTGCCGCTCCTCCCCTGGCCCGACTCCCGCTGTGACCGAATACAGCAGGAGTAGGTCTACGTCGCCAGACGATAACGAACCCCTTTGCCGCAGTACAGTCAACGTGACTGGTCGGCAAGTGGTTAACTGACAACTGTGGATGCTGTACCCAAATAAAAATGTTTGGCTTTTTTTCTCACAAGTGGAGATTTTTTTTGGTGGTGTTTGATCACCTCTGTGTTTTTTATTTTTTGCGCTATAAACAAAAAAGTGACGACAACTTAAAAAAAAAAAAAAAAAAATTGAATATTTTTTACTTTCCGCTATAAAACAGCCAATAAAAAAAAAACAAAAAAAAAAAAAATCAAATTTTCTCATCAATTTAGGCTGAAATGTATTCTGCTACATGTTTTTGGTAAAAAATCCCAATAAGCGTATATTGATTGTAGAAGCTATAACTTTTGCGCAAACCAAACTACAGGACATTTTTATTTATTGATTTCCTGCTACAAGTCGCTGATCGCCACCATTATTAGTAATAGTGGCGATCAGCGACTTATAGCAGGACTGCAATATTGCAGCAGACAGTTGGAACACTTAAGCCCCGTACACACATAGCGATTGTCGGCCGAACGATCGGCCGTCTTTTGTCCAGGGCTGTCGTGTCTGTTAAAAACTGCAAAAGACTGCACACTAATTTTCTCGGCCAATAGCAGCCGACTGCAGAAGTGATGCCATGTGATGGTTTACTTTCCGTGTGTTTTGTCTTTTCTGAGCATGCCCAGACTTGCTCATCTGAATTTTGTCTGCCGAAATCTGTACTGACTGAAGGAAAAATCAGCCGTTCTGTTGACGGCCAACAAACATTTTATAGCATGCACACCAGATTTTGTTCAGCCGAAAAGTCGGAGTCAGTGGTCGGAAGCATCATACTAACAAGCCAACAAATCGGCCGATCGGACGTTGGCCGAAAATTCACGGCCAACAATCGTTGCGTGTGTACGAGGCTTTACTGATCCATGTCTTCTGTAGGGACAGAACAGCAATCTGCAGGCAGACTGCCATTCTGCCTGTCTACTGAAGCATCAGTGGGTGTCCCGGCGGAAATAGAGTCCACCATACCCACCAAACAGCTCCCGCTGTGTCTAGTCACAGCGGAAGCGGGCCGGCGGCAGCACACACCCCAGACTCAGAAGTGCAGGATCACGTAACAGGTACGTGATCCTGTGCAGGAGAGCCACCTTGCCGCTGAATATTTGCAGTATAAGGTCAGCAAGTGGTTAAAGAAGTCACATGCAAGTCGCGATGAAGTCACAGCAGTTTGAACTGGGCCTAAATAAGACCCGACAAAGCGACTACCTACTACAATACATATTAAGCTATTCTATGGATGCACTCGATACCTTATTGTTTGGGTATAATAATAATAGGTTTATACGCCATTGTATTGTAAATGGTTATTTACATTTCAGATGGTTCCTTGAAGAGCTATATCAATTTTTTTTTTTTGGGGGGGGGGGGGGTTATGGGTAAGAGGGGTTAATGTCTTTCATATTGCTGTAAAAACAAAGAGGATCAAAATGATTGCCAGGCCAATAGCATCTTCAGAAAGAAAGCACAGTATAGTCAGTCTTCATCGTTCTTCCGTGAAAGGTTTCCTTTGAAGGAAAAGAATAGTCATGTGACTTGGGGATGGATGTGATCACATAAGTTCACTTGGAGGACCCTTTGCAAAATGGGGCTGACTCACCTCTTATGATCAGCCATCAGTGGCCAAAGGTTAGTCTTAGATACTTACAGCAAGGGAGGCTTTGAGCTTTTGCAGCTGAACCAGCATTTGATCACAGATGACCATGTTCTCTAGCAGTACTTGCTGTCTGGCCGCAATGATACTCCGGATTCTCTCCTTGTCATCTTCCTCCTAGAAGGAGAATAGTACATAGTTACAAAGTTACATAGTAGGTGACGTTGAATAAAGACAATAGTCCATCCAGTTCAACCTGTGTAGGTGTGTGTAGCTGTAATCATCTCGCATACCCCTGAATGTTCTGATCCTTGAGATGTACGTCTAGTAGTCTTTTGAAAGCCACCATATTACCTGCAGAAACCACCTCTTGTGGTAGAGAATTCCACAATCTTGTAGCCCTAACAGTAAAGAACCCCCCACGTTGCCTGAGGTTAAAACGCTTCTCCTCTAATCGCATTGTATGCCCCCGAGTCCTCATGCAATCCCTGCGACTGAACAGCTTTTCTTCTAAGCCTAGATCCCCATTGAGATATTTAAAAATTGCTATCATGTCCCCCCTCAGGCGTCTCTTCTCCAGGGAGAATAAATCAAGCGATTGCAGACGCTCCTCATAATCAAGGTCCTCCAATCCCCTAATTAGTTTAGTTGCCCTTCTCTGGACCCTCTCCAGCTCCAACACATCCCTTCTGAGGACTGGTGACCAGAACTGGACAGCATACTCCAGATGCGGTCGGACCAGAGTTTTATAAAGTGGAAGGATTATAGTCTTATCTCTGGAATACATCCCTTTCTTTATGCATGCTAATATTCTGCTGGCTTTGGCAGCTGCCGCTTGACATTGCATGCTGTTGCCTAGTCTATCATCCACCAATACTCCCAGATCCTTCTCCATTTTTGATTCTCCCAGGGGTTCCCCTCCTAACGTGTATTGTGCTTTTATGTTGCTAGTCCCCAAGTGCAAAACCTTACACTTCTCCACGTTAAACCTCATTTGCCAAGTCGTTGCCCACTCCGTTATTTTGTCCAGGTCATACTGTAGGATATCTGCTTCATGCTGTGCTGTTATTGCCCTGCCTAATTTTGGGTCATCTGCAAAAACTGATATTGAACTACGGATCCCGTCCTCAATGACGTTTATGAATAAAATTGAACAAGGTTGGTCCTAGGACTGAGCCTTGGGGGACCCCGCTTACTACCTCAGACCAGTCTGAGTATGCGCTGTTTATTACCCCCCTTTGGACACGTCCTTTTAGCCAGTTCCATATCCAAGAGCAAACCCTGCTGTCGATATCTGCAGACCTTATTTTATAAATTAAGCGCTTATAGGGAACTGTATCAAACGCCTTAGCGAAATCCAAGTACACCACATCCACTGGTCTGCCCCTATCTAGCTCACAGCTCACCTCCTCATAGAATGTTAAGAGATTGGTTTGACAAGAACGCCCATTTGTAAACCCGTGCTGGTTACTACTGATGATGCTGTTGTCCTTAGCAAACTCTACGATATAGTTAGTCCCTTATCATCCCCTCCAGAAGTTTACATACTACTGATGTCAGACTGACAGGCCTATAATTTCCCGGGATATGCCTCTGACCCTTTTTGAATATCGTAATCACGTTAGCTTTCCTCCACTCCCCTGGTACATCTCCTGTCCTAATACTGTCCGCAAAGATCAGGAACAGTGGTCTGGATATAACCTTACTGAGTTCCTTGAGTACTCTCGGATGTACGCCATCCAGGCCTGGTGATTTGTTTGTGTCCAGCCTTTCCCTGATTTCACCCTCTGTTAGCCATAGTGGCAAGTCCTGTGTATTACTACTAACCATACAGTCATGGTCAGTGTACCCCTCCTTTTCTTGTGTAAAGACTGACGAGAAAAAAAGCATTCAGCACGGTTGCTTTTTCAGTGTCCTCTGTAACCATCCTCCCATCATCGTTAATTATGTGTGCAATATGCTCTGCCCTAGTTTTTTTGCTGTTGATATACTTAAAGAATTTCTTTGGGTTTTTTTTACTATCCTCCGCTATTTGTCTCTCAAAGTCTATTTTAGCCATCTTGATTTCATGTTTACACTTCTTTTTTTGCCTCCTTGTATTGGTTGAAAGCCAATACTGTGCCTTCTGATTTATATTTCCTGAAGGCCAATTTTTTTCCCCTAATAAGATTTTTAACGCTATGGTTTAGCCAGCCAGGTTTTGCTTTGTCTCTTCTAAATTTATTTCCCATAGGAATGCACTGCAAGATGCCTTTGCTTAATATATTCCTAAAGCATTCCCATTTTTCCTCTGTGGTCAGGGATCCCAGGGTTCGGTCCCAGTTTACCCTTTCCATCAACGAGTACAATTTTGGAAAGTCTGCCCTTCTGAAGTTAAGGGTTCTTATGTAAACTTGCCTTTTACTCATTATCAATATATTTTACGTATAGGCTCATTGAAAGTGGAATTCCCCTTCACACATTTTTTTTTTATAAATAAAAGGATCTAACTATAATCATAGTAGACCATACAATTGCTATGGGTCTCAGAGCTGGCTGGATACTCTGATTTAATCATGCAGTAGAGCTGCACGATTCTGGATACAATGGGAACAATTTTTTTTGCTTAGAATAAAGATCATGACTCTAGGTGCAACATCATCTTTCCCATTATACAAAAAAAAAATTGGGCTAACTTTACTGTTTTTTTTTTTTTTTTAAATAATGTGCATTTTTCCCCCAAAAATTACATTTGAAAGACCTCTGCACAAATACATGAAATATTGCAACGACCGCCATTTTATTCTCTAGGGTCTCTGCTAAAAAAATATATACAGCATCTCACAAAAGTGAGTACACCCCTCACATTTTTGTAAATATTTTATTATATCTTATGTGACAACACAGAAGAAATTATACTTTGCTACAATGTAAAGTAGTGAGTGTACAGCTTAATAACGGTGTGAATAACGGTGTGAATTTGCTGTCCTCTCAAAATAACTCAACACACAGCCATTAATGTCTAAACTGCTGGCAACAAAAGTGAGTACACCCCTAAGTGAAAATTTCCAAATTGGGCCCAATTAGCCATTTTCCCTCCCCGGTGTCATGTGACTCGTTAGTATTACAAGTAGGGTTGAGCGGACACCTGGATGTCCATGTTCGGCGGGTTCGGACGAACTTGAAAAAAAAGTCCGGGTCCGTGTCACGGACTTTTGCCGAACTTTTCCCGGACACCGAACCCCATTGAAGTCAATGGGGACCCGAACTTTCAGGCACTAAAATGGCTCTAAAACACCAAAGGAAAGGGCTAGAGTGCTGCAAAACGTAGTTAAGAGCATGGCAAGTGCTCTGCAAACAAATGTGGATAGGGAAATAACTTAAAACAACAAAAAAAAAAAACCAGAAAAATAAAACAATGTTCTTCATCTCTGAAGGACGAGGCCCATATGGAGTAGGAGGGAGGTTGAGGTGGTGGTGGATGTGGCGGTGTCATAGGCGTGCGCACAGGGTGTGCCGGGTGTACCTGGGCACACCCTAATCACCTAGGGCACATTAGAATTATCGCTCTGTTTGCCAGTGAGGAGATGGAAAAGATCTCCCTCAGACCTGCTCTGCTCTATTTCACTTTGCCAGCAGGGAGAGTAATGTATCGGGGCCATGTACATGTAGGCAAACACATGCATGTGTATTTAAACTTTGGGGTGCACACCATAATGCAATAGGCTGCGCACACCTATGGGCGGAGTAGGTGGAAGCGGCGGTGGAGGAGGACCAGGGCCGGATTAAGAGCATCATGGGCTTGGTGCTGAGGATTTTAAAGGGCCTTAAGGGCCGTGCCTTAGCATGCACCCAGAGGAGGAAGGGTGCAGCCATGCATACCTAATTCAACATGGGATGCTGTCTCTGAAGCCCATAAACACATCCATGCATCGGCAACTGTCCCTCCTTGTCCGGCCTTCGTGCTGTGTGGGGAGGTTCTGAGGGAGCTGCCTGGGGAAGCGAGCATAGAAGCCAGACTTCTGTGTTTACAAGTGACAGAAGAGCGGTAACCGTGAATATGGCCAACCCGGGCCTATATTAAAAGGTAGGGGCCTGGAGCTGCAGCTCCAATAGCCCCTACATTAATCTGGCCCTGAGGAGGACGAGGTAGCCAACACTGCTTTTTTTCAGAAATTTTAAATGAGGGTACACCCCAAAGGAGTGAGAAAGAGCAAAAATAGAACAATGGCTGGGTAAGGTCGGTATCCATCGCTATTCTGCACAAGGTACGGAAAAGTCCCGTGGGATCCATGCCTGGTTCATTTTAATGAACGTGAGCTTGTCCACATTGTCTCTGGACAAGTGGCTGCGCTTGTCTGTGATAAACGCCCCCAGCCGTGCTAAATACCCGTTCAGATAATACACTGGCTGCAGGGCACGCCAGCACCTCCAAGGCGTAAAGGGCAAGCTCAGGCCATGTGCCCAATTTGGAGACCCAGAAGTTGAAGGGGGCAGACCCGTCATTCACTACATGTAGGCGTGTGCACACATACTGCTCCACCATGTTGGTGAAATGCTGCCTCCTGCTAAGACGTTCCATATGAGCTGCTGGTGCTGCTGTTTGTTGTGGCGTGCTGACAAAGCTTATCCACATTTCGGCCATGCTAACCCTGCCTTCTGAGGTGCTGCCGGTGCCCTGGTTGCGTTGGAGACCTCTTCCTCCTCCTCCTCCTCCGCCTTGTGCTTCCACTGTGGCCCCGCTGTCAGGTGGGAATGCCAGCAGCATCGCGTCTACCAGCGTGCGCTTGTACTCGCGCATCTTGCGATCGCGCTCCAGTGAGTGAATTAAGGACGGTACATTGTCCTTGTAACGGGGATCCAGCAGCGTGGCCACCCAGTAATCAGCACAAGTTAGAATGTCGGCAACTTAGCGGTCGTTGTGGAGACACTGCAGCATGTAAATCGCTCATGTGTGCCAGGCTGCCCAGAGGCAACGAAAGGCTGTCCTCTGTGGGAGGTGTATCGTCTGTGTCCTCTGTATCCCCCCAGCCACGCACCAGTGATGGCCATGAGCTGGCCTGGGTGCCACCCTGCTGTTAACATGGTTCCATCTCCTCCTCCATCTCCTCCTCCAGAACTGTGCCCCTGCTGGACAATTGTGTCCCTGGCGTTTGTGGGTGCAGGAACCCACCCTCGGAGCCCCTTGCGAATGACTGCCCTGAAAGCCTTGGAAATGTTACCTTTTCATCCTCCTCCTCCTCCTCCTCCTCCTCATCCTGTGCCACATCCTCTTCCATCATCGCCCGAATTGTTTTTTCAAGGAGGCATAGAAGTGGGATAGTTAAGCTGACAACGGCGTCATCGGCACTGGCCATGTTGGTGGAGTACTCAAAACAGCGCAACAAGGCACAGGTCTCACATGGAGGCCCAGATATTGGTGGTGAAGTGGTGCTGTTCCGCAGAGCGTCTCACGCTTGCGTGCTGCAGCTGAAACTCCACTATGGCCTGCTGCTGCTCGCACAGTCTTTCCAGCATGTGCAAGGTGGAGTTCCACCTTGTGGGCACGTCACATATGAGGCGGTGAGCGGGAAGGCCGAAGTTACGCTGCAGCGCCGACATGCGAGCAGCAGCAGGGTGAGAACGCCGAAAGTGCGCACAGACTGCCCGCACTTTCTGCAGCAGCTCTGACATATCGGGGTAATTTTTAAGGAACGTCTGCACCACCAAATTCAGCACATGCGCCAGGCAAGGGATGTGCGTCAAACCGGCTAGGCCCAGAGCTGCTATGAGATTTCGCCCGTTATCGCACACCACCAGGCCGGGCTTGAGGCTCGCTGGCAGCAACCACTCATTTGCCTGCTGTTCCATGCTCCTCCACAACTCCTGCGCGGTGTGTGGTTTTTCCCCCAAACAGGCAAGTTGTAAAACTGCCTGCTGTCGTTTACCCCTAGCCGTGCTGAAGTTGGTGGTGAAGGTGTTACG
Organism: Pelophylax lessonae; assembly: GCF_965119305.1. Classification (NCBI taxonomy): domain Eukaryota; kingdom Metazoa; phylum Chordata; class Amphibia; order Anura; family Ranidae; genus Pelophylax; species Pelophylax lessonae. The sequence goes on along the minus strand of NC_138769.1, from coordinate 711,207,711 downwards.
CTGTCCGGATGAGCAGCGGGAGAGGATGAGGAAGCGGAGTAGGAGGAGTTAGGAACAGGAGGCAAACTGAAGCGCCCTGCAATCCTCGGTGGTGGAAGGACATGCGCCAAATTGCTATCCGCCTCAGGCCCATCCGCCACTGCATTTACCCAGTGTGCCGTTAGGGAGATACAACGCCCCTGACCGTGCTTACTGGTCCACGTATCGGTAGTTAGGTGGACCTTGGCACAGATGGCGTTGCGCAGTGCACACCTGATTTTTTCCCCCACTTGGTTGTGCAGGGAAGGGATGGCTTGCCTGGAAAAGTAGTGGCGGCTGGGCACGACATACTGTGAGACAGCCACCGACATAAGGTTTTTAAAACTGTGCGTCTCCACCAGACGGAATGACAGCATTTCAAAAGCCAAGAATTTTGAAATGCTGACATTCAGGGCCAGGGATCGCGGGTGGGTAGGGGGGTACTTCCTCTTCCTCTCAAGTGTTTGGGAGATGGAAAGCTGAACGCTTCCACGGGACATTGTGGAGATGGTTGGTGACCCAGGTGGTGGTGTTGCTGACAGATCGTCTGTTTGCGGGGTGGCAGGTGCCGGTATCACTACAGATGTGGATGGAGCGGCCGAGACTGCAGCAGAAGAAGAAGCAGGATGAGCCAGAGACGTTTCTTGGTTTTGAAGGTGTCTACTCCACTGCAGCTCGTGCTTTGCCTTAGATGCCTGATCATGCAGGTTGTGCTCAGGTTGAGAAGGTTTATGCGTCGCTTCAGGCTCTGATTGCACAGGGTGCAAACCACTCGTGTCCGGTCATCAGCACATTTATTAAAGAACTTCCACACTAGAGAACTCCTTTGAGCTGGCTTTGGTGCGCTCGTTCCCTTGCTGCGTTGGGCAGTAGCAGGCGTAGTGTCTAGGGCACGGCCGCTCCGCTTCTGCACCCTGCTACCTCTTCTGCTGTGCTGGTGGCTCTGTGCGACCACCGCCTCTTCCTCCAAAACTACTCAGCTCACTTCCATGAGGGGTCGAGGACCTCATCGTCCTCCACATCATCTTCCACCCAGTCTTCACCCCTGCCCTCCTTGTCGGTCTCCACAATTCTGAACGCCGCAGCAGTTGGCACCTGCGTTTCGTCATCATCGGAGACGTGCTGCGATGGTCCTTGCATGTACTCATCTTGAGAAATAAGTGGTTGGGCATCGCTGCACTCAATCTCTTCCACTTCTGGGGCAGGGCTAGGTGGATGGCCCTGGGAAACCCTGCTGACAGAGTCCTCAAAAAGAAGAAGAGACTGCTGCATGACTTGGGGCTCAGACTGCTTGCCTGATTTGCAAGGGGGTGAGGTGAAAGACGGTTGGACATCGGCTGCAGGTGCCAACTCTGACCTTTCTGCTGTAGACTGGGTGGGAGACAATGTGAAGGAACTGGAGGCACTATCAGCAGCAAACCAATCTACTATCGCCTCTACTTCTTCTGGCCTCATCACTTCTAGAGGCGTATGATGCCCTACCAAATACTGCTGCAGGTTCTGTCGCCTACTCACACTTGAGGAAGGTGTTTCACTTGTGCGTGTAGCTGGCACAGATCGACCACGTCCTCTCCTTGCAACAGGAGCTCTACAAGCAGCACCACGACCCAGGCCACGGCCCCTATTTGACGGTCTCCTCATATTTCTGTAAATAATTTTTTGTACCCTAAAGGGAGGAAGAGGAGTTCGGAACAGGAGGCAAACTGAAGCGCCCTGCAATCCTTGGCGGTGGAAGGAGATGCGCCAAACAAATTTAAAAGGTGTATCTCACACGTACCGATACAGACTATGCCGTAATTAAATTTTTTACACTCCAAAAGCGTGTATATTGAATAGCGGAATAGGAAAAATTTTATAATACGGTGTATCTCACACGTACAAACACAGACTAGGCCCCGATTACAATTTTTTGTACCCTAAAGGCAGGATGAGGAAGAGGAGTTGGGAACAGTAGGCAAACTGAAGCGCCCTGCAATCCTCGGTGGTAGAAGGAGATGCGCCAAACAAATTTAAAAAGGTGTATCTCACATGATCCGATACAGACTATCCCGCAATTTAATTTTTTACACTCAAAGAGGGTGTATATTGAATAGCGGAATATAATAATAATAATAATAATTTTACAAAACGGTGTATCTCACACGTACAAACACAAACTAGGCCCCGATTACTATTTTTTGTACCCTAAAGGCAGGATGAGGAGTAGGAGGAGTTCGGAACAGGCAGAAGGCAGACTGAAGCACCCTCAAATCCTCGGCAGTATGCGATGCGCCCCAAAAATTGGAAAGGTGTATCTCACACGTACCGACACAGACTATCCCGCAATTTAATTGTTTATACCCAAAGGTGTAGATTGAATAGCGGAATAGAAAATATAAAAAAAAAAGGTGTATGTATCTCACACGTACAGAACCAGACTAGGCCCCAATTACTATTTTTTGTACCCGCAAAGGCAGGATGAGGAGTAGGAGGAGTTCGGAACAGGTAGCACCCTCAAATCCTCGGAAGTATGAGATGCACCCCAAAAATTGGAAAGGTGTATCTCACACGTACCGACACAGACTATCCCGCAATTTAATTGTTTATACCCAAAGGTTTTTATCGAATAACAGAATAGAAAATATGATATAAAATTGGTGATTTATCAAAAGCACATGTGAACAGCAGTGTCTTATATCAGTCAGCTCTGCTGCAGGCTATGGAGGGAAAAAAAAAAATTCCCCTTTTAAGTTTGTAATTTTTAACTAGATTAGTACAGACTATGCCACAATTTAATTTTTTTAACCCAAGGGTGTATATTGAATAGTGGAATAGAAAAAAAAAAAAAGTGTATAACTTTTGAAATCACTCAATAATAGCACATGTGAACACAGCAGTGTATTATCACAGTCAGCACAGCAGCACTGAAGGAAAAAAGCTGCACACAGTGGACTGATAAAAAATACTTTTCTCCCTCCTCCTCAGTGGGCAAAAAAGATTGTGTTCACTGCAACCCACACACAGCAAAATCGATGTGGACCACTGACACCTGCTTATCTCCAGCCTCTCCCTAAAAGGATTGATAAGATCGGTCACTGCAAACCCCCCCCCCCCCCCACACACAGCAAAATCGATTGTAGAACACTGACCCTAAAAATCAGCAGCCTCGCCCTAAAATTCCCTACAACTCGCCCTGCCTAAAACACTCCGACCTGTCCCTCAATTCTATTCGGACACAAATGATTTTTGCCTGTCTGTCCCTAATCAGCAGCCAGCACGTATGATGTGTGCTCTGTCCCTGAACTACAGCATAATGACGCAGCGGCGCTCCGTCTTGAACTTATAAAGACTTGGTCACATGCTTCAGATGGCCAATCACAGCTACTAATACATTTGTAGGCATGGCTGGGATGGCTTAAGGCACACCAGTTAAACGCTTGTTGATTGGCTGTTGAAAGCCCGCCATGAAAAGCGCGCCAATGCATACAAAACCCGGAAATAAAATGACCGAACACGGATTTTTACCCGAACATACAGTAAAGTTTTCGGGTCTGTGTTCGGGTAACAAAAATCCAATTATTCGGTAAGAACACGAATAATACAGTCCGTGTTCGCTCAACCCTAATTACAAGGTCTCTGGTGTGAATGGGGAGCAGGTGTGTTAAATTTGGGAGGTAGCGCTTTCACTCTTTCATACTGGTCAATGGAAGTTCAACATGGCACCTCATGGCAAAGAACTCTGAGGATCTGAAAAAAATATATTGTTGCTCTACATAAATATGGCCTAGGCTTTAAGAAGATTACCAAGGCCCTGAAACTGAGCTGCAGCACGGTGGCCACTACCATACAGCAGCTTAGCAGGACAGGTTCCACTCAGAACAGGCCTCGCAATGGTCGACCAAAGAGGTGCACGTGCTTAGCATCATATCCAGAGGTTGTCTTTGGGAAATAGACGTATGAGTGCTGTCAGCATTACTGCAGAGGTTGAAGGGGTGGGAGGGTCAGCCTGTCAGTGCTCAGACCATACGCCACATCAAATTGGTCTGCATGGCTGACGTTACAGAAGGAAGCCTGTTTTAAAGATGGATGAACAAGAAAGCCTGCTGTTTGCTGAAGACAAGCAATCTAAGGACATGGATTACTGAAACCATGTTCTGTGGTCTGAAGAGACCAAGAGAAACGCATTTGGTTCAGATAATGTCAAGCGTGTGTGGCAGCAACCAGGTGAGGAGTACAAAGACAAGTGTGTCTTTCCTACAGTCAAGCATGGTGGTGGGAGTGTCATGAAGGGGGGCTGCTGGCACTGGGGAGCAACAGTTGATTGAGGGAATCATGAATGCCAACATGTACTGTGACATACTGAAGCAGAGCATGATGCCCTTGCTTTGGAGACTGGGCCATAGGGCAGCATTCCAACATGAGAACGACTCCAAACACACCTTAGACGACCACTGTGTTGCTAAAGGAGTAGAGGGTAAAGGTGATGGACTGGCCAAGCATGTCTCCAGACCTAAACCCTATTGAGCATCTGTGGGGCATCCTCAAACGGAAGGTGGAGGAGCGCAAGGTCTCTAACATACACCAGCTCAGTGATGTTGTCATGGAGGAGTGGAAGAGGACTCTAGTAGCAACCTGTGAAGCTCTGGTGAACTCCATGCCCAAAAGGGTTAAGATATTGCTGGAAAATAATGGTGGCCACACAAAATATTGACACTTTGGGCCCAATTTGGACATTTTTCACTAGGAACGTACTCACTTTTGTTGCCAGCGGTTTAGACTGTGTGTTGAGTTATTTTGAGGGGACAGCAAATTTACACTTTTATACAAACTGTACAATCACTACATTGTAGCAAAGTGCCATTTTTCAGTGTTGTCACATGATCTAAAAATTAATTGTGCAGCCCCATCAATGTAGCAATAGCATTTGGCAGATACAGTTGGATAAATAAGTGTAAACATAGTTTGCATTCTCAGTGATTACAACAAAAGCGCAAAGTCACTCAAGTCATTTTCTTTGCAGCTCAGCTCCTCCTCACTGCAGTGACTCAGCAGCTCAGCTCCCTCTCCCAGCAACAACTCTGCTACTGGCTAAGAGCAGTGAATCAGCAGCTCTCCTCCCCCTCCCAGCAGCGACACTAGCTATCTTGCTACCCCCCCCCCCACCCCCCACCAGTGACCCATAAGCTTTCCTTACCCTGCTCCTCCCTCTCGGCAGTGACTCAAAAGCTATTTTCTTACTTGATCCCCCTCCTAAATAGTAACTTAGCGATCTTCTACTTCTAATTTAAACACTGAGCCGATGCACAGGGAGAGGGGGAGCTGAGCAACCGAGATAGTGACTTTGAAGACTTCATTGCTTCTACTGGGAAATTTGAGAATTAAATGCTTTGATGATAAGTTTTAAGTTACCCACTAACCTAAGTACAGCCAAAATTTTTTAACATTGTAGGCCAATTTGTTTTCTGCTACATATTTTTGTTCAAATCAAAATACGCTTATTGGGATTTTTTGTTTTTAACAAAAGTTAGCGCTAGCGCTTCTAAACTACGTGAAAGATATGTAATTTTTACGTTTTTTTTTTTTTTTTTTACTAGTAATGGCGGTGATCAGCGATTTTTAGCGGGACTGCGACATTGCGGCGGACAGATCGCACCCCTAACTTACATTTTTGGGGAGGACCAGTGACATTACTACAGCAATCAGTGCTAAAAATATGCACTTTTACTGTAATAATGACACTGGCAGGGAAGGGGTTAACACAGTAAGTGATCAAGGGGTTAAATGTGTACCTAGGGGCGTGTCTCTAACTAAGGAGGCAGGGCTTGTGAAATGGTCACAGAGACCTGTGATCCTATCTAGAAGTGTCTCTGATGTAGTAGCCCAGAAGTGATGTCATGACGTCCTTTCCCGTTTACTTGGCAGCCAACGACACCAGTTTTAAAAAATTTGAAAATTTCAAAAATGCTGATCTTAGCGTTTTTAATACTTTGAAGTGCAGAGGAGGTGGTTTTGGGTCTTAAAGAACCCCGATCCCTCCTTAAAGAGGAAGTAAACCCTCCTCTGCAAGTTGTACCTATAGGTAAGCCTTATCATAGGCTTACCTATAGGTACTGTACATATCTCCTAAACATGTACCGTTTAGGAGATATTTACCTTACATACAGCCAGTGACGTCACTGGCGCATGAGCTCTGAAGGAACGGCTGCTCGTGCCGTTCCTTCAGAGCCCCGTGCCGTGACCGTCGGCTCCCGCGCACGTGCGTGGGAGTGACATCACCGCGGCTCCAGGCCAATCAGATGGCCGGATGCCGCGATCCCAGAAGACGGGCGACTGGACATGTCGCCTGTCATAGAGGTAAGCGGGCGGCACGGCGGGGGCTTGTTCTAAGGCAAGTATTTCATAATGAGCTAGTATGCATCGCGTGTTTCTCTTTCAGGGCGAAAAAAAAAAAAATGTGGGTTTACAACCTCTTTAAAGAGTACCTGTCACTGCCAATTATGGTCACAAGGAATGTTTACATTCCCTGTGACAGCAAAAAGAAGTGATCAGAATTTTTTTTTTTTAATTTATTTATTTAAAAAAAAAAAAAAAAAAAAAAAAAAAAAAACAGGGACAGTGTAAAAATCAAAAAACAAAATAAAGAAAAGAAAAATAAAATTTTTAAAGTGCCCCATCCCTCCATGCTCCAGTGCCAAAGCAAAAGCATACGCAAGTTCCGCCCGCAAATGTAAACAACACACCAAACCACACATGTGAGGCATCACCGCGATCATTCGAGCAAAAGCAATATTTATAGTGCAAGACATCTTCTGTAACTATTTTTTTCAAAATGATTCCGGTCTGTGTTCTTCCGCATGAGATGCGGGTCACAAATTTATTTGCCAGTTGACAATGGGGTACATGAATTGGTCACCCTCACCAACATTTGTCATGTGGAGTGGCGGCATGATGGAATTCTAAAGAGTTTCTTTAAAAATTCCCTTGGTAACGTGTAGATCCGAGGAAAAAAAAAAAAAAGCTCTGGCACTGAAGCAGTTAAATGTGGGTAGCTGAAGTAGGAAAAGGTGACCTAGATTCCTCTAGGTCGCTGTGCCGTCTGTCCTTGCTTGCTCTGCTCGTCCCTCCATTGGCTACAGAGCATGATGCAGTGAGGAGAAGGCCGAGGAGTAGAGGAAGGGTGGACAGCACAGCGACTAGAAAGAATCCTGATCTCTTCTTACGCCAAGGGTTCCTTCACACCATAGAGCAGGGGTTCTCAGCCTGTGGCCCTCAAAGCCCTTTGATGTGGCCCTCGACCTTAAACCAGGAAGTGCTCTTCTTTTCTAAGCTACGAGCTTGATGCACTTTCTGAAAGAGCACCACACCTGCAAGATATAATAGAAGTCTATGGTAACGTATAGGTAAAACGCAATGTGTGAAAGCAGCCCTAAAGGGGTTTCAGGACAGTAAGTGTTCATTTACATTTGTGGTTTTGGGGGGGGGGCGTAAAAACCCCATAGTCGAGGTGTGTTTTTACCACAGCCCCCCCCCCAACCACTGGTGTATCGTCAAGGGTCGCAATGGTGGACCCGCCCCATGCTTCAGCGGGCTCTGTGTGGCCTCCCTGTCACATTGTTTTACACGTGGACAGGAGGGGCTGTGGGGGGGGGGGGGGTTGAACATATACAGGAACCAATCTTCTCCAATTTCCTCCTGCAAATTGCCGAAAGCCGGCTTCTCCTCCTCTCCCTCCCTGCAGAATTCAGCAGCTGAAGGAGGGAAAATGTTCATTAGGCTATTCAAAATTAAAAATTCTGAACCATTTTAATTTTATTGTGGCTTCAACCAGTTACCAAATCACTTGAGTGGCCCTCGCTCTTCACAAGGTAGAGCACCCCTGCCATAGAGAATATAATAATGTGCTCGAGTTATGTTTTCAATGCATCTATTGGCAATGTATAGTAACTAAGTAGAACTACTTCACTACTGTACTTAAGTACCGAAAGGCGGTATCTGTACTTTCCTGGAGTAGAATTTTTTTCTCCTACTTCCACTTTTACTTCACTACATTTTTTCAGTGATTTCAATACTTCTACTCCGATATTTTTTTTTTGTGCTGCATAGTTACTCGTTACAATTATAAAAATTACCACTGCCAGAACAGTAGATGGCAGGTTTCATGAAGCTCAAAACATGTGTATTATCAGCGCATACGAAAATAAATGCTACTGTATGTATAAATAAAAGCTGCATTTGAAATAATAAAAAACAATATGATGTTCAAACTTTTAACTTCTTTCTTTAATAACTACACAACACAGTACTTGTACTTTTACTTTCAGTACTTGAGTAGCAAAATTTAAAAAAAAAAACTACTTGCAATACTTAAGTACAAAAAATGTTGAATACTTTAGTACTTCTACTCAAGTCACTTTTTGATCGAGCACTTCCACTTCTACTCAAGTCACTTTTTGATCGAGCACTTGTACTTTTACTCAAGTATGGGTTTTGAGTACTTTATACAACTCTGTCTATTGCAGCATCTATATTCAATGTCAATAGCATCCTCTATTTTTAAATAGGTTCAATTTATAGTGACCCAGCTTTGACTGAAAGAAATAAAACTGGTGAAAAAAAGCACTCGATACTTGCTTATTCAATACACCAGGACTTAAAATGTTGCTCTGTTGAAGAGCTCTGGGGGCCAGTGCTTTCCTAAAACTCTGGGTATCACATGCAGGGGGTCATGCTTGGAGACCAGTAGCTATAGCAAGAGAGAAGCTTCCACCATATTGCATGATAAGCAAATAAGCAGGCCCCCCAGACAAATGTCACGGGCCCCTGCTTATTTGCCAGTAACTGGTATTCACAAGAACTTGAGGTGAGCAAGCCGGGGTCCATTATCACCTATAGCAGGCAGGGATCAAATAGAAGGGTAGTCAGTAAACAAGCAAAAGGTCGGTACAAGTGGTTGCAGGTTGGGATCAAGCGGGAGCGTAGTCGAGGAACAATTGGTAAACAGTGGTAGTGATGATAAGAACAGCTGCAGGTAAGCAAATTAAGTAAGCAAATTAACAAAATATCGGCTTGAGAGAGCACACTAATCTGGCAAACAGGAAGTGCAGAGACATGGCTTAACTCAGGATCATCATAGGAGGAGCAAAGAGTTCAAAGTTCTTCAGAAACAAGAGACAAGTCAAGAAAGTCCGAAGGATTAGACATGGAACTGTCCAGCATCCTAAGTGGCTCAGCAAGTAAGGCCACTGCTGGACACAGTAGTGGTTGTGGGTTCAGATACCGGGCCTAACAATGGGTTTGCAAGAGGAGTGTCCCCTACTGGGCACTGTGGTTCCTCCCATTACCCTCTAGGACACAATAGTGCCGAAGAGGCCTTTAGAAGAAACCACAAAGCACAGTGGGGGAACCAGACATCAGATGCACCTATAGCGTCCAGCAGTGGAGCCTGGAGCTCTGTGTGGAGGAAATGATCCTTGGACCCCTTTCACACAGACAATCTAATCCGCCTGAAAAAGGGATGCTCCATGCATCCCTATGGGGCAGCGGATGTCAGCGGTGACATGCCCGCTGACACCCGCTGCTCTCCGATCTTGTCCGTGAAATCTGGACGGGTGAAAACCCTATTTTCCATCCATCTGGAGGATTGGATGAGAATGGACAAGCGGTCCGTTCTCATCCGATCTCCCCATAGAGGACAGCGGGGATCTGAGAGCTCCGTCCCTGCACACAGAGTGGAGACGGAGCTATCATCCACCTGCTCAGCGGGGATCGGCGGATCGATCCCCCGCCGAGCAGAACAGACTCCGTCGGGCAGTGCGCCCATGTGAAAGAGGCCTACCAAGGTCTGGAGTGCTCATTATTTTCCTGGATCTTGTCAGAAGGAGGAAGGATGAGAATATTGAGGAAGCAAGAAGAAAGGCTAGTAGAAGGTTCCCCTCCCGAAAACTTTTTTTTTTTTTTTTAACACATGAAAATACTGCCTTTTATAACCTGTTCACACTGGTGCACTAAAAAAGTGCATTACAATGCATAGTGGAGTTCCATTCAGAATAAATTTTACAAAGGCAAGCGACACGTGTTATGGTAATGTGCAGTTTACTGCAGTGCAATAGTGTAAGCAGGCCCTTAGCACACATTATTGGTGCATGTCTGGTGACAAGGAATATTGAGGTGCCATTCAGAACAAATGGAGATTAATGTCTATATTTGTTCCGGATCGACAAAAATTAAAGTGAAAAATTTGGGTTGCCATCAGAACAGGAATAGAGAGGGAATCCTCCAATGGGGACACAGGAAGGGATACGTTTCCCTAATGGAATAAAGGTGGCAAAAAAACTGACATTGGTTACAACTCTACCTTACACAATCATTTAGGAATACTTATTTCTTGTCAGCATCGTCATTCTTAGCAAACTGAATTCAATGGTGAACTAATAAAGCAATGGGTAACAAGAAGTTAATCACTCAGTAGCAAGGAGATTTGCACATGTAACCCCAGCATAGTCTCCTGAAATGATTTCATCTGATCTGAAGAACGGTCTGCCATATTTTCCCCAGGAGTTCTCTACAGTCTCAACCCAATCTCAAAACCCTATGAAGTACATACGGATAGCTCTATGTCCAGTTTGCTGGGTCTGATCTTTCCTGTATCCTCTTCATCCACCTGGAAATTAAAAAAAAAAATAAAGTCTCACTCTGGTGTGCAAAGTACATCTAGAAAGTACTGAAGAGTTAGCAGGACTTGCAACCTGAGAAGATTTAGCACTCCAGGTAGAAGTGGGCTCTGGGACATTGACTTCTGGAGAAAGCATCATTGGGATCCTACTGGTGTGAAAGTCTTCATCTGCCTTTTAACAGGTTCATTTGTAAGCACCAGCTGATACAATCTGTGTGACTAGGCTACACCTGAGTAGCTGAACAGTACAGCCATGGGTTCTTCCTAAAGAGACCCTGTCACCAGTCTATATATCTAACCAACAATATTCATACAAGATGCATTTAATCAATGCTGGTAAGTTAAGGCTCTGTTCACATCTAGGCGTTTTTTGGGCGATTTTCTGCTCTAAGCCTCAGCTCTAAAAACGCCCAACAAGACAAATCCCATTAATTTCAATGGCCCCTGTTCACATCTGAGAATTCTGTCTCCTTAAAGTGGTTGTAAACCCTAAAATAAAAAAAATAAAAAAATAAAAACCTGCAAGACAAAGGCATAATGAGCTAGTATGCATCGCATACTAGCCCATTATGTGTAACTTACCTTAGAACGAAGCCCCGACACGGACCCCGGACATCGCTGCGGGCGCTGCCATGATCCCTCGCCGTCTCTTCCGGGTTCGGCGGCTTCGGCGCGGTGATTGGCCAGAAGAGACGGCTCCGGCGCGATGATTGGCCGGAGCCGTGATGACGTCACTCCCGCGCATGTGCGCGGGAGTGATTTTCCGGCAAACTCCCGGCAAATAAATTGAAGGTCTCCCCGGACCTTCAGAGCGCATGCGCCGCTCGCGCAAGCAGCTGCATGCACTGTAAATATCTCCTAAACCATGCCGGTTTAGGAGATATTAGTTGTACCTACAGGTAAGCCTTATTATAGGCTTACCTGTAGGTAAAAGTGTCAAAAAGCGGGATACTACCGCTTTAAACGCCTGTCGCTCAAAAAAGTACACAAGCTTCTTTTTTGGCAGATTACAGGTGTTTTTATTTTTTTTCATTGGTCGCTTGTCAACCTAAAAACGCCTGCGCAAAAACGCCTGTAAAACACCTGTAAAAAGCCTGAAAAAACACCTGAAAAAAGCCTGTAAAAAATGCAACACCTAGATGTGAACGTAGCCTCATTGGCCCCTGTCTAAATTTGGCCCTAGTATGTGTATGTATGTATTGGCGCTTTTCCACTGCATGGAACCGTACCGGTTCGGCACGCTTTTGTGCTTTTCCACTGCGGTACCGCATGGTATAGGGTCGGAACGGTTCGGTACGGTACGGTATAGGTTTGCTTTTCCACTGCATGGAACCGAACGGTACGGTATGGTACGGCTCTGAAAAAACAGTACCTACTCAATTGTGGTTCCAACAGGTACCAAACTGGTACCATATCCCACAATCCTTTGCATGCAGTCACTACTAGCCACTGATTGGTCAGAGAATCACACCCACCCCGTTGTTATCCCACCCACTTAACTTTAGTACTACTTTAGTGGAAAAGCAAACCTATACCGTACCGTACCGAACCGTTCCGACACTATACCATGCGGTACCGCAGTGGAAGAGCAAACCGGGCCAAGCAGGGCCTAGTAGAGCCGAGCCGGTACTAGCCGGTACTTGCAGTGGAAAAGTGCCATATGTGAGTTAGGGACCTTAGATTGTACTCTCCTTGAGGGCAGGGACCGATGTGAATGTACAACATATATATATATATATATATATATTTATTAGGGATCGACCGATTATCGGCAAAGGGGGGCCGATATGCACTTACCCCGATATATCGGAATCGGTCCCGGAGGTTACCGATATTAACGATATTTCGGGAAAGTGCTTGTACCGGAGTGATGCCTGCAGCTAGAGGCATTATCCTGGTACCGGCGTCCATAGCTGACAGTCAGCTGTCTTGTAGTGACAACCGATGCAGCTGAGAAGCCGCTCGGCTGTCATTACAAGGAGCGGGAGGGGACGCCCCCCCTCCTGCCGCCTTCCACGGCTCACCCGGGCCCCCCGTCCCACTGGGAGACCCGGGCAACCAGCCTGCGCGGCCGCCGAAGACCCGATCAAAGCCGCATTTGGCACTGATTGGATCTCCATGAAAAACCCGGAAGTGATGACGCTGCGACAAATTCAAAAATATATCAGCATTCAAAACAGCCAAACTTGGCGTTTTGAATGCTTTTAAGTGCAGAGGAGGGGTTTGGGGTCTTTTAGACCCCCAGATCCCTCCCCAAGAGTACCTGTAAAAAACATAAATAAATAAATAAAAAATGTTTAATGTACGAAAATATCGTCCAATATCGGCTGATACCGATATGCGATGACCAAAATTTTGGTATCGGTATCAGCAATATACATATATAGTATGTAAAGTGCTGCGTAAATTGAGGGCTATATAAGTACCTATAATAAAATAATAAATTTCCACATTTTATATATATTTTTTACCTGTAAAAAAAACTCCCTTGTGTAAACACCCAAGAGCCATCATCTTGGATGAAATGTCAGCAGTAGGGATGATTCAGATCCTAGTCCAAACCTTACTGAGCAGGCCCACCAGGAAGGTGTCACGGGACTGGTCCAATCATAAGCATAACATATACATGCAGGTCAGGAAATGCCCCAACCGCAGATGATTGGCCCAGCACAGGTGACGGCTTTCTGGCAGGCTTGCTCAGGTGGGTTTGGACTGGCATCCATACACACCTGAATTTAGGTGCACCTTTCTTTGGGAAATACAAACTATACAGTCCATGTTGGGCACCTCAAAAGTCAATTTTTTGTTGACCATTTATACTGTAAGTGGTACTATTTGTACTAACAGTTTATTTTTCATAACAGTTGTCCAGAAACATCTCTCTTGCCAACCATCTAACACATATATGTGGCAGCAAAGAGGGTGGGCGTTAACGCCAGCCACCACACATATTCGTCCACAGTGGCCTGAGGTTGTGTTCTGACAGCACGCTCACAGCACACTGACTGAGCTGTCCCTGACAGCTCTCCGTCATGGCTTATGATCAGCGGTCATGTGACCGCTGTGAGACCCAACCACAGTGGTCACATAAAAGAGAAGCTGCACCGCCTCCTGATCACTAAAGCCCACTTAAAGGTGCGCCGGCCAGCGCCATCTTAAGAGCATTAAAGGGCCCCGGGCAATGCAGTGCACTGGGGTCCCTGCCTACACAATCACCCACGAGAATAAAAATGCAAATTATCGATAAGGCGATATTTATTGGTACAGCAGTGCCAGGCTAATGACAGCTTCCAAGTTCAGCGGCTGGGTCCGGTAAACACACACACACACGGAGTCAGACTCGACTGTCCTATGTGTGCCTGTTCCTGTGGAGGTGGACAGGCATTCCTGCAGTTGTGGGCTCCCCCTCCATGGCCCAAGTGGCCTGACAGCAGCGCAGGGGCGATAGGCGGTTGCCACCTGCTAAGTTCAGCGACGGGATGCACACGGGAATCGGGACTAATGTTTGGCTGGGGCTGGGTCGTTGGGCAGGTGGGCCCCCCGGGCAACTGCCCAGCGTGGCCATTCAGTAAGATGGCCCTGGCACCAGGAGGCGGCATGAACAGGTTACGATGCAAACTTGGAAAAGTTTTATGCACCCCCAAGTGCAACTAATATCTTTCTTATTTCCTTTTGCAGAGAAGGATTACTTTCTAATAAAATGTAATGTTCCTTCGATGGGAACTGAGGATGATAGGCTGGTTACTATACAAAACACCGAAATATTAAAATAGCTTTTTTTTTTTTTTTGCTTGCTTATTGCCGCTTTATTATTTGTTTATGTTTTTGTAAGCATTTGGGCATTTTTTTTCCATCGTGTCCTCTAGCATATTTTGACTGTTAATATATGCAGCAAAGACCATTCAATTTGCATATTTTAGATTTTAAACAGCATTTTCTATAAAATGATGGAGTTTAATAGCGTTTGCAAGCAAGGCAATGCAACCCATGATTGGGAATCTTTCATTTTTATAGTAACTCTATCAAAACGATATTATTTTTTAAAAGGCTAAGTGCTGACATGGGCCTAGTGATAAAGAATTTATTTTGCATATGCTAACAATTTAGTGGCACAATCAGAAGAACAAAAAAAGTTTATCTTGAAATGAAAGTTTTTTGTTTCTTTTTTTTATATATATATATATATATATATATATAAAATGTAGGTGCTCGTTTCCGTGTGCCTGAACTTACAAGAATGAAAAGGAGCTAAGCAGGAATTTAAATGCATTGCGCCATACGCAGGCCTTTATGTTCTAATGGGTTTGCTGGAAAATTGTCTTAGTCAGGCAGATAGGTTACTCCCAAATACCTTTACGGCACACCGATCTAAGATAGAAAAATAAAATGCTATTATATTTTGCACTGCATCCCCAGTGTCCTTTAAAGCATGGGGTTGCCTTTATACAATTATATACTTGCATCATTTTTGCTGTGCATTGTACTTTTTAGTGCCCATTCACTATGCTTGTATTTCAACACACACATTTTCGTGTGTTGAGGTATGTTGAATTAGGCAGTTCAAAAATTTTGGATGGACTGTCAGCACGCAAAAAAAAAAAAAACTGGTCTTTTGCTATATTTAAAAAAAAAAAAAATACACATAAAACTGTTAACCTCCCTGGCGGTCTGATTATGTCAGTATTTTTGAATGTCAAAGTGGTACATTGATTTGCATGGAAATCTGCTGTTTTATATTGTAGGCCTGTTAATTCTTAGGAATAAAATAGTAAAAGTGAATAAAAAATATTAATAAATTATTAATAAATTAATAAATTAACACATTTATTTAATTAATAAATTATTACATTTCTAATAAAAAATTGTTAATACAAATAAAAGGAATAAAACAGTAAAAGTGCAGGCAGGGCACTGGACAAAGCACAACAGTGAAATGGTTTAATACAGTAATGTAATCCTAACAGAATACAATGTATCATGTCATGGGGCGCTCGCAGAGAAGGAAACCCGGAAGATGGATGCCGCCATCGGCCGGAGGACACAGTGGGAAGACATCAGGGGACCGTACTGACAAGGTAAGTTTCACTACAGGGTAACCCCGAGTGTGGCTCGGGGAACTTGCTTTTGGTACTTAAAATTGAACCCGAGCCATACTCGGGATTACCGCCAGGGAGGTTAAGTTAAAATACAAGGATAAGAATCTTTATTTTATTTATTTTTATGTGACTGTTATTTTTAGTTCTTATTAGACTCTGAAAATAGCTGTCCCTGTTTTGCAAATACATCATATGTATTAGCTTTGTGAATTGAACCTGTAGTATTCACATATATGTGTTGGGGCGTGCTATAGCATGAGTGCATTTCACAAATAGAAACGCACCTCAAAAGACATATATATATATATATATATATATATATATATATATATATATATAGTGCGTTATTGGCAGGGCTTTTTTCAGCGGGAACGTAGGGGAATGCAGGTCAGACACCCCTAGTTACTAAATGTATGTAATGGGAAGGGGTGCTAGAGGGTCTATTGATGCTGACTGCTGGGGAATTTATTGTCGCTAGAGGGGATCTTTTTTTGCAAAGGGGTCTATTGTTGCTTGGGGGGGTCTTATGTTACTGGGGGTTCAATTGTTTCTGGTAGGGATCTACTGTTGAGGGAGAGGTCTATTTATGATGGCTTCTGAAGGCTCTATTGATGCTGGCTGCTGTGAGATCTGTCATTGCTGCTAGGGGTCCATTGTTGCTGGGAGATCTATTGTTCTATCGAGGATCTGTTGGTGGTGGGTTTATTGTTGCAGGGGGGTCTATTGTTGCTGAGGAAGATATATTGTTGTTGGCGGTGGGGGCCTATTGTTGGGGGATCTATTTTACTGCCTTTCTTGTTATAATTAACATGTTCCATAAAAAATACTTTGCACCACAAAATTATACTTGGTTCTGTATTCGTCAAAAGGGTTGGTACTAGGAGGTGGGTAGGAGGTGGAACCAAGGGACAAGGGGTGACTTAGAAAGGGGAGTTCCTGCACTTATTCTCTGAGAAAAAAAGCCCTGGTTATTGGTATCGCTATAAGGTAACATATCTTATGATGTGTGTTATAATATATGTTTTAGTGTGACTGAGCCCTTATCTATGTCCTCCTTGATACTTTCGTATATTTAGATTTTAGCGGTTGCTACGAGTGATTTGCAAATAGGTTGCTTCAAGAAAAGATCACAATGTGTTAACACAAGCTTTAACCACTTAAGCCCCGGAAGATTTTACCCCCATTCCGACCAGGGGTTTTTTTTGCGATTTTTTACTGCGTGACGTTAACGGACAATTGCGCGGTCGTGCGACGCTGTACCTAAACTAATTTCACGTCCTTTTTTTCCCACAAACAGAGCTTTCTTTTGGTGGTATTTGATCACCTGTGCGATTTTTTGATCATGCACTATAAACAAAAAAAGAGCGTAAATTTTGCAAAAATAACAATATTTTTCACATTTTTTTATATGAAATTCCCAAAAAAAACTATTTAAAAATCAAAATTTTTTAACATTTTCGGCCAATTTGTTTTATGCTACATATGTTTGGTAAAAAAAATCGCAAAAAGCGTATTTTGATTGGTTTGCGCAAAAGTTATCGCGTTTACTAACAAAGGGAAAGATTTTTGTCATTTTTGGTGGGTTTTTTTTAACGAGTAATGGCGGCGATCTGCGATTTTTTTTTTGCGGGACTGCGACATTGCGGCGGACAGATCGGACCCTTGACTGACATTTTTGACACTTTTGGGGTTACCAGTGACATTACTGCAGTGCTATACATATGCACTGTTACTGTAAAAATGACACTGACAGGGAAGGGGTTAACTGTATTGGAGAGGGAGGGGTTAAGTGTGTCCTAGGGGCGTGTTTCTAACTGTGATGGGACATGTCTCCTATTGTAAAAACAGAGATCAACGGTTCTACATACTAGAACCGTCTGATCTCCATTTTTACACAGGGGAGAATGACAGACGGCTTGTCTACATAAGCCGCCCGCCTTTCTCCCGCTCTACCGACGATCGTAGTGTGACTGGCGGACATCGGGTCCACCGGTCACACGCGCAGACTCCTCCGCGAACGAGCCGCGGTGGGCGCGCGCTCGCCCGCTATTGGCTCACAAAACGGTCACAGGCTAGTGACGTATATATATACGTCACTTTGCCTGGCCGGGGCTGACGGCAAGCGGTTAAAGTGTGTCTTTGGTCAAAATGTAAGTCAGGACCCGGACCTGAACATCCAACCTCTGCCATGTCTGGCAATGTCTCTTCTTGAAGAGCTTCCTGGGATGCTCGATAGGTACCTGGACAATGGCATGAATGATCCTGCTTTGAATTTTCATTCTCTTGAACTTTGAACCCTTTGCTCCTCCTATAAACTTTCTATTTAAGCCATGCCTTTGCACTTCCTGTTTGCCAGGTTATTGTGCTCTCTCCTGCCAATATTTCACTCTTGTCACTCCTGCTGCCACCGATATTTCTCCGCTATCACTCGTTACTGACCTTTGGCTTGTTCCTTGACTGCACTTTTGCTTGATCCCAACCTGCAACCACTTGTTACCGACCTTTGGCTCGTTTACTGACTACACTTCTGCTATACCCTACCTGCTATATCTGCTACTGGATCTCGGCTTGCTCACCTCCTAGTGGGGTGATCCTGAGGAGAATGACCTGGTACTAACATGCAGCAATACCCAGCTCCACCATCAGGAGCACTAGTGAATATAGGTTAGTGCTATTGTGGGTAGGGGACAGTACAGTCTGATGCAATGTAAGAGCGACCCTGTCTCCTGTGCTGCATGGGTGAGTGTTGTTCTGACAGGAGGGGAGAGAACAACACAGCGTACCTCCTCCTGGTTTGCAGTGGCCTACCCCTGGTTGAGATGGGATGGAGTTTACAGTAAAATTGTGCCCAATGAGGGCAGAGGGGGAATAATAGTGGGAAAATAATTTATGCCTGGGATGTTTGTGCAGGAGGAGGGATGGATTGACAGCTCTCTATGCTAGGAAGTGTAATGGGAATTTTTTTTTTGCAGGGGGGGGGGGGATATGTGCTAGTAGGAGGCTTTGAGGGTTTTGAACCAGAAGAGGGCATCGGGGGGAATGTTTGTGCTAGGAGGGGGGCTGGGGGAATTGTGTTAAGAGGAGAGATGGGGAAGATTTGTGCTGGGGAAGGGGCTGTGAATTTGTGGAGGGATTGAGGAGGGATTGGGGTGTGTTGGGAGAGGAGATGGGGGGCAATTGGTGCTCAGAGGAGGGATAGGAGGGATTTGTGCACGGAGTGGGTATTGGGGGGGGGGGGCTGTTGCTAGGAAGAATGGGGAAATGTGTGCTGGGAGGGGGGATGGGGGAAATCTGTGCTAAGAAGAGAGATTGGGGGGGAATTTGAGAAAAAAAGAGGAAGTGTGCTAGGTGGGTGATTTTTTTTGGGGGGTAAGGAGATTTTTGATACAAGGAGGAATAAGGTTGGGATTTGAGCTGGGATTGGGGGGGGGACAAAGATTTGTGCTGGGAGGGGAAATATTTGCATTTTTGTTTGGGGAGAATATTTGCTTAGAGGGTGAATGTGCTGATTAGGGCAGTATTTTTTTTTTTTTTTGAGGGGGAGGGTTTTATGCTGAGATAATATCATTTTTATATTTTTTCCAGGGTGTGTGGGGGGGGGGGGCTTGTCAGGTAGGCTGGATTTCTAGTGACAGCCCTGAAGGTAAATATTCCTTCTCTTATTTTGCAGGTACCATTTCTTATGGAACTTGTATGCCATGATTGGATGTACCTTGTATCTGGAATTCCTCTTGCAAAATAGTGCTGCAATCCCTGGTATATGAGTGTGCCTTCACCCTTATATGTGTATATCTGCAGTGTGAAATCTAAGGTATTGCTGCCTTTGACTGCTAGTCTCAGGAGATTTGGAGTTAGATTTGATGAATGTGCTGATCACTTTGCTGGAGGCTCTGACTCTGACATGGGGAAGTAAAGCCCTGCCTCTACCAAGATGGCCGCCTCTACAAAGGAACACAGTACAGAACAAGGCATGGTAAGTGAGTAATGTGGGAAAAGATCAGAGAGACTACAGGCAATATTAGTGACTAGTCCGGTGCCCTCTACCTGCCGTTTTTGGGAACAGCTTCAAGAGTTTAGGCGCTTTTTAAGTAGATGTGGTCCTTAACTACTTGCCTACAGGGCACTTTTACCCTCTTCCTGCCCAGGATATTTTTTCAGCTTTTAGTGATGTCACACTTTGAATGACAATTGCGTGGTCATGCAACGCTGTACCCAAACAACATTTTTATATTTTTTTGAGACATATAGAGCTTTCTTTTTGGTGGTATTTAGTCACCACTGGGTTTTTTATTTTTTGCTAAAAAAAAAGGAAAAAAAACAAAAAAGGTTTTCTTTGTTTCTGTTATTACATTTTGTAAATAAGTAATTTTTCTCCTTTACTGATGTGCTCTGATGAGGCGGCACTGAAGGGCACTGATGAGATGGCACTAAAGGGCACTGATGAGGTGGCACAGATGAGGAGGCACTAATATGCAGCACTGATGAGCACTGATGGTCAATGATGGGTGGCACTGATGGGCAATGATGGGCGGCACTGAAAGGCAGCACTAATGGGCAATGATTGGCATCACTGTTGGGGATGCACTGATAATCAGTGCCCTAATTATCTATGCAGATCTCCCCTGTGAGAAAATGCCACTGATCGGCTCTCCTATCCTCACACAGCACTAATGGGCACTGATGAGGCTGCACTGATTAGGATGCACTAATATGCAGCACTGATGAGCACTGATGGGTACTGATAGGTGGCACTGATCGGCAGCACTAATGGGCACTGATAAGGCTGCACGGATAGGCGGCACTGAAGGGCGCTGATGAGATGGCACTGAAGGGCACTGATGAGGTGACACTGAAGGGCACTGATGAGATAGCACTGAAGGGCACTGATGAGGTGCCACAGATGAGGAGGCACTAATACGCAGCACTGATCTGCACTAATTGGCGGCACTGATGGGTGGCACTGATCGGCATTGATGGGCAGCAATGATGGGCGGCACTGAAAGGCAGCATTGATGGGCACTGATTGGCATCACTTTTGGGGCTGCATTGATAATCAGTGCCCTAATTATCTGTGCAGGTCTCCCCTGTGAGAAAATGTGGCTGATCGGCTCTCCTCTCCTCACATGGCACTAATGGGCACTGATGAGGCAGCACAGAAGGGCACTGATGAGGAGTCGCTAATATGCAGCACTGATGAGCACTGATGGGTAATGATAGGTGGCACTGATTGGTGGCACTGATGGGCACTAATAAGGCTGCACAGATAGGCAGCATTGATAGGCACTGATTGGTGGCAATGGACAATGATGGGCGGCACTGATGGGCACTGGTGGGCAGAACTGATGAGCAGGCACTGATGGGCACTGAAAGGCAGCACTGATTGTCATCACTGCTGAGCACTGACTGGCATCACTGCTGAGCACTGATTAGCATCACTGCTGGACGTGGTTGGGGCTGCATTGATGATCAGTGCCCTGATTATCTGTGCAGATCAACCCTGTGTCAGTGTGAGAAGAATGCCGATAACCAGCATTTCCTTGTTTACCTGTGATCAGCTGTGATTGGACACAGCTAAGCACATCGGTAAAGAGCCTCGTCATTGGTTCTTTACTGAGATCGGTGATGCCCTGTGTCCCAGGGATAGAGTTCGCCACCGTGCAAGCGCAGCGAGAGCAGGACGACGTCATATGATGTCATCTTAGAATGCGAGAGCCGCCGTGCACCCGTCATTTCACAGTATGACGGACGGTAGATAGTTAATAGGCATAAGGTTGATTTACTAAAACTGGAGCTATGCATAGAAACCAATCAGCTTCCAGGTTTTTTTTTTTTTGTCAAAGCTTAATTGAATGTAGCACTGCCTCCCGAAAGACTGCCAGAATCACACTTTTCGGGTCCCTCTGAGTTACCAGCATACAGTTCATTAGTTCTCCTTCTTTGGCTCGTTTCAATAATCAGTCCAGGGGTATTTGGTTGTTTTGAGCTTATTTAAATTAGGGATAGGAGAAGGGAATAGTGGGATACTCTAAATTAACTATTCACAATTGGTTGAGGACTCCTATCTTCAGGTACACCCAGGCTGTTGATTCACCCTGCCACTATAGGTGAATTTGGGAATTAAGTCTCTTTCCTAAGATGACTTGATGAGCTTGTAATTATCTTCAGGACACTCTCACTAGCATTCTCTTTCTCTTCACTGCTGACACCCATCCACTGACTATCCTACACGTGGGGTGGCCCCCCTCAGGTCAGGCCCCTTGACACGAGTACCTGTACTCACGATACAGTGATCCCAGGGTCTCCAGTGTCTCCCCCTCAGTCAGCTCTCTTGGACCTCTTGGTTCAGCTCCTCTCATCCGTTCCTCTGGCCCTCCAGACGACCTCCTGCAACCGCATGCTACAGAGGAGGAGGCAGCCAAAGACCCCTCAGCTCCTGGTTTTTATACAGTATCCCAGAATGCACCCAGGCGACCTGCCCTCTGCCAATCACCAGGACTGTACCAAAGCCTATGCATCCATTTGTCAGGTTTCCTCCAACTGACTAACATGCCTCCCTATTGGACCAGTGTGAAACACTCTCTAGACACAATGAACTGCATACTGAGCACAATGAGCAGACCTCACTAACAGATCCTGCTCTCTAGTAGACAGAGAACAATATAGATTTACCTGCAGCCCCTCTGGTAAGCAGACAGAGCTCAACACTATACTTTCTCACTAGCACCTACCTAGGAGGGTGCTACATGAACAAGCTTAAGTTAGAAGCTGATTGGATACCATGCACAGCTGCACCAGATTTTGCACTCTCCAGTTTTAGTAGATTAACTCCAATGTGACCCCTTGAAAATATATACCATTGTTATCCAATGTTTTAAGCTGATCACACTGTAGATAGATTTTTCATACACTAGTAAGTTTTCTAACAATCTTTTGCATAGACATTCATACAAAAATCTTGGTACATTCAATGGCTTGACTAATAGCAAATTAGCAATCAAAAGTACTTCTGAACTTTGTTGCGTTTAGCATTTGATTTTGGAAAGAATGTATTAGACCCCATAAAAATCACATTCACGGTTAGAAATGTGTTCAACCACTTCTGGACTGGAAGGATTTGCCCCCTTAATGACCAGGCCATTTTTTGCGATTTGGCACTGCTTTACTTTAACAGGCAATTGCGCAGTCGTGCGACGCTGTACCCAAATAAAATGGATGTCCTTTTTTTCCCACAAATAGAGCTTTCTTTTGGTGGTATTTGATCACATGTGCGATTTTTTATTTTTTGCGCTATAAACAGAGAAAGAGCGACGATTCTGAAAAAACTTTCTACTCTATAACATTCCCAGAAAAAAGTAAAAATCTAATTGTTCATCATTTTAGGCCAATTTGTTTATTTTATAAAGTTTTTTGGTAAAAAAAAATCCCAATAAGCATATTTTGATTGGTTTGCGCAAAAGTTATCACGTCCACTAACTACTGGAAAGATTTATGTAATTTTTATTTTTTTATTTTTTTTTTTACTAATGGCGGTGATCTGTGTTTTTTTGTGGGACTGCGACATTGCGGCGGACAGTTCGGACCCCTAACTGACATTTTTGACACTTTTGGGGGGACCCATGACATTACTACAGTAATCAGTGCTAAAAATATGCACTGTTACTGTAATAATTACCCTGGCAGGGAAGGGGTTAACCTGGGGCGATCAAAGGGTTAAGTGTAAGCTTAGGGGGTATTTTCTAATTATGGGGGGGTGGACTTGTAATATCAACACAGAGACGTTTGATCCTAAATAGGTGGAACAAAGGAGCTCTCTGTTGATAGCTGAGAGAACAACGGTCTGCTGTGTTTACAACAGCATACCATCGTTCTCTCTTCACGGGGAGCAATCGCGGGTGCCTGGCGGCAATCGCGGCCACTGGCCCAGCACCTCGGCTTCCCCGTTGGCGAGTAGGCGTTGGCATCGCTCTCGTGAACCGCTGCACAAGTATGGCAAATCGCAGGAACCTGCTGCTGGCGGCTGGTTGGCAAGTGGTTAAAAAATTTTCCATCTTACGCCTTCAGATTTTCTTGTCACTGCAGTGGAAAACCAATGTTGACTTGACCCCAATACCTATTAGAAAATCATACGAACATTCTTAAAACAAGTAAAAAAAGAATGATACTCAACTAGTGTATGGCTAGCTTTAGTCTGATTTAAAGGGTAACTCCACTTTCGTGTGGAAAAAAAAATAGCAAATAAAGAAAAAACAATATAGCATATGCAATTGCAACACAAATCATATTGTAATTGAATGTTATTAACCACTTTACCACTGGAGGATTTTGCTGTCTTACGTCCAGGCCACTTTTTGCAATTCGGCACTGTGCGACTTTAACTGACAATTGCGCGGTCATGCAACGCCGTACCCAAACTAAATTTACGTCCTTTTTTCCCCACAAACAGAGCTTTCTTTTGGTGGTATTTGATCACCTCTGCAATTTTCATTTTTTGCGATATTAATAAAAAAAAAAGCGACAATTTTGAAAAAATAACAATATTTTTCTACTTTGACAGTTAAAAAATATCCAATATATATAATTTTTGTCATATATTTAGGCCAAAATGTATTTAGCTACATGTCTTTGACAAAAAAATTCTCAATGAGCGTATTTTTAACCGCTTTTAGACCGGAAGATTTTACCCCATTCCTGACCAGGCCATATTTTGCGATTCGGCACTGCGTTACTTTAATGGACAATTGCGCGGTCGTGCGATGCTGTATCCAAATTAAAAACAGAGCTTTCTTTTGGTGGTATTTGATCACCTGTGCAATTTTTACTTTTTGCGCTATAAACAAAAAAAGAGCGACAATTTTGAAAAAATAACAATATTTTTCACATTTTTTTATATGAAATTCCCCAAAAAAAAAAAATGTAAAAATCTAAATTTTTTAACATTTTAGGCCAATTTGTTTTCTGCTACATATTTTTGGTGAAAAAAATCGCAATAAGCGTATTTTGATTGGTTTGTGCAAAAGTTATCGCAGCTACTAACTACGGGAAATTTATGTCATTTTTATTGTTTTTTTTTTATCGAGTAATGGCGGCGATCTGCGATTTCTTTTGCGGAACTGCGACATTGCGGCGGACAGATTGGACCCTTTACTGACATTTTTGACACTTTTGGGGGTACCAGTGACATTACTACAGTAATCAGTGCTATACATATGCACTGTTACTGTAAAAATGACACTGGCAGGGAAGGGGTTAACTTTTATTGGTGATCAAGGGGTTAATGTATGCCTGGTGCTTACTGACGTGTGTGGGGGGGAGGGGACTGAGTGACACAGGGACAGATCGCAGGTTCAGCTATGCTGAATCCTGTAATCTGTGACTGCCTGTCACTTAGGAGATCCGCCCGCTTTGTTTACACAAGCGGGCGGATCTCCTCACTCAATCCCCGACGATCGAGGAAGAGCGGCGGTGATCACCGCCGCTCCTCCCCTGGCCCAACTCCCGCTGTGACTGAACACAGCGGGAGCGAGCCTCCAGTGGCGCGCGCGCGCTGCCGAGAGAGGGGAATGTCTGGTGACGTAACGAGCCACTTTGCCCCAGTACAGTCAATGTGACTGGTCGGCAAGTGGTTAATGTCAAATTCTTGACAAACGCCGCCCACAAGGGGAGGAGTCCAGCGATGTAGGTCTACGTCGCTGGACGATATCGAGCCACTTTGCCACAGTAGGGTCAACGTGAGCGGTCGGCAAGTGGTTAAAAATGACCTTTCTTTTTCAATCTGCAGCTATGTAAATTTCTGAAAATAAAATGCAATATGGCTACCTGGAGATGTTCTGTACACAGAATGTATACTGACCACACCCCCAGAAACATCATTTCCTTCTTGTGTGATTGGCTCACCAATTTTCCCAGAAGTCTGCACTAAGATACAAGTCAGATTTCTGGCATCTCCTGCAACAAAAATTTCATTTTTGGTGAGATACCCCCAATAGGAACACGACTAAAGGGATGCAGGCCCAGCAGATTTCCTCATTACAGCCCTGCAGCTGCCACAGCTGATGATTATGAAATAACTCCCATCAGACCCAGCACAAAGGAACAAACGGTGATTTATTCAGAATAAAAAAAGGTTGGAATCTGCAACAAAGTTTGTTAAAATCCTTTTAACGTACAGAGATCACCCAGAGGGGAATGTTTTTTTCTCAACAAAAGTGGAGTTACGCTTTAAGACAACCCTGATCATAGGTTGGGGCTGCTGCTGTACAATTTCAATGCATAAAGAAAAATGTTGTCCCCCCTATTACAGGAAGTGGAAAAATAATGGATTTATGGGCAGAATCAGCAGGTAACATAACCATGTTACAGGAAAGATTAAAAAAAAATAAAATTGCTGTGTTGATCCTAGTGACATACTTCTGCATACAGTAGGTCATTTTTTATTGTTCCCCTAGTTTCTTCGATAAAAATAGAGCCTGGACTCACTGGGGTGGCTGAATAAAAATAAACTTGCCGGTGAGGGCATAGCGTGGAAGTATGGCCTTGGATCCCCCTACTGCTTTGTCGCAGTAAATTGGCCAATGTAAGCTTGCTGAATATATTCAGAGACCAGGGGGTTAAGCCAGCTAAAAACCAGCAAATGCTCTTTGAGATGTACTAAATACCGAGAACCCAAGAGACACCGAGCTAGAAATATCTCAACAGCTTATGTAACCTGCAGTGTGAAAAGGTTTCTCTTTGCACCTCTTCTTTAGCTGATGTTTAGAGAATTGAACATCACATGAAAGTGACCTTGCCAAAACTGAAAAAATGTAAATATTTGTCACTATTTGCAAATTTTTCCCACCATGAGCTTTTACGGGGTTAATTCTTGAAAATAAAGTCATTCTTTAAAAAAACACGTTGTTCTTTTTTTTGACCTGAACATGCAGCTTCAAAGGAAGGAGGACATTTTATGTGGAAAAGTGTGTTTTGATATTAATTTCTCTAAATTACATTTAACTACTTCCGGGCCGGCGCTGTAGCCGAAAGACGGCTACAGTGCGGGCTCTAATTTCCGGGAGGCCATCTTTAAACGGCCTCCCAGTAACAGGCTCCCCGCGCGCTCCCGCGAGCGCGCATCGGGGAAAATCTGTGTTGGCTGTGTCCCTTGGACACAGCCGATCACAGATCGTGGTGAATGGCCAATCACAGCGGTCATTCACCACGTGATCGGACCGTCCAATGAGAGATGATCTCATATGTAAACATATGAGATCATCTCTCATTGCCAGCTCTCCTTCCTCACACAGAGACTGCAGTGTGAGGAAGAGAAGAGCAGATCACCGGTAAGAGGACACAAAGGAATGTAATCAGGGCACTGATCACCAGTGCCCTGATTACAGAAAAGGGGAAAAAATGCCACAACTGCCCACAGTGCCCACCATCAGTGCCCCCCATCAGTGCCCACAGCCAGTGCCCATAGTGCTGCCAGTCAGTGCCCATCAGTGCCTGCTCATCTAGGCACTGATGGACACTGACTAGCAGCACTATGGGCACTGAGTGTGGGCACTGATGGTGCTGCCCATCAGTGCCACCTCTCAGTGCCCATCAGTGCCACCCATCAGTGCCACCTCTCAGTGCCCATCAGTGCCACCTCTCAGTGCCCATCAGTGCTGCCCGTCAGTGCTGCCTCTCAGTGCCCAGCAGTGCCACCTCTCAGTGCCCAGCAGTGCCACCTCTCAGTGCCCAGAAGTGCCACCTATCAGTGCTCATCAGTGCCGCCTATCAGTGCTCATCAGTGCCACCTATCAGTGCCACCTATCAGTGCTCATCAGTGCGGCATATTAGTACCTCCTCATCAGTGCCCATAAGTGCCACCTCATCAGTGCCCATCAGTGCAGCCTACATCAGTGAAGGAGAAAAAATTATTTATTTTCAAAATTTACTCACAGAAAATAAGAAAAACTTCTTTTTTTTTTCAAAATTTTCTGTCTTTTTTCTTTTTTCTTTTTTGTAAGAAATAAAAAACCCAGAGGTGATTAAATACCACCAAAAGAAAGCTCTATTTGTGTGAAAAAAAAAGATAAAAATTTCATATGGGTACAGTGTTTCATGACCGCGCAATTGTCATTCAAAGTGTGAGAGCGATGAAAGCTGAAAATTGGCCTGGGCAGGAAGGGGGTATAAGTGCCCAGTAGGCAAGTGGTTAAATGCCAATTTCCTTTTTTTTTAGGTGTTGTTTAATGGACATGTAAGGAGCTGCTGATAAAACCTTAACGGTTTTTATTTGGATCATGAAGGAATGCCAAAACTGAGAAAGGAAATTTAACTTTTTCTCCAAATAAAAATAGCTGACCATTTTCTAACATGCAACTGTGCCTACAGCCAGGTGCTGACTGGCAACATTTGGTCCAGGGGGCAAGTACAAACCAGAAGCCAATGGTGCAGCATCTTTGCCCCCCCTCCCACTCTCCCTCTTCCTGGCCTCCTGCTGACCCCCATTCCAGGCTGAAGCTCCGCTCCAGGTACTCTCCACTCACCGGCCGAATCCAGGTTCCAGACCTGACCAGCAGGGGGCAGCTGGGGGGATCTGAGAAAGCTCAGTCGGGCTTCCGGGTGAGGAGAGTCTCCAGTGGGGCATGGAACCGGCCTCTGCTCAGACACAGTTTACACCATCCATGCTGGGGGGAGGAGGTCTGTGCTCTGTCCTTGTCTTCATCCCACACTCAGTAGGTCAGCAGTAAGAACTTATTTCTTTTCTTCATCAGGAATCGTTTAGGCATCTTTGTGGCAGAAGCAGTGAAGCCTTTTTATGGGGCATCAGAGTGGCCCGGGGGGCAATTGCCCCCCTTCCCCCCTGGCCCAGTCCTCCCCTGCCTACAGCTTCAAAGATCTGTATTGGTTACATGAAAGGTACTGCTGCTTAACCACTTCAAAAGATTTAGCGCTCCCCCCCCCCCCCCGCCCCACCTTCATGACCATTTTTTGCAATATGGCACTGTGTTCTTTTAACTGACAGTTGCACGGTCGTGCGACGCTGTACCCAAATAAAATGTATGTACTTTTTGTCCCCACAAATAGAGCTTTGGGGGTATTTGATCACCCCTGCGATTTTAATTTTTTGCGCTATAAACAAAAAATAAAAAACACTTTTTTACTTTCTGCTATAAAACACATCCAATGTAAAAAAAAAACTGAAAAAATCGAATTTCTTCATCGATTTAGGCCAATATGTATTCTGCTACATTTTTTGGTAAAAAAAAAAATCCCAATAAGCGTGTATTGATTGGTTGTGCAACCAATCAATACACGCTCCATGTACACGGGACGTTGTTAAAAGTCCCTTTGAATGCTGGAATTTTTAGGACGTTTGAAACGTCCGTTCGGTCGCGCTTGTACTCGCGTTTAGCGGGCGTTTGCGGGCGTTTGCGTTTAGAACCGTTCCTAGAGGTCAAAAAAATTATTCCCCTTTAAAATGGAAAAACAGGAACGCTAAACGCGGGCCATCGCTTTCGGACGCGTTCGGACGCGTTCAGACGCGTTTAGACGCGTTTGTGCGTTTGAAACGCCGGGAAACACACGTTCGAACGCAAATAATTGCGTTCTAAAAAAAAGTCCCTGTACGCAACTGCCTGCAAATGACTGTAAACGACCCTGTGTACATGGACAGATAAGATAAAATGTAGATGGGTTCAGGGGCTTCTGAAAAAAATGCCCAACTGCTCCTAAACGGCCATTTCCAGCGTCTCGTGTACATGGAGCCTTAGGGCTATATTTATGGATTTTTCTTTTTTTAATAGTAATGGCGGCGATCAGCAACTTATAGCAGTACTGCAATATTGTGGTGGACAAATTGGACACATTAGTGACACTTTTAGGGGACCAGTGACACTATTACAGTGATCAGTGCTAAAGATATGCACTGTCACTGTACTAATGACATTGGCTGGGAAGGGGTTAACATCTTGGGCAATCAAAGGGTTAATTGTGTGCCTAGCCAGTGTTTTTGTACAGCGTAGGAGGTGCTTTTACTAGGGGAAGACGTGGATCGGAGCCTCTGCTTTGCAGGAACACAGGATCCATGCCTTGTTTACATAGGCAGACTTCCGTTCTGCCCCTGTACCGAATGATCGGTGAGTGTTGGCAGAAATCTAATCCGCGGTACCCACTGATTGACTCCCTCTGAGTAAAATCAAAACGAGATCATGCCGTCGGTGGCACGCATTATGCCCCCGCTACCCGGAAGTGCAGGATCACTTATGGGTACGTGATCCTGCGCACAACGCCCGCCCTGTAGCAGTAAAACTGCTATAGGGTGGTCATGAAGTGATTAAACTTTTTTTTTTTTTTTAATATTGGATAAGAGCAAGGGAGGGTCAGATTTATTTTCGCCCATTGCGGAGATTTTTTTTCACTTCCTTTCCCAAAGCCAAACAGGAAGTGAGATGAAATCCCTGCAAATTTAGGGAATTCCTTGTGACCCCCCAGATCACCAGAACTAGTGTCCCTAATAAAAGATTTGCCCTCTTATTACTTTTTTGGGGACAACCCAAAATTTGGGATTTTTTTTTTACTTTCACTTTCAATAATAACAACAAACAAGGCAAATAGAAAGGTATGGAAACGGAAAACACTCGCGCCAATCTCTATATTATATGTAATATTGGATTGCTGCTGTGATTAACCCCTAGGGGTGAGAACTGGGAACTTTATGCAATATTAGATATTACATCAACAGCGCATACCCTGGAGCAAGGTGGTATGGGAAAAAGTGCTGGGTGGAATAGTATATAGATTGGTGATACCGGATGTGTTGGTATTTGCACCAATGAGTCTACCTGTGACTTGGGGGTTGCTGCTACAAACAGCCCTGAGAGTGTTTGTATATTACTAGGTAGTATAGCGAATATTACCTACAGAGCATACCTAAATATAGGGGGTGTGTGATGCCACCTATACACTATTCCCGTGTGCTAAATAAATCACAAACAATATTGTGCATATACTGTGCCAAACTTGACTTTGCAGTCATAGACAGAAGTAGTGCACACACTAATTACGTGTGCTTAGTTAACCAAAAAACAGTACAGTGCATAGACGGTGCTTGTTTTGGTTGTGCAAACAGAATAATATACACACTTGTAAAATAAATCATGTAACAGTGATAACCTAATAGTTCATTAAAAAGTCCAATGTTGAGAAAAAAGTGCTTAGTGCATAGAGATAGTGTACATGTACTCCAAAATTAAATAGTAATGCCCAGTGACTGTTCTAACTTCAGTGTCGGTATTTTCAAATCAACAGTGCAATGGTGGTGTCACCCTCCGTGCTCCTGTATATATGGGATAGACAATACAAACTCACCAGATGTTGTTGACCCCCAATGTCTTACGGCAAGTGGGTCAAATGAGCTTGTATGGTGAGTGTCCAGCGGGGTCCCAGCCGTCCGTGTTCGGGTGGTCCTGGATCCTATTGGTTGGTGTATTGAGACAAAAATATCACACTCCTCATGGTGTAGTAAAAAAATCCATGTTTATTTTAAAAAGTGCAATAGTGCTTAAAAAATACTTGTATAAACGTTGGTGGTACAGTATTAAAACACAGTGGAATGCTGCATAAAAAAACGAGTGTTTGGAAGCCTTGGGGGATGCCGGTTTCGGTCCGCCCGCTCTCTACATGGAGCTTCCGGGTGTAGCTCAGCTTGCGTTCCACGTACCACAATGGAAATGAGGCTACGTGCGGTTCAACTTGACGCGTTTCGTCATCAATGCGTGACGTCTTCGGAAGTCAAGGCAAATAGAAAGCATGAATCTCTTTAACCACATACGGACCAGGCCTATTTCTGACATTTGTTGTTTAGAAGTTAAAATCAGTATTTTTTGCTAGAAAATTACTTAGAACCCCCAAACATTATATATATATTTTTTCTTTAGCAGAGACCCTAGAGAATAAAATGGAGATTGTCGCAATACTTTATGTCACACCGCAGCGGTCTTATAAACACAATTTTTGGGGATAAAATACAATTTTTGAATTAAAAAATAAGAAAACAGTAAAGTTAGCCCAATTTTTTTTCCCTATAATATGAAAGATAATGTTACGCCGAGTAAATAGATACCTAACATGTCATGCTTCAAAATTGCGCATGCTCATGGAATGGCAACAAATTTTGGTACTTAAAAATCCCCAAAGGTGACAATTTAAAAACTTTTACAGGTTACCAGTTTAGAGTTACAGAGGAGGTCTACTGTGAGAATTATTGCTCTCACTCCAACGATCGCAGCGATACCTCACGTGTGGTTTGAACACTGTTAACATACGTGGGCGCGACTTGCATATGCGTTCGCTTCTGCGCGTGAGCGTGGAGGAATGGGGCGCTTTAAATTTTTTTTACTTATTTATTTTACTATTTATTTTTTATTTTTGCACTGTCCCTTTAATTTTTTACTTTTTTTGATCACTTTTATTTCTATTACAAGGAATGTAAACATCCCTTGTAATAGAAATAAGCATGACAGGACCTCTTTAATGTGGGATCTGGGGTCAAAAAGACCTCACATCTCATAGTTACATAGACAGTCAGGTTGAAAAAAGACACACATCCATCTGGCTCAACCAATAAAAAACAAAAAACATTTACAATTAAAAGCAATAAAAAAAAAAAAAAGTAATGGGGCGGAAGTGACTTTCGACGGTGCTCTGGTCCTCCAAGGGCATAGAGTCGAGTGGGGGGCCATCTTGCCCTCAGTCGACTTCCTGCCCACCGGATCATTTTCCACGCTACCGACGTCTCAGGTAAACGAGGAAAATGACAGGGAAACAGCAGGAGGGGGCCCATAAAAGTGATCCCGTGGCGAATCGGCCGCTGGGACCACTTTTATGTGAAAGAGGACGGCCGGCCGTTAAGAATATACAGGGATTATGGCAGCTATCTGCTACCATAACTCCGGTATTTAACTTCAATGTAGCAATGTAAATACACGGTGGGCAGTCTGGAAGTAGTTACCGGGGGCAAGTGGTGTATTTAGGTTTTGTGCTGCCCTAGGCCTGACTAAACTCATGCACCCCCTAATTTAAAAATGGCCCACCCCTTCCTGTCAAGGCCATGCCCCTTCCTGTTTAAGACCCGCCCTGCCATCTGTAAACCACATCCCTTCCTCTTTAGGCTCTACCTTTTGTAACATGCATGGTAAACCTTAAGCTGGCCATATTCTACACATACATCTGTAACTCTCAGCAGAAGAGGCATTCTGATGGGTCACCACCATTACATGGATGGCGCTGGCCAATCAGATTCCGTCTAGCCCCTCCTCTTAACATGCAGATGGCCCCCCTCAGCGCTGGTGACAAACACCACAACCAGTGGTTAGGACATTGGGCCCAGTGCACGGGTGTCACCCGGGTGCGGTCCGAGCCCCCCACACCCCCATAGCAATGCCATTGCCGGAAGGGACTATTTTTGTTTCGGGAGCAGGCTGTTTTGTTGTGCGGGGGGAGCTTTTTTGCCGCCCCCCTGCAAAGTGCTGCCCAAGATACAGCGTTGCAGAGGGCACAGACAACAATCAAAGCTAACGGGCTATAATCCCTCACCACTCTATCCAAAACTAAACAAAACGTTTTTAATATTTAAAATAATAAACATATGATACTTACCTGCCCTGTGCTTATATTCCTCCTCTTCTCAGGTCCCCCGTTGGTGCTCCTGGCTCCTCCCCTCCATTGAGTGCCTACATAGCAAGCCGCTGGCTATTGGGGCACTTGTGCATGCTCATTCCCAAGCCCCCCCCCCGCCTTCTGGCTTTGCTGTGATTAGACACAGCGGGACTTAGCCAGCTCGGCCTGTGCATAATCATGTAGATCTACGTGATTATGTGCACGCAGTCTTGTGGGCGCAAACGCCGCTGTGTGCCTTTCACAGAGCCCCACAGTTAGTAAGCACAATTAGACTCACACCTAAAGCGGAGTTCCAGCCTTTTCTGTGTTTATTTAAAGTCAGCAGCTACAAAAAGTGTAGCTGCTGACTTTTAATAAACACACACTCACCTGTCCCACGGTCCAGCGATATGGCCGCCTGAAGCCTCGATCCTCTCCCTCTAGTCTCGGTGGCGCCGGCATCACTGGTGTGGGCACCCGGCTGTGACAGTTTGCAAACATGGTGCATTCAAATTACATATATGCATAAAATACACGTGTTAAGATATTGGATGATCCAGAAGGAGGTACAGAACGACGCGTTTCGCCAACAGTGCAAGCTTCTTCAGGATCCGACTTCCAATCTATGTGGGCCAAAAATAAAGCCAATTAAATATCCCCAACAAAATGGAAATTCAGCTGCTAAACCCCAAATAGACCCAGTCAGGGTCAAATATGGCACAGTCAGACATCCATATCCCAATAGTAAATCTGTATCCGAGAAATGTCCCTCATTTCCCCTATTTAAAAGGAGAAATGCTGGAACAGAGTTGCATGACCACGCAATTGTCAGTTAAAAGTAGTGTATTGCTAAATATCAAAAATTGGCCTGGTTATGAAGGGGGTAAAACCTTCCAGAGCTCAAGTGGTTAAATATCTACTTTGCAGGGAGCTCATTTTAGGCCATTTTTATGAAGTCGCTCCAAGACAAATGTGTGGGGGGAGGGGTGAAGGAAAAGGACTGAGTTTAAGCCCTGGTTCACATTGATGCTACTTTAAAATGATGCTGCTTTACTTGAAGTAGCGTGGTTTCAAAGTAGCAGGCCGGCGCAATTTCAGTGGCGACTTGAAAGACATCTGAACAGCTTCATGCACAGAGGTCTATGGAAGTCGCACCTGTAAATGGCAAAAGTAGTTCAGGAACTACTATTGCAAAGTCAGCACTGCGCCTGTTGTGGTACGGTGCCATTGCCAGCCATAGGCTGCGACTTGTTATGCGATTTGACCTGTCAAATCACATCACAAATTGCTCCAATGTGAACAAAGGCTCATTGTCAAATCTGCTTTTGGGTAGTTGCAAATAAAATATTTGATTTGTGAATTTTCTCACTCATTTCACCTTCTAGCTGGCGGTGCCGTTACAAACAGTGAACAAATGCCACAGCGTACGCCGCTGTACCGGCAGCTGTGCTACCATTATTAAGTCACCACTTTCGAAAAAATAAATATGAAAGCTGGGAAGGGAAGTGCGCTCAATTATTCAATAGCCAGATTCATATGTCAGCCTGACTGAGGGAAAATAAAAGTAATGTTGAACATTAAGGAAACACATCAGGTTCAGAGGTCTGTAATGAATCTTGTCAGAGGGAGCTTTCTGCCGCTTGTCTAGTCAGGGATGTGCGCCGCGGCGGAATCTAAGTAGAAAGCGGAGTACGCCCCTCGAGACCTCAACCCATTTCACAGCGTACGCCGGAGTTCAGTGAGGTTCCTGCTCATTACTACCCAAACCACATATTTAGTAACATTAAATTTTAACTAAACACCTCGTAAATATTTCATGCTAAACAAAATACTTTTTTTTTTTTCATCTTCCCAAAGCTGGACGGATATAAAAAGTAAAGCTCTTCTGAAAACATATAATGTAGATCACTTTGCTACTTTTCGTCTGGACGGAACATAAAGTTGAATTTTAATCTGCCTATATTTTCTCTTCTATAGTTCAAAATTGCACGCTTTCCCGCAAAGCACAAAAACCACCTTTGCAGATATGCAACAGTCCCATTGGTTACTACTGGGAATACCATAGCTCTCACTATACGACACCCTACTGACAAAGTGCAATATAGTCAAAGCTATGGTATTCCCAGTAGTAACCTATGGCTGTGAAAGTTGGACCATAAGAAAGGCTGAACGCTGTAGAATTGATGCTTTTGAACTATGGTGTTGGAGAAAACTCTTTAAAGTCCTTTGGAAGGCAAGAAGATCAAACCAGTCAATCCTATAGGAAATCAACCCAAATATTCACTGAAAGGACAGATCATGAAGCTGATACTCTAATTCTTGGGCCACCTAATGCGAAGAGAGGATTCATTGGAAAAGACTCTGATGCTGGGAAACATGGAAGGAAAAAGGAGAAGAGGATGACAAGATGGATAGATATCTTCATTAAAACCAATGAACATGAAGTTAAGTAAGCTCTGGGAGGCAGTGGAGGACAGAAAAGTCGGGCACGCTATGGTTCATGAGGTTACGAAGAGTCGGACACAACGACTGAACAACAGTACATGGATATCCTGATGAGATTTAATGGGTCAGAAAACAGACTGTATACTGTCTTTCCTGTATACCAGCTGAATGGGAGCAATTATGACTTATGCAGATCATACATGCCACAGTTTGCATTAACAAATCAATTGTAAAATCAACTGCAGACCTCTTTAGACCAGTCATTCAAAGTTTGGTCATCAGCATGCAAAGTTGATTGATTTTGTTTAGATGTCTATTAACCACTTAAGCCCCGGAAGATTTTACCCCCTTCCTGACCAGGGGGTATTTTGCGATTCGGCACTGCGTGACTTTAATAGACAATTGCGCGGTCGTGCGACGCTGTACCTAAACGAATTTGACGTCCGTTTTTTCCCACAGACAGAGCTTTCTTTTGGTGGTATTTGATCACCTGTGCGATTTTTTTGATCATGCGCTATAAACAAAAAAAGAGCGTCGATTTTGCAAAAATAACAATATTTTTCACATTTTTTATATGAAATTCCCCAAAAAAAATGTAAAAATCAAATTAAGCAAAAAGCTTATTTTGATTGGTTTGCGCAAAAGTTATCACGTTTACTAACAAAGGGAAAGATTTTTGTCATTTTTGATTTTTTTTAACGCGTAATGGCGGCGATCTGCGATTTTTTTGCGGGACTGCAACATTGGGGCGGACAGATTGGACCCTTGACTGACATTTTTGACACTTTTGGGGTTACCAGTGACAGTTCTACAGTAATCACACAAAATGACACTGGTAGTGAAGGGGTTAACTTTTTTGAGAGGGAGGGGTGGTGTGTGTCCCTAGGGGCATGATTCTAACTGTGATTGGCTGTGGCTTGAGCTGTAGGAACAGTGATCAACGGTCCTAAATAGTAGAACCGTATGATCACTATTCCTACACAGGGGAGAATGACAGGCGGCTTGCTTACATCAGCCGCCTGCCTTTCTCCCTCTTCACCCGACGATCGCGAGTGACCGGCGGACATCGAGTCCGCCAGTCACACGCGCGGGGGAGTCCGTGACCGCGCGGGAGCGCACCTCTGGCGGCGCGCGCTCGCTCCCCAGAGCCTCACAGGCTAGTGACGTATCCATACGTCGGCAAGTGGTTAAAATGATAAGGCTTCCTTAAAATTATACTCAAATAATCTCTCGGGTGATCTAAATACAACTTTTGGCCAGTAAGACTGAATGGGCCTTTTTGCAAACTACTCTATCTTAGTGGTTAGCAATTCTACATTGCAGTACTGGGGTCCTCCATTTGTATCCCGTAACACACAAAAACCACCTTTGCAGAGATGCAAAAGTGCCATTGGTTACTACTGGGAATACCATAGCTTTCACTATATGACACCCTACCAACAAAGTGCCATACAGTCTATGGCATTCCCAGTAGTAACCTATGGCTGTGAAAGTTGGACCATAAGGAAGGCTGAACACTGGAGAATTGAAGCTTTTGAACTATGGTGTTGGAGAAGACTTTTGAAAGTTCCTTGGATGGCAAGAAGATCAAACCAGTCAGCCTTTAATTCAACCCTGAATATTCACTGGAAGGACAAATCATTGGAAAAGACTCTGACGCCCCCTATTGGCTCGCGGGCGAGTGACGTACCGATACGTCACTTTGCCCAGGAGGGTCTGACCGCCGCAGTTTATGTACTTGCGGCGGTCAGCAAGTGGTTAAAATCCTTGTAATGTACAGAGATCACCCAGAGGGGAATGTTTTTTTCTCAACAAAAGTGGAGTTACGCTTTAAGGCAGGATCCTCAGACTACGTCCCTCCAGCTGTTGCGGAACTACACATCCCATGAGGCATTGTAAAACTCTGAGATTCACAGATATGACTAGGCATGATGGGAATTGTAGTTCCTGCACAACTGGAGGGCCATAGTTTGAATACCCCTGCTTTAAGGCAATGGGTATGTAAACCTGTTGAGCTGTACTTTTTTGGACAGCTCTCTATAAAATATATATATTGAGTCAGAGGCCTTAAGGCCCTGTTCACACTGGGGCGATCCGACTTGCCGGGGCGACCTCACAGGTCATGGTGCGCAGCTCGCACTGCGACCTCGGAGCGGCCGGCACGGACTTCATAACATTGAAGTCAATGCAGGTCGCTCCAGGTCGCCCCAGAGAAGCTCCGGACCCTTTTTCTAAGTCGGAGCGACTTGTGTCGCTCCTATTAGAACGGGTCCACAGCTTCTCTATGCCAGACGACCTACGGCGACCTGTCAGGCGACCAGGTCGCCTGACAGGTCGCCCCAGTGTGAACGGGGTCTAAAAGTGCAAAGCGTTCAAGCATACAAAAAAGAAATCATGAGGATATCAAGTCAAATGTAAAAATAAATAAATATATAAATAAAAAATATAAATCGTATGTTTATCTGAAATGCAGATTAGTCCAGCTTTTCGGGTTAAATTGGGTAGATTGTGAACACCTGGTAAATATGTTTCCTTTCCAAAGCTTAATAATAAATGATTACTCCAGGAAATACCGCCACATTTTGTTCCTTCTGCTATCTGGCTTTATCATGTCATTTAAGGACAAGGAAAAGGAGGGGCTGGAGACAAGAAATACATTGTAGCAGACAGTAATTATTGAATTATTTGTTGTCGAGGGGGCCGCTGGTTTTACAGATCCTTTCCTGGGGCTTAAAACCTTCATAACCAAAAATAAATAAATAAAAATGATCTCGGACCAATTCATTTAAAGTGTTTCTAAGACTTCTGTTCCGACTCTGGAATTATTGAACTTTTCATTCCGAGAGTCTACAGTTTTATTACTCTTTCTTGCTTTATTGGCTTTTGACAAGCACAAGTGCCAAAAAATATATTATTAAAAAGTCCTCGATGCATAGGTCAAACCTTCCAGCTTCAGAGATAGGAAAGAAGGACATTTCCTTATGCCAAAATATTTTGACCGAAGATGGGTCACCGCTGCGTCCCCAGTCATGCTGTCAAGGGTAGAGACCCAGGATAAGACTCGATTCAATATTGCAAAATGGAAATACAGTTCATTATACGCCAACAGACTGTGGTGAATGGGGAAAAAAAAAGTTTTAACTGTTAAATAGAGTTGTCAAACTCAGTCCCACACAACTTCTGACATTAAGGTGGAACTATAGGCAAAATTAAAAATACCATAGACAGTACTGTACAAAAGTTTT
This sequence comes from Pelophylax lessonae, assembly GCF_965119305.1. NCBI lineage: Eukaryota > Metazoa > Chordata > Amphibia > Anura > Ranidae > Pelophylax > Pelophylax lessonae. Next base: position 711,168,631 of record NC_138769.1, on the reverse strand, counting down.
AGGCAAGTGTGAAGAAATGATGTAAAGTAAGAATGTTTTCAAATATATATATATATATATATATATATATATATATATATATATATATATATATATATATATATACACTATATTACCAAAAGTACTGGGACGCCTGCCTTAATACACACATGAACTTTAATGGCATCCCAGTCTTAGTCCGTAGGGTTCAATATTGAGTTGGCCCACCCTTTGTAGCTATAACAGCTGCAACTCTTCTGGGAAGGTTATCCACAAGGATTAGGAGTGTGTCTATGGGAATGTTTGACCATTCTTCCAGAAGCACGTGTGAGGCCAGGAACTGATGTAAAATGAGAAGGCCTAGCTTTCAGTCTGCTTTCTAATTCATTCCAAAGGTGTTCTTTCCGGTTGAGGTCAGGACTGTGCAGACCGGTAAAGTTCCTCCACCTCAAACTCGCTCATCCATGTCTTTATGGACCTTGCTTTGTGCACTGGTGTGCAGTCATGTTGGAACAGGAAGGGGCCATCCCCAAACTGTTCCCACAAAGTTGGGAGCATGACCGTTTTAAAAATGCCTTGGTATTCTTAAGAGTTCCCTTCACTGGAACTAAGGGGCCAAGTCCAACCCCTGGAAAACCCCTCCACACCATAATCCTCCCTCCACCAAATGATTTGGACCTGTGTACAAAGCAAGGTCCATTAAGATATGGATGAGCAAGTTTGGGGTGGAAGAACTTGACTGGCCAGCACAGAGCTCTGCCCTCAACCCGAATTATAGGCAAAACTTTTGTTTTTCATTTTGGATAGAATAAAGAAAGGTATAACCCCTGTCAGTTTTTTTTTTTTTTGCCATCTGTGTCCCATTGTGGAGATTTCCCTTCACTTCCTGTCCCATAGCCAAACAGGAAGTGAGAGGAAATCGCTGCAAATTAAGGGAATTCCTTGGGGACCCCCAGCTCACCAGAACTAGTGTACCCATTGGAAGATTTCCCCTTTATTACATTTCTGGGGACAAGCCAAAAATGTGTGATTTTCTTTTACTTTCATATTCGATTATAATGGTAAACATGACAAATAGAGAGGGTGAATTTTCCTAAGGGGTCACAGACAGCAATAACAACTGACAGAGGTTCTAATCCCTCTCCGCTCCATCCAAAACTAAAAAAAAAAAGGTTTTGCCTTTAGTTCTACTTTAATGTTCAACTTCAATTACCAGACCAAGCTGTCTAGCATAAGTGGCAGTCACAGGGGTTGGAACAAATCATTTAACACTTAAATGGTTTAAATTGTGAACAGGTGGGCTTTTTATTGCAAAAGAGATTGCATTGTCTCTTCTGTTCTCAATGCTCTGTGGAATGTACACTGCATGTGCATTTGCAGCTCAGTTTACATTTCTGCACACCACAAATGCGTCAGGATGACTGAACCCCCCATGCATGTCCAGGAGTGACGTCATCCAACACTGGCCAATCAAAGCAGCCTAAGACTGGCACCCTGAAGAACCCAGGAAGGTGATGTTGGCACCAACAAGGGACCTTGTGGGTGTTGGACTGTTTGAAATATGGTAAGTATTTGTGCCTTCCCCTGACCACTTATATTCACTTATTGATCTTACCTGTGTTGCCTTGCTTCTTGCTCCTTAGCAGCTGGCAAACATACCTAGCACTTCCAGGTATGGGGAAGCGTGCGACCTCCTCCCCCGTGACAGTGCCTGGGCTAAACCCAAGCACTATTATTTAAATGGGGTATTTATGTCAACACTCACTCGGTTTGACAACATGTTTGATGTTAACATCAACTGCAGAAAAGGAGGGAGCTGCAAAGTTGCACTTGTAGGTGGGTGCAGCGTGGTGCGGAGACAATAACTCACACGGGTTGGTGTAATAAGAACTTGTATTGAAGTAAAGCAGCAACAGTTCACAACAAACCCAGGGGGAAAGCTACCCAGCAGGGTACACTTACAGTTCCAGTAGTGTGACAGGAGCAGGTTCCAGCTGGAATGACAGCGTCTGTTATGAGGAGCAGAATGCAGCCTGGACGTCTAGTGCCCAATCGAGAAGGTGTCCAGAGGAGATGCGACCCTACGCTTAAGGCCCATACACACGAGTCGAAATTCGGCCGGGAATTTTCGTCCGACGACCGATCTGTCGATTTTCGGCTTGTTAGTATGGTCCCCTTAACAACCGACTCCGACTTTTCGGCCGAAAAAATTCTGGTGTGCAGACTATAAATTTTTTGTCCACCGTCAAAACACGGCCGATTTTCATGCAGTCAGTACAGATTTCGACAGGGAAAAATCTTATGAGCAAGACTGGGCATGCTCATAGATGAAAGAACACAAAGAAAGCAATCCAACACATGACATCACTTCTGAAGTATAATTCTGTCCGACGACAAAATTTGTGTGCAGTCTAGAGAACATTCCAACCAACAGACACCACTCTGGACAAAAGACGAACGACTGGTCGGCGGAAATTCGTTGCGGGTGTATGAGGCTTTCCCCTCCTAGGGAGGAACCTTTTCCTAACTCTAGTTCTGACCCTAACAGACAGGGTACCTGTCCCTACTCTGACCACTCACAAAAAACACGAGAAAACGGGAGCTAGGGCCCTAAATAGGCTCTGGTTGAGCCACGATGGCTGCTTCAGTCACATGGGGCAGCAGCATCCAATAAGATAGCTTCTCAAGTGACTACGGAAACCATAGAAGAACCTAGTTCCTCCTGACTTCCTCTCCAATAACAGTGCCACTGTGAACAGCAAGCCCTGGCATGGAGAACGTAGGCTGCACCTGCCTGCACACTAATGAGGTGAATATAAGGAAATTACAAAGACACTGTAACTTTGCTCTGCATAAGCAAGAATACAGCATCTATTTAAAGGCTGCTGTGCAATTTTACTGTAGATTGAACAATGTTGGCACCCTTATACAGGAGGAGGAAAGACAACCAACATTTCCTGGTTTATAAAACAGCAACTTAAATTCCAATGACCTTCTGATAGACCCTCCTTGGTCATCCTACCTCCCCCCCCCCCCCAAATCTCAATTTGAAACATCTCTTTGCCCCTCCCCCTACATCACTTTCACTTCCCCCCCCGTGTTTATCACTTCACCCTCACACACTTTATAATGTTCTGTAGAAGACTGGATACACCATACCGCAAGCATTTAAAAACCCAAAACTCAAAAGGCATTAGATCACCCTAATATAGGAAATTGAAACTGCATTTGAATGTCTATTTATCCCACAAGCGTAGTAAACTTGAAGGTGAACTCTAAGTAGATAGAAAAGAAACCAACTAAAGTCCAGATACAAAATGGAGGAAAAAAAACCCTTGCAGAAGGAATTTCACAAATTCAGGAGGGCACATCTAAAGCTAAAACAGGCTTTGGGGACAACAGGACCAAAGGCTTTTCCTGCCTTTCTCTATTGTTGTGTCCACTGTTGCCTGGGCACCCCTATATTGAGTGCCAGTACCATCATTTCCCACCCATCCATAAGTTTTAAAGGGAGTGGCTTAGGATGTTTTTTTTTTTCACACCATTTTGTCAAGTAAGGTTTCCAGGTGTTTCCCAAACCATGACTTCATTTGCTGCTCTATAATACACTTTTTTTGAGCCTGGTGCAGGTTTCCATTGATTTAAATGGGACTTCCAGTTCCAGGTTTTGTGATTTTTTTAATGTTTAAATCAACGACAACTGTTTGAACTTTTCCGATGTACGCTCATCTCTAGTCCCCCTGTTAAACAAAAGCTAAGCTTAGGTTGATTCCAGTGTGCGGGCTTATCCTTTCCCAACTTTGGTGTGCAGCAGGAAGGAGAACACTTGAGCTAAGTGAGTGAGAAGGCTGAATTATATTGCTGACCTAGCAAAGCTGCACCCATTTGGGCACAGAGGGTACAGTCAGAGTCTGTATTGTTTAGGCAAAATTCAGGTATTTAAGGTCAGTCAAAAAAAGAGCAAGGAGCCCATAACCAGGAACACCCAATCAGTCAGGATGTGTACCTTTATAAGCGGGCATGCTTGTCTGGTCCCCTCTAAGTAGGCAGCCATCATTAAATCATTGGTGAAATATAGAATTAAGACTTGAAAGGGAGCATTTGGAATGCAGAACAACTAGTACAGGAAGTGTCAGAACCCAGATCTGAGCCTGCTACCTCTACTGTGTCCAGCAGTGTTTCTTCTTGCTGAGCCTACAGAGATGCTGGTCAGCTCCCTGGACAATTCCTTGGACAATCTTGTCTTGAACCTCGTTTCTGGTAAACCTTGAACTCTTTACTCCCATTAAATTCCTATTTAAAGTGGTTGTAGGGTCAGAAGGTTTTTGTTTATCTTAATACATTAGGATAAAAAGCCTTCTATGTGTAGCAGCCCCCCTCAACCCCCCTAATACTTACCTGAGCCCCATCTCTATCTAGGGACTCTCCCTTATGATTTGCTGATAAAAAGCAGTGACGCCACTGGCTAACACTGCTATCAATCAAAGTCAATTAGCCAATTAGGAGAGAGAGTGGGCGGGGCTGAACCACAGCTCCATGTCTTAATGAATAGACAAAGCTACAACTCGGCTTAGGTTCCCCCATAGCAAGCTGCTTGCTGTGGGGGCACTCTACAGAAGGGATGGGGCCAGGAGTAACAAAGAGGGACTCAAAAGAGAAGGATCTGGACCACTCTGTGCAAATCCACTGCACAGAGCAGGTAAGCATAAATTGTTTGTTATTTTAAAAAAAAATAAAAAAACTGGACTTTACAATCACTTTAAGCCATGCCTTCTTGCATGTCTTGCTTGCCAGATTATTGTGCTCTCTCCAGCCAATATCTTGTTTCTGTCTCTTCTGCTGTATGTACCTTTTCTACCACTTTTTACTGACCTTTGGCTTGTTCTTCTGATTGATCCCTACCTGCTATATCTGATACTGGACCCCAGCTTGCTCACCTCCTGGGAGGGTGATCCTGAGGACCGCGACCTGGTCTCTCAAACGCAGCAAAATCCATCTTCACCATCAGGAGCTCTGGTGAAAACCGGTTAGTGCTTAGACCTTGCACCTTGGGTGATCCTGCGTCATCTGCCACCGTGACCTGCTTGTTTACTTATCCAGATGGTCAGTGGGAGCCTCTCTACTGCTAAAGATCTAGTCTCCAAGCCTATCACCATCAAACCACTATCCTTTCCTGGATAAGTGACTTAGAGAGTGTTGATGTCACTGGATCAGTCAGGCCACTAGGATTTTCAAATGGAGTTGTCATCAGCAGTCCACATATTCCTATCAGCACCAGTTTTCTTTAAGATTGAGAATGGAAAGCCATGAGCCCCTTTACTGCCATTTGTTCCACTTAAAATGTATCTGTGTGTTACCAAGACGAATTGGATGCTAAAATATTCACTCACCTCCAATTATTAGGGAGATTAATCACAGCACATTTTAAAACGTGTTCCTTCTGGTTTATTGTTATTTGCATTTCAATATGCTGGAAAATAGCTTTTTCCTCGTAAACGCGCATTTTGTTGATTCCAAGTTTTTAGTCGGTGCTGACTCAGTTCCAGGTTTTGTGATTTTTATAATGTTTAAATGAACTACAACTGTTTCAACTTTTCCGATGTACGCTCATCTCTAGTCCCCCTGTTAATCAAAAGCTAAGCTTAGGTTGATTCCAGTGTGAGGGCTTATCCTTTCCCAACTTTGGTCTGCAGCAGGAAGGAGAACACTTGAGCTAAGTGAGTGAGAAGGCTGAATTATATTGCTGACTTAGCAAAGCTGTGCCCATTTGGGCACAAAGGGTACAGTGGCTGTATAGTTTAGCCAAAATTCAGGCATTTAAGGTCAGTCCAAGAAAGACCAAGGAGCCCAAAACCAGGAACACCCAATCAGTCAGACATGTACCTTTACAAGCTGGCATGCTTGTCTGGTCCCCTCTAAGTAGGTAGCCATCATTAAATCATTGGTGAAATGTTGAATTAGGACTTGAAAGGCAGGATTTGGAATGCAGAACAACTAATACAGGAAGTGTCAGAACTCAGATCTGAGCCTGTAAACGTCTACTGTGTCCGGCGGTATCTCTCCTTGCTGAGCCAACCAAGATGCTGGTCAGTAGGGATGATCGAACGGTTCGGGTCGACCATCGGTTTGAGCCGAACATTGACTGGTCGAGGTTCGGCCGAATTCCGAACTTTTTGCTGAAAAAGTTCGGAATTCGGCAACCAGAACCGACCAAAATGCATTGGAACAGGAACAGGGCTTTAAAAGCCCGTGATTGGACCAGAACCATCAGTAAAAGCCAATTGAGGGGGCAGGAGAATGCTAGGAATGTGATTGGAGTGACTAGGGGGTCCAGAGGCCAATCATTAGTGAATACGCCCCCCCAGTATATAAGATAGCCCCGCCAAATCTCTACCATTTTAATACAGGGCTGTGGAAGAGAGTGGAAGCAGTTCTCTTAATTCTGCTCTCAAAGTGTCATTTAGCAATTATTAGTTTGAGGAAAGGGATATCTAGTGTAGTTAGGGTACTATTTTCCACTATAGTTAGATTTAATAATCTAGTTTCTGTAGGGAAAGTGTTAAGTGTAAGGGGACCGTAGTGTAGTGTAGGATTAACTGACTCTGACTGCTATGGCAGGTAGGGATGATCGAACGGTTCGGGTTGACCATCGGTTCGACCCGAACATTGACTGTTCGAGGTTCGGCCGAATTTAGAACTTTTTGCTGAAAAAGTTCGGATTTCTGCAACCAGAACCGGCCAAAATGCAATGGGACAGGAAATGGGCTTTAAAAGCCCATGATTGGACCAGAACCATTAGCAAAAGCCAATTGAGGGGGCAGGAGAATGCTAGGAATGTGATTGGAGTGACTAGGGGGTCCCTAGGCCAATCATTAGTGAATACGCCCCCCAGTATATAAGATAGCCCCCGCCAAATTCCTAGCATTGTAATACAGGGACATGGAAGAGAGTGGAAGCAGTTCTGTTAATTTCACTTTAAAAGTGTCATTTAGCATTTATTAGTGTGAGGAAAGGGATATCTAGTGTAGTTAGGGTGCTCTTTTACACTTTAGTTAGATGCAAAAATTTAGTTTCTGTAGGGAAAGTGTGAAGTGTCAGGGTGACCGTAATGTAGTGTAGGGTGAACTGACACTGACTGCTATGGCAGGGTGACCAAACCCTTCCATGTCAGGGTGACCGTAATGTAGTGTAGGGTGAACTGACACTGACTGCTATGGCAGGGTGACCAAACCCTTCCATATCAGGGTGACCGCTATAGAGAAAAGATAGTTTCTCTGAAGTCACATTCGCTGCAGTAATATGGCTTCTCGCCGGTCAGCTTGCTTTTTGGCTGCAGGCGTCTATAGGGATTTTTTGAGCACATGTTTGGAGTCAGGCATGACATCTGAATATGTGTATAGGGGGTATATATATACACACCCATGTATGTATATATACACCTGCACATATATAGGTGTGAACGGAGCAGAAAACACTACTTGCGCTAATGAAATAATTAACACCAATATAGTTACGCTCCTATCACACCTATATATGTGTATGTGTAAAATACATATAAGTGTGTGTGTATATATATATATATACCCCTATACAGAAGTTCAGATGTTTTGCCTGCTTCCGAAGAACTCAAAAAAATGCCCAAAAAAACGCTAGCGTCAAACAAAAACGCCCAGGTGTGTTGTTGCAGGCATTTTTTTGGGGTTTTTGGAGGCAGGCAAAACATCTGAACTTGTGTATAGTGGTATATATACACACATACTTATATGTATTTTACACTTACACATATATAGGTGTTATAGGAGCGGAGCCATATTAGTGTAAATTATTTCATTAGCGCAAGCATATATTTCTGCTACTATCACACCTATATATGTCTAGGTGTATATATACATATAAGTATGTGCGTATATATACCCGTATACACAAGTTCAGATGTTTTGCCTGCCTCCAAAGAACCCAAAAAAATGCCCAAAAAAACACTAGCGCAAAAAAAAAAAAATGCCCAGGTGTGTTGTTGCAGGCATTTTTTGGGGGTTTTTGGAGGCAGGCAAAACATCTGAACTTGTGTATAGTGGTATATATACACACATACTTATATGTATTTTACACTTACACATATATAGGTGTTATAGGAGCGGAGCCATATTAGTGTAAATGATTTCATTAGCGCAAGCATATATTTCTGCTACTATCACACCTATATATGTCTAGGTGTATATATACATATAAGTATGTGTGTATATATACCCGTATACACAAGTTCAGATGTTTTGCCTGCCTCCAAAGAACCCCAAAAAAATGCCCAAAAAAACGCTAGCGCCAAAAAAAAATGCCCAGGTGTGTTGTTGCAGGCATTTTTTGGGGGTTTTTGGAGGCAGGCAAATCCAAAATCCAAAGAATTTTTTTTTTTTTTAATTTTTTCAATAATTGGCTCTCTATCAAAAATGACAATTTTTAAGAACTTTTTTTGTGTGATTAATAGTCCCTGGGGTATGACCCAGAACCCTAGGCACTTTTTAGGGGCATTGTTTGGGTTTTAGGGCTTCAAAATGGTGTTTTTTGATTACCGAAGTTCGGTCCCATTGATTTCAATGGGGTTCTGAAATCCGGGCCGAACTTTCGGGAAGTTCAGATGTTCTGGCCGAACCTAACTTTTAAAAAGTTTGATCATCCCTAATGGCAGGGTGACAAAACCCTTCCATTTCAGGGTGACCGCTATAGAGAAAAGATTGTTTCTCTTAGAACACTTTTAGAACCGGATAGTGGCTTCGCCCCTGTCACCCTGCTTTTTGTTGCAGGCATTTATAGGGCTTTTTTGAGGACATGTTTGGAGTCAGGCATGACATCTGAACTTCTGTGTAGGGGTATATACACACACACATGTATGTATATATACACATACACATATATAGGTGTGAAAGTAGCAGAAACCTATGCTTGCGCTAATGAAATAATTAACACCCATATGGCTTCTCTGCTATAACACCTATATATGTGTATGTGTATAAATACATATAAGTGTGTGTGTATATATACCCCTATACAGAATTTCAGATGTTTTGCCTGCCTCCAAAGACCCCCAAAAAATGCCCAAAAAAAACGCCTGCTGCAAAAATACACCTGGACATTTTTGTAGCGGGCGTTTTTTTGGGCATTTTTTGGGTGTCTTTGGAGGCAGGCATGACATCTGTACTTCTGTGTAGGGGTATATATACACACACACACATGTATGTATATATACACATACACATATATAGGTGTGAAAGTAGCAGAAACCTATGCTTGCACTAATTAAATAATTAACACCCATATGGCTTCTCTGCTATAACACCTATATATGTGTATGTGTATAAATACATATACAGTGCCTTGCAAAAGTATTTGGCCCCCTTGAACTTTGCGACCTTTTGCCACATTTCAGGCTTCAAACATAAAGATTTAAAACTGTAATTTTTTGTGAAGAATTAACAAGTGGGACACAATCATGAAGTGGAACGAAATGTATTGGATATTTCAAACTGTGTTAACAAATTAAAAACTGAAAAATTGGGCGTGCAAAATTATTCAGCCCCTTTACTTTCAGTGCAGCAAACTCCCTCCAGAAGTTCAGTGAGGATCTCTGAATGATCCAATGTTTACCTAAATGACTAATGATGATAAATAGAATCCACCTGTGTGTAATCAAGTCTCTCTATAAATGCACCTGCACTGTGATAGTCTCAGAGGTCCGTTTAAAGCGCAGAGAGCATCATGAAGAACAAGGAACACACCAGGCAGGTCCGAGATACTGTTGTGGAGAAGTTTAAAGCTGGATTTGGATACAAAAAGATTTCCTAAGCTTTAAACATCCCAAGGAGCACTGTGCAAGCGATAATATTGAAATGGAAAGAGTATCAGACCACAAATCTACGAAGACCTGGTCGTCTCTCTAAACTTTCAGCTCATACAAGGAGAAGACTGATCAGAGATGCAGCCAAGAGGCCCATGGTCACTCTGGATGAACTGCAGAGATCTACAGCTGAGGTGGGAGACTCTGTCCATAGGACAACAATCAGTCGGAAACTGCACAAATCTGGCCTTTATGGAAGAGTGGCAAGAAGAAAGCCATTTCTTGAAGATATCCATAAAAAGTGTTGTTTAAAGTTTGCCACAAGTCACCTGGGAGACACACCAAACATGTGGAAGAAGGTGCTCTGGTCAGATGAAACCAAAATCAAACTTTTTGGCAACAATGCAAAACTTTATGTTTGGCGTAAAAGCAACACAGCTCATCACCTTGAACACACCATCCCCACTGTCAAACATGGTGGTAGTAGCATCAAGGTTTGGGCCTGCATTTCTTCAGCAGAGACAGGGAAGATGGTTAAAATTGATAGGAAGATGGATGGAGCAAAATACAGGACCATTCCAGAAGAAAACCTGATGGAGTCTGCAAAAAAAATCAAATCGAGAATCTGTGGAAAGAATTTAAAACTGCTGTTCACAAACGCTCTCCATCCAACCTCACTGAGCTCGAGCTGTTTTGTAAGGAGGAATGGGCAAAAATTTCAGTCTCTCGATGTGCAAAACTGATAGAGACATACAGCTGTAATCGCAGCAAAAGGTGGCGCTACAAAGTATTAACTTAAGGGGGCTGAATAATTTTGCACGCCCAATTTTTCAGTTTTTTATTTATTAAAAAAGTTTGAAATATCCAATAAATTTTGTTCCACTTCATGATTGTGTCCCACTTGTTGTTGATTCTTCCCAAAAAATTACAGTTTTATATCTTTATGTTTGAAGCCTGAAATGTGGCAAAAGGTCGCAAAGTTCAAGGGGACCGGATACTTTCACAAGGCACTATAAGTGTGTGTGTATATATACCCCTATACAGAATTTCAGATGTTTTGCCTGCCTCCAAATACCCCCAAAAAATGCCCAAAAAAAATGCCTGCTGCAAAAACACACCTGGGCGATTTTGTAGCTGGCGTTTTTTTGGGCATTTTTTGGGCGTCTTTGGAGGCAGGCATAACATCTGTACTTCTGTGTAGGGATATATATACACACACACTTATATGTATTTATACACATACACATATATAGGTGTTATAGCAGAGAAGCCATATGGGTGTTAATTATTTCATTAGCGCAAGCATAGGTTTCTGCTTCTTTCACATCTATATATGTGTATGTGTATATTTACATACATGTGTGTGTATATATATACCCCTACACAGAAGTACAGATGTTATGCCTGCCTCCAAAGACACCCAAAAAATGCCCAAAAAAAAACGCCAGCTACAAAAACGCCCAGGTGTGTTTTTGCAGCAGGCGTTTTTTTGGGCATTTTTTGGGGGTCTTTGGAGGCAGGCAAAACATCTGAAATTCTGTATAGGGGTATATATACACTCACACTTATATGTATTTATACACATACACACATATAGGTGTGAAAGGAGAGAAGCCATATGGGTGTTAATTATTTCATTAGCGCAAGCATAGTGTTCTGCTACTTTCACACCTATATATGTGTATGTGTATATATACATACATGTGTGTGTGTATATATACCCCTACACAGAAGTTCTGATGTTATGCCTGCCTCCAAAGACCCCCAAAAAATGCCCCAAAAAACGCCTGCTACAAAACCGGCAAGGTGTGAAAATAGCAGAGCCACTATCCTGTTCTATTGCAATTCTAATACAAACAAACTTTTTTTTTTTCTGGTTCTGGACATGCTACAGAGCTGAAACTTCACAGGTACACTTTTTAGACCCCTCAGACACCAAATCCAAAGAAATCTCATTTTTTTTCCCAATAATTTTTTCAATAATTGGCTCTCTATCAAAAATGACAATTTTTAAGAACTTTTTTTTGTGTGATTAATAGTCCCTGGGGCATGACCCAGAACCCTAGGCACTTTTTAGGGCTTCAAAATGGTGTTTTTTGATTACCGAAGTTCGGGTCCCATTGATTTCAATGGGGTTCTTAAATCTGGGCCGAACTTTCGGGAAGTTCGGGTGTTCTGGTCGAACCGAACATTTGAAAAGTTCGATCATCCCTTCTGGTCAGCTCCCTGGACAATTCCTTGTACAATCTTGTCTTGAACCTTGTTTCTTGTAAACCTTAAACTCTTTACTCCTATTTAAAGCGGTTGTAAGGTCAGAAGTTTTTTTTTATCTTAATGCATTCTATGCATTAAGATAAAAAGCCTTCTGTGTGTAGCAGCCCCCCTCAGCCCCCATAATACTTACCTGAGCCGCCCCATCTTTATTCAGCGATGTCCATGAGTCCCTCGGCTGTCTGGGACTCTCCCTCATGATTGGCTTACACTGCTGTCAATCAAAGTCAGTTAGCCAATTAGGAGAGAGAGTGGGTGGGGCTGAACCACAGCTCCATGTCTGAATGGGCACACGGAGCTGCAGCTTAGCTCGGGTGCCCCATAGCAATCCAAACAGTCAGTATACCGCTCAGGCAATGAGCAGTGGATTGCCCCCGCAGGTGCACACGCAGGGTCGCCACCAGAGATACAGCGACAAAAGAAAATCTGAAACATGATTAAGCACAAATTGCTCATGTGAAACCCGTCAACCTTTCTGTGATTGTTTGTCTGACATTGACCAATAAAGACGTCGTCACAATTTTTTTTTGTTGCCCCCATAGCAAGCTGCTTGCTGTGGGGGCACTCAACAGAAGGGAAGGGCCAGGAGCAGCAAAGAGGGACCAAAAAGAGGAGGATCCGAACCACTCTGTGCAAATCCACTGCACAGAGTAGGTATGCATAAATTGTTTGTTATTTAAAAAAAAACCTAAAAAACAAGACTTTATAATTACTTTAAGCCATGCCTTTTTGCACGTCCTACTTGCCAGATTATTGTGCTCTCTCCAGCCAATATCTTGTTTCTGTCACCTCTGCTGTATGTATCTTTGCTACCACCTGTTACCAGTGGTGGCTGGTGCTCCATGGGCGGGGGGGTGGCAGACCGAATGCACCATACCCCCCCCCACACCAGGCTGCACACCATTTCCCCCCCCCCCCCGAACCACAGGGACACAGGAGAGGAGAGGATGGAGTGGACAGACGGATGGACAGAGAGGGCCCCCCCTCACTCACCCTGCCTGGGTGTAACAGCAGGCGGTGGCAGCTTCGGCTTCTGCGTCTCCTCTCTCCTCCTCCATGCCCAATGGCATGGCTTCTTCTTTCGGCCAATCGGGAAACGGGTCTCAAAATCCACTTCCTGATGGGTCAGGAGGAGGATCCGTGTGACAATAGCGAATTTTCATTCGCTATTGTCACACAACTGGGTGGGCTCGGGGCACACTGCTCTGCGCCTCAAGCCCACCCTTTTTTTTAGCCTGTGAGAGCATCTGGCTGTAATCACATGGCTAAAAAAAAAAAAGCCCCATTGAACTCCATGAGTCCGGCGCCCCGCATGTAGGTTAGGGGGCCGGATGCATGGATAGGGGGGGGGCGGTGCCCCTGCGCCCCGTATGACGAGCCGCCACTGCCTGTTACTGACCTTTGGCTTGTTCTTCTGCTTGATCCCTACTGGACCCCAGCTTGCTCATCTCCTGATAGGGTGATCCTGAGGTCCGTGACCTGGTCTCTCACATTCAGCAAAATACATCTTCACCATCAGGAGCTCTGGTGAATACAGGTTAGTGCTTAGACCTCGCACATTGGGTGATCCTGCATCATCTCATCATCTGCCACGGTGACCTGCTTGTTTAGTTATTCTGCTGGTTGGTGGGAGCCTCTCTACTGCTATAGCTACAAGTCTCTAAGCCTATCATCATCAAGCCACTATACTTTCCTGGATCAGTGACTTAGAGAGTGCTGATGTCACTTAATCAGTCAGGTCACTATGATTTCCAAATGGAGTTGTCATCAGCAGCCCACATATTCCAATCTGCACCAGTTTTCTTTAGGATTGAGACTGGAAAGCCATGAGTCCCTTTACTGCTTTGCCATTTGTTCCACTTAAAATGTCTCTGTGTGGTACCAAGACGAACTCGATGCTAAAATATTCACTCACCTCCAATTATTAGGGAGATTAATCACGGCACATTTTAAAACTTGTTCCTTCTGGTTTATTGTTATTTGCATTTCAATATGCTGGAAAAGAGCTATTTCCTCGTAAACACGCATTTTGTTGATTCCAAGTTTTTAGTCGGTGTGGACTCATTAATAGCTAATGCGGTTTGTGTAAATATTTTAAAATGTCATTTGTGTATTCACTTGGGGACATTTTATGTTTTAAATAAAAGAGGAAGTTAGAATTATACCAGCTATGGAAAAAGAAAAAAGTAATTAATCCGTCTAACAAGCAGAGCTGGTAGGATATTCTGCGTGCAACTAATTTGCTGAATCACAGCAAAGGATAAATGAATTAATTCATTAAATAAAGTTTATTTTTTTTTCTCAGCAATACAAAATATTATGGCACACATTTTGCGAAATGTGAGGTCCCTGCTGCAAACCACCATTGATTCGTTTTGGCCATCTTCATGTATGCAAGCTCAGTGCTGCTTTAACCACAGTCACGAGTTTCAACATTGAGATATTCATAGGATTGCAAGCCTTTGATTTGTGATATTCTTATACTGTGGTAGTATTGATTCTTTTCCCCTTTCTGAGGAAAGAAATTATTAAAGTGAGAATAGAGAAAATAGCTGCATAAGATGGTACAGCATGTCACAGACTGGGAGTAACATGAGAAATTGCGGGCTTATAAAACCCTTTCTGGACTCGGCTTTCTATTCCTTTTATATTATGTTTTGTATATATATATATATTTTTTTTACCCCACATAATGCCTCAGGAGTTATTCAATCCACCCTCATCCACCCAACCCATAATAACTCCTCAATTTCTTAGGCAATGCTCAAATGTATTTACTCCTGCCAATAAAGTCTATTTGAATTTGAAAATCAATTTGAAACTTTGAATAATGCCCTTTCTTTGGATGGACTTGACTACTGAATTATTGTTGAGCTCCAGCTAACACTTTTTAAGTTACAGCAACAGTTTTTTTTTTCCCTTTTAGGAGGAAGTAATAAAATAACAGACTTACTGGCTGTCTCATTGAGTTAAACAAACAAAAAAAAAAGGATTAAAAGACTAAAATAAGGAAACAAATGCAGCCAACAAATATAAACATTTGCAATATAATACATTTATGCTTTTGGGTTTAATACCACTTTAAGGAAAGTCTGGAGTACTCCACTCTGTAATAAAACAAATGTCTTTTGCAAACTTTATTTCACGATGAACAGTGCACAAATATTTCATAAAAACAATTTTACAGTATTATAGACTGACATATTAATGTATCCGAAAAACAAGTCAGGGAGAAATAAACATCTGTGAATTTAACGCCATAAAATAAAAGTGAAGCATGAACAGGGATGAAAAGCAAAATCATTCTTCTTCACTTAACATATTTTGACAAATCCTTTCTCACTTACAAAGAGAAAAATGTTGTGAAAGGCGCTACCATTTACGGCAATTGCAAATAACAAAAAGAAAAGTAAGGCTACCCAAACACATACATACATGCTATGGCTTCCTGCTATTGCTGGTGAGCCACTGTTGGGATTCAAGTAATCAAGTCACTACATTCTCTGTTTGGGATGAGTGAAAGTGAGAGTTTCATTTTCCCAAATTTTGGTGCAGCTGGGAGCGGACTACCGTTATCTGCAGACTCACCTTCTGTTCCTTTAGATTGTCTTTGTATTAGGGATCGACCGATTATCGGCAAAGCTGATATATCGAGGGCCAATATGCACTTTCCCCGATATATCGGAATCGGCCCTGGAGGTTACCGATATTGCCAATATTTCGGGAAAGTGTTTGTACCGGAGTGATGCCTGCAGCTAGAGGCATCACCCCGGTACCAGCATCCATAGCCGACAGTTGGCTGTCTTGTGATGACAACTGATGCGAGAAGCCGCTCGGCTGTCATTACAAGGAGCAGGAGGGGACACCCCCCCTCCCACCGCCTTCCGCGGCTCTCCCGGGTCTCCCGTCCCACCGGAAGACCTGGGCAACCAGCCTGCACGGCTGCCAAAGAGAAGACCAGATCAAAGCCGCATTCGGCTCTGATTGGGTCTCCATGCAAAAACCCTGAAGTGATGTCATGACATCGATTCCAGAAGTTCCAGGTACTGGCGCCAGATTAAAAATAAATGACAGCATTCAAAACAGCCAAACTTGGCGTATTGAATGCTTTTAAGTGCAGAGGAGGGGTTTGAGGTCTTTTAGACCCCCAGATCCCTCCACAAGAGTACCTGTAAAGTAAAAAAAAAAAAAAAAAAAGACTCCGGCAACCAGCCTGCATGGCCACCAAAGACCAGATCGAAGCTGCATTCGGCTCTGATCGGGTCTCCATGCAAAAACCCAGAAGTGATGTCATGATGTCACTTCCCGGAAGTTCCGGGTACTGGCGCCAGATTTAAAAAAAATGACAGCATTCAAAACAGCCAAACTTGGCGTATTGAATGCTTTTAAGTGCAGATGAGGGGTTTGGGGTATTTTAGACCCCCCAGATCCCTCCACAAGAGTACCTGTAAACATATACCATACAAACATATCGTCCAATATCGGCCGATACCGATACGCGATGACCAAAATATCGGTATCGGCAATGAAAAAACGATATTGGTCAATCACTACTTTGTATCCCTCTAGTGTTTAAATCATCATATTGCAGAGACTGGGAGAACAGCGTAGTGGGAATTGTAGTCTTCTGTAAGGCTATGAATATGCGGCTAGATTGTTTAAGAACTATCTTTCCCATCAAGCTTTGGATTACAGAAGAGCATCTTCGAAGAGGCTATGAAAGGATCTGCTGAACAGGCTTGGGCCCTCTTGCTTCCTGGAACCCATCGTGTGCACATCAGTCAGCAGTACAGAGATAGAGAGATAGCAGACTGCGGCATACTGCACACTGCCCATCTGCCTGTAGACTCAGCCCTGGTGGGACGAATGTTCATTTCAGCATCGCAGACATCCTTGCAGCATTGCTATTCGGGTGGAGTCGGTGGGACACACTGAGACAGCAGAGCGCAGCCATCTCGAGAATTGCCATTACCTGTTCTTCCAGGACTCTTATTGATGAACATCAGGATTTGGTGAGAGGGCACCTGCTCTGAGTTCAGACTGCAATTATTACAGTTCTAGTTACACTGAACACAGACACCTTGCAATTGAATCAGCTACCAGATCACTTAGGATTATAATCAACTATACTGCATTGCTTGCTATACACTGAGTCCTATTGGAAACTGTTCATTTCATGATCTCCAACTGCCGGTGAAGACTTTAGCAAGGCCTTGCAAGTAGGACACTATCATATTATTGCTTCTTAAAGGGGACACGTTACTGGTATCTAGATTACCTTATCTCTCATTAAGATACAGATGGTATAAGCTTCCCTGGGGTTCCCCTTTAGGCTGAGTGCTTTACAGTAATAATATATCGTTATCTGAGAGATCCACATGCATATTCCAAAGAGATTGTGTTTATTAATATCATTTGGTGTTATTATTAGTGTTGAGCGAACACGGACTGTATTATTCGTGTTCGTACCGAATAATTGGATTTTTTGTACCCGAACACGGACACGGACACTTTACTGTATGTTCGGGTAAAAATCCGTGTTCGGTCGTTTTATTTCCGGGTTTTGCATGCTTTGGCGCTCTTTTCATGGCGGGCTTTCAACAGCCAATCAACAATCGTTTAACTGGTGTGCCTTAAGCCATCCCAGCCATGCCTGCAAATGTCTCAGTAGCTGTGATTGGCCGTCTGAAGCATGTGACCAAGTCTTTATAAGTTCGAGGCAGCCGCAGCGGCGTCATTATGCTGCTTAGATTCAGGGACAGAGCACACATCAACGTGCTGGCTGCTGATTAGGGAAAGATAGGCAGGAAAAAACCATTTGTGTCCGGATAGAATTGAGGGACAGGTCGGAGTGTTTAGGCAGGGCGAGTTGTAGGCATTTTAGGGATAGAGTCTGCTGAATTATAGGGTCAGTGTCTTCTACAAACTACAATCGATATTGCTGTGTGGGGGGTGGGGTCTGCACTCAATCCTGATCTACGATCTCTTCTCAATCCTGTTAGGGACAGAGTCTGCTGAATTTTAGGGAAACTGTGTTCTACAAACTACAATCGATATTGCTGTGTGGTGTGGGATTGGAGATAGGCAGGTGTCAGTGATCCACATCCATTTTTCTGTGTGTGAGCTGCAGTGAACACAATCTTTTTGGGCTGCAGTGAACACAATCTTTTTGGGCTGCAGTGAACACAATCTTTTTGGGCTGCAGTGAACACAATCTTTTTGGGCTGCAGTGAACACAATCTTTTTGGGGTGCAGTGAACAAAATCTTTTTGGGGTGCAGTGAACACAATCCTTTTTGGTGTGCAGTGAACACAATCTTTGTGGGGTGCAGTGAACAAAATCCTTTGTGGGGTGCAGTGAACACAATCTTTTTGGGGTGCAGTGAACAAAATCCTTTTTGGGGTGCAGTGAACAACATCCTTTTTGGGGTGCAGTGAACACAATCTTTTGGGGTGCAGTGAACAAAATCCTTTGTGGGGTGCAGTGAACACAATCTTTTTGGGGTGCAGTGAACACAATCTTTTTGGGGTGGAGTGAACAACATCCTTTTTGGGGTGCAGTGAACAAAATCCTTTTTGGGGTGCAGTGAACAAAATCATTTTTGGGGTGCAGTGAACACAATCTTTTTGGGGTGCAGTGAACACAATCTTTGTGGGGTGCAGTGAACACAATCTTTTTGGGGTGGAGTGAACAACATCCTTTTTGGGGTGCAGTGAACAACATCCTTTTTGGGGTGCAGTGAACACAATCTTTTTGGGGTGCAGTGAACACAATCTTTGTGGGGTACAGTGAACAGAATCTTTGTGGGGTGCAGTGAACACAATCTTTGGGGGGTACAGTGAACACAATCTTTGTGAGGTGCAGTGAACACAATCTTTGTGGGGTGCAGTGAACACAATCATTGTGGGGTGCAGTGAACTCAATCTTTGTGGGGTACAGTGAACACAATCTCATACTTCTGAAGGTTTGAGGGTGCTGCCTGTTCCATACTCCCCCTACTCCTCATCTAGCCTTTTAGGGGTACAAACAATAGTAATTGGGGCCTAGTGTGGTTGTGTACGTGTGATATACATACACTTTTTTGGGATCATATTTTCTATTCCGCTATTTAATCAAAAACCTTTGGGGATCAGTTAAATTGGGGGATAGTCTGTGTTGGTACGTGTGAGAGAGATCCACCTTTCCAAGTTGTTGGGGTTCATCTCATACTTCTGAAGGTTTGAGGGTGCTGCCTGTTCCATACTCCCCCTACTCCTAGCCTTTTAGGGGTACAAACAATAGTAATTGGGGCCTAGTGTGGTTGTGTACGTGTGATATACATACACTTTTTTGGGATCATATTTTCTATTCCGCTATTTAATCAAAAACCTTTGGGGATCAGTTAAATTGGGGGATAGTCTGTGTTGGTACGTGTGAGAGAGATCCACCTTTCCAAGTTGTTGGGGTTCATCTCATACTTCTGAAGGTTTGAGGGTGCTGCCTGTTCCATACTCCCCCTACTCCTAGCCTTTTAGGGGTACAAACAATAGTAATTGGGGCCTAGTGTGGTTGTGTACGTGTGATATACATACACTTTTTTGGGATCATATTTTCTATTCCGCTATTTAATCAAAAACCTTTGGGGATCAGTTAAATTGGGGGATAGTCTGTGTTGGTACGTGTGAGAGAGATCCACCTTTCCAAGTTGTTGGGGTTCATCTCATACTTCTGAAGGTTTGAGGGTGCTGCCTGTTCCATACTCCCCCTACTCCTAGCCTTTTAGGGGTACAAACAATAGTAATTGGGGCCTAGTGTGGTTGTGTACGTGTGATATACATACACTTTTTTGGGATCATATTTTCTATTCCGCTATTTAATCAAAAACCTTTGGGGATCAGTTAAATTGGGGGATAGTCTGTGTTGGTACGTGTGAGAGAGATCCACCTTTCCAAGTTGTTGGGGTTCATCTCATAATTCTGAAGGTTTGAGGGTGCTGCCTGTTCCATACTCCCCCTACTCCTAGCCTTTTAGGGGTACAAACAATAGTAATTGGGGCCTAGTGTGGTTGTGTACGTGTGATATACATACACTTTTTTGGGATCATATTTTCTATTCCGCTATTTAATCAAAAACCTTTGGGGATCAGTTAAATTGGGGGATAGTCTGTGTTGGTACGTGTGAGAGAGATCCACCTTTCCAAGTTGTTGGGGTTCATCTCATACTTCTGAAGGTTTGAGGGTGCTGCCTGTTCCATACTCCCCCTACTCCTAGCCTTTTAGGGGTACAAACAATAGTAATTGGGGCCTAGTGTGGTTGTGTACGTGTGATATACATACACTTTTTTGGGATCATATTTTCTATTCCGCTATTTAATCAAAAACCTTTGGGGATCAGTTAAATTGGGGGATAGTCTGTGTTGGTACGTGTGAGAGAGATCCACCTTTCCAAGTTGTTGGGGTTCATCTCATACTTCTGAAGGTTTGAGGGTGCTGCCTGTTCCATACTCCCCCTACTCCTAGCCTTTTAGGGGTACAAACAATAGTAATTGGGGCCTAGTGTGGTTGTGTACGTGTGATATACATACACTTTTTTGGGATCATATTTTCTATTCCGCTATTTAATCAAAAACCTTTGGGGATCAGTTAAATTGGGGGATAGTCTGTGTTGGTACGTGTGAGAGAGATCCACCTTTCCAAGTTGTTGGGGTTCATCTCATACTTCTGAAGGTTTGAGGGTGCTGCCTGTTCCATACCCCCCCTACTCCTCATCTAGCCTTTTAGGGGTACAAACAATAGTAATTGGGGCCTAGTGTGGTTGTGTACGTGTGATATACATACACTTTTTTTGGATCATATTTTCTATTCCGCTATTTAATCAAAAACCTTTGGGGATCAGTTAAATTGGGGGATAGTCTGTGTCGGTACGTGTGAGAGAGATCCACCTTTCCAAGTTGTTGGGGTTCATCTCATACTTCTGAAGGTTTGAGGGTGCTGCCTGTTCCATACCCCCCCTACTCCTCATCTAGCCTTTTAGGGGTACAAACAATAGTAATTGGGGCCTAGTGTGGTTGTGTACGTGCGAGATACATACACTTTTTTTGATCATATTTCCTATTCCGCTATTCAATAAAAACCTTTGAGGATCAATTGAATTGCGGGATAGTCTGTGTCGGTACGTGTGAGAGAGATCCACCTTTCCAAGTTGTTGGGGTTCATCTCATACTTCTGAAGGTTTGAGGGTGCTGCCTGTTCCATACTCCCCCTACTCCTAGCCTTTTAGGGGTACAAACAATAGTAATTGGGGCCTAGTGTGGTTGTGTACGTGTGATATACATACACTTTTTTGGGATCATATTTTCTATTCCGCTATTTAATCAAAAACCTTTGGGGATCAGTTAAATTGGGGGATAGTCTGTGTTGGTACGTGTGAGAGAGATCCACCTTTCCAAGTTGTTGGGGTTCATCTCATACTTCTGAAGGTTTGAGGGTGCTGCCTGTTCCATACTCCCCCTACTCCTAGCCTTTTAGGGGTACAAACAATAGTAATTGGGGCCTAGTGTGGTTGTGTACGTGCGAGATACATACACTTTTTTTGATCATATTTCCTATTCCGCTATTCAATAAAAACCTTTGAGGATCAATTGAATTGCGGGATAGTCTGTGTCGGTACGTGTGAGAGAGATCCACCTTTCCAAGTTGTTGGGGTTCATCTCATACTTCTGAAGGTTTGAGGGTGCTGCCTGTTCCATACTCCCCCTACTCCTAGCCTTTTAGGGGTACAAACAATAGTAATTGGGGCCTAGTGTGGTTGTGTACGTGTGATATACATACACTTTTTTGGGATCATATTTTCTATTCCGCTATTTAATCAAAAACCTTTGGGGATCAGTTAAATTGGGGGATAGTCTGTGTCGGTACGTGTGAGAGAGATCCACCTTTCCAAGTTGTTGGGGTTCATCTCATACTTCTGAAGGTTTGAGGGTGCTGCCTGTTCCATACCCCCCCTACTCCTCATCTAGCCTTTTAGGGGTACAAACAATAGTAATTGGGGCCTAGTGTGGTTGTGTACGTGCGAGATACATACACTTTTTTTGATCATATTTCCTATTCCGCTATTCAATAAAAACCTTTGAGGATCAATTGAATTGCGGGATAGTCTGTGTCGGTACGTGTGAGAGAGATCCACCTTTCCAAGTTGTTGGGGTTCATCTCATACTTCTGAAGGTTTGAGGGTGCTGCCTGTTCCATACTCCCCCTACTCCTCATCTAGCCTTTTAGGGGTACAAACAATAGTAATTGGGGCCCAGTGTGGTTGTGTACGTGTGATATACATACACTTTTTTTGGATCATATTTTCTATTCCGCTATTTAATTTAACTGGGCCTCCATGCGAGACCTGTGTGCCTTGTTGCGCTGTTTTGAGTACTCCACCAACATGGCCAGTGGCAATGACGCCGTTCTCAGCTTAACTATCCCACTTCTATGCCTCCTTGAAAAAACAATTCGGGCGATGATGGAAGAGGATGTGGCACAGGATGAGGAGGAGGAGGAGGAGGATGAAGAGGTAACATTTCCAAGGCTTTCAGGGCAGTCATTCGCAAGGGGCTCCGAGGGTGGGTTCCTGCACACGCAAACGCCAGGGACGCAATTGTCCAGCAGGGGCACAGTTCTGGAGGATGAGGAGGATGAGGAGGAGGAGGAGCTGGAGGAGGAGATGGAACCATGTTCACAGCAGGGTGGCACCCAGGCCAGCTCATGGCCATCACTGGTGCGTGGCTGGGGGGATACAGAGGACACGGACGATACACCTCCCACAGAGGACAGCCTTTCGTTGCCTCTGGGCAGCCTGGCACACATGAGCGATTACATGCTGCAGTGTCTCCACAACGACCGCCGAGTTGCCCACATTCTAACTTGTGCTGATTACTGGGTGGCCACGCTGCTGGATCCCCGTTACAAGGACAACGTACCGTCCTTAATTCACTCACTGGAGCGCGATCGCAAGATGCGCGAGTACAAGCGCACGCTGGTAGACGCCATGCTGCTGGCATTCCCATCTGACAGCGGGGCCACAGTGGAAGCACAAGGCAGAGGAGGAGGAGGAGGAGGTCGCCAACGCAACCAGGGCACCGCCAGCACCTCAGAAGGCAGGGTTAGCATGGCCGAAATGTGGAAAAGCTTTGTCAGCACGCCACAACAAACAGCAGCACCAGCAGCTCAGATGGAACGTCTTAGCAGGAGGCAGCATTTTACCAACATGGTGGAGCAGTATGTGTGCACACGCCTACATGTAGTGAATGACGGGTCTGCCCCCTTCAACTTCTGGGTCTCCAAATTGGGCACATGGCTTGAGCTTGCCCTTTACGCCTTGGAGGTGCTGGCGTGCCCTGCAGCCAGTGTATTATCTGAACGGGTATTTAGCACGGCTGGGGGCGTTATAACAGACAAGCGCAGCCGCCTGTCCAGAGACAATGTGGACAAGCTCACGTTCATTAAAATGAACCAGGCATGGATCCCACGGGACTTTTCCGTACCTTATGCAGAATAGCAATGGATACCGACCTTACCCACCCATTGTTCCATTTTTGCTCTTTCTCACTCTTTTGGGGTGTACCCTCATTTAAAATTTTTGAAAAGAAGCAGTGTTGGCTACCTCGTCCTCCTCCTCAGGGCCAGATTAATGTAGGGGCTATTGGAGCTGCAGCTCCAGGCCCCTACATTTTATATAGGCCCCGGGTTGGCCATATTCACTGTTACCGCTCTTCTGTCACTTGTAAACACAGAAGTCTGGCTTCTATGCTCGCTTCCCCAGGCAGCACCCTCAGAACCTCCCCACACAGCGTGAAGGCCGGACAAGGAGGGACAGTTGGCGATGCATGGATGTGTTTATGGGCTTCAGAGACAGCATCCCATGTTGAATTAGGCATGCATGGCTGCACCCTTCCTCCTCTGGGTGCATGGCAAGGCACGGCCCTTAAGGCCCTTCAAAATCCTCAGCACCAAGCCCATGATGCTGTTAATCCGGCCCTGGTCCTCCTCCACCGCCGCTTCCACCTAC
The DNA here is from genome assembly GCF_965119305.1 of Pelophylax lessonae. Lineage (NCBI taxonomy): Eukaryota > Metazoa > Chordata > Amphibia > Anura > Ranidae > Pelophylax > Pelophylax lessonae. The sequence continues at coordinate 711,144,516 of NC_138769.1, read as the reverse complement.
ACCGTCCATAGGTGTGCGCAGCCTATTGCATTAAGGTGTGCACCCCAAAGTTGAAATACACATGCATGTGTTTGCCAGCAGGGAGAGTAATGTATCGGGGCCATGTACCTGTAGGCAAGGAGAAATAGAGCAGAGCAGGTCCCAGGGAGATCTTTCCCATCTCCTCACTGGCAATGCTATGTGCCCTAGGTGATTAGGGTGTGCCCAGGCACACCCAGCACACCCTGTGCGCACGCCTATGTCACCGCCACATCCACCACCACCTCAACCTCCCTCCTACTCCATATGGGCCTCGTCCTTCAGAGATGAAGAAGAACATTGTTTTATTTTTCTGTTTTTTTTTTGTTGTTTTAAGTTATTTCCCTATCCACATTTGTTTGCAGAGCACTTGCCATGCTCTTAATTACGTTTTGCTGCCATTTGCAGCACTCTAGCCCTTTCCTTTGGTGTTTTAGAGCCATTTTAGTGCCTTAAAGTTCGGGTCCCCATTGACTTCAATGGGGTTCGGTGTCCGGGAAAAGTTCGGTAAAAGTCCGGGACACGGACCCGGACTTTTTTTTAAAGTTCGGCCGAACCCGTCGAACACGGACATCTAGGTGTTCGCTCAACCCTAGTTATTATAACCTGTTTTCTCACTGTCTTTTTGATGTCAGTTCAACTGAACCCTTGCAGTTTATCCAGGGTCTGGTTGACTAATATCATTTTGCAAGTTCTTCTTCTGAGTAAAGTTACAAAAATCATTAATATTGTGTCAGTGTGTTACTTAATGGTATATGTAACATGTTTGAACCTAGAGTGTCAGGAGGGCTGGACGGTTTACAGGGTCAAAGCAGTACAGAAGAATATACACTTACCAGAAACCCCCAAGGGGTAGTGCTACATTGGTAAAAGATTTTTGTGAACTTTTGGCAAAAAAAGCATTGGAGTCACTGAAGAAGGTGAAATTATGATGGCTTTGGGTGGTTTTTCACTGCTTGTGACCTACTCCATACATTATTGTATACGACCTGGCCCTCTGCCACTGCTGGCAACTTTTCTGGCAAGTGTGTTTTTTTTTTAAATTGACAAAAGGAGAACGCAATTTATGTGGACAGGTCTATGTAAGTTACACTTTTTCTTCACAGGATGTAAACTTTTATTTTAGTTTCTATATCCAATTTATCACTTTTAAAATAGAGCAATTACACAAGAAATGGGTGTTAAATTTGATGGATGAAACACAGATATCTCCTTACAGGGGAATAATCATTCATTTTATTCCCTTTCCATCAAGACATGCCAGACAAGAGTTTCTATACAATTCCATCACCTTTCTTGCTTGTGTAATGGGAATCATGTTTTAGAATATCTGTTCTATACATACATATGCAAACACACTGCTATCTTCTGGTGCTTTCATGAGATTTGAGCTTTGAGGAAGTTAGGACCAGAATTTTCTCCCTGCAGAATTTGTGTCGGCATACATCATACTTATTTTATGGTTCTCTTTTTCCCACTGTGGTCAGAGAAACTGCTCACACATGCTAAGTTGTTATGGAAAATATAATTCAAACCATAATATATACTGCATATATACACACTGTAAAAGAAAAGAAAAGAAATAGTATTTCAGCTTATTCCTTGCTCTGTAGAGAAGACATGCTCAACCAGGGTTCCATTGAAATTGGGGGTTACTCCAGAGTTCGTTATGGATTCCTTGAGCTGAATGGCCTTCCGTTTGATGGTGCCTCCATAGGTCAACACAAATTGGCAGAGCCAGCTGTATGACACCAGTGATCTTTTCAGGTTTCTTTAACGGTGGAATTCTGACCACTACTGTAAGGGGGGCACTCTTCTGACTGATCACCAATGTGAGGGACATTCTTCTCACTGACTACCAATGTGCAGTCCCATTCACCAAAGAGCAAGGGCCGTGCAGCAGATGCAGAGAGGAGGATCCCAGAAGCTCAACGTTGGACCCGCTGGCTAGGTGAGTATGCTTAATGTGCAGAAGACAGTGAAAGGTGAGCAGGGGAAAAATGGGAAAGAGGGGTGTAGGAAAAGGCTGCTGTCCCTCTTTAACACCACATCCACACTGGATTACTCAGCTCATTATGGTCACCGTCACCCAAAACTCTTGTATTATTGTTTGCTAGGACAGTGTTTGAGGAGGGACCACATACAGATGGTTACTCCCCATGGGACCTTCCCAAAGTTTCATATTGTCCCCTGTTGTCCAAAACTTTATAAATTACTGTTCTACCAACAGCCCTTTTTCAACACTTTTTTTTTACACAAGTCTCTTTAACCATTTGACCTGTCCAACAGTGCTCTGGAGTGCCTCTTATACACAACATCAGTAGGAAGCAACCCAGCACACTGTGATACAACTTTCATCATGGGTTTACACACTTCCCCGGTGCAGTTACCAACACTGTTATTATTTACTGTCAGAGTGTCTCCAGTTGCCTTAGCCTGCACCTCTTTGCGGGTGACAGACAGAATTCCTGCTACTGCCACATCTGTTCTGGGCTATTCCTTTTTATGAGGTCTAGCGGATGAGACAGTATACGTGCCACGTACCAACCACTGCTCAGCCGCACCAACAGTAATGCATCCCATCACACCGGCAGACAGGGAGACTTCTAACATGTCTGTCATTTCTAATTTCTCAAGTTTCCCTGAGCGCCTTCCGCACATAACGGCCGCTGTAAGCACTTCCGCAGAGAACCATGAGACCACTTTCCAATTAAGTCAGCAGCACTGCAGTAACAAATACAAATTTTGACCAACATTGCTTAACATCGCCTGCACCACCTGTCTCCACTGATTGGTACTACACAGTACCAACCCGCACATCTGCTAGGGATACACGCAGGTGTACAGCTAAAGGGTTTTCACCAATTCCAACATTTCCAAAAATATCTCAGTTATTTCTATACACCCACCTCTAAACACAGAACGTTAGGGACTCTTTTCTCACTAGCGTTGCAAAGGGGTTCATTTACTGAGGCTTTAGAGGCAGAGACAATAAAGAGACCTCCACCTTTCTGGAGGCATCTGCCATCACAACATTGGGCCCCCTCAGAGCGCTGCTGGACACAGGTCTCATACTCATCCCCTCTCTTTCAACAACACTGAGCCGTTCCAAGTCCTCATCAGTTACACTGTCCTTTTGACACTCAATCTTACCCAGCTGTTGGGCTGTGGACAAAACCTCTGCCATGTATGCACCCTTATCTGATCCTTCTGAGTGCAGGGTGTTAACTTCCACAGCAACCAATATGCCTTCAACTACTGGCAGCTCTACAGGCCCTACATTTGGCCCGTCAGCTGTCATGTCCACCCCACTGTCACACATGGAAATTTCCTTTAACCACTCTAACAACCTCATGGCCAGACTATCCCAGTCTATCATGTCTGGGCTCCAGCAACCTCTAACCACATCAGATTCTAATATTAGATGTTCTACCATTTGAGCCAATTTTTCCCTTTTGTTCCACCAGAGCAGTATCAAAGTTGTCCTGGACAATCGCTGGCTCCAACACAAGGAGTCCTCGTGAGATTTTCAGGGACAACTCTGCGGCACTGCCTATGGTTGCCATGGGAGACATCCAACCATCATCATCAACATTGCCACGAATAAGTTTCACAACCTCATAATTATCATCATTCCTGATTTATACAGGCTGTCTTAGCACAGTAGCAGTTTGGGACTGTAGGATACTTAGCGCATCCCTTTTATTAGTGTGCTTGCTTCTTAGTTACAATTTCCAGCATAAAGCACTATATTAAACAGTGGCATGGGCTCGCCCTGCCACAACTGTTACATTAACCCAGCTTGGACCAATGTAACTATGTATATACTATACCTGACCAATGCCCCTGGAAGCTGGAAACCACTGAAGTAGACACTGCTGCTCCAGGGATTTCTATCTACTTCCAAGCAGTGGCCCAGCAGCTGCTTAGCAAAGGGACCATAAGGAGATTGCTTTGCATTTTCTGAATGAACGCAAAACATCCTCCTGTTCAAAGAGGTGGAGAGGTGAGTCAGTGACGTCCTGCTTTCCAACCCCCTTCTCTACATCAGGCGAGGCAGTGACATCACAGTATCCACCTCCTGGACAGTGCCAGGACAGTATAAATACCTGCAAAATTACCTTTTTTGAAAAGTAGACATTCCAAGGTATTTAGTAAGAGGCATGGTGTTTTTTTTTTTAAGTTGTAACTTTCTGTCTATTTTATGGAAAAAATATACAGTTGTAATTTTAATTTATTTCTCAAAAAAAGCATAGGCATACTTACAATTTCATGCGGAATTCAAAGACATTCCAAGACAGCATACACATACTTAGAATTATATTCCAAAACACATTCTGCTACTCTTCCTTGTGTATGGGGATACCAAATATGTGAGATGTTCACAGTCTAAAAAAAGAAAAAAGATATACCTGTGCTCAGATCCCAATAGCTTGTACATGTATATAATAAAGTTTGCTTGAAAGGGTATAGCAGTGTGCAGAGGGTTCATCCAGTATTTTTAGTGCTAATATGTAGTCACACCCCTTTAGCACTTGATATATTATATACATGTTCAAGCTCAGACAACTGAGCACAAGTATATCTTGTTTCTATTGTATTGCAGGTCAGTGGTCGGACCTAAACCTTGCAGCTCTCCTCAATTTTGTGTCTGTGTGCCCCATGTTGGCATTGTGTCCACAGTAGCATTTGCAGTGGCAGAGCAGAGTAGGACTGGCTAAAGAGGGAATACTTTAAAGCAGTTGGCCAGCTTACACACGTATTGCAATATGTGTGAACTAAATATCCCTATTTTTTGTAGCAAGGTTTGCTTGAAAGGTATAGCAGTGTGCAGATGGTTAAGCCAATATTTTTAGTTTTCACAGTCTAGCCAACAGAGAGGCCCAAAACCCAAGGCGTTTCAGAGGCATGGATTATGCATCTAATTTCCTGCCTACCTATCACCATTGTGGAGGCCATGGAGCACCATGACAGCAGAAACACCCACAAAATGACAATTTTTTTTTTTAAATGCAAACACCGCAAGGTATTTTCTAAGAGGCATGCTGAGTCTTTTTAAGACTAAATTTATTTGTCACAAGTTTTTGAAAAAAGGCAGAATAAAAATGTAAATGTATTTTTTTTTTACAAATCTGTCAGTTAATAAGATATTTCTAAAACACAGCATAGACATACTTAGAAATACACTCCAAAACACATTCTGCTATTTCCAAATGTGTGAGACTTTTTCACAGTCTAGCCAGTAAGGCCCAACATCCAAGGAGCACCTTCGGGCTGTCTAGGTACATACATTACATGTCTAATTGGCTGACTAGTTGCATAAATTACATGTCTGTCAGTTAATAAGATATTTCTAAAATACAGCATAGACATACTTAGAAATACACTCCAAAACACATTCTGCTATTTCTTAGGGATACCAAATGTGTGAGACCTTTTCACAGTCTAGCCAGTAAGGCCCAACATCCATGGAGCACCTTCGGGCTGTCTAGGTGCATACATTACATGTCTAATTGGCTGTCTAGGTGCATAAATTAGATGTCTGTCAGTTAATAAGATATTTCTAAAATACAGCATAGACATACTTAGAAATGCACTCCAAAACACATTCTGCTACTTCTTAGGGATACCAAATGTGTGAGACTTTTTCACAGTCTAGCCAGTCTAGCCAGTAAGGCCCAACATCCATGGAGCACCTTCGGGCTGTCTAGGTGCATAAATTACATGTCTAATTTCCTGACTAACCATCATATTAATGGACACTCTGAATGGCTCCACTATTGGGGCTTGTAGGACACTGTGACTGGCTGCAGTATTAGAGGTCATTCACACGTGAGGTTGGGGGCAGTAAAACATCATGGTTGAGCTGCAGTTTTACTGCCCCCAACCGGTGCCCCCTTTAGTTGCAGAGGCAGCACCCCAGGGTGTACACATGCCTCATCTGTGACGCTTTGCTGTTTGGCCATTTATGTACATAAGCCGGACGGTAAACGGTTATGACATGTTTTTTATGAAATGTTCGGATATTGCAAACAACTATTTTTAATGGGTCATACTATTGCATAACAGATGTTCTACATGTTTATTGTCGATACATAAATGATAATGATTATAATAAAAAAAATAATGTTAAACAATCTGCTTCTATTAAGTAACCTTGTATCCTCCAGGCGTAATATTGCATCAGTTATTTAATTAAGCAAGTAATATGCCCTGAACAACAAGAATTCAATCACTTACCTGTTCATGCTTAATTTTGAGTAATGACATTTCTCTTTGCAAGTAATAATTATAAAGTTGGGTAATTATATCATAGTCATTCCTCAAAATGAATAAATAATGGGTGCTTCTCATTGTATAATTCAACAATTAAGTGGTGGCAAGAAAAAAAAAGTGCCGTTTTGAGAGACAGAACAAGTGGGTGGAAGAGGGGACGCAAAAGAAGGCAGCGTTGTGATTAATCACTGCGTGTCGTTGATTATAGAGAAAGTGACTGGAAAGTCTTATCTGCAGATGAAAATTAATATTAAAATTGGCTTTTATGACATGAATAGAAAAACATCAAAAAAGAAGATTTAGGGCACGCCTCTAATTTTATTCACTTAAAAGGAGGACTTCGGGCAAACATTACAATTACGCATATAAACTGGTTCTGCACAATATAAACTTCTTTAACACAGAGAGTGGCTGTTCTTTCATTTAAAACCCTCTGTAAATTTTCTTCAGGAGAACCCAGAGCAGTGGTGATCAACCTTCTTCATATAGAAGGCCTCAAATGTGGCCCCTGATATGACCAAAGGGCCGCACGTAATATTCCATAAATGTAATGCTATAAAAAAATTGTCAGAGACTACAGACATGTAACTGGAGATAAGTAGAGACTACAGACATACTATAGCAGAGGGGTCTCCAAACTTTCTAAACAAAGGGCCTGTTTATTGTCCTTCATACTTTAGGAGGGCCGGATTGCGGCCATCAGGGGTGGACATTTTCCTGGCATCAATAGGAGTAAACATCATCACATTGCCATTGTTGGTATCATAAGCAGGAATGGTGCCCCATTATTTTGTGCCAGTGTGAGAAATGGTGACCCATTATTGGTATCAGATGGCAGAAAATACATTTACATTTTCTTTCTACATTTTCCAAAAAGTTGTACCAAAAAAATTAAGTCTTTAAAAGACTCTCCATGCCTCTTAGAAAATACCTGCTTGCTTTCAAACATGTATATTTGTAAGGCTCCGTTCACATCTAGGCGTTTTGGGGCGTTTTTGGGGCGTTTTTCTGCTCTAGGATCAGCTCTCAAAACGCCCAACAAGACAAATCCTATTCATTTCAATGGCCCCTGTTCACATCTGAGCGTTTTGATGCTGTATACAAAACGCCCAACGCTCAAAAAAGTACATGAGCTTCTTTTTGGGCAGATTACAGGCGTTTTCCATTGGTCTCTATTCAATCTAAAAACGCCTGCACAAAAATCGTGGTAAAAATCGCGGTAAAATCGCGGTAAAAATCGCGGTAAAATTGCGGTAAAAAAACGCTCAGGTGTGAATGTAGCCTAAATGTTTCTACTGTCTAAAAATTTGATAGGTAGTTTGGAAATAGGATGCGTAATTTTTGCACCTAGAAAGCATGAAGATACTCCTTGGATTTTGGGTTCTCTCTATGTGGCTAGGCAGTGAAAAAGTCTCACACATGTGGTATCCTCATTCTTCAGAGGAAGTGAATGTGTTTTGTTGTGTAATGTTAAGTATGCCTATGCCGTATGTTAGAAACATCTTATTGACAATATATAGTAAAAAAAATAATACATGCATGAAATTGTAAATATGCCTATGCTAGTCTATGATGGTCAGAGACTACAGGCATGCTAAAAGAGATGATCAAAGAAAGACAGCAGGGGATGGTCAGAGATAGCAAAAATTTTACAGGGGTTGTTGGAAAATGGAATAATGCTTCAGTAGACAATCTAAGTCTAGAGACTCATTACATGAGACTGCAAGATATCACTGCAAATACAGCCCCTTTTCAAATCAGTGCTTTCACATTTGTGCTCCCTTAACCAGATAACGGCCGCCCGCTGCAGTTTTACTGCGGCAGGCAGCCCCTCCTGCGCAAACTGACTTAGGTATACGTCGGTCACGCGCCTGCAGCTCAGATTGCCGCTGGCCACCCACGATCGCTCCCCACAGAGAGAGAAGAACGGTCAGCTGTTGTAAACACAGCTGACCGTTCTTCTCTTTGGAATGATTTCAGAGCACCTGTGATCCTTCTATATGGGATCACAGGTCTCTGTGATCATTTCAAAAGCCCATCCCCCATACAGTTAGAATCACTCCCCTAGGCTTACATTTAACCTCTTGATCACCCACAGTGTTAACCCCTTCCCAGCCAATGGCATTATTAAAGTAACAGTGCATATTTTTAGCACTGATTACTGTAGTAATGTCACTGGTCCCCCCAAAAGTATCAAAAATGGCAGTTAGGGTCTGATCTGTCCGCCGCAATGTCGCAGTCCCCCTAAAAATTGCAGATTGCCACCATTACTAGTAAAAAAAAAAACAATAAAAATGACATAAATCTGTCTCCTAGTTTGTAGACGCGATAACTTTTGGGCAAACCAATCAAAATACACTTATTGAGATTTTTTGACCTAAAATTTTAAAAAATTTAGATTTAAAAATGTTTTTTTTTTGGCAGAAAGGGAAAAATATATATATTTTTCTTTTCAGAATTGTCGCTCTTTTTTTGTTTATAGAGCAAAAAATTTAAATCACACAGGTGATCAAATACCACCAAAAGAAAGCTCTATTTGTGGGGGGAAAAAGGACATCAATTTTCTTTAGGTATAGTGTTGCACAACCGCGCAATTGTCCGTTAAAGAAACGCAGTCCCGAATCACAAAAAAATGGCCTGGTCATTAAGGGGGCAAATCCTTCCGGTCCAGAAGTGGTTAAAGAGGAATGTCACCCCTTCTCCCCACCCATATATTTTTAATCCTCTTACCTGGTTTCCAGCGCTATCCTCAAAATAGATACTTACTTGTCCAGTAAATCTAGCCTTGTCCTGCTGTAATTCACCATTTCACTTCTGCATACCGGGTTCCCGCTCTGCCAACTTATTTACTCACATCATCAGAGGGCTGCTGCCTCTTCCAGGTTCTTGCAGCTATGCAGGTCATCTGGGGAAGGGGGTAAAGAATCCGACTGAGACAGCTGGCCCTCTGATGATGTGCATTGGCAGTAGAGTACCTTGAGGCCTCCTTAGATGTGAGATGTCAATATCCCTGGAGGCTGCCAGCAAGTGGGATGTTGTTCTCGCCTAGGTGAGGATACAGGAAGTACTGGGAGATGTGGCCAAAAAAATTTATAAGGAAAAAAAAAATGTATTAATAAAAACATACGTAAAATAAAAAATAAAGTTCAGCAAACAGAGTGTGCCATTAAAAGTCCATAAACAGTAAATGAATAATTAAAAAAAAGTCTCATAATAGTGATTCTTCACAGTATCTTGCACCAATGCACATAAAAGTGCCCGTGACAGCCAACGGCACTGTTTTTGTTAGATGCACCACATATAGCTACACAGACAAACAAATGCGCTCACCCCTCCAAAGACCTCCATGTTAAAAGAGGTCCTAAGTTTGCCGCATGTATAAAACCTTTCCATTATTCCAGGGGTTCCCCACCACAGCAGAAAAATGTTTCTCAATAATGCACTCTTCCTCCTCTCCTCCTCTGTCAGAGACAAAAATAAACACTCCTAGTGCTCTCCGTATCACACTTCATTAAAAAAAAATATATATATATATATATATATATACAGCAATATTGTACTCACATAAAAAGGTGGTATATTAAAAAAATAAATAAATATAAATAAAAATGACATAAATCTTTAAAAAAAAAAAAAGGTGGTATATAGCTTTAAGACAGGATCATGCAGCTACCAGGCACAAGTTTAGTATATCCTCCATACTGACCCACACAGTGGCTTACGGGTAGCGTGATGACGACATGCTACGGTCTCCACCTTACACATTACACCCACAAGACAAGGCTTCATTAGAGGTTACACACTCAAGCCACCTGTGTGAATGAGCCCTTATTACTGCCCTTGTGCCAATGACACGGGGGGGGGGGGGAGTAAACATCTCAAGGAGGAAATCCTGATAACAAATCTCTCAGAGGTTCTAATCAACTAGTGCCCAACCTGTGGCCCTCTGGCACTGTTTGTTCAGCCCTCTGGCCCCCTGCAGACCCTAATATGTGTTTACTTATTTCCCTTTTATAACAGTGATTTCTAGCATTCTCATAGACAGTAACGTGTCTTAAATCTCTGACTGTCTCTTGTATTATGTCTGCAGTCCCTGACCATCGCTTGTACAATGTCCACGGTCTCTGACTATCTCTTGTACCATGTCCGCAGTCTCAGACCATCTCTTGTATCATGTCCGCAGTCACTGACCATCTCTTGTATCATGTCTGCAGTCTCTGACCATCTCTTGTATCATGTCTGCAGTCCCTGACCATCTCTTGTATCATGTCCGCAGTCACTGACCATCTCTTGTATCATGTCCGCAGTCACTGACCATCTCTTGTATCATATCCGCAGTCACTGACCATCTCTTGTACCATGTCCGCAGTCTCAGACCATCTCTTGTATCATGTCCGCAGTCTCTGACCATCTCTTGTATCATGTCTGCAGTCTCTGACCATCTCTTGTATCATGTCCGCAGTCACTGACCATCTCTTGTATCATGTCCGCAGTCTCAGACCATCTCTTGTATCATGTCCGCAGTCTCTGACCATCTCTTGTATCATGTCTGCAGTCTCTGACCATCTCTTGTACCATGCCCGCAGTCTCAGACCATCTCTTGCTTCATATTTGCAGTCTCTGACCATCTCTTATATAATGTCTGCAGTCTCCAACCATCCCTTGTATCATGTCTGCAGTCTCTGACCATCTCTTGTAGCATGCCTGTTGTCTCTGTCCAACTCTTGTATCATGTCTGCAGTCTCTGTCCAACTCTTGTATCATGTTCGCAGTCTCTGACCATTATTATTCAGGATTTATATAGCTCCAGCAGTTTACGCAGCGCTTTACAATATAAAAGGGAGACAATACAGTTACAATACAATAAAAAACAAGAGGATTTAGAGGGCCCTGCTCAGAAGAGCATACAATCTAATGGGGTGGGGCAGGTGTTACAAGAGGTTGTAACAGTAGGGAATGAGCTGATGGAAGATTAGTTGGTGGTGTGATAGGCTTCCCCGAAGAGATGAGTTTGTTTCTGCAGTGTCTAACCATCTCCTATATTATGTCCACAATCTCTGACCATCTGTATCATGTCCACAGTCTCTGACCATCTCTTGTACCATGTTCACAGTCTCAGACCATCTCATGTATCATATTTGCAGTCCCTGACCATCTCTTGTATCATGTTCACAGTCTCTGACCATCTCTTGTACCATGTCCGCAGTCTCAGACCATCTCTTATATCATGTCCGCAGTCTTAGCCCATCTCTTGTATCATGTCTGCAGTCTCTGACCATCTCTTGTAGCATGCCTGTTGTCTTTGACCATCTGTTGTATCATGTCTGCAGTCTCTGTCCAACTCTTGTATCATGTCTGTAGTCTCTGACCATCTCCTATATTATGTCCACAATCTCTGACCATCTGTATCATGTCCACAGTCTCTGGCCATCTCTTGTACCATGTCTGCAGTCTCTGGCCATCTCTTGTATCATATTTTCAGGCTCTGACCATCTCTTGTATTATGTCCACAATCTGGCCATCTCTTTTACCATGTCTGCAGTCTCAGACTATCTCTTGTATCATGTCCGCAGTCTCTGACCATCTCTTGTACCATGTCTGCAGTCTCAGACCATCTCTTGTATCATATTTGCAGGCTCTGACCATCTCTTGTATTAGGTCTGCAGTTTCTGACCATCTCTTATATCATGTCTGAAGTCTCTGACCATCTCTTGTATCATGTCTGCAGTCTCTGACCATCTCTTGCATCATGTTCAAAGTCTCTGACCATCTCTTGTTACATGTCTGCAGTCTCTGACCATCTCCTGTATTATGTCCACAATCACTGACCATCTCTTGCATGTCCACAGTCTCACTGTATCATACCCATAGTCTTTGGCTATATCTTGTTGTGTGTCTGCTGTGCGACCCTTTGGTGATGTTGAAGGCTGCAGTTAAGGCCCCCCCATGTCAACAAAGTTGACCACCATTGCTGTAACCCATTCTCACACTATTGTAGCACCCTCTAGTCAGGTGCTAGATTTAAAAGCATTTTATGCTCCTTCTGCTTATCAGGGGAGTCTGATCTGTTAGGTTGCCTGTTGCATGTTTCCAGGTGTGATTCACTGGGTCTGAGGGAGTGTCCCCACTGTATCCAATGGGGGAGCTTGTTGGACAGTGGAGGAAACCCAGCCAGTGACACATTAGCTTTTGTGAGAGTCCCAGTGGTAGGGCACTCCTGCAGTGCATCCTGGGATTACTCATAAAAGCTGGGGGGACATGTGACAGGGCATCTTTGGCGTGAAGCAGAGTACCAGGAGGAGGCTGACGGCTTTCTCTTCTCCTGCTGTGTGTGAGGAAAGGGGTTCAGGCAGTCGGCCTAGTGAACCACGTGTGGAGCTGAGCTGCAGAGGATCCAGTAAAGCTGACGGTGGAGCTTCTGGCAGAGTCTTCCGGGAAAATCAGTGTCCATGAGTACTAAGGGACTTGCCAAAGGGTCTGCCCAGGAAGGGGACCACTCCAGTGAAGTCAGAGGATCAAGGGGTCAGCTCACACAGAGTATTAGAGTAAAGGGGGTTGCCGTGTAGAACCCTGAAGAGTAGGGACAAAGGGGGTGCCAAGTAGGACCCTGAAGAGCGATTCACAGTATAGTACAGTTCATTCAATTCTTTTTCACTATAGTGGCAAGGTGAAGCAGCGGCCTTGCCGCATTCAGCTATATTCAGAAGTCCCAGCAATTGTGCATAGTTTATTCAGTTGGAGTATCCCACTCATCCCTTCTCCTATTCCAGCTCTCAAATAAAACAAAAAAAAAAAAACCCTGGACTGTTTTCTGACTGAGCCAAGCACTTAGAGTAGGCTATATTGTCACGTGTTGCTATGGGTAACCCAGGGGAATCCGCAACCAGCAGGTCCTACGGGAGTAGTGCTACATTATGAACACACTAATATCCTTATACTAGGGATGAGGCATAGTCTTTTTATTCATGTCTGCGCTGACATAAGAAATCTTTTGCATTCTCACAATATATAAAATTAAATATAAAAAAATATATATATATTTTCCGGAGTGACGCTTTAAACAAGAAAAGCAAATTCTGCAAGAAAGAAAGGGAAAGAAATAAAGCCGCCAGGAAGTTCTGGCTGCCTGGAGTAAATCTTTAAATATTGTAGCTGGCAAAGTTCATAAAATATTAAAGCGGTGGCAGCGCGTTCACTGACCTGGAAAAGAAACGTTATGAACTAGACAAAATACTTCTCACACTACAGGCTTGATTCTAAAGAGGCCAGAGAGTAAAACAGCAGCATGTCTATATTGTGATATATTGCTTATTATAAAGAGTCATGCCAGGCAAAAATAGATATTGGTCAATTAATGGAATCCCGGAAACACCAAAACTGTGCTAAAGACAGGAAGACCACTCCATTTACTTTGAGATTAAGCTCAATCTGTTTATATGTTTCCTTTATATGTTGCCATCCCTGGTTCCTCCTCCCCCCTCATTAACATGCTAATAAAACTTTTAAATAAATCCTTTCTATTTTCATTACATACTTTATTTTAGATCAAGTGAAACTCTAAAGTACCATTTAGCTCTAGTTTGAAAATGTTGACCACAGATCCTAATGGAAGTGCTGATTGCCACTTTAAGAAAGCTGCTAGCAGACTTCAGAAAACTTTCAGCCAGCTTCAAGAAGTGATGAAGCCTGCTAGCAGCTTGTTTAAAGTGGCAATCAGCACTCCCATTAGGATCTCTGTTCAACATTTACAAACTGGAGCTGAATGGCACTTTTAAAGTCTCAACAAAGCTCGCTGAAAGCTTTGCAAATACTTAAGCCCAGTACACACGATCAGATTATCGAACGATCTGTCGTCCGTTTTTTGTGGCATGCTAGTCTGATGTGGAAAGTGAAGAGGTTATTTTCATACGAATTTTCCCGTATGACAGAATTCTACTTCAGAAGTGATGTCATGTGTTGCGTTGCTTTCTATGTGTTCTTTCATCTCTGAGCATGCCTAGTCTTGCTCTTAAGATTTTTTTCCGTCGAAAACTGTACTAATGAGACGAAAATCGGAAGTTGTGTTGACGGACGACAAATATTTTATAGCCTGCACACCAGGATTTTGTCGGCTGAAAAGTCGGAGTCGGCTGTCGAAAGCACCATACTAACAATCCGAAAATCGGCAGATCGGTCGTCGGACGAAAATTGCCTTCAGATTTTCTTATCGTGTGTACGGGGCTTAAGTCAAAGCTGGATGATGTATGTATATCCCACTTTGGGGATCTTTTAGAACTTGTAACTTCAATAAAACCTAAGTTTTAATGAATATATTCTTATTTTTTGCGTTGGTAGTAGAACCAGTTGCCTTTCACAATCCCACAAAATAGAAGAATATTTTTTGTAGACTTAGTCAAAGCTTGCTGTTCACACTGCTCTTATACAAGTTGAATCCCATGTAAAATTAGTTGACATGACAAATGTCATTCAAAAGTGCTTTATAAACCATTTGCTTTAAGCACTTGCTATAGTGCAGTCATCCAGTTCTGGGAGGGCGTCTATTGACGTCCTCCCAAACCCCGCATGTTCTCGGGGCGTGCATCAGGCACGCTCTGTGATAGCTGTGTCCCAGAGGCGTAACTAGAACCTTCAGAACCCCGGTGCAAGAAACCATGAAGGGTCCTGGCTGGGGTCCTTCCCTTCAAGCCTCAGGCTCTTCCCACTGATCCTGGGGCCCTTTACTCTCGTTTCGGGGCCCTTTATTACGGTCCCACAGCGAGACCCCTTCCTGCTATCTTGAGGGCTACCCACGGTGGTGGAATGCCAGGGCCCGGTTGCAAGTGTGACCTTTGCGATCCTGGAAGTTCACCCACTGGTGTCAGTAGTTTTTATTTTTTGGTATTTTAATTGTATTATTTTTTATCATTTTATTTTTTTACAATGTCACTGACTATGAATCTGTCCATTCAGAAAAGGAAGGAGCTGGTAAATTACATATTTACTGACCCCTTCCTGGTTCTCTATTGTGACACATCCCCTGCAGCAGCCGGCAGGAGAGGGGAGGGAGCACAGTGGGGGGGGGGACCAGGGGAGCACACAGGGGCCCAGATACAGCAGAACACATATGAACTGTATAGGAGGAGTGGCGGGGGCAGCATACAGAGGAACCAGGAACCAATCTCCTCCATTGATGAGTTATTATTTTTTTTTTTTTGGGGGGTATGATCAGGTTAATGATCAGGTGTCAGCAAACCAGTGGCGGCCCATCCATTGGGGGCGCAAGGGCTCTGCCCCCCCTCCCCCTATCCATGCCTCCGGCCCCCTAATCTATATGCAGGGAGCTGGATGCATGGTTACCAATCGGTTTCCAATAGGGGATTTTTTTTTTGAAGCACGTGATTGGAGCCACAGGCTCTAATAGGCTTTAAAAAAGGGTGGGCTCTGGGTGCAGAGCACTGCGCCCTGAGCCCACCCAGTTGTATGACAACTGATTTTCCTCCCAGCCAATTAGGAAGCAGGTCGTGAGACCCCTTTCCTGATTGGCTAAAAAGAGAAGCCATTGGCCAGGAAGAGGGAGGGGAGGTACAGCCGAAGCAGACTTACAGCTGCTCAGGGAAGGAGCAGGTAAGGATGCTGGCTGTCCGCTTGCGCAGCCAGCCGGCTGTCCGCTTGCGCAGCCAGCCGGTTGACCGTCCCGGGAGGGGGTGGTAGAATTGATGGCCGGCTGACCGGCCCGCCGGGGGGGGGTGTTGGTTTTGACGCCCCCCCCAATTTTCATTCACCAGCTGCCACTGCAGCAAACTTTTGATTATACAGCGTGTATATATAAATATTAGCGAGGACCTAGTGAAGCCCTTCTCTTGTATTTAAAAAAAAAAAACACACAGGTTCCTTTAAAATCTTGCAGAATATACTGTTATATATATATATATATATATATATATATATCCAGAGAGAACTGAGATTATGAACTTGTTGGTATAACACAGATACTGAAAGGCAAAGAGCTGCAAAATGTGCTTTTGAATTAAGAGTTTAAAACTGCTGATTACATAAGACTTCAATCAGTTCTTAATAGGAAAGGTTAAAGTTGACAGAATGAATGCCTCGAGGGCTGCACCATAGAATTACGATAACTGCTATCACTAGATATAATAATTCAAATGAAGTGAAAGGCTGAGAAAGATTAAAGTCATTTTCCTAGGCTGCGCATTGGTGGTAAGGAGGGTGTGTAGATCAGAGCTGCCTCAAAAGAAAACGAAGAGGAAAGGAACAAAAACCCAATGGGGCATATCTGTGGAGCACGAATAATTGATTCTCCCAACATTCACTGATTAAGCTTCAGGGGGATTCACCACAGTTCCTAACCTTTGTTGGTAAATCTAGGTCACAGTCAGTGGTCTATTTTGTTTTTGTGCTGCCCTAGGCAAGACTAAAATTGGGTATACCGTTCTTGTTTCAGGGTCTGATGAGGAAGCTTCAGCCATTCACAGTGAACAGACGTGGCTTCCTCATCAGAGCCTGAGACATGATTCGTCCAAGGGCCACATATGTGGTCAATGGAGCAGAGGGTGGGGTCAGCGGGTCATAGGATGAGGGGGCATTGGCGGGCACTGATGAGGCAGCACTGATGGGCACTGATAGGCAGCACTGATGGGCACTGATAGTTGGCACTAAATATAGAGGGTTAGAATTTGTTGGTTCACTAAATAGAGCATACATCAGCCACATCCCTGGTATATCAAAATGTAAGAAAGATTATTGGGAGTGCCCCGGACCATAAAAGGAGCCAACGGCTACACCCCAAAATAATTGGGATTTTCTAGGGCTGTAGTATATACATACACCAGATATACAAACACCAAAATATTCATAAAATTCATAAATTTATTGAGATACAAAAAAAAGAAAATCATATATATATATAAAAGCATTTAAAATTCATAGCGAGATGATGTACATTCGTTGATGGACAACAAGAATACAAGATTATGGATATAAGGTCCATAGGTGGCACTAAAGGGCACTTATAGGCGGAACTGAAGGGCATTGATAGGCTGCACTGATGGGCACTGATAGGCGGCACTAAAGGGCACTTATAGGTGCCACTGAAGGGCACTGATAGGTGGCACTAATGGGCACTGATAGGTGGCACTAAAGGGCACTTATAGGCAGCACCGAAGGACATTGATAGGCTGCACGGATGGGCACTGATAGCCTGATCAATCCTGCAAACTTCCCTCTTCCAGAGTCATTATTAGCCAAAATGAGACACAGCTTTTAAATTTGTACATTCCACTGGGCAAGAAAAAAAAGCCACATAGGTGTGCCCGGTAACAAATTGCCGAAGTTTTACACAATGCTACAGTACCTCAGTGGGAAGAAAAGGGCACTGAATTTTGCAGGAATGGACGGACCTATGACAGAAGTGTCTCTTCCTCTACAATTGTTACTGAGGTATGAAACCTGTTTTGTAGCCAGAATATTGAAAGCTCAGTCTGCATTTTAAGAGGTCTTACAGGAAGAAGCCTAGGGTAGACTTTGACAAAGGAAGTGGGAACTAACCTGTTCAGTTTGCTTGCTCTGAGAGGTTCATGCTGGGACCTGTAGTCCTTCACTTTTGGGGGGGTCACATCCCCCTAAAGTGAAGGACTACAAGTTCCAGCATGAACCCCTCCTCTTGGTATGGATCTCTGGCTCTGCAGTGCCTGGTTCCCTCGTGCCGCTGCACACACGGTTCTAGCCTCACCTCAGGGTGTTCAGAGTTCCCTTCCCTCAGAGCAGGCCGGTGAAGATCATGGAGATGAAGGAGGTGGGTGGAAAGCACTAGGCACTGTCATGAAGAAGTGGAGGAGGAGGAAGTTAAACCCTCCTCCGCTTTGAATGCTGGAGCCTCTGGCCTCCATCTGAATTAGGGCAGCCAGCGGTGGAGCCAGATACGGGTCTCGCCCCCCCGCCTATAAATGCTGCTCGAGGCAAAATGCCTTGTTTGCCTCACAGCAGATACACCCCTGGTCAAAGTAACTTCGTTCATAATTTCCACATGGTCGATGGCCAGCAAATGTTACTTCATAGTCAAGAATAAAGTTATTTGGATACTTTGGGGATCTGTCAGTCCTATACATAAATACTTCATATGTACAACCTTAATCAGATTCCCTGTGAGATGAACCTTTAGGATCTTTAGTTGACCTATGCAAATAAGCCCCTTAGTGAAAAAATAAAGGTGCGCTGATAAACGTGCGTAAAGCTGCTACCAAGATATATATGTGATGTAGATGTAAAAAAAGGTTGGTGCGCTAAACTTAAATTCCACAAATATATAAACAATGCATACAATTGTAAATATGGTGAAAAAATCAAAAGTCCATTCTCTTGTGACAACGTGCAAATAAATAAACTTTGAAGTGACTTGAAACGAATTGTGATTCCTGTAACTCGATAAATTGTGTATGACCACCACGTGAAACGATCCCCACCACCGACAAGCTGTTCTTCTTACCAGATAAACAGATATATACGTGAGTGGATTGAAAATACAGCTACTCACTCCCCATGCAGCTTCACCCAAGGTGTGTGTGTAAGCCGCTTACCAGATATCAATGTGGTTGAGCATGGGAATATACATCTCATCTCTTCAGAATCGAGGCTGTCTGTTGGTGTGGCGATCCCAATACAAAGTATAGTGTCTCCTTATCAAGCTGTGCTATGATTACTTCACTTAAGATACTGTGGCTACCATTCTGTTACACAGTAAACAGCAAGTTTGTCTTCTATCCTCACAGCATGACACTGTTCCATCATCCACTGTAGTGATTTCAAACAGATAGCCTACCCAAATATTAAAAACAAGTGATCAACATGCTTTTGTCGAACATCAGGAATGCTGTTTGAAGGAAAACCAGGTTTTAAGATTAAACAAAGTCCTGGATATATAATCTCGGTATTGCGTGCTAACCAGCCACTGTGTAGGCTGGGTGGGGACAGCTGAAACCCAGGAATGTAGCAGTCCTTGTTTGTGTTCAGCTTCAGCAAAAATGTAGATCCTTCAGCGCCCTGTGTTGCTCATTTGCTGCGAACACAGGGCGCTGAAGGATCTACATTTTTGCTGAAGCTGAACACAAACAAGGACTGCTACATTCCTGGGTTTCAGCTGTCCCCACCCAGCCTACACAGTGGCTGGTTAGCACGCAATACCGAGATTATATATCCAGGACTTTGTTTAATCTTAAAACCTGGTTTTCCTTCAAACAGCATTCCTGATGTTCGACAAAAGCATGTTGATCACTTGTTTTTAATATTTGGGTAGGCTATCTGTTTGAAATCACTACAGTGGATGATGGAACAGTGTCATGCTGTGAGGATAGAAGACAAACTTGCTGTTTACTGTGTAACAGAATGGTAGCCACAGTATCTTAAGTGAAGTAATCATAGCACAGCTTGATAAGGAGACACTATACTTTGTATTGGGATCGCCACACCAACAGACAGCCTCGATTCTGAAGAGATGAGATGTATATTCCCATGCTCAACCACATTGATATCTGGTAAGCGGCTTACACACACACCTTGGGTGAAGCTGCATGGGGAGTGAGTAGCTGTATTTTCAATCCACTCACGTAT
This sequence comes from Pelophylax lessonae, assembly GCF_965119305.1. Classification (NCBI taxonomy): domain Eukaryota; kingdom Metazoa; phylum Chordata; class Amphibia; order Anura; family Ranidae; genus Pelophylax; species Pelophylax lessonae. The sequence continues at coordinate 711,124,620 of NC_138769.1, read as the reverse complement.
ATATCTGTTTATCTGGTAAGAAGAACAGCTTGTCGGTGGTGGGGATCGTTTCACGTGGTGGTCATACACAATTTATCGAGTTACAGGAATCACAATTCGTTTCAAGTCACTTCAAAGTTTATTTATTTGCACGTTGTCACAAGAGAATGGACTTTTGATTTTTTCACCATATTTACAATTGTATGCATTGTTTATATATTTGTGGAATTTAAGTTTAGCGCACCAACCTTTTTTTACAAATAAGCCCCTTAGTCCAGTTTAGTAACGCTAAGCTTAAAACCAGTGACATTGAATGTTTGTAATTTGAGCAAAAAAATGGTTTACGTGGATCAAAAAAACAAAAGTTTGGATCACTTTTTCCTTTTAGTTGTGATTAGCATTTTGATTATGTTTGGGTGCATTTACATTGAATGGCACATTTTTTTTTTTTGTATACAAACTTTTTTATTAGGGTGAAAAAATTGTGGTACAAAAGCGTATATTAACAGTGAGGTAAACAACAATAAACAATAGTCATTGTTACAGAAAGTATGTATAAGTTCTTGTCAGATATAATTAAACAACAGGATCAAGAAAAAATAAGACTTCGTATGAGTGGTGCCGAGTAGCGGACCTATGACAATTTCCATAATACTGCCTAAAGCAGTAAAAATACAAGAGTATATAGAGAACATATCTTTAAGTACAACATGACTACAAATTACCAACTACATCTTTCACAATCACGTCGTAAAGATATATTTGTGATTAGGAACCCATCGGTGGGAATAGAATGTTAGAGTGATCAAACCCTGTTTACTGTTAGGGCTACAAGATTGTGGAATTGTCTACCACAAGAGGTGGTTTCTGCGGGTAGTATGGTGACTTTCAAAAGACTCTTAGACTTACATCTCAAGGATCAGGAGATAAAGGGCTATGTTAGATGATTACAGTCACACACACCTACACAGGTTGAACTGGATGGACTATTGTCTTTATTCAACCTCACCTACTATGTAACTATGTAACTATGTAAAAACCAAGGTTCCCATTTGTTATCATAGAATTTTGTTGAATTATAAATTACATGGAAAATTTTTTCCATTTGGTTAATCGAAGAGAGTCTGGCCTTTAATTGGGCCTGGGGGAACGAAGAGGATTTCCAATTTACTGCAATCAGCCAATGTATGGCAACACATATAGTGTGAATAAGTCTCATCTGAGGAACAGACAAACCAGGTATCGTAGTGAATAAAAGACAATTGGGGAGAGTGAGGTTTATTTGCCTGTTAGAGATTTTGGAGGCAAAATTATCCAGTTGTTGCCAAATAAAGGATATCTTGTTACATTCCCAAAAAATATGGGTAAATGATCCCGGGGCATCACATCCTCTATAGCAGTTAGGGGAAGAAGATGGGAAGATGGCATGCAGTTTAGATGGGGTAAAGTACCATCTGGTTATTAGTTTGTAGGGGGTTTCACGAATTGTGATAGATCTGGTGCATTACTCGGAGGAAAAACTCCCTTATATGCACAAATGGGAGAAAGAATGTAATTTACACCTCACATCAGATGAATGGCAGGAATGTATTTTGAACCTCAGAAAATGCACCTGAATGGCACATTTTTGTTACATTTTTAGTCTATTTCATCAAAATTACAATGGATAAAAATACATTTTTGTTCTTTTGATTTCCCTAAGTTGAATAAAAAACAACACTGCTGTCCCATTCAAAAGGTTCAAAAATGTTCTAATCAGACTGCTGTATGCACTTTGGAATCATATTAGGCTGTACCTATGCTATAAACCAGCAGCTCTGGCCACACACATGATTTCTCCCTCTATCCTAAAATAAGGAATAATCCTTTTATTTATTTTTTTAATCATAAATATTTTATTTAAAGAAGGCTCTACTGTGATTGTATTCTACTATGACTATAGGAGACTAAAAATTACCCTACACAATTCAATTATTTATTTATAGGATTGGAATTGTGATATAGACAGATTAGCAATGGATAAAATCAAAAATCAAAACATCTGTAAGCTCCTTTCACTAAGAACAGAAATATCTGTTCATTAGTAGAGATTAGCTTAACCACTTTACCACCGGAGGATTTTGTTGTCTTACGTCCAGGCCACTTTTTGCAATTCGGCACTGTGCGACTTTAACTGACAATTGCGCGGTCATGCAATGCCGTACCCAAACTAAATTTACGTCCTTTTTTTCCCACAAACAGAGCTTTCTTTTGGTGGTATTTGATCACCTGTGCGATTTTCATTTTTTGCGATATTAATTAAAAAATGCGACAATTTTGAAAAAATAACAATATTTTTCTACTTTGACAGTTCAAAAATATCCAATATATTCAACTTTTGTCATATATGTAGGCCAAAATGTATTTAGCTACATGTCTTTGACAAAAAAATTCTCAATGAGCGTATTTTTAACCGCTTTATGACTGGAAGGTTTTACCCCATTCCTGACCAGGCCATATTTTGCGATTCGGCACTGCGTTACTTTAACGGACAATTGCGTGGTTGTGCAACGCTGTACCCAAATTAAATTTATGTCCTTTTTTCCCCCCACAAATAGAGCTTTTTTTTAGTGGTATTTGATCACCTGTGAGATTTTTACTTTTTGCGCTATAAACAAAAAAAGAGCGACAATTTTGAAAAAATAACAATATTTTTCACATTTTTTTATATGAAATTCCCCCCCCCCCCCCCAAAAAAATGTAAAAATCCAAATTTTTAACATTTTAGGCCAATTTGTTTTCTGCTACATATTTTTGGTAAACAAAAATCGCAATAAGCGTATTTTGATTGGTTTGCGCAAAGGTTATTGCGTTTACTAACTAAGGGAAAGATTTTTGTCATTTTTTGGTGTTTTTTTGTAATGGCGGCGATCTGCAATTTTTTTTGCGGGACTGCGACATTGCGGCGGACAGATCGGACCCTTGACTGACATTTTTGACACTTTTGGGGGGACCAGTGACATTACTACAGTAATCAGTGCTATAAATATGCACTAAAAATAAAAATACAAATGTGGCGCTAATCTGGTAGCTAAAATCAGAGAAATGTCCTTGATATGCGTGGATGAAAAAGCAACAGTTCAAATTCTTTCTCGTGCATCAACAAAAAACTTCACAAAGAAGGGAAGAAATGTGAAGATCCTCAGCAAGGGAGACCACCACCAGGCACCCGCACACACTGATCCTTACCAGATCACATTGACCCTCATCACAAAGGTCAAAAAACGCCCATGGTACAAGCACTGAAAAGCCGGGATCATTCACTCCTCCTCCTATGAAATCTTCCACCAAGCGGACAGTCCTTAGGTCCAGATGCAGAGTGCTGGGCTCAAACAGCCACTTCACATAGTGCAAGTCAGAGAATGGAAGAGCTGCCAATCAATCTGATTTGAACTGTTGCTTTTTCATCCACGCATATCAAGGACATTTCTTTGATTTTAGCTACCAGATTAGCGCCACATTTGTATTTTTATTATTATTGATCTTTCTGTTCCAAAGATTTGTGTTGGCTGCTTTTCGCATACTTATTTTTATTATATTCTAGCGCAGCAATTATATGTTTTATATTATAAATATGCACTGTTACTGTAAAAATGACACTGGCAGGGAAGGGGTTAATTTTTATTGGAGAGGGAGGGGTTAATGTATGCCTGGGGCTTACTAACATGTGTGGAGGGAGGTGACTGAGTGACACAGGGACAGATCGCAGGTTCAGCTATGCTGAATCCTGCAATCTGACCCTGCCTGTCACTTAGGAGATATGCCCACTTTGTTTACACAAGCGGACGGATTTCCAAACTAGATCCCCAACGATCGGGGAAGAACAGCGGTGATCACCGCCGCTCCTCCCCTGGCCCGACTCCCGCTGTAACTGAATACAGCGGGAGCGAGACTCCGGCAGCGCGCGCGCCGCCGAGAGAGGGGATTGTCTGGTGACGTAGGTCTACGTCGTCAGACGATAAAGAACCACTTTGCCGCAGTACAGTCAACGTGACTGGTCGGCAAGTGGTTAAAGTGGTTCTAAAGACAGAAAAGAAAGAAGGTTTTTTATCTGATGCATTCTATGCATTAGGATAATAAAAACCTTCTGTGTTTAGCAGCCCTCTCAGACCCCCCAATACTTACCTGAGCCCCATCTCGATCCAACTATGTTGCAGGAGTGCCTCGGCCATCTGGGACTCTCCCTCCTGATTTGCTGAGACAGAGCAGCAGTGCCATTGGCTCCCGCTGCTGTTAAAGTCACTTAGCCAATGAAGAGAGAGGGTGGGGGCAGGACTGAACCACACCTCCCTGTCGGAATGGATACACAGAGCTGTGGCTCGGGTGCCCCCATAGCAAGCTGCTTACTGTGGGGGCACGCGACAGGAGAGAGGGGCCAGGAGTGCCGGCGGGGGACCCGAGGAGAAACCATTACACAGAGCAGGTATGACATGTTTGTTACTTTTAAAGAAAAAAAAAAAATACTAGACTTTAGTATCACTTTAAGGTTAGGTCTGAACACAGGCTTGAACCAAATTTTGCTTGTTTGGGTGTTTGTCCGAATCTCAGTCTTTTATCATATAGTAATTTATAGTAGTGTTTTTCCTACCACTACTACATATGACAACTACCTTCTTCTGCTTTCAATGATTGTTCAGGAAGCAGCGGGTGTCAGCTGCTTCCAGAGGGTCGGACCCAACAAAATGCACCAAGAAAAACCCAGGAATAACAGTTAACCCCTAACTTCCCGCTGGGGCAGCATTAACGAGCAACAGTAACCATATAAAAGGTGCATATATAAAACACTGGATCCTATGTATACACTAGCAGCGCTAATAAGCTCCTCTCCAGGCGCCCTAGGATGTATCCTAAGATAAAAAAAATAGATATATATTGCACATCAAAACGTGAAATAACCACTAATAAAGTCTTTTCACTTATAACATAAAGTGCAGCGCAGAGTCCCAATATTAATGTCCTCCTCAAATTCTTATACACGGAAGATGCACAAAAACCTCCACCACACCTCCGTGAGTCCCCTAGGTAATGAACACGTACCCTTGATAATAAGGTCTAGCACTTTGGATAATATATAGGCTTCTTCCACCTCAATCTGGCTGCACAAACCCCAGTCCTGGAACAGGCTGTAAATGATAATCACCACTCCTCCAGATATCTCCTCATATCCATGGCCACATAAAATCAAAAAAGGGGACCTGTAGTGTAATATGTAACACACAGGTATTTATTTAAAGGATAAAAAATATTGCACTCACATTAAATGAAAAGAATCACAGCATATAATCGATTTTACCAGCGCATCCCGCTGCTCCCCACATTAGAACCGCACATACACTTCTGCCGAAAGGCTGGATGTCCTTCGCACCGGACTTCCGGGTTCCGGGATGTGATGTCGGCGTGACGTAGGACGCTAGTCGGTTGCCTAGGTAGCCGCGTGCTCACACCCTGACGCGCTTCATCATCACGGACTTCAACTGAGGGCGTGAGCAGGCAGCTCGGTCACCTCGTAGTTATACTCCACACAATGGGCGGAACAGAGCGTCAATCACGGCCGTGACACCGGAAGCCAGCTCCAGGATTGCATCTACAATCAACCCTTGCGGAGAAAGAGATCCACATAACAATATACATCAGATCACAATATACATCAGCATGTTCTCCTCAAATACGGCGGTGTTAACCCATTGCAGGCCGATATGCACAACACATACCCACAACCACCTTTCTTCATCGGGGGACATCTGCTGTTCAAATGCACATAATATAATACAGAATATATAAGGATAACCCATCCTCACATCTTCAACTCCACATTTCTTCTTTTTATCATGTGTATCAAATAATCCACACAGGGATCAAATGGGCACAATAATCACTTGTATATGATAGGTACCCCTAATCTTATACCAAAATCTATCCCATCCACCCGGGACCCTAATTATCAGCTATAGTCTGGCCAGGACAGATGATGGGATAAAGGTGGCCATTTGCATGTTTCATTTTATATCCCTTTTGAACTAAACATCCAAAAGACAAAATGGAAATGGGAGGAGTTGATGTGAAAATGAATAGTACATTACAACACCTCCACCACACCCAATAAAAAATCAGTCTTAATAAAAGGATCATTGATTGGGAAAATTGATTGGGAAAATTCCCTAAAATTAGGTTTTATATATGCACCTTTTATATGTTTATTTCTGTATAGCAGCAGCTGTTTTATTCCTATATATTTATTTCATTCATCCAATAGTGGTATCATCACTACTTGCAATATTGTGTTTACCACAAGCGCTGAGTGGGTAGGACTTGACTTAGGTCTTAGTTTTGCTCCTTTTTTTGTTGAGCAACAGTAACCGCTACCTGCCTACAAGCTTGATCGCTTGGAGCTGAAAAAGTGCTGAAAACAAAAGTCTAAGTTCTAGAGGTTTGAGCTGGTCCAATGTCCTGGAGTGAAAAGAGGGCAGTCTAAGAACTGGAGGTTGGAACTGGTTCTGTTGCCTGTATCTGAAATCAAAATTAAGTTCTCAAGGTTGGAGCTAGCTTTGATGTCAAGGCTGAAGCAGATCTGAAATCAGGTCGAAGCTGTTATTGTTAACTTTGTGACAAAAAAATTAAGCAGACCTCAAATCATAATTGATCTTGAGCTCCAGAGGCTAGAGACTGGCTCTATGGCCTAGAGCTGAAGCAAAGCTGAAATCTGAAAGGAAAACCTTAACTCTGAAGGTTGGAGCTGGTTTTGTTACCTAGAGCTGAAGGAGAGCTGAAAGTAGAATGGAGCCTAAACTCTACAGATTAGAGCTGGCTCTGTGGCTTGGCGTTGAAACAAAGCTGAAAACAGAATAGAGCCCAGGTTCCAGAGAATGGAGCTGGCTCCATAGCTTGGAGCTAAAACAGAGTGTAAATGGCAAAGGAGTCTATGTGTCTTAGGTTGGAGCTGGCATTTTGGCCTGGAGATGATGTGGAGCTCAAATTAGAATGAAGTCTGAGCTCCTGAGGTTGAAATTGGCTCTGTGGCGTAAAGCTTAAAAGCTTACATTAGAATGGATACTAAAAAATAGGAAAGGTAGCAGAGCTGCCTTGATCTAGGCATGTACTGCTACAAGCAGGGCTTTTTTTTCCTAGGGAAAAGGTGCAGGAACTCCCCTCTACCTACCTCCGAGCACTATCCCCTGGTTCCACCCCCTGCCCACATCTCAGTACTGCCCCAGAGACAAGTATTTTTTTTTTTGCTGTGCTAAGTAATTTGTATGCAATTTGGTGAAGATCCCCTGCAGCCAGCAGGAATAGACCCCCAGCAGCCACCAATGATAGACTCCTCCCTTAACAGTAGATCCCCTCCCTGCAACAGCTGACCCCCAGCAACAATAAACCTCACCAGCAAAAATAGATCTCCACACATAAATAAATCCCCTCCACCAACAATAGATCCCCAAGAAGCCAGCATCAATAGACCCTTCAACACACCCCAGCTACCCTTGCCATACATTCAGTGCTGGAGGTGCCGGACCTGCGTTCCTGCATTGCCTGCATTCCTGCTGAAAAAAAGCCCTCCAACTCCAAAGCATTGCCAATCCTAACACTAACCTAACTACTCTGACATAAACATAGCCATTGATGACAAACCTACAAAGGAACACATGTCATTGAAATATAGTCACCAAAAGAAATACAGCAAAAAATGTTAAAGCATACCTCTAGTCAAAACATTAGCCCCCCTCCCCCCAACTCAACTTCGGCTCCTACACTATTCTGGGGCTCCATTAGGTAGATTTTTATTTTCTGATCTTTGATAAAAGTGCTACCAGAAGGAAAGGTATAGAAAAACGGAATCAAGGACAAAGACAGCAATAAAATGTTGATAGGAGTTCCACACTACCTCTATGAATGACTAAGAAAAAATAATTTAAAAAAAACAAGAAACATTTTTATTGCTGTCTGTATAACTGTTGCAGATTTATCCTCATTTCCTGCCTAGTTATAGTGCTGTAACTAAAAAAAACAAAAAAAACAAAAAAAAAAAAACAAGTTTTGGCTAGATATACAAGTTAAACGTGCATTAAAACATATTTCTGGTATATTTCACAATAACTACAAAAAAGAAAAATCTTGTTAAAAAAACCAAACAAACAAAAAAAAAACTAAAAAAAAAAAAGTACACACAATAGTTTCCTCTAAGAGTCACTGGCAGATCTGCCGTCTTTTCTCTTGCAGGTGACATAATTAGGTGCTGCCTGGTTTATTCCCCCGTGACTCCCTACCTTTTAATCATCTGATGTTGTGGCAGAATATACACTGGAATGAAAGCTCGGAGGAGAAGGTTAGTGCAGGAGGAGAAATTGACTATGACAGATGTGTGATGTTTTAAAGTCAATACGACTAAATTCCCTGATCACTTAAAAGAAAACAATCACTTCTAGAGTCTGTTTGAATAATCCAGTGAAGACTTTCTATTTAATAATACGATGGCACGTAGTGTGTTGATTCCATATATCATTTTTTTTTCTTTACAGGGAGAGAGATGGACAAGAATGCATTGTTAATAATTAAACCTGCACTCCAGGTAGATATAATGAAACACAAAGTAAGTGTAGCTCTACCTCTGCAGGAGCCACTGAATAGGATAGGTCCTCTGTCCTTTGGCTTGAACTTCTCAAGAACCTCAGCCTCTGTGACACAGCAGGTTAAGTGTACAAACATAAAGAAAATCACTGAAGTAATATCTAGTACACAATAATAGTGCAATATCAAAGAAAACAGGCACCAAACTAGGTAGTAAAGGCAGGCATAAAATGAATTAGCAATGGTATTAACACAATTTAGCATACCATTGCAATTAAGTGCCACCAGCTGTGCAATGTACCGATGTGTGACTGTCCAAAGCAGGACGTTTAGTATCATATCTTCTGCACAGGGCTTTGTCCTTGTTAATATACAGGTTGTGAGTGAGAAGGGGTTAAGTGGCCTAAAACATTTTGAAAGTGTATAAATTAACTTTTACAAGAAGAAAGCATTTGTACTAATGATGGTGAAAATGTATGCCAAATAGCTACACAATGAAAAATGCTTTTAGTCTCTGCCACCTATAGCACCGCAGTTACATTTCGCTGTAGCAAAAGATTAAAATCGACGGTGTAATTGCACCTTAATTGACTCACTGTCTTTATTAATGGTCATAAATAGAGTCAGTTCCATTGACAGATGTGAAAAGCAGCTCCTCTACGGCAATCATAGTTTATTGTGAATTGAGGGGACATCAGCACTGGGAAACACCAAAGGATCCCTCAGTTTGCTGCCCCCATGCATGGTCAATGAAATGAGCAGAGGCGTCAGTGGCAGCTGTCAGCTCAATCTTAGCAAGTGACATTTGCTATTACACATTACAAACTAAAAATGTCAGGTCATAAGGTACCATAGTTAATTACAATGTATAGGTGTCAGTAAAAAGAACGTTTTATTGCTAGGAAAAAAAATGATCACATAGAGTGTGACAGTGCGAGGCCCTGCCACTGAAGTTGGAAGTCGAAGTGACACAAGGTTTGCACATCTGCAGATTGTGTGGCTCTAAACATTTATTTAGAAAATTGATGTTTTGTCATAGTTTTTCTCCAGGTTTTGGTATTCTTGGACCAGGAAGTTCCTGGAGTTTGGAGACTTTGAAGAGTTTTAGAAAGGAAGAAGTCTCCAACCCATTAGCCAGATCTTGCTTAAGATCAGCAGGTTGTGTGTAACAGTAAGGACTAGACATAAGATGACATTTGTCATCCAGATCAGCATAGATAGTAGCAAGGCCTCCTCAAGTGCAACAGCGAGCAGTAGTAAATTTTAATCCACTGAATGCTGGAAGTATACTGCCAGAGGGAATTTATGGCAGGAATGCGAGTCCCAGACCGACTGGGTATGCACTTGGGATTGACCAATATCGGTTTTTCGTTGCCGATACCGATATTTTGGCCATTGCATATCGGTATCGGCCGATATGGGCCGATATTTTGTACGTTTAAAGTTTTGAAAAATAAAGACAATTTTTGACACAAATCTGGTACTGAACATGTGGGGTAGGTCTTTTAGGTGTAATGTGCGGTCTTCCCTTCCCTCCCTGCCTGCCAGGAATCCCGTGTGAACCTAGTTTAGTGTCATTAAAATCCTAGAATCCACTTTATTAGTGTTTTATATAATCCCTCCCTGCCTGCCAGGAATCCCGTGTGAACCTAGTTTAGTGTCATTAAAATCCTAGAATCCACTTTATTAGTGTTTTATATAATGTCCAGTGTGTGTTTTTGTAATAGAATAGTGGGAAATACCTTCATTACATCGCTGCTCCGGACTCTCCTCGCTAATCTCCCATTCTGCTGTTTTCTCCTCTCATAGCTGTCAGAGGAGGATCTTAGCCCCTTCCCTCTGCAGTGTACACAGAAGCTACGGATGTTAGATTAGAATAGTGTGAAATACCTTCCGTTACATCTCCCGCTCTGCTGTCCTTCCCTCCTCCCCCACTAACAGCTGGGGGTCACGGAAGGGCCAAGCGGCAATGTAATGAAGGTATTTCACACTATTAGATTACAAAAACACACTGGACATTATATAAAACACTAATAAAGTGGATGCTAGGATTTTACATACACTAATATTACATACAGTAATATTGGCAATATGGGTAACCTCCGGGGGCCGATACCGATATATCGGGGATGGTGCAAATCAGCCCTCGATATATAGGCCTTGCCAATAATCAGTTGATCCCTAGTATGCACTGTCCAAAAGAAAAGGAGGATGGTAGCAGAGGGAGCAGGGGAAGAAAGGGAGCTTTCAAAATAATTATTATGGTAGGAGCAGTTCTTTGAGATGTTCTTCTGCTGGCTATCATTGGGGCCTTTTAGGAGCGTTGGTGCACTTAACCACTTGAAGACCAGGCCTTTTTCTGCCAATTGTTGCTTACAAGTTAAAATCAGTGATTTGTGCTAGAAAATTACTGCCGACTGTCAGCTCTAAAAAAATGGTAGCTTTTTTTTTTTTGTACTGCAGGCATCACCCCAGTACAACCACTTGAAGCAAAATTATGTTCAGGTACGGGATTTTGCGGCAAGTTAAAGACTGTTTGTTTAACCTGCATGTAGTATAGGTACAGTATAGTCTCAGCAACGGTGTAAGGTAGATGGGGTTCAGAGGCTGTAAAAGTTTAGATTAATGCAGTATAGGATTGGTATAGGTGCAGTCTGGGTTTGAAATAAGTGCAGTATAGAATGGATACACTTGGTGTCCTGCTCTAAGTGGTTCCTGTTAGCAGTATCAGCAATAGGCGAATAGCCCTCTCACCAGACCCCAAGTTGCTGCAAGGACCTCCTGCAGTAGAAGGGATGCCCTTGGTCTCTCCCTGGGGGATTCCAGTGATCAGTGGTGGAAAGCAGAGGGTAAGTGGACACTTCAGTCTTCCTGTGGCAGTGGTGCAGGGGTTTTGATCTCGGCGTGCTGCGCTGCCCCCAAGTGTCCTCATTCCCAGTAATAGCCTTGGATCTCTCCTGGTATGGTCTCCCACTGGCAGGCTAAAATCTAGACAGAGGTGCTCCCTCTCTTTCACTCCCTTGGTGCCAAGAGGAAACATTTTCCTAGGCAGTTTATTAAAAATCATCTCTCCACTCCTGCTACTGCGCATTCCCTTTTGGGATCTGTAATATTAGGAGTCTTTTTTCCCTAATTAAATGGCTGCTATCTCAAACTACCACTCCCAGGATTCTCAGCACTCTGCATAGAATTCCCTGGGCTTGCTTGGCTCTAGCTCTCCTCCTGCTGGCTGGAGGAGAATGGTGCAGCATAACTTCAGTAACTCAGTAGAGGGAGAGAAGAAAGCAACTGGCTACATAAGCTACTAGTGTGTGGGGATGGGCCGAACACCCCCCTGTTCGGTTCACACCAGAACATCCCAAACAGGGAAAAAGTTCTAGCGAACATGCAAACTCTATTAAAGTCTATGGGACCAGAACATGAAAAAATCAAAAGTCCTCATTTTAAAGGCTTATATGAAAATTATTGCCATTAATAGTGTATGGGGACCTGGGTACTGCCCTGGGGGACATTTTTTTTTTAAATGATAGTTTTTAAAGGAGCAGTGATGCTTAAAGTGAAACTGTAAAAAAAATTCCTTTAAATATCGTGCCTGGGGGTTCCCCTTAATGGGCCTGCAAAGTGGCGTATCTCTACGATGTATGGAGCCTGCTGCAGCAATACTGATATTTCTAAAGGAAAAAAATGACATTTAAACTTACTTGCGGCTGTAATGTATTGTCGGCTCCCAGCAATACCCCCCCAAAAAATCCATACCAGACCCTTATCCGAGCATGCAGCCTGGCAGGTCAAGAAAGGGGGGGGATGAGCGAGTGCCCCCCCCCCCGAACCATACCAGGCCACGTGCCCTCAACATGTCTCCAAATCAGCATGGAACAATCAAACAGCCGGCTCTGTAAGGGGACGTGTGGACGTTACGTCTGGAGTCGCCAACGTTTCATCATCAAAAGACATCGTCTGGGCGTGACGTCACGCCCAGACGACGTCTTTTGATGACGAAACGTTGGCGACTCTTTGAATACCCTGCATGTGGATTTATACTTCTGCACCTGTTGTTGGGACTGTATTCATTCATTTGGACACTACCCCTTTTTATATGATTTTGGAGCCTTATCATCATTTATAATTTCTCACTTATTTAGCGCTGCACTTTTTGGATATATTGTATTTATGGATCACTGTTAGTTGATTTTGTGCCAGCTGCTTATACTTATTTTAGAGTCACTTTTTTTGTCACATTAGCGTGGAAATTCTCTCTTATATATTTTAATGGTTATGTCTAGTAGTATTTAGTCACATTTAAATGGAATTGTTCTGTAATCTTTAACCACTTGCCGACTGCCTAACGCCGATCTACGTCGGCAGTCAGCCCCTCACAGGCAAAGTGACGTAGGGCTACGTCACTAGCTTGTGAGGGTCTAGGGAGCGAGCGCGCGCCCCCGGAGGCGCGCTCCCGCGTGGTCACGGACCCCCCCGCGCGTGTGACCGGCGGACCCGATGTCCGCCGGTCACTCAGCGATCGGCGGGGGAGAGGGAGAATGTCAGGCAGCCTGTGTAAACAAGCTGCCTGTCATTCTCCTTGCTGTTAGGATACTGATCACTCGGATCTAATATGTAGATCCGTTGATCAGTGTCCATACAGCTCAAGCCCCAGCCAATCACAGTAGAAAGCACGCCCCTAGGGATACACACAGCCCCTCCCTCCCAAATAAAGTTAACCCCTTCACTACCAGTGTATTTTTACAGTAACAGTGCATATATATAGCACTGATTACTGTAGAAATGTCACTGGTAACCCCAAAAGTGTCAAAAATGTCAGTCAAGGGTCCGATCTGTCCGCCCCAATGTCGCAGTACCGCAAAAAAAATCGCAGATCGCCGCCATTACACGTTAAAAAAAAAAACAACAAAAATGACAGAAATCTTTCCCTTTGTTAGTAAACGCGATAACTTTTGCGCAAACCAATCAAAATACGCTTTTTTGCGATTTTTTTTACCAAACATAGGTAGCATAAAACAAATTGGCCGAAAAAGTAAAAAAATTTTGATTTTTAAATTTTTTTTTTGGGGAATTTCATATAAAAAAATGTGAAAAATATTGCTATTTTTGCAAAATTGACGCTCTTTTTTTGTTTATAGCGCGTGATCAAAAAATCGCACAGGTGATCAAATACCACCAAAAGAAAGCTCTGTTTGTGGGAAAAAAAGGACGCCAAATTCGTTTAGGTACAGCGTCGCACGACCGCGCAATTGTCCGTTAAAGTCACGCAGTGCCGAATCGCAAAATACCCCCTGGTCGGAATGGGGGTAAAATCTTCCGGGGCTTAAGTGGTTAAGACGTTCCTTAGCTTATCCAAACCACATATTAAGTTCTACCGAGTGTCAGGAAGATTATCCTAGCATTTTTATCCACATAGGTAGCATAGACACTTTAATCCAATCACCATGGAAAGGCAGAGATTGATTGTTCAAAAACAGAATGGGAGGTGTGAAAGTTGTGAAACTATCCTACAGTAGTCGAAGAACAGGATGAGAGTGTGAAAATTGTGGAGCTACCTTATGGTGGTCTAAGAACAGGTTATAATGTGTGGAAATTATGGAACTATGCTAAGATACTCCAAGAACAGGATGGGAGGTGTGAAATTTGTGGAACCACCCTACAGTGGTCTAGGAACAGAATGGGAGGTGTGAAATTGGTGGAACCACCCTACAGTGGTCTAGGAACAGAATGGGAGGTGTGAAATTGGTGGAACCACCCTACAGTGGTCTAGGAACAGGATGGGAGGTGTGAAATTGGTGGAACCACCCTACAGTGGTCTAGGAACAGGATGGGAGGTGTGAAATTTGTGGAACCACCCTACAGTCGTCTAGGAACAGGATGAGGGTGTGAAAAGTGTGCAACCACTCTATGGTGGTTTAATAACAAGATAGGAGGTGGGAAATTGTGGTACAACCCTATGTTGGTCTAAGAACAGGATGTGAGGTGTGAAAATTGTAGAACCACACCATTGCCTTCCTCTGGGTCAACTTTGGGTATAGGATTGTGTATATGGGATTGTATGGTTGTGTATTTTTTTTTTTTTTTTTTATTGGTTGAGCTAGATGGACTGCCTTTTTCCAACCTGACTATGTAAGAACAGGATGGGAGATGGGAGATGGGAGATGGGGGGGGGGGACCACTATGGTGGTTTCAGAACAGGATGGGGGGGGGTGAAAATTGTGGAACCACACTATGGTGGTCTAAGAACAGGATAGAAGGTGTGAAAAATGCAGTTCCACAGTCTTCATTCCTCCCATCCAGCATTTGTATCTGTACAGGTAGCATTGACAACTTGATTCAATCACCATGGAAAGGCAGGTGTTATGGTTCAACAAAAGGATGCAAAGTGTGAAAGACACCAGAAGACACAGTAGTGTCTTAATGAATGGCAGAAGGGAACACAGGCATCCAATACTCCTGGAAGATTCTATGGCTGGTGTAGCGAAGATCTAAGTCACAACCAACTGGACTGGTTAGTATTATTATTCTTATTTTTCAGGATGTCCCCAAGTGTGATTCAAAACGCTTGTGATGTGCTGCAAATTTAGGATACTTTCCAATGCCTTCAGATTGTTTTTAAGATGTACTTTGTATATGAGATGCCTTTGACATTCTTCTAAGCTGCTTCTGATCTCCCTTTAACCTGCTTCAGACTTCCTTCTTAGCTCCTTCTGACCTGCTTCTGAATTTCGTCTTAGCAGTTTTTGACCACTTTTTGACCAATCTCTTATCTCCTTCTAAACTGCTTCAGACCACCTCTGAATTTTGTTTTACCTGTTACTGACCTCCTTCTTAGGAAAAAGGGAAGAAAGGGGGCGCCTCTAAATGTAGTAGTTCAAGATTTATTGGAGATAAAGCATTAAAACCACTCACAAGATCTGAGGAGTGGAAAAGCCTGAACATGGGTGTCCTGTGTGAACTGTCATATCTTCCTCTGGCCACGGCAGGATGTGGAAGAGGGGGTCCGTGCTCTGTATTGGATCGGCTGGCTGTGCAGTTACAGGGACTTCCTGGCTGATGCTGGCTAGAGATGTCCCGAACTGTTCGCCGGCGGACAGTTCCCGGCGAACATCGCTTGTTCGCGTCCGCTGCTGCGGGCGAACATATGTGATGTTTGGTCCGCCCCCTATACTTCATCATTGAGGCAAACTTTGACCCTGTAACTCACAGTCAGCAGACACATTCCAGCCAGTCAGCATACCCTCCCTCCCACACCCTCCCACCTCCTATAAAAAAGCAAGGGCAGCATCCATCTTAGATCATTCTGAAGCAGTGTGTTAGTGAGAGAAGAGAGTGTTGCTGCTGCTGTTAATAGGGACAGTTGTTAGTCAGTGTTCTCGGTCCACTCCTGCTGTAAGGACAGCATCCTGACAGCACCCCAAAAAGCCCTTTTTAGGGCTGGTATTTCAGTAATTTTTTTTTTGATATACAGGTCCCTCTCAAAAAATTAGCATATTGTGATAAAATTCATTATTTTCTGTAATGTACTGATAAACATTAGACTTTCATATATTTTAGATTCATTACACACAACTGAAGTAGTGCAAGCCTTTTATTGTTTTAATATTGATGATTTTGGCATACGGCTCATGAAAAACCAAAATTCCTATCTCAAAAAATTAGCATATCATGAAAAGGTTCTCTAAATGAGCTATTAACCTAATCATCTGAATCAATTTATTAACTCTAAACACCTGCAAAAGATTCCTGAGGCTTTTAAAAACTCCTAGCCTGGTTCATTACTCAAAACCGCAATCATGGGTAAGACTGCCGACCTGACTGCTGTCCAGAAGGCCATCATTGACACCCTTAAGCAAGAGGGTAAGACACAGAAAGAAATTTCTGAACGAATAGGCTGTTCCCAGAGTGCTCTATCAAGGCACCTCAGTGGGAAGTCTGTGGGAAGGAAAAAGTGTGGCAGAAAAGCTGTACAACAAGAAGAGGTGACCGGACCCTGAGGAAGATTGTGGAGAAGGACCGATTCCAGACCTTGGGGGACCTGCGGACAGGGCCGGACTGGCCAACCGGGATAGCGGGAATTTCCCCGGTGGGCCGTCGGCCCTGGGGCCGATTTGAGATAGGGACGGACGGCCGCTGCCCGGCCGCTGCCGGCCCGCTGCACTCGAGCGCCGCCGCCGGATTCTTTTCAAATTCCTATACCAGCCGCTGTGAGCGGCATGACGTCATATCCGGCGGACAGCTGCGCGGCGGCGGATCTCCTCTCCTGCATGACGGGCCGCGCCATCCATTTCTCTCTTTCCTCCCACATGGACAGCAGCCGGTAGCGGGAGGTCGTCTGAGACACACAAGTGAGCGAAGCAGAGCCTGCCCTATGTTGCCCTGTTCAGCCAGGTAAGAGTAAACTGGCTGGGGGGAGAGTCAGCATTGTATTAGGGCCCCTAATACAATGAGATGAACAAAATGGTGGCCAAAGGTCTCCCACCACTGGTGTCCACTGATCCATGTCTCAAGAGGTCCCCCAGTGGCCATCAAAATGGTCCCTGTCTCAAGCCAGCTTTCAGCACCTGCAGCAGCTGGTGATGACTGCAATACTAGATCACATTATAGCTGAAACCAGGGAAGACTGGCTAGCCGGGAACACTCTGACTTTTCTCCCACTGTAGCAATAGCACATACGGCATATGGTCTTTCAGAGGTGGTTCACACTGAGCCCTGGTTCACACTTATGCGATGTGGGAAGGTTGCGAATTTGCAGCCTGTTCCCGCATCGCAAACGCACCCCCGGCAGTTCACACTGCTATATGCGATACGCTGGGGGTGTCAATGTAATCTTAACGGCACCCCCAGTTTGATCGCATATCGCAGTGCGATCTTGCAGTTCGCATAGGATCGGATCGCACAAGTGTGAACCGCTGTGCGATCTGATCCTGATGCGGCTGCAAAAAAGGGTCCTGTGCGTGTTTGCTGCGGGTGCGGTGCGAATTTAGCCATACAAAGTGTATGGCTAAATTCACACCGCACAGCCGATCGCATGTAATGAAGGAGCAGTGCGCTCCGACATTACATGCGAACGCCGCAGCCGCATCAGTGTGAACCGGCTCTCGTGGCTGCGGCGTTCGCATTTAATGTCGGAGCGCACTGCTCCTAAATTACATGCGATCGGCTGTGCGGTGCGAGTTTAGCCATACACTTTGTATGGCTAAATTTGCACCGCACCCACAGAAAACACGCACAGGACCCTTTTTTCCAATCATCAGGATCGGATCGCACAGCGGTTCACACTTGTGCGATCCGATCCTGTGCGAACTGCAAGATCGCACTGCAATATGCGATCAAACTGGGGGTGTCGTTAAGATTACATTGACACCCCCAGCGTATCGCATATAGCAGTGTGAACTGCCGGGGGTGCGTTTGCAATGCGGGAACAGGCTGCGAATTCGCAACCTTCCCGCATCGCATAAGTGTGAACCGGGGCTCAAAGAAAACATTGCCTTGGGGCTTCCAATGCAACAGAAATTTGTAAAGTACTTTGTAGCAAGTGTGCCCTGGGTTTACCAGCATGTATCCCAGGCCACAGCAAAGTCCCGGGATCAGCAGCAACTTTTTGTCTCTCCCCTAGGTACCACATTCCTAAATCAACTCCAATGGCAGCCCTGGGCCCTATACACAGGCTGCTGGCTGTCAGTCCTGTATTAGGGCCCCTTATACAATGCTTATCCGCCCCCTCCCCCCTAATACAATGCTGACCCCCCCTAAATTTAGGGGGAGGGGGATCAGCATTGTATTAGGGGGAGGGGTGGGGGTTCAGCATTTTATTAGGGGGGGGCAGCATTGTATTAGGGGGATGGGGGGGGATTAGCCTTGCATTAGGGCCCCTAATACAATGCTGATCCACCCCCCTCCCCCTAATACAATGCTGTTCCCCCTGGCCCCCTCCCCCTAATACAATGCTGTTCCCCCTGGCCCCCTCCCCCAAATACAATGCTGATCCCCCCCCCCCCAAATTTAGGGAAAGGGGGATCAGCATTGTATTAGGGGGAGGGGGCTAGGGGGAACAGCATTGTATTATGGGGAGGGGGGTCAGCATTGTATTAGGAGGAGGGGGCTGGGGGGGAAACAGCATTGTATTAGGGGGATCAGCATTGTATTAGGGGGAGGGGGCTAGGGGGAACAGAATTGTATTAGGGGGAGGGGGGATCAGCATTGTAGTAGGGGGATGGGGGGATTAGCCTTGTATTAGGGGGAGAGGGCCGTGGGGGGTCAGCATTTTATTAGGGGAGGGGGGTCAGACCGCATTGTATTAGGAGGAGGGGGCTGGGGGGGAACTGCATTGTATTAGGGGGGGATCAGAATTGTATTAGGGCCCCTGATACAATGCCGATCCCCCTCCCCTAATACAATGCTGACCCCCCCTAATACAATGCTGTTCCCCCGACCCCCTCCCCCTAATACAATGCTGACCCCCCCCCAAACAGCTTTGTATTAGGGAAAGGGGGCCGGGGTGGGGGGGAACAGGCATTGTATTAGGGGCAGGGGGAGTGGGAGTCAACATTGTGTTAGGGTGGGGGGAACAGCATTGTATCAGGGGGAACTGTAACTCTAAACTGGTAACCTTTAGAAATTTTTAAAGTGTTGCCGATGGGGATTTTTAGGTACCAATGTTTGTCGCCATTCCACGAGCTTGTACAATTTTGAAGCATGAAATGTTGGGAATCTTTTTACTTGGCGTAACATTATCTTTCACATTATGGAAAATAATTAGGCTAACTTTACTGTTTTCTTATTTTTTTAATTTAAAAAAAGTGAATTTTTTCCAAAAAAAATTGCGTTTGTGAGACCGCTGCACAAATTCAGTGTGATAAATATTGCAACAATCGCCATTTTATTCTCTAGGGTCTCTGCTAAAAGAAAATCTATAATGTTTGGGGGTTCTAAGTAATTTTGAAGCCAAAAAAAAAAAAAAAGATTTGAAATTGTAAAAAACGTGTTGGAAAAAGGGCCAGTCCAGAAGTGGTTAAATTATGTTTCATATATGAATACTTGATGACGTTGTGCTGGTATGACGACGCAATGCTACGGGGCTGGTATGTAATTTTTTCCAGGGCTGGTTTTCATACCCAGTCCGGCCCTGCCTGCGGAAGCAGTGGACTGAGTCTGGAGTAGAAACATCTAGAGCCACCGTGCACAGGCGTGTGCAGGAAATGGGCTACAGGTGCCGCATTCCCCAGGTCAAGCCACTTTTGAACCAGAAACAGCGGCAGAAGCGCCTGACCTGGGCTACAGAGAAGCAGCACTGGACTGTTGCTCAGTGGTCCAAAGTACTTTTTTCGGATGAAAGCAAATTTTGCATGTCATTCGGAAATCAAGGTGCCAGAGTCTGGAGGAGGACTGGGGAGAGGGAAATGCCAAAATGCCTGAAGTCCAGTGTCAAGTAGCCACAGTCAGTGATGGTCTGGGGTGTCATGTCAGCTGCTGGTGTTGGTCCACTGTGTTTTATCATGGGCAGGGTCAATGCAGCTAGCTATCAGGAGATTTTGGAGCACTTCATGCTTCCATCTGCTGAAAAGCTTTATGGAGATGAAGATTTCATTTTTCAGCACGACCTGGCACCTGCTCACAGTGCCAAAACCACTGGTAAATGGTTTACTGACCATGGTATTACTGTGCTCAATTGGCCTGCCAACTCTCCTGACCTGAACCCCATAGAGAATCTGTGGGATGTTGTGAAGAGAAAGTTGAGAGACGCAAGACCCAGCACTCTGGATGAGTTGAAGGCCGCTATCGAAGCACCCTGGGCCTCCATAACACCTCAGCAGTGCCACAGGCTGATTGCCTCCATGCCACGCCGCATTGAAGCAGTCATTTCCGCAAAAGGATTCCCGACCAAGTATTGAGTCCATAACTGAACATAATTATTTGAAGGTTGACTTTTTTTGTATTAAAAACACTTTTTTTTTATTGGTCGGATGAAATATGCTAATGTTTTGAGATAGGAATTTTGGTTTTTCATGAGCTGTATGCCAAAATCATCAATATTAAAACAATAAAAGGCTTGCACTACTTCAGTTGTGTGTAATGAATCTAAAATATATGAAAGTCTAATGTTTATCAGTACATTACAGAAAATAATGAACTTTATCACAATGTGCTAATTTTTTGAGAGGGACCTGTGTATATATCTATTGTGCAGTTGACTGCCTGCCGTGTGTGAGAGGCCACAGACTGTACTGTGTGCACACCACACTCATATCAGGTGGCACAGTACCTTGCAGTTTAAAAAATATTTTTTTTTTCCTCTGTCATAATTGCAGTTGCCTGCCGGCTGCCAGTGAGTGTCAGGTCCACAGAGTGTACTGTGCCCACTGCAGTGCCCACCACTGATATATACGGTGGCACAGCAGCTTGCAAATTAAAAAGGTGGCAAATTGGGGAGTTTGGGGTGTCAGAGTTTGGTCTGTCACTGTGAAGCGGGCATAACCCTTACACTACCTGATCGATACAACATCATACCTGATCGTATACACACACTGGATGTTTTAAAGCACGTTATTCCAAACAATTTAGGAATGTTAGGTCATTTATGCCCTTTATGGATTAAAACCCGACTCTGCGTCAACTACGTAATTTTCCATGGGAGTTTTGCCATGGATCCCCCTCCGGCATGCCACAGTCCAGGTGTTAGTCCCCTTTAAACAACTTTTCCATCACTATTGTGGCCAGAAAGAGTCCCTGTGGGTTTTAAAATTCGCCTGCCTATTGAAGTCTATGGCGGTTCGCCCGGTTCGCTCGTTCGCGAACATTTGCCGGAGGTTCGCGTTCGCCGTTCGCGAACGGCAAATTTTAGGTTCACGACATCTCTAATGCTGGCTAGTTAGAGGACAAGCCAAGATCGAGGCCTGTACTGCAAACACTGTGCTGGAGGAGGAAGTGACGCCACAAAGCGCAACGCGTTTCCGAGCTGGCAGGCTGCTATGACATATGCAGCGTCGCTCCATGAATAGCAAGGACAGTGCCACACGAGGACAGGAATCCACTGTCCTCACTATTGAAGAAGGAGCGTCACTGCATATGTCATCGCAGCCTGCCAGCTCGAAAACGTGTCACGCTTTGTGATGAAACTTCCTCCTCCAGCACAGTGTTTGCGGTACAGGCCTCAATCTCGGCTTGTTCTCCAATTAGCCAGCATCAGCCAGGAAGTCCCTGCAACCGTACAGCCAGCCGATCCATCACGGAGCACGGACCCCCTCTTCCGCATCCTATCGTGGCCAGAGGAAGATATGACAGTTCACACAGGACACCCATGTTCAGGCTTTTCTACTCCTCAGATCTTGTGAGCGGTTTTAATGCTTTATTTCCAATATATATTGTACTACGACATTTAGAGGCGCCTCCTTTCTTCCCTTTTACTTTTGCAGCATTTGGGATTTCACTTCAGGTCCCTGTGGATGGCTGCCCTAACCTGTATGTACTTTTGCTTTTTTTAGACCTATAATTTACTGTTGCCACGTTTACCATTGTTCATCCTTTGCTCACATATGTCTTATTTTTATGCTTTAGGGTTTTTATCATGGTCCTGAGCAGGTTACGACTAAGCGGAAGACTCCGTGAAACGCGTCAACCGCCGTGCTCCACTTTTCCCCCCCATGTCTCCGACTGTTTTGGTTTCATCTTGGATGATTTTATCTTTTTGCCTGCAAAATAAATTTGGATTTTAACTTTTTGCATCTTCAACCGGTTGTGCGGCTTTTTGTGCTCTTCCCTGAGCAATTGCGCTCTTTTCCTTGTGTTTGACCTCCTTCTTACCTGCCTCTGACTTCTTTTGCACCAGCCTCTGAACTCCTTTGCAGCTTCTGGCCTTCTTTTAACCTGTCTCTCTAACGCATGTAACTCCTGTTGTATAAAAAAAAAAAGGTCCAATTATGTTTTTTTCCAAAATGTGGCATCGCGCTTTGCAATTTTTTCCTGTATTAAGCGCATCTTTAAAATATAGAGGTGGCATGGTGTTTATCTACCGCCACAATTCTGTTCTTTTTTAACTTATTTTTTACATATTCTATATATTTTGTGTATTTATTTTTGTGCTCCACCAGCACTCTGCATTTTGTTATTATTTTTTTAATAACTGTCTGATCGCAATTGGAAATGTAATTGCTTAATATGTCTTTTCCCATTCTGCCTCTTGAATATGCAAATTCCATTTCCTAAAGTAACATTTTATTTAACTTGATAATTTATTGAACTCGGCTCCTTCATGCTAACAGATTGCAAAGGTAGAAAAAAGGATTGTTTTGTTTAGCATAGACCGTAATGTTCTAAGACATACATGCTTAGGATTGTCAAATACTCCGTGCCTACAGGCTGCGTTTATTTCCAGCAAACTAAAATTAAACAATAGTGTAAGAGGTATGATAAAATAAATCACACGTCCAAGGCAGAAATGTTTGGCCCTCAGGGGCCATAAACATTAATTTAATGAATGCATATAGCAATGGTCAGAAATATACTTCAAATAAGTCAATATAAACATGCAGGAACCAGCAGGGCTTTAGTGCATGGTAGGCTTCATAGGCACTGAGGCACTGAAAGGTTCTTAGCCATTGTTAACCCTTAAAAATCCAGGCATATTAATATGCATTGTTTAAATTTATAATAACTCAGATTTTTTTTTGTTTAAAACTCTTTTTAAAAAATCTAAAAAACTTTAACCATTTCATTACCAGCCTGTAATATCCCTTCATGACCTACTATTAATTATTTTTCAGTGCTGTAATATTGTACTGTCATGCAATTAATTTTTATTAAATTTTTTTTTTTGTGAGACAGATAGACTTTTCTTTTGGCAGTATTTAACCATTTGCTGACCCTCCTATACCACTTTTACAGCTACAGGGCGGTAGCCGTGTGTAGTATCATCACGTGTGTGTGTATATATATATATATATATATATATGTGTGTGTGTGTGATCTGGCACTACCACCTGCAGGGGGCGCACGCGCTGCTGGCAGGTTACTTGTGCTGTGATAATACACAGCAGAAGCCGATCTGTGGGTGCCGGGCACTCAATGTCCTCCGGCACCCGCGGACTGTCAGTAAAACACAGAGAACTGAGATACTTACCTGGCAGGGGAAATATCATGATCATGAAGGTGTTTCTCCCAGGGTGAGGCTCAGCCATTGCACTCCGGCTGTGCTGACCCCTGCGCTTTCCCCAAATGCGGCAAACTCGACTGCATAATTTGTGATAGTGGGGGACTTTGCGATTTCGAAAAAAAAAAGGGGGAAAAAAACCCAACAAACACAAAGAACTGAGATATACTTATGTAAACAAGGCATAGAAGGATCACAGGCGCTCTGTGATGATTCCAGGGAGAAGAACAGTCAGCTGTGTCTACATCAGCAGACCGTCTGGGGTTAACTCAGGGGCGATCAAATGGTTAAGTGTGAGCCTAGGGGAGTGTTTTCTAACTGTGGGGGGGGATGGGTTAATGGAATCAATACAGAGACCTGTGATCCTAAATAGGAGGAACACAGGAGCTCTGCATTGATTCCTGAGAGAACAACGATCTGCTGTGTTTACAACAGCAGACCGATGTTCTCTCTTCACGGGGAGCGATCGCGGGTGCCCGGTGGCAATCGGGGCCGCCGGCCCCATGGATCAGCTTTCCCGCTGGCAAGTGGGCGCACATGCCCCCAGGATCACTCCCACGGACCGCTGTACAGGTACGACAATTTGTGGGAACCTGCTGGCGTATAACTGTGGCAGCTGGTCGACAAGTGGTTAACTGGCAATTGCGTGGTCGTGCGACATTGTATAATAAAAAATGTACGTCCTTTTTTCCCCACAAATAGAGCTTTATTTTGGTAGTATTTGATCACCTCTGCGTTTTTTTTTTTTTTTTTGCACTTTAAACAAAAATAGAAATGTTGAAAAAAATAAAAACTATTTATTACTTTTTGCTATAAAACATATCCAATTTCTTCATGAGTTTAGGTCACATGTTTTTGGTAAAAAAGAAATCCCAATAAGCGTATATTGATTGATTTGCGCAAACGTTATCACATCTACAAACAAGGGGATAGATTTATGGCAATTTTTATATATATATATTTTTATATGTAGTAATGGCAGCGATCAGCGACTTATAGCAGGACATTGCGGCGGACAAATCGGACACTACTCTGTAAGTGCAATTGCTCCAGAGCTTAGTAAATGAGCAGAAACTCTGCTGGCCTCCCTCATCCAATCATGTGCAAGCAAAAATCCTGTTTATTTTTGTTTTCCTTGCATGTGATTGGGTGTTATTTGTAAAGTAAAGCTTTACATCATTTACTAAGCTCTGGAGCCACTGCACCTGCAAATGTGCACAGTCTAAATAACCCCTAAATGACACTTTATGGGAACCAGTGACACAAATACAGTAGTGATCAGTGCTAAAAATACGCACTGTCACTGTACTATTGACACTGGTAGGGAAGGGGTTAACATCAGGGGTGATCAAAGGGTTAACTGTGTGCCTAGCCAGTGTTTGTGGACACTGTGTGAGGTGATTTTGCTATGGGAAGGCAGAGATCCATGTTCCTGCTTTGCAGGAACACAGGATCACAACCTTCCCTTCTCACAGAACAGCGATCTGCCCTGTTTACATAGGAAAACTGCCGTTCTGCCTGTGTCCCTACCGATCGACAGGTCCCTGTGGACATCGCATTCCCTGGATCTGCTGATTGGCTCTCGCTGTGTCCAATCAGCAGGAGTGGGTCGCTGGCGGCCCCAGACAGGGAAGTGCAGGATCACGTACTGGTACTTGATCCTGCTCAGGACAGCCGCGCCACCGGCTCTCCTGGGAAATTTTTTTTGGAGGGTTTTTTTCCACATTTTTTCTGCAAATGAAGGAACATGCTGGGTTAACTTAAAAACCACCCGCCGCAGTTTTACTGCAGCAGGTCGACTCTGTCCCACAAAACGACATAACTGTACGTCGCTTCGTGGGACCGCTAGCAGGGGCGTGTGCATGCCTATTCGCCACAGGGGAAGCCAATCAGCTTCCCCTTGAGGCGATTGCCGCCGGGCACCTGCGATTGCTCCTCCTGGAGACAGAATGGGGGTCTGCCATTGTAAACACCGCAGACCGCTGTTCTGTCAGATATGAACTCAGTCTCTGAGTTCATGCAGAAAGCCCATCCCCCCACAACTATAAAACACCCCCTAGGGACATATTTAACCCTTTGATCGTCCCTGGTGTTAACCCCTTCCCTGCCAGTGTCATTATTACAGTAACAGTGCATATTTTTAGCACTGATTACTGTAGTAATGTCACTGGTCCCCCCAAAAATGTCAGTTAGGTGTCCTACACCGCAATGTTGCAGTCCCGCTAAAAATTACTGATCGCCGCCATTACTAGTAAAAAAAATTAAAATTACATAAATCTTTCCCATAGTTTGTAGACGCAATAACTTTTGCGTAAATCAATCAATCTTGTTACTTTGTACCTGACACTCTTAGACAATATTTTTTGGCCTGAATTGTTGCTTCTTTGAAATTGTTACACATTTATTGTCAAAACTAATCTTAAAGCGGAGTTCCGGCCACAAAATCGACATAATAGATAGTTACGATTTTTTTTTTTGTTTACTTACCTTGTTATTGAAGAAAATATACTCACCTTTCTTCCACTTCCTCCCTCTGTGGCCCGCGCCGTCACTTCCTCTTTGCATTGATTCCTGGGAGTTGAACGTCATCGCTCCCAGGAGTCAATGTGCCTGCACCGGCCCCGCTCGTCACTTCCGGTGCGGGCGCCTCATTCCCTGCTAAACAGCTTCTGGGCATGCCCAGAAGCTGTGGAGGTAACCCTGTTGGGTAACCCTGGTCCAACAGAGGAAATGGTTAATTACCGTTGCAATTAAGTGCCACCAGCTGTGCAATGTACCGATGTGTGACTGTCCAAAGCAGGACGTTTAGTATCATATCTTCTGCACAGGGCATTGTTCTTGTTAATATACAGATTGTGAGTGAGAAGGGGTTAAGTGGCCTAAAACATTTTGAAAGTGTATAAATTAACTTTTACAAGAAGAAAGCATTTGTACTAATGATGGTGAAAATGTATGCCAAATAGCTACACAATGAAAAATGCTTTTAGTCTCTGCCACCTATAGCACCGCAGTTACATTTCGCTGTAGCAAAAGATTAAAATTGACGGTGTAATTGCACCTTAATTGACTCACTGTCTTTATTAATGGTCATAAATAGAGTCAGTTCCATTGACAGATGTGAAAAGCAGCTCCTCTACGGCAATCATAGTTTATTGTGAATTAAGGGGACATCAGCACTGGGAAACACCAAAGGATCCCTCAGTTTGCTGCCCCCATGCATGGTCAATTAAATGAGCAGTGGTGTCCGTGGCAGCTGTCAGCTCAATCTTAGCAAGTGACATTTGCTTTTACACATTATAGACTAAAAATGTCAGGTCATAAAAGGTACCATAGTTAATTACAATGTATAGGTGTCAGTAAAAAGAACGTTTTATTGCTAGGAAAAAAAATGATCATAGAGTGTGACAGTGCGAGGCCCTGCCACTGTGAAGTTGGAAGTCGAAGTGACACAAGGTTTGCACATCTGCAGATTGTGTGGCTCTAAATATCTATTTAGAACCAAGAAAACTGATGTTTTGTCATAGTTTTCTCCAGGTTTTGGTACTAGGTTCCTGGAGTTCGGAGACTTTGAAGAGTTTTAGAAAGGAAAAGGTCTCAAACCCAGTGGCGGCTGGTGTGTTGGGGGCACAGGGGCGCCGCCCCCCTATCCATGCGTCCGGCCCCCTAATCTACATGCCGGGGCGCCGGACACATGGAGCTCAATGGGCTTTTTTTCCACCACCTGATTAGAGCCAGAGGCTCTAATAGGGTGATGCAAAGGGTGGTCCTGGGGCACAGAGCAGTGCGCCCGACCCCACCCATTGTGTGACAATAGCAAATGAAAATTTACTATTGTCACACGGATCCTCCTCCTGGCCAATCAGGAAGCGCGTCCGATACGGGCTTCCTGATTGGCCCGAAAGGCAAATCCCATGCCATTCGCTGGGGAGGAGGTGGGAGCCGGGAGGACTGAAGAGAAGCCGCCACGCTGGGGAACTGAAGCAGCCACGAGCCGCCGCTGGACACCAAGAGCTCAC
The DNA here is from genome assembly GCF_965119305.1 of Pelophylax lessonae. NCBI lineage: Eukaryota > Metazoa > Chordata > Amphibia > Anura > Ranidae > Pelophylax > Pelophylax lessonae. The sequence goes on along the minus strand of NC_138769.1, from coordinate 711,096,876 downwards.
CCAGAGGCTGGCCACTGTCGTCACCCATGTCGGTAAGGAGACAGACACAGATGTGAGGTAAATGCACTGGTCTTGCGCAGGGCAGACACGCTTATGCTGGTCACTCTGCATTGAAAGGGGGCATGCTGGCATCTCTGCATTGAAAGGGGGCATGATGGCATCTCTGCATTGAAAGGGGGCATGATGGCATCTCTGCATTGAAAGGGGGCACGCCGGCATCTCTGCATTAAAAGGGGGCACGCCGGCATCTCTGCATTAAAAGGGGGCACGCCGGCATCTCTGCATTATAAGGGGGCAAGCTGGCATCTCTACATTAAAAGGGGGCACGCTGGCATCTCTGCATTAAAAGGGGGCATGATGGCATCTCTGCATTGAAAGGGGGCATGCTGGCATCTCTGCATTGAAAGGGGGCATGATGGCATCTCTGCATTGAAAGGGGGCATGATGGCATCTCTGCATTGAAAGGGGGCATGATGGCATCTCTGCATTGGAAGGGGGCACGCTGGCATCTCTGCATTAAAAGGGGGCACACTGGCATCTCTGCATTAAAAGGGGGCATGCTGGCATCTCTGCATTAAAAGGGGGCATGTTGGCATCTCTGCATTAAAAGGGGGCATGCTGGCATCTCTGCATTAAAAGGGGGCACGCTGGCATCTCTGCATTAAAAGGGGGCACGCTGGAATTCCTGCATTGGAAGGGGGCACGCTGGTCACTGCATTGAAAGGGGGCACGCTGGTCACTGCATTGAAAGGGGGCACGCTGGTCTCTGTGCATTGTAAGGGGGCACACTGGTCTCTGTGCATTGAAGGGGGGCATGCTATACCTTAATTACTGAAGGCCCCTTTCACACTTTTGTGATCTTTAAGTCACACAATTTTTTACAGCGTTTTTTGCCGCAAAGCAATGCCTATTACATTTTTCTGTTGCCCCCCCCCCCCCTAAAATTTTGAGCACCAGCCGCCACTGCTCCAACCCATTTGCCAGATCTTGCTGAAGATCAGCAGGGTGTGTGTAAAAGTATACTCAGCCTTTATATTTATCAGGCTTGGGCATAGCTCAGGGCTCTCATTTGGAGACGTGTGCTCCACTCAAGAAACAGTACTCCATGCTGAAGATAACAGATTCCTTGTCCATAGGGATGAGAGAGTCAAGGCGACTAAGCGAATTTGGAGGACTGAGTGAGTTGAGACAACTAGGTGAGTCCAAGGGACTTAGGGTATCCGGAGATCTCACAGGAGTGAGAAATCCCAGATGTCATCAGGAGACCCCCTATGGAGAGACCAGGGAGCGAGTCCATACACCAGGATGCTGCATCTAAGAAGGCTAAGAGAGCGAGGGGAGCCAGAAGAGCTGGGTGAGCTGAACAAGGAACACAGGGGTGTTGTGTGACACGGTCTGAGGGACCAATCAAAATCCAAAGGCAAGGTTTGGGTCCCAACTAGCAACGCTGATGAAGAGAGAGCCAGATGGCTCGGTATTATTTGTCATTTCAAGTTTTGATGTCAAAACAACCCTGTGTGGGCAATTTTTTTATTGCCTTTTAATTTTATATAATAAAAGTGGGCCGGCAAGCCCTAAACCACAGTTCTGATTGGCATGGACTCACTAAAAATGCTTCTGCCACTGAACAAATAACCCTGATAGCACAAGAGTAGAGCAGATCATGCAGGTGACAGGTTCATGTCCACTCAGCATCTGCGGAATGAACAAGGACAGAGCCTGCTCTGCACTATGGGTGGCCAAGTGTAAACCAACCCTGCTGTTTATTTACACCCAACTGCAATGTATCTGTTTACAATCGCTGGCCCATAGGGGTGAATGGACTGTCCGATCTGGTCCGCCTGAAAAACTGACAGATAGACCTGATTGAAACAGTTGTGTGAAAGGGGTCTAGGGTACAAAATGGATGTGTGGAAAGAAGGCACATTGGGAGAGATTTACTAAAACTGGTGTGATGGTACTCACCGTCACTGGGATTGAAAGACAGATACTTAATTGACACAGAATATGGTTTGGATTACTCATATGGGACAATAATATTTGTCAACAATATATCTCAAAGATTATTTGAAGACTTTGGGACTCTAGGCCTAGCTGCCTATTGCAAATAAGGCTTCACACAATCAGACTCCTAGCAGATGCGAATATCATCAGCTCAACTACCTGTCTTCCACATATTGTAAATTATGCTGATTTACTCACTTATTGTTTACGGTGGGTTCTCAGTGTTTACACCTAAGATAATGTGTATTGTATTGCAGGGGCTCGAGAACGGAAAGTCTGCTAGTTAATTGGCTCAGGTTGATTGAATCACTGTCATCTATTAGTTGCCGAGTGGAAATATACTGTTTGTGTTGGTTGTTCTTTAGATATGTTAATTCTATTTCTGTATACAATTTCATCTGCTTATGATAATGTAATCAGGCAACCCCTGACCTGTGTGTGGTAATCTGATCAGGAGGGGGAGGTCCATGCTGTACATAAATTCTGTGTAACTGTTCAATAAAGGTGGAGATTCCAGTACAAGTTGTTGGCTGGTTTTCTGTGTGGGACGGCTGGGAAAATCTGGTATATATGTTCAAGACTGTAGGAAGCCGTATACTGACGGAAATCCACAAGTACAGTGTGGGTCTCGGTTCCGTTACAACTGGAAAGTGCAAAATCTGGTGCAGCTCTGCACAGAAATCAATCAGCGTCCAGGTTTTAGGCTAGGTTCACACTGAAGACGGGTTTGAAATCGTGCGAGATTAGCTGAACTCCTACGATTTCAAACTGGCATATCAGTGTGAGTTTAGGTGTGATTTGAGAGACATCTATGTGAGTTTATGCACAGATGTCTATTGAAATCGCCCCTGAAGTCACCAAAAGTAGTGCAGGAACTACTTTTGGGAATCAGTGCGGCGTCACACCAATTTGGACGGTGCCACTGCCTACAGTAGGTGGCGATTTGGCATGCGATTTGACATGTGAATGGGAGCTTATTGTCAAAGCCTAATTAACCACTTAAGCACCGGAAGATTTTACCCCCTTCCTGACCAGGGCCTATTTTGCGATTCGGCACTGCGTGAGTTTAATGGACAATTGCTCAGTCGTGCGACGCTGTACCTAAACTAATGTAATGTCATTTTTTTTCCCACAAACAGAGCTTTCTTTTGGTGGTATTTGATCACCTGTGCGATTTTTTGATCATGTGCTATAAACAAAAAAAGAGCGGCAATTTTGCAAAAATAACGATATTTTTCACATTTTTTTATATGAAATTCCCCAAAAAAAATGTAAAAATCAAAATTTTTTAACATTTCCGGGCCAATTTGTTTTATGCTGCATATGTTTGGTAAAAAAAATTGCAAATTTTGATTGGTTTGCGCAAAAGTTATCGCGTTTACTAACAAAGGGAAAGATGTTTGTCATTTTTGTTGTTTTTTTTTTTTAACGCGTAATGGCGGCGATCTGCGATTTTTTTTGCGGTACTGCGACATTGCGGACCCTTGACTGACATTTTTGACACTTTTGGGTTTACCAGTGACATTTCTACAGTAATCAGTGCTATACATTTGCACTGTTACTGTAAAATTACACTGGCAGTGAAGGGGTTAACTTTTTTTTGAGAGGGAGGGGTTATGTGTGTCCCTAGGGGCGTGATTCTAACTGTGATTGGCTGTGGCTTGAGGTGTAGGAACAGTGATCAACGGTCCTACATAGTAGAACCGTATGATCACTATTCCTACACAGGGGAGAATGACAGGCGGCTTGTTTACATCAGCCGCCTGCCTTTCTTCCTCTGCACCGACGATCGCCGAGTGACCGGTCACACGCGCGGGGGGCGGGTCCGTGACCGCGAGGGAGCGGGATCGTGCTCGCTTCCTAGACCCTCACAGGCTAGCGACGTAGTACTACGTCACTTTGCCTGTGAGGGGCTGACCGCCGCAGTAAATAGTCGTGCGGCAGTCGGCAAGCGGTTAAACAAGCTGAAGTTAGAAGCTGACTGGCTACCATGTACAGCTGCACAAGATTCTGAGTACTCCAGTTTTAGTAAATCCCCCCCCCCCCCCCATTGTTACTGTCACACAGAGCTACACGATAAGATTGATTTACTAAAGGCAAATCAACTCTGTACTTTCCCCCTTCAAGTGCAGTTGCTTCAGAGCTTAGTAAATGAGGTAAAGCTTCACTTTGCAAAGATTACCTAATCACCTACAAGAAAAAAAAAAAAAAAAAACAGCATTTTTGCTTGCACATATCTGGATGATGGAAGTCAGCAGAGCTTCCCCTCATTTACTAAGATCTGGGGCAACTACATTTGCAAAGTGCACAGTCTATTTGCCTTTAGTAAATCGACCCCAGTGTGTTTTAGCATGCACAGGGGTTGATTTATACACTGAACACTTATTAAATGAGGGGAAGCTCTGTTGACTTGAATTGTCTTTTTTCCTTGCATGTGATTTGATATTTTTTACAAAGTGATGCTTTACCGCATTTACTAAGCTCTGGAGCAATTGCACTTGCAGAGTGCAACTGCAAATGCAAAAGTGCACAGTCTATTTGCCATTAGTAAATCAACCCCATAATGTTATCCACCTAGGGTTTAAATCCACGTTAATAACCCTAACAAAAACTGCCTTTACCTTAGCACATTAAAAAAGGTACTGCTGTTTTATATTATGTTACACTGACACAGTAAAACCTTGGATTGGGAGTAACTTGGTTTGAGAGCGTTTTGCAAGACAAGCAAAATTTATTTTTGACTTGATAAACAAGCGATGTCTTGATATACAAGTAGCGTCACGTCACAACTGAGTATAAAAGAGAAGAGAGGCGCCTCTAAGTGTAGCAATATGGTTACATTTAATGAAGGTTCAACATTTAGCAACTCACATGGTTGATGATTAAAAGAGGCACATCTAAGTATGGAGGCATCCGGGGTAAAGCTGTCCACAAAGACCGTCCTCCGCACCGCCATCTATGTCATCCCTTTCACACTGCACTTCACGAGCGCTTCAAGCCTTGCTTTCAGATCGCTCTGCTGCAGGGTAGTCTTCCCGGTCACGATTGCAGACAGACAGCGGTGAGAGCCCATGGTGCAGAGGACGGTCTATGTGGACAGCTTTACCCCGGATGCCTGCATTCTTAGATGTGCCTCTTTTATTCATCAACCATGTGAGTTACTAAATGTTCAACCTTCATTAACCACTTAAGCCCCGGAGGATTTGGCTGCTAAAAGACCAGGGGTTTTTATGCGATTTTTTACTGCGTGACTTTAACGGACAATTGCGCGGTCGTGCGACGCTGTACCTAAACGAATTTGACGTCCTTTTTTTCCCACAAACAGAGCTTTCTTTTGGTGGTATTTGATCACCTGTGCGATTTTTTGATCATGCGCTATAAACAAAAAAAGAGCGTAAATTTTGCAAAAATAACAATATTTTTCACATTTTTTTCCCCCCAAAAAAATGTAAAAATCAACATTTTTTAACATTTTCGGCCAATTTGTTTTATGCTACATATGTTTGGTAAAAAAAATCGCAAAAAGCGTATTTTGATTGGTTTGCGCAAAAGTTATCGCGTTTACTAACAAAGGGAAAGATTTTTGTCATTTTTGGTGGTTTTTTTTAACGTGTAATGGCGGCGATCTGCGATTTTTTTCCGGTACTGCGACATTGCGGCGGACAGATCGGACCCTTGACTGACATTTTTGACACTTTTGGGGGTACCAGTGACATTACTGCAGTAATCAGTGCTATATATATGCACTGTTACTGTAAAAATGACACTGGCAGGGAAGGGGTTAACTTTATTGGACAGGGAGGGGTTAAGTGTGTCCTAGGGGCGTGTTTCTAACTGTGCAGGGACATTGCTATTGGTGTAAAAGCAAAGATCCACGGTTCTACATAGTAGAACGGTCAGATCTTCACTTTTACACAGGGAGAACTGACAGGCAGCTTGTTTACATAAGCCGCTCTGTCTTTCTCCCTTCACAGGAGTGATCGCAGTGTGACTGGCGGACATCGGGTCCGCCGGTCACACGCACTGACTTGTCTGTGAACGAGCCACGGCGGGCGCGCGCCCGCCCGCAATTGGCTCGCAAGTCAGTGACAGGCGAGTGACGTACCGATACGTCACTCTGCCTGGCCGGGGCTGACCGCCGCAGTATATAGTCGTGCGGCGGTCGGCAACCGGTTAAATGTAACCATTTTGCTACACTTAGAGGCTCTCTCTTCTTTTTTATACACTGTAGCTCCTGCTGGATTTTGCTTCTAATCCCCTTGCGGAGGCGCCATTTGTGGATGGACATTTTATGGTTACACAACCTATCACATTGCTATAATCTTTTTATATGGACTATAAATCTGAAGGGCTTCTAAATCAATGGTTGTGGAAGGAATCATCTGAGTTTCCATTATTTCTTATGGGGAAATGCGCTTTGATATAAGAGTGCTTTGGATTACAAGCATGTTTCTGGAACGAATTATGCTCGCAATCCAAGGTTTTACTGTACTTATATTATGGTAAATCTTATGTTATACCTTTCAAAATAACTCTTCATATTACGCTATATGTAGATCCTATGCCTTGATTTCAAACTGCTCAGTGATGATATTATAATGCAATGCCAGAAGCCTGTATGTGAGATGTTTTATATAGAAGCTTAGGTACATGAGAGGCTTTCTTGGAAAAAGTCCTTTTATGAGCTATTTTTTCACATGAGATAAGCTGGCACAGTAGGTTTCTGCATGCACTTCATCTCCACTCAATAACATACACATAAAAACATTTTTCATTTTTTTTTAAATGTATATATGAAATAATGCATATGACTATATATATCATTAACAGTCAGCTGCAGAAGCTTTAGGCTACGTTCCGTGTCTTTGAGAGGTCAATCATAGCCACCTAGTTGGAAAAAACCCCACCATTATCAGAGAATAATAGCTAAGGCTTAACCATTTAAGGAGCAGGCCTATTTCTGACATTTGTTGTTTCCAAGTTAAAATCAGAATTTTTTTACTAGAAAATTACTTAGAACCCCAAAATATTATATATTTTTGTTTAGCAGACAGCTAAGTTAGCTACATTTTTTTGTATAATGTGAAAGATGATGTTATGAGGGGTAAATTGATACCTAACATGTCATGCTTTAACTACTTAAAGCGGAGTTCCGGCCTTGGGGGTCAATTTTAGCTAAAAATACCCCTGGGACAGTCAGGGCTAGTACATTCCGTAATGGATAGCCTCTGATCTGTCATCGCTCCCAGGATTCAATGAATCTTGAAAATTTCTTCTCCAGCGCTGCCATCTCAGGCGTGGGCAGCTGAAGCCGCAGCGTCCCTCTTCGTGTCCTCTTCCGTGACGTCGGAGTCCCACAATGCACTGCACCGGCCCTGCTTGTCACTTCCGGTGCAGGTGCCGCTGTTGTAAAATTTTGTCGGACCTGTGAAAAAATCGGACCTCGTCACTTCCGGTGACAGAGCATCACAAAACAGCTGAGTCGTCCGTGCGCTTGCGCAGAAGACATTTTTCGAGGTTTGGAAAAATTATAACAGAGAGCGGACAGCTGATTGAGAGAAGGCGGGGCTGAGGTGCGACAGAGGACACCGCCGCGTCATCGAGACATTAGGGAGGGAGGCACATATGCAGACCTGGCGGAGGAGGCGGGACGGAGGTGCGGCCGTGTAATATATGCAGGGCTTAAGCGACTCCTTGTTTTATTATCTTTAGTAATTATCGTATTATTTATCCTTCGGATTTCATTACATTTAGTATTTCTATAATATAAAATAAGAAATACTAAATGTAATGAAATCCTAAGGATAAATAATACGATAATTACTAAAGATAATAAAACAGAAGGAGTCGCTAAAGTCCTGCATTTATTACACGGCCACACCTCCGTCCCGCCTCCTCTATTCAGCTCTGCAGATGACGCGGCTGTGTCTTCCGTCCCACCTCAGCCCCGCCTGCTCTCATTCAACTGCCCGCTCTGTGTTATAAGTTTACCAAACCAAGATAATGTCTTGTGCGCATGCGCACTTGAGACTCCCATAACCGGAAGTGACGAGGTCCGATTTTTTCACGGGTCCGAGAAAATTTTAGAACACCGCATCCCTGCACAGCTTCTGGGCATGGCCAGAAGCTGTTTAGCAGGGAATGCCGCGCTTGCACCGGAAGTGACGAGCGGGGCCGGTGCAGGCGCATTGATTCCTGGGAGCGATGACGTTCAGCTCCCAGGAGTCATCGCAAGCCGGAGGTGACGGCGCGGCCGCAAAGGGAGGAAGTGGAAGGAAGGAACTCACCTGACCTAAACCCCATAGATAATCTGTAGGGTATTGTCAAGAGGAAGATGAGAGACACCAGACCCAACAATGCAGACAAGCTGGAGGCCTCTATTAAAGCAACCTGGGCTTCCATAACACCTCAGCAGTGCCACAGGCTGATCGCCTCCATGCCACGTCACATTGATGCAGCAATTCATGCAAAAGGAGCCCCGACCAAGTATTGAGTGAACACTATACTGTACATGGGCATACTTTTCAGTAAGCCAACATTTCTGTATTAAAAATCCTTTTTAGGTTTTTTTATTGGTCTTATGTAATATTCTGATTTTCTGAGATACTGAATTTTGGGTTTTCACTAGCTGTAAGCCATAATCATCAAATTAAAAGAAAGAAATGCCTGAAGTATCACTCTGTGTGTAACACATCTATATAAAATATATGAGTTTCAGTTTTTGAATTAAATTACTGAAATAAATTAACTTTTAGATGATATTCTAATTTTATGAGCTGCACCTGCATATTCTTTTTTTAAGTTCTGCTTTGAATCGTATTAAATGTTACTGATACAACTAACCCGTAAGGCAAAGTTGGTCCTGTAGAGGCAAAAGCACATCTCCAAAATACGAGACTTCCTAATAATAACTGTCTTAAAATACATAATTAGAATGATCTTCCCATTAGCAGAAGAAGAATCTTGCATGCAGTGTATTAGTGACCTTGTATTGCAACAGCTAATAGTGTTAATGGCTTGTAAACTACTTGGAAGCAGTCACAGAGGGTGGTATTTTTAAACTAATATAGTGCCTGAAGTTAGTGGAAGGGGATTATCGTGTTCTATTCAAAGCTATTAACCTCTGAACCTTCAGCTTAAGAGCCACCGGCAAAGTCATTAAGAAAACCATGGCCTCCATCGTGTATTTTTGTATTCCTCTAATATGCTATCATGGTGACGTTTTGCTGGAGAATAATCCCAGGATTAGCGCTCTGCTACATCCTCATTGTTTTTTATTAAATATTCGTATCCTACTTTCCTCGCAAGGAAAATTCCATCTCATTGTGACATTTTCAGGAACACGTGGGAGATTTTATAAGATTGGGAGAGCAAACGGTAGAGAGCTGCTGTAGGGATCCTTTTTAATATCTTCCAACGCTAACATATTTTTCTTTATTTTTTCAACTGTGTTTAAAGCAGAAATGTAATCCAATAATCCCCCCTCCCATTCCTGTACATTGATTTTAGGCGCCCAAAGCTTAACGCTGATAGTTCTTAGAGAGGGGCACGCAGCAACAATAACATGCCCTGACCTCTACCTGTACACAAACATGATAGCCTGTACTGAGGGGTTTGTGCTGAGGGGATCTGTACTGAGGGGTACATTTAGGGATGCTTGGGGATATTTGTACTGTGGTGTGGGGAGGGGGTAATTTGTACTAGGAACCGGGGCGTATCCACCACAAGGGAAACAAGGTGTTTGCCTTTGGTGGCAAGGTTTAGGGGGACGGTGCCCACCCTAGGCAGAAGGGACGCTACAAGGACTGCAGAGAAGCTGTGGTGTCACTATGGAGTGCAGGGGGTGCGGACCACACCCAGGTGACACCAGGGGCGGCCACAGACTGACTGTTTGGTGACAGGGGAGTAAGGCTGAAGAAGGAGGCAGTGGTGGCTATAGCCTCCATTCCTGGAAGTAGCTCAGTTGGCAGAGCAGGTCGGAGTGCAGGGCTGTGATCGTGCCTTGGCAGCCTCGCTACGCGCAGCTGGTAAAAAGGCATTAGCAAGCTGTGGGCAGGTGAGAGTCTTGTGTAGAGGGGGGATGGTGTACTATATGGGGATAGGGTGCACCCCTCCCCCCCTCTCTCTCTCTCTCTCTCAACCCCCTACCTTCTCTCTCACCCTCCCTCCCCCTCTCTCTCTCTCTCTCTCTCTCTCTCACCCCCTCCCTTCTCTCTCACCCTCCCTCCCCATCTCTCTCTCACCCCCCTCCCTTCTCTCTCACCCTCCCTCCCTCCCTCCCTCTCTCTCTCACCCCCTCCCTTCTATCTCATCCTCCCTCCCTCTCTCTCTTTCACTCCCCTCCCTTCTCTCTCACCCCCTCCCTCTCTATCTCTCTCTCTCTTTCTCACCTCCCCCTCCCTTCTCTCTCACCCTCCCTCCCTCCCTCCCTCTCTCTCTCTCTCTCTCTCTCACCCCCTCCCTTCTCTCTCACCCTCCTTCCCTCTCTCTCTCTCTCACCCCCTCCCTTCTCTCTCACCCTCCTTCCCTCTCTCTCTCTCTCACCCCCTCCCTTCTCTCTCACCCTCCTTCCCTCTCTCTCTCTCTCACCCCCTCCCTTCTCTCTCACCCTCTCTCTCTCTCTCTCTCTCTCTCACCCCCTCCCTTCTTTCTCACCCACCCTCCCTCTCTCTCTCTCTCACCCTCTCTCATCACTGTGTCAGGCTAGCGGGTGGGTGGGGGGGTGTTTTACTGCACCAGGTGACACCGACACCACCAGAGACCCCAAATAGTCACCTGAGAAGGAAGGGGTGGGACAAATTTAGATTGGGGGAGGGGGGGGCATTTTAGTCTTGCCTAGGGCAGCACAAACCTAAAAATACACCACTGACTGGGGAGAGAGTATATTTTAGATACACTCTGTAAAGTGGCCTGTGCGTGATGCACTGCTGAACCCTGCACTATAGACACTTAGGGGTTAATTTAAAGGCATATAGACTGTGCACTTTGCATAGTAAAGTTGCACTCTGCAAGTGCAGTGGCTCCAGAGCTTAGTAAATGAGGTAAGGCTTCCCTTTGCAAAGAATAGAACATCACATGCAAGGAAAATATAAAAAAACAAACAAAAAAACAGCATTTTTGCATGCACAGGAATGGATGATGGGAATCACAACACAAACAAGAGACGGGCACACGGACCTAGTGCAACATCATAAAACATTTTGTCAGGGAAGAAGTCCAAAAAGTACTGGCAAATATGCCATTGCCCAATATGGTTGCTCTAATGGGCATTAGCAAAAGGCACTCAATGGCGCATTGGTGTACGCGACAACGCATTGGCGTACGCAAAGCGTGCTAATTGCCAGTGTTCACTGGCCTATATAAGGACACCAGTGGCTATCATAAATTGCAGGAATATCTTCAGCTTGTATCCTGTGTTCCTGTGCTTTGTGCTTCTGTTTGATTACTAGTTACTGACCCGGCTTATCCTTGACCTGCTCTGGCTTCTCTCCTGACTCTGAACCCGGCTTGCTTCTCGGACCTGCTCCTGTCTATTCCAGATTGATATCCTTTGCTTGACCCTGGCTTGAGCTCGACTATGCTGCTTGCCTCTGCTTCTGACTGACTTGCTGTGTTTGACCCTCGGCCTGGCTTCTAACCTTGCTCCTGCTTATTCCTCTGTCAAGTTCCGCCAGCACCTCCAGAGAACTATTGGCTGTGACCACCTTCTCTACCCGCGGGTGTCCTCGCATCTGATTTCATCAGGCAGCTTCACCTGCAACCTGTGCACCTATGGGCATAGCAACCTCTGTCACCACCTTCAGGGGTACTATATATTATAATTTATGTTATTTTATGTGCATTTTTAGCGCTGCACTAGGTCATGTAACTATGTTACTGCTGTGTATTAGGGGCGTAACTACAAGGGTTGCAGGGGTTGCAATTGCAAATCGGACCCCATGCTCCAGGGGGCCTGTGCAGATCCTCTATACACCTGGATAGGAGGGGTGGCGGGGGCAGCATGTAGAGAAATCACTGTCCTCCTTTTTTCCTCCTGTAGCTGCAGGAGGAAAATGGAGGAGATTGGTTTCTCTGTATGCTGCCCATGCCACTCCTCCTATCCAGTTCACTTGTATTCTGCTGTCTTTGGGCCCCTGTGTGCTCCCCCCCCCCCCCACTGTGCTCCCTCCCCTCTCCTGCCGGCTGCTGCAGGGGATGTGTTACAATAGAGAACCAGGAAGGGGTCTGTAAATATGTAATTTACCAGCTCATTCGTTTTCTGAATGGACAGAGTCATAGTCAGTGACATTGTAAAAAAATAAAATAAAATGATAAAAAATATTACAATTTAAATACCAAAAAAATAAAAACTACTGACATTAGTGGGTGAACTTCCAGGATCGCAAAGGTCACACTTGCAACCGGGCCCTGGCATTCCACCACCGTTGGAAGACCCCAAGATGGCAGGAAGGGGGCCCACTGCAGAACTTGTGAAAGGGCCCCACTGCGGGACCGTAATAATGAGAGTAAAGGGCCCCAGGATCAGTGGGAAGAGCCCCAGGCTTGAAGGGAAGGGCCCCGGCCAAGGATCCGGGGGGCCCTTCATGGTTTCTTGCACCGGGCCCTGAAGGTTCTCTGTTGTGTATGATGCTAGTGACTGACTGCATCACATATTTATTTATTTATTTTTTTGCCCAGAGTTTCACTTTAAGACTCACAATACTTTTTGAATAAAGTCATTTCTCAATCAGCGTTGGCCGGTCCCAAACACAATGCCACCATTCTTGGATATGCACAGAATCTATGTTCTGTATTAGTACAGCTCTGTCAAAAATCGCGTGCATTCTTTTTTTACCATTAAAAAGCATTACTTTAGAAACGGACATCATTCACACTACTAAATAATGAAATTTTGCCGTTTCACTCAATCTGCTCATCCTTGAAATTAGAGTCTTTGTGTTGTGGGATTTGGAATTTAAATATATGTTTTCAGAGGTTAATTAACTTACTTTTGTGCATGCATGGATATTAGTATCAGAAGGAACCATACACGGAGGAGTGTTTTTACGGCTTTTGAAAACCACTAAACAGTGTGTGGGGTTTTTTTTTTTTTTTAATGCAATGCATGTTTACATAGGTAAATGGATTTATAAATGTCTGCTTTCATTGCCAAATGGTGTAAGAATAGAATAGCGGCAAATGGCACTTTGCTTAATGCTGTTAAAAAAAAAAAAATAATAATAATAAAGTATTGGGACGCCTGCCTTTACACACACATGAACTTTAATGGCATCCCAGTCTTAGTCAGTAGGGTTCAATATTGAGTTGGCCCACCCTTTGCAGCTATACCAGCTTCAACTCTTCTGGGAAGGCTGTCCACAAGGTTTAGGAGTGTCTATGGGAATGTTTGACCATTCTTCCAGAAGTGCATTTGTGAGGTCAGGCACTGATGTTGGACAAGAAGGCCTGGCTCAAAGTCACCTCTCTTAATTCCTCCCAAAGGGGTTCTGTCGGGTTGAGGTCAAGACTGTGCAGGCCAGTCAAGTTCCTCCACCCCAAGCTCGCTCATCCATGTCTTTATGGACCTTGCTTTGCGCACTGGTCCAAATCATTTGGTGGAGGGGGGAATATGATGTGGGGTTGTTTTTCAGGGGTTGGGCCTGGTCCCTTAGTTCCAGTGAGGGGAACTCTTAAGGAGTCAGCATACAAGACATTTTGGACAATTTCATGCCTCCAACTTTGTGGGAACAGTTTGGGGACGGCCCCTTCCTGTTCCAAAATGACTGAGTACCAGTGCACTACCAAAGTCCATAAAGACATGGATGAGCGAGTTTGGAATGAAGGAACTTGATTGGCCTGCAGAGTTCGGACCTCAACCTAAATGAACACCTTTGGGATAAATTAGAGCGTAGACTGCGAGCCAGGCCTTCTTTTTCAACATCAGTGCCTGACCTCACAAATGCGCTTCTAGAAGAATAGTCAAACATTCCCATAGACACACTCCTAAACCTTGTGGACAGCCTTCCCAGAAGAGTTGAAGCTGTTATAGATGCAAAGTGTGGGCCGACTCAATATTGAAGCCTACGGACTAAGACTGGGATGCCATTAAAGATCATGTGCGTGTAAAGGCAGGCGTCCCAATACTTTTGGTAATATAGTATATACTGTATGTATGTATATATATATATATATATATATATATATATATATATATATATATAACACTTTAAATCGATGGTCAAAATCATCACTCCACTTAAAGCCCAACTGAAGTCATACAATCAGATAAACAGTCAAAAAGACAGTTTACTAATGACCTCTATTGTCATAGACTTACTTATTTACTTTTACTTCCCGTACTAGCAGTTGTACAGCGTGTCTGAATATTGTAGGTGCAGGGCTTTTTTTTAGCGGGAACATGGGGGAACACCGGGCCAGTGTCCAGGGCAGAGATGCAATGACCAGGGAGGCAGAAGGGAAAAAAAGGGTCCAATTGTCTGCTTGTTGGTCTCTGCATATTGTTCAAAAGTCAAAGTGGCGGTCCTGATATTTCATGCAGGGGGAGCCGTGTCCTGGTCATTGCATCTCTGCCCTGGACACTGGCCGGTCCACTACTCACCGCCCTGGGGAGTCCCCGGCTCTGGTTCAGCCCTCTCTGACCTTGGCCGTATCACCATTGTGCTATGTTTTATACCAAGGATGACAGTCATTCCTTAAATATACGGTAATGAATCAGTAGAAGGATTACAGGTCTTCGGCCCCTGAAGAAGCCAATATTTGAGGTTTCACACCTCGGCAAAACATGTAGGGCCTGTGTGATCCATTGCTACCATCTATGATTCATGTATTGAAGTTGAAATGATTATGCACATGTCTGTTTCTTCATGTTTTTAAACACACTATATTTATAATAAAATTTATTTTATATTACAATTTGGTCCTTATTGGATAACTTACTGCCACCTTCAATCTATGCCTCTAAAGTTCCATGCTCTTGGCAGGACGCAGTCCATTTATCTCTCTAGCCTAGGGCTTGACTATATATCAAGTCGGTATGAAAACGGTATTATAAGTAGTAATCAGCATGGATTTATGAAAAATCGTTCTTGCCAAACCAATCTATTAACCTTCTACGAAGAAGTGAGCTGCCACCTAGATAAAGGAAAGCCTGTGGATGTGGTGTATCTGGACTTTGCAAAGGCCGTTCCCCACAAACGCTTACTGTATGGTGATTAATGAGGAGTACTCGGATTGGGCGGGTGTGGAAAGTGGGGTCCCCCAGGGTTCTGTCCTGGGACCAATCCTGTTTAATTTATTCATAAATGATCTAGAGGAGGGGATATCTAGTACAATCTCAGTATTTGCAGATGATACTAAACTAAGCATGCCATTATCTTCCGAGCAGGATGTGGAAACCTTACAAGCGGACCTGAACAAAATAACGGGGTGGGCAACTACATGGCAGATGAGATTTAATGTTGAAAAATGTAAAGTAATGCACTTGGGGGCCAAAAAACAGAAAGCAAGCTACTCTCTAGGGGGGGAACCTCTGGGTGAGTCTAGGATGGAAAAAGACTTGGGGGTACTGGTAGACAACAGGCTTGGCAGTGGCATGCAATGCCAAGCCGCTGCAAGTAAAGCCAACAGAATACTGGGATGTATAAAAAAGGGGATTCACTCCAGAAATAAAGAGATTATTCTCCCGCTCTAGAAGACTCTGGTCCGGCCACATCTGGAGTATTCCGTCCAGTTCTGGGCACCGGTCCTCAGGAAGGATGTGCTGGAATTGGAAAGAGTCCAGAGAAGGGCAACAAAAATAATTAGGGGAATGGAGGACATCAGTTATGAGGAAAGACTACAAGCACTGAACCTATTCTCTCTGAAGAAGAGACGACTGAGGGGGGATATGATATCAATGTACAAATACTGTACTGGCGACCCTAGCATAAGGAACAAACTATTCAGAGAAAGGAGATGCAATAAGACATGTGGCCACTCACTAAAACTAGAGGAAAGGTGGTTTAACCTTAAAATGCGTAAGGGGTTCTTCACTGTAAGAGCAGTAAGGATGTGGAATTCTCTTCCGCAAACAGTCGTATCAGCAGGGAGCATTGATAGTTTCAAAAAACTGTTAGATGGGCACCTTAGAGACCACAACATACAGGGGTATACAATGTACGGTTAAAAGCAAACACACACACACATCATAGGTTGAACTGGATGGACTGATGTCTTTTTTCAACCTCACTAACTATGTAACTATGTAACTATATCGGACATGTTTCCTGTCTAACCTCTTTTTTCTTCCAGGTGGAGTGCCCTATCTTGGCAAGCTGACCACATCACTCTTATTAGTTATCATAGTTATATATTATTTAGTTTTTGCTACCCACTCATCCATTGTAGTATTGTCTATCTACATATTAGATTTTATATATTTTTGATCCTATTGTCCATTTGATTATTGAGTTTTTCAATTGGTCAACTCATACAACTTTGGTGACCTTTTTTCTTTTTTTGGACCAACTGCATTGGGTCAGCTTTATTACATTCAGGGGATTTGGGAATTTGAGCCCTGTTATCCCTGTGGTGTCCCCATGGGTTGATTGGTGCCTCCACGGGGTGATTTCTTCCTTATAACCTCCTGCGTCCTCTAGCTTGCTATTCTTTCCTCTATAACTGACATGGAGGGTTCACTGAGCATGTGAGACCTTTTGCTTGCTTTCTAGCAACTGGGGTGAGTTGCCCACGCATAGGGTGTTTTTTATGTGGGCTGTGAAGGGTTTTTGTAAGGGGCATGTTAGGGAGGGGCGTGACAACAGTAGCTGTCAGAGCAGACAGAGGGCCATAGCCCTAGGAAGGAACATCACTGTCCATTATTTGCCCCCCAATGATCTGTAGCATATATGTGGTGTGATGTGGTGTTCTCCATGCAATGCCAGTCACTCCCTTTTTCCAGCCCTGGGGACCAGAGTTTAACCACACTGTCCAGTGCACGCCATAATCTAGCCCTAGTTAGACATAATACTATTTGAGGACACTTGTGATGACGGGTGTGGTCATTACTCATCTATGTCAGTGCAGAGCATTCAAGTGAAAGTTCATTAAGTACAACTAAGATAAAAGATGTTTTGGGCATCTCTAAGTAAAAAAAATAGTTAAAATCAGAATATCTTTTGAAAACTGTTTGTGTAAAATGCATGAAGATGCACAAAATGTGCATCTATGTTGTAAAAAAAACTCATATCAATGCATGGTTTACAAAAAAGTCCTTTTTTGAAAATGTAAATGTAAGAATAAGGCTTAAATTATTGAAAGGAGACTGTCATATCTGGACTACCCGTATCCACAAGGGGATCATGAAGGTCACTCTAGTTGAGGTGAGCTATAAAGTCTACACTAGATGGTATTTAGTGCCAGAGCGCCTCTCACACATGTTCCTAGGTTCCTCACTTTTATTTTTCAGGGGTTGTGGGAACAGCCTTTCACATTTGGTGGACATGCCCCAGGGTCGGACGATTCTTGATTTTTGTCCATTCTTTGATATATTCAGTCACAATGAGTAATATCCCCAAGGACGCCCAGATCGCTTTATTGAATAAGTCAGTGGATGATATTCCACGACATGTGTAGACATTAATTTATTTTATAATTTTGGCAGCTAAGATAGCTTTAGCCACAGCTTGGAGGAGTCCAGTCGTTGATCTAGCCCTATTGAAGTAAGTTAACCTGGATTATGCTACACAAAAAATATTGTAAGTGTTTTAAGGGATAAACAAGGTCTGTAGACCCTGGTTTTCTTATTTACAGGTCCCAGGCACTTGAAAGTGGATGCATTAGTGAATGGCGCAATATTCTTGGACAGGCAAGTTATTTCTCTTTTAATTCCTCCTCTTTCCACCCTTCCACCTTCAGAGGGGGATGGGGTGCTTTACTTTTTTTTTCTATTTATTTTACTTTTTATTTTTACACTGTCCCTTTATTTTTTATTTATTTTTTAATCACATTTATTACAATTACAAGGAATGCAAACATCCCTTGTAACATAAATAAGCATGACAGGTCCTCCTTATTGAGAGATCTTGGGTCAAAAACACCCCAGATCTCTCATATACCTTTAAAAGCAAAAAAGCAAAAAAAAAAAATGTAATTTTGACTTTAAGAAAACAAAAAAATCCTGTCTATCTGTCCGAGGACCGGAAGTGACTTCGGAGGTTGCTCCTGTTCTCCAAGGGCATAGAGCAGAGTAGGGGTTATCTTGTCCAGCCATTGGCCACATCGAATTGGTTCTAAGCTTATCGACGGCCCCGGTAAGCTCAGAATTGACCGTGAAGTGGTGGTGGTGAGGGGGGAGGGGGGGGGGGGTGGACCTCTGCCACCGCCTAAAAAATTGATCTTGCAGTGAATCCGCTGCTGGGACCACTTTTATCTGAAAGCCAGCCGCCTAAGGGATAAAACAACACTGGGGTTATAGCAGCTAGCTGCTGCCATAACAGTATTTAATGTCAAAGTAATTACGTACATTCCTAGTTAGGCGGTCGGCAATAAGCTGGTTTTCCTAATGGTTGAGCATTTACATTTATATTTGAGCGGTTGCATACTGTATATCATGCCAGATGTTATTTTGATTACCCTCTTGTATTTTGTTGAAATTGTTATGCCATAGATTACTTGGCTTTGTATTCTATACCTACTTTCTTTTGAAAATGAATAAAAACTATTGAAACAGAAATTACTGAAGGCTTTCACAACCATAATGCATGGATGGAACTTTATAAGTGCACATTTGCACACAGTCTCCAGCATTATGGTGGCTGGACCTTGGGGTGCTATACTAAGCAAACGTTACCCCTTCCTGCTAATATTGAGTTTTCTGGTAGAGGGCTGCATTGATTTTGGACTTGATAAAACACATTGGACCAGCACCAGCAAATGATTTGTCTCCCCAAATCATCACGGACTGTGGAAACTTCACACTGGACCTCATGCAACTTGGATTCTGTGCCTCTCTACTTTTCCTCCAGACTCTGGGATTTTGATTCCCAAATGAAATGGAAAATTGTCCACAGTCAGTGATGATTTGGGGAGCCATGTAATCTGCTGGTGTTGGTCCACTGTGTTTTATCAAGTCCAAAGTCAACACAGCCCTCTACCAGGAAATTCTCAATACCTGGTTTAATGATCATGGTATCACTGTGCTTGATTGGGCAGTAAACTTGCATGACATAAACCCCATAGAGAATCTGCGGGGTACTGTCAAGAGAAAGAAGGCCACTATCAAAGCAACCTGGGCTTCCATAACACCTTAGCAGTGCCACAGGCTGGTCATCTCGATGTCACACCGCATTGATGCAGTAATTCATGCAAAAGGAGCTTCGACCAAGTATTGAGTGCATACTATACTGTACATGGACATACTTTTCAGTAAGCCAACATTTCTGTATTAAAAATCTTATTTTTTAACTAGTCTTATGTAATATTCTAATTTTCTGAGATACTGAATTTTGGGTTGTCACTTGCTGTAAGCCATCATCTTTAAAATGAAAAGAACAAAATGCTTGAAATATATCACTCTGTGTTTAACGCATCTATATAAAATATATCAGTTTAACTTTTTAAATTGAATTACTGAAATAAATTAACTTTTTGATGATATTCTAATTTTATGAGATGCAACTGTACATGCCTTAATTGCCTGGTAATGCTGTCTGTCATAAACCAGTAGCAAGGGAGCCCTCAACAAATGTTGAAATATGCTAATTTAGCTACCCATGTTTCTAGGCACTGAAGACTGTGGTATGTGTAGGCACAAGTTTCTGCTTGCATTGTAGTTATGGAGCCTGCCCAGTTCCTTTATAAGGCTGTCAGGTTTGTTGTAATAATTCAGCTATAGGTGGAATACTGTACCGTTTTAGGAACTTCAACGATGAGATCCCTTCTTTACAACACCCAACTTTGATCCCACACACCTAGTTATTAAGCGTTCCTCCTCCTGTTGCACTTACTGTATTACTAAGTAGGTGATAAATCTAACAGTAGATATGCGGAGGACTCAAGTGCTGGGATCTCACCTCTAAACGTTACATAAAAAGTAAGAAACTGCTTAAAGCAGAACTGAAGTCTCCAGCAGCACTGAGATGTAAAATAAGGCAGACATGAAGAGTAGCTTAATGGATGTGCAAGTAGGTATAAGAAATTGTTTACCAAGACAATGACACCTTTGACCTTTAAGAGAAAATAGACAGTGTGTTCTTACTGGTGCAGGAGTCCACCTAGGGCAAGTTTCATAGTTAAATGATATTAGAGCTTACTAGAGTTGAGCGGACACCTGGATGTCCGTGTTCGGCGGGTTCGGCCGAACTTGAAAAAAAAGTCCGGGTCCGTGTCCCGGACTTTTGCCGAACTTTTCCCGGACACCGAACCCCATTGAAGTCAATGGGGACCCGAACTTTCAGGCACTAAAATGGATCTAAAACACCAATGGAAAGGGCTGCAAATGACAGCAAAACATAGTTAAGAGCATGGCAAGTGCTCTGCAAACAAATGTGGATAGGGAAATAACTTAAAACAACAAAAAAAAAAAAACAGAAAAATAAAACAATGTTCTTCATCTCTGAAGGACGAGGCCCATATGGAGTAGGAGGGAGGTTGAGGTGGTGGTGGATGTGGCGGTGTCATAGGCATGCGCACAGGGTGTGCCGGGTGTACCTGGGCACACCCTAATCACCTAGGGCACATAGCATTATCGCTCTGTTTGCCAGTGAGGAGATGGGAAAGATCTCCCTCTGACCTACTCTGCTCTATTTCACTTTGCCAGCAGGGAGAGTAATGTATCGGGGCCATGTACATGTAGGCAAACACATGCATGTGTATTTAAACTTTGGGGTGCACACCCTAATGCAATAGGCTGCGCACACCTATGGGCGGTGTAGGTGGAAGCGGCGGTGGAGGAGGACCAGGGCCGGATTAAGAGCATCATGGGCTTGGTGCTGAGGATTTTGAAGGGCCTTAAGGGCCGTGGCTTGGCATGCACCCAGAGGAGGAAGGGTGCAGCCATGCATGCCTAATTCAACATGGGATGCTGTCTCTGAAGCCCATAAACACATCCATGCATCAGCAACTGTCCCTCCTTGTCCGGCCTTCGTGCTGTGTGGGGAGGTTATAAGGGAGCTGCCTGGGGAATCGAGCATAGAAGCCAGACTTCTGTGTTTACAAGTGACAGAAGAGCGGTAACAGTGAATTTGGCCAACCCGGGGCCTATATTAAGGTAGGGGCCTGGAGCTGCAGCTCCAATAGCCCCTATGTTAATCTGGCCCTGAGGAGGACGAGGTAGCCAACACTGCTTTTTTTCAGAAATTTTAAATGAGGGTACACCCCAAAAGAGTGAGAAAGAGCAAAAATAGAACAATGGCTGGGTAAGGTCGGTATCCATCGCTATTCTGCACAAGGTACGGAAAAGTCCCGTGGGATCCATGCCTGGTTCATTTTAATGAACGTGAGCTTGTCCACATTGTCTCTGGACAGGCGGCTGTGCTTGTCTGTGATAACGCCCCCAGCCGTGCTAAATACCCGTTCAGATAATACACTGGCTGCAGGGCACGCCAGCACCTCCAAGGCGTAAAGGGCAAGCTCAGGCCATGTGCCCAATTTGGAGACCCAGAAGTTGAAGGGGGCAGACCCGTCATTCAGTACGTCTAGGCGTGTGCACACATACTGCTCCACCATGTTGGTGAAATGCTGCCTCCTGCTAAGACGTTCCATATGAGCTGCTGGTGCTGCTGTTTGTTGTGGCATGCTGACAAAGCTTTTCCACATTTCGGCCATGCTAACCCTGCCTTCTGAGGTGCTGGCGGTGCCCTGGTTGCGTTGGCGACCTCTTACTCCTCCTCCTCCTCTGCCTTGTGCTTCCACTGTGGCCCCGCTGTCAGGTGGGAATGCCAGCAGCATCGCGTTTACCAGCGTGCGCTTGTACTCGCGCATCTTGCGATCGCGCTCCAGTGAGTGAATTAAGGACGGTACGTTGTCCTTGTAACGGGGATCCAGCAGCGGGGCCACCCAGTAATCAACACAAGTTAGAATGTGGGCAGCTCGGCGGTCGTTGTGGAGACACTGCAGCATGTAATCGCTCATGTGTGCCAGGCTGCCCAGAGGCAACAAAAGGCTGTCCTCTGTGGGAGGTGTATCGTCTGTGTCCTCTGTATCCCCCCAGACGCGCACCAGTGATGGCCATGAGCTGGCCTGTGTGCCACCCTGCTGTGAACATGGTTCCATCTCCTCCTCCAGCTCCTCCTCCTCATCCTCCTCATCCTCCAGAACTGTGCCCCTGCTGGACAATTGTGTCCCTGGCATTTGTGTGTGCAGGAACCCACCCTCGGAGCCCCTTGTGAATGACTGCCCTGAAAGCCTTGGAAATGTTACCTCTTCATCCTCCTCCTCCTCCTCCTCCTCCTCCTCATCCTGTGCCACATCCTCTTCCATCATCGCCCAAATTGTTTTTTCAAGGAGGCATAGAAGTGGGATAGTTAAGCTGACAACGGCGTCATCGGCACTGGCCATGTTGGTGGAGTACTCAAAACAGCGCAACAAGGCACACAGGTCTCGCATGGAGGCCCAGTTATTGGTGGTGAAGTGGTGCTGTTCCGCAGAGCGACTCACGCCTGTGTGCTGCAGCTGAAACTCCACTATGGCCTGCTGCTGCTCGCACAGTCTTTCCAGCATGTGCAAGGTGGAGTTCCACCTTGTGGACACGTCACATATGAGGCGGTGAGCGGGAAGGCCGAAGTTACGCTGCAGCGCTGACAGGCGAGCAGCAGCAGGGTGAGAACGCCGAAAGTGCGCACAGATGGCCCGCACTTTCTGCAGCAGCTCTGACATATCGGGGTAGTTTTTAAGGAACCTCTGCACCACCAAATTCAGCACATGCGCCAGGCAAGGGATGTGCGTCAAACCGGCTAGGCCCAGAGCTGCTATGAGATTTTGCCCATTATCGCACACCACCAGGCCGGGCTTGAGGCTCGCTGGCAGCAACCACTCATTTGTCTGCTGTTCCATGCTCCTCCACAACTCCTGCGCGGTGTGTGGTTTTTCTCCCAAACAGGCAAGTTTTAAAACTGCCTGCTGTCGTTTACCCCTGGCCGTGCTGAAGTTGGTGGTGAAGGTGTTACGCTGTCCGGATGAGGAGGCAGTAGAGGATGAGGAAGCGGAGTAGGAGGAGTTAGGAACAGGAGGCAAACTGAAGCGCCCTGCAATCCTCGGTGGTGGAAGGACATGCGCCAAATTGCTATCCGCCTCAGGCCCATCCGCCACTACATTTACCCAGTGTGCCTTTAGGGAGATATAACATCCCTGACCATGCTTACTGGTCCACGTATCGGTAGTTAGGTGGACCTTGCCACAGATGGCGTTGCGCAGTGCACACCTGATTTTTTCCCCCACTTGGTTGTGCAGGGCACAACCAGGGAAGGGATGGCTTGCCTGGAAAAGTAGTGGCGGCTGGGCACGACGTACTGTGGGACAGCCACCGACATAAGGTTTTTAAAACTGTGCGTCTCCACCAGAAGGAATGACAGCATTTCAAAGGCCAAGAATTTTGAAATGCTGGCATTCAGGGCCAGGGATTGCGGGTGGGTAGGGGGGTACTTCCTCTTCCTCTCAAGTGTTTGGGAGATGGAAAGCTGAACGCTTCCACAGGACATTGTGGAGATGGTTGGTGACCCAGGTGGTGGTGTTGCTGACAGATTGTCTGTTTGCGGGGTGGCAGGTGCCGGTATCACTACAGATGTGGATGGAGCGGCCGAGACTGCAGCAGAAGAGGAAGCAGGATGAGCCAGAGACGTTTCTTGGTTTTGAAGGTGTCTACTCCACTGCAGCTCGTGCTTTGCACTTAGATGCCTGATCATGCAGGTTGTGCTCAGGTTGAGAAGGTTTATGCCTCGCTTCAGGCTCTGATTGCACAGGGTGCAAACCACTCGTGTCCTGCCATCAGCACATTTTCTAAAGAACTTCCACGCTAGAGAACTCCTTTGAGCTGGCTTTGCTGCGCTCGTTCCCTTGCTGCGTTGGGCAGTAGCAGGCGTAGTGTCTAGGGCACGGCCGCTCCGCTTCTGCACCCTGCTCCCTCTTCTGCTGTGCTGGTGGCTCTGTGCGACCACCGCCTCTTCCTCCAAACTACTCAGGTCACCTGCATGACATTCATTCCATGTGGGGTCGAGGACCTCATCGTCCTCCACATCATCTTCCACCCAGTCTTCACCCCTGCCCTCCTTGTCGGTCTCCACAATTCTGAACGCCGCAGCAGTTGGCACCTGCGTTTCATCATCATCGGAGACGTGCTGCGATGGTCCTTGCATGTACTCATCTTGAGAAATAAGTGGTTGGGCATCGCTGCACTCAATCTCTTCCACTTCTGGGGCAGGGCTAGGTGGATGGCCCTGGGAAACCCTGCTGACAGAGTCATCAAAAAGAAGAAGAGACTGCTGTATGGCTTGGGGCTCAGAATGCTTGCCTGATTTGCAAGGGGGTGAGGTGAAAGACGGTTGGACATTGGCTGCAGGTGCCAACTCTGACCTTTCTGCAGTAGACTGGGTGGGAGACAATGTGAAGGAACTGGAGGCACTGTCAGCAGCAAACAAATCTACTATCGCCTCTACCTGTTCTGGCATCATCACTTCTAGAGGCGTATGATGCCCTACCAAATACTGATGCAGGTTCTGTCGCCTACTAACACTTGAGGAAGGTGTTTCACTTGTGCGTGTAGCTGGCACAGATCGACCACGTCCTCTCCTTGCAACAGGAGCTCTACCAGCAGCACCACGACCCAGGCCACGGCCCCTATTTCACGGTCTCCTCATATTTCTGTAATTTATGATCTTGCCCTAGAAAGGTGTTTATTGAATAGCGGAACAAAACAACAACAGTATCGCACGGGTGTATCTCACAGTCAAAAATGCAAACTATGCCGCAATTTAATGTTTTTTACCCCAAAAGTGTGTATATTGAATAGCTGAATAGGAAAAAGGATAAAAAAAGGTGTATCTCACACGTACAAACACAGACTAGGCCCCGATTAAAATTTTTTGTACCCTAAAGGGAGGATGAGGAAGAGGAGTAGGAGGAGTTGGGAACAGGAGGCAAACTGAAGCGCCCTGCAATCCTTGGCGGTGGAAGGAGATGCGGCAAACAAATTTAAAAGGTGTATCTCACACGTACCGATACAGACTATGCCGTAATTTAATTTTTTACACTCCAAAAGGGTGTATATTGAATAGCGGAATAGGACAAATTTTACAAAACGGTGTATCTCACACGTACAAACACAAACTAGGCCCCATTTACAATTTTTTGTACCCTAAAGACAGGATGAGGAAGAGGAGTAGGAGGAGTTGGGAATAGGAGGCAAACTGAAGCACCCTGCAATCCTCGGCGGTAGAAGGAGATGCGCCAAACAAATTTAAAAAGGTGTATCTCACATGTACCGATACAGACTATCCCGCAATTAAATTTTTTACACTCAAACAGGGTGTATATTGAATAGCGGAATAGGACAAATTTTACAAAACGGTGTATCTCACACGTACAAACACAAACTAGGCCCCGATTACAATTTTTTGTACCCTAAAGGCAGGATGAGGAGTAGGAGGAGTTCGGAACAGGCAGGAGGCAGACTGAAGCACCCTCAAATCCTCAACAGTATGAGATGCGCCCCAAAAATTGGAAAGGTGTATCTCACACGTACAATATTATCAAAAAAAGGTGTATGTATCTCACACGTACAGAACCTGACTAGGCCCCAATTACTATTTTTTGTACCCCCAAAGGCAGGATGAGGAGTAGGAGGAGTACGGAACAGGCAGCACCCTCAAATCTTCAGAAGTATGAGATGAACCCCAAAAATTGGAAAGGTGTATGTCACGCGTACCAACACAGACTATCCCGCAATTTAATTGTTTATACCCAAAGGTTTTTATTGAATAGCGGAATAGAAAATATTATCAAAAAACGGTGTATGTATCTCACACGTACAGAACCAGACTAGGCCCCAATTACTATTTTTTGTACCCCCAAAGGCAGGATGAGGAGTAGGAGGAGTTCGGAACAGGCAGCACCCTCAAATCCTCAGAAGTATGAGATGCACCCCACAAATTGGAAAGGTGTATCTCACACGTACCAACACAGACTATCCCGCAATTTAATTGTTTATACCCAAAGGTTTTTATTGAATAGCGGAATAGAAAATATGATATAAAATTGGTGTGATTTATCAATAGCACATGTGAACAGCAGTGTCTTATATCATTCAGCTCTGCTGCAGGCTATGGAGGGAAAAAAAAATTCCCCTTTTAAGTTTGTAATTTTTAACTAGATTAGTACAGACTATGCCACAATTTAATTTTTTTAACCCAAGGCTGTATATTGAATAGTGGAATAGAAAAAAGTGTATAATTTTTGAAACCACTCAATAATAGCACATGTGAACACAGCAGTGTATTATCACAGTCAGCACAGCAGCACTGAAGGAAAAACGCTGCACACAGTTACTGATAGAAAAAGACTTTTCTCCCTCCTCCTCAGTTGGCAAAAAAGATTGTGTTCACTGCACCCCACACACAGCAAAATCGATGTGGACCACTGACACCTGCCTATCTCCAGCCTCTCCCTAAAAGGATTGATAAGATCGGTCACTGCAAACCCCCCCCCCCCCCCACACAGCAATATCGATTGTAGAACACTGACCCTAAAAATCAGCAGCCTCGCCCTAAAATGCCCTACAACTCGCCCTGCCTAACCCACTCCGACCTGTCCCTCAATTCTATCCGGACACAAATGATTTTTGCCTGTCTGTCCCTAATCAGCAGCCAGCACGTATGATGTGTGCTCTGTCCCTGAACTACACAGCAGAATGACGCAGCGGCGCTGGCTCGAACTTATAAAGACTTGGTCACATGCTTCAGATGGCCAATCACAGCTACTAATACATTTGTAGGCATGGCTGGGATGGCTTAAGGCACACCAGTTAAACGCTTGTTGATTGGCTGTTGAAAGCCCGCCATGAAAAGCGCGCCAATGCATACAAAACCCAGAAATAAAATGACCGCACACGGATTTTTACCCGAATATACAGTAAAGTTTTCGGGTCCGTGTTCGGGTAACAAAAATCCAATTATTCGGTACGAACACGAATAATACAGTCCGTGTTCGCTCAACCCTAGAGCTTACTAGTTAATGATGCCCCTAACATTCCCCATGTGAGAGTATTTAGGCCTAATGGATGGGTGGGGGAAGAGCTCTGCAGAAGCTTTCAAGACAGTAAGACCTCTTTTACTGTTCAGCTCTGCAATTAGGTCTGCAATGTGGCTTGGGGTTCCTGGGATGGCGTTCACAGAGAGGCTCTATCTGGATGATACCATATCGCTCACCGCAATCATAGAAGCCAGGGGAGTACTGATATAATAACCCAGATGCTAGGGGCCCTCCCAACAACTTCACTATTACACCCGCACTTCCGATTTCAAAAAGCCATGGGCAGTAATATAAAGTTGTCCTTCCCTTTAACTTTTTGTGGCTATAAAAGCCTTTCACTCTTCTAGGAAAGCTTTCCACGAGATTTTGAATTGTTTCTGTTAGACTTTGTTTCCATTCAGCAAAAAGATCACTTGTGAGATCAGGAACTGAACACTTGGTTTGCAGTCAATGTTCCAATTAATCCCAAAGAGGAGCTCCAGTCTGGGCAAAAAAATAAATGTCAGCAGCTACAAATACTGTAGCTGCTTACTTTTATTTATTTATTTATTTATTTTTGCTTACTTTTAATATTAGGACACTTACCTGTCCAGGAATCCAGTGATGTTGGCACCCCGAGCAGATTCTTCAATCGGCCTTGGGTGCAGGCGCTGGCATGTTCACTAGGGGAAACTGGTTTCCTACTGCGCATGGGCTAGTCAGGCTGTACTTTCTGAATGGTCTCGCTGTCTTCTGGGACCTGTGTGGGCACCAGAAAGCAGCGGGGGGGGGGGATTAGGAGGGACTGGATATACTCAGAGATCGCTGCGGCGATCTTACCCGGAAGTGGGAGCAGATACCTGTCAAAACCAGGTACCTGCTCCCCCCCCCCCCCCAAAAGTGCCAAATGTGGCAGTGGGGGGGAGAGTGCGAACAAGCGGAGCTTCACCTTTTGATAGTGCTGGGTTTAGGGCTTTGTGTATGATGCTTTGTTCCTCCACTCCAAACTCATCAAACCATGTCTTCATAGAAAAAACTTAACAAATGGGGCTATAAATATTAATAAGTTAACCTTATCAGTGTCTATACCACTGTCGTGGTGTCCTGCTATAAACCAAAAAAATACAGTCATACAAAAGAGAGTGGGACTGGGACTGAGATCGTAACCCAGGCACACAATGAGCAGGAACTGAGACTTGCTGATGGTATAAAATAATTTAATGTAATAGAAACAGTGCAATCACAAATACATGGCATGTGTTTTTTAAATGTTTAGAAGGGGATATAGGTCCCCACACCTATATGGCCCTAAGTTAATTATTGTATTTGTGATTGCACTATTTCTATTACATTTAAAAATTATTTTTTTTTTTCTCCAGCCTGCCGTACTTCCCAGCCAGCTTGTGTATGACCTCTGCCAGCCTGACCACTTTTTGGATTTCGTTTGAATACCTTTTTGCCCGATTTGTTGCCGGCCCGACCTCCCTAACTACGTCTTCGCCTGAATCCTCAGCACTCAAGCTCCACTTTGGACTTTACCTCACAGGTCAAACTAAAATTCTCCTGCGCTCGGGTGGAATGTAATGAAGGAGAAGGATTCTTGTATGGTCTTGGTATGCACCACTCTAGGTCTTGCTGCCCCCTCCGGACCAAGGGTATCCAAAATATACTGAAAAACAACAACAAAAGAAGGGCGCACCGACCTCGTGCATTACCACTAAAAAGGTTTATTGTAATCCAAAGACAACACACATTATAAACATAGCACATAAAAGACAATAAAACTGGTTGTCTCTCAAAAGGACCAGACCAGTAGCAGTTTTTTTTTCTCTGAGGAAGAGGGTCCTCCCTCGAAACGCTTTAACCCAGCCATATACCGTAGTTGCTGACACCAGCATTTCATCCAGTACAGGAGTTCCCTGGTCCTTTTGAGAGACGACCGGTTTTATTGTCTTTTATGTGCTTTATCATTACTCGTTTGTGAGTATAATGTGTATTGTCTTTGGATTACAATAAACCTTTTTAGTGGTAATGCATGAGGTTGGTGCGCCCTTTGTTGTTGTTTACCTCAAAGGTACCTGACATATTGTATGCTGAAGCATTAACATGCCATCCTTGAAAACACCTAAATTAAACAATTTGAGGAGAGGTCACCATACTTTTGACCATTATGTGGGTGGACAATAACCGGTTGTCCAAAAACTGTTGGCCTACATAGGATAACTTCAAGAAGAAGGCCAATTCCCTGGCATGATGTTTGGTAGGGTAGTGGGGGCAGGAGGGTCTCCTGCATCATTATTTAAATAGATAACACAAATATAAAAAGCAAGAGTAGGTAATCTAGCTTTCATACATATGTATTTGTGACTTTTCCATTCTGCCTGCAGGTCTCGTTTAACAATTTTTTTTGTGCACAGATAGATATTCAAATAAGAGGCACACACACCCCAGAGAGCATTATACCGTCAGTCTATAGAAAACTTGGAAACAGAATTTATGTCTTTTACACTAAACATTGTTTACTTGGGTAAACCTGGATTTATTAATGCCTTCTTTCAAAACCAAATATCATACAATAAAGAAGCAAATGATATCCTGCTTGGTGCCGTAGATGAAATACATTGTGCTGCTCAGATGGGTTTATTAGCAGAAACTGTCTATGTTTAAGGCATGAAACAAAGAAATAGGAGATTCAGTCTTCTCAGTCCATTTTGTGATTCTCAGAAAGCACCCGCGCGTGAATGCAGTAAATGCGACTCCTTTTGTATGGACGAATGGAAATTGGAAGGCGAAATTACAAAAAAAAAGTAGTTTGGAATAGAAATACCACTTTTTGTACTGTGCAGTTTTGTCTTCCTTTTGCATGCAAAGAAAGTTACATCTGTAATAATGGGCAAGCTAATAATGATAAAAGGTATTTTCAGGCTTTTTGTATGAGTTTATTATTTTAAAAGGGGGGGGGGGGAGATTCAGCAAATTCAAGAATAAAGATTATGCTATTTTTATCAGATACAATAAAAAAACGACTGTATTGTAAAATACTGAGCAGTCTTAACCACTTCTGGACTGGAAGGATTTGCCCCCTTAATGACCAGGCCATTTTTTGTGATTCTGCACTGAGTTATTTTTAACGGACAATTGCACAGTCGTGCGATGCTGTACCCAATTAAAATTGATGTCCTTTTTTCCCCATAAATCAAGCTTTCTTTTGGTGGTATTTGATCACCTCTGCGATTTTTATTTTTTGCGCTATAAACAAAAATAGAGCGACTATTCTGAAAAAAAAAAAAAAAAAACAGGAAAATTGTTATCAAATACATACCTTCATTTTCCTTTCCTGATGGACTCCATGGCAGCAAATGTATCGGGCTAGTCCTGCCTCCAATCCTACCCTATAGGACATCCACTCCCATAAATCTTTGCTCCTGTTCAGCACCACTTGTTCTGTAACTAGCCTACTTAGGAACTGGGATGGAACTCCTGCAGCCATGGAGTCCATCAGGGAAGGAAAATTACGGTAAGTATTTGATAACAATTTTCCGTTTTCCTGACAGACTCCAGGGCAGCATATGTATTGGGAAATAACTCGCCGTACACAACAGGGTGAGCAGACGGTGAACAAAAGTTTAATTAACTCTGTCGACCGACAGAACTTGTACACGTAAATTAACAGAGGGAAGAGCCTCCGGCTCAATACAATAATGACACAAAAAGTATTGATGGAAGACCAAGATGCCGCCCTACAAATCACTTCAGGAGCGAAGTGTCTGGAGACTGCCCAGGAAGTGGAGACACTCCGAGTCGAGTGCGCCGTAACCGCCACCGGAGGAGACAAGCCCTTTGCCATAAAAGCCCACTGGATGACCTGAATGATCCAGGAAGAAATAGATCTTGAAGAGGCACTGAAGGTGATGAACAAATACTCAGACTGCCGGAAGAGAACCGTAGCCTCTAGGTATGGATGGAGGAGCCCTCATCCTGCCTAAAGGTAGGCAGAACTATCTCTGGGTTTTTGTGAAAAACTGAAGTAACCTTCAGTCTTGCCTCCAACATAGGGATTAAGACTACCCTGTCCAGAAATAAGGTTAGGAAGGGTTCTTTTGCTCCTAAGGCCCCAAGCTCGGAGACTCTCTTCACCGAGGTAAAAGCTACCAGAAAAACAGTCTCCACTGTAAGCTCCTTTATAGTAAGAGGCTCGGCTGAATCATGAATGCATTGCGAGAGGAAGTCAAGGACTAACGGAAGCTCCCATTTGGGAAATCTTGGCCTTTTCTGGGGCCTGAGTCTTACTGCTCCTTTGAAGAATTGCCATAACCAGGGCATGATTGGACCAAGAGATGCTGGTAAAGGCTGAAATAGCCGATACCTGAACCCTGAGCGAACTCACAGAGAGTGGCAGGTCTAGACCGGATTGCAGAAAACTCAAAACATCCTGGATCTCAATGGAGGAATGAGGGTTGGACCTAGCAGCCAAATGTGAGGAGAACCTTGACCAGATTCTTTCATAAACCCTGTTAGTTGAATAATGCCTGGCACTTAGCAATGTGGGAATGGCTTCTTCAGGACAGCCTAGGGCCTGTAACCTTCCCCTCTCAAGATCCAGGCCTTCGGGTGCAGTCAAGCTGGACAAGGATGCAGTATGGAGCTCTGAGACAACAGATCTGGCCTGAGAGGGCAGCGGAATCTGATCACGGACACTGAGGAGCATCAGGAGAGGGAACCAAGGCCTGTTGGGCCACAATGGTATTAACGCCACTACCTGCTGCTTCTGACCTGAGTCTCTGCAGGAATTAAAGGATTATTGGGACTGGAGGGAAGGCGTAGGCACTGCGGAACCTCCACTGGCCCGTGAGGGCATCCACTCCGAGGGCCTGGGGATCCTGGAACCTTGAGTAATACCTCTGTAATTTGCGATTGCAAGGGGAGGCAAAGAGGTCGACCTCTGGAGAGACTTCCAGGGTCAGGATCCACTTGAAGACCTCTTCATGGAGAGACCACTCATTGTTGTCCAACTTCACATGCGAGAGGAAATCTGCTTGGACATTCTGGACCCCGGGGACGTATACTGCTGACAAGTTCTTCTGTGCCCTGGCCATGATCGGCTCCACTTCTCGCAGCAGGGACCAACTGTGTGTACCTCCTTGATTCCTTATGTATGCTACTGCTGAGGTGTTGTACAATCTGAGCATCACTGGAAGCAGGTTGTTGGGGTTGTGGCGACCAAGTCCCTGAGTCTAGGTCAATGTGTGACTGGTGTTTCTCACAGGCTTCGGGAGAGAGGGACAACTCTTATCCACGTTTTCAGGCCTTAGTGAAGTGGGTCATCAAGGATTCCCTGGCAGAGTTGGGAGCCCGGCGGTAATTCCTCCATGTTCTCCCCTCGGTAGAGCACAAGGACAAGAGGAGTTTGGGTCTTCTCAACCCAGTCACCCATCAGCAATACTGTTGGACAGTGACTCGGAAGTGGAGGATCCCTGCTTGGGGTTCGACTTTGCCCTTGTCCCTCCCCTAGTGAGAGCAGTAGGAGAGACTCTGAACTGGGAAGATCCAGCTGTGTCTCCACCAAAACAGAAGAAATACTTCAAACAGCTCAACAAGGAGCCTCTCAACTTCCCCTTTTTGGGTGAATTGGGGAAAATAATTACAGATGAATGGAGCAAGGTGGAGAGGAATAACTCCATGCTCTCAAAAATGTCCAGGCTTTATCCCTTTAAAGAGGAGGAGGTGAAACACCTGGAATCTCCCCCCTTGGTAAATGCAGCGGTCATGAGGCTGGTAAAACATGTGACCCTCCCGCTAGAGGACACTGTCTCTTTCAAGGATCCTTTGGATAGGAGATTGGATTCCGACCTCAAGAGGATCTACCTAATGGCAGGGATGGCTTGTAAGCCAGCCTTAGCATTGGCCGCAATGTCCAAGGCCATGGAGCTGTGGTCTGACATGGTGGACGAATTTTTACGGAGTATTTCAGAGGAGGTTGCCAGAAGTTCCCTGATTCAGGAACTTAAGATGGCCTCGTCCTTTTTGGGGGAGGCTTCTATTGACCTCATCTGTCTTCTGTCCAGGGTTATGTTGTCCTTGGTTATGGCCAAGCAGGCTCTATGGCTCCGCCCTTGGATGGCCGATCCGTAGTGGCTTCATCGGGAGAATCTCCTCAAATGCCACTCCCTAGCCCCAGCTTCATGGATCGTGGTGACCTCGGATGCCAGCAACACGGGGTGGGTGCCCATTGCCTTTCTGGAACTGGACCCCTCTCTTTCTCTCTCTGCTGGTTCTCGGCACACTGGATCCCTCTGCAGCTCAGCTTCACTCTCTTTGGATTCCCAGGCTGCCACCCGGGACACCCGCTTCCTCTGACAGGAGGAGAGACAGCCGTACTCTCCCTCCTGGGACTCTGCTTCCCGCCAAAGACACTGCGTCATGCGTTCCCTTCAAACGTATACCCACTCCCACAATCCTCTGCGGCAGAATCTGCCTTCTGGGGTAGATACAAGCCTGACTGAGCCACTGATTGGGTTTCCTCCACTGCCCTATGAGAATCCTCTCACAGAGCCAGTGGGGAGACTCCCCTCTCAGTAACCTCACCTGGGAGACATGACTGTCCAGCTGAAATCATTGACCTGCTGTTAAGCAGCCAAGACCCACTATACTTTACCTAGCACCTACCTGTAGGGTGCTACATCCACCCCACACCAAAATGAGTCAGGTCCCTCTGACTCTGAGGCAACTGCCTCCTATCAAAAATACTGCCAAAAAATCAGGAGTATGCCACAAACCTGGAAAGGGGGAGAAAGGGAAAAACGAATATACAAATAAGTTACAATGGAAAAAAATAGATCTTTACACTCTGCTGTACAAATTTACATACAGTTTAAGGTGCATGAGAACTGATGACGACAGCTGAATACCGACCCCACAAAACAAACTTGTATGGTGAAGAACAATGAAGAGAAATACAATGCAAATTTCCTAACTGACTATCTCTAAGATGGTCCCACCTGTAGAGAGATAAAGGAAGCAAAAGTTAGTCAACTGCATACACATAGGAAAATCCAATCCTAACTATCTTGACAGTTGAGTGGAAAGACCCTCCTTTTAGTTCTAAGGCGACCTTTCCACTCCCTTCCCTGACTACCTCTGCTAACCAGTATCTTGACTCGCCGGGGTTCACTCCTTGGCTGTAAGAGTCTGTCTCCTATCACTGGCTAGCTATGCAGAGTCCTTTTGATGAAGCGAAACACAGCACCCTCTAGCTGTCTTTCCAATACTTCTTTAAGGAAACAGGGCAAGTCACAGTTCTGTTTGACCTTCAGTTCTGCTGAGTCAGGTAAGTAGCACGGGGGTCCTGTAGGGCACCCCCCCCAACCAAAGTTCCTGGGCACACTTGAACTTTGTAGCAACAACATCTTCATCTGACAAAGCTGTGGATGACGTCCCACACAGCTATTTGTAATCCACAGAGATCCTGGCCCGATGGCCCAAGGGATCTAGCACAGCAAACAACTTTCCAGCAGACCCGGGCCCGATGGCCCTAAGAGGTCTGGCACAGCAACATTTCTTCCAAAAGACCCTGGCCCGATGGCCCAAGGGGTCACCATTAAACTCAAACACTTGTAAACTTGTGAATTCAGCAGTATATTTGAAGTTCCTTGGTCAGTTGTGAAGGCCGGCAGGCCAACACAGTTTTTTTCTCTTGCTTATGAAAATACTTTCCTTGAAACAGAATATTTGCAGCCCTCAAATGTAATAGTCTGGGTGAGGGACCTGAACATATTCTCCTTGCTCGTTTTTGACTTGGATTGACCAGGTATGCCTTGATCCATCTGGGCGGCGGACCTCCACCCTGTCTATATAGATGGAGCGCCCATAGTTCCATTGAACTTTTACACTGTGGAATTTCTCCTTAAGCTTTTCCTCTGGGGAGTTCCTGTATGGTTTAGGGACAAACAGGAAGTCCCAGATCAGCTCATCACACCAAAAGTCCCGAAACTTTTCCACCATTTCCATCATCTCCCTTGGTGTGTAGTCATACCCATATTCAAGTGCTACTTTCTTTTGCATCCACCTCTGCATCCTGGATAACCGGGGAAGAGTCTTTCTGTTTCCTCTCCCTGGTGGAGAAAAAGGGGTACATACCCTCTGTATCATCTGTTCATAGGCCGTGTTTTGGTCCCTGGCCCTAGCAATGTTTCCTGGAGGGGTGAGGTCTGGGAACCTTTCAACGTAAGCGTCACAAAACCCCAAATTCTGAGCCAGTTCCCCTCTCTTGATGGGGTCCTTGGCCTCTTGATCAAGTGGTACAGTCACTTCAGGACCTGATGAGCTGCTCCCAGCTTCTGACCCCCACTCCCACTCAGTCTTATCTATGGACCCCCAATCGTCAATCCCTTCCTCGACTGACCCATATCTGGTCTGGAAGGATGGGGACTCGATGCATAAAGGGCATCTCTCTCCCTCACTACTAGCACTGGAGGGCGAGGCCGAAATCACTGCAGGTTTATCAGGCTGCTGGATCCTGATGGGGGTGGATCCTGTCATGACCGCTGGGGTAGCTAGGCCCTCTGGGCACCTTCCGAGTGCCGGTGCGATCATGAATCCCCTCCCAATGGAACTCTGCGACCGAGTCCCCTGTCCACAAAGTGTAGGCCCTCTGAATGCTGGCAGGGCCTCCAACTGCATCATTAGACTTAACATGCCCCTCTCGGATCTGCGGAGGAACTTTGACTCAGTCCCGGTCACTTCCTGAGTAAGGCCTGACTCCCACATGACAGAGAGCTTCTTGGGATGGCCCTCACTCTTTTCAGCCCTGAGCAACAGATAAACACATTGCCCACATTGGACCCATGCTTGTAAGTGACAGCGGCACACTGAGGACAAACCGCCCCGAGGAACTCCCGGCCGCCTCCTGTGCACAGCGCGAGTCTGCCGTCTGGCAACATCCGGATACCGGTATCCCAGACTAGGGGGGAATCGGGCTGGTGGATCTGCTCCTGGTTCTGCTTTGCAGGCTCTTCACTCATGGTGGCAATGATAGCGGGCACACTCTCCATCTTTCTCACAAACAACATGCTCCTCTCTCCTACACGTGTCTCCTGCACGGCCACACCCGAAGGAGGGGATATTAATAGGGTCCCCTTAGTCACTCCTGATTGGCTGGATGTTCCCGTTTTCTCCACCTATTCGCCATACTGGGCGATGACTCCTCCTGCTAGGGGTAAGTTGAGCTGAGGTGTAAGCATATCTTTGTGGAAATGAGTGGCCAACTAGATCTGTCAAAAAGGGGTAATTTTTCTCATGTTGTAGAGGTTTCCTCTCTTTCTATTGCATCTCCTAGACAATAAAAAATTAATTGGCAGGGGTTTTAAGCCTTTCCAACTATTTTCTAAATTAAAAAAAAAATGATTTGGCATTACACACTATATAATCAGATATTGAAACTTTGAGAATGCTTGTAACTCAACACAGAATGGTCAACGTTTGCCCTTATGGCAATATTGATTAGCTGAGGTGTAGCGGAACTTGCACAGTTTTTGCTCTTGACTAACCCTTTATTTGCATTTAGCCAATATGACATGAGTATTGAGGGCAGGATCACCTAGAACAGGGTTTCTCAACTAGGGTTCCTCCTTAGTTTGCTAGGAGTTCCTTGAGAAATGGGTAATTTATGCCTCTCAGATAAGTTCCCAATGACACCATTGTTCCTTTTAGCTATCTGTAAGGGGGTAATTCTTCCCAATGATGACAAAACTAAGGAGAATTCTTCTCATTGACTGTCACACTAATGTATCATGAGTTGTAGATTTTTAATTTTTAGCAGGGGTTCCCCCGAGATCAGAAATTTATTTTAAGAGTTCCTCTGTGTTGCAAAGGTTGAGAAAGGTTGACCTAGAACATACTGACTTGCATTGGGCTGTGTGTGTCTGTTAAGTAAACTGAAGTCCAAAGCAATGTGGCAGGCGCAGCACTACAAAGTGCCTTATGCGCTGTGGCATTAGAAGAATTGGATCTCTCTGACTTCAGTCTAACCAGACTGTCTGTTACTCTATAAATTCCTCTAATACTGTTCTATGGAAAGCAGAAGGTGTAAAGAGCACACCAAACGCTTAAGATATCTTCTTTATTAACTTCAACTTTTCTTCATAGATAACAGTGACACTTTTGCAGCAGACAGTCCATGTACAACATGTGCTGAATACAGTATAACAAATGGTGGATATATTTCTCTCTCTATTGCTGTTTGAGTTTGTTTGCTTGAGTTTGGTTTTGAGTTGTTAGAGTTGTTTGGGTTTGTTCGATAGTTTGAATTCGATATAACTTTTGAAGTTTGATAGTTTGTTTGTTTGATAGTTTGTTTGTTTGTTTGATAGTTTGTTTGTTTGTTTGTTTGATTTCGTGTTCGAGTTTGGTGGAACTACAAGTGAACACATAACTAGTTCAGTATACAGCTCTAATCACATTACTAACAATAGGAACATGTATAACTGTTAATTACCTATTTTTGGCCACTTGCTTCCATAAAACTGCTCTGTGGATCTGTGTGTCTATTCAGTTCTCTTGCTCTGTAGTGGAATGAGAAGGTTGGCTGAAAGCATGAGTCTTCTGAGAAAAAATGGGTGTAAGGCTGGCTGTGATTGGCCAAGACTGTTGCTGAGTGTGAGATTGGCTGTGATTGGCCACAAACTCCTTATGGGTAATAAAGTTTAACTCTGTGCTTTCTGGTTTAAATTCTGCTGTGTCTGAGCTTACCTTACAGGCATATAAATGAATCTTACAGGCAAATTTCCTTTTGCTTCTGTGAACACAACATACAACTGTTATGTGACATCCAAACATGAAATCACAGTAAATAACTCTGCTTTTGTCTCTCACATATAAACATATGCACTGTATTGAGGTTATTAACAGGTCTATCTGTATATACATTTAGGTCATATTAACAACCTAGGACAGGTTCTAGCTGGCCAGCTACAAGCAATATTCCCAATGCACATGTTCCTGAAAATGGCTGAAGAGCGAGTGGGTGCTGTAGATACCAGAGACCAGAATAATTTTAAAAAATCCATGGAAGGGTCCAACACTTTATCAAATGATCCCATCACAGCAGAGGATAGCGATGTTTCGGAGCCATTCATCAGGCATGTGACTGTTGGGTAGACATGTGCGGTTTGTTTTGTTTCGTTCCAAATAAATATTCGGGTGAATTTTTAGTTATTCGGAGATTTGGATATGTCAGAATATCTGAATTACAGTATAAACGAAGTTTACCCAATGCTCCGAATAACAAAAAGAAAATGTATACTAATTTCCGAAATTTAAATCGAAATTAGAATCTAATTTTTACATCGAATTCCATTCAAATTCGAACTGTAAACATATTTCTGTAATCAACGACTGTGTGTGTTATTAGAGTACTATTGAACGCTGTTTTTGTTAAGCCAAGGTTGATTTAAAGAGTCAAAATTGTAATTAAAAGTGCTTCACATTAAATTGCTGCTTTAAAGCTGAATGTGTGTTATTTGTGAAAAGAGAAATAGTTTACATCATAAAACAATATCACTATAGACCTAAATGTGTATAAAAATCTGTGATATGTGTTGAAAATAAATCAGTGAACCATTCCATATATCCTGTAAATGATATCAAATAAATATCCTGGCGAATGTAAAATTATAATCATAAAAAATGTAAAAAAAAAAAAAATTCCAATTAATAAAAAATGCTACATACTGTATGTGTCTTAAAGCATTTTTTGTTTAATGGAATTTATTACAATCACAGACTTTAAGATTCTTTTCTTCTTTTTTCTTCATCTGGATATCTGAGCACGTTTGTATTAGTATATTAAGCTGTATACACAGTTAAAATAAAAAATAAAAAATAAAAAATATATATATATATATATATATATTTTTTTTATTTTTTTATTTTTTTATGATTATAATTTTACATTCACCAGGATATTTATTTGCTATCATTTACAGGATATATTGAATGGTTCACTGATTTATTTTCAACACATATCACGGATTTTTATACACATTTAGGTCTATAGTGATATTGTTTTATGATGTAAATTACAAAGTATTTCTCTTTTCACAAATAACACACATTCGGCTTTAAAGTAGCAATTTAATGCACAGCATTTTTAATTACAATTCACACTTCAGCACTTACCTCTAAGGGGAGTGATCAGCATTACTATACCTTTCTATGCATAGTTGCTCATGGGAATCATACAAATTTATGATTTAAAGAGTCATTGTAATCATTTGATGGAGATTTTTCTTTTGTTTGTTCACTTTTCCGCATTTGAATCTAAAAAAAAATTGAAATTTTTGATTCAACCGATTTGAAATTTAATAATTCGAATGTTCTCGAATTTAAAAAAAAATTGTAAATTCAAAGAAAATTCAAAAAAGACAAAGCTTATTCCGAA
Organism: Pelophylax lessonae; assembly: GCF_965119305.1. Classification (NCBI taxonomy): domain Eukaryota; kingdom Metazoa; phylum Chordata; class Amphibia; order Anura; family Ranidae; genus Pelophylax; species Pelophylax lessonae. The sequence continues at coordinate 711,057,239 of NC_138769.1, read as the reverse complement.
TATGAATTCCAAATACAAATCCCGAATACGAATTGAACAAATCAACCAAATTTACCTAAAGAAATAACTAGATTAACAAATCTAAAACAAAATAAATGTTTTCGTCATGCACATGTCTACATGTCCATAGGTTGAACTGGATGGACTGATGTCTTTTTTCAATCTCACAAACTATGTAATAAATTATGTAACTATGTACTGTTGGGTAAATTGAGGTCTTTGTTCCTTGGCATCCTTTCTCCAGGTTATGGCCACCCACGTTGATCATCTGGTCATATAAGGGTTTTATTCACTTTTTTTTAAATAAATTATTTTATTTTTATTTTTAAATGTATGTTTCACTTTTTTTCATGCATCACCATGCATTTCTCTTGGTCATCCCATTAATGTCATAGTGTTTAGTTTTGGGGAACAAGACTCAGTGGAATCAGTATGTCTGTGACCTGTGCCCTCAAATGGATTTACCTTAGGAAAAAAACAGAATACTACATCTAGCCCATTACTGTGAACTATGAACACCCAGTAGGTGCTCTACTCCATCCAACAATAAATCATTCAATTTTTGGGTGCTTTCACTCTTGGACATTACAATGCATCCAGGTCAAGTGTGACAAGTTCACTCGGAGGAACGTGATAAGGCTGTCCAGATTTGACACTTGACTATGATAAATGAGAGAGCATTAAATTGGATATTTAATGAGATGAGATGGGATATTTAATAGGATTAGATAGTGAAAGGGAAGGGTGGGCTGTGTGCCACTCGAACATCATTTGCAGTAAACTGTCTTGGCGGATTTCTCCTAAGAAGGTCTGTTAGTGTCTTTATTCATACCACTGCTCTATCATACCCATATGAGGCCTACCCAACCATAGCCAAACACTCTTCCCACACTTGTACGCCAGTTGAAATTCCAGATCAGACTGGCAATCCAACCTACAGCTAAAAGTCATTTATTGAGACCCCTGCATCATTCTAATGTAAAAATGTAGGTAACATCATAGCTATCTTACAAGAGGTCTTGAGCCTAATTGCCCTTTTTGACTTGTTTGTTCCCATGCAGTGGGGCTGTACCTGCACTGCACGGGTCAACTGCTTGTTTTTGTCTAGGGGATTGGAGAACGAAGATATCCTTACCTAATTCTCCAAGCCTTCCCGTGTCAAAGCGTCCTTGTGGCTCCTCCCCCCCCCCAGTGGTCTACCACGGTTGACTGCTGTTCCTGATGGCATCACACCAATAGGTCTGGTATAGACTGGAGGACGTCAGGAAAAGTCCACTGCTGGATTGTGGGGAGCGCCATTTGAAGGAGGAGAGGAGGATCGGCTCAGTATATGCTTTCTCCAATCCCCCGTAATCTCGAAATGTGAGCACTTCTTTTCACAACTTTACACTGTTAATAGAAGGTTTCTATCATGATGCCACCTCAGGAGGTGGGTCCATGATGCCCTGCACTCACACTGTCTTTAGTATTCCAGGTTGAATTACAATGGATGTAGTATAACCTAGAAGACTGAGGACAGCTTTGGATGGACAGAAGGTAACTGCAGGGGGAAGCGCTAGAGAGAGGGCTCAGAAGAGAAGGGTATCTCAGTCAAAGCTTTTTTTTAAATTTTATCCAGTCCTGGACCGGAAGATTTGCCCCCTTAAAGACCAGGCCATTTTTTGCGATTCAACGCTGCGTTATTTTAATGGACAATTGCGCGGTCGTGCGAAACTGTACCCAAATAAAATGAATGTCCTTTTTTTCCCACAAATAGAGCCTTCTTTTGGAGGTATTTGATCACCTGTGTGATATTTATTGTTTGTGCTATAAACAAAAAAAGAGCGTCAATTCTGAAAAAAAAACAATATTTTTCACATTCTGCTATATAACATTCCCCCCCAAAAAATGTAAATATCAAAATGTTTCATCCTTGTAGGCCAATTTGTTTTCTGTTACATATTTTTGGTAAAACAAATTGCAATAAGCGTATTTTGATTGATTTGCGCAAAAGTTATCGCGTCTACAAACTAAGGGAAAGATTTATGTCATTTTTTTTTTATTTATTTATTTTTTACTAGTAATGGTGGCAAACAGCAATTTTTAGCAGCGGACAGATCAGAGCCCTAACTGACATTTTTGACACTTGGGGGGACCAGTGACAATACTACAGTAATCAGTGCTAAAAATATGCACTGTTACTGTACTAATGACACTGCAAGGGAAGGGGTTAACCTAGTTGGTGATCAATGGGTTCAATGTAAGCCTAAAGGAGTGTTTCCTAACTGTGGGGGGGATAGGCTTTTGAACTGATCACAGAGACCTGTGATCCTACATAGAAGGATCACATGAGCTCTGTGTTCAATCCAGAGAGAAGAACGGTCAGCTGTGTTTACAACAGCAGACCGTCCTTCTCTCTCAGTGGGGAGCGATCGTGGGTGTCAGGCAGCAATTGCCGAGTGGGGGCGGGAGCGCGGCGTGTGCGTGGCGTCAGCGGCGCGCGCACCCCCTCCCCCCAGCACCAGACGCGCGACCAACGTTCCCATATGTCGGTTCGCGCAGGAGGGGCTGCCTATCGCAGTAAAACTGTGGTGGGCGGTCCTTAAGTGGTTAAACACTGACTGAATCTCCTTTAGAAAAAAGTTTTGCCCCAAGCTGTTCTTACATTGTGCACAATTTCAATAATTATTTTAATGTTTAAAGCAGAACTCAACTGTATCTGAAGACCACAAACTGAAAATACTTTTAGTTCATTGTTAATGTTCAAAGCAAACTCTCCCATCCACCCATGTCTCCATGATTTATTTTCTTAAGAAATCACTTTAAAAACACCATCCTAGCATTTCTAGATGTTACCATCTTGAGTAAGGGCAGATGGTTTATGTAGCATTTGCTTCCTGGAATTCATCTGCCCTTAGCTTAGGTATGAGCTTAACTGAGAAAGCCCCTCCTCCAGATGATAGGAAAAAAATGCTCATGAAGACTCCTGGGACACATAATTTTGGCTTGGGCCAGAAACAACTAAAGCAAGCAACTAAAGAAAAATGTAGCCCTACCCCCATAGGAGTCGCTAGTGTCCCAGGTCCCCACGGCTGCACAGCCAGTCACATAGCATTTCCTTCACACATTCCCACGCAGAAAACAGTCCTTGGCATGTTTTTGATGTTTCATTGGTCGTTGATAACTTGGATGGTGTGGGGAATTATGGGATGCCCAACTTGAAAAATGTCCAGAACTATGAACAAAGGGACACTTCCTCCCTATTTACAAAAGGTCCTCTTCTTTCTTTCTCCTGCACAAACCTGGTTTTCACTGCACAGCACCTGCTGTTACTAGTTCAGCAAAGGCCCAATACAGGCAGGAACTCTCAGTTCCTTGACAAAAGCAGTTCATAGCATCTTTCCTTCTGATTCCCTGTATCCACTGATCCCAGCTCCACTTGCTTGCAGAAAATGCTAGCCCACCTGGCGGCCTCCAGCCATGCCTGGCAGATCTTCCTCCCAGTCCTCCTGACTGACTTTCTGTCCCAGTCCTGCCCAACTGGCACACACACATGGAGACCTCCCAGGGCAAGGATACATGAAGACTTGGCACTACGCGGTCTTCAAGGGAGACCTGCTACAGCTGGCAGTGTCTCCCCTTGTATGTCCCTTCACCATACTGATCTACTCACTGTCTCTCCTTTCACTGCCTCCTGTGTTAGGATCCTTCCAGGTCAGCCTTCCTGAGCACCCGGCCAGAGGAAACCCCCCCCCCTCCGGAAAGGGGTCCCTTAGGGCCACTGACAGCCTCTTCTCAGCACTGCTTCTCCATCTTCCACTTGACTCCCCTGTTGGTATGGTTCATGTCTATTTATCAGGTTGTCTCAGTCCCCTGCCAGCCAACATCTGGGGATTGGCTGAGGCCCCAGAAATGTTCATAGTAGCTTCTCCTAACCCCCACCCTCTAGACACCAGAGAGCTGCCAGGATCAGTCATCCAGCCCTGGCCTCTACTAACCCTGACCCAATTCAGTGACTCAGGGTATTCCTGGCCAGAATATGCTTTTACTTACTCTTCACTCTAGTAGCACAAAACTAGAGAGTGTGACACTAATAAAAAAATTAAAAAAAAGTTTAAAACAAGCAAATATGATCTACCTTCCTATCTATTTACTAATGCTAGCATAAGAATTAAAAATAGTGAATGTTGCTTCAGAGAGTTTAGTTTTGCTTTACTTTAAATCATTTTTTTTAATTACTTTGAATAACTCGAATGTGTGCAGGGAAGATCCCCCCATTCACCTCGATTGTGTGCAGGGAATATTCCCCCATCCACCTAGAATGTGTGCAGCGAAGATTCCATCATCCACCTCGAATGTGTGCAGGGAGGATTCCCCCTTCCACCTAGAATGTGTGCAGCAAAGATTCCATCATCCACCTCGAATGTGTGCAGGGAGGATTCCCCCTTCCACCTCGAATGTGTGCAGGGAGGATTCCCCCTTCCACCTCGAATGTGTGCAGCGAAGATTCCATCATCCACCTCGATTGTGTGCAGGGAGGATTCCCCCTTCCACCTAGAATGTGTGCAGCGAAGATTCCATCATCCACCTCGAAAGTTTGCAGGGAGGATTCCCCCATCCACCTCGTAAGTGTGCAGGGAGGATTCCCCCATTCACCTCGAATAAATAGAGTCTACATTTTCCCCTGGGTGATTAGAACACTTTCTGGAGGGTCTGTGGCCAAGTGGGCACAATCTCACATATGCTGTGGTCTTGTACAAACCTTAGAAGCTATTGGGACAAACTATTTCAATTTTTTTTTTACACATGTAGCACTGCCCCCTTGAGGGCTGCTGGTTAACGGGTGTTCCTCAGCACTCACCTGACCCTGCAAACAATACAACCCACCTGACACTCTAGGTTCTGACATGGGAAGTATATTTTCCAAAAACACACTGACACAATTGAAAAACGTTTTTTTATTTTACTGAAAAGATAAACAGGTATAACTTTATGATTAAGGAATACACCAAAATCAGTCGGTTAAACCCCACCAAACCCAGTGAGATTCACCGGATGACACTAATATGACTGAATAATCAATAGGGAATATCAAAGATCATTGATAACACAATTGAACAAAATCTTGAGCAATGACTGTTAATACTTATGACAATGCTATGACTATGGCCTAGAAAATGGTCTTAGAAATATACCAAAGACATAATTGATTCTAGCTAATAGCAATTTAAAGTAACTTGAACCTGTCCTCTTTAAGGCAAAACAAATATTAAACCCCTTCTCCTAGCAAGGCCTTGCTAAGTCTTCACTGGCAGTTGGAGCTCTTATCACTGTTCACTGTGATATTTGTAATCCCATAGTGATATGTGCAATACTATCTGCGGTCAGTGTGTTGATGAATAAAGATTATGCTTGCAATTAGGATTTCACACAGGCACCCTTCCTTTCTCTGATGTCCACATGTGATGATCCCTTAACACAGGTGATGCGCCCCTCCCATGCTCCTGCATCTGGGAGTGATCGGTACTCTGCTGCCCTGGTCAGTCTGTTCGGCCTCTGCTCGCTCTCCATTCAACTCCACTGGATCAGCCACCACCGTGTAGTCACCAGCATCCACACCGCTGAGGACGAGCTCCGCACTCGTGCTAGGTCGCGTGTACTAGGCCTCAATCACTGACAGAGTCTGCAAGAACCACTGAGGCTGGTCTGCACTCACTGGGTACTGGAAGCAAGAGAGCGCATGCACGCAATCTGGTTAACAGTCTGCACCCAGCACCCAGCATCAAACTACACAATCCAATCCATCTCCCACAATCCAGTTCTTCCACTTCCTGTGAAAAGCCGATCTTCCTCTGAAAGCAGCCTTAAAGGGGCACTCTGACAACATCAACAATAACAGTAAGCACGAATATATATATATATATATATATATATATACATATTATGGTAGTCCGATCCCAGCTACAGATATCACAGGGCTTTTTATCAAAGCTACCCTTGAGCTAGGTCTGCTGAGCATTGGAATCAAATCTATCTCACGCACACTTAGGACTATTGTGCTAAATATAAAATATCTTATTTGCGAAAAGATTAATGGTAAGTAGAAATCAGTAGCGGCCGGTGTATATGGGGTGCAGGGGCGCCGCCCCCCCCCCTATCCATGCGTCCGGCCCCCTAATCTATATGCAGGGACGCCGGACGCATGGAGTTCAATGGGGATTTTTTTTTTCATCACCTGATTAGAGCCAGAGGCTCTAATAGGGCGATGCAAAGGGTGGACCCGGGGCGCAGAGCAGTGCGTCCCGAGCCCACCCATTGTGTGACAATAGCGAATAAAAATTCGCTATTGTCACACCGGTCCTCCTCCTGGCCAATCAGAAAGCGCGACCAATACGCGCTTCCTGATTGCCCGAAAGGCAAACCCCATGCCATTGGCTGGGGAGGAGGTGGGAGCGGGGAGGACTGAGAACTCCAGGAGACGCCGCCATGCCTGCCCGGGGAACAACTGAAGCCTCGAGCCGCCGCTGGACCCGAGACCAGCACTTCCTAGGACCTGGAGTCCACTCTTCCTAGGACCAGAGACCTGCACTTCCTAGGATCCGAGACCCACTCTTCTTGGACCCGAGAGTCTGGAAGGAAAGCAATGGAGGCAGCCTGGGGAGCAGACACAGTCCCAGCACTGGAGGGCTTTCCCAGCAGCAGCAGTCTCAGTCTTCTCTATGCACTGCTCTAGAAGGTAGGCTCTCTGTCTATTGTCCATGTCTGGAGCCTCTCCTCCTCTCTGTCCCCCGACTGTTTTGTTCCCTGATCATCTAATAGATTAATTATAGACTTAAGCCCCGTACACACGTACCGATTGTCGGCCGTAAATATTCGGCCGACGACCGAACGGCCGATTGTAGGCTTGTTAGTATGATGCTTCCGACAGCCGACAGCGCATTTTCTTCCGAACAGAATCTGTCGTGCAGGCATTAAAATTTGTGTGTGCCAACACCAGAACGGCCGATTGTTCGTCAGTCAGTACAGATTTCGGCCGACAGACAGCCGATTAGCAAGACAGGGCATGCTCAGAAAAGAAAAAAGACAAGGAAAGTTAACTATCACATGACATCACTTCTGCAGTCGGCTGTTGTTGGCCGATAAAATTTGTGTGCAGTCTTTTGCAGTTTTCAACAGACACGACAGCCCTGGACAAAAGATGGCCGATCGTTCGGCCGACGACCGGTACGTGTGTACGGGGCTTTAAGCTCCGTACACACGTACCGATTGTCGGCCGTAAATATTCGGCCGGCGACCGTTCGGCCGATTGTAGGCTTGTTAGTATGATGCTTCCGACAGCCGACAGCGCATTTTCGGCCGAACAGAATCAGGTGTGCAGGCATTAATATTTTTGTTGGCCGTCACCAGAACTGCCGATTGTTCGCCAGTCAGTACAGATTTCGGCCGACAGACAGCAGATTAGCAAGACTGGGCATGCTCAGAAAAGAAAAAAGACAAGGAAAGTTAACCATCACATGACATCACTTCTGCAGTCGGCTGTTGTTGGCCGATAAAATTTATGTGCAGTCTTTTGCAGTTTTCAACAGACACGACAGCCCTGGACAAAAGACGGCCGATCGTTCGGCCGATGATCAGTACGTGTGTACGGGGCTTAACTATCAGCGCAGGCACAATCGGGACTCAGCCCTTTAAATGACTCACCCCAAACAGGAGTGCAGCGATTCATTGTGAACTTCCTTTACTGATTTCTCATCGGTAATGCCCTTATCGATATCTTTCTGTTTACCTATATTTTCAGCACTGCTGGTGCACACTATACTGCCTATGTATATTGCTATGTGCTGCACTGATACAGGGGTAATAGTGTGTATATATTATTGATTCTGTGCAGCATTGCAGGGGTTAAAAGTCTGTATGCTGCTATATTGATCTTTGCAGCATTGTATGTGTTAATGGTGTGAACATTACTATAGTGATGCTGTGTGGCATTATAGAGGTAGATAATGTGTACACTTTTATACTGATGCTGTGCAGCATTAGAGGAGTTACGAATGTGTATATTGCTATACTGATCTTTGCAGCATTGGAGGGGTTAATAGGGGGGTCAGGGCAGTGGTGTATTTTGGTTTTGTGCTGCCCTAGGCAAGACTAAAATTGGGCGCCCCCCCCCTCCCCCACCTATGTAACTTTGCCCCACTCCTTTTTTAATGGATGTGGCTCCCTCCAAAATTGAAGGACTACAAGTCCCAGCATGAACCCCTGAGATCTCACGAGAGAGGGGGTGAGTGAGGGGGGGTTGAGAGAGAGGGGGGGAAGAGAGAGCAAGAAAGGGGGGGATGAGAGAGAGAGACAGAGAGAGGGGGATGAGAGAGAGAGAGAGAGAGAGAGAGAGAGAGAGAGAGGGGTGAGAGAGAGAGGGAGGGTGCAAGAGAGAGAGAACAGGGGTGAGAAAGAGAGGTAAGAGGGGTGAGATAGAGAGAGAGGTGGGGATGAGAGAGAGGGGGGATGAGAGTGAGAGAGGGGGGAATGAGAGATGTGGCTCTAGCAACCAGTGGCCAATAGAGACTCAGGTGGAGGGGGGGCAGTTTCTTTGCTGCCCCCCTACAAAGTGCCGCCCTAGGCCTGGGCCTTGTTGGCCTAGGCCAAAATACAGCACTGGGTCAGGGTTTATAAGAGTTTCTACACTGCTATACTCATGCTGTGTAGCACTGCTATATTAGTGCTGTGTGGCATTGCATGGGTTAATAGTGTGTACATTGTTCTACAGATGCTGTGCAGCACTGGAGGGGTTAATAGGAGGTATACTGCTATATTAGTGCTGTGCAGCATTTCAGGGGTTTATAGGGTTTATAGTGTATATACTGCTATTTTAGTTCAGTGCAGCATTGGAGGGATTAATAGTGTGTACACTGCTAATGCTGTGCAGCATTGCAGGGGTTAATCGTATGTATGCTGCTATTCTGGCGCTGTGCAGTGTTACAAGGGTTAATAGTATGTACCCCGCTTTATAGTGGTGAGCAGCGTTAAAAGGGGGCACGATGATCTCTGCATTGAAAGTGGGCACACTATACCTTGATTACTGAAGGCCTCTTTCACACTTTTGTGACCTCAAAGTCACGCAATTTTTAACAGCGTTTTTTGCCGCAAAGCAATGCCTATTACATTTTTCTGTTTGCGCCCCACCCCCCCCCCCCCCCCCCAAAAAAAATTTTGAGCACCAGCCGCTACTGGTAGAAATTGGAAGAGCTTGGTAGTTCCCAACATCTCTTCTGTCATAATATATTAATTTTATATACATTTATGAAAAATAATAGGGTTGATTTGCTAAAACTGGAGATTGTAAAATCTGGTGCAGCTGTGCATGGTAGCCAATCAGCTTCTAACTTCAGCTTGTTCAATAAGGCTTAAACAAAAAAAACCTGGAAGCTGATTGGTTTCTATGCAGAGCTGCACTTTTATCCCAATGGCTTATAAAGATAGAAAAAGAAAAAACTCCATATGCACTGGGATTCATGGGAGTTAAGCCCCGTACACACATACGGATCGTCGGCCGAACGATCGGCCGTCTTTTGTCAGAAGGCTGTCTTGTCTGTTGAAAACTGCAAAAGACTGCACACGAATTTTGTCGGCCAACAACAGCCGACTGCAGAAGTGATGTCATGTGATGGTTAACTTTCCTTGTCTTTTTTCTTTTCTGAGCATGCCCAGTCTTGCAAATCTGCTGTCTGTCGGCCGAAATCTGTACCGACTGACGAACAATCGGCCGTTCTGGTGTTGGCCAACAAAAATTTTAATGCCTGCACGACAGATTCTGTTCGGCCGAAAATGCGCTGTCGGCTGTCGGAAGCATCATACTAACAAGCCTACAATCGGCCGATCGGTCGTCGGCCGAATATTTACGGCCGACAATCGGTACGTGTGTACGGGGCTTTAGTCCATGGAAAGTGAAGCCCCGTACACACGTACCGATCGTCGGCCGACAGAACGTCCTACAAATGTTCGCGGCTGGTGTGTTTGTTGTTTGTCTGTTGAAAAGTGCTCAAAACTTGCCCAGGACATTTGTCTTCCGACAGAAAATGACGTCACTACGTTCCACGCACGTTCGCCGCTACAAAAGAGGAAGTGAGTGGCCGTGACCCTTCTGGGCATCTCGCGCTGATTTCGGTAGCATTTGTTTGGTTGACGACATTTCGCTATTTTCCGAGACATCGTTCGAGAATTTATTATGGCGACCGTGAATTCGTCCGTTGCTGTCGTTAGTGTTGGAGTTTTGGCTCTGAGACGACGTACGAGCAATAGGAAGAAGAAGCGGACCTCCTGGACGAAAAATTGGTTGCTTAACCGCGATCAATTTTCTCATATGTCCTTGCTGAGGGAGCTCCAGGAAAATAATCCTGATGACTTCAGGAATTATTTGAGGATGACGGATCCCATCTTTTACCGTCTTCTTGCCCTGGTGTCCCCCTATATTCTGAAGCAGGATACTTGTATGCGGCTTGCAATTACTCCTGAGCAAAGGTTAATTGCGACGTTGAGGTATCTTGCAACAGGGAGAAGCCTGCAGGATCTGAAGTTCACCACAGGCATCTCCCCCCAAGCTCTTGGTATCATCATCCCTGAGACCTGCTCTGCCATCATCAAGGTCTTGCAGAAGGACTATATCAAGGTATGTTTGATTTTTTACATTACATTACATGTATTACTAGTTTCACCCGAATTATGATGTTTTTGGATGTACAGCAATTGACACAGGCCATTATTTGTAAACTACCCTCTGTCCGCATGCACATAGTAGTAAAGATGTAGATTATCTTTAACCATTTGTAAAATTACCCACTAACCACCCCACCATTCTCTCCTATGTGTCCCTAAACGCATTGCCTGTTAACAGTATGTCGAATTTTTCAAATTTTATTGCTTTCCCTCAAACAATTATTCCTTGGCCAATGTTTTAGTACCTAGTTAATGATTTATCTAAAATACATCAGTCCATCCATTCCCACCTATTATTCTGTATGTTTATGTAATGATGTTAAAACCTTCACTGACCACAAGCCCTTATTGATGTATAAATGCCCAGTTTTACTTACCCATCCCCCACCCACATGCTAAATCTCAAAGTCAGCATATACCAAAGCTCAAGTTCAGAGGTCTTCAAACTATGGCCCTCCAGTTGTTCACGAACTTCAATTTCCATCATGCCTAGTCATGTCTGTGAATGTCAGAGAATTACAAGGCCTCATGGGATGGGTAGTTCTGCAACAGCTGGAGGGCCGTAGTTTGTAAATCTCAGCTCTAGCTGGTGAGTATAATGGGCCATACACACTAGAAGATTGTCAGAACAATTTATCCTTCCGATTTACCAAAACCAAATAATATGAGGTCCAACAAACACTTTCAAATCCTATGCAATCTGGTAGGCCCTTGCACTACATAGAAAAGGTAAATCTGCACGAAAAAGTCTTCAGAGAATCTTCTAGTGTGTATGGCCCTTTACAATATAAGAACAATAGGAGGTTGAAAATAAATGTATGTAGATGTTACATCCCCATATCCAAACCTTTGCCTTCCTGTTGTTTATTTTTTTAGCAAGTTGCATAAGCATTTAACAGACAACTGTGTGTGTGTAATTAATAATGTGATGTGCTCAAGCACTAATTTTTTTTTTTTTATTTTTTCCCCACAGTTTCCTTCAAACGCAGAGCAATGACTGGAGATTTCTGATCAATTTCTGGAGAAGTGGAATTTTCCCAATTGTGGGGGTGCTATTGATGGGAAGCACGTCCGCATTGTCCCCCCTCCGAATTCCGGCACATTTTATTATAATTATAAAGGTTTTTTTAGTATAGTCATGCTAGCCATAGTTAATGCAAACTATGAGTTTATTTTTTTGGATATTGGCAAAAATGGCCGCAATTCGGATGGGGGAGTTATTGATCAGACGGAGTTCGCTCGTCGTCTAAAGAACGGCACTCTGAACCTGCCATCCAGGGAGCAAACTGTTGAGGGTATGAGCTTTGTGTTTATCGCAGATGAGGCTTTTGCGCTTGGGGAGCATCTCATGAAGCCCTACCCTCAGAGGAACCTCACCCCAGACCAAAGGATTTACAACTACCGGTTGTCCAGAGCTCGCAGAGTTGTGGAGAATGCCTTCGGGATAATGGCCAACCGGTTCCGGATATTCCTGACGTCCATAAACCTGGCACTGTACAAAGTGGATAATGTGGTCTTGTGTTGCTGCATTTTGCACAACTTCCTACGCAGGAATGCACAAAATTATGTATTGCAGCAACTGGATACTGACCCTGCTATGCCAGGTACAAGTGGAGAGGCCCAACCTTCTAACCAAGTGGAGTCCATGACGTCAATGGAAGTTGGACGGTCAGCATTGGCATCACACAGGGCCCGTCAGATCCGCCAGGAATATCTGGACTATTTCGTGGGGAGAGGAGCTGTGTCCTGGCAGCAATCACTGTCACACACCCATTAATCTTGTTAAAGATTGGACACACAAGATAAATGTCAGAGATATATTATTTTTCAACACATTAAAAAAAAATTGCAATGATTCAGTATTGTGGATTCTAATCATTTGGGCACATATGCCAAACACAATAATTTGGGTTAATCATGTGTTATATATGTGTGACTTTGGAAGGGTTAATACATTCATCAGTGTGTTTCTTTACTGTAGTCTCTCACCAGCTGATGCAAAGTGATGATGGCCATGTGTTATTTTTGAGCCAGTGGTGTAAATACAAGGGCCTTCTGCACCCCACAAAATTTACACAAACCCTGTCACATTGAGAACTAGGTCACACCCATGGTTCATCTAATGTCACCTTACATTGGTGGTTCTTGTCCAGAAGTTGCCCATAGTATATATTTAATATAATACATTAGGGTATTAACAACGTACCTACACCTGTTATGTTGTGTTCATTTATGACATCCTTCTCACTGCCCACCAATGTTAGGATATGTCAGTGTTATGTGAAACTTGATCATTGTTCATCTCAAAGTGTTATATATATAAGTAATGGAAAGTGAACTAGAGCAACGAACAAGCAATACACTATAGATTACACTGATCTCCCTACACTGCCAATATCAATGCCATATTGAATCCTAGGACTGCTAGTACCTTGAGTGTTGAGTCACACTTATGCAATGTGGGAAGTCTGCGACTTTGCATCCTTCCTGCATCGCATAAGGGTGACCCACCACTTACTTTTTCCACAGGATTGTATTACACAAGTCTGAAGAACTGTGCCATCCAATCCTGATACATCAGAAATAAAGGGTCATGTGCGACTTGTGTGCGTGTTCAGTGTGAATGTAGCCATACAAAGTGTATGTCTCAATTCGCACTACACTCGCACAAAAGTCGCACATGATGCATTTATTCAGCTGAATCAGGATAGGATTGCACAGTCGTTCACACTTGTATGATCCAATCCTGTATGAAATGTCAGATCGCACTGTGATATGCGTATAAACGGTTGGGATCTTTAACATTTCATTGACACCTCCAGCAACTCGCATATGGCAGTGTCCAAAATGCTTTCATTAACATGTAAATGTGGGAATAGGACAGCCATCATACATGTAATGCTTCTTTACACAGCTTTAGATCTCGACCCCCCCAACGAAAGTCAAATAAAGAATGGAACACACATTGTTGAATGTACAAAATTTTTTTTTCAAAACATTCACAGGGTTAGGGTTAGGGTTAGGGTTAGGGTTAGGGTGTTTTCAAGTTTTTTTCCCAAACGTGGGTAGACTCTTAACAACTGAGTGCCATCAAGATATCATAAAATATTAAAAAACTTTTGTAAGAAAAGGAACCAATAAAAACATAAAAAATGTCTTTAAAACTTTTTAAAATTTGGCAATCATGTCGACAAAATCTCGCATTTTTGATTGCAATGCCATTGCTGTTTCCTTGATTTGCTCGAGGTCTGAGCAACATTGGAGTGCCTCACGGGTTAGTTTTGCTAAAGTGCAAGTAGGTAAATCATGATCTGTAAAAAAATATACAACTGAGTCAATGTGAATCACCTACATGAGGTCATAATAGAGAAACATTTGGTGTCCAGGTTATTTTTAATTACTCTCGAGTTAATACCTACCCTGTTCTTATGCTCTTTTGCCCTAGGCTCTTCTTCTTCCTCCTGTCCTCCTCTGATCCTGTTGCTGATGATTCTGCCGGTCTCCTGAGCTTACTATATATTCATTAGGGGTGTGAACGCATGATGACGTCATTGTGAGGGCATGGTCGTAATGTATATATATTAAGCTGCAGAGACCAGAGACGGGCAGAATGCACGGCAACAGCATCAGATGAGGACAGGAGGAAGAAGCAGAACCTAGGGCAAAAGAGCAGACAACATAAGAGCAGAAGATTGCACAGCAGAAGAGTGGAGAGGAGAAGATCCAAAGAGCAGAGTGGAGAAGACCGGATGAAGATATTTAAGAACATTTCATAAACGTCTCCTGTCGTTATTCACATACACTTCCATTTATGTGGTTAATGTGTAGGGGTACTATGTACCCCATACCCATTCACACAGTGATTGGTGTCCGGGATCTGGGGGCCACCCTTTGTTGAAGGTTGCTTCCAAAGTCCTAGGAACCCCCTGGCTGCATGACCCCCCAAAACCACCAGACAGGGTTGTGGGGATGAGGCTCTTGTCCTCCTCTACATGGGAGTAAGGTGCTTTTGGGTGTGCGGTGCAGAGGCCCCCTGGCCCAAAGCAACAAAACCCCCCCATGTTGAGGGCATGTGTCCTGCTGTGGTCCAGGGGGTGTTTGTTCCGCTTGCTCGTTCTCTTTCCTGGCCTGACAAGCTGCATGCTTGTATAAGGGTCTGGTAGGGGTTTTGGGGGTAACCCACGCTGTTTTTTTGTTGTGGGCATACCCTCAAACTCAATACCACACACAAAAGGCCTGGTTGTGAACTTGGGGGGACACCCACGGTGGGTTCTTCAATTTTTTGGTGTAGTTCCCCCTCAAAAATCTTCACAACGCAAGTGGCCCCGCAAGTCAGAGCATCCTGATCCGACTTACGGTGCGACTTCCATTCAAATAAAGAGGCTCCCATAGGGAACTAGTGTTGTAAATTGGAGGCTAAAAATAACACTGATAAAAATCATTCTGAAAAAACCTACGTGGGCACACAATTGGCTCTTGGACACTTGGTCCGGGATCCTCAAGATTTTGGGAAGTGGCTTCCACGCTGCTTGGCAAGTTGCCAGGAGATCTGGGTTCTGAGCTGGCTGGGGATGCCACATCCTGGCATGATGCAACATCTGCAATGTAAATTTGTAAGGGAATACAAGAATATAAGGTTAAACAATCATTGCAAATACACATATTTCTATGATCCCATTACACAAAAATCTGTGACTACCAACCTTCTTGTTGTTCTGGTGTCTGGTCACTTGTTGGCTCCACCAGAATAACCTCAGGCATAATGTCTTCATCTACATAATACAAAACATTGGCCATATCATAAAAGTCACAAGAGGTACATTTGTTAGGACATGGTGCCCTGCTTGATAGCTCTTTCAGTAACAAATATGAAGACATGTACATGGTTATCTACGAAAAATATGGTACATTAATGTTTGACAGTGCATAGGAACCAATTACCTTTAGTCGAATCTGTGCCACCATCTGGGCCCATGTCCTCCTCTTCTTCCACAACTGCCGATGGAGCTGCCAAACTTCTCCTCCTCCTTTCCCATTGTTTGGCACGGAGTTTACGTTTTTCTCCTATTTAAAGGTTTGAATAATAATCTGTGATTAATAGGAATGTTTGCTGAGAAGATTCGTGCAGGAAAGAACGTTCGTTGCAACACAATACATATATTTTTAACTATGGCTTCCTGACTTTTAATGTCATATACTAAAACATCAACAATAGATCGATCTAATCACGACATGACAACTAAAATGAGTAATCTAACTTTTTACATAGACATTATAATCTAGACATGTTAATACAACATACACCAAATTATAAAAAACATATTGCATGATTAAAAAAAAAATAAATAAATAAAACTTACTTTTTTTCAAAATCCTATGGATTTGGGAAAGCTGATCCTGCTCACGGTGTTTCAGGTCAGACCACCGTTTACGAATCTGATCTTTCGATCGCTCCACACCGAATTTTTTTACCAAACAGGCCACCACCTTATCCATGATGCCATCTTTCCTGGCATTGGGCCGATCGTAATTTGCCAACTTGCCATCATAGTCCATTTTTTCTAAAATGGAGACCATCTCCACCATTTCTGGCTTTGACATGGGTGTAGCCCTTGATTTTCTGGTGGCCCAATCACTTCGGCCCACACTAATTGAGCTCCCAGATTGTTGAGACATTATTCTTGATTACAAGATTTTTCCACTGCTTCAGGTGTGAGTGTCGCATGTAGGCCTGATCTTCGGCACGTACACACCCCTGCACAAGCCCGCCACTGGAGGAGGAGTTGACGCCTGCGCTGTATTTAAAGGACGCAAGTTCGTTCGGCCGACGATTCGCTAGCGGACATATCGAGGGTTGGAGCACGATCGAGCGGCGAATCACGACTTTTCCCCACAAACAAAGGTACGACTCTTTTAATAGAAAGTGTGTGTTTTGGGCCCTATACAGCTTTTATTAGTAATATCTTTATTATGTGCCAAAATACATGCTATTTTAATATGTTTTGTGTTGTGTTGTGTCTTGCAGGCATATACTGTCCTGCAATATGGTGGACAATTACACCACCCACAACTTTCTCATCAGTTTCATTGATGAGTACAGGCAACTGCCGTGTTTGTGGCAAGTGAAGTCGGCAGAATATAAAAATAAGAAACTAAAAAAACAGGCCATGGAACATTTGGTGGCCTTCTACAAGCCCGTCTGTCCTGGGGCAAATTTTGATTATATACGCAAAAAAATAAACAGCATTCGCACTGCCTACAGGCGGGAGGTAAAGAAAATAGAAGATTCCACCCAGTCTGGAGCAGGTGCACGGAATGTACATGTACCACGGCTGTGGTACTATGATAACCTGTGGTTCCTGGCAGACACCTTGGAATCCAGGCCGTCAATTTCTATGCTGCCTTCGACTTCGGCAGAGGGCTCAGTGTCAGTTGATCCAAGCCAGGATGAGGATTTCCTGGAGGAGAGTTTTACTCAGGTATGGCATTTCACAATATATTGTCTGCTAAAATGTAATCATGTAACAAAATTATAAGCTAAACCATAATTGACCCTTTATGTAAACGGGCATAGCAAGGGGTTGGCATGACAGGCAACCGCCAGGGGCGCAGGCCAAGGGGGGTGGGTCACAAAAACATTGGCATTGTTTTAGTGTTTATTTTAACAATCCACTCAGCCTGCACACCCCAGAACCCCCAGTTTGCAGGCGGATTCATGCAGGTGTAAAACATTGAGAGCAGCTTCATGCAGGTGTAAAACATTGAGAGCAGCTGAGCCAAAAGACCAGGAGACTGAGACTGCCTCTCACTGCATCCCCAGCACACCTCTGGTCTTACAAACACTGCTGCATCCCCAGCACACCTCTGGTCCTAACAAACACTGCTGTAGCCTCAGCATTCCTCTGGCTCAACCTTTTTTAATACAAAACTAACAGCTCCTGCAAATGATCCATCCATCCTTGCTTCCATGTAGAGATGTATAGAACTGTTCGCCGGCGAACAGTTCCCGGCGAACTTAGCATGTTCGCGTTCGCCGCTGCCGGCGAACATATGCGATGTTCGGTCCGCCCCCCATAAGACATCATTGAGGCAAACTTTGACCCTGAACTTTACAGTCAGCAGACACATTTCCAGCCAATCAGCGTACCTCCCTCCCACACCCTCCCACCTCCTATAAATAAGCAAGGGCAGCATCCATCTTAGATCATTCTGAAGCAGTGTGTGTAGTGAGAATAGGGAGAGAGCTGCTGCTGCTGCTGCTGCTGTTAAGCTAGGGACAGTTAGTCAGTGTTCCTGGTCTTGCAGTGTTCTTGGTCCACTACTGCTGTAATATCAGCACCCCAAAAAGCCCTTCTAAGGGCTGGTATTTGTGTTTTTTTTTTTTTTTTTTATATATATATATATATATATATATATATATATACCTAGCGTCCCCAAAAGCCCTTTTAAGGGCTGGTAATTGAGTTGTTTCTTCATATATATATATATCTATATCTATCTAGTGTCCCCAAAAGCCCTTTTAAGGGCTGGTAATTGAGGATTTTTTTATTTATATATATATACATATATATATATATATAGTGTCCCCAAAAGCCCTTTCAAGGGCTGGTAAGGTAATAGATTTTTTTCTTTATATATATATATATATATATATATATATCTATTGTACACTGCAGTTGCCTGCCCGCTGTGTGTGAGAGGCCACAGACCTACCACAGACTGTACTGTGTGCACACCACACTCATTTCGGGTGGCACAGGCACAGTACCTGGCATTTTAAAAAATATTTTTTTTTTCTCTGTCATAATTGCAGTGAGTGCTGTGTCAGGTCCACAGAGTGCACTGTACCCACTGCAGTGCACTGCCCACCACTGATATATATACGTTGGCACAGCATCTTGTTGCAATAAATTGAAAAAAAAAATATTTTTTATTATTGCAGTTGCCTGGGCTGCCAGTGACTGTCAGGTCCACAGAGTGTACTGTGCCCACTGCAGTGCCACTGTGTGCCCACCCACCACTGATATATAAGGTGGCACAGCAGCTTGCAAAGTAAAAAAAAAATATATATTTTTTTAAATTGCAGTTGCCTGGGTGCCAGTGACTGCTGTCAGGTCCCCAGAGAGTGTACTGTGCCACTGCCCACCCACCACTGATATATAAGGTGGCACAGCAGCTTGCAAAGTAAAAAAAATATATATTTTTTTTTAAATTGCAGTTGCCTGGGTGCCAGTGACTGCTGTCAGGTCCACAGAGAGTGTACTGTGCCACTGCCCACCCACCCACCACTGATATATAAGGTGGCACAGCAGCTTGCAAAGTAAAAAATATATATATATTTTTTTAAATTGCAGTTGCCTGGGTGCCAGTGACTGCTGTCAGGTCCACAGAGAGTGTACTGTGCCACTGCCCACCCACCACTGATATATAAGGTGGCACAGCAGCTTGCAAAGTAAAAAAATATATATATATTTTTTAAATTGCAGTTGTCTGGGTGCCAGTGACTGCTGTCAGGTCCACAGAGAGTGTACTGTGCCACTGCCCACCCACCACTGATATATAAGGTGGCACAGCAGCTTGCAAAGTAAAAAAAAATATATATATTTTTTAAATTGCAGTTGCCTGGGTGCCAGTGACTGCTGTCAGGTCCACAGAGAGTGTACTGTGCCACTGCCCACCCACCACTGATATATAAGGTGGCACAGCAGCTTGCACTCATAGTACAACAGTAACAACACATTAAAAAAAAAATGACAGGCAGAGGCAGGCCACCCCGCAAGGGCCGTCGTGGTCGTGGTGCTGTGATTTCCTTAGGCTCTAGAATAATGCCCAGTGTTCAGAGGCCACCACAGCCCCTGAACTCAAAAAATTCTGAGGCCATAGTTGACTGGCTTACACAGGACACCCAATCGTCTACAGCTTCCGCTCGGAACCTTAATGCACCATCCTCCTCCAGCTCAGCTTCGGGCACCTCTCAATTTACCACTCGCCAGCCCGCCGGCACCACCACCAACACTAGCACCACAGCCGCTTCACTTGATCCGTCAGAGGAGTTATTTTCACATCAGTTTGAAGAAATAAGTGATGCGCAACTATTAGTGCCAGAGGATGTAGATAACGGGGATATGTCTCAGTCAGGCAGCATTATACACATGGACGTACATTGTGATGATGATGATGTTGTACCTGCTGCTGCTGCCTTTGCTGAGTTGTCAAGTGAAGCGGCTGATGATGACGATGTGTCTGTGGATGTCACCTGGGTGCCTGCTCGAAGAGCAGAAGAAGAGGGGGAAAGTTCAGATGGGGAGACAGAGAGGAGGAGGAGACGAGTTGGAAGCAGGGGGAGGAGGTCATCGCAAGGAGCTAGTGGCGCAGTCAGACAGCATGTAGATTCGGCACCCGGGGTCAGCCAGACAGCACGCCAATCAACGCAAGCTGTTGCCACCACCAGAATGCCGTCCTTGCAAAGCTCAGCAGTGTGGCATTTTTTTTGTGTGTCTGCCTCTGATATCAGCGATGCCATTTGTAACCTGTGCCAAAAGAAACTGAGTCGTGGGAAGTCCAACACCCACCTAGGTACAACTGCTTTGCGAAGGCACATGATCTCACATCACAAACGCCTATGGGATCAACACATGAGTAAAAGCAGCACACAAACTGAAAGCCACCATCCTCCTCCTGGTCCAGCATCTTCAGCCACGTCAACCACTGCTGTCCTCCATGCCCCCTATCAACAACCCGCCCCTCCGCCTCTCACCTTCAGCAGTTCCTGCTCGTCACCTGCCCACAGTCAGGTGTCTGTGAAGGAAATGTTTGAGCGCAAAAAGCCAATCTCGCAGAGTCACCCCCTTGCCCGGCGTCTGACAGCTGGCTTGTCGGAACTCTTAGCCCGCCAGCTTTTACCATACAAGCTGGTGGAGTCTGAGGCCTTCAAAAAATTTGTCGCTATTGGGACACCGCAGTGGAAGGTACCCGGCCGAAATTATTTTTCACAAAAGGCAATCCCCAACCTGGAAAAAGAAATCATGTCACGTCTGGCACACAGTGTTGGGGCAAGGGTCCATCTGACCACTGATAGCTGGTCTGCAAAGCACGGTCAGGGCAGGTATATAACGTACACTGCGCATTGGGTAAACCTGCTGGCGGCTGCCAAGCATGGAATGCGTGGCTCTGCTGCAGAGGAGTTGGTGACACCGCCACGACTTGCAGGCAGGCCTGCTGCCACCTCCTCTACTCCTCCTACTCCATCCTCTTTGCTAACCTCCTCGGCTGAGTCCTCTTCTGCTGTTGCGTCTTGCTCCACACCAACTGCACCCCCCAGCTCCCCAGGGGCTATTCCACATGCCGGATACGACAGTGTCACGCTGTCTTGGGGTTGACTTGCCTGAAAGCAGAGAGTCACACCGGACCAGCACTACTGTCCGCCCTGAATGCACAGGTGGATCAGTGGCTGACCCCGCACCAACTGGAGATCGGCAAAGTGGTGTGAGACAATGGGAGCAATTTGTTGGCGGCATTGAATTTGGGCAAGTTGACACATGTGCCGTGCATGGCACATGTGTTGAATCTGATTGTGCAACGTTTTGTGCAGAAGTACCCAGGCTTACAGGACGTCCTCAAGCAGGCCAGGAAGGTGTGTGGCCATTTCAGGCGTTCCTACACGGCCATGGCGCACTTTGCAGATATTCAGCGGCGAAACAACATGCCAGTGAGGCGCTTGATTTGCGACAGCCCGACACGTTGGAATTCAACACTGCTAATGTTCGACCGCCTGCTCCAACAAGAAAAAGCGGTCAACGAGTATTTGTATGACCGGGGTGCTAGGACAGCCTCTGCGGAGCTGGGTATTTTTTTGCCACGCTACTGGACGCTCATGCGCAATGCCTGTAGGCTCATGCGTCCTTTTGAGGAGGTGACAAACCTAGTGAGTCGCACTGAAGGCACCATCAGCGACATCATCCCATATGTTTTTTTCCTGGAGCGTGCCCTGCGAAGAGTGCTGGATCAGGCCGTAGATGAGCGTGAAGAGGAAGAGGAAGAGTTGTGGTCACCATCACCACCACCAGAAACAGCCTTACCATCGATTGCTGGACCTGCGGCAACACTGGAAGAGGAGTGTGAGGAAGAGGAGTCAGAGGAGGAATGTGGCTTTGAGGAGGAGGAACACCAACCACAGCAGGCATCCCAGGGTGCTCGTTGTCACCTATCTGGTACCCGTGGTGTTGTACGTGGCTGGGGGGAAGAACACACCTTCAATGACATCAGTGAGGACGAGGAATTGGACATGAGTAGCTCGGCATCCAACCTTGTGCAAATGGGGTCTTTCATGCTGTCATGCCTGTTGAGAGACCCTCGTATAAAAAGGCTGAAGGAGAACGACCTGTACTGGGTGGCCACGCTACTAGACCCCCGGTATAAGCAGAAAGTCTGTGACATGTTACCCAATTACCGGCAGTCGCAAAGGATGCAGCAGCTACAAAATAAGTTAAAAACTATGCTCTACACAGCGTATAAGGGTGATGTCACAGCACAACGGGAATCCAACAGGGGAAGAGGTGAAAGTAATCCTCCTCCTACCACCACAACCACGCCGGCAAGGACAGGACGCTTTACAGACGTCTTGTTGATGGAGGACATGCGGAGCTTTTTTAGTCCTATGCATCGCCACAGCCCTTCGGGGTCCACCCTCAGAGAACGACTCGACCGACAGGTAGCAGACTACCTTGCCTTAACTGCAGATATCGACACTCTGAGGAGCGATGAACCCCTTGACTACTGGGTGTGCAGGCTTGACCTGTGGCCTGAGCTATCCCAGTTTGCCATTGAACTTCTGGCCTGCCCCGCTTCAAGTGTGCTGTCAGAAAGGACCTTCAGCGCAGCAGGAGGTATTGTCACTGAGAAGAGAAGTCGCCTAGGTCAAAAAAGTCTTGATTACCTCACGTTTATTAAGATGAATGAGGCATGGATCCCGAAGGGACTGACAGTGGGGGATGCATTTGACTAAAAAAGGCCTGGTGATGACTGAGATGCCTTGGCCTAAAAATGGTCCACACGCTGCTGTATATAATCATTCTCTGCATGCCGGATGACTTACGTGACGTCTCCGCCACCAACTACGGTTCAAGCAGCAATGTTTTAGTGCACTTTCTGCCTTAAAACCTCAATTTTTCAGGCCGCTGCTACAGCAGCGGCTGCAACAAAACCTACTTTTTCATGCATGTGTACATGCCTAATTTTTCTGGCCTCTGGTGCTACACTGTGGCTGCAAAAAAACAAAAAACAAAAAAAAAGGCACATACATGTGTCAATTCCCCTTCGTGATCGTTACCTTGTCGTGGTGAAGGGGCTTGCGTATCACAATGAAGCGATCACCTCTAGGATTGTGTTGGCACACCCCAGATGATAAGGTCGTTGCTTCATTGTGTACAGACCAAAAGCGATCCGCAGGATAATTTTTCATAAAAAAAAACATTCATTTTCTTTCATTCTTTCTGCGGAGCTGGGTATTTTTTGGCCGCGTTACTGAATGCTCATGAACAATGGCTGTAGGCTCATGCGTCCTTTTGCGGAGATGACAACCCTGGTGGTCAGTCGAACCCAAGGCAACATCATCGACCTCATCCCATATGCGTTTTTTCTGGAGCGTGCCCTGCGAAGAGTACTGGATCAGGCTGTAGATGAGCATGAAGAGGAAGAGTTGTGGTCCTCATCACCACCAGAAGCAGCCTTGTCGTTGTCAATTGCTGGACCTGTGGCAACGCAGAGAGAGGAGTCTGAAGAAGAGAAGTCAGAGGAGGAAGGTGGCTTTGAGGAGGTGGAATACCAGCCACAGCAGGCGTCCCAGGGGGCTTGTTCTCACCTTTCGGGGACCCTTGGTGTTGTATGTGGCTGGGTGGAGGAAGAGACCTTCAATGATGTCAGTGAGGACAAGGAACGGGACATGGCTAGCTTGGTATCCAACCTTGTGCAAATTGGGAGTTTGCGGTTGTGCAAATGGACTGACTGACTGTTAAACGGGGAGTTTGGTCTGTCAGAGTTTGGTCTGTCACTGTGAAGCGGGCAACGGGCGTAACCCTTACACTACTTGACCGATAAAACATCATACCTGATCGTATTCACACACTGGATGTTTTAGTGCTGGTTTACACTGCCGCTACCACTAAAGTAGCGTCGCTTCCAGTGCGACTTTGGCGCGACTTAGCGCGACTTTGGCGCGACCTCATCGCGAGGTGACTTTTTATTTGGCCAATCACAATATCATGTTTTGTTACCGTCACCTAATTTCCTTTTCCTGTTTTTTGTTTTACATATTTCCCCATGTGTGCAGTGTTGTCTGTGTCATAGCTCAACTGATAGGCATGTTTGCCTTGGCATATCATATTTCAGCTTGCCAGAAAGAAAAAAAGACAGCTGTAAAGACACTGCATTAGTTTTCTACTAAAAATCATAGAGAAGCCGTATTCCTGAAAATATAAGAAAAATTATGTTTTTTTTGGGTTGTGGACATACTACAGAGCTGAAACTTGACAGGTACACTTTTTAGACCCCCCAGACACTAAATACAAAAAATGACATGCCTGCCTAAAAAAATGCCCGATAAATGCCTGCAAGAGAAAAAGACAGCCGCAGAGAAGCCGTATTCCTGAAAATATAAGAAAAATGCTGTTTTTTAGGGGTTCTGGACATGCTACAGATCTGAAACTTGACAGGTACACTTTTGTGACCCCCCAGACACTAAATACAAAAAATGACATGCCTGCCTAAAAAAATGCCCGATAAATGCCTGCAAGAGAAAAAGACAGCCGCAGAGAAGCCGTATTCCTGAAAATATAAGAAAAATGCTGTTTTTTAGGGGTTCTGGACATGCTACAGAGCTGAAACTTGACAGGTACACTTTTGTGACCCCCCAGACACTAAATACAAAAAATGACATGCCTGCCTAAAAAAATGCCCGATAAATGCCTGCAAGAGAAAAAGACAGCCGCAGAGAAGCCGTATTCCTGAAAATATAAGAAAAATGCTGTTTTTTAGGGGTTCTGGACATGCTACAGAGCTGAAACTTGACAGGTACACTTTTGTGACCCCCCAGACACTAAATACAAAAAATGACATGCCTGCCTAAAAAAATGCCCGATAAATGCCTGCAAGAGAAAAAGACAGCCGCAGAGAAGCCGTATTCCTGAAAATATAAGAAAAATGCTGTTTTTTAGGGGTTCTGGACATGCTACAGAGCTGAAACTTGACAGGTACACTTTTGTGACCCCCCAGACACTAAATACAAAAAATGACATGCCTGCCTAAAAAAATGCCCGATAAATGCCTGCAAGAGAAAAAGACAGCCGCAGAGAAGCCGTATTCCTGAAAATATAAGAAAAATGCTGTTTTTTAGGGGTTCTGGACATGCTACAGAGCTGAAACTTGACAGGTACACTTTTGTGACCCCCCAGACACTAAATACAAAAAATGACATGCCTGCCTAAAAAAATGCCCGATAAATGCCTGCAAGAGAAAAAGACAGCCGCAGAGAAGCCGTATTCCTGAAAATATAAGAAAAATGCTGTTTTTTAGGGGTTCTGGACATGCTACAGATCTGAAACTTGACAGGTACACTTTTGTGACCCCCCAGACACTAAATACAAAAAATGACATGCCTGCCTAAAAAAATGCCCGATAAATGCCTGCAAGAGAAAAAGCCAGCCGCAGAGAAGCCGTATTCCTGAAAATATAAGAAAAATGCTGTTTTTTAGGGGTTCTGGACATGCTACAGAGCTGAAACTTGACAGGTACACTTTTTAGACCCCCCAGACACTAAATACAAAAAATGACATGCCTGCCTAAAAAAATGCCCGATAAATGCCTGCAAGAGAAAAAGCCAGCCGCAGAGAAGCCGTATTCCTGAAAATATAAGAAAAATGCTGTTTTTTAGGGGTTCTGGACATGCTACAGAGCTGAAACTTGACAGGTACACTTTTTAGACCCCCCCAGACACTAAATACAAAAAATGACATGCCTGCCTAAAAAAATGCCCGCTAAATGCCTGCAAGAGAAAAAGCCAGCCGCAGAGAAGCCATATTCCTGAAAATATAAGAAAAATGCTGTTTTTTAGGGGTTCTGGACATGCTACAGAGCTGAAACTTCACAGGTACACTTTTTAGACCCCCCAGATGCTAAATCCAAAGAAATTTTTTATTTTTATTTTTTTTTAATTTTTCCAATAATTGGCTCTCTATCAAAAAATTATAATTTTTAAGAACTTTTTTTTGCGTGATCCCTCTCCGGCATGCCACAGTCCAGGTGTTAGTCCCCTTGAAACAACTTTTCCATCACTATTGTGGCCAGAAAGAGTCCCTGTGTGTTTTAAAATTCGCCTGCCTATTGAAGTCTATGGCGGTTCGCCCGGTTCGCGAACATTTGCCGATGTTCGCGTTCGCCGTTCGCGAACCGCGAATTTTAGGTTCGCGACATCACTACTTCCATGTCTCTGGTCTCTCACTCTGGGTCAGCAAGGCAGGTGGCTTCCTTATTCCTGTTTCCCTGCACTGCTTCACCCTCAATGCCCTACATCAAGCCCTCTGCAAGTTCAGGCCCCTCTCTCTCTGCAACCCCCTCCTCTCTCTCTCACACCCCCTCTTTCTCTCCCTCTCTCTAGCTCTCAACCCTCTCTTTCTTTTTCACACCTGAGACAATGATTGCCCACTAGAGAGCTCTACACTGGGCAAACAAGGGGCAAATTAGAAACGTTTAATGCCCTTTAATTTTTTTTTGGGGGGGTGGGTTACAGTTTTACATTGATCTTGGGGGGGGGGGGTTGTTGCCAAATACAGCTCCTCAACAAAGGCACTGGAGACCCTAGATACGCCACTGTATGTAAAGTCTGCTATTTGTTCACAATAATATAACAAACATGACTTTTTATATACACTATAACATTCTAATCAATTGTTCATTTCATCAACAGGGAAGTGTCACTGAGGAGGAGCCAGGTTGCAGCCAGGAGCCTGGGGAGCCTGCGGAGCCTGAGGAGCCTGTGGAACTATTTCCACCACCACCTCCTCCTGCCAAACGGAGGCAAAAGAGGAAGCACGTGGATGATATCACAGACGAATTTATCCAGGAGGCCACCATAGCCCTACGTCGGAAACCGGAGGCCAATGAGTCCTTCGGCAACATGACGGCAAAAATTTTGGATAAGGTGGACCTCAGGCAGTGTCAGTATGCCAGAAAAATTATCCTCGATGTGCTGCAAAAGGCTGAAAACGGGATCCTTAATGAGCACAGCCATGCATGCCAGGAGCACCCGTGCCCTCCACCTCCACCTCCACCTCCACAACACCCACCACCTCGCCAAATGCCACATGGCCAGTGGCAATATGGCCAGCATGATCCAAACCTGCCCTCATGGCAACCTGATTTCAGTTACCAGCAACTTTAATTTTTGTAACCCCCTATTATTTATTTTACCCCTGTTTGCCAGTTTCTAGTTTAATTTTGTCCAAATGGACCTTTTTTATGTTTAGTTATACGGAAAGTATTAATGTTTTCTTTGTTTTTTTTTGCTGAGATACAAAAAATAAAGAAAATGAAAATAAAAAATGGCCTATCTGAATTTGTTAACATGTTTAATATTGTGCATAACCTGAAAAATATGTTTTATACATTAATTCATACAAGAATAAAGGGTCATATCAATAGTTAGATCTTTGCTGTTTACAAAATAATAATGGTGAAGAGTTCAAATTATTTAATTATAAAATTTGATAGAACAGATAGAATAGACAAACATTATCTTCATCATAACAGAACACATGCCTTTTGATTAGAAAAGTATGGCATTATGAGCAGCATCTTCCTTCTTCTCACATTTATCAAGATGAGCATGTGCTCCGCATTTCACCTATTTCTTGGACTGCCGCGAGCCGAAAGTTCTTTCTGAATAAAATGTTGAGTTTACTAGAGAAAATTCTTCCGGGAACTCATTTGGTTTGATCATGCGTGTTGGGATTTGTAGCTGTGTGTCGGCCGAATTGTGTACTGACAGGCGAACAATCGTCCGTTCTGGTGTCCGCAGACAAAAATTTTCATGTTTGCAAGAAAGACTTTTGTCCGCGGATTGTGCGCAGACAGCTGTCGGAGGCACCATACTAACACGCGTACAATCGGCAGATCTTTCGTCCGCCGACGTTTGTATGACGACGATCGGTACGTGTGTACGGGCCTTAACTCTATAGCTCTCTTGATATGTTCTAATGCAGGGGTAGGCAACCTTTGAGAGGTGGAGATCCACCTGAGCAACATGGAAGAGATTAAAGATCACCACGTTTTTTTACAAAATTAACTAGCAAGGCCCCAATACAAAGGTTAGCATGAAGAAAACATATAAAATATAATAAAACAAATGTCAATATGTGATGAAATGAAAATATAACCTACCTTAAGTTATAAGGTATAATCACCATGTGATTGACATGCAGTTATGTGCAGTGCAAATGGCACCGCACCAAGATGAACTGCAATCAGATCCCATGGTACTTTTATTTGTAGGGCAGTGTACAGAAAACAGTAATTTGTAGGGTAGAGTACAGGGGTCAGAGGGGCAGAAAATTAGGCCATTAGGGCAGAGAGCAAGGGTCAGAGTTCAGAAATAACCACTTCTGGAGCGAAAGATTTCCCCCCTTAATGACCAGGCCATATTTTATGATTTGGTACTGCGTTACTTTAACGGACAATTGTCGTACGACGCCGTACCTAAATACAATTGGTGTCATTTTTTTCCCACAAATAGAGTTTCTTTTGGTGGTATTTGATCACCTGCGCAATTTTTATTTTTTGTGCTATAAACAAAAGAAAATAGCGACAATTCTGAAAAAAAAAAAAAATTATATATTTTTCACATTCTGCTATTTAACATTCCCAAAAAAAATAAAAAATCTAAATTTTTTACCATTTTAGGCCAATATGTTTTCTGTTACATATTGTTGGTAAAAAGAAAATCACAATAAGCGTATTTTGATTGGTTTGCGCAAAAGTTATTGCATCTACAATCTACGGGAAAGATTTATGTAATTTTTATTGTTATTTTTTTTTTTGTTACTAGTAATGGTGGCGATCTGCGATTTTTTGCAGGACTGCGACATTGCGGCGGACAGATCGGACCCTTAACTGACATTTTGACACTTTTGGGGGGACCAGTGACATTACTACAGTAATCAGTGCTAAAAATATGCACTGTTACTGTAATGTGGGAAAATTGGAGGTAAATGGCGCTGTCAAACATACAAATTAGGGAATATAAATATATCAATGGGTACACTGATGACGTGAAATAAATAAGTAAAAGTGTCGGATCATAGATTAGAACGTGATATAATGGATCATTTATGAAGTGTAAAATGTATATGTAAGACTAAATTATTATATGTTTAAAAAGTTAATAAAGGTCTATCGTGAATAAATAATAAATATTAGTGCAAATATAAGTGATAAAATGGATTCGGTATGTGACAATAAAAAATTATATAAATCTGATCCAATTCTGAAACACATTAATAAAATCAATACATAAAGTGGTATATTGCATAAATACAGTAGCTAGAATAATTAGATAAATATTAAACAATATTAAACAATTATTAAACAATTAAGGTGCTAATAATCAAGTGCATCAGTGTGCTGGTAAGCCAAAAAATATAAGCAATATGTGAACGATCAATTCATAAACAGTGTCCCAGCAAATTGTATAAAGTGTCCATAGAAATAACCATAAAAATAACCATAAAGATTCTGGTGCCACAAATAATCAAATATAAATAAGTCCCAAGATGTAGAGGGAGAAGAGATTATCAGGAGAAGGTGGATTCCAGAGGTTCCAAAAATGGTGGGGGTGCTCAGTAAAGGAATAAGTGCTCCCCTCCTATTGCTCCCGCACTCACCAGATGATGGTACCCCCACAGGGGTAAACAGCGTTTGGGGTGACTCTCAAGGGTCCCTCCGAAGGCTGGTTAATAATCCACTTAATCCCGACCTCTTATAGTGTATTCTTCTCCAGGGAAAATTGATAGGTAATGGCTCCTCCTCCACCATTCAGTGGAAATAGAGAAGTGAATGCCTGTTACTGTAATAATGACACTGGAAGGGAAGGGGTTAAATGTGAGCCTAGGAGCGTGTTTACTAACTGTGGGGGGTTGGTGATCAATGGGTTAAATGTGAGCCTAGGGTAGTGATTCTAACTGTATGGAGGTGGGGCTTATGGAATAACCATAGAGACATGTGATCCTATATAGAAGGATCGCAGGAGCTCTGTGATCATTCCAGGGAGAAGAACGGTCAGATGTGTTTACAACAGCTGACCGCTCTTCTCTCTCAGCGGGGAGCGGTCGGGGGTGGCAGGTGGCAGTCGGAGCAGTCGCCGCCATGCATCTACGCTTCCGGGGGGGGGGGGGGCGGGAGCGCGCAGCCGCCGGTGTGCGTCCGACATAGACCTACGTCGGTCCGCGCAGGAGGGGCTGCCTGCCGCAGTATATATAACCGGAACCGGTTAAGTAGTGACACAGAGCGCAGGGGTCAGATGTACACAAGGCACAGTGCAGCAGTCTGTGGTGTTGAACAAGTAGCTGCCTGTTACCTACTCTCAGACAGCTACCAAAAGTAATGCATGTACTACTTTTGGTTTCAGTGCGATTCACACTGCACATCATTCCTGTGTGATTCACATGCAGTTCCTAGTGTGAATAGGCCCATAAGCCCTTCCCACCTACTGCCTCCCGACCCTTTAAGGTTCTAAAAGCCAGGAGGTGGGCATTCGGGTCATGTGACCGCTGTGATTGGCTGTCACAGCGGTCACATGATCGGAAAGCTCCTGATCCCTATTATGCATCGGGAGCTTTCCGCTCTCCGCCGGCTACTGTGCTGGAAGCATGCCGGGAACGCACTCTCAGCACGGTAAGTGGTTTACACAGGGCCACCCATACAGTATATTACCAAAAGTATTGGGACGCCTACCTTTACACACACATGAACTTTAATGGCATCCCAGTCTTAGTCTGTAGGGTTCAATATTGAGTTGGCCAACCCTTTGCAGCTATAACAGCTTCAACTCTTCTGGGAAGGCTGTCCACAAGGTTTAGGAGTGTGTCTATGGGAATGTTTGACCATTCTTCCAGAAGTGCATTTGTGAGGTCAGGCACTGATGTGGACGAAAAGGCCTGGCTTGCAGTCTCTGCTCTAATTCATTGCAAAGGTGTTGGGATGACTAGTGACCGAATCACATGACAATGGAAATCAACTTTATGTTTAGATAAATGCAACTCAGTAGGGTGTGATTTTGGAAAAGCTTCTTGTACTACTTTGGTGTGATTCCAGCATGATTTTGGCCCCATAGAATACACAAACCTTATACAAGTTGTATTAACGTTGCATCCAAGCTGCACTACATAATTGCACAGAAAGTTGGCTTAGAATCAGGTCTCAACAATGTGAACACAGCCTTAGAAAAATACACTAACGAAGCTCTACTCTACAAAATGTATATTACAAAACAAATCTTTTTCAGTGCAGGACGTTTGAGGCGGCTCACATTTATTTTCACATCTGTCTGTAAAGGATTTAATTGCATGATGATCATTTCTTAAACTTTGCTGACATCTAATGGTTAGGAGTCAAATCCAGAGAGTCAGCAATCATTAGAACGTTCCTTGGTTTTCTTGCAGAAATACGGTTCATGTGTTGCTGGTAACTCTTATATATGCTGTTTTTTATTTTTAGGGCCAGTTCCCACCACATGCAGTCCAGTGCGTTTTCTTTTTCTGCATCAAAAAGCATGGATAGTAGGTTATATGGTTTTCAAGGGCATATTTCACACCAGTTCTTGCAGTTCTAGTGCATTCCAGTTTCAGAAAAGAAAGTAGAACATGTTACATTTTTCCTGCACTGGAACGCTGTAAAACACATAAAAAAATACACTGGAATGCACTTAAATGCACCAAAAACGCACTGGAACACACATGTCCTTATTTAACCAGTTCCGGACCGCCCGCCACAGTTTTACTGCGGCAGGCAGCCCCTCCTGTGCGAACCGACGTAGTACTACATTGGTCGCGCGCCTGGTGCTAGGGGGCGAACGTGCGCCACTAGGCAGCGGGGATGTCGATGTACAGGGGCGGCAGCTGCGATTGCCGCCAGCCCCCTACGATCGTTCCCCACTGAGAGAGAAGGACGGTTGGCTGTTGTAAACACAGCTGACCGTTCTTCTCCCTGGAATGATCACAGAGCGCTTGCGATCCTTCTATATAGGATCACATGTCTCTATGATCATTTCAAAAGCCATGCCCCCATACAGTTACTAAACACTCCCCTAGGCTTACAGTTAACCCCTTGATCACCAGGTTAACCCCTTCCCTGCCAGTGTCGTTAGTACAATAACAGTGCATGTTTTTAGCACTGATTACTGTAGTAATGTCACTGGTCCCCCAAAAGTGTAAAAAATGTCAGTTAGAGGTCTGATTTGTCCGCCTCAATGTCGCAGTCCCCCTAAAAATTGCAGATTGCCGCCATTACTAGTAAAAAATAAAAAAATAAATAAATACATATGACATAAATCTTTCCCGTAGTTTGTAGACGCGATAACTTTTGCGCAAACCAATTAAAATACGCTTATTGGGATTTTTTTTTACCAAAAATATGTAGCAGAATACAAATTGGCCTAAAATCGTAAAAAAAAATTAGATTTTTAAATTTTTGTTTTATTAAAAATGTTATATAGCAGAAAGTAAAAAAAAAAAAAAAATATATATATATATATATATATATATATATATATATATATATATAATATAATATATATATATATATATATATATATATATATTATTTTTTTTCAGAATTGTCTTTTTTTGTGTTTATTGTGCAAAAACTAAAAATCGCACAGATGATCAAATACCACCAAAAGAAAGCTCTATTTGTGGGGAAATTTGGGCACAGCATCGCACGACGTGCAATTGTCAGTTAAAATAACGCAGTGGCGAATCGCAAAAAATGGCCTGGACATTAAAGGGGGTAAATCCTTCCAGGACTGAAGTGGTTAAAGTCGAGAAACATTATGAGGAGACGAACAGAAGAGGGGAAGGGAAGGAGAGGCAACAAGCCACCAATAGTGTAGTATAGTTTAAAGTTGTCAACCCTGGGACTCTGTAGCCAATGGGAATGCATTTCAGAGGCCTAGGCTGAAGGAGGCGTAGTATGGCCTCCAAAATGCGTTCCCATTGTCTAAAGAGTCCCAGGGTTGACAAATCTCCTGACCGCTCTCTCCTCGCGGTGGCTCCTGGACTGTTTGTCCAGATTCCTGCACCAATTCCTGCAGTGGCTTTGACATCCAGAATCTCCAGCGTAGAATGGACTTCTCTTTGGTGGTCCCACTTGGAGCTAAGATATACCTGTCACCTCTGATGTCTGTGAGTGCATTTATACTATGCATTCATGTTGTTTAGAATAAACTGTGCTACACTATTGGGGGCTTGGCGCCTCTCTTTCCCTTCCCCTCTTCTGCAACAGTTCTCGGGTTCCAGCCCTCTAGAGAAGGCAGCCTCGCTTCAGCATGTGGTGTTAGCCAGTGACTGACTTATTTATTATAGTTTCAACCTCTGGGATCATATTTTTATACATATAGACACAAAAGTTTTTTATGTATTTTAATTTACCTTCTTTTTTATCCTATATGTAGCAATGTTTCCAGGCCTGTGACCTGATGTGGGTCTGCCATTGTTACCGGTTACCTCTCCAGCCTATGTGAGCTGCGTCCCTGGGTGTGAGAACTGAGACATTGATAACTCCGGAATCTTTGTTTGGTTGTTTTATTGTAGTTTTGGTTGATGGGAGAAGGGAATGAGTGGGATACTCCTTTGGCTCGACTGTGTACAATTCTGGGACTTTTATAGGAAAAATGGCCGTTAGCGATGTCTTGACGCCAGCCAACGCTAGCCAACGCTAGCCAACGCTTACTAACGCTTTGAACACACTGTATCTCTGAAAGCTGTGCTGGAACTCCGACTTAAGTCCAGAAGATCCAGGACCGTGGAACATTGAACATCTGACACTGCTTGCACTGCAAAGTCACTGACTACTCTCTCCAGCCTTGCCCTGGCTTGAGGTAGCTTGCTGTGTATTTCTGTATGGCTGCAACTCTCAACTGATGCACTCACACAGTGCATTAACTCTTTAGGGCCCAACTGCAGGTGCCCCCTTTACCACTTCATGGTCCTTAACCTAGGTACCCCCTCTATCACTTCAGGGTCCTCTGACTAGGTACCCCCTTAACAGCTAGCTGACTCTTGGATCCTAGAACCTTCTCCGGAGTGGTCCCCACTGACACTAGGCAGACCCCCAGGGGCAATCCTCAGTACTCACAACCTGTGTAGGCTTTCCTGAGACTGGACCCCTCTCGCTCTCCGCTGGTTCTCAGCACACCGTATCCCCTTCAGCTCAACTCAGCACTCTCTGGATTCTCAGGCAGCACCCTAGACATCTGCTTCCTCTGACTGGAAGAGAGACAGAAGTCCTCTCCCTCCTGGGACTCCGCTTCCCACCAAAGACCACGAGTCATGCCCTCCCTCAAACTTATACCCACTCCCAGAATCTGCCTTCTGGGGTAGTTACAAGCCTGAATGCATCCCTGATTGGGTTTATTCCACTTCCCTATGAGAAGCCTCTCACAGAGCCAGTGGGCAGACACACCTGCAAGCCATGACACCCTACCAAAAGAAATCATAGCCCTGCTGTTAGGCAGACAAGGCCCACTATACATTTACCTAGCACCTACCTGTGGGGTGCTAAATATATGTATATGCAAAGGGTTTTAGCTTAACCAGCTTCCCATATACAAATCAATTTGGTTGAACATAATCATGTCCTTGTTATAACAAGGGTAACACCAAGAGTTTTTTTTGTTTTTTCTCTAACATTATGAGGAGAGCAGTGGATCCTAATACCAATAAACAAAGCAGCTCAAATAACGAATTTGCTTCTAAATGAGGCTGAGATATCAAATGAGATATCAAAGTAGCAGAGGGGGGTGTTAGGGAATTTTGAACTGGACGGCTAGATGGACTCCCTACGAATAATCAGGAACACTCTGAGACATACACAAGGGTAGAATCAGAGCATATTCGTTTATTTCAGGAAATGTCCCGAGCATATATACAGTTAAAACAACAGAAAAATGTATTTCACAATAAGGGGCTTGGCTTCAGTATGACTCACGATCACATGATACTTTTTGACATACTATCCAATTTAGAGTATGCCCATAACAGACTTATATTCTCATATGAAACTATTTCTATAGAGTCAGACAAATCTGAACAAACAAGATGTTATGACTATGAATCAAGGATAGCTGAATGAGACATAGAGAAGAATATACAGCATGAAAACACCATTAACCTTTCAGGGGGCCAAAAATATGATGCTAGGTTCACATCTATGCGGGTGCAGTTGATGTGGTCTTTTTTCTCCTCAACAAGCTGTGAATACCTGGTTGTTAAGGAGCGGGCAACCCCCCACATCCTTAACAACCGATAAATCAGTAGCTGTCCCCACTGACAGCTGAATGTAAAAAAAAAAAAAAAAGAATTTCAAGCAAAGAAAAAAATTAGAAAAAAAATGGTGTGGGGTTCCCATGCCACTTTCTATTTTTTAAATGGGATCTCCCCTAAAATCCATACAAGACCCTCTATCTGAACATGCAGCCCAGGAAAGAGGGGGAGGCGATCGAGAGCCCCTCTCCTCCCCAACCATACTAGGCCACATGCCCCCAAAAGCATGTTGTCCCCATGTTGTTGTCGGCATCAAACACACCGGACCTTGAAAGCCTGAGCCGGGACCCTCAAGCATTTATCATTTGCCACTTACCAACCGCCCCCCTTAACCACTTCTGGACCGGAAGGATTTTCCCCCTTAATGACCAGGCCATATTTTGTGATTCGGCACTGTGTTATTTTAACGGACAATTGCGCGGTCGTGCGACGCTGTACCCAAATAAAATTGATGTCCTTTTTTTCCCCACAAATAGAGCTTTCTTTTGATTTCTTTTGATTGTATTTGATCTGCGATATTTATTCTTTGCGCTATAAACAAACAAAGAGCGACAATTCTGAAAAAAAACCAATATTTTTTCTCATTCTGCTATATAACATTCCCAAAAAAATTAAAATAAAAAATCAAAATTTTTTAACATTTTTGTCCAATTTGTTTTCTGCTACATATTTTTGGTAAACAAAATCACAATAAGCGTATTTTGATTGGTTTGCGCAAAAGTTATCGCGTCTACTAACTACGGGAAAGATTTATGTCATTTTTATTGTTTTTTTTTTTTACTAGTAATATCAGCAATCTGCGATTTTTGTCGGGACTGCGACATTGCGGCAAACAGATCGGACCCCTAACTGATATTTTTTACACTTTTGGGGGTACCAGTGACATTACTACAGTAATCAGTGCTAAAAATATGCACTGGTACTGTAATAATGACACTGGCAGGGAAGGTGTTAACACTGTGGGTGATCAAGGGGTTAAATGTGTACCTAGAGGCGTTTCTAACTGTGGGGGCGTGGCTTGTGAAATGATCACAGAGACCTGTGATCCTATATAGAAGGATCACAGGAGCTCTGTGATCATTCCAGAGAGAAGAATGGTTAGCTGTGTTAACAACAGCTGACCGTTCTTCTCTCTCAGCGGGAAACTATCGCGGGTGTCAGACGGCAATCGGAGCCGCCGGCCCCGTGCATTTGAGTCCCCGCTCGCGGAAGCATGCCGCCGGTGACACGCACTCGCCCCCTAGCTGCAGGCGCGCAACCGACGTATACCTACGGCGGTTCGCGCAGGAGCGGCTGCCTGCCACAGTATAACTGCGGCAGGGCGGTCGGCAACCGGTTAAGCTGCAATAGGCCCTGGACAGGGATGTTTACATGCTGCACCTGCAATGCTTCGCACCAGTGACAAACTTGACCTGACATGTAGCGCTCGGCGGGCAGCAAGCTCGCTAAACCCTACACATTTTTGTAAAAAGGTAAGAGCCGCAAACGCCCTGCAACTGCATGCAATGCACTCAGTAGCAGCGCATTTGTCAGAAAACATGGGGTTCAATCAGGTCTGCTAGGAGTCGTTGCATCTCTTCCTCACCACCTGCCAGTAACTGCTGGAGCACAAATCAGGCTTCAGAGGTAAGGCAAGGAAGATTTAGATGCATGTCTAAATCTACCCTTAGTAATTTACTTCCTCTGGAAATGGGGATTCACAAAGACAAGTGGCATGTTCTGTAGTGCCCAGTAGGCCACGATGTGCCTAGGTTGGCTTGCATAGGAATGTTTAATGGTCTATATAATTGGGGTTGTGGAGGGTTTGTCCACTGCCCACATACATGTTCCTCTTTCTCATCTCAGACAGTTGGGAGGTGTAGTCATAGGTGCTCAATAAGTCTGTCAAACAAGTGGCAACTCTATCCTATCCATCCCCAGAAGGCTCTCCTAGATTAGGGTGAAAGTCCTTAACAGCATAGCTACTCCCAAGATTTTTAAGTCTCTCTCCTGTTGTTATTTTGAGGTTCTCCTGTTTCCTCTGAAAGGGGAAACACTCATATAAGATGCACCTGCTCCTAACATCAGGGTTTGTGGTCTCATTCTCTTCCCCCGATAAAAAACGCTCTCACTTTTTTGGGAAGCAGACCAGCTCCTTGGAAGGAGAGACCACTTTTTTATTTATTTCAGTTACTTGTATAGCGCTGTCAATTTACGCAGCGCTTTACATATACATTGTACATTCACATCAGTCCCTGCCCTCAAGGAGCATACAATCTAAGGTCCCTAACTCACATACATACATACACAGTAGGGCCAATTTTTATACAGGATCCAATTAACCTACCGGCATGTCTTTGGAGAGTGGGAGGAAACCGGAGTACCCGGAGGAAACCCACGCAGGCACAGG
Source organism: Pelophylax lessonae (assembly GCF_965119305.1). Classification (NCBI taxonomy): domain Eukaryota; kingdom Metazoa; phylum Chordata; class Amphibia; order Anura; family Ranidae; genus Pelophylax; species Pelophylax lessonae. The sequence goes on along the minus strand of NC_138769.1, from coordinate 711,019,574 downwards.
GAGAACATGCAAACTCCAGGCAGGTAGTGTCATGGTTGGGATTCAAACCAGCGACCCTCTTGTTGCTAGGTGAAACTGCTAACCACTACACCACTGTGCCGCCCATACACCACTGTTCCGCCCATACAACTGTGCCGCCCACTTGGACCAAACTCTCAGCTTCACATGATGGTGGCTGTCCTTTCTGCTTTCTCATGTGATGCAGGATATGGTATTTATATACCGTATAATTGTCTGCACCAAAATGCCAGCCCAAATATCGCAAGAGCTTGGTGTTCAGCAAGGACACTGACCTCTCCAAAATTATGCTCGGAGCCCAAAGCAGAAGACACATTATTGCTTTGCTGGGTTCCCCTTATAAAAGATCCCACACATATAAATTATGGACATGTGGGGACACCTAGTGGCACCCCAGACCATTGCAGCAGAATTCCCCCTAATGGGGTCCTCCTGACACCTTGCTACAAGGAGCTGCCTTCAGTCAGGCTCTGCAGGGCTGAGCATTGGGAAGGGGTGCAGAATTGTCAGCCTGAGATACCAAACAAAGAAAAAATGATGCAAACTAACTACTCTACTAGGTATATGCATCTGTAGTTTCTGTGATATTTGGTCTTCTTTCGTGGATCGTGGTATGGCTAGTGATAGTTACAACTGGGCTTGTTATGTACTTCCTTTCGTTGTCCCATTAGCAGGCAGGAAGGTGCTATCACTCTATTTCGTAACGTTATCAGAAAAAGTGGCATCACCCTCCTGGTGATGTTGTCTGACTGATGTATGATTTGCAGAAGAGGCTAGACAAAATTGGAAATTGCTTGGCAGATAAGACAGTTTACATCTGTGTACTTTAACAATGTATTGAGCTGCTTGCAAGTAGTTCAGCTCTAAATTGTAGGAGGTCACAGCAAACCTAAGCAGATCACTTAGTTACATAGTAAATCAGTTTGAAAGGACACATGTCTATTGATTAGATTTAATTAGATTAGATACTTTATTATCATTGTATTGAGTTCAACCAATAGACAAAAATAATTTAATTAAAAAGCTGCATCAACAGAACCTCAAACCCACAGTTAGTCCAGAGGGAGTGAAACAAAAAATAAAACGAATAAATCATGGGGCCAACTTGTCTGGCTCTAGTAGATTTCAACAAAATGGTGGCTTTCTGCACACAGACACCGACTCCCTGTCGCATCAATGTGAATGACATGGGTAGAAGATGGCTTCAACTCCTGTTCTCCACCTGTAGAGAACCCCTTGGGCCTCTATGATTAAGCCCCAAAAAGGTTCTCTACAGGTGGAGAACAGGAGCTGAAGTCAACTTTTTCCCATCTCATTCACATTTATACAATAGGGAGTCGGTTTCTGTGTGAAGATGGCCACCGTTTTGTTGAAGTCGACTAGAGCCTGACAAGCCGATCCTGTCTGTCTTGCAACAGTCTATTCACATGCTGATCCGACTAACATAGTTTTGGGGGGCATTTAAACACTACTATTTTCATTGTAGTGGGCTTCATATGGGGCCGATTTGCTGCAAAGGAAAGACAATAATTGCCTTATTTTAATACTTTTATTACTTTTGGTGGGCTAGGCAGCCCCTTAAAATCCAAGAAGGTGAGGATAGAAATGATCTTCCAGGAAACTTTCAGGTTGTCTAATGCACATTTGTTCTACTTGTAGCAGATTCCCTGTTAGCACAAAAGTTAGGAATAATTCTAGGTTAGTAGCTGAGGCATCAGACCAAGGTCAGTGCAGACGATGAAGGTGACACAGAAGGCAGGAAAGATACAGGCCAAGTGACAACCCAGGCAGCAAAGAAGCAGGTAAAGAGTCAACTCAAGGTCAGGACAGAGAAAATACAAAAAATAGAACTAGTACTCAAAGGTCAAACATCCAAAATAAAGTGTTATCAAACAAAAATGTAATGCTGCGTGTTCTTAAAAAGGAAAAAGGAGAGGCCTCCCATAGTGTAAAACTGTTTTCTCAACAAGTAACTAAAAATGCACTTACACCATGAACAGGTAGTCTAATGCTCACTCTATAACATCAGGAATTGCCACTGGGTCCCCAGTGTGTGTTCCTTCTGAAGCAGAAATCACAGAGTAGAAGCCCCACCCTACGCGTTTCATCATTACCATGCAACATCCTCAAGAGACAGGTCAGGATAGGTGTTCTAAAAACAACTAGGTACTTCAAATGAAATTGTGCTCCAATCCACTATGTCGGAAGCAACCGCTCCACACTCACCAGATAAATTTGACCTCTTGCAATACCAAGAAAGTCAAAAAGCACCTCCTGGAATGACCATACACCACTGAACTAGAAAGACAGGAGCCAGGAACACCAGCCAGCCAAGGAAAAATTCCTGGGAATACCATTGGTAATAATTAGGGGAATGGAGGACATCAGCTATGAGGAAAGACTTCAAGCACTGAACCTATTCTCTCTGGAGAAGAGACGCTTGAGAGGGGATATGATATCAATGTACAAATTCTGTACTGGCGACTCTAGCATAAGGAACAAACTATTCAGAGAAAGGAGATACAATAAGACACGTGGCCACGCACTAAAACTAGAGGAAAGGCGGTTTAACCTTAAAATGCATAAAGGGGTTCTTCACTGTAAGAGAGGTAAGGATGTGGAATTCTCTTCCACAAGCAGTCGTATCAGCGGGGAGCATTGATAGTTTCAAAAAACTATTAGATGGGCACCTTAGAGACCACAACATACAGGGGTATACAATATACGGTTAAAAGCAAACACACACACACATCATAGGTTGGACTGATGTATTTTTTCAACCTCACTATGTAACTATGTAACTATGTAACATTGCCAATACCGCCACCACTGGTCCCCCTGCCTCTGTATGGTTCTCTAATGTACTCTGTGTATTCATTTAGGGATGTTAAAAGAAAAACAAGAGGCCTCTAGAGTGTAAAACTGTTTTCTCCACAAGTAACTAAAAATGCACTTACACCATGGACATTCAATAATATCAGGAATTGCCGCTGGGTCCCCAGTGTGTGTTCTAGCTGAAGCAAAAATTACATACTAGAAGTCCTACCCTATCAATTTCATCATTAGCATGCAACATATTCAGGAGACAGGTCAGGATAGGTGTTCTAAAAGCAACTACGTACTTCAAATTTCATTGTGCTTCAATCCACCATATCCAAAGCAACCACTCCACACTCACCAGATAAATTTGGCCTCTTGCAATAACAAGAAAGTCAAAAGCACCCGCTGGTATGACAATACACCACTTAATCAGAAAAACAGAAGCCAGGAACACCATCCAGCCAAGGAAAAACTCCCTAGTAATACTGTTACCAATATCGCCACTGGCCACTCATTGGGGGATGTAAAAGGAAAAAGGAGAGGCCCCCAAAGTGTAAAGCTGTTTTATTTTCTTAACAAGTAACTAAAAATGCCCTAACACCATGCACCAGTAGTCTAAAGATTACCCTAATGATCACTCTATGACATCAGGAAGTGCCGCTGGGTCCTCAGTGTGCAATTCAGCTGAAGCAGAAATGACATACTAGAAGTCCTACCCTATACGCATTTCATCATTAAAATGCAATTTCCTCAGGAGAAAGGTCAGGATAGGTTGAGAAGGAGCAGGTTAAGTGTCAGCTCAGGGTCAGGAAGGTAGTGAAAAGCAGGTCAAGTTCCGGCTCAAGATCAGGGCAGGGCAGGTCAAGTGTCAGATCAAGGTCAGGACAGAGAAAATACAAAAAACAGAGCTTTATGCTCAAAAGTGCATGTCAAACGTCCAAAATAATGTCGTATTAAACAAAAATGTATTGCTGCGTGTTCTAAAAACAACCACGTACTCCCAATAAATTGTGCTTCAAACCACCGTGTCCAACGCAACCACTCCACACTCACCAGATAAATTTGACCTCTTGTAATAACGAAGTTAAAAAGCACCTCCTGGGATGACCATACACAACTGAACTAGAAAGACAGAAGCTAGGAACACCATCCAGCCAAGGAAAATTTCCTGGTAATACTGTTGTCAATACCCCAACCACTGTTCCCCCGGCCTCTGTATGGTTCTCTGAGGTACACTGAACACTCATTGAGGGATGTTAAAGGAAAAAGGAGAGGACCCCATAGTGTAAAACCCTTTTATTTTCTCAACAAATAACTAAACATGCACTTACACCATGAACAAGTAGTCTAATGATCACTCTACTGATCACTCTGTGACATCAAGAACTGCCTCTGGGTCCTCAGTGTGCATTCCAGCTGAAGTGAAAATGTCATACTAGAAATCCAACCCTACGCGTTTCATCATTACCATGAAACGTCCTCAGGAGACAGGTCAGGATAGGCAGGTCAAGTGTCAGCTCAGGGAGGTAGTGAAAAGGAGGTCAAGTGCCGTCTCAAGATCAGGGCAGGCAGTGAAAAGCAAGTCAAGTGTCAGATCAAGGTCAGCGAGGTAGCGAAAAAGCAGGTCAAGTCTCAGCTCACGTTCAGGGCAGTTATTGAAGAAGCAAGTCCAGTGTCCGCTCAAGATCATGGTAGGTAGTGAAGAAGTAGGTCAAGTGTCAGCTCAAGGTCAAGACAGTGATTGAAGAAGCAAGTCCAGTGTCATCTTAGGCTCCGTTCACATGTGAGCGTATGGATCGCGGTCCGGAGATTTATTGCAGTACAAGAGCTTCTTTGGAGCGTATTGCGTCCCGCGATTTTGTTTGCGCGATGTTGCCGCGATTCGGCAGGCGGAAATCGCGGCAACATCGCTCGGCGTTTGGGGGGCTATTGCAAATCAACGGGCAACGCTAGGCGTCCCGCGATTTGCAATAATCTCCGGATCGCGGGCAGAACCGCAGCGGTTCTGCCCGCGATCCAAACGCTGACATGTGAATGCAGCCGTAATGTCAGGGCAGTTAGTAATGAAGCAGATCGAGTGTCAGCTCAAGGTTAGGACGGATAGTGATAGCAATACCTCCCTGAAAGGACTTTACAAAGAACATTTTATTTTTTTTACTGGTCCTAAATGGACAATGATTATTATGACCATGGGTAAATAAGCTTATATGAGATAAATTTGAAGATGTATTTCTACCAATGATGGAAAATAATTGTGGTCAGTACCTACATAGGGAAAGGATGCCTTTGGTGTTTTTAGGCAAAGACCTATGGTGTCTAATAGTAAGTCTGGCCCTACCGGGAATACAGGCAGACAGATAAGTCCAATAGTGCCACTACATATAATATCTGGCCTCTAATAGCACAGTCTGCATTTATTTGTACAATAATAATAGCTTTGTGTAGCTACATTTAGGAAGGAGTGTTACCTTAAACTTAAACTTCTTTTAGTCCTCAGCACCCAACGGATAAAACTTTTTTCTAGTGCTTCGAAGGTAGACCTCTTGATACATGACCATGTTGTGCAACCTCGCCTCTCATGGGCCAACAGGAGTTTTGGTGTGCCTGCAGTGGACTACGTGCCAGAACCAGTAAACATATTGGCCGGTATTGTCACAGGCTTCAAATTAGGGCTCATAATATTTTGCTAGCAGGAAATCCTCATGCAGAAGATAAGTGCTACAGTGGAAATTTGTGCAGATAAACCCTTTTCCCTGACTATGTTGGAAATCTGGCATCAGATAGAAACTCTGTTTCCTCCAGTTATGCATTTTTAAACAAAAAAAAAGCAATCCATATGAATAAGAGTTAGTTTAAGTATATGAATTTGTCTTTATTTAAGCTTCCTCTAATCCTTTACGCAGTAGCCCCTGTTCAGTATCAGTGTAAGCCAATCATATTCTATATTATTGCACTGTGCTGAGATTCTAAGGCTGGCCATACACGGTTTGAATCTCAGCCGGTTCAGCAAGAACCGGCTGAGATTTGAACCATCAGTGCGCAGGCTGAATATACCAAGAAGATCAATCGACTTGGGTACAACAAGCATGCAGGATTCTCTTGCTATATCCGCTAGAGATAATCACTGTCTTCTGCGGGGACTGCTTCCCTTGCCTGCCCCCATCCCCTCCCTTCTGGGAGAAGACAATTGCTGGACAGGAGGGATTCCCCTGTCAGCACTGTCTGTATTGATTGGGGAATCTGGGTAATTTATTCCTGCGACCCGTTGTTGCAGGAAAGGAATTTGCACTGTGGATGGCCTGCCTAACCGTGGGAGCTTTTTGACAGGAGTGGAGAGTAGAGCTTTGACCTATTGTCATAGTAATTCATTGTCCAATCAGTAGGCTAAAGGGAATTGGTGAGCAAAATGTTCGACCTAAAGCTGAACTCCAGCTATGATCTTGCATGCATAAATTAGTCCAGCCTGGCAGGACAGCTTCAAGACCACTTCAGCACACCTTAGGCCCCAAAACAGGCTCCATCCAGCAGCACTTCCCTAGACCAAGGGGAAGAGAGCAAGCACATGGGTTGGCCCAAATATGTATATCCTCCCCCGGCATGCACCAGTGGCAAAAACCTCTTACTGGTTTGGCTGTAGAAAATATAAACATAACTTAGTTTTGTTTGTGAAATCTCATATTATGACCAGTAATACCAATGACATCTACTGGTGACAGCGAAAAATCACAAGCCAACTTAAAGTGATTTTAAAGTCTAGTTTTTTTCCCAATAAAAATAACAAACATATTATACATTACCTGCTCTGTTGCAGTGGATTTGCACAGAGCAGTCCGGATCCTCCTCTTCTCAGGTCCCTCTTCTATGCTCCTGGCTCCTCAGTTAGGGGTCCGATCTGTCCACCGGAATGTCGCAATCCCACTAAAAATCACAGATCGCCGCCATTACTAGTAAAAAAAATAATAATAATAAGTAAGAATAAATCTTTCCCCTAGTTTAACCACTTTACCACCGGAGGATTTTGCTGTCTTACGTCTGGGCCACTTTTTGCGATTCGGCACTGTGCGACTTTAACTGACAATTGCGCGATCGCGCAACGCCGTACCCAAACAAAATTTACATCCTTTTTTTCCTACAAACAGAGCTTTCTTTTGGTGGTATTTGATCACCTGTGCGATTTTTACTTTTTGTGCTATAAACAAAAAAAAAGCGACAATTTTGAAAAAATAATATTTTTCACATTTTTTATATGAAATTCCCCCCTAAAAAAATGTAAAAATCAAAACTTTTTATCATTTTAGGCCAATTTGTTTTCTACTACATATTTTTGGTAAAAAAAATCACAATAAGCGTATTTTGATTGGTTTGCGCAAAAGTTATTGCGTTTACTAACTAAGGGAAAGATTTCTGTCGTTTTTGGTGTTTTTTTTTTTAACGAGTAATGGCGGCGATCTGCGATTATTTTTGCGGGACTCCGACATTGCAGGAGACAGATCAGACCCTTGACTGACATATTTGACACTTTTGGGGGTACCAGTGACATTACCACAGTAATCAGTGCTATAAATATGCACTGTTACTGTAAAAATGACACTGGCAGGGAAGGGGTTAATTTTTATTGGTGATCAAGGGGTTAATGTATGCCTGGTGCTTACTGACGTGTGTGGGGGGAGGGGACTATGTGACACAAGGACAGATCGCAGGTTCAGCTATGCTGAACCCTTCAATCTGTCCCTGCCTGTCACTTAGGAGATCCGCCCGCTTGTGTTTACACAAGCAGGCGGATCTCCACACTCGATTCCCCGACGATTGGGGAAGAGCAGCGGCAATCGCCGCCGCTCCTCCCCTGGCCAGACTTCCACTGTGACTGAATACAGCTGAAGCGCCGCGCCGCCGAGAGAGGAGAATGTCTGGCGACGTAGGTCTACGTCGCCAGACGTTATCGAGCCACTTTGCCGCAGTAGAGCTCTAGTGAACAACGGCAAAGTGGTTAAAGACATGATAACTTTTGCGCTAACCAATCAAAATATGCTTATTAGGATTTTTATTTATTTTTTTACCAAAAATATGTAGCAGAATATAAATTGGCCTAAAATGATGAAAAAATAACATTTTTTTTTTTTTTTTTGGAGGGGGGGGAATGTTTTTTCAGAATTATCGCTCTTTTTTGTTTATAGTTCAAAAAATAAAAATTGCACAGGTGATCAAATACCACCAAAAGAAAGCTCTATTTGTGGGAAAAAAAGGATATCAATTTTATTTGGGTACAGCGTCACACGACCGCGCAATTGTCCAATAAAATAACACAGTGCCGAATTGCAAAAAATGGCCTCATCATTAAGAGGGAAAATCCTTCTGGTCCAGAAGTGGTTAACATGTCTGTACTTTAGCTTTGCATTCAGAAACGTGCATGGAGTTTAGCTTTCATAACCGAACATTTGCAGAATTAGTCTCAATCACAGCACGGCGCAGTAAGTGATTTGCCCCACGCTTTGACCATTCCGACCTTTGCAGTCAACCCAAAGAAAGTAACAAATATAAATCAGAGACCTCTGGTGATTCGGAATAAAATGATCCGGCTCAGGCATTCATTTTTTATGGTGATTTGTACAGTTTTCTTACATTAGGGTCGGACCCTGTTTTATACAAATAACATCCCATTACGATTTTGCCGTAGGATTACTAATTTTATTCTCTGAATAATGCCTAAAGGGGCGGCAGCGCTCGCCCGTGATTTCAGACTACGCTGCCCTAACACAAGCAGTCACCCTCCTCGCAAAGTGTATAATTTTCCTAAATTGCAGTGAGATTCATAAATCTCTGCTTCGAAAAAAAAAAAAAAAGAAACTATGTAACAATGTCTCAAGGTCAAGCGCGGCACAATAAAGCATTCATTATGTTTTTCCATCGCCTTATCCACTATAGAGAGCAAATCAGCGGCTGACCTTTCAAGATACGTTGATTCAATAAAACTTACATTATCCTGACTTTCGGGAACATTAGTTTAATGTGATTTAAAAGATCACCTTCCATGAGCAGTGTAATACGTTTGCATGAAACCTATAAAGCATATAGTATGTAATGAAACCTGGACTTTAATGAACTCACTTGACAAACAAAAAAAAAAGGGGGGGGGCAGTGTTTTAAACATAACCTTTTTTCAAAGGTCACCAAAGCTCAAAAAACCCGATATTGGTTATTTAATGCTGAAACATGATTTTTTTTTTTATCACTGGATAAATGTACAAACAGATTTTCTTTATTATTAGAGTACATTGAAACCCCGTTACAAGCATTCACCCAGCCGCAAGAAATTATCCACATGTAGTGTCCCCCCCTAAATAAGCAGCTTGAAATTTTGGTCCTATTTCCCCCTCAAAGGACACGCAGTCAGGCACACAGAATTTCCTGCATTCTTCTATTAGCTCCAACAATAGTCTAGGGCAGCGGTCTCCAAACTGCGGCCTGGGGGCCGGGTGCGCAGTGGCGTAGCGTGGGTTGTCAGCACCCGGGGCAAGGCAAGTCATTTGCGCCCCCTACACAAACCTACTAGACCACTACACAGACCTATCCCCCCCCATACACTGACACCTACACTGACCCCCCTTCACTTACCCCCACTACACTGACGCATACACTGTCCCCCCATACACTGACCCCTACACTGACTCCCCCTTACATTTCTATACACTGACCCCCATACACTAACACCCCCTACACTGACACCTATACAGACCCCCCTACACACTGACCCCTACACTAACACCTATACTGACACCCCCTACACTGACAGCTACACTGACACCCATACTGACCCCCTTACATTCCCACATACACTGACCCCCAATACACTGACCCCTACACTGACTCCCCCTACATTTCCACATACACTGACCCCCCCTACACTGACACCTACACTGACCCCCCCTCCCTCCCTCCCTCCCTCCCATGTCCACTTCCCCTGCACTGACACCTATGCTGACCCCCCTACTACACTGACACCCCCCCCCCGTACACTGACAGCTACACTGACACCTATACTGACCCCCTTACATTCCCACATACACTGACCCCCCCCATACACTGACACCTACACTGACCCCCCCCCTCCCCTCCCTCCCATGTCCACTTCCCCTGCACTGACACCTATGCTGACCCCCCTACTACACTGACACCCCCCCCCCCCCCCCACTTCCCTGGGCCCTGGGGGCAGGCAAGACATCACTTACCTTGTACTGTGCCAATACACTGGCGACTCGAGGAGGGGAGAGACAGCATGTCTGTGGCCGGCCGGACAGCAGGCGGAGACTCCGTAAGCAGTGCTGCACATGCACCGAGCCACAGACTGGCATCTTCAGCGGTCCGCCGCTCGTCTTGCACAAAGCGGCGGCCATTGAGCCAAGAGGTGGAGTGCGGGCGGGCGCCGGGCGGGCAACTTCAGAATAAAGGGACACTTTGATCACGCCGATTGCGGGCGTGGGATGCGCCCCCCTAAATGTTGCGCCCGGTGCCAGTGGCCCCCCCTGCACCCCCCACGCTACGCCACTGCGGGTGCGGCCATTTTCTTGCCTTTATCTGGCCCTTGGCACTATTCCATCTACTGACACCAACAATAGGGAATAATTCCTTTCATTGACACCAGCGATGGGGCATAGTTCCTTCCATTGGCACCAATGATGGGCCACTATTCTTTCCATTGACACCAACCATGGGCCATTATTCCTCCCACTGGCACCAATAATGTGACACTATTCCTCCCACTAACACCAACAATGGAGCAGAATTCCTTCCACTGACACCAACGATGGGGCATAATTCCTTCCATTGACACCAACGATGGGGCATAATTCCTTCCATTGACACCAACAATGGGGCATAATTCCTTCCATTGACACCAACAATGGGGCATAATTCCTTCCATTAACACCAACGATGGGGCATAATTTCTTCCATTGACACCAACGATGGGGCATCATTTCTTCCATTGACACCAACGATGGGGCATTGACTTCCTTCCATTGACTCCTTCCATTGACACCAAAGATGGGGCATAATTTCTTCAACTGACATCAACAATGGGGCATAATTCCTTCCATTGACACCAATGATGGGGCATAATTCCTTCCATTGACACCAACAATGGGCCCCTATTCCTTACATTGACACCAACCATGGGCCACTATTCCTCCCACTGACACCAACAATGTGACACTATTCCTCCCATTGACACCAACAATGTGACACTATTTTTCCCACTGGCACCAACAATGTGACACCATTCCTCCCAAAAACACCAACAATGGAGCAGAATTCCTTCCACTGACACCAACAATAGGGCACTATTTCTCCCGCTGACACCAAGGATAGGGCATTGTTTACTCCCAGGACATTTTCTAATCCTTTATGTAGCTGGGCTTCCCACCAGTGGCGGCCCGTCTATTGGGAGCGCAGGGGGGCTGCCCCCCCATCCATGCATCCGGCCCCTAATCTACATGCAGGGTGCTGGACGCATGGATTCCAATGTTTTTTTTTTTTATTTTAAGCACATGATTAGAGCCAGAGGCTCTAATAGGCTTCAAAAAAGGGTGGGCTGGGGGTGCAGAGCACTGCGCCCTGAGACCACCCAGCTGTGTGACAATAGTGAATGAATATTCGCTATTGTCACACGGATTCTCCTCCTGGCCAATCAGGAATTGGGTCCTGAGATCCGTTTCCTGATTGGCCGAAAGGAAAAGCCATGCTATTGGCCAAGGAGGAGGGAGGAGACGCAGGGGAAGCCCGACCCATGGAGGAGACTGAGGGGGAAGCCGCAGCCTCTGCTGCCTACCCTCCACATGTCAGTCCAGGGTGAGTGAGCCGCGACCGGGGGGGGGGGTATGGTGTGCGGGCTGGAGCTGGTGTGGTCCGGGGGGGGGGGTTATGGTGTGCGGGGTGGAGCTGGTGTGGTCCGGGGGGGGGTATGGTGTGCGGGGTGGTGTGGTCTGTCTGCCACCCCCCCAGCCCATGGAGCACCAGCCGCCACTGCTTCCCACTCCTCTCTCCCAGACTACTTCCTGATCTATGCAACTTTGCTTCTTCTCCCCTATACTGTCCGTTTCCTCTGCATCCATGTATCAACTCCTTCTATTTACCCATTTACTAACTGATCTAGCAGCAACAAACTCAAATTTTTATCTTGTATCTAAAGGTAAGCCTATAATAGTGCTTACATGTAGGTTCAGTGAATATCTCCTAAGCATAGCAGCCGATGATAGCACCAGCACATGTGCACTGCGCTCTCAATAGATGACATACCATCCATTGAGAGAGCTGTGCTGTGACCATGACACCCGCGCGCATGCGTGTAAGTTACATCATCACAGTTTGGCCAAACAACTGTAGCCCACAAAACCAGAGAGAAGACCAGATAAAGATGAAATCCCTCTTAGTGGTGACAGCACATCGCTGGAGAGATCTGTTTTTTAGGTTAGAAAAATATAATTAGAGGCTCGTTCACAAAGGTACTCTGGATGTGTGAAGTAGGAGGTGTGGGCTGGAGCCAGCTGTCATTCTATGGGGATGCAGCGCCTGTATGAACACAGCCGCAGGCCCTACTTGTACAGGTGTGCAGGTGAGCGGTCCCCAAATGCACACTGCCTGTGTTCGGGCCGTACACCTGCATCCCCACGCCTGTCACATTAGGACCTGTAGCTGTGTTCATACAGATCCAGGTGGGTCAAGCCACATAAATGAACCCCTGATTCACACTGTACATATGGCTTTAACCACTTAAGCCCCAGAAGATTTTACCCCCTTCCTGACCAGGGGGTATTTTGCGATTCGGCACTGCGTGACTTTAACGGACAATTGCGTGGTCGTGCGACGCTGTACCTAAACGAATTTGACCTTCTTTTTTTCCCACAAATAGAGCTTTCTTTTGGTGGTATTTGATCACCTGTGCGATTTTTTGATCATGCGCTATAATCAAAAAAAGAGCGACAATTTTGCAAAAATAACAATATTTTCACATTTTTTTATATGAAATTCCCCCCCAAAATTTTTTTTTTTAATTTTTGGCCAATTTGTTTTCTGCTACCTATGTTTGGTAAAAAAAAAATCACAATAGGCGTATTTTGATTGGTTTGCGCAAAAGTTATTGCGTTTACTAACTAAGGGGAAGATTTTTGTCATTTTTGTTGTTTTTTTTTTTTTTAACGAGTAATGGCGGCGATCTGCAATTTTTTTTTTGCGGGACTGCGACATTGCGGCGGACAGATCGGACCCTTGACTGAAATTTTTGACACTTTTGACGGTACCAGTGACATTACTACAGTAATCAGTGCTATACATATGCACTGTTACTGTAAAAATGACACTGGCAGGGAAGGGGTTATTTTTATTGGAGAGGGAGGGGTTAAGTGTGTCCCTAGGGGCGTGCTTCTAACTGTGCAGGGATGTGGCTGTGTGTGTTTAAATGATGCTCAATTGGTAATTAGAGCCCTCAAAGTGTGCCAAGAAAATATCCCCCACACCATTACACCACGACCAGCCTGAACCATTTTTGTAAATATTTTATTATATCTTTTCATGTGACAACACTGAAGAAATTACACTTTGCTACAATGTAAAGTAGTGAGGGTACAGCTTTTATAACAGTGAAAATGCCCAAATTGGGCCCAAAATGTCAATATTTTGTGTGGGCACCATTATTTTCCAGCGCTGCATTAACCCTCTTGGGTATGGAGTTCACCAGAGCTTCACAGGTTGCCACTGGAGTCCTCTTCCACTCCTCCATGATGACATCACAGAGCTGGTGGATGTTAGAGACCTTGCAGTCCTCCACCTTCCATTTCAGGATGCCCCAAAGATGCTTAATAGTGTTTAGGTCTGGAGACATGTTTGGCCAGTCCATCACCTTTACCCTCAGCTTCTTTAGCAAGGCAGTGGTCATCTTGGAGGTGTGTTTGGGGTTGTTATGTTGGAATACTGCCCTGCCGCCCAGTCTCTGAAGGGAGGGGATCATGCTCTGCTTCAGTATGTCACAGTACATGTTGGCATTCATGGTTCCCTCAATGAACTGTAGCTCCCCAGTGCCGGCACCACTCATGCAGCCCCAGACCACTCATGCAGCCCCAGACTGTAGGCAAGACACACTTGTCTTTATACTCCTCACCTGGTTGCCGCCAAACACGCTTGACACTAACTGAACCAAATAAGTTTATCTTGGTCTCATCAGACCACAGGACATGGTTCCAGTAATCCATGTCCTTAGTCTGCTTGTTTTCAGCAAACTGTTTGCGGGCTTTCTTGTGCATCATCTTTAGAAGAGGCTTCCTTCTGGGATGAGAGTCATGCAAACCAATTTGATGCAGTGTGCGGCGTATGGTCTGAGCACTGACATGCTGACCCCCCACCTCATCAACCTCTGCAGCAACGCTGGCAGCACTTATACATCTATTTTCCAAAGACAGCCTCTGGATATGACGCTGAGCACATGCACTCACCTTCTTTGATCATCCATGGCTATGCCTGTTCTGAGTGGAAACTGTCCTGTTATACCACTGTATGGTCTTGGCCACCATGCTGCAGTTCAGTTTCAGGGTCTTGGCGATCTTCTTATACCCTAGGCCTAGGCCATCTTTATGCAGGGCAACAATTCTTTTTTTCAGATCCTCAGAGAGTTCTTTACCGTGAGGTGCCATGTTGAACTACCTGTGACCAGTATGAGACAGTGAGAGCGATAACACCAAATCTAACAAACCTGCTCCCCATTCACACCTGAGACCTTATAACACAAATGAGTCACATGACACTGGGGAAGGAAAATGGCTAACTGGGCCCAATTTGGACATTTTCACTTAGGGGTGAACTCACTTTTGTTGCCAGCGGTTTAGACATTAATGGCTGTGTGTTGAGTTATTTTTAGGGGACAGCAAATTTACACTGTTATATAAGCTGTACACTCACTACTTTACATTGTAGCAAAATGTCATTTCTTCAGTGTTGTCACATCAAAAGGTATAATACACAATTTGTGAAGGTGCATGCATTGGGATTTATTTGAAATCTAAAAGTGCACAAGTTGGGGTGATCTGAGGTGTTAAGGTGCAGGGATTGGGTTGATCTGAGGTGGGAAGGTGCAGGAATGGGGGTGATCTGAGGTGGGATGGTGCAGGAATGGGGGTGATCTGAGGTGGGAAGGTGCAGGAATAGGGGCTGATCTGAGGTGTGAAGGTGCAGGAATAGGGGCTGATCTGAGGTGTGAAGGTGCAGGAATGGGGGTGATCTGAGGTGGGAAGGTGCAGGATTGGGGGTGATCTGAGGTGTGAAGGTGTAGGAACTGGGGTGATATGAGTTGTGAAGGTGCAGGAATGGGGGTGATCTGAGGTGTGAAGGTATAGGAACTGGGATGATATGAGTTGTGAAGGTGCAGGAATGGGGGTGATCTGAGGTGGGAAGGTGCAGGAATGGGGGTGATCTGAGGTGTGAAGGTATAGGAACTGGGGTGATATGAGTTGTGAAGGTGTAGGAATGGGGGTGATCTGAGGTTGAAAGGTGCAGGAATGGGGGTGGTCTGAGGTGTGAAGATATAGGAACTGGGGTGATATGAGTTGTGAAGGTGCAGGAATTGGGGTGATCTGAGGTGGGAAGGTGCAGGAATAGGGGCTGATCTGAGGTGGGAAGGTGCAGGAATAGGGGCTGATCTGAGGTGGGAAGGTGCAGGAATAGGGGCTGATCTGAAATGTGAAGGTATTTGCATTAGGGGCTTATTTGAGCTCTAAAGTTTACACTGTTATACAAGCTGTACACTCACTACTTTACATTGTAGCAACGTGTTTTTCAGTTTTTTCAATTTCTTCAGTGTTGACACATCAAAAGGTATAATACACAATTTGTGAAGGTGCATGCATTGGGATTTATTTGAAATCTAAAGGTGCACACGTTGGGGTGATCTGAGGTGTGAAGTTGCAGGGATTGGGTTGATCTGAGGTGGGAAGGTGCAGGAATAGGGGCTGATCTGAGGTGTGAAGCTGTAGGAACTGGGGCGATATGAGTTGTGAAGGTGCAGGAATGGGGGTGATCTGAGGTGTGAAGGTGTAGGAACTGGGGTGATATGAATTGTGAAGGTGCAGGAATTGGGTTGATCTGAGGTGGGAAGGTGTAGGAATTGGGGTGATCTGAGGTGGGAAGTTGCTGGAATAGGGGCTGATCTGAGGTGTGAAGGTGCAGGAATGGGGGTGATCTGATAAGGGAAGGTGCAGGAATAGGAGTGATCTGAGGTGTGAAAGTATAGGAACTGGGGTGATATGAGTTGTGAAGGTGCAGGAATGGGGGTGATTTGAGGTGTGAAGGTGTAGGAATTGGGGTGATCTGAAATGTGAAGGTATTTGCATTAGGGGCTTATTTGAGCTCTGAAGGTGCACAAATTTGGCTTCATCTGACGTGTCAAGGTGCAGGAATTGGGGCTGGTCTGAGAGAACTTTATTAGGTTGACTGCTATCAACTCAGACTTTGTTTCCAACTGTATAACATCTGAATATGCCAGCCGGGTAAAGGTACCAGTTCCCATTTACTTTACCACTTACCATTGATCTCTGAAAGCGCAATGATACATTTTTACTATTATTTATGTAATTTACATTATAAACATTTGATTTTATGATTGAGAGAGTGAAGTTGACATTTTTTTTCTTTGAAAACATTTTTCGGCAAACTAACCTCAAAAGGTTGCCTACTCCTGCTATACAAGATTGAGAGATATTATGTATCATTGTTACTTTTATGTCTAATGTGTTTTCTTCATCTGCAGATTAAAGTAATATATCAATTTAAATAGAATTTGTATCTACTTAACCCCTTGTTAACCCTTAGGTTATGCGGTCCATAATCAGCCTTAATTAATTCCCGTTTCCCCTTCTCCCTTTATTTATTATTTTTGTGTTGATTTTGCTTTTAATTCTATATTTATAACAATTATTATTTAAATGTAAAAAGAGACTTTTTTTGCAAAAAAACTTTGCATTGTTTTATTATTACTATTATTATTTTTATTATTATTATAATACAGGATTTATAAAGCGCCAACAGTTTGCGCTGAACTTTACAATATGAGGGCAGACTATACAGTTACAATACAATTTAATACAGGAGGAATCAGAGGGATCTGCTTGTTAGAGCTTACAATCAAAAAGGATGGGTCATGGTTGGATGTGAGGGCGATCTGGCTGCGTCATCTGTCACCCCATTGATCGCAAGGATTGGTTTGGCTGATCTGGCTGGCTAGGCGGGTGTCCCCCCTCCTCCCTCACCGCTCCATGTGCATCCCTCCCAAAGCTCCACGCACAGTCGAAGACCAAGGCCATCCCAGGTAGATGAAGCACCGATCTTCGGTCAAGGGTATACGAGGAGCGGTGCTTCCCTGCCCCCTTCAAACAAGATCCAAAATAAACAAAAAGGTAATAACTGTGGGGGAGGAGCTTGTGGAGAAAATAAAAGCGCTTTATATCAGAATCAAAATTTTAAAGTCATTTTAAAAGGAACAAAAAATAAAATGCAATTTTTATCTATGCTAACACTCATTTTTAACTAGCACTCAGTGTTAACCACTTCTGGACTGGAAGATTTTCCCCCCTTAATGACCAGGCCATTTTTTGAGATATGGCACTGCGTTATTTTAACATACAATTGCGCGGTCTTGCGACGCTGTACCCAAATAAAATTGATATTCTTTTTTTTTCCACAAACAGAGCTTTCTTTTGGTGGTATTTGATCAAGATTTTTTTTTTTTTTTTTTGCGCTATAAACAAAAAAAGAGCGACAATTCTGAAAAAAAAAAAACAATATTTTTCACTTTCTGCTATATAACATTCCCAATAAAAAAATGTAAAAATCGAATTTTTTCATAATTTTAGGCCAATTTGTATTCTGCTACATATTTTTGTTAAAAAAAAAATCCCAATACGCATATTTTGATTGGTTTGCGCAAAAATTATCACGTCTACAAACTAGGGGAAAGATTTATGTCATTTTTATTTTTTTAAATTATTTTTTTATTAGTAATGGCGGCAATCTGCGATTTTTAGAGGGACTGCGACATTGCGGCGGACAGATCAGACCCCTAACTGACATTTTTGACACTTTTGGGGGGACCAGTGACATTACTACAGTGATCAGTGCTAAAAATATGCACTGTTACTATA
The DNA here is from genome assembly GCF_965119305.1 of Pelophylax lessonae. NCBI lineage: Eukaryota > Metazoa > Chordata > Amphibia > Anura > Ranidae > Pelophylax > Pelophylax lessonae. The sequence continues at coordinate 711,001,560 of NC_138769.1, read as the reverse complement.
ATAATGGCACTGGCAGGGAAGGGGTTAACACCAGGGGTGATCAAAGGGTTAAATGTGTCCCTACAAGGTGTTTTTTAACTGTGGGGGGGGGGGGGCTTGTGGAATCAACACAAAGATCTGTGTTCCTAAATATAAGGAAGACAGGAGCTCTGCATTGATTCCTGAGAGAACAATGGTCTGCTGTGTTTACAACAGCAGACCGCTGTTCTCTCTCCATGGGGAGCGGCCGCGGGTGCCCGGCGGGAATTGCAGCCACCGGCCCCGTGAATCAGCTTCCCCACTGGATCGCTCCCACGAACCCCCGTACATGTACGGCGATTCGTGGGAACCTGCGGACCTGTCGCCGTATATCGAAGACGGCTGGTCAGCAAGTGGTTAATTTTTACATTAAATTTCGATTTAGTTTTGATTATAGTCTTATGACTAAAATGCCATTTTAGTTTTAATCATATTTTAGTCGTCTGAATTGTTTTTTAGTTTTAGTCGTATTTTAGTCGACTAAAATCTCCAGTACGTTTTAGTTGTCTAAGATTTAATGGGTTTAGGTAAATTTTAATATATTATTTAAGGATTTCTTTAGAATTATATACTCCTGGAGTAAAAATCTAATAACATGTTATTATTTCTGGTATTAAGGTTTGAACATGTGACAACAAACACAGATTTAGCCGTTGTAATATATAACGTCCTTGTAAATAAATCCAAGTTTCATAAATAAAAATATTGTTTTTTGACAAGCAGAAGTAAAACTTGAAAATATAAAAAAATAAAAAACTGTAACCTCTATTGGCCGTATTGCCATTGCACATATTACCTGAATATATTACCAACATTAATTATTAACAAAAAAATTAAGAAAAACCTTTTTCTCAATTTTCTTTTATTTTAGCAGCATAGTAGATGCCCCCTACATATCCATATGTGGTAATGCAGTGTTAATTTTGATGTCAAATTTCAATTTAGTTTTAGTCATAGTCTTTAGACAAAAATGCCATTTTATTATTTTTGTTAAAGGTATTTTTATTAATATAACACGGAAACACAAATAACAAATCCGATACAGGCAAAGGAGTGCAGCACAAAAAAAACTAATTCCAGGAATCATACAGACAGAGGTGTAGGCAGACAAAACGATATCATACCAAATATATCATAGCAAACAGGAATTGCAGCACCTGACTCCCTCCCCCCCGCACCTCCCCCTCCAACAAGAAAAAACTTTTATTATATTTATTTATTTTTTTCCCCAAATTTTATTAGAAACAAACAATAGTGCAACCCTTCACACAGTGCATTCCTGCAACAAAAACATAGACATTATCCAGTCAGCGGTAAATAGAAAGCAACACTGCGACACAAACGCCCCGCAAATGTAAACAACATCAGGACACTAGGCTCCAGAAAAGGAGAGAAGACGCATCAGAAACATCGGTAAAGGTATTCTCTAGTATAGAATCCCAAGGACCTAAACCTCTCGTGACCCCAAAACCGAGTCCATCCAGGAGGACCACACCTTGTTATATATCTTCGGGCAACCCCGAGCCAAATAAGTAAGCTCATGGGGAGAGCATTATTGACCAAGTCCACCCAGGCTGCAACCGTAGGCGGCGTGTCCTGTTTCCAGCGTAGAGCAATTAGTTTCTTGGCATAGAAAAAGAGTATACACAGTTCTCTGGGACTGCCGAAGACCCTCCTCCTCCAGATTTCCGAGAAGGCACCTGTCAGGGGAGCAAATGTTCGGAAGTGCCAATTTGTCTGCAAGAAAGGTACACACCCCTTTCCAAAAAGACTGGATCAGCGAACACGACCAAACCATGTGAAAGAAATCTCCCCGAGCTTCACGGCAGCGGAAACATGACGGGGAGGGGAGCTTCCCCATCGCAAACAATCGATAAGGAGTGTAATAAATTCTATGTAAGTAGTTCAATTGGATAACCTTATCCCCGGCAGCTATCAACCCATGGAACTGAGCACTGAGAAGATCATCCCAGTCCACCAGCTCCAACTGGGGCATATCCGCTTGCCACTTCGCCTGCAGGGACGCCATTTTCCCCGCACCATCACCAAGAAGCAGCCCATAGTATCGGGAGATAAGTTTAGTATGATCGGGATCCATCAATTCCCTTTCCAGCTGAGTCGGAGCTAGGTGGACCCCCCGAAGTCCAAACTGTGCTACCACCGCATGCCTGAGTTGTTGGTACAAGAACCAGCATGTCGAAGGAACCCCCAGATCCGTCCTCAGCTCAGCAAAGGTCTTAAACTCATGGTTCACAAATAACTGATGAGCATATTTTAAATCAAATCCCGCCCAACGTCTAGGAGCCTCCAGCTTATACAAATCTGGCAGGCCCGGATTATACCACAGGGGGGCATTAGGGGACCTATTAAAGGGAGAATCCCCTATCCTAGCATTACACATATGAGTGATCTTGCATGATAACCTAATGATCTCCGCACCCTCTACCGGATAAGGCCCTTTCCTATATAGTGAGTTCAACAGCGCCTCATATGATCCCATCACCGCCGCCGATGTGGTAACCGCAGCATTCGGCAGGTCAGGTAAAAACCAGGCATGTGCGTGTGTCAATTGGGCTGCCAAGTAATAGGCTTGGAGGTCCGGAGCCGCCAGACCCCCAGCATGAGCAGGGAGTTTCAGCGTGCCAAGGGAAATCCGCGCCGGCTTTGCTCCCCATAAAAAGGAGATCAATAGGGACTCAATACTGGCAAACAGCCGCTTGGGGAGATACACCGGCGCCTGCCAAAATAGGTAGAGAAAGCGGGTCAAATATATCATCTTGAATATATTTATTCTACCCATCAAGTTAAGTGGTAGTTTGCTCCAAGTGGACAAGGTTTGTTTCAACCGCTGTACCATCGGGGCAATATTATTGTCATCATACATCCCGACCGGTTGCTGGACGACCACGCCCAGGTACTTAAATTTAGTCACCACCTGGAGCCTACGCGGGAGCACCAGGTCAGAGGCTTGGTGCGGGTCAAAGGGGAAGGCCACAGATTTATCCCAATTTACTCTAAACCCAGAAAACTCCCCAAAGGACTCTGTCACTTCAAAGGCCGCATCCTATGATTCCTGGGGATCTGCTAAATAGAGAAGCATATCATCAGCATATAATGATGTTTTCTCTTCTAGATCCCCCACTCGACAGCCACGAATCCTCCCATCTAGTCTAAGCAGAGCAGCCAATGGTTCCATTGCCAGGGCAAACAACAGGGGGGACAGAGGACACCCCTGTTGGGTACCCTGACAAATAGAAAACTGCTCGGTAACCCTGTTGTTAACCCGAAGGCGCGCCACCGGCGAATCATAGAGTAATTTCACCCATTTAACAAAGTTCGGTCCAAACTCCAATCTACCCAACACTGCAATTAAATAAGGCCACTCCACCGAATCAAATGCCTTATGGGCATCCAATGACAGTATTAGTCTAGTGTCCACTTCAGAAGTCGGAGTCTGAAGATTGGTAAAAAGGCGACGCAGGTTTATGGCCGTAGAGCGTCCGGGAATGAACCCAGTTTGATCCGAATGAATAATTTTAGAGATAACATTATTCACCCTACTGGACAAAACCTTTGCCATAATTTTAATGTCAACATTAATTAAGGAGATAGGCCTATATGATTCGCAGTAAGTCAGGTCCTTGTTCGTCTTGGATATCAACACTATCAAGGACTCACGGAGGGAGGCCGGGAGCGTCCCACTCTCAAAGGCTTCAGCATATACTGTAGACAGTCACGGGATCAGGGTCTCAGAGTAAGCTCTATACCACTCAACCCCGGCGTTTTATTGGCCGCAATCTCCTCTGCAGCAATAGGTTCCTCAAGAGACAGGCTATCCTCCGTCTCAAGCGTCACCACCAGGATATCCTGCAAGTAAGAATCCAAATCCTCTTGAGAGTAGGTGGCTCTAGACGAATATAAAGACCTAAAGAAATCCAGAAAGGCTCCCGCGATCTCTGTACGCCCTGTACATAAACGGTGCTGGCCATCATACACACCAGAAATGGCCGTGAACAGATGTTCAGAGCGAGAGAGATATGCCAATATCTTACTATTTTTATCACCATGTTCAAACACTCGTTGCCTTTGGTAGAGCAATTTTTTCTGAGTCTTCTCCGGTAAAACAAGATCTAATTGTCTAGCACTATCCCTCCATAGGGAGTAATTAGAGGAGGAGGGGTTTTTGATGTATTCCATTTCAGCTGCAGTCACCTCCAATTGGAGAGATTCCACCCGCCAGGCTCTATCCTCCCTGAGTTGTTTAATTACACCTGCCACTGAGCCCCGCATGGTAGCCTTAACCACTTGCCGACTGCCGCACGACTATTTACGTCGGCAGTCAGCCCCTCACAGGCAGAGTGACGTAGATCTACTTCGCTAGCCTGTGAGGGTCTAGGGAGTGATCGCGCGCCCCTGGAGGCGCGCTCCCGCGTGGTCACGGACCCCCCCCCCCCACGCGTGTGACCGGCGGACACGCAGTTTAGCAGGATATAGCATACTATATGGTAGCTGCCTTTCTCTGAGACGCCTCTTGACATGAAGAAACGCAGCTCTTTGCTTTTGTGTGACCGCCGGGAAATCCAGGAAAATAGTAATGACTGCATTATTGAAACGGAGGTCCGGCAACTCCCGGGCCTTCCTCAAAGCCACGTCTCTATCTCTGTAGTGGAGAATCCTCGCCAGTAAAGGCCGGGGCCTTGAATGGGACCCTATGAGCCCTTTCAGTAGCAAAAAGTGGGGAAAATGCGTCAGATCCCAGCGCTTGTTTCAGCCATGTTTCCACAAATGCTTCAGGATTCCTGCCCTCTGCACCTTCAGGGAAGCCCAGGAAGCGGAGATTATTGTGGCGTAGGCGGTCTTCCATGTCCCCCAACTTTGCCGCCTGAACTTTCTGCTCCGCCTGTATGTCTCTAATGGCCGCAGGGAGAGGGAAAACATCATCCTCCACCGAGCTAATGCGCTGTTCAGCAGTGGTAACCCTCTGTCTTATTTTGTGGACGTCATCCTTAAGTAGGGAACAGTCGACCCTGAGGGCGTCTATGTGAGAGGTAAGGGAAGTCTGGCAGGTCTTAATGGCGTCCATGATTTGGGTCAGGGTGGGCTCTGATACCTGTGAGGTACGTGGATCCTCAGGCTCCGCTCCAGTCCGGGCTGCTGGTGAAAGCGCCGGCCACTCCGCGCTGTCTCCCAGCCAGGATGCTTGTGAGGCTCCAGAGAGTGCGCTGTGCGTGGGAGAGGATCGGGCGCCATCTTGGGCCTGTGCCGAGAGACCCGGATCGCGATCTGTGGGGGGCACCGGCCTGTCTCTGCCGTATTTTACCATCGCAGTCGGATGCAGGAGCAGATGGGGAGTGGCAGAAGGCCAGCAGAAGGTAAGTCAGACCCCGGATGACACAGGATTAGGCAACGGATCAATGTTCGGCAGCGGAGCTAGGAGAAAACGCTCCTCACATCCCGGAAGTCAGCCACGCCCCCCGCCATTTTATTTTTAGTCGTATTTTAGTCATCTCAATTCTTTTAGTGGTATTTTAGTCTACTAAAATAGCATTCATTTAGTAAATGAAAATATTTTAATTGATGAAATTAACACTGCTTGCACGGATCAAAGTTGAAAAATGTGCATTTCTTTAATTTTTTGTCTATATATTTTTATAGAAAATTATTATTTTTTTTTTTTAAGGCAATATTACCAAAAACCCCCCCAAAAAATTTAGATGTATTACTTTATTAACCTGAGTTAAGATCAACAGGCCCCAGAGATGTAAAATATACTCTAGTAGGCAGTGCACAGATGTGAGAGTTGAACTGGTTAAATAATACTTTTTTTCATTATTTACAGAATTTGGATAGTAATATATATGTAATGTTTTGTTGTTCTACACTACGATTAAAATAACAGCCTTTTTTCAGCTTGTTAATTATTAAGAATAAAGCACACCAAGTTTAATACTAATATTTTGGAAGAAAGTAAATGTTTTCAATTACTTTTTTCTTTTTTTTTTTTTTTTTTAGGTTGTTGTGCCAGCGTATGTTTAAGCGGCTCCTGTTAATAATACGCATTTAGCCGTTCCTTGCCTTTCCTCCTTGAAAATGATTTCCTGCTGGTTCCTTTATCAAGCTTTCTCATCTGGAACAAAACACATGTACGGCTTTACTAATTAAGGCTAAGTACTTTGTGCTTTTTATTTAATCCAATCTGCTCACACTCAGCGCAAGTGACCCAGTAGTGACAAACACATCATCAGCGTTCATGCAACAAAGACCAGCTGCAGGCACCAAACTTGCTAAAATATTCGACATGAAAACGTCAACATAACGAAGAAAATAACAGGGCAAGGCAATGCAATCAACGGAAACGATGAGCTATTTTTGGCAAATACACATTTACAGTTACTATTGAAATATTAAAGAGAGTCATTTTTTTTTACATGACTTTTATGTTTTTGCTTGCCTGATGTTCCATATTTTCATTACTGCATTTAATTTACAGATTTGCAATGGCCCCCCCTGGTGGTCAATCAGTTACTACATTTAATTCTGATTCTTCTTGCATTCTCATTTCTTTCGCTTCCGGAGGCACTTTGGAGTTTGTTACACACATGATTAAAAAAAATTTTAGGCCTAAAGATAAGTTAAAATCCTCAAAACATTATATATTTTCTTAAAACTATTCAGAGTAAGGGAATACAATAAGACACGTGGCCACTCACTAAAACTAGAGGAAAGGCGGTTTAACCTTAACCACTTTACCACCGGAGGATTTTGCTGTCTTCCGTCCAGGCCACTTTTTGCGATTCGGCGCTGTGCGACTTTAACTGACAATTGCGCGGTCGTGCGACGCCGTACCCAAATGAAATTGACGTCCTTTTTTTCCCACAAACAGAGCTTTCTTTTGGTGGTATTTGATCACCTGTGCGATTTTTACTTTTTGCGCTATAAACAAAAAAAGAGCGTTTATTTTGAAAAAATAACAATATTTTTCACATTTTTTTATATGAAATTCCCCCCCAAAAAAATGTAAAAATCAAATTTTTTTAAAATTTTTGGCCAATTTGTTTTCTACTACCTATGTTTAGTAAAAGAAAATCGCAATAAGCGTATTTTGATTGGTTTGCGCAAAAGTTATTGCGTTTACTAACTAAGGGAAAGATTTTTGTCATTTTTGGTGTTTTTTTTTAAACGCGTAATGGCGGTGATCTGCGATTTTTTTTGCGGGACTGCGACATTGCGGCGGACAGATCGGACCCTTGACTGACATTTTTGACACTTTTGGGGGTACCAGTGACATTACTGCAGTAATCAGTGCTATATATATGCACTGTTACTGTAAAAATGACACTGGCAGGGAAGGGGTTAATTTTATTGGAGAGGGAGGGGTTAATGTATGCCTGGTGCTTACTGACGTGTGGGGGGGGAGGTGACTGTGTGACAGAAGGACAGATCGGATGTCCAGCTATGCTGAACACTCCGATCTGTCAGTCCCTGTCACTATGGAGATCCGCCCGCTGTGTTTACACACAGCGGGCGGATCTCCAGACTCGATCCCCGACGATCGGGGCAGAGCAGCGGCAATCGCCGCTGCTCCTCCGCTGGTCCGACTCCCGCTGTGAATGAACACAGCGGGAGCGAGCCTCCGGCGGCGCGCGAGCGCCGCCCACAAGGGGCGGAGTCCAGCGACGTAGGTCTACGTCGCTGGACGGGATCGCGGCACTTTGCCGCAGTAGCCTCCATGTGAGCGGAGGTAAAGTGGTTAAAATGTGTAAGGGGTTCTTCACTGTAAGAGCGGTAAGGATGTGGAATTCTCTTCCACAAGCAGTCGTATCAGCAGGGAGCATTGATAGTTTCAAAAAACTATTAGATGGGCACCTTAAAGACCACAACATACAGGGGTATACAATGTACGGTTAACAGCAAACACACACACATCATAGGTTGAACTGGATGGACTGATGTCTTTTTTCAACCTCACTAACTATGTAACTATGTAACTATGTAACTTCTTAACCGGTTGACGACCGCTCACCGCAGTTACTACGACAGGCAGCCGCTCTTGCGCAAACCGGCACGCGCCTGCAGCTAGGGGGTGAGGGCGCGCTCCCGCCCCCGCTTATCAGCGGGGACTCCGATGCAAGAGGCAGGCGGCTCCGATTGATGCCTGACACCCGCCATCGCTCCCCGCTGAGAGAGAAGAACGGTCAGCTGTGGTAAAATCAGCTGACCGTTCTTCTCCCTGGAATGATCACAGAGCGCCAGTGATCCTTCTATATAGGATCACATGTCTCTGTGATCATTTCACAAGCCACGCCACCCACAGTTAGAATCACTCCCCTAGGCTCACATTTAACCCCTTGGTCACCCACTGTGTTAACCCCTTCCCTGCCTGTGTCATTATTACAGTAACAGTGTATATTATTTAGCACTGATTACTGTAGTAGTGTCACTGGTCCCCCCAAATGTGTCAAAAATGTCAGTCAGGTGTCCAATCTGTCCGCCGCAATGTTGCAGTCCCGCAAAAAAAACTCAAATCGCCGCCATTACTAGTAAAAAAAAAACAATAAAAATGACATAAATCTTTCCCGTAGTTTGTAGACACGATAACTTTTGCGCAAACCAATCAAAATACACTTATTGCAATTTTTTTTACCAAAATCATGTAGCAGAAAACAAATTGGCCTACAATGCTAAAAAAATTAGATTTTTCATTTCTTTTTTTTTTTTTTTTTTTTGGGAATGTTATATAGCAGAATGGGAAAAATATAATTTTTTTTTTCAGAATTGTCGTATCAAAATACGCTTATTGCGATTTTTTTTTTTTTACCAAAAATATGTAGCAGAAAACAAATTGGCCTACAATGTTAAAAAAGTGTGATTTTTAATTTCTTTTTGGGAATGTTATATAGCAGAATGGGACAAATATTGTTTTTTTTTTTTTTTTTCAGAATTGTCGTATCAAAATACGCTTATTGCGATTTTTTTTTTTTTACCAAAAATATGTAACTGAAAACAAATTGGCCTACAATGTTAAAAAAATTAGATTTTTAATTTCTTTTTGGGAATGTTATATAGCAGAATGTGAAAAATATTGTTTTTTTTCTTTTCAAAATTGTCGCTCTTATTTTGTTTATAGCGCAAACAATAAAAATTGCACAGGTGATCAAATACCACCAAAAGAAAGCTCTATTTGTGGGAAAAAAGGACATCAATTTTATTTAAGTACAGCGTCACACGACCGCGCAATTGTCCCTTAAAATAATGCAGTGCCTCATCGCAAAATATGGCCTGGTCCAGAAGTAGTTGATGCAAAGACCCTGGAGAATAAAATGCCAGTAGTTTCAATTTTTTATGTCACACAGTATTAGCACAGTGGTTAGTCGAGCACAAAATTTCAGTAAAAAATACTCTAATGTTAATGCACGTGCAATATATTACCGAATATAAAATATGAAAGATGAGGTTGTGTTGAGGAAATACATACCCAGCATGTAAAGCTTTAAAACTGTGCGCGCCATGCTAACCTTTCTCAACCTTTTCAACCTATTTGCTCTGCACACATTGATCTCCTTTGCAGCAAGATTTCACAGACCATCTAACAGGATCAACAGGATTAGACTTCCTGAAGCCTGTGCTGTGAAGCAGGTAGACATTGCAAAGATTTGATTTCAGTTTTGTACTGGAATTCACCTTCAGCAACATTTTCCAAAGAATCCGCTATGCAATTGCATGCTGTATCCTCTGAATAGAACATACCATGGCTCCGCTCCCCCTTTATCAAATTCTGCACCTGCTCCCATTACACATGAAGCTGTGGAGGGGGCCTTCCTTAATTCCCCTTAGTTCTGCCGTTTGCAAACCGCTACAATTGTGCGCCTCCTAGAAGCTGCTCTGGGTCGTTCAAGTATGTGCATGCGCAGCACACTGTCTTTATTTTGCTGCTCAGAATGGCTGAGCTCAGAAAAAGAGCTCAGAAATATATAACAGTCACAATAATAATTATTTAACCACTTAAGCCCCAGGCCTATTTGTGACACTTTTTGTTTACAAGTTAAAATCAGAATTTTTTGATTTTTTGCTAGAAAATTACTTATAACCCCCAAACATTATAACATTATATATATATATCTATATATATATATATATATATATATATATATATATATATAGATATATATATATATATATATATATATATATATTGTAGCAGAGTGTCCCAGAGAGAGCCTGGAAAAGTCCTGTTCGGGGTTTATACATCACCCAGGCATCTCTCCTATACCTTTAGGGATCTCTGAGCCATGATCCAGTTCAGATCTTGGCCCTCTTCACCAGGCCAATTTAATCTCACCTGAGACAAACAGCAGTGCTCTCTCAGCCTGGGAACACAAGACAACGTTTTGTCTATGAGAGCGGAAGGTCAGTAAAACTACCTGTGTCTGTCTTTGGAAGCTGACAAGCTGTAGGCTTGCTCAGTCTGGGTTAGTTAGGGACTACATTGTGTGTAGTAAGTGCCGGGACACGGATAGGATTTTGTTTATTATTAGTATTCCTGTTTGTTTTCCTTAAAGCACTGTACAGCACCTGTTTATAAACTTGTATATAGCACCAATAAACACCGCACTGTTTGTCACTACATCAGAGGATTTGGTATCTGTGCCTTAAAGACTGCTCATCCCAGGGGGTTTTGCACCCGCTACCTGTTCCCCAGCTTACATATGGTGGAGGATGCGGGCACTGGTAGTAAGCTACTACTTAAAGGGCCAGTACCTGGAGTGACTAAACATGGAGGAAATCCTCAAACAGTTGGTTGTCTCCAACCCTGCACAGCAGCAATCCAACGCTGCACAGCAACGAGCAAACGCTGCACAACAGCAAGCAAACTCTTTGCTTCAACAACAGATTGGTGTTATACAGGAAAAAACGCAGCAAGCAAACTCTTTGCTTCAACAACAGATTGGTGCTGTACAAAATCAAACCCAGTTGATGTTTGAAAAACTGGCAAGTGCTGCAGAAGCAGACAGAAAGGTGCTGGTTGAGATGGTGCAGACACTTACACAGGAGCCTGCTGTAAAATCAGAAACAGTTAGAGACCGCTCCTCAGTCATTCATGTTGGTCGCTTCCTGTCCAAGATGACTGCTGATGATGACCCAGAGGCCTTTCTGGTTACATTTGAGAGAACCGCTGAGAGGGAAGGCTGGCCCAAAACCCAGTGGGCAGGATTGATCGCTCCCTTACTTACTGGGGAATCGCAGAAGGCCTATTACGATTTGGAGTCCGTGGATGCAGGAGAGTATGAAAAGGTCAAGCAGGAAATCCTGGCGCGTCTCGGTGTCAACTTGGCCGTTCGAGCCCAGCGGGTCAACAGCTGGTCCTTCCAAGATGAGAGGCCCCCAAGATCACAGATGTTTGACCTAATCCACCTGGCGCGAAAATGGCTACAGCCGGAGTCCTTGTCTGGGCCACAAATAGTGGAGCGTGTAGTCATGGATTGGTTCCTGAGGTCATTACCAACACCTTTGCAGAAGTGGGTGAGTCAAGGAGACCCCAAGTCGGCAGACAACCTGGTGGAGCTTGTTGAGAGGTACTATGCTGCAGAGAACCTGGTCACCACCCCTACAGCTGCACGGACTTTCCACCCAAAGACACGGTCTCCCCAGACAACCGGTAAGACTGTTCCAGGGGAAGTGGGTGGTCAGCATGGCAAGGAGACAGGGGGGAGGATTTTTGGTGCCAGAGCTGAAGTTTGGCGTCCCAAACAAGGGAAGCCACTGCCTGTCAACAAACCTAACTGGGGTAACATCAGGTGTTTCCGTTGCCAGGAACTGGGACATGTTGCTGCAAACTGTCCATTGACAGATGAACCCATGCAGTGTGATATGTCTCTGAGAAGGCAGTCTATGTTTGCTGCTGTTTCATGCGCTGCGGCGCCAGGGGTAGGAAAACACATATGCCAAATGACTGTTAATGATAAGCCTATTGCAGCCTTGCTGGACTCGGGAAGTCTAGTGACTTTGGTTAAAGCAGAAAAGGTTGAAAATGTGAATTTAAATGCAAAAAAAGTTGCTGTGATCTGTGTACATGGTGATACTCGGGAGTATCCTATAGCGACTGTTCGCTTTGAAACTGATTTAGGTACGGTGACCCATCCGGTCGGACTTGTGCCCCACTTAGTGCATGAGGCCATCATTGGTAGAGACTTCCCTAAGTTTTGGGAACTGTGGGACCGTCACGATTAGGTCACAGTAACTGACTCAGTGGTGGAGCCAGAACCCCTGGCCATCACCGACAATGTGGGTTTAAGGGATCCCTCTCAAGGTTCCCCGGATTTTCCTTTCTCTGTTATGGCAGGAGAACTGGAGGAGCCTGAGGAAGTCCCCACAGTCAGTCAAGGTGGACAACCTTAATGTACACAAGGAAAACTTTGGTACCGAGCAGAGAAAAGACCCTACCCTTGCCAGGGCCTGGGAGAATGTGGTAATGATTAATGATGTACCTGGTGAACCAGGGGACAGGCCCTGTTTTCCTTTTTTCAGCAGCAATGAGGATTTATTGTATCGTGTATATAAAAAGAACGATGAAATTGTTGAACAGTTGGTGGTCCCTAAGCCTTACAGACGAGTGCTGCTGGAATTGGCTCATGGACAATTACTGGGAGGTCATTTAGGGGTTGAAAAAACCACTGACAGGGTGTTACGCAGGTTTTACTGGCCTGGGATACAGAAAGATATTGACAATTATTGTCAATCTTGTCCTGTATGTCAGATGTCAGCCCCACTACCCCACTTCCGCAGTCCTTTAGTCCCCTTACCCATTATTGAAGTGCCCTTTGAGAGGATCGCCATGGACCTCGTGGGTCCACTCCCCAAGTCTGCCCGGGGTCATCAGCACATTCTTGTGATCATGGATTATGCTACCCGTTACCCCGAGGCAGTTCCCTTACGCACTGCATCCGCTAAGAACATTGCTAAAGAGTTGTTCATGGTGTTCAGTCACGTTGGGGTCCCTAAGGAGATCCTTACGGACCAGGGCACCCTATTTATTTCACGAATAACTAAAGAATTGTGCAAGTTATTTAAGGTGACCCAGTTGCGAACCTCCGTACACCACCCTCAAACTGATGGCCTTGTAGAACGCTTCAATAAAACCTTAAAGAGTATGTTAAAAAAAGTTGTGGACAAGGATGGAAAAAACTGGGACTTCTTAAATCCGTACTTGATGTTCGCCATCAGGGAAGTACCCCAGTCCTCTACGGGATACTCTCCTTTTGAATTGCTTTATGGGAGACACCCTCGGGGACTTTTAGACATAGCCAAGGAAACCTGGGAGGGGGAGCAGACACCCCACAAAAGTGTCATTGAGCACATCGCTCAAATGCAGGACAGTAATGAGTAAGCGACACATCCAGTCGTGAAACGCGTCTACCATCTTGTCCTGCACTCACAGTTTGTATCTATATTTGCCATTTGATTGATGTGGAATAAAGACACTCCTTTTTTGAATTTCATCGGAAGTGCGGTCATTCCTTTTTGCTTGATGAGGAAGCAGAGTCAGGCAAGTTAGGTCATACACTGGCAGGACAGATCAGGTACAGAGGAGCAGGCAGTAGCGTGGTCTGGGTACAAGCTGGGTTAGGAGCCAATCGGTGCAATAGAAGCCAATGGAGCAGGCAGAAGTGGAGGTCAAGGAAAACCTGGGGTCGGTGCAAATGGAGTTCAGAGAGTGGTCAGGTAAGCCGGGTCAGTAACTGGAATAAAAAAACAGGGGAAATAATCTGCGCAATCCACAAAGCAAAAAATCTTAAATAGTGATAGTCAGATGGCTGCTTACATTCAGTGCTTTCACTACACCCAAAAAATATCAAATAAAAAAAATGCAGCGCCAATCAATCAATGATCATAAATAACATAAATAAATAAATAATTAGATGGTTAATAAATAAAGTGCATATAGTGATATAGTGCTCCAATAAAGTCCATTAAACTATCAAATAGTTTATATTAGATATCAAAAAATGAATAAATGAATGAATGGTATGGCGAGATGTGTGCTTCAAAAGCCTTAAGCACATAACCGGATGTCCGGTAATGCTGTCTTATGATGTCATTTAACGGCGCAGTCTCCATTCACACGCCGGATCGGCGTCCGGCGGGGTGGGGGCAATATATGAGGACGGACACGGGACTATTTTGAGGCGACATAAGCAGGGACAGGTACACCAAATAGTATGTATTCTCTTTATAGCCAGGACTCCCTACCTTGATATTAGAATGACTTACCCTGAGGATATTACTCCATGTAATCTCTGACTTTTATAGGCTGGGGAGAAGATTTTGGATGCCTTCGTCTGGGTTGGAGACAGGCTATGGGCCCTTGAGGAGGTGACAATACTCCTATATGTCACCCGACCACCTTCTATCAGCCACTCCACTTAACAACATCATTACTGCTGTTTATTAATGTTGTGCCTCCCTCCTTTTGTGCCTGGGGACCTGCAGGGTCATGGCGGACCCATCTACTTGAGTATATCCACCCTGAAGTAATGAATCTTGATCTTACCAGATTCACAACACCATATATCCCGGGGTAAGCCTAAGACATAATATATATGTCTCAGTTATATATTATTTTTTGCCCCCAAAAAAATGTTCTACCCTTATGAACTCCAAAAAACTTGCTGCTTTTTTTCTCTTTCTTTCACTATAGGTATATTCCTGGAGTCTTACGTCACTACGTCACTTCCGGTATTTGGAGCTTGGGCCGTGGAACGCGGAAGCTTCCCGGCTTCTCTTTACTGATCGAGGACAGCCTAACCGTGAGTTACTACCTCGCCATTTAAAAGTTTGGCACTATACATCGCACCAAGGGGTCCCCCTCTCTCTCTCTTTTTATATCCTGAGGTACTCCGGACGAGGAGAGACCGTGGTGAGGGAACCCCAGGATTCCTTATTGGTCCCTATCGACACACAGGTGGTATATTGGCCGGGTGCGACACCTAGTGGCTACAGTGGTGTTTGCAATCCGTGCTCCACTTTTTCTTTGTTCAACACCTGTTTTTTCATTTCTCTACTAAAGAGGACTTACTAATTTATCTAATTTATTCATTTTCTTGCATATATTAAGTTTCACATCACTTCATGATCACAGCACGTATTAATAACAGGGATTATTTACAGTCATTTTTTCCAACAAAACAAGCACCGTTTATGTATATGTCATTTATGTAAACTTCCACGCTCTATCACTGTAATACTCATTAATATTTTGAATAAAAGCACTGGGTTTGGTTTCTTTTTTCAAGTTTTGTTCTGGCACCAGCACTTATGATAAATGTTACAACACCCAACCCGTTATCACTCAGAATATGAGCACTTTAAATAAATAATACACTCCAGCACTTTACTTATATACTATTTATTTATTTATTTGGCACATTAGCACTTTAAAGGTAGCGCCGGTCTCAACCTTCTTTATAATTTTATCACTTTTAACCCTCTCAGGGTTGGTTGTTGGCAGCTTACACCTTAGGTCCCCTTTTTTTGTATTTATTATAAACTCCATAGCGCTGGTCACCTCCTGTATATACCATCCCTTGCGAAGACACCTTGGTGACTTCATCAAGACCTAGCAGCAGAATGGAGATTTTTAAATACATGACCTCTAGAGCAGTGAATGTGGAAGAAATTTTTGATCAGGATACCATTATACAGAGACAGGACATGGAGGGTTCTTTTAAGCAATTAAAACACAACATGGAAAAGCAGCTACGGGTCTGGTGGGATATAGTAACCTTGGAAAAATACACAAAGGAAGAAATAACACCTAGGAGACTGAGGTGGGATATCTCCCCCAATGATCATATCACAGACCCAACCCTCCTGGACCAATGGTATGCCTTTTTTAATAAGTGCGAGAAGGAACTCCTACTGATGCTTATTAAAAGGAGACAATTCAAACTTAAAAAAAATTGAAAGTACTATCATACAACTTAAAGAACAGCTAGCACCATATGCGGACACAACAGAGTACAAGAATAAAGAGAAAGCGCTTCAGGATGCCATACAAAAGTATGACAAGACAATACAAGCTAAAAAACAGAAGAAGTATAAAAGGGACATCTTGGACTACAGGAATAAAGATGTATATAAATGGCAATCAGATGAACTATATAATGGGCTAGGAGCTAGTGTGGATCCTATCCACTTGGACTCCAGGGAACCTTCTGAAATGGGAGAAGATGATGAGGATTCTTGGATGGAAGTCGGAACACCTGCAACCCCTAGAACCCCCAGAACTCCCAGAACGCCAGCAAATGGAGGAAGAACAAATGGAGAAAGATCCCTGGAACAAAGACCAATTTATACTGATCACAGAGATAATGCATATTCGGAAAACAGAACACCATATAATTCCCATAATCGCATTGACACATACAATAGGTTCTCTCCCTTAAGACACTACTCAGATGATCATTACGAAAATAGGGGACCTCCCCCAAGACAATACTCAGATGACCATTACAACAACAGAGGACCTCCTCCCAGAAGGGGTTTTTTTCCCAGGGGGAACAGGGGAAGACCACCCAGAGGAGGCCCTCAAGGACATCAAGGCCAATGGAGGAACAATGGTTGGCACCAACCCTGGAGACAGGGACAGTACCAAGGGGGCCCGAGAGGACCTCACAGACCACAAGGGAATCAACACATAAATTGGAGGGAAGACAGAGAAAGGCCCCAACGGGAAAATCATCAAGGCCCCCCAAGACAAGGAGGATACGATTCGCACAGGAGAGAGGATCCCCAGAGGTTCTACGAATATGGAGGAAACGGAGGCCAAGGGGCAAACGAGGGGGGTCTAAGAAAAAGAAGGAGAGAACAATAGGAAAAGGAATTTTTAACCTAAGCAGCATTGCCTTTGATGATGATGAATTGAGGCTTCTGGATTTAGGCCTTAAGTATGCGCCGGATAAAAATTTGGACAAATTCGAGGCCTACATAGACCTGCAAAAGTATATACGCAAGATTAATATCAAAAAATTTTTTGAAATTAAAGGTGAGAATGGAAATCCTTCAGAAAATACTGGATTTAGGCACACTGCACTCAAAAACAGGTCGACTTTCAACCCAAAAAATCCCCATAACGAAAATTTAGAAGTTTTTAAAAGGATGGTGGAAGAAGAAATTAGAGCTTTAAAGATAAAAAATAGAAAAGAAAAAGATATTTGGAATACGATCAAAAAACTTGAAAAAAAGAAAGGAATTGTTATCAGACCAGCTGACAAGGGAGGAGGTCTGGTCATCCTTAACCAAAAAGATTATGAGGACGAAATGGAGCATCTCCTCAGTGCGGAAGACACATACAAAAAACTCCCTGGAGACCCCAAAAAGAAATACGAAAAAAATCTGAAAACATATATTAAGAAAGGAAAAGACTTGGGCATTTTAAATAGTAAAGAGGCAAAATATTTACATTTGGAAGCTGCAAAAACACCAGTCATATATTATTTACCCAAAATACATAAAAACGAAGAGAAACCACCAGGGCGCCCCATAGTGAGTGGCATTAATTCTGTCCACTCTCGATTAGGAGAGTATCTGGACAAATTCTTACAACCCCTGGTACCTAAAGGTAAATCGTACCTCAGAGACAGCAAACAACTACTATCGGATATTCAGAAGTTGGAAATTAGGGAGGAAGATATCCTTGTCACCATTGACGTAAATTCTCTATATACTAATATAGTACAACAAGATGGGCTGGATAGCGTGGAGTGGGCCCTTTTTAAAAACACAGATCTAAAACATGCACAGGTGCACTTTATTTTAGAAGGTCTGAAAATGGCAATGAACTCGAATTACTTCTGGTATAAAGGAAGATACTATGGCCAAACGAAAGGAGTAGCTATGGGGGCAAAGTATGCCCCCAGTGTCGCTAATATCTTCATGCAAAAATGGGAAGAGGAGCAAGTTTTCAGTGTGGAAAGGCCAAATTTAAAGTATTACCAGAGGTATATAGATGATATCATTCTGATATGGAGAGGAGATATGGAATCATTACAAAACTTTTTTGATGAAATCAGCGCAAATGCTTATGGAATTACGTTTACAGGAAATTGGGATAACCATAAAGTGGCTTTTTTAGATTTGGAACTTTTTAAACAGGATGGGAAGTTGGCGAGTAAGACCTTTTTTAAAAAAACAGACAAGAATGGATATATTCCAATTAGAAGCTGCCACCACCCACAGTGGTTGGGCAACATCCCGAAAGGGCAATTATTACGCATACGGAGAAACTGCAGTAATATTCAAGATTTTAATATACAAGCAGATGCCCTTATACAAAGGTTTGTGGAAAAAGGATACAAAAAGAAAAACCTGGAAATTTTAAAGAACATGATAAAGAACACTGATAGAAAGGATCTGATAAAAGAAAATGGGAAGAAAAAAACCAAACATAACAAACATGAGTTTGCCTTTATTACTGGCTTTAATAGGCAGCATAAAGATGTGGAGAAAATAATTAAGAAATATTGGCCCATTCTTACAGCGGATAGGACACTCAGGAAAATTTTGCCTAATAAACCATCCTTTGTATACAGGAGAGCACCTACACTGAGAGACAAGGTGGTACACAACGTGGTGAATCCCCCAAAAACAATAAAATTGCCTACAAACATTAATGGTTTTTTTAGGTGTCGGAACTGCCTTCCTTGTAGGAATAATAGACATCAACCAAGGAAGACTGATAGATTTAAATCTCACACCACAGGTGTAGAGTATAAAATAAGGGAAACCATCACCTGCAATAGTACACATGTAACCTATGTCATCGAATGCCCCTGTCATTTACAATATATAGGCAGAACAACTCGTCCCCTATATGTAAGAATTAGGGAACATATAAAAAATATTAAAAAGGGGTTCGACAAACATAACCTTTCAAGACATTTTAAAGAAAAACATGCAAAAAAAACCCATCTGGCTTAATTTTCTATGGAATTGACAAAATTAAAGGGGATTGGAGAGGAGGAAACAAGAAAAGGATGATATCAAGAAACGAAACTAAGTGGATTTTTCTGATGAGATCTCTTCGCCCTGATGGGTTGAATGTAGATATAGATCTAAACTGTTTTATAACAGACATCTAATCCACAATTTTATATATATTTTATCCTTTATCTTGTACTTTCCCCCCCCCTCCCACCCCCCCTCCCCCCTCCACCTTTTATCTTTCCAAAGAGTTCTTTTTTTAAAAAATCCTTTTAAAAAAATCCTTTTAAAAAGTCCTTTTAAAAAAATCCTTCCTTTTTAGTACCCAATTTTTTAAGAAAGGGTTTGTAATAGGATTTTAAAGGATTCCCATCTTAGAAAAAGTTTTCAGAGGTTTTAAGTTTTTATCCAATTTCCTATATTAATTAAATTTCATACCTCTTACATAATTTTAAAACATATTTTTATCTTTTTTTATGGAGAACCATAATAATCGTTTTTTGGTTTTTAATTCCTGGATATTTGTATTTTATATCTCAAAGCATATCTGCATTTTATTGTATATTTTCACATTGCCCGTAAGCAAACTCCCAGCAACATAATTTCTGCCTTAAATATTATCACCATACGGTAAATAATCGTTAAAAACACAAAAAAAACTTTCTCCTAGTGGAATAAATTGTTCTATCTAGCAACTGTATATATATTTGGGGTCACCCGCACTACACGTGTATATATATACACATATGTAAGAAAATTGCCTCCCAAAAAAGACCACTAAAGAACAATAATCCTGAGGAGCCTTTTTGTCCAACCTCAACACATAATTTTGAATGTAAAAAATGAATTTAAAAAACATTGAACTATATATTTTTTATAATTCTTGCCTAAGCAGCAGGATGCAAATGGAAAATAAATGCGTGGAATTTTTGTGGAATTTTTATTCAGCATAAAAAGGAACAGGAATAAGCGTTCTCATCCAGCATCAACATAAAATCAAACAAAAAATAAATGCGTGAAATTTTGACGAATAGAAATAAACCTTCTCATCCAGCATCAACATAAATTAACATGACTAAAATATGTAAATTGGATAATATGATTGGATCCCGTTTAACCATTTAGGAATATATCCGAAGCAACAACAACACGAACATTAGATCAGAAGAACCTCAATGAATAGACATTATCTCAATATGAATTATTCTATCATATTTTATAATTTTTGCTTTTCAGTTTTACTTTTATCAATATAAATTTTTACTCTTTATATATAAATTTTTAAATCATTTACCATCCAGTAATACCCGGTTATTTAAGAAAACCTTTCTGGCATGCCCTTTGGCTGTTCCCCTTTGCACACTGAATATCAGAATGGGCCTGCAGAGAGAAGGGGTATATATTCCATGGAATTGGTTATTAGTCTGGCTATCAGATAGTTCCATTGTCGCCATTTTTAAATAAAGTTTTTATTTTTATTTCCCTTTTTATTTCCCTTTTTCATTGCGGAGAAGAATTTTTTGAAATAAAACTATTTTTTATTTTTATTTTTATTTTTATTTTTATTTTTTCGCATGATTCGCAAGTTCACATATACACCTTGATCGGTATTGGCTGTCCCCGAAATGATGAAAGCTGCCACTCCCAAAAACGCCGGCATTGCAGTGAGGCTAAAGGTGTCCTCCGTCCGGCTTCGGGTCCGAGAGCACCAATATGGCGGCGGAAGCCATTTGGTTACCTAGGAGACAGTGCGGCTATTTAACACCGGGAGCCCGATATGTTGACGCCGCTCCAGTAGACGTTGCATTACGAAACGCGTAGGGTGGAGTCTTACGTCACTACGTCACTTCCGGTATTTGGAGCTTGGGCCGTGGAACGCGGAAGCTTCCCGGCTTCTCTTTACTGATCGAGGACAGCCTAACCGTGAGTTACTACCTCGCCATTTAAAAGTTTGGCACTATACATCGCACCAAGGGGTCCCCCTCTCTCTCTCTTTTTATATCCTGAGGTACTCCGGACGAGGAGAGACCGTGGTGAGGGAACCCCAGGATTCCTTATTGGTCCCTATCGACACACAGGTGGTATATTGGCCGGGTGCGACACCTAGTGGCTACAGTGGTGTTTGCAATCCGTGCTCCACTTTTTCTTTGTTCAACACCTGTTTTTTCATTTCTCTACTAAAGAGGACTTACTAATTTATCTAATTTATTCATTTTCTTGCATATATTAAGTTTCACATCACTTCATGATCACAGCACGTATTAATAACAGGGATTATTTACAGTCATTTTTTCCAACAAAACAAGCACCGTTTATGTATATGTCATTTATGTAAACTTCCACGCTCTATCACTGTAATACTCATTAATATTTTGAATAAAAGCACTGGGTTTGGTTTCTTTTTTCAAGTTTTGTTCTGGCACCAGCACTTATGATAAATGTTACAACACCCAACCCGTTATCACTCAGAATATGAGCACTTTAAATAAATAATACACTCCAGCACTTTACTTATATACTATTTATTTATTTATTTGGCACATTAGCACTTTAAAGGTAGCGCCGGTCTCAACCTTCTTTATAATTTTATATTCCTAAATAGTGACTGTTAGGGAATTAATTCGGTATTGACCAAAATTACTTGACTGCCAGCCATTGCGGCTGAATCCTGGAAACACCATATTCCTGTCCCCAATCTTGCATTGCAAGGAAGGCTGTGTAACTAAAACTTTTTTGCGATTTAACTCAATTAGTGTGCAGATATTTACATAAAGAATACCCTATTTAACGAATTATATACTATACAGTATATGTTCAAATACAGGTTACACTCTATGAGCTCACAATGTCCATCTAAGGCGTCCTACTTCATACCTGTACCCTGCGTCCGCCCGAAAGTCATTTGTTGCCATACGCATATCAGAGAAGGTTGGTTTACTTTACTGACACATATGCATATATATAGTAGATATTGAATCATTTGTGTTAGGATATCTCCTTGTATAATGGTCTGAACTTGATTGCTAATTTTTATTCTTTCATCTTGAGAATTGTCCTGATTAATAATGGTGCTGATGAAGCTTACCGCGAAACGCGTCAACCTCTAATCAGAATTACTCTTCAATTCAAGTACAAATCTTTGACCTGAAATCAGATGAATTCTCCAATCTATACGAGTGTACAATTGTGTATTGATATGGCTTGTGGTCTTTCTTTTATTTATTGTTCCATGTACTGAATTTTGTTTAGTGTTGAGGTTTTTACCTCTTACTGATTTTAACATTGTGTTTAGTAAAAGTATTCTTTTTTAACCACTTAAGCCCCGGAAGATTTTACCCCCTTCCTGACCAGTCCCTATTTTGCGATTCGGCACTGCGTGACTTAAACGGACAATTGCGCGGTCGTGCGACGCTGTACCCAAATGAAATTGATGTCCTTTTTTTCCCACAAACAGAGCTTTCTTTTGGTGGTATTTGATCACCTGTGCGATTTTGTGATCATGCGCTATAAACAAAAAAAAGCGACAATTTTGCAAAAATAACAATAATTTTCAAATTTTTTTACATGAAATTCCCCCCCAAAAAAATGTAAAAATCTATTTTTTTTTAACATTTTAAGCCAATTTGTTTTCTGCTACATATGTTTGGTAAAAAAATCACAATAAGCGTATTTTGATTGGTTTGCACAAAAACCATTGCGTTTACTAACTAAGGGAAAGATTTTTGTCATTTTTATTGTTTTTTTTTTAAACGAGTAATGGCGGCGATCTGCGTTTTTTTTTTTTTTGCGGGACTGCGACATTGCGGCAGGCAGATCGGACCCCTGACTGACATTTTTTACACTTTTGGGGGTACCAGTGACATTACTACAGTAATCAGTGCTATACATAAGCACTGTTACTGTAAAAATGACACTGGCAGGGAAGGGGTTAACTTTATTGGAGAAGGAGGGGTTAAGTGTGTCCCTAGGGGCGTGCTTCTAACTGTAAAGGGATGTGGCTGTTTGTGTAACTACAGAGATATATGATCCTACATAGCAGGACCGTATGACCTCTGGAGGAGGAATTGCTTTTTTTCCTCCCTAGTACTACTCCTGCGGGGGGCAGCATAACCCAATGGTATAAGAAGCATAAGAGCTGCGTCTGTCAATGGACTAAAGAGAAAAGGATTTTACGGTAAGTTCTTACAAAGATCCAGTTATACTGGATTTATATAGTCATGTCCCTAAAGAATTCCTTTTTTTGATTAAGTGGACATCCCATAATTACCCTATTCCCATCCAAGTTCAGTCCCCCTAATAAAATACAAAAAAAACTAAGCCGCAAGGAATGTTTTCTGGCTAAAGTGTGCTTGGAAGATTTGTGTCCGACCGCATCTGGAGTATTCTGTCCAGTTCTGGTCGCCAGTCCTCAGGAGGGATGTGTTGGAGCTGGAGAGAGTCCAAAGAAGGGCAACTAAACTAATTAGGGGATTGGAGGACCTTGACTATGAAGAGCGTCTACAATCGCTCGATTTATTCTCCCTGGAGAAGAGACGTCTGAGGGGGGACATGATAGCAATTTATAAATATCTTAATGGGGATCCCAGCTTAGAAAAAAAGCTGTTCATTCGAAGGGATTGCATGAGGACTCGAGGGCATACAATGCGATTAGAGGAGAAGCGTTTTAACCTCAGGCAACGTGGGGGGTTCTTTACTGTTAGGGCTACAAGATTGTGGAATTCTCTACCACAAGAGGTGGCTTCTGCGGGTAGTATGGTGGCTTTCAAAAGACTCTTAGACTTACATCTCAAGGATCAGAACATTCAGGGGTATGTGAGATGATTACAGCCACACACACCTACACAGGTTGAACTGGATGGACTATTGTCTTTATTCAACCTCACCTACTATGTAACTATGTAACTATGTAACTATGTGTGCCTGGCCATGCAGTGTGGGCGATAACAATATTTACCAGCGGTTTCTATAGGGTTAGCGCTACACTGGAGTGTCAGATGTATCCCCAGCCACACACTGTGGTTCCTTCCTCTGATCCAGGACTACAGGAGTAGTAACATAGAAATCAGAAGAAGGAACCCAGCATGTGATTGGGTACACAGGTACCCAACCGCTCCTCCAGGAAGTGATTCTGATGTAGGCTGCAGAACCTCAATGGAGAGTAGGTGGAAACACCGACCCTGTAGAAGACAACGACCCTGGAGAGATAAGTATATAAATATAATATCTCTTTTTAGTAGGGAACTGCTTTTGAGACTCTTTTTTTTTAGTGGTCGCAATGTCACTTTAAGACTGAATTTTCAGATTTTTCCATAAGTCCAGTAGTGGTTGGTTCTACTTAAATTGATTTCAAATGAATTTTTGTGATTTCCAGTCAATTTACAGTTTTGCTCCCCGTTATTTTATGGCGATAAACCAATATGCTAAAAATAAAGCGCATCTAATTAAAATTAATTTAAAAGGATTACTTGATAACAGCTGGCAAAGTATTAAAACTGGAGTTGCACCGGGCATGCTTATTAAGATCAGCTGTGAAAATAAAACTCACTATTCATGCTTCATTGGCCAGCATGTTATGGTGTCTTTCTAGAAACTGTTTATACTGAAATTCTAAATTTAAAAAAAAAATAAAAAGATGTTCAGGCAATAAAATCACTTCTGAAAATAAGGTAGTAAATATATGTGTACATATATACAATACAGTATATTTACATATTTAAACATACTGTGTATTTATACAGTATCTCACAAAAGTGAGTACTCCCCTCATATTTTTGTAAATATTTTATTATATCTTTTCATGTGACAACACTGAAGAAATTACACTTTGCTACAATGTAAAGTAGTGAGTGTACAGCTTGTATAACAGTGTGGATTTGCTGTCCCCTTAAAATAACTCAACACACAGCCATTAATGTATAAACAGCTGGCAACAAAAAGGGAGTACACCCCTAAGTGAAAATGTCCAAATTGGGCCCAAAGTGTCAACATTTTGTGTGGCCAAGATTATTTTCCAGCACTGCCTTAACCCTCTTGGGCATGGAGTTCACTAGAGCTTCACAGGTTGCCACTGGAGTCCTCTTCCACTCTGATGACATCACAGGGCTGGAGGATATTAATGACCTTGCGCTCCTCCATTGAGGATGCCCCACAGATGCTCAATAGGGTTTAGGTCTGGAGACATGCTTGGCCAATCCATCACCTTTACCCTCAGCTTCTTTAGCAAGGCAGGGGTCATCTTGGAGGTGTGTTTGCGGTCGTTATTATGTTGGAATACTGCCCTGGGGCCCAGTCTCCAAAGGGAGGGGATCATGCTCTGCTTCAGTATGTCACAGTACATGTTGGCATTCATAGTTCCCTCAATGAACTGTAGCTCCCCATTGTCGGCAGCACTCATGCAGCCCCAGACCATGACTCTCCTGCCACCATGCTTGACTGTAGGCAAGACACACTTGTCTTTGTACTCCTCACCTGGTTGCTGCCACACATGCTAGACACCATCTGAACCAAATAAGTTTATCTTGGTTTCATCAGACCACAGGATATGGTTCCAGTAATCCACATCCTTAATCTGCTTGTCTTCAGCAAACTGTTTGTGGGCTTTCTTGTGCATCATCTTTAGAAGAGGCTTCATTCTCGGATGACAGCCATGCAGACCAATTTGATGCGGTGTGTGGCATATGGTCTGAGCACTGACAGGCTGACTCCCCGCCCCTTCAACCTTTGCAATATGTTGGCAGTACTAATACGTCTATTTCCATCTAAGACAACCTCTGGATATGACGCAGAGTACATGCACTCAACCTCTTTGGTCGACCATGGCGAGGCCTGTTCTGAGTGAAACCTGTCCTGTTAAACCGCTGTATGGTCTTGGCCACTGTGCTGCAGCTCAGTTTCAGGGTCTTGGCATTCTTCTTATAGCCTAGGCTATCTTTATGTAGAGCAGCAATTCTTTTTTTTTCAGATCCTCAGAGAGATCTTTGCCATGAGGTGCTATGTTGAACTTCCAGTGACCAGTATGAGAGAGTGAGAGCAATAACACCAAATTTAACACATGTGCAAAAGGGAAGTGGCAGGTGGCTGAATATCTCAGTGCAACTCTAAGTGGACAGAAAAAATAGCTGAAGGGGTATATTTGACTGCCTATTTTAAAGGAGCTAAGGTCCTCCGATTTTAGAAGAACATAGTTCCTTGCTGAAGGGTCCAGAATAAAGCCTCTAAAAAGGTATCGTTGGATGTGTTGGGATGAGGGACCAGTAATCCCCTTACCTGCAATTGGTGCCCTATTGGATACATTGAGTGTGGCTGACCCATGAGGTTGAGTGGCTCCGGTAAGCTGATTTACTTACTGGTGGAGGATTATTGCACTCGGTGGTGGATACATGCCAGTTCACAGTCTTTATTCAAAATTAACACTGAGGGTTTCACATTTGGACTATCACTGTTGATTAACTCACTGTGGTTCTCTACATTGCTCACTTAGCAATCTGTGACTGTCATATGTACACCTATAATTTTTTTAGCCCAACTATTTTTTGTATTTTTGACCAAATTTAACACACCTGCTCCCTATTCAAACCTGAGACCTTGTAACACTAACGAGTCACATGACACCGGGGAGGGAAAATGGCTAATTGGGCCCACTTTGGACATTTTCACTTAGGGGTGTACTCACTTTTGTTGCCAGCGGTTTAGACATTAAAGAGGAAGAAAACCCGCTGAAAAAAAATGTGAAAGAAAAAAAAACCTGTAAAGACAAATGCATAATGAGGTACTTACCTAAAAATGAAGCCCCCGCAGTGTGTTCAGCCGTCCTGCTTCCTGGATCGCGTCCTCCGGCCATCTGATTGGCCGGAGGCGTGATTACATCACTCCCGCGCATGCACGTGGGAGTCGCCGTTTATGGCACTGGGCTCTGAAGGAACGGCACGGGTGGCCGCTCCTTCACTCAGAGCGCATGTGCCGATGACGTCATCGTCTGCATGCACTGTAAATATCTCCTAAACGGTGCATGTTTAGGAGATATTTGTAGCACCTATAGGTAAGCCTTAATATAAGCTTACCTATAGGTAAATGTCAACAAAGTTGGTTTACAACCACTTTAATGGTTGCGTGTTGAGGTATTTTGAGGGAACAGCAAATTTACACTGTTATACAAGCTGTACACTCACTACTTTACATTGTAGCAAAGTGTCATTTCTTCAATGTTGTCACATGAAAAGATATAATAAAATATTTACAAAAATGTGAGGAGTCTCGATTTTGTAGGAGTCTCGCTCCATAAATACCTGCACTCAACCCTCTCATCTCGTTGGCGCTACCTTTCACGTTGCAGGTTCTGCTTCTGGGTTCTGAATGTCAGGACGCCGACACTGCCACGAGGTTTCCTACACCGCAGTAGTCCGCACAACTCTTCTACAGAAAATTAGAATTTTCCCCCGAATTGCACTGGTTTTCCCATGATTTTTCCCAGGTTTCTACTATCCGATTGCTTCATTCCTGGTACACTTGCATTTCACTGGTTTTGTTTCAGCATCGGTATATTACGAAAATATTGTGATTTTTTTGCAAAAGGATTTCTTCTCATCCGCCTTTTCATGCTATCCATTCATATGATCGAATGTTCTACACACAGTATTGTTTAGGCTAACACAATCACCATTACTTCCTTTACTTTCTAGCTTTAACCTCACTGAACTCTTTACTAAGCATTATCAAATTACAAATACGTCAATATTTTTGCACAATTCATTTTTCCTTACTTACGATATTCATACATCATATTGACGCATCTGGATCTCATGTATCCCTTACTTTTTGGTTATATCCGTAGTTATATCAGTTCCATTTGATATGTTCCTCATTATATACGATTTACGCCTTGTGACATGTGTCATGTTGTAATATCTTCAAGGTACTGTTTGTTAAATATCCAGTGGCAGTTACAAATACTCTCGCCTAAACTGTATATTGGTCATACTTCACATATACTGTCTGGTTTATTAGACACTTGCACTGTGGATAGATCTTGCTACTTAACCTAGGGCCCAGGTAAAATATTGACCGGGTGGTGGTTTTATTTTGTTTCTTATTTCCCATAGTTCTTCTTTCTCTTGAAAAAGTCACATGATTTTGTGACGCAACGCGTCGGGAGAAGCCGTGGTGACGTCGCTTCCGGTCCACGGCCGAGACCGGAAGTAGAGGAACGAACCGCAAAAGCAGGATCCCTTGCAACGTTTTATGCTGATATTTCTCATTCTAAGTGTAAGTGCAATTTTATTTGATTCATTAAAAAACTGTTTTAATATACTACACTATGAGGGTCCCCTTTATCCTTTCTTCTGGTAAATGAGTATCCCAGGAAGCATACAGTCATCTTTGTATACCGGAGGCTATTAGAGAAATACACCACCCCATCTATCCAGCATATCCAGTATACGCATATTGGAGGAGTGCGATTGATCTGAAATTCGATCTGGAGGGTCTTCAGGTTGACCAAATACACCTGAAATGCTCGTTTGAGTGTTAATGGAGGTGAGCGGCCATTACTCACTTATGTGAATTTCCTAGCTCACTAAAGTTTTTTGTACTGGGTTGTCACTTGAAGCATTCCCCTTCACTGCACTTAATGAACTTTTGATGAACATTTATTTAAAGTTTTATTACCACTCCCCTGTTTGTTGGGGCACAGAATTTTTTCGCACTGTTTTATCACTTTGCTTGTTCAGTCAGTGATACTTTTTTTATTGGAGATAATTTTTTGTATATTGTTTTTTTTTTTTTGTTGAGAATCAACAGATCGCTATTTCACTTGCCCATTCACTTGCACATTTATTGCTGCTCATCTGTCATTTTCACTGGCACATCTTAATTTCTTCCTACCCGTTGCACAACCTGTTTTTGGTTGTAGGGGTTCACTTATCTGAGGGCGTTCATCCTACGATCTTTTCACTTCATTTATCAGTTCAACATATTATTTGTTTTTCATTATTTCACACACCTATTGTGTAACCTGTGGTGTAGGGGTTCACTCTTCAGAGGGCACCCACCTGAAATTTTCACATCACCTTTTAATTTTTTATTTTGGTGGGTTTTTTTTTTCCCAAGTTCACAACTAATTGTTTATATAAGCACGTTCTACATCTTTTTTGAATTATTTAGTCACCCTTTTATTAAGCACTTGAATTTCTGTATTGCTTATTTATTTATGATTTAGAAGAATTTATGAATCATTTATCTTCTGATTAGGTTTATTCCTATAATTGTGGTTCATCCAGTAGTGACATCTTGCGCTGATTCTTCTCTATCTCTTCATTTACTCTGTATGTGGTGACACTAAGGAATTGGCTGCGTAGTCCGGGTGCTCCATTTTGCGTATCGGCTTCCTCTTTATTTCCCCCTTCTTTTTCTAGTGGTAGTGCATAGATCAATTTCTCCTTTTATCTTCTTTCTACATAACCACAGGACTTACAAGTCCAAGTTTCAGTGTAGTCAATACAGGTAGGTATTTCTTCAACCTTTATAGTCACACATTATAATATATTCAAAACTTGAATGGTAACAGAGGGAACTTTCAAGATCGCAATATAAGGGAGCAGAACAGGCATCTTTAACCTTAGCAATTCCACACTGAATGACAATGAGACATTAGTTCTCAATAGGGGTCCTACATTTGCCCCTAAAGCAAAATTTAGCAAATTTCAAACCTTTATTGATGTACACAAATTCACCAGACAGATTTCTCTTAGAAATCACTTTATGCATAATCTTTTGGTTTGCCGTCCTGATGTCTCAAGATAACAGCATACGGACTTGAGAAATCCTTCATTATTTACCCCCACCCCAGGTGGCAACAAGTTGCACATCACTGTGTTTAGGGATATGGTGTTGGATGACATTCACAAGATTAGTATTAATAAAACACGAGGAACAGAATTTGAAGAAAGGAATACATGACCTACTAGCTAGAAAGGATCTGGTCATCAGGCTGGCCGATAAGGGGGGAGGAATAGTTATCTTTGACAAACAGAATACAACGTTCTTAGCTGTCAGGTAAACCCATGTGGGCTAATTTTTGGGGTCTTTTATGGCCGACACTTACTTCTGTATACTGTGAATGCCTAATGTACCCGCAGCCACAGAATACTACGTTCTTAGCTGTCAGGTAAACCCGTGTGGGCTAATTTTTGGGATCTTTTATGGTCGACACTTACTTATTTATCCTGTGAATGCCTAATGTACCTTCAGCCACAGAATACTACGTTCTTAGCTGTCAGGTAAATCCATGTGGACTAATGTTTGGGGCCTGGAATGGCCGACACTTACTCCAGTTACCTGTGAATACCTAATGTACCTTCAACCACAGAATACTATATTCTTAGCTGTCAGGTAAAAGTATGTGGGCTCATTTTTGGGGCCTGGAATGGCCGACACTTACTTCTGTTACCTGTGAATACCTAATGTACCTTCAACCACAGAATACAACTTTCTTAGCTGTCAGGTAAACCCATGTGGGCTAATTTTTGGGGCCTGGAATGGCCGACACTTACTTCTTTATCCTGTGAATGCCTAATTTTTCAGACTGGAAATGAAAATCAATGGGTCTGTAAACGTTCCGCCAAATTGTGGAATGGATCCGGACCCATTTTACAGATGTATGATTGGACCCTATATGTATTAGACAATGTATTTACCGGCTGCTATCAGTTCTGGCTGATTTATGAAAAAAAAATACATTTTTTTGCTGTAAAAAAAAAATAAAACATTTTAGGGAAACATTTCCTATTGCAATACTTCTGTTATGACATTGTTCATGTGCTGGGACTATTTGTGCACAGCTAGTATGTCTTTTGTGGCTGCAAATATGACCTAACGGTTTTTAAAGTTCGCCTCCCATTAAAGTCAATGGGGCCCGCCGCGAACTTGGGGTTCGCGGACATTTGAGAAAATTTGAGAACGACATTTGACGTTCGCCAACCCCCCTGGCCGATGTTTGTCCATCACTTTTCGTGGTATAGATTCAACAAGGTGTTGGAAACATTTCTCAGATTTTGGTCAATATTGACATGATAGCATCACGCGGTCACTGCAGATTTGTCGGCTGCACATCCATGATGCAAATCTCCCATTCTACCACATCCTAAAGGTGCTCTATTGGATTGAGATGTGGTGAGTGTGGAGGCCACTGGAGTACAGTGACCTCATGGTCATGGTGAAGAAACCAGTGGTGAGATGACTGGAACTTTGTGACATGGTGCATTATCCTGCTGGAAGGAGCCATCAGAAGATGGGTACACTGTAGTCATAAAGGGATGGACATGGTCAGCAACAATACTCAGGTAGGAACTTGGCATGTAAATGATGCTTAATTGATACTAAGGGGCCCAAAGTGTGCCAAGAAAATATCCCCCACACCATTACACCACCACCACCAGCCTGAACCGTTGATACAAGGCAGGATACATCCATGCTTTCATGTTTACACAAATTCTGACCCTATCATCTGAATGTCGCAGCTGAAATCAAAACTCATCAGACCAGGCAACAATTTTCCAATCTTCTTTTGTCCAATTTTGGTGAGCCTGTGAAGATTGTGGCCTCAGTTTCCTGTTCTTAGCTGACAGGAGTGGCACCCGGTGTAGTCTGCTGCTGTAGCCCATCTGCTGCAAGGTTCAACGTGTTGTGCATTCAGAGATGGTATTCTGCATACCTTGGTTGTAACGAGTGGTTATTTGAGTTACTGTTGCCTTTCTATCATCTGGAACCAGTCTGCCCATTCTCCTCTGACCCCTGACATCAACAAGGCATTTTCCTCCACACAACTGCCGCTTGTGGTGGACACGGGTATCAGATCCCTGCCCTTTTCACTAACTTGTGACAAAGGACCAGCCAATCTCACACCCCGCTGTCACTTAAATAACAATGCCACTCTCAGCTGCAACCAGCACAAAGCTTTTCCAGCTTGCGGGACCCAATCTAGGTGCCAGCAGGTTGAGAGCGATTGTCACTGGGCTAATTAAGCAATTAACCCTTTACATGCCACCACCTCCATTTTTTCCGAGCCCGGAGGAAGCTCATAATTTTATAAATACCAATTATGATTTTAGAATAATCGTCTGTAACACACTGCCACCACAAGCAGGTAAGTTCATAGGATTGATCCTATACAGTAGCACTCTTCAAGAAACAGGTTCTTTGTTAGCTTGCATTAAGAGCTTAGGGACAAGGTTAACACTTTTCAAAATAAGGTTTTAATAATGAAAAGGTCAAAGTTTTTGCGAATAAAACATTTACAGAAAAAAGGTGTTTCAAAGAAATAGAGACACAATTCAGCAGTTTGAAAGATAAGATAGGACTGAGGAGGAAGAATACTTTCAGTCAATTTCCTGGGTGTTTTTAGAGTTCAATCGACGAGCCAGGTGTGATCGGTTCTCAAACTTGATAGATGTTCCTTCTTTGATATTACTATGAGAACTGATCACTGGTTAGGGGTCTCCCTTTTTCTCTGGGATCTAAGGGCTGTTGACAGATGCCCCTGACCAATGAAAATGGAGTGACCATTGGCTGTCCTGGGATTATGACCATATCAGGTCCCTCCTCTTTGGACAGTTTTTTTACCACTATTCATATCTGGAAATATGTATTGGTTACATTCTTTAAACTGATAGTTTATCATTTAGCATGTCATTTCACATCCAGGGATACCAAACACAGAATATCTTGGATAAACTTGTCACCCAGGGAATATCTGACAGCTATCTTCTATTCTATATGTGATAGGGTGGTCATGCAAGGTCTTAATTCGTTCATTATGACATTGCTCATCCAAATGTATACTTATTTCATGTTCCTTTCTGCATTTATGAATTATGTGTGTATTTGTTAAGGTTTGAATTGTCAGAGCTTGCTGATTGCTATTTACAACTCCCATTATTTCTGGTTATCCTTAATGGAGTTGTTCAAAGTTTTACGATAGGCTTGGACGAAAGAAACAGACATCCTGCCAGTACTCAATTAGCGGTCACAGCTCTGCACAGGCCAAAATGTTGAGTCTTGAATATCTGAGTTGAGATAATGGCTCTTTTGAAGTCTAAAACCTATGCATTCCATGAATTAAATTAGGTGGGGAGGGGGGATAATATTGCTGCATGTATAACTGTTCTGAAAGACTGTCATGGCTGACCTATAATGACTGAACAACATGGCCGCTTGCTACAGATTTTTGTATATTCAGTGCGGGATATCATTACACCGCTCATTGGACATTTTCTCTTTTTCGGACCATTCTCTGTAACCCCAAGAGATGGTTGCTCATGAACATCCCAGTAGATTAGCAATTTTTTTTTAAATACTCAGACCAGCCCGTCTGGCACCAACAACCATGCCATCTTCAAAGTCACCTAAATCCCCTTTCTTCCCCATTCTGATGCTCAGTTTGAACTTTAGCAAGTCATCTTCACCACATCTAGATGCCTAAATGCATCGATTTGCTGCTATGTAATTGGCTGCTTAGAAATTTGTGTTACCAAGCAATTGAACAGGTGTACCTGTGACGGTATTACCCGTCACTGGAGGTGAGGAGCAGATACTTAATGGTTTGAATTGCTTCAGATGGGACAGTAATATTTGTCAGCAATATCAAATAGAAATATGAAGATTGAATCCTACTTTACACTGGGAGACTTAGACTGTTATAGACCATTGCCATGAAGTCTGACTCCTAGATAATGTGTATTCCATGTGCTTGTCTGTGAGAGAGACACACAGACTGTCATTGGCAGACTTCCCTATTGTTTGTGTATTGGAAGGGAATGTGGATTGTGCCTATCCCATTGTTAAATGTTAATGACCTCACATTGTTCTGTCCAGATGGCTAGATAACTAGTTAATTCTGTTCCTGTATACACTTTCATCTGCATATGCTACTGTAATCAGGCAGAGGGGAGGGATTGTGTACACTGTATGGGAATGAATAACTCTGTTTCTATTGGATTGTGAATGTCATATCATGTTCTCCACAAGGTCCACCTGGGCGGTAATCTTGTGGGGGAAAACTGTATAAAAGTCTGTTTCTTCAATAAAGTTTGAGTTATACTTCACCCTCAATCTAGAGTTCTGTCTCTTATTGGGGGAATATGCTACAAGGGATTGCTATGTTCTTCAGACTCCCTTGGATAATCACTAAGCTCTTGTAAGAGCTTGTGTACGAGCTTGTCCTGTTCCTGCTGCACTCTCTGGAGAAAGAGAGGTTCACCTACTGGAACCTGGAGCCTTGTGGTAGGTCCAGGGTGTGTAGGAGACGACAAGACCCCAACCAAGCTGCGGCAGTTTGTGGGGTCTGAAGTGGTTACGGTGTCTGGTCAACGTCAACGGAGGTACCCGGTCGGGGTGCCGGTTGATCCATTACAGTACCTAATAAAGTGGCCGGTGAGTGTATATATAAAGGGATGTGGTGCTTTCAATAATTTGGCCAGTTACCTCTCTTTTAATATTTATAATAAAGTACCAGTGGGCACCTTGTGGGACTTTGTAATACAAATTAAAAATGTATTCAGCTAGAAATTGTAAACGACAACAAACACAAGGGCGCACCGGCCTAGTGCATTATCTCTTAGACAGGTTTATTAAAATGATAGATTAAAAATACTCACAAACGAGTTTCTTTATAAAAAGCACATCAAATAGATATAAAATCCTCAGCAACAAGATCGGGATTAGATCGTCCCCTGAAGCTGTACAGGCTTACGCGTTTCGAGGCAGCGCCTCTTCTTCAGAGCCTGAAGAGCATGCTCTTCAGGCTCTGAAGAAGAGGCGCTGCCTCGAAATGCGAATACAGGGTATCAGGTCCCAGACACCCTGTACTCCTTAGGAGGCAACACGCTTATCCTTACAGGTTTAATTGAGTATTTATAGTGTGAATTGTGCCTATTGCCAAAGGTGCATGTCCTCTTTCCTGATTTATTTGTACTCTTCCCCTATTTTTAGAGAGTCAGGCACAAAGCACAGGCTAATAGATGATCTAACAGATCTAGAAGAGTTTTCGGAACTCTGAAAAAGAGAGGCCCGGAAGTCAAATAAACAAAACAATAGACGAAGGGCCGGCATGACAGGGGTTAAAGGGACTTGGACATAGGAAAGGTCAAAGAAAGTTAGGGTTTTGATATAGTAGGTAAAGTGAATTAATTGGATTGGGGAAAGTTTGGGAGGAAGGATTGAGCTAACAGAGGGGGTGGTCTTCAGTCTTGAGGACAGACAGCAAGGAGCAGCTTCCCGCCCTCCCGCCCTAGATTTGGTGGTTGATATGCCGTGTTGGGTATATGAAGTGGTGAGTAGCCGGGTATGGAGTCTGGCGGGGTGCAAGGTCCTTTTTAGGTTAATATGGGTTCAAAAGGTATGATGTAAGGACTCATCTGGAGGTACAGATCCCTGGTGGTGGGACATGTATCTGCAAGTTGTCTCCGAGCCGGTGGTTTTGCGGCTGGAGGCCTGTGAAGTGGCACGCAGGTACTGTCCTTTGGTTTTGATGCCTATTAGGACCTTGTGGCTCCATTTTCTATATGCACTATGTGTTCATGTTATGTTATTTATAGTTATTATTTGTGATTTATGTTTTGGTTAATAAAAGGCTGCTATAGCCAGTTAAGCGCCGATTCACATTGCAGCGACGCTACTTCGGAGCGGCCGCCACGGACTTCATAACATTGAAGTCTATGGCGGTCGCCTCCGGGTCGCCCCAAAGAAGCTCCGGACCCTTTTTCTAGGTCGGAGCGACTTGTGTCGCTCCTATTAGAACGGGTCCGCAGCTTCCCTATGGAAGGCGACCTACGGCGACCTGTGAGGCGACCAGGTCGCCTCACAGGTCGCCTTAGTGTGAACGGGGGCTAACTCCAATCTGTTTTATGTAGTTTTATTCTAATGGGTAGGGATATTGGCAGGGGAGTAACGACAGGGGTTGCAATTGCAACCGGGCCCCATGGTCCTGTACACCTGGATAGGAGGGGTGGTGGGGGCAGCAAGTAGAGAAATCACTGTCCTCCTTTTTCCTCCTGTAGCTGCAGGAGGAAAATGGAGGAGATTGGTTCCTCTGTATGCTGCCCCCGCCACTCCTCCTTTCCAGTTCACGTGTGTTCTGCTGTCTCTGGGCCCCTGTGTGCCCCCCCCTACTGTGCTGCCACCCCCCCCCCCCCTACTGCAGGGGATGTGTCACAATAGAGAACCAGGAAGGGGTCAGTAAATATGTAATTTACCAGCTCCTTCCTTTTCTGAATGGACATAGTCAGTAGTCATAGTCACTGACATTGTAAAAAAATAAAATAAAATTATAAAAAATAATACAAAAAATAAAATCTACTGACACCAGTGGGTGAACTCCCATGATCGCAAAGGTTACACTGGCGACTGGGCCCCTGGGAGGCCCCAAGATGGCAGGAAGGGGGCCCACTGCAGAACTTGTGAAAGGGTCCCGCTGCTGGACCATAATAAAGGGCCCCGTAACGAGAGTAAAGGGCCCCAGGATCAGTGGGAAGAGCCCCGGGCTGAAGGGAAGGGCCCCAGCCAGGGGTCCAGGGGGCCCTTCATGGTTTCTTCCACTGGGGCCCTGAAGGTTCTAGTTATGCCTCTGGATATTGGAATAGCAGAATTTCACAAGCCATATTTAATACCCTAGTCATGTGCTTGAGATCATTACAGGTTCCCTTTAGAACCCAGTTTATATAACCCGGTGCCCTTTTTTTTATGACAGGGACTGTAAGTATGCAAATGTAAGCTTACACAGCACAATCTGCAAAGACCAGGCTGCATATCTTTATGTCTCTGGAAAATAAATAAATAAGCTACAGAATGCTTATATTAATTATTCAAATGGTTGCAAGCTATTGGCTGAATTATTAAAGGATGAAAATATCAACTCTGTGAAGCTGAAAATCACCTAATTAGGCTTTTTATGCTTTAAATGATTGATACTCTACTTTGCATTTCTCCAAATGAATTTGTTTTCAGAAGGAGCTGATTTTCTTTTCACTCCTAGATCATTATACCTTTGAACAGTTTACAAAATTCTACCGGTTTGTTTTGTTGTTTCAGTTGCTTAGCACAACTAATATTTACTTCTGCTCGCGTTTTGAAGTTCCTACAACACATTTCAATGTTTAGGTTAGTTAACTTCTTCCGGACATCCCGCTGCAGATATACTGCGGCAGGAAGCCCCTCCTGCGTGAACTGACGTAGCCCTTACGTTGGTCAGGCGCCTGCTGCTGAGGGGCGAGCGCACGCCGCCGGCGACGCGCTCCCACCCCACTCGGCAGCAGGGACTCTGATGCACAGGGTCGACGGCTTCGATTGCCACCAGCCACCCGCAATCACTCCCCGCTGAAAGAGAAGGACGGTCAGCTGTTGTAAACACAGCCGACTGCTCTTCTCCCTGGAATGATCACAGAGCTCCTGTGATCCTTCTATACAGGATCACAGGTCTCTATGTTCATTTCAGAAGCCACGCCCACTACCGTTAGAATCACTCCCCTATGCTCACATTTAACCCCTTGATCACCCACAGTGTTAACCCCTTCCCTGCCAGTGTTATTATTACAGTAACAGTGCATATTTTTAGCACTGATTACTTAACCACTCTACAACCGCTCACAGTAATACTACTGCGGCAGAGTGGTTCGTTATCGTCCAGCGACGTAGTATTAACGTCGTTGGACACTCCCCCTTCTGGGCGGCGCTTGCGCGCCGCCGGAGGCTCGCTCCCGCTGTTTTCATTCACAGCGGGAGTCGGGCCAGGGGAGGAGCAGCGGCGATCGCCGCTGCTCTTACCCGATCGTCGGGGATCGAGTCTGGAGATCCGCCCGCTGTGTGTAAACACAGCGGGCGGATCTCCATAGTGACAGGGAGTGACAGATCGGACTGTTCAGCATAGCTGGACATCCGATCTGTCCATGACTCACACAGTCACCTCCCCCCCTACACGTCAGTAAGCACCAGGCATACATTAACCCCTCCCTCTCCAATAAAATTAACCCCTTCCCTGCCAGTGTCATTTTTACAGTAACAGTGCATATTTATAGCACTGATTACTGCAGTAATGTCACTGGTACCCCCAAAAGTGTCAAAAATGTCAGTCAAGGGTCCGATCTGTCCGCCGCAATGTCGCAGTCCCGCAAAAAAAATCGCAGATCGCTGCCATTACGCGTTAAAAAAAAAAAAAAAAAAATGACAGAAATCTTTCCCTTTGTTAGTAAACGCAATAACTTTTGCGCAAACCAATCAAAATACGCTTATTGCGATTTTTTTTTTTACCAAACATATGTAGCATAAAACAAATTGGCCAAAAAGTTTTAAAAAAATTGGTTTTTAAATCTTTTTTGGGGGGAATTTCATATAAAAAAATGTTAAAAATATTGTTATTTTTTCAAAATAAACGCTCTTTTTTTGTTTATAGCGCAAAAAGTAAAAATCGCACAGGTGATCAAATACCACCAAAAGAAAGCTCTGTTTGTGGGAAAAAAAGGACGTAAATTTCGTTTGGGTACGGCGTCGCACGACCGCGCAATTGTCAGTTGAAGTCGCACAGCGCCGAATCGCAAAAAGTGGCCTGGACGGAAGACAGCAAAATCCTCCGGTGGTAAAGTGGTTAAGTAATGTCACTGGTCCCCCCAAAAGTGTCAAAAATGTCAGTTAGGGGTCCAATCTGTCCACCCAAATGTTGCAGTCATACAATAAAAATGACATAAATCTTTCCCCTAGTTTGTAGACCTCGATAACCTTTGCGCAAACCAATCAAAGTACGCTTATTGGGATTTCTTTTACCAAAAATATGTAGAAAAATACAAATTGGCCTAAAAGGATGAAAAAAATTGATATATATATATATATATATATATATATATATATATATATATATATATTTTTTTTTTTTTTTTTATTGGGAATGTTATATAGCAGAATGTGAAAAATATATATATATATTTTTTTTTTTAGAATTGTCGCTATTTATTTGTTTTTAGCACAAAAAATAAAAATCGCACAGGTGATCAAATACCACCAAAAGAAAGCTCTATTTGTGGGAAAAAAAGTACATCCATTTTATTTGGGTACAGCGTCGCATGACCATGCAATTGTCAGTTAAAATAATGCAATGCCAAATTGCAAAAAATGGTCTGGTCATTAAGGGGGTAAAACCTTCCGGTCCAGGAGTGGTTAAAATACAAAGGGATGGTACATTTACAACACAATTCAAGAGGGTTACTTTGCCTCTCATGCTACATCTCAGTGCTAGAAACACACTGAGCTAGAGCACCATTTGTCTACCTCCTTGGGGAATTCATCTGGGCATTGTTTAGATTACTGATTAAGGGAGCCCTGCTTGTGAAAATAAATTATTGTGTGTGAATTCTTTTATGTTCTACCTTTCAAAAAAAAAAAAACAAATATAAAAAAAATGATGCTTTTTCCTAGTTTTGACAAGTTGTAGTTAAAAAAAAAAAAAAAAAGACAAATAAAAAGTGAATACGCATTATAAATTAAATTCATAAATTTGACACCCTAAAATTATGTTGTTGGTATAATAGTGGTGAAATGATTTATTGTTGAAATAATTTATTAATTACATAAAGATTTGATATGTTTTTTCACCAAAATGCTACAAAAAAAAAAAAAAAAGAACAATGTTTATGTACTAATGGTAAAAAAAAAAAAAACAGAAGCTATTTTGCGAGAATTATTTTAATTTCTTCATTTCAAAAGAAAAACAAATTAAGTTCACCTTTGGGAACATGTTACATGTTCCATCCATTTTTAGAGTGGAACATGTAACATGCTTCCAATGCTGCAGCCACTGCCAGATCCCCCCACCCCCATGTGCCAGCAGTACAGGGAGAAGTTCCCCGTACTAGCTGTCACTTTTTGAAATCAGCACGGTCGTGCACATCCTTTGCAGCTGTCAGCTTGTAGTTCTCGATCATCTGTGGAGCACCGTGGTAGTTCATTGAATCTTCCTGTTGGTGTATCTGCTTGCCTGTACTGGATGTACGGGCACACAGATACACTGACAGATCTGCAGGAAACCTGCATGGCACCAGTGATCAGCAGACAGATTCCAAAAAAAAATGCTTTACAGACTCCAAAAAAATAAATAAATAATTGAAATATTTTTACCTGCAAAAAAAATGTGCATTTAATTTTTTTTTTTTTTTTTCTAAAAAATGAGCATATCCTTAAATATATAAAGTGTATGCCTTTTCCCAGTTTTGACAAGTTGTATTTAAAAAAAAAGAAAGACAAATAAAAAGTGAACACAAAGTGTAAATGACACTTAAATTTGTCCCACTAAAATTATGTTGTTGGTACAATAGCGATAAAATGATTTATTATTGAAATAATTTATCAATTGCATAAACATTTTACATGTTTTTTTAAACACAATGCTACAAAACAATGTTCATGTACCAATGGTAAACAAAAAGGTAGAGTTATCTTGCGAGAATTATTTTATTTTCTACATTTCATAGAAATTAATATAGAAAGTGTATGCCTTTTCCCAGTTTTGACAAGTTGCAGTTAAAAAAAGAAAGATATAGAAACAAAAAGTGAACACAAATTGTTGTGTAAATGACATTCTTTAATTGGTCCTGCTAAAATTATGCAGCTGTTACAAAGTTATTTATTATTGAAATAATTTTTAATAATATACTAATGGACTAAAAATTCCTAAAAGGAAGTGGGAATATCAGTGCTGAACACTGCATAAAGAAGGAAATGAACAAGCTAGGAGAAGACGAAGAAAAATAGGGACAATGAATGCATTGAATATTTGGTAATAAACCTAACTGTTTCCAAATTCTCTTTTGGGGTAGTTTTATTAGTTCTGCTATGGGTGGTGATTTTGCCCTATTAAAGGCTTTTCTCAGAATGGATTGTGAATAACCTCTTTCCAAAAGACAAGCTTGTAGGCCATTAGCCTGTTTCTGAAAGCTAGTCTCCGAAGAACAATTTCTTCAGAGTCTTAGATACTGAGCATAAGGAATGCTCTTGACTAAAGGGGTGGGATGGGCACTCGCTGCGCATAGAAAAATGTTGCCTGCACTTGGTTTCCTATAAAGATCCGTATCAAGCTCCCTATTGGGGAAAATATTGATTTGGAGGTCTAGGAAGGATACTCCCTCTAGGCTGATTGTATGAGTGAATCTCAAATTTAAATCATTGATGCTCAAAGTTTCAAGGAATATTTTAAGTTGATCATATGAACCTGTCCAGATCACTAATAGGTCATCGACGAAGCGGTGCCAACACAATATGTGTGGCAATCATTTTTCCATTGTGTCACTAGAGAAGATCATCCTTTTTCAGCTTGCCAAGTATAAATTAGCATAGGATGGTGTGCAGCAAGAGCCCATTGCCACCCCCTGAACCTGCAAAAAACACTGGTCCACGAATGTAAAATAGTTTGTCAAAATAAATCTAAGTAGTCTCAAAACAAAGTTTATGAGAGGCTATGTAGTTTGTCTTTGTTCATTGAGAAAGGATTCAACCATCCGGATGCCCTGCTTGTGCGGGATACTTGAGTAAAGAGCCTTGATATCAATGGCTACAAGCAGGGCATCCCCTCAGGGTTCTTCAAGATGTCAATGGTGTCCCATATGTAAGATGGAAGGCCTAATACGTGGGGAATCAGAAAAGAGTCAATGTATCTACTCGTATTTTCGGTGAGTGACCCAATTCCTTAGACTATGGGCCTGTCCGGGGGATTAGTTAGGTTCTTATGCACCTTTGGTATGGTGTAAAAAGTAGGTGTTCTCGGATATCTAACATTCAAAAAGTCTAGAGTATCTTTATCAATGAGTCCCTCTATGAATGCTTCTACACATAGTGAGCGAAATTTATTGACAAAGCCCTGTATCTCCAGCATCCGAATCGGACGGTACCACTGTGCATTACACAGAACCTCAAGACACATGCGTTCATATTGAGTTGAAGTCATAATAACAAGGTTACCACCCTTATCTGAGGGTTTGATAATTATGGTCTTATTTTATATTAATTGTTTTAATGTCGCGGATGGTTCCAGAGTAGGGTTGAGCGGACACCTAGATGTCCGTGTTCGACGGGTTCGGCCGAACTTTAAAAAAAAGTCCGGGTCCGTGTCCCGGACTTTTACCGAACTTTTCCCGGACACCGAACCCCATTGAAGTCAATGGGGACCCGAACTTTAAGGCACTAAAATGGCTCTAAAACACCAAAGGAAAGGGCTAGAGTGCTGCAAATGGCAGCAAAACGTAATTAAGAGCATGGCAAGTGCTCTGCAAACAAATGTGGATAGGGAAATAACTTAAAACAACAAAAAAAAACAGAAAAATAAAACAATGTTCTTCTTCATCTCTGAAGGACGAGGCCCATATGGAGTAGGAGGGAGGTTGAGGTGGTGGTGGATGTGGCGGTGACATAGGCGTGCGCACAGGGTGTGCTGGGTGTGCCTGGGCACACCCTAATCACCTAGGGCACATAGCATTGCTCTGCTCTATTTCTCCTTGCCTACAGGTACATGGCCCCGATACATTACTCTCCCTGCTGGCAAACACATGCATGTGTATTTCAACTTTGGGGTGCACACCTTAATGCAATAGGCTGCGCACACCTATGGGCGGTGTAGGTGGAAGCGGCGGTGGAGGAGGACCAGGGCCGGATTAACAGCATCATGGGCTTGGTGCTGAGGATTTTGAAGGGCCTTAGGGCCGTGCCTTGCCATGCACCCAGAGGAGGAAGGGTGCAGCCATGCATGCCTAATTCAACATGGGATGCTGTCTCTGAAGCCCATAAACACATCCATGCATCGCCAACTGTCCCTCCTTGTCCGGCCTTCACGCTGTGTGGGGAGGTTCTGAGGGTGCTGCCTGGGGAAGCGAGCATAGAAGCCAGACTTCTGTGTTTACAAGTGACAGAAGAGCGGTAACAGTGAATATGGCCAACCCGGGGCCTATATAAAAGGTAGGGGCCTGGAGCTGCAGCTCCAATAGACCCTACATTAATCTGGCCCTGAGGAGGAGGACGAGGTAGCCAACACTGCTTCTTTTCACAAATTTTAAATGAGGGTACACCCCAAAAGAGTGAGAAAGAGCAAAAATGGAACAATGGGTGGGTAAGGTCGGTATCCATTGCTATTCTGCATAAGGTACGGAAAAGTCCCGTGGGATCCATGCCTGGTTCATTTTAATGAACGTGAGCTTGTCCACATTGTCTCTGGACAGGCGGCTGCGCTTGTCTGTTATAACGCCCCCAGCCGTGCTAAATACCCGTTCAGATAATACACTGGCTGCAGGGCACGCCAGCACCTCCAAGGCGTAAAGGGCAAGCTCAGGCCATGTGCCCAATTTGGAGACCCAGAAGTTGAAGGGGGCAGACCCGTCATTCACTACATGTAGGCGTGTGCACACATACTGCTCCACCATGTTGGTAAAATGCTGCCTCCTGCTAAGACGTTCCATCTGAGCTGCTGGTGCTGCTGTTTGTTGTGGCGTGCTGACAAAGCTTTTCCACATTTCGGCCATGCTAACCCTGCCTTCTGAGGTGCTGGCGGTGCCCTGGTTGCGTTGGCGACCTCCTCCTCCTCCTC
This sequence comes from Pelophylax lessonae, assembly GCF_965119305.1. Lineage (NCBI taxonomy): Eukaryota > Metazoa > Chordata > Amphibia > Anura > Ranidae > Pelophylax > Pelophylax lessonae. The sequence continues at coordinate 710,957,963 of NC_138769.1, read as the reverse complement.
CTCTGCCTTGTGCTTCCACTGTGGCCCCGCTGTCAGATGGGAATGCCAGCAGCATGGCGTCTACCAGCGTGCGCTTGTACTCGCGCATCTTGCGATCGCGCTCCAGTGAGTGAATTAAGGACGGTACGTTGTCCTTGTAACGGGGATCCAGCAGCGTGGCCACCCAGTAATCAGCACAAGTTAGAATGTGGGCAACTCGGCGGTCGTTGTGGAGACACTGCAGCATGTAATCGCTCATGTGTGCCAGGCTGCCCAGAGGCGACGAAAGGCTGTCCTCTGTGGGAGGTGTATGGTCCGTGTCCTCTGTATCCCCCCAGCCACGCACCAGTGATGGCCATGAGCTGGCCTGGGTGCCACCCTGCTGTGAACATGGTTCCATCTCCTCCTCCAGCTCCTCCTCCTCCTCATCCTCCTCATCCTCCAGAACTGTGCCCCTGCTGGACAATTGCGTCCCTGGCGTTTGCGTGTGCAGGAACCCACCCTCGGAGCCCCTTGCGAATGACTGCCCTGAAAGCCTTGGAAATGTTACCTCTTCATCCTCCTCCTCCTCCTCATCCTGTGCCACATCCTCTTCCATCATCGCCCGAATTGTTTTTTCAAGGAGGCATAGAAGTGGGATAGTTAAGCTGAGAACGGCGTCATTGCCACTGGCCATGTTGGTGGAGTACTCAAAACAGCGCAACAAGGCACACAGGTCTCGCATGGAGGCCCAGTTATTGGTGGTGAAGTGGTGCTGTTCCGCAGAGCGACTCACGCGTGCGTGCTGCAGCTGAAACTCCACTATGGCCTGCTGCTGCTCGCACAGTCTTTCCAGCATGTGCAAGGTGGAGTTCCACCTTGTGGGCACGTCACATATGAGGCGGTGAGCGGGAAGGCCGAAGTTACGCTGCAGCGCTGCCAGGCGAGCAGCAGCAGGGTGAGAACGCCGAAAGTGCGCACAAACGGCCCGCACTTTCTGCAGCAGCTCTGACATATCGGGGTAGTTTTTAAGGAACCTCTGCACCACCAAATTCAGCACATGCGCCAGGCAAGGGATGTGCGTCAAACCGGCTAGGCCCAGAGCTGCTATGAGATTTCGCCCGTTATCGCACACCACCAGGCCGGGCTTGAGGCTCGCTGGCAGCAACCACTCATTTGTCTGCTGTTCCATGCTCCTCCACAACTCCTGCGCGGTGTGTGGTTTGTCCCCCAAACAGGCAAGTTGTAAAACTGCCTGCTGTCGTTTACCCCTGGCCGTGCTGAAGTTGGTGGTGAAGGTGTTACGCTGTCCGGATGAGGAGGCGGTAGAGGATGAGGAAGCGGAGTAGGAGGAGTTAGGAACAGGAGGCAAACTGAAGCGCCCTGCAATCCTCTGTGGTGGAAGGACATGCGCCAAATTGCTATCCGCCTCAGGCCCATCCGCCACTGCATTTACCCAGTGTGCCGTTAGGGAGATATAACGCCCCTGACCGTGCTTACTGGTCCACGTATCCGTAGTTAGGTGGACCTTGGCACAGATGGCGTTGCGCAGTGCACACCTGATTTTTTCCCCCACTTGGTTGTGCAGGGAAGGGATGGCTTGCCTGGAAAAGTAGTGGCGGCTGAGCACGACGTACTGTGGGACAGCCACCGACATAAGGTTTTTAAAACTGTGCGTCTCCACCAGACGGAATGACAGCATTTCAAAGGCCAATAATTTTGAAATGCTGGCATTCAGGGCCAGGGATCGCGGGTGGGTAGGGGGGTACTTCCTCTTCCTCTCAAGTGTTTGGGAGATGGAAAGCTGAACGCTTCCACGGGACATTGTGGAGATGGTTGTTGGTGACCCAGGTGGTGGTGTTGCTGACAGATCGTCTGTTTGCGGGGTGGCAGGTGCCGGTATCACTACAGATGTGGCTGGAGCGGCCGAGACTGCAGCAGAAGAGGAAGCAGGATGAGCCAGAGACGTTTCTTGGTTTTGAAGGTGTGTACTCCACTGCAGCTCGTGCTTTGCACTTAGATGCCTGATCATGCAGGTTGTGCTCAGGTTGAGAAGGTTCATGCCTCGCTTCAAGCTCTGATTGCACAGGGTGCAAACCACTCGTGTCCTGTCATCAGCACATTTTCTAAAGAACTTCCACGCTAGAGAACTCCTTTGAGCTGACTTTGGTGCGCTCGTTCCCTTGCTGCGTTGGGCAGTAGCGGGCGTAGTGTCTAGGGCACGGCCGCTCCGCTTCTGCACCCTGCTCCCTCTTCTGCTGTGCTGGTGGCTCTGTGCGACCACCGCCTCTTCCTCCAAACTACTCAGTTCACCTGCATGACGTTCATTCCATGTGGGGTCGAGGACCTCATCGTCCTCCACATCATCTTCCACCCAGTCTTCACCCCTGCCCTCCTTGTCGGTCTCCACAATGCTGAACGCCGCAGCAGTTGGCACCTGCGTTTCGTCATCATCGGAGACGTGCTGCGATGATCCTTGCATGTACTCATCTTGAGGAATAAGTGGTTGGGCATCGCTGCACTCAATCTCTTCCACTTCTGGGGCAGGGCTAGGTGGATGGCCCTGGGAAACCCTGCTGACAGAGTCCTCAAAAAGAATAAGAGACTGCTGTATGGCTTGGGGCTCAGACTGCTGGCCTGATTTGCAAGGGGGTGAGGTGAAAGACGGTTGGACATTGGCTGCAGGTGCCAACTCTGACCTTTCTGCAGTAGACTGGGTGGGAGACAATGTGAAGGAACTGGAGGCACTGTCAGCAGCAAACCAATCTACTATCGCCTCAACTTGTTCTGGCCTCATCACTTCTAGGGGCGTTTGATGCCCTACCAAATACTGATGCAGGTTCTGTCGCCTACTCACACTTGAGGAAGGTGTTTCACTTGTGCGTGTAGCTGGCACAGATCGACCATGTCCTCTCCTTGCAACAGGAGCTCTACCAGCAGCACCACGACCCAGGCCACGGCCCTTATTTGACGGTCTCCTCATATTTCTGTAATTTAAGATCTTGCCCTAGAAAGGTTTTTATTGAATAGCGGAATAGAAAATATGATCCAAAAAAAGTGTATGTATATCACACGTACACAACCACACTAGGCCCCAATTACTATTGTTTGTACCCCTAAAAGGCTAGATGAGGAGTAGGGGGAGTATGGAACAGGCAGCACCCTCAAACCTTCAGAAGTATGAGATGAACCCCAACAACTTGGAAAGGTGGATCTCTCTCACACGTACCGACACAGACTATCCCGCAATTCAATTGATCCTCAAAGGTTTTTATTGAATAGCGGAATAGGAAATATGATCAAAAAAAGTGTATGTATCTCGCACGTACACAACCACACTAGGCCCCAATTACTATTGTTTGTACCCCTAAAAGGCTAGATGAGGAGTAGGGGGGGTATGGAACAGGCAGCACCCTCAAACCTTCAGAAGTATGAGATGAACCCCAACAACTTGGAAAGGTGGATCTCTCTCACACGTACCGACACAGACTATCCCGCAATTCAATTGATCCCCAAAGGTTTTTATTGAATAGCGGAATAGGAAATATGATCAAAAAAAGTGTATGTATCTCACACGTACAGAAACACACTAGGCCCCAATTACTATTGTTTGTACACCTAAAAGGATGGATGAGGAGGAGGAGGAGTATGGAACAGGCAGCACCCTCAAAGCTTCAGAAGTATGAGATGAACCCCAAAAACTTGGAAAGGTGGATCTCACACGTACCGACACAGACTATTCCGCAATTTAATTGATCCCCAAAGGTTTTTATTGAATAGCGGAATAGGAAATATGATCAAAAAATGTGTATGTATCTCACACGTACAGAAGCACACTAGGCCCCAATTACTATTGTTTGTACACCTAAAAGGATGGATGAGGAGGAGGAGGAGTATGGAACAGGCAGCACCCTCAAAGCTTCAGAAGTATGAGATGAACCCCAAAAACTTGGAAAGGTGGATCTCACACGTACCGACACAGACTATCCCGCAATTTAATTGATCCCCAAAGGTTTTTATTGAATAGCGGAATAGGAAATATGATCAAAAAATGTGTATGTATCTCACACGTACAGAAGCACACTAGGCCCCAATTACTATTGTTTGTACACCTAAAAGGATGGATGAGGAGGAGGAGGAGTATGGAACAGGCAGCACCCTCAAAGCTTCAGAAGTATGAGATGAACCCCAAAAACTTGGAAAGGTGGATCTCACACGTACCGACACAGACTATCCCGCAATTTAATTGATCCCCAAAGGTTTTTATTGAATAGCGGAATAGGAAATATGATCAAAAAATGTGTATGTATCTCACACGTACAGAAGCACACTAGGCCCCAATTACTATTGTTTGTACACCTAAAAGGATGGATGAGGAGGAGGAGGAGTATGGAACAGGCAGCACCCTCAAAGCTTCAGAAGTATGAGATGAACCCCAAAAACTTGGAAAGGTGGATCTCACACGTACCGACACAGACTATCCCGCAATTTAATTGATCCCCAAAGGTTTTTATTGAATAGCGGAATAGGAAATATGATCAAAAAAAGTGTATGTATCTCGCACGTACAGAAACACACTAGGCCCCAATTACTATTGTTTGTACACCTAAAAGGATGGATGAGGAGGAGGAGGAGTATGGAACAGGCAGCACCCTCAAAGCTTCAGAAGTATGAGATGAACCCCAAAAACTTGGAAAGGTGGATCTCACACGTACCGACACAGACTATTCCGCAATTTAATTGATCCCCAAAGGTTTTTATTGAATAGCGGAATAGGAAATATGATCAAAAAATGTGTATGTATCTCACACGTACAGAAGCACACTAGGCCCCAATTACTATTGTTTGTACACCTAAAAGGATGGATGAGGAGGAGGAGGAGTATGGAACAGGCAGCACCCTCAAAGCTTCAGAAGTATGAGATGAACCCCAAAAACTTGGAAAGGTGGATCTCACACGTACCGACACAGACTATCCCGCAATTTAATTGATCCCCAAAGGTTTTTATTGAATAGCGGAATAGGAAATATGATCAAAAAAAGTGTATGTATCTCGCACGTACACAACCACACTAGGCCCCAATTACTATTGTTTGTACCCCTAAAAGGCTAGATGAGGAGTAGGGGGGGTATGGAACAGGCAGCACCCTCAAACCTTCAGAAGTATGAGATGAACCCCAACAACTTGGAAAGGTGGATCTCTCTCACACGTACCGACACAGACTATCCCGCAATTCAATTGATCCTCAAAGGTTTTTATTGAATAGCGGAATAGGAAATATGATCAAAAAAAGTGTATGTATCTCGCACGTACACAACCACACTAGGCCCCAATTACTATTGTTTGTACCCCTAAAAGGCTAGATGAGGAGTAGGGGGGGTATGGAACAGGCAGCACCCTCAAACCTTCAGAAGTATGAGATGAACCCCAACAACTTGGAAAGGTGGATCTCTCTCACACGTACCAACACAGACTATCCCCCAATTTAACTGATCCCCAGAGGTTTTTGATTAAATAGCGGAATAGAAAATATGATCCCAAAAAAGTGTATGTATATCACACGTACACAACCACACTAGGCCCCAATTACTATTGTTTGTACCCCTAAAAGGCTAGGAGTAGGGGGAGTATGGAACAGGCAGCACCCTCAAACCTTCAGAAGTATGAGATGAACCCCAACAACTTGGAAAGGTGGATCTCACACGTACCGACACAGACTATTCCGCAATTTAATTGATCCCCAAAGGTTTTTATTGAATAGCGGAATAGGAAATATGATCAAAAAATGTGTATGTATCTCACACGTACAGAAGCACACTAGGCCCCAATTACTATTGTTTGTACACCTAAAAGGATGGATGAGGAGGAGGAGGAGTATGGAACAGGCAGCACCCTCAAAGCTTCAGAAGTATGAGATGAACCCCAAAAACTTGGAAAGGTGGATCTCACACGTACCGACACAGACTATCCCGCAATTTAATTGATCCCCAAAGGTTTTTATTGAATAGCGGAATAGGAAATATGATCAAAAAATGTGTATGTATCTCACACGTACAGAAGCACACTAGGCCCCAATTACTATTGTTTGTACACCTAAAAGGATGGATGAGGAGGAGGAGGAGTATGGAACAGGCAGCACCCTCAAAGCTTCAGAAGTATGAGATGAACCCCAAAAACTTGGAAAGGTGGATCTCACACGTACCGACACAGACTATCCCGCAATTTAATTGATCCCCAAAGGTTTTTATTGAATAGCGGAATAGGAAATATGATCAAAAAATGTGTATGTATCTCACACGTACAGAAGCACACTAGGCCCCAATTACTATTGTTTGTACACCTAAAAGGATGGATGAGGAGGAGGAGGAGTATGGAACAGGCAGCACCCTCAAAGCTTCAGAAGTATGAGATGAACCCCAAAAACTTGGAAAGGTGGATCTCACACGTACCGACACAGACTATCCCGCAATTTAATTGATCCCCAAAGGTTTTTATTGAATAGCGGAATAGGAAATATGATCAAAAAAAGTGTATGTATCTCGCACGTACAGAAACACACTAGGCCCCAATTACTATTGTTTGTACACCTAAAAGGATGGATGAGGAGGAGGAGGAGTATGGAACAGGCAGCACCCTCAAAGCTTCAGAAGTATGAGATGAACCCCAAAAACTTGGAAAGGTGGATCTCACACGTACCGACACAGACTATTCCGCAATTTAATTGATCCCCAAAGGTTTTTATTGAATAGCGGAATAGGAAATATGATCAAAAAATGTGTATGTATCTCACACGTACAGAAGCACACTAGGCCCCAATTACTATTGTTTGTACACCTAAAAGGATGGATGAGGAGGAGGAGGAGTATGGAACAGGCAGCACCCTCAAAGCTTCAGAAGTATGAGATGAACCCCAAAAACTTGGAAAGGTGGATCTCACACGTACCGACACAGACTATCCCGCAATTTAATTGATCCCCAAAGGTTTTTATTGAATAGCGGAATAGGAAATATGATCAAAAAAAGTGTATGTATCTCGCACGTACACAACCACACTAGGCCCCAATTACTATTGTTTGTACCCCTAAAAGGCTAGATGAGGAGTAGGGGGGGTATGGAACAGGCAGCACCCTCAAACCTTCAGAAGTATGAGATGAACCCCAACAACTTGGAAAGGTGGATCTCTCTCACACGTACCGACACAGACTATCCCGCAATTCAATTGATCCTCAAAGGTTTTTATTGAATAGCGGAATAGGAAATATGATCAAAAAAAGTGTATGTATCTCGCACGTACACAACCACACTAGGCCCCAATTACTATTGTTTGTACCCCTAAAAGGCTAGATGAGGAGTAGGGGGGGTATGGAACAGGCAGCACCCTCAAACCTTCAGAAGTATGAGATGAACCCCAACAACTTGGAAAGGTGGATCTCTCTCACACGTACCAACACAGACTATCCCCCAATTTAACTGATCCCCAGAGGTTTTTGATTAAATAGCGGAATAGAAAATATGATCCCAAAAAAGTGTATGTATATCACACGTACACAACCACACTAGGCCCCAATTACTATTGTTTGTACCCCTAAAAGGCTAGGAGTAGGGGGAGTATGGAACAGGCAGCACCCTCAAACCTTCAGAAGTATGAGATGAACCCCAACAACTTGGAAAGGTGGATCTCTCTCACACGTACCAACACAGACTATCCCCCAATTTAACTGATCCCCAGAGGTTTTTGATTAAATAGCGGAATAGAAAATATGATCCCAAAAAAGTGTATGTATATCACACGTACACAACCACACTAGGCCCCAATTACTATTGTTTGTACCCCTAAAAGGCTAGGAGTAGGGGGAGTATGGAACAGGCAGCACCCTCAAACCTTCAGAAGTATGAGATGAACCCCAACAACTTGGAAAGGTGGATCTCTCTCACACGTACCAACACAGACTATCCCCCAATTTAACTGATCCCCAGAGGTTTTTGATTAAATAGCGGAATAGAAAATATGATCCCAAAAAAGTGTATGTATATCACACGTACACAACCACACTAGGCCCCAATTACTATTGTTTGTACCCCTAAAAGGCTAGGAGTAGGGGGAGTATGGAACAGGCAGCACCCTCAAACCTTCAGAAGTATGAGATGAACCCCAACAACTTGGAAAGGTGGATCTCTCTCACACGTACCAACACAGACTATCCCCCAATTTAACTGATCCCCAGAGGTTTTTGATTAAATAGCGGAATAGAAAATATGATCCCAAAAAAGTGTATGTATATCACACGTACACAACCACACTAGGCCCCAATTACTATTGTTTGTACCCCTAAAAGGCTAGGAGTAGGGGGAGTATGGAACAGGCAGCACCCTCAAACCTTCAGAAGTATGAGATGAACCCCAACAACTTGGAAAGGTGGATCTCTCTCACACGTACCAACACAGACTATCCCCCAATTTAACTGATCCCCAGAGGTTTTTGATTAAATAGCGGAATAGAAAATATGATCCCAAAAAAGTGTATGTATATCACACGTACACAACCACACTAGGCCCCAATTACTATTGTTTGTACCCCTAAAAGGCTAGGAGTAGGGGGGAGTATGGAACAGGCAGCACCCTCAAACCTTCAGAAGTATGAGATGAACCCCAACAACTTGGAAAGGTGGATCTCTCTCACACGTACCAACACAGACTATCCCCCAATTTAACTGATCCCCAGAGGTTTTTGATTAAATAGCGGAATAGAAAATATGATCCCAAAAAAGTGTATGTATATCACACGTACACAACCACACTAGGCCCCAATTACTATTGTTTGTACCCCTAAAAGGCTAGGAGTAGGGGGGAGTATGGAACAGGCAGCACCCTCAAACCTTCAGAAGTATGAGATGAACCCCAACAACTTGGAAAGGTGGATCTCTCTCACACGTACCAACACAGACTATCCCCCAATTTAACTGATCCCCAGAGGTTTTTGATTAAATAGCGGAATAGAAAATATGATCCCAAAAAAGTGTATGTATATCACACGTACACAACCACACTAGGCCCCAATTACTATTGTTTGTACCCCTAAAAGGCTAGGAGTAGGGGGAGTATGGAACAGGCAGCACCCTCAAACCTTCAGAAGTATGAGATGAACCCCAACAACTTGGAAAGGTGGATCTCTCTCACACGTACCAACACAGACTATCCCCCAATTTAACTGATCCCCAGAGGTTTTTGATTAAATAGCGGAATAGAAAATATGATCCCAAAAAAGTGTATGTATATCACACGTACACAACCACACTAGGCCCCAATTACTATTGTTTGTACCCCTAAAAGGCTAGGAGTAGGGGGGAGTATGGAACAGGCAGCACCCTCAAACCTTCAGAAGTATGAGATGAACCCCAACAACTTGGAAAGGTGGATCTCTCTCACACGTACCAACACAGACTATCCCCCAATTTAACTGATCCCCAAAGGTTTTTGATTAAATAGCGGAATAGAAAATATGATCCCAAAAAAGTGTATGTATATCACACGTACACAACCACACTAGGCCCCAATTACTATTGTTTGTACCCCTAAAAGGCTAGATGAGGAGTAGGGGGAGTATGGAACAGGCAGCACCCTCAAACCTTCAGTATGAGATTGTGTTCACTGTACCCCACAAAGATTGAGTTCACTGCACCCCACAATGATTGTGTTCACTGCACCCCACAAAGATTGTGTTCACTGCACCTCACAAAGGTTGTGTTCACTGTACCCCCCAAAGATTGTGTTCACTGCACCCCACAAAGATTCTGTTCACTGTACCCCACAAAGATTGTGTTCACTGCACCCCAAAAAGATTGTGTTCACTGCACCCCAAAAAGGATGTTGTTCACTGCACCCCAAAAAGGATTTTGTTCACTGCACCCCAAAAAGGATGTTGTTCACTCCACCCCAAAAAGATTGTGTTCACTGCACCCCACAAAGATTGTGTTCACTGCACCCCAAAAAGATTGTGTTCACTGCACCCCAAAAATGATTTTGTTCACTGCACCCCAAAAAGGATTTTGTTCACTGCACCCCAAAAAGGATGTTGTTCACTCCACCCCAAAAAGATTGTGTTCACTGCACCCCAAAAAGATTGTGTTCACTGCACCCCACAAAGGATTTTGTTCACTGCACCCCAAAAAGATTGTGTTCACTGCACCCCAAAAAGGATGTTGTTCACTGCACCCCAAAAAGGATTTTGTTCACTGCACCCCAAAAAGATTGTGTTCACTGCACCCCACAAAGGATTTTGTTCACTGCACCCCACAAAGATTGTGTTCACTGCACACCAAAAAGGATTGTGTTCACTGCACCCCAAAAAGATTTTGTTCACTGCACCCCAAAAAGATTGTGTTCACTGCAGCCCAAAAAGATTGTGTTCACTGCAGCCCAAAAAGATTGTGTTCACTGCAGCCCAAAAAGATTGTGTTCACTGCAGCCCAAAAAGATTGTGTTCACTGCAGCCCAAAAAGATTGTGTTCACTGCAGCTCACACACAGAAAAATGGATGTGGATCACTGACACCTGCCTATCTCCAATCCCACACCACACAGCAATATCGATTGTAGTTTGTAGAACACAGTTTCCCTAAAATTCAGCAGACTCTGTCCCTAACAGGATTGAGAAGAGATCGTAGATCAGGATTGAGTGCAGATTCACCCCACCCCCCACACAGCAATATCGATTATAGTTTGTAGAACACAGTTTCCCTAAAATTCAGCAGACTCTGTCCCTAACAGGATTGAGAAGAGATCGTAGATCAGGATTGAGTGCAGATTCACCCCACCCCCCACACAGCAATATCGATTGTAGTTTGTAGAACACAGTTTCCCTAAAATTCAGCAGACTCTGTCCCTAACAGGATTGAGAAGAGATCGTAGATCAGGATTGAGTGCAGATTCACCCCACCCCCCACACAGCAATATCGATTGTAGTTTGTAGAAGACACTGACCCTATATAATTCAGCAGACTCTATCCCTAAAATGCCTACAACTCGCCCTGCCTAAACACTCCGACCTGTCCCTCAATTCTATCCGGACACAAATGGTTTTTTCCTGCCTATCTTTCCCTAATCAGCAGCCAGCACGTTGATGTGTGCTCTGTCCCTGAATCTAAGCAGCATAATGACGCCGCTGCGGCTGCCTCGAACTTATAAAGACTTGGTCACATGCTTCAGACGGCCAATCACAGCTACTGAGACATTTGCAGGCATGGCTGGGATGGCTTAAGGCACACCAGTTAAACGATTGTTGATTGGCTGTTGAAAGCCCGCCATGAAAAGAGCGCCAAAGCATGCAAAACCCGGAAATAAAACGACCGAACACGGATTTTTACCCGAACATACAGTAAAGTGTCCGTGTCCGTGTTCGGGTACAAAAAATCCAATTATTCGGTACGAACACGAATAATACAGTCCGTGTTCGCTCAACACTATTCCAGAGTCATATTGCTGGTTATAGAGGACCAGGTAGTGGTCTTGATGTCCTGAACTGCACATTGCACAAACGTCCAGACATTCGGGCTCGTGGTTAAGTCAGGAAATCTTTGAGATTTCAGTTTAAATTGTTGTCTGGGAGCATTAACCACTTCTATTTTCGGTCTTTTTTTGTTTATAGCGCAAAAAAATAAAATCCGCAGAGGTGATTAAATACCACCAAAATAATGCTCTATTTGTGGGGAAAAAGGGATATCAATTTTATACAGTGTCGTACGACCGCGAAATTGTCAGCTAAAGTAACGCTGTGCCGTATCACAAAATATGGCTTGGTCATAAAGAGGGGTAAACCTTCCGCAGCTAAAGTGGTTAAGGTATCCAATCCAGAGGATTCAGCAATGGCAGCCTCCAAAGTGCACAGTGACATAAGTAAATATTTTGAAGGTTTCAGGATAAATTCACACCAAGTGAAGTGCAGTAGGACTTTTTTTTTGTTGGGGGGGGGTGGTTTCCGACGCAGTCCCACCACAAGACAAGGCAAAATGTCTCCTACCTGACCGGTTGACTATGGTGTGCACTGAAAAAGTTGTGCATGCGATCCACTGCCTTGTACCGTACTGCGGCCAATAGGACTTAATGAAATGTGATTGTGTAACATTTCACAAAGTTCGCAAAAAAAAAGGGAAAAGTGCGATGTGCCCTGATCCCTGAAGGTCCCATTCACACCTCAATGTTTTGTAGTTGGAAGCTCGTAGCTCCGAAAAAGCTGGAGGATAAAAAATCAATTACTCTCTATGGAGTTGGTTTCACATCTACACTCCAAGTCACCTGAAGCCAAATGCCTGAAGCTCAAAAAAGTTCTGGAGCGTTTTTTTTGTAGCTCGAATTGTCCAGATTTGAGTGTTTTTTTGCACGCTCTAATTTCCAAAGAAATTAATAGAAACGTGCTATTGTTATACATGTGTGCATGATATTCTGCTCAAATTAAAAATGTGTATAACATAAAATAGCAATAATATATGAATATATAAATGTAAACTAATTCCACAAATAACCAAATATCATCATAATTAAATAAAATAAATCATATGTAATAATTAATAAATAAATGATAATTACCCCTAATTATAATTAACCTCTAATCTTATAATAATAATAATATATATAATATAATATAATATTATATAATATATAATAATAATTATAATAATAATAATAATAATAAAAATAAATAAACACCCAAACCCGAACGAAAAATAAATAAATAAATTATACAAATAATAATATTAACAATGTATTTATTATTTTGAGTTAGGGGTTACGTTTAGGGGTTTATTATTTATTTACTATTACTTTGTATTCCTTTCTTGCATGTATTTATTATTTATTTATGATTATTTTTATTTATTTGTGTATTTATTTTACATTTATTTATTCATGTATTATTATTATTATTATTATAATTATTATTATTATTATTATTAGTAGTAGTAGTATTAACACCCTAAACCTAACAACAAATAAATAAATAACCCTATGTCAGGAAGCTAGTTTAGCTAATACTAATTACCATACAGCTCATGCTAATTCTTCTGCAGCTACTGCTCGTTCCCATAAAGCTAATTCTCGTGCATGTGTACTAGTACACAGATGAGCTCAGGCAAATATCCAGTGTGCACTGACACGTAGGCAGTGGGCACCTCCTGACCACCCTGTTGTCCTACTGTGTATGGCCCCGGTTTACCTTGACTACGTCCCTTACTGTGGCAGTCACCTGCTATCAAGCTACTGGCACCCGTGCTTCTTTGAGCCTTGTCACCACATTCAGGAGTGCTCGGACCAGAGCCACAGGGGAAGCCTTCCCGTCAACTTGGCTCTAACCAAGGTACCCTAACCCCTAATCCTAACCTTAACTTGAACCCCTCACCCTAACGGAAAAAATAAATAAATTAATAATAATTAAAAAATAAATAAAAGCTAAGGGAAAAGCTAAATAAGCTGAAATGCCTAGCAACAAATAATGCAACAGATGATAGTTTTCTCTATTGGCTAATAAAAAAATTCCAAAGCTCAAAAATGTGCGCAAGCAGCGCATAAAAACACGCCAAAATCGCGCATAAAAACACCAGAAAACCAATCAAGGACGCTATGCTCAGGTGTGAATGCAGCCGAAGTGAACTCTAGATGCAGACGCAGTGGTTTTTTTGGTTTCTTAAATATAATCATTGAAGTTTTTAACAATTACAAAGTGTAAGAAACACCTTATACAAAATTCTCCATACAACAAAGGAGTTTTAGAATAGAGTTGTACTTTTTCAATACAGAAGAACAGAACAGTAATTTCCTCGCGGGGAGTACTAGGGGGAGAATACTAGGTGAATTATAAGAACTCGGGGTCTGGATGACTGTATATCAAAACACATTTTTAGTTACTATAGTAGCAATTGCGTTGAATAGCGGAATATACAGCATACACATCATAACTGGGGTTAGACATTGCAATCTGTACCTGGTTAGGTTAGCTTGAGTTTACCTAGGGTATTACTCAGATTGGCCTTGCAGTACCATTCTGAGTATTGAAAGGAGGTACTCAGATTGGCCTTGCAGTACCATTCTGAGTATTGAAAGGAGGTCATCAGAGAAAAAATTTCAGATGGGGAGAAAACATGTTCCATAATGCCCTCCATCTGGCAAAGAAGCGTTCGGAGGTGTCACGTTCTTGGAGGATAGTGTCCAGCTTTTCTAGGTATAGATGGGTCGTGAGATCCTTTTTGATCATGGACAGGGTTGGTGGGTTGGTGTCCATCCAAGACTTCATGATGGCTTTACGTGCTGCCATCAGGCATACGTGGGTCCATTGTTTAAGGGGGCTCCCCCGCTGAACTCTGGAATCAGGCAGTGGTGGCCTGTAGCTTAATAGTAAAGTTAGGTGCGCCTTCTGCAGTGTCTCCAGTGTAATGGTTGTTATGAATGAAAGGAGTTTGTCCCAGAAAAGCGAGATCGGGGGGCATTGCCAAAGGCAATGAAACAGTGATGGTGTTTGTTGGTCAGATGCAGTGTTTAAAGCAGCCTTTCTCAACATTTTCAACACAGAGTATCCCATGAAATAACATTCCGGTCTCAAGGAATACCTACTGATAAATGACTACATCTACAACTCATGATACATTAGTGTGATGGTCAGTGGGAAGAATGCTCCTTACACGTGTGGTCATTGGGAAGAATTACCCCCTTACAGATAGCTAAAAAGATCAATGGTGTCATTGGGAACTTATCTGAGAGGTAGAAATTGTTAATTGCACAAGGAACCTCTAGCAACCTCTGTAGGAACCCTAGAGTTCCATGGAACCCTGGTTGAGAAACCCTTTATTTAAAGCCTGACAAGTTTGTGTCTTCACAGTCATCCATGTGCCAGCGACAGCAATGCAATATATTTTATATTTGCAACCTGTAGGTGTCAAGCTCTATTCCAGAAGAGGCTTACCAATTGTGTTAAAAATAGATCTGAATGAGTCAGAGGAGCAGCCCCTCCTGTACTCCTCTCTCTCTCTTAGTAGAGATTGAATTGACATACTTAGTCAGTTTACATAAATTGGCAACAGGAATGCAATCAGCATGCTTGTCATAGATGTCTATGTCTCGGATGCAGCCTGTAGGAAATCTTTCTAGGAAATATGAATATTTAAATTCTAATTATTATAAAGATATACTATCAGCCCATAAACATAAGAAATAACATACCACCAACCAAAAACCATTATAGTTTAAATTAGACCTGTGTTGTAGACCCAGGTGGCCACATTGCCCCTACTGTAGCATAAGTCATTTTGGCTTGATTTGCATACCTCGGAACTCTCCAGTTTTCATTTGGAGACTCTGGCTAGTCAGCTTGACTGGGAGGTTCCTCCGGTAAACTGATGTAGCACTACTCCCTTGGGAGCTGCTTGATGCAGATTCCCCTGGGTTACCCATAGCAGCAACTTAGTAATTCAAAGTACTTTAAGTGTTTGGCTCAGTCAGAAAACAGTCCAGGGGATTTGGTTTTCGTCGTTTTTATTTTAGAACTTGGATAGGAGAAGGGATGAGTGGGATACTCCAACTGGATTAACTATGCACAACTTTAGGACTTGTAGCTATGTGAGTACGGCAAGGCCGCTGCTTCACTTTGCCACTGAAGTGAAGTAATTGATAAGCGAACTGTATAGTCAATTACTCTTCAGGGCCCTGCTTGGCACCCCCTTTACCCTTACTCTTCAGAGTTCTACTTGGCACCCCCTTTACTCTTGCACACTGTGTGAGCTGACCTTCTATCCTCTGACTTTACTGGAGTGGTCCCCCTTCCAGGGCAGAACCCATGGCAAGCCCCCTGGTACTCACGGACACTGTTTTTCCCAGGTGACTCTGCCAGCAGCTCCACCGTCAGCTTCCCAAGATCCTTCAGGCTCAGCTTCACACCTGGCTCACTAGGCCGACTGCCTGTGACCACCTTCCTCTAACTGCAGGAGGAGAGACAGCCATCACCCTCCTCCTGGGACTCTGCTTCCCACCAAAGACACCCTGTCACATGTGCCCTTGGCTTTTATGAGCAATCCCAGAATGCACTGAGGTTGTGCCCTTAGACTGGGACTGTCACAAAAGCCTGTGTGTCACTGACTGGGTTTCCTCCACTGTCCAACAGGCTCCCCTATTGGATACAGTGGGGGCACTCCCTCAGACCCAGTGAATCACACATGGACACATGCAACAGGCAAAACAAACAGTTCAGGCTCCCCTGATAAGCAGATGGAGCATTACAATGTTTTTAACCTAGCACCTGTCTAGGAGGGTGCTACAATGACAAAAGCAACAACAGCAGTGTTGGGGACACAAACCAAAGCCAAAAACACATAGAGTGGAGAAGGGCTTTGAACTTTTGATAATGCTTTTCCTGATGTGCAAGCTGTTGGTGCTATATAAATGCTTGACTATAGTAAGACAGATGCAAAACCCATTGTACCACTACTACTCCCCTTACTTGTTACCCACAATTAGTAAATACATTGAAGACACCCTTTTTGCATTAAAATTAGCTGTACTAGCCATTTATTAACATGACCAGTAAAAAACATGTGTTTAACAAAAACATAATAATCTCAATGATAACTACTTTACCAGGTTGCCGATCTTTGAAGGCACTGAAGAACCCCAAATCATTTTGTATCTGCGTGACCACACACAGGTCCCCAGCCGCAACTCACCGATCGGGGACAATCCCAACTCTTCACATTCTACGCAGATACCTCCGTTAACTGGCATCTTACAGAGGACCCCATACCATAGATGGTTCCCAACTATGCCATATAGCTGTTACTTTAGATGGCCTCCAAAGATCCCAACCACCAAGCCACTATGACAGCCTCTGAACCTCATCCAATCCAAAGGGTGGGAGGGTTGGACAGTTTCTTCTTTGTCCGATGACCTACAACTGGCCAAAGAACTCTTGACCCCACCTTTACCATGCCAAAAAAACCCATCCTATTCTGCACCACCCACCCCTTCTGGTAGGTGACTTCTAGCACAACTAGATTAACCCAATGTATGCCTGTTAGCCCTGCTACCTAGCCACGCCAGCCATACGCTTTTTTTTTTACTTTGGGCTTATCTGTATAATAGACTGCTCACAGTGTCTTCCTATCCTGGTGACAACTGCATTCATGTTTTCTTGTACGGTTGTCACATGGACAGGATATGAAAAAAAAAATCCTGGCAGAAATTTTAACTCTGAGTCTTGACCACTAAATGAAAAAAATAAAATGGCCGCAGTTAGGGTTTAAATACACTGTAAGTGGTGCAGCACCTAAAGATTTGTAAAATGCTATGCAATCTCTTTGGATGATTCAGGAGATCATAGTTATGCAGCAGATTTCTCAGAGTTTACATATCTGTACGAGTCATATATGACTTCTCACCTTTTTTATTAGACACAGTTGGGGACATGGCAATCTTGTAGAGATAAGCTGTCTTTGGAGCATCTGGTTCAGACACCATTCACAGTAAAATTTGCTGCCAGCAAGCAGGCGCCAAATTCATTTCATTTCCTGTCTTCCATCATCTCAGAAGGGAAAAGATTTACTTATTAGCGTAAAAAAAATGATCCTATTCCATATGTTCTGTGGGTGCACAGCTCTGCAGTCTCTCGTATGGAAATTAACTTAAAAGTTTAACTTCACAAGCTATTAAATCCAATACGTACAGCATGGTTATTGTGTGTACCTTATTTACATTCTTTTTTTAATTAGTCCCTAAAAACTTTTTTTATAGTGTAGCACCCTCCTAAAGAGGAGCAAGGATATAGATACTTCAGTATAGTGTGGTCTCCTGCCTAACAGGAGATTGATAGGTAAAACATATCAGCTTGTCTGCTTAACAGAAAGCTTTATAGTGGAGGTATCCTGTGTTACTCACAGTGCTGCTGCTGCGATTGGCTCTTCTGTATCCAGGTAACTTTGGAAAGTTCTGGGTGAACAGGAGTGACCAATGCAGAGCAGCAGCGTGAATTTGAATGCCCTCCCAGACAATTACAGGGAGTGGTGCCCCTGAGCATGCTGGGTGCTGGTATTTATATTCTGGTGAGCACATGAGATCTAGGTCCTCCTACAGAGACAGAGGTCCAGTTAGGAAGGGGGCCTCCCGCCTCTCCCCTTCACAGGCTGCTATGTGACCTCAGATGGGCAACCTGAGGGCCTGAACACTTAAAGCTGAAACCAGGGGTTCTCCTGAGAGATGACTAAGGGAGGATGTCCATGGATCCTGTCTGGTATAATGGAGGAAGGTGACCTGCGACCAGGTCCTTGTGAGTACAGTCCCCTAGGGACTGGTGTTGCTAAATTCCCCTCTGGGTGCTAGTAGTCAGCTGCTGGGTGTAGCCCAAAGGCATAGCTTCCAACTGTCCCTGATTTCGGGGGACTGTCCCTCATTCGGAATAAAGTCCCTCTGTCCCTCTTTACTTCTCATTTGTCCCTCATTGGGGTCTGATCTATATAGTTGTATATAAAATCCATTATTTATATTTTAGAAAGTGTTTCCCAGTGCTAAACCTTTCATTCAATTTGTAAATTCCAAAAGCCAAAATAAAGGAATAGTAATAGTAGTGGTAAAAAAGCACTTGTGGGTCTAACCAATCATTTTTTTTTTTTTTTGTATAATTCTCCTTTAAAAGGAGCGTGGCAATGGGTATGTCCTATGCCTTCATACTTTTGCTGATAGGTATCCCTTGTTCCCATCTCAGAAAGTTGGGAGGTATGTAAAGGGGACACTGGCTAGTGTCTTGAAGAGCAAGGTTCTCCTTAGTCCTTCTACTAGCACGAGGCTTTGCTCCATTCTGTACAGTCTGCTACACTGTTCTACCTAGAAAGCTCTCCTCAGTTGTGTATAGTTCAATTGAAGAATCCCACTATAACCCTTCTTCTATTCAAGGGACTAAACTAAAATAAAACAACAAAAAAAAACACTACGACACCTGGACTGATCATTGGAGTAATGAATGGAAGTTGTGTGCCTGGCTGTGCTGCTGAAACAAAGAAAGACCTTGGAAAATAACAACAATAATAAAGGCAATGATTACATGGCGCTCTCTGATGTTGGTGGGTGGCATACCATGAGGTAAAGAGGTAAAAATATAGAAAGTAAAAAATGGGTAGAAAAATATAAAAAAGGATGAGGTGGAAGGGGGGAGTGGGGAGGAAATATGGGAAAATAACAGCAGCTCCTATGGGGTAGCACTACAATGACATTCACTTAAAACTCATAATCAGGGCTGGGACAAGGAGAGGCAGAAGATGCATGTGACCTGGGGAATGTGTTCACATGTGGTGGCATGCAGAGAGCTTTAGCTCCATTCTCCTGGGTCTGTTGACTGCAGCGTCACTCCTGTCAGAAAGAGCAGGCATCCTGGTTGGTGCTGGAGGAAAGACTCTCCTCTCTCTTCCCTCCAATAGCAGCCGGCTGTGGGTGGAAGACAGTGAATGCCCTCTGAGTACACACCTCCGTCTAAGTGTGCGCCATGGGGGAGTGAAGGCAAACTGTCCTTCTTCCTGTCTCTGCTTGCCATGTGATTACCACATGGCCAGATACGAGAGAAAGGAGAAGTTGCCTTCATTCCCAACAGATGCTGGGCTAAGAAGGAGGTCTAAACTATTAGTGGAGGACAACTCAGCTCTCTGCTCCTAAACTCAAAAGCCCTTAGCCTCCTTCCTCCTTTTGAGCCCTTCTCTCCCCTTTCTCCCTGAGAGCCCCCTTTCATGTACCTTTTATTCCATCACCCCACCAAGCCCACCTCCCTTCTTTCATCCCACTCCAAATCCATAGATGCCAAAGAAGTCCTCCTCAAACTGACACCACCAACTCAGTGATCTTTCAGTGACACCACAGATGCAGGGACATTTCTCCTTCCAATGATACTGCTGATGTAGGAACATTTTTCCTTTTAGTGATACTACTGACACAGGGACATTTTTCCTTTCGGTGATACTACTGACACAGGGATATTTTTTAATCCAGTGACACCACTGATGCTGAGTCCTGGGACAGCTGGACTGGATCGTGATGGGGCTCACGTGAGTATTAGGGGGGCTGTGGGGATAGCAGCACACAGAAGTTTTTTTACAATAATGCATAGAATACATTAAGATAGAAAAAAACCTTCTTCCTCTACAACCACTTTAACCTGTAACAAGATATTGTCGGTAATGGTTAGACTTAAGCCTCGTACACACGCAACGATTGTTGGCTGTGAAATTTCGATTATCGACTTGTTAGTATGCTGATTCCGACAACCGACTGCGACTTTTCGGCCGAACAAAATCTGGTGTGCATGCTATAAAATTTTTGTTGGCCGTCTACAAAACGGCCAATTTTCCATCAGTCAGTACAGATTTCGGCAGACAAAAATCAGATGAGCAAGACTGGGCATGCTCAGAGAAGTAAAAGCACACGGAAAGTAAACCAGCACATGACATCACTTCTGAAGTTGTTTGTTGTTGGCCGAGAAAATTTGTGTGCAGTCTAGAGCACATTTCAACCAACACAACAACACTGGACAAAAGACGGCTGATCGGTCAGCCAACAATCGTTGCGTGTGTACAAGGCTTTTGGCAACTCTCCACAAAGCAGGGGGGGGGGGGGGGCTGAAAAACAGGTTTCGGTTGGTGGTCAGATAAGGTTCAGATTAGCTACTACCATGAGTCCACACTGAAACCCCAGGATTCGCAAACTTCACAAATCACACCCTTTGAGGTTTAAAATTTTGCAGATTGGTTTGAAAAATATAGCATATACTACACAAGCCATATTGTAATTGAATGTTATTAAACATACTGTATATCTAACTTCTAGTGCCCACTGTACTGTACAGGGTGAAAATTAAAGTTTTCCAAAAGGCAGCATCATGCACAAATGCACTTTATTAGTGGTTCTTTATTTTCTATATTTATATTCAAAAACAGTTTTGGCTGGAGTTCTGCTTTAAATTAGAGATCAAGCTTTACAAGCGTGACTTGATGGAGCAGTGTGATGTAGTGATTTAAACCCATGCTAAATAAATGTGATATCAAATATTGAGTGTTAATGTAAATATATAGGTGTAGTGCAGCTTTTTTGACCCCTGACAAGGGTCCATCCATTCTGGTGAGTGAGGCTTCTGAAGGGGATCAAGTCACCTGGCACCAGTGATTATCCTAGGAGCACCTCAGCACTTACACAGGAGCACCTTTATTTTTGTATTTTGCATAATTATCCAGCACTACCAGCACTTGATTTTATATTTATGGTGACACCTTGCACTTTGTGCACATGAAATTTGAACTTTCTTAACTTTGACGGAGCAGTGTGGCCTCACATTTTTATGTGAATGTTATTAACTGAAAATATTTAAACTGTTTTAATAGGTTATTTTGTGTTGACTAGCTAGAGAGAAGACTGGAAAAATGTTTGTATTGTACAATGGATTTCCATGCCCATGACTTTTTTTGGCAGCTTTAAATTGATTGGATGGCTGCCATTCTTGTCTTAGAGGCTCTAATTTACAGAATACAGCAAGAGTTCATCTCCTTGTGTATCCTGTATTACTAGGCTGTCAGTGTGACAGCTGGGGTCCCACTCTGTGCATCCATGCTGACAGTGTTCTTGATACACAGAGAAGCACCCAGCAGATGGCATCACGACTGGAAGTCTGTCAGTGCTTCTCATACACAGAGCTGCATCCAGCAGATTGCCATGGGACAGGAGGGCTGTCAGCGCTTCTCATACGCAGAGTTAAATACAAAAGAAAGAGACAATCAGCGCAATCAATACTGTAAACCTAATCAATACAATTGAAAGCTGAACACTGACCCAGGAACATTACTAAAGCCTAGACAAATGCAAACATATCAATATTAGTGCAGCGCAAAAGACAAATAAAAACTAAAACAAAAATAAAGGACCAAGAGAGGTCCCAGAAAGCGGGACTATACCGGCATATGAATGGTTGTAGGGATACAAGCACAACACTACTATGTATATAAAACATATTCATTTTATTACAAAAGGATAAAAAACAGATATAACAACAAGACATACATACAAAACCTAAAAAATTAGTGCATAGGTTCGTGTGTGTATGATAACTAGAAATAGATAGCAAAATATCACACCAACGGATCCCAATGTATATGCAGACTAATGGTCCCTGGATAAGCCAACGCGTTTCGCAATTATTGCTTCATCAGGGCATTACAAAGACCAAATAGATGCTGCACTAGAAAGATATAGAAAAATACATATGTTACAATCACAATTAATTTTATTACATTCATTTACATCAATAACCAATTGTATAATTATGATTATGCTAACCTCAAAATAGGACAGGCGGGATGAGAGAACACTTGCTTTGCAGGCGCCGGGAGCCCATATACGTGGATCATAAAAGTGGTGGGGTATGTACTTGTTAATTACATCTTACAAGTAGGCGTGAGCCTCTTGTTAGAAATTAGTGCTTTATAGCGTTGTATGGGATACTGGATATTTCAAGAGAGGAGCTGTTAGTTGATAATAACTTAAATCCCCTGGTTGTAGGTATAAATGTAACTTCCACCAAAGACTCTGTTGCCTAAAAAGGAAGATAGATATATCAAGTATATATATATATATATATATGTATATATATATCACCTGAATGATTGTTCCAATGGGAAAGACAAAAAGGCTAGATCCATTGATATACAGGGGAGGGAATGGAGAAAAAGCCCCTCTCCCTAAAAAACACATAAAGGTCCTAAATACCTACCTCTCACTCTTATATCAATAAAGCCATGAAGTCTGTAACAGGGCAATAGAGACATCCCATAAGATTGGTATCCCAGCCAAACCGCATAGAGCATAGATAAATAAAATCCCACCTATAAAGAGAGATCCAAAAGGAGCAAATATGTACCAAAACTATTGGCCAAGATAGTTGAAATAAGAGGAAAAAGACAAAAGACAAATAAAAACGAATCATGATACTGCCCAAAAGTCCCTTGTTGACAAAATGTTTCAGTAATAGATGAAGGACAAAAGGGTGCCAGAAAACAGGATCCACTTTGGGTGACAATCCCCTCACCAATAAGCACTCAAATGCGCTCAGCTCACTCAGAGACCCCTGTTTTACCAGTAGGTCAAATGGGCTTTAGATCATCGGAAGAGAGAACAAGGGGAGGCATGAGAAAACTCTCCCCAGAAATCCACTTGACACCAGCCGTTGAAGGTAACCCTCTACTGAACAAAATATAAAGCCTCCGTATCTCCGGTGAGGTTACAAAGCATTCAGGCAAATATGTGCAGATTAGAAATAAAAAGGATAAAAGTGCATACTACTAGAAATAAATAAGTGTATTAAGATCCAAATTGCACTTACAGACAGTCCGTTGAAAGCAGGCAAAACAACAATTTTGAAAGTTGACCTAGGCCAACTAAAAAGACGGTTCATTACCCATAAGTACCATACATTTGGAGAGTCTGTTTGATCGTTGGGCCCTTTTTGAATCACCAATCAACATACATGGTTCAATTTTCAAGCGATCTCCTTATTGAGGTTTGTGATTTATGATGTTACATCGTTCACATCTGGATTGGATCCTGCATCTCTTGAAACAAAGAGGATTGAGCTATATGTCATTTACCTGTTCATCTCTGGTAAGCAGATCACCTATCAGATAAAGATTCCTGTGTGCCAATATCTCAACTGTTTTTGTACTTTATTTATGAACATTCTTTTTGGACTTCAATTTCATTATTTGTTTTTTTTTTTCACTTATTTAGCACGACTTTTTGTTTTGTATACTGTATTTGGGGTGTTGTCACACTTGAAGTTGCAGCTTTCTTCTTTTTTTACATTAGCACGGTTTTTTCACTGGTTTTAAAAACATAAATTTCGATCGGCTCTGTGAGATAGCAGTGGGTGACGTCAATGTGTAGGCTCCTCCTCCCGTACACGTTACGTCCTACGAGACTTCATCAGCGATGTCCCGTAGGACGTAACGCGTATGGGAGGAGGAGCCTACACATTGACGTCACCCACTGCTATCTCACAGAGCTGATCTGCTTCATGAAATTAATGTTTTTCCTGCTTTCAACGGACTGTCTGTAAGTGCAATTTGGATATTTTTAAGCACATTTATTTATAGCAGTATGCACTTAGATCCTTTTTATTACTTATCTGCACATATTTGTCTGACTGCTTTGTAACCTCACCGGAGATACCCCAGAGGGTTACCTTCAACGGCTGGTGTCAAGTGGATTGCTAAGGAGAGTTTTCTCATGTCTCCCCTTGTTTTCTCTTCTGGTGATCTAAAGCCCATTTGATCTACTGGTAAAACAGGGGTCTCTGAGTGAGGTGAGTGCATTTGAGTGCTTATTGGTGAAGGGATTTTCACACGAAGTGGATCCTGTTTTCTGGCGCCCTTTTGTCCTTCATCTATTACTGAAAGACTTTTTTCAACAAGGGACTTTTGGGCTGTATCATGATTGGTTTTTATTTGTCTATTGCTCTACACTAATATTCATATGTTATCAAACACAAAGTTGTATCCAGCTGATTAACATGGGGCAGGAGGACAGTCACTGCTTCCCATACACAGAGCTGCACCTAGCAGATTGCACTAAGATAGGAGGATGGTCTGCGCTTCTCATACACAAAGTTGCACCCAGCAGATTGAACTGGGACAGGGGGACTGTTGGCTCTTCTAATAGACAGAGTTGCTTCCAGCAGATTGCCATGGGACAGGAGGGCTGTCAGTGCTTCTCGTACACAGAGTTGCATCCAGCAAATTGCCATGGGACAGGAGGGCTGTCAGCACTTCTCATACACAGAGTTGCATCCAGCAGATTGCCATGGGACAGGACAACAGTCAGTGCTTCGCATAAACACAGCGCTGCACCCAGCAGATTACACTGAGATAGGAGGACGGTCTGCACTTCTCATACACAGAGTTGCACCCAGAAGATTGCACTGGGACAGGAGGACAGTCACTGCTTCCCATACACAGAGCTGCACCCATCAGATTTCACTGGGACAGGGGGACCGTTGGCTCTTCTAATACAAAGAGTTGCATCCAGCAGATTGCCATGGGACAGGACGACTATCAGCGCTTCTCATAGACAGAGCTGCACCCATCATTGCACTGGGACAAGAGTGCTGTGAACGCTTCCTTTACACAGAGCTGCACCCAGCATATTGCACTGGGACAAGAGGACAGTCACTGCTTCCCATACGCAGAGCTGCACCCATTATTGCACTGGGACAAAAGGGCTGTTAATGCATCTCTTACACAGAGTTGCACCCAACAGATTGAACTAGGACAAGAGGACAGTCAGTGCTTCTCATACACAGAGTTGTACCCAGCAGATTGCACTGGGACAGGAGGACTATCAGCGCTTCTCATATACAAAGTTGCACCCAGCAGATTGTACTGGAACAGGAGGACTGTCAGCGCTTGTTATATACAGAGTTGCACCCAGCAGATTGCACTGGGACAGAGGGCTGTCAGCACTTCTCATATACAGAGTTGCACCCAGCAGATTGCACTGATACAGGGGGCTGTCAGCGCTTCTCATACACGGAGCTGCACCCAAGAGATTGCACTGGAATAGGAGGACTGTCAGCGCTTCTCATATACAGAATTGCACCTAGCAGACTGCACTGCGGCAGGGGGGCTGATAGCGCTTTTCATACTTTGAACCGCACCCAGAAGATTGAACCTGGACAGGAGGGCTGTCAGCGTTTCTTTTACTCAATACTGCACCGGCTGTCAAACTGACAGCTGAGCCCTGCAGATTGCATTGACAGATGGTCTCTCACCATGTAAAGCACAAAACAAGAGTGATAATCACTTTGGCGTGCCGCTAACACTTTTTTTTATTAAGCATTCCAGCTTTGAGTTCTTCTTTAAACAATTCTTCTCAGTGCCTATAGGCATATCGAACCAGCGGGGGATAGAATAAAAAAAAAAAAACATAATTAATTTTTGTGTTTTATAAGCCTCATCTATCATCTCGGAAATAGGTGGTGCGTCCTTCAATCCCCCATTCACCTTCAGAGAATGCACCATGGTATCTATATTCTGATATGGTCCTGATTCCAATCAGTGGATTCTATTATAGGCCTTTAAGCAAAAAAAAAGAAAGTGCTGATGACGGTTATAAAAATAAATGAAGCTTATCGCTTCTTGACATCTTTAGCACTTTCTGAAGCTTCCTGAGTGAGGCACAGTGACAGACAATAGCGGGGAGATTGTGCGCGAGTTAATGAGAAAAATAAATGCATC
Source organism: Pelophylax lessonae (assembly GCF_965119305.1). NCBI lineage: Eukaryota > Metazoa > Chordata > Amphibia > Anura > Ranidae > Pelophylax > Pelophylax lessonae. Next base: position 710,931,721 of record NC_138769.1, on the reverse strand, counting down.
TGCAGAGGCAGCCAAAAGGAAAAGCCTTGTACATTTATTACCCGGTGGTCGCGGCTCTTCCCCGTTAGGGCTGTAATTTGTAGAAGGAGTTAAGAACCTTAACAATGCTGCCTGGCGCTCACCTTCCTGACCGTTATTTTATTACCAGCTGAAGGGCCCGGTATGTTGGATTTGGTTACGTTTTGATTTCATTGGCAAATAATTGCTTTGTATCGCCTCTGCCTTGGAAAGTCACTAATCCAAATACATGCGCGTGCGAGTGAAAGTTGATACATTTTCCTTGTGTTCAGTGCTATTCACTGAATGAAGGTTTGCAGTACGGTGTTTGTTGCAGAAAGGACACACAGCAAATGAACAAGACATGATACCCCAGAATTCTTAGAATTTTGCCCATCAAGGACGGGGAACCAATCTAAAAAGTTACTAATTTAGGCCCCATTTACACTTCCAGTAGCTGAAACTCCCTTTCCTGCTTGTGTTTTTTTTTTTGCTTTTAATTTTGTCTTTTTGACGCAGGTCACTCATGGGGTAGCAGAAATAAAGATCTCCATTGGAGAATACTCTAAGGAATAGTTGTAAATGAGGACCATCAGCGATGTAAAATGCTAAAGTTTAATGAATTGGTGGCATAAAGTGAAATTTACAAAAAATGGTGGTAAAAAACACCCCAGACAATAAGTGGACACCACAAAACAACTTTGTCTAGACAAGCACATTAACCGGGCCCCTGATGCACACACATACATTCCAATCAAGCATTCTCATTGAGCATATCAAAAAATTGTTGTGAATTCATGGCTGTAAGGAAATTCCAAAAAGTGCTTCCCAGTGTATTAAACACATGGATTATTACTGACATGGACACAGTACATATGCAAAGTGAGATAAAGCCAGCCACCACTACAGCCAGGACAGGGCAGGAGCGGGTATCCAAAAAGTAGTTTTCAAAATGACTGGTGTATTGGAACTGAATTCCACTTAAAGATCATGGCTGAAACAGCAGTAGGTAGAACCATATTCAGACAATAAATATCTCATTGTTTCCTCAGTAATATCAGTCCTATCACCAGGTTTAAAGGAACAAGTGTTCTTTGTTCTTAATGGTGGATAGATGCCCCAGTTCCAGCAAAAGTTCTCAACAGGACTAGAAGGGAATAGACCAGTCTCAATGTAGTCACAAGGAATCAGTCTTTAGACAGCAAGGGATACCATAGAGTAAGTGAGTCACGCCATCAGGGAACTCATGGCGTGACTCACCCATCTTGCAAGCCCGACAGCTCTACTCATTTATGGTAAGTTCATGTTCGGTGTCACCAGACGTCCATCCTAGAGGGCAGTTGGCCCGGTTTTCATAATGTCTGGAGAGCTGGTAGCCAGGTACAGGGGGTGGCTCACTGCCATAGGGACTGTAATCCAGCATCGGGAATTCAAGGCTGGAAACCAGAAGTCCGGAAGCTATTGGCATGGAATGCAGTGTAGAACGCAGGGTCTGTTTGCGCTGATTACATCACTCATAGGGTAGCCTATACACTTGAATCCAATGCCCTATGTGTGACAAACGCGAAGGCGTGGAGCATCCCACATTTTCTCAGTGTGACTTTTGTTGCATTTGTAGCACGTTCGGTGCTCGACAAAATGCGAGTATGCTAACTGTTTGGAGTGCAATTAAGTGATCAGTGGGAAAATGCCCCTTACTTTGATGGTCAGTGGGAAGAATGTTCTTTACATTGGGTGTCAGTGGGAAGAATGTTCCTTACATTGGGTGTCAGTGGGAAGAATGCCCCTTACATTGGTGATCATTGGGAAGAATGCCCCTTACATCGGATCACTGGGAAGAATGACCCTTACATTGATGGTCAGTGGGAAGAATGCTCCTTACATTGGTGATCAGTGGGAAGAATGCTCCTTACATTGGCGATCAGTTGGAAGAATGCTCCTTACATTGGTGATCAGTGGGAAGAATGCTCCTTACATTGGTGATCAGTGAGAAGAATGCTCCTTACATTGGTGATCAGTGGGAAGAATGCTCCTTACATTGGTGATCAGTGGGAAGAATGCTCCTTACATTGGTGATCAGTGAGAAGAATGCTCCTTACATTGGTGATCAGTGGGAAGAATGCTCCTTACATTGGCGATCAGTTGGAAGAATGCTCCTTACATTGGTGATCAGTGGGAAGAATGCTCCTTACATTGGTGATCAGTGAGAAGAATGCTCCTTACATTGGTGATCAGTGGGAAGAATGTTCCTTACATTGGTGATCAGTGAGAAGAATGCTCCATACATTGGTGATCAGTGGGAAGAATGTCCCTTACATTGGTGATCAGTGGGAGGAATGATCCTTATATTGGTGATCAGTGAGAAGAATGCTCCCTATATTGGTGTTGAGTGAGAAGAATGCTCCTTACATTGGTAGTCCGTGGGAAGAATGTTCCTTATGTTGCTGATCAGTGGGAAGAATGCAATTACATTGTTGGCCAGTGAGAAGAAAGCCCCTCTTACATTGGTCATCAGTGAGAAGAATGTCCCTTACATTGGTAGTCAGTGGGAAGAATACCCTTTTACATTGGTGATCACTGAGAAGAATGCCCTTTACATTGGTGGTCAGTGAAAAGAATGCCCTTCCTATAAAGACAGTTAAAAATATTGGTGTCTAATTGTTGACTCAGCCAAAAAGGTGTTGAACCCGGAACTATGCAGGTGCCCTCAAATAATAGGCCATTGAACCACAGCTCAGGCAAACCCTAGCAACATCTAAAGGAACCCTAGGGTGCCATGGAATCCTGGTTGAGAATATCCGCTCTAATGTGTTGTAAAGAACTGAAGGTTCACACCAGTGCATGGCGTCAACCCGAGAAAAAGCACGCATTTTTTACAGCACATTACTGCAATACACAAAAACACAAGAAGCACAGTGTGATGAGACTCAGTGCCATTCAATGTATCTATACAATGCACTGCAACATACCTGCATGAGGTGGTTGATCTCAAATTTATGCACGTTTACAAACAGCTACACTAATCTGTTGCCCACACTGCCATTTGTCATGCACAGGCAGGTTGGAGAAGACACAATTTCTGAATGTTTTGGGGTTTTAGGTGTGTGTTTCATGTAAAAATTGTGAGTAAAAAAAACTGAAAAAAAAAAAAAAACTGAAAAAAAAAAATGACTTATCGTAAATCCTTACTGAAAGAGCTAGTTGCCTATCCTCCTCTCACCCTAATCCTTTCTGCATTGCTGCCCCGGAACAAGCACGCAGTTATTTTTTTTTTGGTGGTATTTTTTATTTTTTTTTTTCAAAACAATTTATTGAGAAAAAGTAAAGAGCATTACAGAAAGTGAACGCCATACAAAAACAATACACTCGGAAACAGCATATTCCAATATAAAAGAAACAGTACAAAGCTATATATATCAGCCTATAAACAACATGAGAGGAGAGAACCTCCCTAACAGGTATAGACATCATGAGGTCCACAGGAACAGAGGGCAGCATAGAAATCGACTTAATAAACAAAACCCCCTCAAGCTGCCCAGGTGGGGCAGAGTATAGCCAGGGACACAGGTAGAACATTTACAGGCACAACAGGTAAGGCCACAGGGATCAAGTGTCCCATGGGGGAGGGACCAGGCACAACGTCCTCTCCCATCACGGGGTCCGGAGACCGGGACCGTGAGGGTGAGGAGGTGGGGAGGGAGAGATAGAGCTAGAAGGCCTAGCGTAAGTAGGCGTTCAGGGAAGGCGTGGGGGGTGCACGCTACTTGGCATAGCCAACCAGCACAGAGCACAGAGACCAGGAGAGGGAGGGAAAAGCATGATAGGGACTGAAGAGAGAGGGGGGGGAGGGGAGAGAGTAAGAGGGAAAGAAAGAAAGTAAAGAAAGAGAAAAAAAAAAACCACACGCACACCAAACGAATACATACCACGACACCAGGGCGGGGGAGAAGGGTAAGCACAGGCAGACAGATTGGTATCCAAAGAGGCCACTAATAGAAAGGATATGCGGACAACAGTTGTCTCCTCAACGGCTGAGCGTGGAAAATTCCGTCGTGCCAACAAAATGGAGCCAGCATGCCCATTTCTTATGGTATTTAGCGGGGGTGTCTTGGGCAATATGGATGAGTTCTTCCATCTTCGCTATGACTGACACCCTACGGAGCCACTGTTTGATTGTCGGGGGCTGCGTGGAGTTCCACAACACTGGAATACGTTGTCTGGCCGCGTTAAGCATGTGGATCGCTAGTGATTTAGTGTAGGAAGCATGCGACGCAGGAGTATGGTGCAGTAGAAATTGAGCAGGCGAGAATTCCAGGGCGTACGTGGTAACCTGTGTGGTTATTCTATGCACTTCCTCCAGAAGACAGTTTCGGGCAGGATCACAGAATATGAAGAAGGGATCCAGTAGCAGACAGACACCTCCAGCAAGTGGAGGGGACAGAAGGGAAGAATTTGTGCAAAAGCGTCGGGGTACGATACCACCGGGATACAATTTTGTATCCATTTTCCTGAGTCGACACATTCCGTGAGCATTTGTGATTTTTTATAAAAATTTGTTCCCACTCCTCTTCCAAGAACGAGCAGGACAGTTCCTCTTCCCAGGCAGCGCACCGTTTACGCACGGTCTGTCCAGAATGCGCAAATAGAAGGGAGTGGGTGATCGAAACAAGTCTGCGAAGAGGACCCTCTTGCTGACAAAGATCGTAAGCACGCAGTTATTGACTACCCTCTGGTCTGTATGCTAGGTCCACCCAAGTGATCCAAAAATATTGAAGATCCTGGATCAGCTTGACTCTCAGGAAACTAGTATTTTAAAAACTAACTTTGACCATTGTGTTTCTCAATACAGTTTTTCTTTGATCAGTAAGAGACTCAAGAGGTGGCTGGGGAAATCTACAGAGAAGTAGAAAAAAAAAATCCCTGTAAAATATCACAAATCCAAATTGTGTTTGTGCATAAAGGTTACTGTATTTGTCTTCCTAATGTTGGAGCGGAGAGCATTTATTGAATGATGATAAACTGCATGGTGCATGGTGGGAGGAAGGTAATAAGTTACCGATACATAATGGACTCCTGCCAGAGACACAGAAAATATTTCTTATATGCAGCAAATACATGAGATTGAGCAACATAAGGGGAGATATCAAAGACATTTCCATTGATAAACATTTCACAATATTTATCATATTCTTCTTCCAGGTTGGTCTTCATGCATCAGTGTTTCCTGTCCACAGCACCCAATCAAGTGTAATCTTTATATTACCTTATAATGTAAGTATATGGTGTGTAGCACCAGAGATATATATGAGAGACAGGTACACAGAGGTATTCATTTATTCACCTGTTTTTGCACGAAGGGAGTTTCCTCTTATCCCTGGGTCCGCTCACTACACACGTTGGGTACACAGACATGAACCACACTATTTCGGGTTCATTTCTTTCTGCTCCATTCTGCGCCACTGTTTTCCTTGTCCCCCTCTTTTTTTGCTTACACCACACACGGTACAATATCTATGTCTTCCTATCGATATTTTTTTGTTTTTTATTTTTACCACTTTTCTCTTTGTCTTCACTTTGCTTCACACGCTGCTCATACCAAGCATTTTGTATCACTTTTTGGAGCATCTCCTCCCTTGATCACTGGATCAGCCCTCGCATTTACGTCCTTGTTGCTGTACATTCAACACATATTTATATTTAATATGTTCATGATGCAGTTTATTTTTACATTGCTATAACCTACATATATATATATATATATATATATATATATATATATATATATATATATATATATTAGTCAGTGATCATGGGCATCTGGTACTTCACTCTACACACCCGTACCAATTTCCTGTCCCTCATCCACTCCCGGCTGGGTGTTTCTGGGTCACCTTTTGATCAGCTCCCGGATCAGGTGTTCATGCTGCCACTGGAGTTCAGTGTCTTCGCTGTCCAGACCCAGCCAGCTTGAAAGTATGGGTCCCTGACTCGGGATCCTTCATGGGTTCTGTACCCTGCAAACCTCATCAATAACTAATTTTTGGATTGTTGTTACAATACTATTTCTGTGTATGTGTTTTCACAGACATGCATGTGTGTATCCATTTCTGAAGAAGCGAGCAGTTTTCTCGGGAAACGCGTCAAATTATTAACCTTCCTATCGCTATTCGCGAGTGTGGCTCAGGGTTAAATTTCAGTGCCAAAAGCGGTAACCCCGAGCCACACTCGGGGTACCGCTAGGAAGATTGCTGGATCCTGGTAGAGAGGGTACTCACCTTGTCCCCGGGATCCAGCGATGTATCCCGGCAGTGTGCGGCGGCCGGATCTTCCTCCCGATGCTCTGTGCCCCGGCTTCCGTCCAGTGTTGCCAACCGCCCGTAGATTTACGGACAGCCCGTAAAAACAGGGCACTTTTCTCCTGCCCGTAAATGCCCGTAGCAGGAGAAAAGTGCCAGTAAATCTACGGCGGCGGCGGCGGCAAGGTCAGAACTGCGCATGTGCGGCACGCAGTTACGGAGATCCCCGAGACGAGCCGAGTGTTCTCTCGCAGAGATGCAGACTCGCACTGTGACTGGAGTGCCACGGCCCGCCTGCGCCCGCCCCTGCCTCCGCCCCCCGCCGTCTTTTAAGTTTTCCCGCCGGGCAGGTCAGTGTCTTACTGGAAGTCTCGGACTCGCGGCGGAAGTGACGTCTAACGCGGACTCGCACTGTGACTGGAGTGTGACGGCCCGCCTGCGCCCGCCCCTGCCTCTGCCCCCCGCCGTCTTTTAAATTTTCCCGCCGGGCCGGTCAGTGTCTTATACTCTTATTGGAAGTACTGTCTCGGACTCGTACTCGCGGCGGAAGTGACGCCACCAGGCGCCAGACAGTGACAGTGTCTGGCTTCTGTTCTGTTAAAAGGGTATGCTGGAGTCTGGAATGTCTGTCACTGTGGACTGGAGTACTAGAAGTCGAGGTCTCGAGGATTCTGGACGGATGGTGGTCGTTGGAGTGGACAGAGCAGAGCAGCAGACTGTGACAGCAGAGGGGCAGCCGCAGAGCACACAGAACAGAGGACTGGTGAGTGGAGCTCCGAACCTCTGACACTCAGCAGAGCAGACTGGAGTAGTAGAGAGATGAGTCAGGGGGCAGAGGACATCAGTGTCCTGCTCCTGTGCCTTCTTCACCTCTCCACAGGCAGTGTCACAGCTTCACTCTGCAGTAATGTCACTGATATGGCTATGGAGAGGTGAAAGGGACTTAGGAGGAGGACACTGATGTGGAGAGCTAATATGAAGGGGGACAGAGGAAGAAACTGCTGTGAGGAGGGCACTTCCATGTCCACACAGGCTCGCCTCTGACCATCTCCTGTATTATGTCTGCAGTCTCTGACCACCCCCTCTACCATGTCCGCAGTGTCTGACCACCCCCTGTACCATGTCCGCAGTCTCTGACCACCCCCTGTACCATGTCCGCAGTCTCTAACCACCCCCTGTACAATGTCCGCAGTCTCTGACCACCCCCTGTACCATGTCCGCAGTCTCTGACCACCCCCTGTACCATGTCCGCAGTCTCTGACCACCCCCTGTACCATGTCCGCAGTCTCTGACCACCCCCTGTACCATGTCCGCAGTCTCTGACCACCCCCTGTACCATGTCCGCAGTCTCTGACCACCCCCTGTACCATGTCCACAGTCTCTGACCACCCCCTGTACCATGTCCGCAGTCTCTGACCACCTCCTGTACCATGTCCGCAGTCTCTGACCACCTCCTGTACCATGTCCGCAGTCTCTGACCATTTTTTCTTTTATCATGTCTGCAGTCTCTGCAGGGGAGTCTGGAGAGGAGTCAAGAGTGAGAGTGCCGCCGGGATGGGGGTCACGGGAGAAGTTAGATGTGTGGGGCCCCGGCCTGCGGAGTGGAGACCAGAGCCGTCTGACTGAGCCCTGCACAGTGCACCTGAGGGGAGGTCAGTGACAGCGCCGCCAGACCAGTCTGATGGGGGGGGTCACTGATGTAAGGGGGAGAGAATACAATAATGTAAGTGGGCACTGACTTTTGTTTAACTTAAACACATTGCTAATGGCACTATCTACATGTTTATAGTTTAATTATTCATATTTGCACGGTTTAGCACTAAAAACGGCTATTTTATGTACATTTTTGCAGTGCCAGTAACAAATTGGTGCCGTCCGTAAATTTTGGACTTTCTGCCAGTAAATTTCCCTCTTGGGGGTTGGCAACGCTGCTTCCGTCTCCTGTGATGTGACGCTCACAGGGGGGTGGAACCGGTGGCAAATTCAAATGTAAAAACACACCTTACACACTGATACATTACAAAATAAAATAAATTCACATGTTTGCCCTTTCCTGCAGTTTTACTGTACTTACTTTTTATGTATATATATATATATATATATATATATATATATATGTGTATATATATATTGTGGGAGATTAGCTCGATGGTGGGTGTGGATGACCCCTTGGGGGGGGGGTGCGTTTACACAGGGAGATAGCCGAGAAGTGGTTGCAAACAACAGTTTGGTTTATTCTTGCAATTTACTTCACACAAGTGCAAGCCTCAAAAACATCAAAATAAAAATAAAACACAAAATAAATCCTTGCCACTGTGGGCAGCTACCTTTTCACATACAGGAACCTACCTACGGAGTCTGTCTCCAACCTACTGTTGGGCAAACTTTGCTGATCCTACAGCAGACACTCAATAGTCCATTTATTTTCTCTTCACATAACAAATGTCCATTGTACATGTCCCTTTGTTTGACTCTTCACATAGCAACCATTCCTTTGCTTGTCTCTTCACATAGCAAACAGTTCATTTATTTCTTCCACATAGAAACAATCCCAGACCTCACCTTGAGTAGTCTTCACACTTTTTACCCTCCTCAGCGCACATCGCTCCAGGAGGTCTTCTCCCAGGCTCACACAGCATCGGGAGGCACACATCTGACTGTCCTCCTCTCCCCAGCTCACACAGCGTCGGGAGGCAGCAATCAATAGACTTCCTTTGGACAAATTATAGAGGCCTTAACTTCCTCATTCCGAACAGCTGAAGGCCTTTCAACTTCCTTAAGCCGTCCTGGCTACCTTTTCAGCCGACACCCTATAGTAATTGGTGAATTTTCTAAACCAGGTGGAAATGTATCTCCTGTCTGTGACTACATCCACAGATTTACCTGACTTCCTGTCACAATATGTATATATATATATAGACACATACACATACTTTAACTTATTTGTAGTTATTTATTATATTACAATTTATGATTTTGTGTTTCAAACTTTATCATACCCGAGATGTTATAAAGAAGAAGGCACAGTAAAAAAAAAAAAATCATATGTTAATAGTTGGTTTGGGCTGCTCATTCTTAAGAATTGCATGCAAAATAACGGTACCGCTTTCAGCACCTAAAATCGGAAAGAATCATACCGCCAGGGAGGTTAAGATGCCTGTTTACAACCATGCAACAATACAGTTAATAACTTCAAGCATGTACTATATTTGTGCCTATACCTTTTGTTTGGCTTGGTTTACGTTTTGTGTACCATGTTACATGATGTTATTTTTTACACTAATTATTAAATTGAGATTACATTTACTCCATTGAGTGGCCACCTGTGTTCGCCTCATTTAAAGTCCCAGGGCAACCTTCCCTTTCTGCATGTGAATGATTTAATTCCGGTTCACACTAGGGCGACCTGTGAGGCGACCTGGTCGCCTCACAGGTAGCCGTAGGTCGCCTCCCATAGGGAAGCTGCGGACCCGTTCTAATAGGAGCGACACAAGTCGCTCCGACTTAGAAAAAGGGTCCGGAGCTTCTTTGGGGCGACCAGGAGGCGACCGCCATAGACTTCAATGTTATGAAGTCCGTGGCGGCTGCTCCGAGGTCGAGGCACGCTGCTCGCACCGCGAGTTTGGAGGTCGCGGTGCGAAGTAGCGTCGCCCCTATGTGAACGGGGCCTTAGGGTTGGAGGCATTATTGCTATAAGTGTTACCGGACCGTTTATATTTATTACACCCTCCTAGATAGGTGCTAGGAAAAAGCATTGTTGTGCTCCATCTGCTTATCAGGGGAGCCTGGTCTGTTAGTTTTGCCTGTTGCATGTTTCCATGTGTGATTTACTGGGTCTGAGGGAGTGTCCCCACCGTATCCAATAGGGGAGCCTATTGGACAGTGGAGGAAACCCAGCCAGTGACACATTGGCCCAGTGGGAGGGCACAACCGCCTTGCATTCTGGGATTGCTCATAAAAGCCAAGGGGACATGTGACAGGGCGTCTTTGGCGGGAAACAGAGTCCTAGGAGGAGGGTGACGGCTGTCTCTCCTCCTGTTGTCTGAGGAAGGTGGTCACAGGCAGTTGGCCTGGTGAACCAGGTGTGGAGCTGAGCCAGAAAGGATCCTGCAAAGCTGACAGTGGAGCTGCTGGCAGAGTCATCTGGGGAAAAAAAGTGTCTGTGAGTACCAGGGGGCTTGCCAAGGGGTCTGCCCAGGAAGGGAGACCACTCCAGTGATGTCAGAGGATAAAAGGCCAGCTCACACAGTAAAGGGGATGCCAAGTAGAACTAGGGTTGCCACCTCATCCCTTTAAAACAGAACACATATTAATTACACAGGTTCTGTGGCTGATTAAGGTGGTAATTAAACTCACTTGGAGCCTTCTCTGCATTAAATTAGCCTCAGAACCTGTATAATTAATTTGTGTTCTGTTTTAAAGGGATGAGGTGGCAACTCTAAGTAGAACTGTTCCCTAATCAGGAAGTAAAAGAAGAATCTCTCCATTTCCTGTCTTTTCGGTGGATGCCAATCAGAACAGGAAGGCAAGGATTCTCTCCTCCAATGGTGACACAAAAGCTTATTCCTAATCAGGAAGTAAAATAAGAATCTCTCCATTTCCTGTCTGTTCAGTGGATGCCAATCAGAACAGGAAGGCAGGGATTCTCTCCTCCAATTGCGACACAAAAGCTCATTCCTAATCAGGAAGTAAAATAAAAATCTCCCAATTTTCTGTCTGTTTGTTGGATGTCAATCAGAACAGGAAGTGAAGAATTCCACCCTCCGAGGGGCACTCAAAAGTTCTTCACTAATCAGGAAGTAAAAGAAAAATCCTCCAATGTCCTATCTGTTTGTTGGATGTCAATCAGAACAGGAAGTGAAGGATTCTCCCCTCTAATGGGGACACAACAGCTCATCCCGAATCAGAAAGTAAACAAAGGATCTCTCTCTTTCCTGTTCGTTTGTTGGATGTCAGTCAAAACAGGAAGTGAAGGTTTTTCCCCTTAAAACGTGAACGTGAACAGCAACAAAAACACATTTTCTAGCAGCGTGAGAAAAGTTCCAAACCTCTGTCAGGATTTTATCACTGTCTGTGTCACCATGAGAGAGATTTCCCCTTATTTCTGTCAAAGCGACAGCTGTCAGACAGAACAGGCCAAGAAATCTCCTCTGCGGGGATGCAGACGACATTTAAAATGTGACAGAAAAACCTCAACGGGGACACAGACAGCATTTAAATCGTGATAGACATTTTTAACTCTCCCTCACTGCATCCACAAAAAAAAAAAGTTTTGGCTGGAGCTGAAGAAAATTGCTTGGAAACGGATTTACTTTAAAGGAATGATGGTCCTAATGTGTTTTTCAAGGCAGGCTTGTAATTCACCAATTTAAATGATATTGATATGGCATTAAACTACTGCATGCAACCAAAGCTGGCCTGGCTTATATTAGCGGCGGTGGCTGTGCGAGGTTCACTGCACACTTCCCCGCTAATCCTAGCTGACAATTCTGTCACATAGGTTCAGGATCACGCTAACACCACGCGGCTGCGAACGGCACGGGGACCAGAGGTAAAACGCAGCAATTTTCAGACAGTCACTTATATTCTCTGACTGAAAAATGGGGAAGACGCTAAAAGAGTTACAAGGTGAGGCAGAAATGATAGATGAGGAGGACGGTAAAATAATCTGGAGATGAGTATGAAAACCGCTACGGCTCACAAAGGGCACTGAATAACTATTCTTACTGTGAGGATTGCAGAGCTGTATTTACTGTAATAATGTGGGTCTCCCCCTCGGGTGGAAGGGGTAACAGGGGACAGCACAGAACCCCAAAATTAAAGGGTATGTAATAGTGATAGACTGATATCGTTTTTATATTGCTGATACCGATATTTTGGTCATCACATATCGGTATCGGACAATATTGGCCGATATTTTCGTACATTCATTTTTTTTTTTATTTAGGTACTCAAGGTACTCTTGTGGAGGGATCTGGGGATCTAAAAGACCCCAAACCCCTCTTCTGCACTTAAAAGCAATCAAAACGTCAAATTTGGCTGTTTTGAATGCTGTCATTTTTTTAAATCTGGCGCCAGTACCCGGAAGTGATTTCATGGCATCACTTCCAGGTTTTTGCATGGAGTCCCGATCAGAGCTGAATGCGGCTTTGAACGGGTCTTTGGCGGCCGTCCAGGCTGGTTGCACGGGTCTCCTGTCCCACCGCAAGGCGTGGGAGGGGCGGAACGTCCCCTCCCGCTCCTTATAATGACAGCCGGCTGTTTTGAATGTTGTAATTTTTTTTAATTTGGCGCCAAGTACCTGGAAGTGATGTCATGACTTCACTTCCGGGTTTTTGCATGGAGACCAGATCAGAGCCGAATGCGTCCAGGCTGGTTGCCCGGGTCTCGCGTCCCACCGCGAGCCGCGCGGGGGGGGGGGGAAGTCCCCTCCCGCTCCTTGCAATGACAGCCGGCTGTTTTGAATGCTGTAATATTTCTGAATTTGGCGCTGAGTACCCGGAAGTGATGTCATGACATCACTTCCGGGTTTTTACATGGAGACCCGATCAGACCTAAATGCGGCTTTGATCGGGTCTTCGGCAGCCATGCAGGATGGTTGCCCGGGTCTCCTGGTGGGACGGGAGACCCAGGGGAGCCACGGAAGGTGGCAGGAGGGGGGACGTCCCCTCCCACTCCTTGTAATGACAGCCGAGCAGCTTCTTGGTCGCATCGGTTGTCATTACAAGACAGCTGACCATCTGCTATGGATGCCGGTATCGGGGTGATTCCTCTAGCTGCAGGAATCACTCCGGTAGAGCACTTTCCCGAAATATTGGTAAAATCAGCCACCTTGATGTCCAATTTCAATATATCAGGGAAAGTGCAGATCGGCCCTCGATATATCGGCTTTGCCGATAATCGGTCAATCTCTAGTATGTAAACCCTAGCAATTAATGTTGCTAATTTGCTTCCTGTTAGTTCATTAACCACCTCCCTCTTGGCCATTTCTGACACTTCTCACATACTTGAAAAAATCTGCATTTTTTTTTGCTCGAAAATTACTTAAAACCCCAAACATTAAATATATTTTTCTAGAAGAAGCCCTAAAGAACACAATTTGTAAAAAAAACACGCTTTAATGAATTTACAACAATGTTGTAAATTCGCTCTGAAGTCTGACTTCCTGATGACGCTGTAATGCGAAATGCATTGTGGTCTACGATACAGCCGGAAACACTGAGAACCAGCGACGTCATTTCCTGCTCTTTCTGGAACGCACGCCGACTAGAGATGTACAGAACTGTTTGCCGGCGGACAGTTCCCGGCGAACTTAGCATGTTCGCGTTCGCCGCTGCGGGCGAACATATGCGCTGTTCGGTCCGCCCCCCATAATACATCATTGAGGCAAACTTTGACCCTGAACTTTACAGTCAGCAGGCACATTTCCAGCCAATCAGCATACCTCCCTCCCACACCCTCCCACCTCCTATAAATAAGCAAGGGCAGCATCCATCTTAGATCATTCTGAAGCAGTGTGTGTAGTGAGAGTAGGGAGAGCTGCTGCTGCTGCTGCTGCTGCTGTTAAGCTAGGGACAGTTAGTCAGTGTTCCTGGTCTTGCAGTGTTCTTGGTCCACTACTGCTGTAAGGACAGCACCCCAAAAAGCCCTTCTAAGGGCTGGTATTTGTGTAATTTTTATATATATATATATATATATATATATATATATATATATATATATATATATATATATATATATATATATATATCTAGTGTCCCCAAAAGCCCTTTTAAGGGCTGGTAATTGAGGATTTTTTTTTTATTTATATATATACATATATATATATATCTAGTGTCCCCAAAAGCCCTTTTAAGGGCTGGTAAGGTAATAGAGTTTTTTCTTTATATATATATATATATATATATATATATATATATATATATATATTGTACACTGCAGTTGCCTGCCCGCTGTGTGTGAGAGGCCACAGACCTACCACAGACTGTACTGTGTGCACACCACACTCATTTCGGGTGGCACAGGCACAGTACCTTGCATTTTAAAAAATATTTTTTTTTCCTCTGTCATAATTGCAGTGAGTGCTGTGTCAGGTCCACAGAGTGCACTGTACCCACTGCAGTGCACTGCCCACCCCTGATATATATATACGGTGGCACAGCATCTTGTTGCAAATTGAAAAAAAAAAAAAATTTTTATTATTGCAGTTGCCTGGGCTGCCAGTGACTGTCAGGTCCACAGAGTGTACTGTGCCCACTGCAGTGCCACTGTGTGCCCACCCACCACTGATATATAAGGTGGCACAGCAGCTTGCAAAGTAAAAAAATATATATATATTTTTTAATTGCAGTTGCCTGGGTGCCAGTGACTGCTGTCAGGTCCACAGAGAGTGTACTGTGCCACTGCCCACCCACCACTGATATATAAGGTGGCACAGCAGCTTGCAAAGTAAAAAAATATATATATATTTTTAATTGCAGTTGCCTGGGTGCCAGTGACTGCTGTCAGGTCCACAGAGAGTGTACTGTGCCACTGCCCACCCACCACTGATATATAAGGTGGCACAGCAGCTTGCAAAGTAAAAAAATATATATATATTTTTTAATTGCAGTTGCCTGGGTGCCAGTGACTGCTGTCAGGTCCACAGAGAGTGTACTGTGCCACTGCCCACCCACCACTGATATATAAGGTGGCACAGCAGCTTGCAAAGTAAAAAAATATATATATATTTTTTAATTGCAGTTGCCTGGGTGCCAGTGACTGCTGTCAGGTCCACAGAGAGTGTACTGTGCCACTGCGCACCCACCACTGATATATAAGGTGGCACAGCAGCTTGCAAAGTAAAAAAAAATATATATATTTTTTAATTGCAGTTGCCTGGGTGCCAGTGACTGCTGTCAGGTCCACAGAGAGTGTACTGTGCCACTGCCCACCCACCACTGATATATAAGGTGGCACAGCAGCTTGCAAAGTAAAAAAATATATATATATTTTTTAATTGCAGTTGCCTGGGTGCCAGTGACTGCTGTCAGGTCCACAGAGAGTGTACTGTGCCACTGCCCACCCACCACTGATATATAAGGTGGCACAGCAGCTTGCAAAGTAAAAAAATATATATATATTTTTTAATTGCAGTTGCCTGGGTGCCAGTGACTGCTGTCAGGTCCACAGAGAGTGTACTGTGCCACTGCCCACCCACCACTGATATATAAGGTGGCACAGCAGCTTGCAAAGTAAAAAAAAATATATATATTTTTTAATTGCAGTTGCCTGGGTGCCAGTGACTGTCAGGTTCACAGAGTGTACTGTACCCACTGCCCAACACTCCTATAGGGTGGCACAGCACCTTGCACTCATAGTACAACACATTAAAAAAAAAATGACAGGCAGAGGCAGGCCACCCCGCAAGGGCCGTCGTGGTCGTGGTGCTGTGATTTCCTTAGGCCCTAGAATAATGCCCAGTGTTCAGAGGCCACCACAGACCCTGAACTCAAAAAATTCTGAGGCCATAGTTGACTGGCTTACCCAGGACACCCAATCGTCTACAGCTTCCGCTCGGAACCTTAATGCACCATCCTCCTCCAGCTCAGCTTCGGGCACCTCTCAATTTACCACTCGCCAGCCCGCCGGCACCACCACCAACACTAGCACCACAGCCACTTCACTTGATCCGTCAGAGGAGTTATTTTCACATCAGTTGGAAGAAATAAGTGATTCGCAACTATTAGTGCCAGAGGATGTAGATAACGGGGATATGTCTCAGTCAGGCAGCATTATACACATGGACGTACATTGTGATGATGATGATGATGATGATGATGATGATGTTGTACCTGCTGCTGCTGCCTTCGCTGAGTTGTCAAGTGAAGCGGCTGATGATGACAATGTGTCTGTGGATGTCACCTGGGTGCCTGCTCGAAGAGCAGAAGAAGAGGGGGAAAGTTCAGATGGGGAGACAGAGAGGAGGAGGAGACGAGTTGGAAGCAGGGGGAGGAGGTCATCGCAAGGAGCTAGTGGCGCAGTCAGACAGCATGTAGATTCGGCACCCGGGGTCAGCCAGACAGCACGCCAATCAACGCAAGCTGTTGCCACCACCAGAATGCCGTCCTTGCAAAGCTCAGCAGTGTGGCATTTTTTTTGTGTGTCTGCCTCTGATATCAGCGATGCCATTTGTAACCTGTGCCAAAAGAAACTGAGTCGTGGGAAGTCCAACACCCACCTAGGTACAACTGCTTTGCGAAGGCACATGATCTCACATCACAAACGCCTATGGGATCAACACATGAGTAAAAGCAGCACACAAACTGAAAGCCACCATCCTCCTCCTGGTCCAGCATCTTCAGCCATGTCAACCACTGCTGTCCTCCATGCCCCCTATCAACAACCCGCCCCTCCGCCTCTCACCTTCAGTAGTTCCTGCTCGTCACCTGCCCACAGTCAGGTGTCTGTCAAGGAAATGTTTGAGCGTAAGAAGCCAATCTCACAGAGTCACCCTCTTGCCCGGCGTCTGACAGCTGGCTTGTCGGAACTCTTAGTCCGCCAGCTTTTACCATACAAGCTGGTGGAGTCTGAGGCCTTCAAAAAATTTGTCACTATTGGGACACCGCAGTGGAAGGTACCTGGCCAAAATTATTTTTCACAAAAGGCAATCCCCAACCTGTACTCTATTGTGGAAAAGGAAATCATGTCACGTCTGGCACACAGTGTTGGGGCAAGGGTCCATCTGACCACTGATAGCTGGTCTGCAAAGCACGGTCAGGGCAGGTATATAACTTACACTGCGCATTGGGTAAACCTGCTGGTGGCTGCCAAGCATGGAATGCGTGGCTCTGCTGCAGAGGAGTTGGTGACACCGCCACGACTTGCAGGCAGGCCTGCTGCCACCTCCTCTACTCCTCCTACTCCATCCTCTTTGCTAACCTCCTCGGCTGAGTCCTCTTCTGCTGTTGCGTCTTGCTCCACACCAACTGCACCCCCCAGCTCCCCAGGGGCTATTCCACATGCCAGATACGACAGTGTCACGCTGTCTTGGGGTTGACTTGCCTGAAAGCAGAGAGTCACACCGGACCAGCACTACTGTCCGCCCTGAACGCACAGGTGGATCAGTGGCTGACCCCGCACCAACTGGAGATCAGCAAAGTGGTGTGTGACAACGGGAGCAATTTGTTGGCGGCATTGAATTTGGGCAAGTTGACACATGTGCTGTGCATGGCACATGTGTTGAATCTGATTGTGCAACATTTTGTGCAGAAGTACCCAGGCTTACAGGACGTCCTCAAGCAGGCCAGGAAGGTGTGTGGCCATTTCAGGCGTTCCTACACGGCCATGGCGCACTTTGCAGATATTCAGTGGCGAAACAACATGCCAGTGAGGCGCTTGATTTGCGACAGCCCAACACGTTGGAATTCAACACTGCTAATGTTCGACCGCCTGCTCCAACAAGAAAAAGCGGTCAACGAGTATTTGTATGACCGGGGTGCTAGGACAGCCTCTGCGGAGCTGGGTATTTTTTTGCCACGTTACTGGACGCTCATGCGCAATGCCTGTAGGCTCATGCGTCCTTTTGAGGAGGTGAAAAACCTAGTGAGTCGCACCGAAGGCACCATCAGCGACATCAACCCATATGTTTTTTTCCTGGAGCGTGCCCTGCGAAGAGTGCTGGATCAGGCCGTAGATGAGCGTGAAGAGGAAGAGTTGTGGTCACCATCACCACCACCAGAAACAGCCTTACCATCGCTTGCTGGACCTGCGGCAACACTGGAAGAGGAGTGTGAGGAAGAGGAGTCAGAGGAGGAATGTGGCTTTGAGGAGGAGGAACACCAACCACAGCAGGAATCCCAGGGTGCTCGTTGTCACCTATCTGGTACCCGTGGTGTTGTACGTGGCTGGGGGGAAGAACACACCTTCAATGACATCAGTGAGGACGAGGAATTGGACATGAGTAGCTCGGCATCCAACCTTGTGCAAATGGGGTCTTTCATGCTGTCATGCCTGTTGAGGGACCCTCGTATAAAAAGGCTGAAGGAGAACGACCTGTACTGGGTGGCCACGCAAGGACAGGACACTTTACAGACGTCTTGTTGATGTAGGACATGCAGAACTTTTTTAGTCCTATGCATCGCCACAGCCCTTCGGGGTCCACCCTCAGAGAACGACTCGACCGACAGGTAGCAGACTACCTTGCCTTAACTGCAGATATCGACACTCTGAGGAGCGATGAACCCCTTGACTACTGGGTGTGCAGGCTTGACCTGTGGCCTGAGCTATCCCAATTTGCCATTGAACTTCTGGCCTGCCCCGCTTCAAGTGTGCTGTCAGAAAGGACCTTCAGCGCAGCAGGAGGTATTGTCACTGAGAAGAGAAGTCGCCTATGTCAAAAAAGTCTTGATTACCTAACGTTTATTGAGATGAATGAGGCATGGATCCCGAAGGGACTGACAGTGGGGGATGCATTTGACTAAAAAAGGCCTGGTGATGACTGAGATGCCTTGGGCTAAAAATGGTCCACACGCTGCTGTATTTAATCATTCTCTGCATGCCGGATGACTTACGTGACGTCTCCGCCACCAACTACGGTTCAAGCCGCAATGTTTTAGTGCACTTTCTGCCTTGAAAACCTGAATTTTTCAGGCCGCTGCTACAGCAGCGGCTGCAACAATACCTACTTTTTCATGCATGTGTACATGCCTAATTTTTCTGGCCTCTTGTGCTACACTGTGGCTGCAAAAAAACAAAAAAAAGGCACATACATGTGTCAATTCCCCTTCGTGATCGTTACCTTGTCGTGGTGAAGGGGCTTGTGTATCACAATGAAGCGATCACCTCTAGGAGTGTGTTGGCACACCCCAGATGATAAGGTCGTTGCTTCATTGTGAACAGACCAAAAGCGATCCGCAGGATAATTTTTCATAGAAAAAACATTCATTTTCTTTCATTCTTTCTGCGGAGCTGGGTATTTTTTGGCCGCGTTACTGAATGCTCATGAACAATGGCTGTAGGCTCATGCGTCCTTTTGCGGAGGTGACAACCCTGGTGGTCAGTCGAACCCAAGGCAACATCATCGACCTCATCCCATATACGTTTTTTCTGGAGCGTGCCCTGCGAAGAGTACTGGATCAGGCTGTAGATGAGCATGAAGAGGAAGAGTTGTGGTCCACTCCCCATCACCACCAGAAGCAGCCTTGTCGTTGTCAATTGCTGGACCTGTGGCAATGCAGAGAGGGGAGTCTGAAGAAGAGAAGTCAGAGGAGGAAGGTGGCTTTGAGGAGGTGGAATACCAGCCACAGCAGGCGTCCCAGGGGGCTTGTTCTCACCTTTCGGGGACCCTTGTTGTTGTACGTGGCTGGGTGGAGGAAGAGACCTTCAATGATGTCAGTGAGGACAAGGAACGGGACATGGCTAGCTTGGTATCCAACCTTGTGCAAATGGGGAGTTTGCGGTTGTGCAAATGGACTGACTGACTGTTGTTAAACGGGGAGTTTGGTCTGTCAGAGTTTGGTCTGTCACTGTGAAGCGGGCGTAACCCTTACACTACTTGACCGATAAAACATCATACCTGATCGTATTCACACACTGGATGTTTTAAAGCACGTTATTCCAAACAATTTAGGAATGTTAGGTGATTTATGCCCTTTATGGATCAAAACCCGACTCTGCGTCAACTACGTAATTTTCCATGGGAGTTTTGCCATGGATCCCCCTCCGGCATGCCACAGTCCAGGTGTTAGTCCCCTTGAAACAACTTTTCCATCACTATTGTGGCCAGAAAGAGTCCCTGTGTGTTTTAAAATTCGCCTGCCTATTGAACTCTATGGCGGTTCGCCCGGTTTGCGAACATTTGCCGATGTTCGCGTTCGCCGTTCGCGAACGGTGAATTTTAGGTTCGCGACATCACTAACGCCGACCGCTGCCATGCTACAAGGGGCTGCATAGGATATCGGAGTACCGTGCAGAGGGACAAGATAGGAGCATATTACCAAGTGCCAGGAGGGCACTATAGATTGTAAGCACCCACTTTTATTTTGTTAATATTAGTTTCAATAAAGCAGTATTACACTATATCTGGCTTCCCACTGTTTTATATATATATCCACCGGCTTGAGATCCATACCCAAGGGCTCTGTTCTTAGGAGAAAGAGAGAGAAGGAGAGTACCCTGTATTCTCATCCAAAGGACTGATCCATCCTGGGAAAGGGATCAAGGGCATTATAGGTCTCTTTGACCTGAGGCCATCTGGTAAGCAGATACAGATTACCACTTTTACAAGTCAGAACACCCTAACTGAAGAATTTATCAATCACTTCACTGCACGAATTACAGTCACTTGTTTGCACAATATTTTGAGAAACCATCATGAACTTATGAAATATAAGAAGAAAATAATTTTTAATAATTTCTTATAACTTTTTAATAACTTTACAAATATTTTTTTAGAGTATAAATTATACCAGCACAATATTGTTTATAATTCATCACAAAAGTCATAATTCTATACCACAATTGTCACATGTTGCACCTATTCTATATCTGAACACTCAGCATTTATATTTGAATGGTATACTATTGATTGGGTACACTGTACCTACAGGCTTCATACATCCATAAGGGCTTAAAATATAGCACCAACACAAATATATGAGTACACATCTGACCAGATAGAGTACTTTTCACATAATATAAACAACGCTTATTTATGCCAGCACCTACTTTATCCTTTCCATTCTAGTCGAGTTTTTTTGGTTTACACCATCAAAAAAAAGCCATTTACCTCATCCATATTCCCAGGCCTGGGACCTGCATAGTTACATGGAACTCCCTAAATATGGGTGTAAGATTTGACAAGGTTGTAGTGCTCAACCCCACAAGGGCTCACTGTTTTGATCCTAAGGTTTGTTCCCATAATGTGTATCAGCAGCCAGGCACTCTGGGCCTGATTCATAGTACGGCGAATTGGCGTTTCGGCGTGATTTTGCGAAGCGGCGATTATTTAAGTCTGAAATTGGCATTCAAAGAACGGCGGGCGGAAAATAGCGCCTAGTGTGAGATTCATTAAGATGCAATATGGTCAGAGCGCGACTTAAAACCACGCCAGCTAAAAGCTCGACTAAAGTTTAGCCAAATTTTCCCCTGTACCCCCAAAAATCCCAAATCACTGTGGAAGGTGTGGAAGTCAATTTGGAGATGACTTGCGTTTAAAAAATCTCAAAAACTGACTTAGAAAGAGAGATATCTGCGAAAGTGTGGAAAGGTTAAACAGCTCCTCCAGCCGCGAGCTGCGAACTCGCGAATGTGCGCATGCGCAACGCCAAATTGGCTCAAAAAATTTCGCCAGCGCGATTTTGGGTCAATTTTTTTTTGAATACCGCTTGCAAATCCGCTGTCTCGCCCATAGAAAATGGCAAAAACCGGCGGAATTGGAAAAACATGCACACTTCCAACAAGGGATCTTTTAGTAAACACCATCACATTCCATACACCTTTCCTGCTAACTCCGAAATCATAGCAGTCAAATCTACAGTGTTTATATAGAACCTCCACATTCTCTGAAAAAACCCACAAAATATTACATTGGGGAATTGGTCGTCAGATAGAAAAAAAATAGATGTAAAACATATTTCAAAGAAAGATTATTAGCATTTCACACATATCAAGGAAATGTCACAATTTTGACAATATTTTATGTGTTTCCAAAGAATGTTTTTAGAAATATATTGCAAATACTACCTTTTCTTCCATATGGGTATGGCCAAGTGTTACCATTTTACTACACATTTAACTGAAGGTATATATATATATATCCCTTATACTTGGCTAATTAGCAAAGTATGCCCAACAAACAAATAGAGCTTTAGCTCACAATATTGCTACATATTGACTTTATGGGGCATCTTTTGTATTTTGTTCATGTCTTTGGATTAAAAGTTTGCTGATACACATGCCTTTTTCAAACATGAACAAAATTAATGATGTCAACATTTGGAGGATTGGAGATATCCAAGTGTTGCCCATACAGAGGGCACCTTCCGGATTCGAACTTACAAACCTACAGCAGGAAGGCAGACTCCCTAATCATTGTGCTATTTCTCAGTGAGCGTTGGGTGTTTTCCTCATGCCGTCAAAATGCTCACATGGGAACAGGGGCCATTGAACTGAATAGGATTGGATTTTTTGCCTGTTTTGGGAGCTGATCCTTGAGCTGGACAAATCCCCCTCAAACGCCCCCAAACGGGCTACGTTCACATGTACGTGTTTGTGGTCTGTTTTT